>NC_035449.2:62557079-63890591 GCF_002127325.2 Helianthus annuus | reverse complement strand
TTCTAAACGTCTTTGTTAATAATTGTTTTGTAGGGTCTTCTAGAGAACCACAACAGAGACTGACTGATGAAACTGTCTTGGAGCCATCTGTGGTCATTGAACAAGGAGCGGATCTTCTAAAACAAACATTTGAAAGTTATATGAAAAAGAATGAGGAAGCAGCAGCTCAACAAGCTCAAGGATCAAGTGCTCATGTTGAGAAGATTACAAGAGTTGAACCAGAGATTGAAGATCTGGGGAGTTCAAGTGAAGATGATTCTGAAGAAACTCAATCTGAATCTGAATTAGATCCAACAACTCTTGGAAGGGGGAAAGCATAGCTGAAAAAGAAACCGTTAAAGAAGAAGAAAACATCAGATGAAGAAGATTCACCTTATGTACCAGATCAACCAAAGAAATAAGAAAAGAAACGAAAGGCAGTTCAAGCTAGAGTAATCCCAAGAAATGTTAGAGCAAAGAAAGCTGGAGTAGAACCATTAAAAGAAAAGGGAAGAAAGTCAGAAAAACATGTTCAGAAATCAAAGGATCAAACTGGTGAAACTCCAAAGGAATCTAAGGTAAAAATTACTGAAGAACCAGTGGTGGTAGCTGAAAAAGAATCAGGTGGTGATGATTACGTAGAAATCACTGGATTCAAAGATGCTCCTCCACAAGATAAACCAGGACCGTCGCATCCTAAAGATCTGTTAGGAAACTTTATTTGTAAGTATTGAAGAAAATTTTAATCAACTGGATCTCTGAAGAAGATAATAGTCCTGAAGAACACAGCAAGATGAAGAAAAATAGTTGGGACAACTAAAAAGCAAAGTATCTACTACAAAGAATCTCAAGTTGATAAAGAGTTGATTTGGATTATCAGAGAAGGTCGTTTTTGATGGATCTGATGATATTTCTGATGTCATCAGTTTCTAACAAATTCTGATAATCAAACTTTCTGATGATTTATTCACCAGAATTTCTGATGAAGTGGCTTATCAGAAATTCTGATGACAGACCCACTTGTCTAAAATCACAACTCTATCCTGCCACCCATGACTGAAGCATGACATTATTGGTTTTCATGATTACAAATGCAACTTGAACGATGGATTCAATGAATATGTCAAATTGCTACTTTATGCAGGACTTATTGCATGAATAAACAATTGTTTATTCATGTCCACAGCCGTCTATAAATAGAAGGCTCGAGAGGCAGAAGATACTTGAGTTTGAAGCTTAGCATTCACAAACAAACATTCAAACTCCAACTGCTCTTCTCACCCACAAAAATCAAGATTCATTTGTATTAGATAATAATCTTACAATCACCTTATTAAACTAATTTGTTTCAAAGTGATATAAACTTGATAATTCTGTAGGTCTTGTTTCTTGAAAGTCTGATTTCCATTTCCGCACATCTTTTTCACATATACTGAAATCACTTGCCATATTACGTAAAAAGAAGTTGTTAAGGCCATACTGGGTCCAACAATTGGTATCAGAGCAGATTGAATAAATTATTTTCTAAATATGGCCAGCTTTCAAACCTGGAATAATGCTTTTAACATTGGTTCTATGTCCAAACCTCCGACTCTGGTCAGGGAGGAATACCCCCAATGGAAAATCAGGATGGTCAATTTCCTTAATGGTCATGACCGAGCTCTGTTTCAATCCATTGAAAGGGGTCCACATATACCAATGACTGAAATACCAGCAATTCCGGCAACTGACCAAACACCAGGAATCCCTGCCTCTCGTGCTCCCAAAAGTGAAATAAACTGGAGCCCGGAAGACAAGGATCTGGTGGTTAAGGATGAAAGAGCAAAATCACTCTTAATAATGGCCATCCCTAATGACATATTTTCACAAGTTGATGCTTGTGCATCAGCCAAGGAAATATGGGATCAGTTGGAAAATCTTTGTGAAGGAGGAGAAAGGATGAAGAGAAACAAGAGAACAAACAACGTCTCATCCTATGAAAGGTTTAAAAGTTTACCCAATGAAAAGTTAAATGACACATATCAAAGGTTCACAAAACTTTTAAACGAGCTAAAGAAATTTGGAATAACTAAATCAAATGATGAAAGAAACATTAAATTTCTTGATGCTTTGCCTAGAGAATGGAGAAGTCTTACAATGACTTTGTCCTCAACCTTAGAACTAGGAAACATGAGTCTTCACGACTTATATAGCATCTTGATCCCCATAGAGGAAGAAATATTTGAAGAAACCATTCAAAGAGGGGGAGCGTTAGCTCTTATCTCTAACTCACAAAGACAAGCAACTTCCAATGATCCACAACCATCAAACAGCCAGGCCTTTGAAACTTTTGATTCATCATCAGATTTTTCAGCCTTTGCTGATGCAATAGCACTGCTCACCAAAACATTTGAGCAAAGGTTGAGGGGAGGAGGCCAGAGGTACCAGAGGAGTGATAAAAGGAGGATGGATGATAGATCTAAAGAGGATGTTAGATCTAAGGATAAAGGAAAGGCTGAGGTGGTGTGTTACAAGTGCAAGCAAAAAGGTCATTATGCATCTGAGTGCAAGACCAAGAAGCTGAAAGATGTTGCTTACTATGAAAAGAAGCTTGATGAAGCTAAGAAGCAACAAGAGCAAGTCAGCTTAATTGCTGGAACAGATACATGGCTATCTGATGACTCTTCTGATGAAGAAGAAGAAGAAATGGCCAACTTCTGTCTCATGGCACTTTCTGATGACATACTAGAGACTTCAGGACAACAGGTAAGTTTAGACAATCTTGATTTTGAACACAAGCTAAATGAGCTCATGTCAGATGTTTTAAACTTGCAAGTTAAACACCAATCAGATGGTAAAAAATCTGATGAGTTGCAGAGGACTGTGAATAAAATCATTCTTGAAAACCAATTACTGTTAGAACAAAGTTTAGATCAAAGAGCTAAAATTGAGTTCTATGAAAACGAAAGAAGAGATCTTTACAAGAAAATCAATGATAAAGAAATTAATGTAAGAGGTTTTCAAGAAGCAAAAGAATTTATAAATTTCATAGAGTCCACTCCAAAGAACAAAGGAGAAGGGTTGGGTTATGTAAGAACAAACAATAACAAACCTACTGTCTTTGTAAAAGCTACTCAACAAAATTCTGATAAAAAATTATCAGAATCTGATTCTGAAACTTGCAAATCAACATGTTCTGAATACTCCTTTGACAAGCCAAATTTTGAACCAAAAAGAAGTGAATGCAGTCAAGAGTTTGTAAAAACTCCAGAAGCAGTTCACTCATCTTTTCAAAACTATCCCTACATTCTATCACAAGAAGGAAAATCAGAAATTTTTGATGATTCCTGTATGTGTCATGAAATACTGAAGCTTGTTCAACACCATCTCCAAAAGAAAAACAAAAATTCTGTTAATGGCTCAGCATCCAGTAGAAATTCTGATGAAAGGTCATCTAGAAGAATTAATAGAACCAGAATATCATCAGAAAGTGTACCCAAGCATGCCTGGGTACCTAAATCCCTCTAATCATTTCATTTCAGGACCATCATGTGCAGCATATCTGGTACTGCGACTCAGGAAGCTCCAAGCACATGACTGGAGATAGGAGCTTACTCAGCAACTTTGTCTCAAAGCTGGGTAAAATGGTGAACTTTGGAAACGGAGTGAAAGGAAGGATAATGGGATACGGAAGTATCAGGTATGGACATCTGACCATTGAAGAAAGTAGCCTATAAAGGCTTAAGGTACATTCTGCTAAATCATGGTCAACATTGTGATAAAGTTCTCTGTGATTTGTAACTTGTTTGAATAAAAAGAATCAAAAAAAAATTACATTTCTGATAAAACACCAGAAGATCTGATAAAATTTAAAGAGAATCTGATACATCATCAGAAAAATCTAACAAATTATCAGAATTTCTAGTAACAAATCAGAAAGCTTCTTAAAACAAAATTGCCGAATGATTATTTGAACAAGCTCATACATTTCATCACCTTTATTGACAACTCAAATTGACGAATTCATAATTTTTTTTGTTTTGTTTTTGTTTTTGTTTTTTTTTTTTTTTTTGTTTATTTATTTTATTCTCTTTAGCAAACGTCACATGACAGAAGATTTTCTGAAAATTATCAATAGGTGTAGAGATTTCTTTTCTTTCTTCATTAAATACCTTGAAATGACAACAGTAGGCAATCATGATAGAAAACTGAAAAATAGCCGCCTAAATCATTTAATGAAGAAGGGTTCAATCTGGGTTATTTTTAAGATCACCTGATAAAACAATAAAATAACCAAGATTGTGGTAGACAAGATTCAGTGGGTAGATAACATTTATGGCAGTTCTTAAAATTTACTATATATGTCTACCACATTAAGCAAAGACAATCACCTTCATCTAGAAATTCAGAAAATCCCGTCATTTCCTTCTTCACAGATAAAGATCTTCACATAAAAAAATGCTTACCATACAAGCTGATCGTTTCCCACTTCTTTTACATCCATACCACAACCTCAGACTCAGAACCAGTTTTGAGGGTCCTCTCTGGGATGGATGCCAAGCTGTGCTAAACATGCTTCTGGCAAGTAACTTAGGAAATGCTCTAACTGCCAACATAACAATATTCCCTGAAATCCTTCAAAGGAAAAATGCAAAATTGTCAGAAAGTTAAGATAGAGGGTGGATATATGTTGAAAGTAAAGTTCTCAATCAAACGATCAGAATAACTGAAAATACCATTAGAACAGCTCTTCAACTCAATGATGACAACAATGTTCTGATGTTCTCAGAAGATGAGATTGAAGAAACTTTGGAGCACATGGGGTACAATCCTGAAAATGATCCCAGAGCAATCAACAAAAATGGCTTCATCAAACCATGGCAGTTTCTAATCACTCAATTGGGTGCATGCTTCTCGAGGAAAACCATAAATCATCATGAAGCATCTAACAAGTTGTTAGAAATTTGCCGAGCTGTCACATTGAAAGTTCCTCAAAACTTCTCTTACTATCTAATGAGAGACTTTGCAAGCAACATGTGGTCAAGCAGGCCATTTTTGATGTATCCACGCTTTCTAATGAAGATAATCACAAGTCAGCTGGACTTTGGTGGAATTCCTGCTGGTTATCAAAGAGCAGAGCTGATTCTTCAGCAAAATACGAGCATAGCTTTACTTAGACCAACAAATAAAAATTTTGGTTTAGTAACCGAACAATGGGTACTACTTGAGATTGAATATGGAGATGGATTAAATATTGATTAAAATCCTTCATAAGTAGGTCTTATATGTGTAGACGGTATGTAGTAGATATGTTTATATGGTATCAAAAATGCTACATGTTTTGCTTTAAATCTTACTACATAAGTAAATTTTTTTTTAAGAAGGAAAATCTGGTAAGAATCAAATAAAATCTGATAGGATTTGATAAATCATCAGAATCTGATAAAATTTATCAGAAACTTTATCAAATCATCAGAATTTGAGGGGGAAAAACACATTAAATTCTATTGACTTCTGTTGACTTTATTTGATCAAAAGGGAGGAAGATGATCAAAGAAATGGAATTTTGACTTAAAAAAAAAGAAGTTGAAGAAAGCTAATTGGACCTCCTCAAAAGAGTAGGGTCCACAAAGAAGGAAAGGTGTCATACAACGGATAATGTTTTTCAAATCTAAATTCAGATGAACCACTTCAGTGAAACTACAAAAGAACAAGTTGAAAGGCATAACCACGATTACACGATTAATTATCATTAAAGTCTTGATACCCACGATCTAACTGTTATATCATGAATCAAAAACCGACATCCCATGATCAAACGGTATAAAAGACAATTAATGATCCATTAACCGCCACTACATGACACGATCCATATACTCTCAACTCCATAAACCCACAACACTCTGCTAAAAATCTTCACTATATAGCCCTTAGCAGAAAATTCAAAAGGATCATACCTACCTCACAAGTTTCAAACCAAAACTTTGTACCTCACTCAAAAATCCCTAAATTTCAAACCCTAATTCAAAATGGCCGAAGTAAACCTCAACATCCCAATTGTTCAACATGATGTACCTTTCATTGACGATGATGAATTTCTGCCAATGAAGGAAAACAATTTGCTGATGAATACATAGCACTCAGAATATGATGTGAGATGCCAACTTCTGATAGAATATCTCATGAACTGTCCAATTACAGGAGCTCTAACAAAAGAGAAAGAAGTACCAGAAAAACTGTTGCAACAATTTGTCCACACCTTTGATGAAGTCGAAGAAAACCAACTCTCTGCCCATGTATGGGAAAATGTTTCCCTAACATTAACTCCTGCAAGGGTAAGAGAATGGCTTGAACTACCCATTCTTGATAACTATGTTGAAGCACCAAGCATGAAAGAGCTATTAAGCTTTATTATTGGACTTGGTTACCAGAACAAGAAAGTCAACAAAATTGGTTCAATCAGAAGGAATGAACTACCAGCATTATGGCAAGTGATGATGGAAGTATTAAACAAATGCCTCACTTCAAAAATTGGAGGAACTGATCAGATTAATCAAGCTATTCTAACAATCATGTATGGACTCATAACTGGTTCAGAATTGATTATGGATTAGAAATTTTTAACCTGATCAAAAAGTCAATCATCACCAAAAATGGAAAAATAATCTCACATTTGCCATATCCGAGATTAATTTCTATTTTTATTTCTGAAACATTTGCTGCAAGAGAAATGGAAATTCCAATTCTGAAAAATCTGTGGAGATCAAACACAATGAAGGCCTGGAGTTCTAATCATGGATGGGAATCTGACAAAGATATTCCTATATTACCAGAAAGCATGCTATGTTTCATTTCACAAGATTCACAGTTCAGAATACAGCATGAGACTCTTCTAAACAAGTCAGACTCCACCTCAGAAAGAGCCAGCAGAGAAGTTTTCAAATGTTCTTCATCACTGGAAGAAGATCAAGAACAAAAGTCAAAATCATCAAAAGAAGCAGAAAGAATTTTGATGATTACCAACACATCAAATGATGCTGAAAATGATCAAATTCATGAAGGAAGAATTCATCCAGATTTTGATATACTACAAAAGACAGCACAAGAACATCATGCAGAATCACAAATTGCTGGAATAATTCATGAAGAAGTTCAATTTGGTGGCACTGAAATTGAAACAACGGAAGTAATACATCATGAGGAATCTCATATCTCGGGTACATCTTTCTCAAGAACTGTTTTAGTTGATACTTACTCAAAACAAACTAATTCAGAAAGTTCAGTAAATGTTTCTTACAACTTAGAACATAAAGAAACTGAAATTGATAAAGAGGTTACTAGTGCTTTTAATCTCAACTCTGAATCAGAAAATGAGGAAGAGTATGAGGTCTCAATAGATAGAGATCAGAAAACTGATCAAGGAAATCTGGAAAAAGGTAATATGTTTACCTTAAAAACTTATGGAGAATCACATTTTGATGTGATTCAAGGACATAAGGAAATCCAGGATGAGAGTATGTCACTCACCACTGGTGGAGATGGTACTGGTAAACTTAAAGCTGCACCAAATTCTGGTAAAGCAAAAAGTGATCCTATCATTTCCAAAATAGAAGCAAATGTGTTAAAAGCTGGTATGTTAGAAGGAACATCTGGTGTTCCAAATATCCTTGAAAAACCCATGAATCAAGAAAATCTGGAAACAATGTTGGAAAAAGCTTACAAAATCTGCAAAAGAAATCTAGTGGAAGAAAAACTTGATATGTTGCTGTCAGAAATACAAGGTCAAAGGGCTGAAATGAAGATATTATCAGCATCAGTGGAAGCAATAAAGAAACAGACTGATCATAACACTGAAGCTTTAAAGTCCCTTCAGAAGATGAAAGAAAAAGCACCAGAACTAAACATTTCTGCATCAGAAATTCAAACGATTCTCACAGATATAGAAAAGATCAAAACACAAGTTGTGAGTGTGATGGAGTCAAGACAGTCAAGCAGTAGAAATAAAGTTTTGGTAGAAGAAATTGCCATTCTAAGGGCAAGTAATAACAGCATCACAGATGCCCTTGAGAAGCTGTCAAAGGAATGGGCTGAAAATCAGAAGAAAGCTCAAGCTGAATTCAACCAAGCTCAGAAGAACATGGCCAACAACTCAAAACTGGTGAGAGAAACACAACAACTAATGGAGAGAATGCAATTCAATATTGCAAGTTTAGCCAAAGTGGATCCTCAAAAACTCATGAAGCAAATTCTTGATTCAAGCTTACATCAAAAGGCACCAAAGTCAACTCCTCAACAATCAACAACCCCACCAATCACCAAAGCTGATACCACAGTGATGGTACCACCTCCAAATATTCAAAAAGAAGAAATGCTGAAAATATTAGCAGCTGCAAAACCTCATGTCATTACAAATTTGAAGATGCTGGATGCTGTTCCAAATCCAACAATATCTGATGACTCAGCAACAAGCAAATATATGAATATACAAACAATGAAGGAATGTGAACAAGAAGGTGAGTCAGAAGCAAAGTCAAAGATTGTTAAGAGAAAAATCTCAGAATCCAAGTCTATCATGGTCAAAGAAATTGCTAGAGATGTAATGGTGTTTCCCGAATACAATCTGGTAAGCTACTACTTGACAAAAGAAGATGAAATACCAAGATCACTATCTCCTACCAGACTGGGGTTAAGAGAAGAAAGAATGAAAAGAGGGCCATACAGCATTCACAAACACAATGAGAATCCGATAAGGAGAATTTTAAAGGTGGATGAAGTGAAAGTTGCAACTGATTATATAGGAGGAACTTATGTACAAAATAGATACACACTTCAAAGAGAGAAGGGGGATGAACAGAAGGTGACTCATGGAGAGATAGCTGACCAGTTGCATCCTTTGGACATTTTGTTCATGAAGGATTACTATAAAAAGGAAAAGAAAAATAACCAAGAGGTCAGAAGGGCATTAAATGGCATATCAAAAGCTGGAATATTGTTATTTGAAAGAATGGCTTTTTCAGACTTTGATCTATGCATCAATTATGAGCATGTGCATAACAAAAAGGTGTACTTTAGATCACCTAAGACAAAAGTTCCCTCAGAAATACTGGATGATGCAAGATCTGGAGACATCATTATGCAGACAAGCAAAGATGGAGAACAAGAATATGGTGTAATCTTCAGAGATAAAGACAATAAAAAGCTCTGTTCAGAAGTGTTGACATCTGTAAGTACTCAAATCAAACCCTGAGGTATATCTTAAAAACCATGAACAGAAGACAGGAACATCTTCAGAAGATAGAAAAGAACTTGGAAGGAAGCAGGAAAGAAATTGAGCAAATGATTGAAGAATGGATTCAAGCAAGAGAATGGTACAAAGACATGTATGACAGCTGCAACAAATACATCTCCTACAAAAAGAAGATAAAGAAAGGAGATATGCATAAGAGAGGGAAGCTGAATTAAAAAATTGTTTATTTTTATCTTTTATGTAATATGTTTTTCAAAAACTTTAGTAACTGGTTTAAATTTTGCAAGTATTAAGTTTCCACTGTTTGGAAATTTTATATTCATGAGATAGTTCATTTTCTTACAATACTTAGGGGGAAACTGTTAGGAAACTTTATTTGTAAGTATTGAAGAAAATCTCAATCATCTGGATCTCTGAAGAAGATAACAGTCCTGAAAAACTCAGCAAGATGAAGAAAAATAGTTGGGACAACTAAAAAGCAAAAGAATCTCAAGTTGATAAAGAGTTGATTTGGATTATCAGAGAAGGTCGTTTCTGATGGATCTGATGATATTTCTGATGAAATATCATCAGTTTCTGACAAATTCTGATCATCAAACTTTTTGATGATTCGTTTACCAGAATTTCTGATGAAGTGGCTTATCAGAAATTCTGATGACAGGCCCACTTGTCTAAAATCACAACTCTATCCTGCCACCCATGACCGAAGCATGACATTATTGGTTTTCATGATTACAAATGCAACTTGAACGATGGATTCAATGAATATGTCAAATTGCTACTTTATGCAGGACTTATTGCATGAATAAACAATTGTTTATTCATGTCCACAGCCGTCTATAAATAGAAGGCTCGAGAGGCAGAAGATACTTGAGTTTGAAGCTTAGCATTCACATACAAACACTCAAACTCCAACTGCTCTTTTCACCCACAGAAATCAAGATTCATTTGTATTAGATAATAATCTTACAATCACCTTGTTAAACTAATTTGTTTCAAAGTGATATAAACTTAATAATTATGTAGGTCTTGTTTCTTGAAAGTCTGATTTCCATTTCCGCACATCTTTTTCACATATACTGAAATCACTTGCCATATTACGTAAAAAGAAGTTGTTAAGGCCATACTGGGTCCAACAAGATCCAAAGTATGATTACATTTTTGAAGGTCTTCCAGAAGCAACAGGAATTTACACAGAAGATATGCCTGAAGAAGACTTTGACATGTTCAATGATCAAGCAGTTAAAGAGCTATTACAGAAGGTCAACAATCTAGAACAAGAAAAGGCTAAAACAGAATTGGAACGTCATATTCTGAAGAAACAAGTTGATAAATTGATGAAAGCTCATGATCAAATCAGAGAGGCGTTGATAGAGCAAGAAGAAACTATGAACAAAATGAAGGATGATGTTCATGATAATTCTAAGATGTTTGAATTATTGACATTAGAGATCTCTTCATCGAATGTTAAGATAAAGAATCTTGAGGATGTGAATCAAACCTTAAATCAGCTTCTTAGTGAAATGAGTGAAGCTTCTTCAAATGAAATGAAGGCGATGAAGCTAGAGATGGAAGCCATGAAGGCTGATAAAGTGATGAAAGATGAACAACTTCAGATGCTATGTGCTGTTATGGAAAGTCACCTGAAAATGAATATTCATGCTGCATTTGAAGAGATAGAAGTGAGAAGAGCTAACGAAAGAAGGTTGGAACGTGAAAGACGTTTAGCTGAAGAAGCCTCTCAAAAGAACAAAGGTGTAATTGATGAGACTCAAGAAGCTGGTGGATCATCAAGTCAAACTGATATTGGTGGTTCATCATCACAACATGATATTGAAATGGTTGAAGTTGCAGAATTTCTTGAACAAGAAATAGCTGAAGATGAACAAGAAATGGTTGAAGTTGAAGAAGTTCAGGATCCAGACTACATGATTGTTGGTGAGTCTTCTAAGCCTGTTGATATTGATAATATTCTTAGAATGGTTGAGATTATTCAGAGAAAAAGAAAGGCAAGAGAAGTATTGCTACTAGAATGGAAGACACAACAATTTATGCTGGTTGGTGATGCTTATCCTGTGCCATACAATGCAAAAGAAGTGGCTAGACTTCTAAAGTTTTATAATCTGAAAAGAAAGGGAAAGATAGCTCGTGGAGAGATAGTTGATGAAGATTCTGATGAAGAGATGTTTGGAGATGAAGAAGAGGAAGATGAACATAATGTTGATGATAAAACAAATGATAAGCCTGATGATGATAATGATAAAGATCACAAAGGAGATGATGACAATGATCAAGGTGCTTCTGGGTTATTAGTCAAAGATCCAATTGTTCAAGAAAGAATAGAAGAGCTATTGAATGACGAGATCAATGAGCAAGAGGATGACGTACAGAATGAAGCATCATCATCTGGAAAACAACATGCTGATCAGGTAATTCTCTGAAACCCAACTGTTATTTATCTGAATGTTCCACAAGAAGGAGAGGTAGAGGTGAGAAGAACAAGAGCTGAAATGTTAGAGGAGTTGGGATTAGAAGAAGGAAAGTTCAAGTTTGATATTGAGGATGAGATTCCTCAGTCTCCAGCTAAAGACTTCGAGCCTAGATATGCATTTGAAGCAGATCATTATGATGATGTGATTAATGAAGATGCTTCAAATTCATCTGAAGATGAAATTGATTTTCATTATGCTGGGATTGATGAGACGTTTCCTTCATTTGCTGAGATGTTCAAAGACAGAAATGAAGATGAGATCAAAAGAAAGATTGTTGAAAAGATCTCTACTGAAGGTGTTCCTGAAACTATCCCGAGATAAATTTCTGCAGAAGAAAGAAAGAAATGGTTCAAGAATATGCCTAAGGAAAGAAAGACGCTCAGAGCTCTCCAGTACTTTACTCACAACAAAAATCTGTCATGGGGAGATATTTTATCATGGGGATATCTTGAAGATCTGAAAGTGTATGCAATCAGGAGAGAAGGAGGAGTTCAATACTTTGAGTTCTTATCTGATATTTCTTCTCTACCTTGGTGGGATGTGGATGAATTGGTAAAGACTAAGAATATCAAACAGTTCTACTTTGGTCCTGAAGTTCGTTTACATGATCAAGATATGTGGAACTACATCAAGTTGCAAGCAAAGATTGGTTATCCTGATTGGAAACCACAGTATCCGAAGCAGATTGTAAGAATCTTGGAAAACGGAGAAAAGGATATAACTCTCGATGTAAAGTTGCCCAAGTCTTTGAAGAATATGCCTCTTAGAGCCATCGAGCAAGATTTTCATGATATATTTCAAGGTTGGTTTTACAATGAAACAACGGCTGAGGCAGTGATATCTCTTTTTGACAAGTCCACCGGAGAATCTAGAAGAATCAGTATATTGGATCCTATGTGGCTTGTTAACGGCTCAAAGAAAGACATTGATTGTTTATTTCTTAACAAGATTGTTTATGAGAAGAGAGATAAAGCTCAAGCAATGCAGTATCAATCGATAGTGGATGTTTGCTTCGCTCAAGACATCAATTCTGGTAGATATTGGAAGAGCAAATGGAGAAACATTGAAATTGATGAGTTCTTGAAGAGGTACAAGCGAAGTCAAAGATCAAAGGAGATAGCAAAGAGAGCTGCTGAGCTGGGAAGACAAAAAATGGGGTATGTGCCACCAACAGATCAGACGCCAATTGAATCTGAAGAGAACAAGATTCCAAAATGGGATCGAAAGCGTGATGGTGACCCAGAGTACAGGAAATGGTGGATGACTGAGGGCAGACATAAGAGACAAAGAATGTTAGAAAAAAGAGAAGAGAAGAGGAGGCAGAAAGCCAGAGAAAGAAGATGGAACAGGAAGAACTGAAGACTATGCTGGAAGGAACTACAGCTACATCCGAGGGGGAGTCTGTTAGTACAATAACGTCTGTAGGTTCCGTCAGCATGTAGTCATGTTTTGTATATTTGTGAATAGTTTATGTTTGTATGTATGTTTGTAAAGCAAGTCAGGATATGGCGCGCTATTTTATTAAGTGCTGACTTTTGTTGACCATGCTAACCGATCGGCTAGCCTAGCCGATCGAACAGCAGGTCAGCCGATCGGCTAGCCCAGCCGATCGGCCAGCACTCACTCTATCCTCACTGTGCCTTTATATAGCTGCTCGATCAGCTCATTTGTAACTTTTGACACTTACACTCTCTGGCAAACTTGTCACACCCCTTTCTGCGGCGGAAGCACGAGGTGTGATCATGAAAGGTTCTCATTGCTTACGAAAGGTAAACATACTATATGCTCAAAATAACTTCAAACATTACATTACCAAAACATAAGTCAAGTGTTTACAACACGTTATAGCATATTGTCTTAAGAGTTACAACTTTATTTAGTGAAAATAAAACATAGCGACATCCACGAGCATAAGTAAGACCGCGCGCACATCCACCTTTAATTACCTGAAATACATGTGAGTTTTGGAAAAAAAAAAACGTCAACATAATGTTGGTGTGAATTCATGTAGTTTTTGTATTGAACGTTTGTATACTTTGTATGAAAAACATGGTATGTATTTTGTTTCAAAACGCGTATTCATGAATGAGTCAAGTATCTCTGTATGTATCAAGTGTTAATGGGTTGCAAAGCCATTAACATGTGACACGACATAGGAAGTCACCAATCCATAGGCATTTTTCTATAGTCGATTCACGACTGAGACGCAAAAACACTACTTGGTTCTAGTTGTCACCAAGAGTGGGGCTGCCCTGAAACCCATTAGATCTAACCTTTTGTTCTGCGGTCTTAGTATGTACACGATTAATGGTGCTTATGGTACCCTATCCGTGACACGATTTCTCGTATCAATTCTTGGCACTAGTTTTCGCCAAGAGTACTTCTCGTTTCAGTACACAACATATCAATTTGTAAATATTGAAGTATTTGTAACATGTATTTCACCCCCGAGTTATAAAGCTAAAAACAGTTAAAAGAAAAGGGGGAGCATGAACTCACAACTTTGCGTTCCTGTGTGTCGTAAACTTCACCGGGTTTGCTTAATTAACGTCGCGACCTATATGTGTTTTCTTAACGTTAATCACTAGACTTGCGTCGCACAAGTACAGTCACTCTCATTTGTATTCGTATTGTTGTGTTAAAAATATTTTATATTTTTAACTAAGCATCTTACTTATATTATTTCCTCACATATTAATTTAAGTATCTCGTGTTTTGCACTTTACACCCGAATTATGTTTCTTGTATGTTGTATGTGTGTTCTTATGTTTATACTTCTCATGAGTATTTAGTGTATTTTTAAGTTTTAATACGCTAGCACGTATAACACATACTATATATACTTAGCAGAAAAGTTGGTGATAAAATAATATATATTTTTCTCTCAAAAATATACATACTTATATCCATTTTTATTCTTGAAGAAATCCTTATTTCTTATCACAAAAATTTAGGGAAACCTTGGTAATACTCTTAAATACATTTTTCCGGGAATAAGTTTCTCAAATACTTATATTTTTCTAAGTGTCAAAATTTATAAAAATTTTGACAGAGTTTCCCCTAAAAATGGAGGTTTCCCATGTTTTCAAAACATGTGTTTATTTTCTTTTAATTCATCAACAATCAATCTTCAACAATAATCACCAACAATATATACTAATTCCTCTATTCCATGAACTTGAATATTCACAAAAATGTGTAGTAACTTACTAGCACATTTAGTAAGTCTTGTTATCTTTAAAAATAAGTTTAATTTCTTAAAAACTTTATTTTTAAGGAATATGAAGTTTCACAACTTCTAGTCGGTTTTTACGAAAATTATTTCTTTGTTAAAACTTTTGTTACACAAGTGTCCACACACTTGTTTTTTCATAAAAACACCTCTAGTTCATGAAAGATCCGGTTTTAAAACATGGTTTCATCTTACAGTTGCTTTCCCGAAAATACCACTTGTAGATCTTTAGATCTACTAGTTTAGAACTTCATTTTACAAGAAAATTTACTTTTACACAAGTTCATGTTATTGTGTAGTAGTGTTCATCATCTAGTCCTTTTCATACTTTGGCATACACTAGTTCATGTTCTATGAACATAACCTAGCCGGGTTAGATGACGATCGGAACTACTACTAGCATTAAACAACACAAAATAATCATCACAAAACAAGTTTAACAAGTTTTACACCATTACTTTCCTTTTATCCATTAAGTTCATCATTTTACAAGACTTTTAGTTGGTGATCTTTAGTGTTTATGATTTTTAGCCATTAAATCATCTATTAACCATCATAAACAAGAACAAGAAGATGTTTAGAAGCACTTACTACTAGCATAAGGCTAGGGGAGTTCAAGAGGACAAAAGAGGTGGATAAAAGCAAATGAAGAAGGTCCTTCAAGATCCGCTTGCACCGAGCTTCGTTAGTGGCCTTCTTACTCCTCAATATCACCTTGGAATGGATGGATGATGTTGGAAAATGAGGGTGGCGGTGGTGCTTGGTTGGGCCGAGAACAAGGGAGGGAGAGAGGGAATTGAAGATGGAGTGATGGAATGGTGGTATTTATAGACCTTCCATATAGCATATTCCTAGCATATTCCTAGCATATTACTGGCATATTCCTGGCATATTCCTGGGTTTGCTGCGTTGTCTGCGTTTTGCAGTGTAAGCACTGTGTCGCGTAGGAACACACGGTACGCGCTTAAACTTGAAAAATAATGTTTTTAAGCATTTTAATTTATTTTTCAACACAAACCTAATTAAAATAAAATTTTAATCATAACAGAATATTTGTAGGATTAAATATTATCCGGGCGGCCACCAACGTTCGTTTCGCAGTTTTGTCGTAATTAGTTCTTTAGTTCAAATAAACATGTTTTCGCCATACTGAATCCTTCGAAAATTATTTCTAAGTTATGTAAGGGATATTTAAGGTATATTTGGCTTACGTCACAGTTCTGGAGTGTACGTCGCGTTAAACTGATTGCGTTTAAGCACCAGTTGGCGTATAACCTTCCAGAAAGTGATTTAAAACTTGAAATCGGTATCGAATCAAATTGTTTGGTTGTTCGGTTAGATACTGATTCGTTAAAGTGCTTAATAAGCATTTAAAGTGTTGTTAGTGTTATTTTTAGTGACACAAAGAATTCCCGTCACTTAGGGAAATATTCTGGATGATAAAACGACATCTCTGCACAATATTTATGTTGTTAAAAGCTGAATTGTGCTGAATTTAATAAAGTTCTGAACTTAAAGTGTGTTTTGGGTGCCTTTTAGTGCGTGTTTTAGCTTTCGTAACGACCATAAATTAAACCCTTATATGTACTCTTGGGTTTTAATGTACCTTTGTCGTAGGACCTACACCTAGGCCTCAATTCTAATGTCTGACTGCTTTCTGCAGTTCCGTTGACACAGTGTGTCGTACCGGTGAGTTTACTAATATTTCTGACGCAGCGCTCTCGATTGCATGAAGCAATATTTTGTAGTATACAACGTGCATGAATTCACTTGCTTAGCATCTAATCAGTCAATGTTGACATTTAAGAACATAATTGCAGTCATTAAATAATAATTAAAGTGTACGGAAGTTACCGGTTTTGTGCCAGTTGTCACTGTCTCCCCCCGTTAAAAGAATTTCGTCCCGAAATTCAGACTGAGTTCCCATGTGTATTCGGGCCCATGCTTAGAGTTCCAACGTACTTTGACAAGTTTCACACTGCTCCTCCTGGTCTTGTTGACTTTCCAGTCGGTAACCTCAACGGGTTGTTCCGTAAATCGGAGGGCATCATTAATATGCACTTCATCCGCGGGGATGATCACGTTCTCTTGTGTTGGACTCTTCTTGAGGTTGGACACATGAAACGTATCATGTACTCCATTAAGGTCTTCCGGTAACTCCAAATTGTACGCCACAGTACCAATTCTCTCCAAGATTCTGAATGGTCCGATGTATCGTGGATTCAGCTTCCCACGTTTTCCGAATCTGGCTACTCCCTTCCAAGGTGAGACCTTTAACAACACTTTGTCTCCCACCTCGAATTCTAAGGGTTTTCGTCTTTGATCAGCGTAGCTCTTCTGTCGATCTCGAGCCGCCTTAATGCGCTCTCGGATCTGCGCAATCTTGTCGGTTGTTTCTTGTACTAGTTCAGGACCAACCATACGTTTGTCACCAGCGTCTGCCCAACATAGGGGCGATTGGCACTTGCGGCCATACAGAGCTTCGAACGGCGCGGCCTTTACGCTTGTATGATAATTGTTATTGTAGGAAAACTCAACTAAGGGTAGGTGAGTATCCCAGCTGCCGCCTAGATCCATGACGCATGCGCAAAGCATATCTTCCAATGTTTGTATGGTTTGTTCGCTCTGGCCATCTGTTTGTGGATGGAATGTCATGCTTAGATCTAGCTGAGATCCAAAGGCTTCCTGAAATGATTGCTAGATTCTTGAGACAAAGCGTCCATCTCTGTTTGAAATAATGGAGGTCGGCACTCCATGACGTGCCACAATTTCCTTCAAATATATCTCTGTCAGTTTTCCAGTGCTATCCTTTTCTCGGATTGGTAGGAAATGCGCAGACTTCGTCAATCGATCAACTATTACCCATATCATATCGTGCCCTCTCGGGGTCCTGGGTAATTTTGTTATGAAATCCATCGAGATTTGCTCCCACTTCCACATGGGGATCTCTGGTTGTTGTAGTAGGCCAGACGCTTTTTGGTATTCAGCCTTAACCTTAGCGCAGGTCAGGCACTTTCCTACATAGACAGCAACGTCGCTTTTGAGTCTTGGCCACCAATAATATTCTTTTAAGTCTTGATACATCTTGTCTGACCCTGGGTGGATCGAGTATCTTGACTTGTGCGCTTCATCAAGGATGACTTCTCGTAGGCCACCATAGAGCGGAACCCAAATGCGCTTTTTAAAGTATAAGGCTCCCTCTTCATTTGGCGCCATGTACTTCAATGCACCCCGGAGGTATTCAGCTTTGCGATTTTCCACCTTAAGGGCTTCTTGCTGTGCGTCACGAATACGTGAAGTGAGGTTCGTTCGGATAGTGATTTCCAATGCTCGAACCCTTAGGGTCTTAACCCTTTCTTTTCGGCCCAACGCGTCCGCTACAACGTTTGCCTTTCCTGGGTGGTACTTAATCTCACAGTCGTAGTCATTTAACAGCTCGACCCATCGCCGCTGGCGCATGTTCAGTTCCTTTTGATCAAGTATGTGTTGCAGGCTTTTGTGATCTGTGAAGATTGTACATCGAGTACCATATAGATAGTGTCGCCAGATCTTTAAGGCAAATACCACTGCGCCCAATTCCAGGTCGTGAGTGGTATAGCTTCTTTCGTGCACCTTCAATTTCCTTGAAGCGTAAGCAATGACCTTTTGGCATTGCATGAGTACGCAACCCAGCCCTTGTCGCGAGGCGTCGCAGTATACCACAAAGTCTTCCGTGCCTTCGGGTAGTGACAATATTGGTGCATCGCATAGCTTGATCTTGAGTAGCTGAAAAGCTTCTTCTTGCTTAACACCCCAGTCATACTTCTTGTCTTTCTGCGTAAGGGCGGTTAGTGGCTGAGCTATTTTTGAGAAATTCTCGATGAATCGCCTATAGTAGCCCGCTAAGCCCAAAAATTGCCGAACTTCAGTGGGGGTTTTGGGAGCTTCCCAATTCTCTATGGCTTCAATCTTGGACGGGTCTACATGAATTCCCTTCTCATTCACCACGTGACCAAGAAATTGTACTTCGCGAATCCAGAATTCACACTTTGAGAACTTTGCATACAGTTTCTCTGTCTTCAGTAGTTCTAGGATGGGTCTGAGGTGTTGTTCGTGCTCTTCTTTCGTCCGTGAGTAGATTAGGATATCGTCGATAAATACAATCACGAATTTATCGAGATATGGTTTGCATACGCGGTTCATCAGATCCATAAAGACCGCTGGTGCATTCGTCAGCCCGAATGGCATCACAAGAAACTCGTAATGTCCAAAACGTGTTCTGAATACCGTCTTTGGTACGCTTTCTTCTTGGATCCTTAACTGATGATATCCAGGTCGATGGTCGATCTTGGAATAGTAGCTTGATCCTTGCAACTGATCAAATAAGTCATCAATCCTCGGTAGTGGATACCGATTTTTGATAGTGACCTTGTTCAGTTCTCTGTAATCGATACACATTCGCAGAGTTCCATCCTTTTTCTTCACGAACAATACTAGAGCTCCCCAGGGCGAGAAGCTTGGCCTTATGAATCCTTTATCCAACAACTCCTGGAGTTGTGTGGATAATTCTTGCATTTCGGATGGTGCAAGTCGATAGGGCGCCTTGGCTACAGGAGCGGCTCCTGGAACCAAGTCGATACGGAATTCGACTTGTCGTTGCGGAGGTAGTCCTGGCAGATCTTCGGGAAAGACATCAGGGAATTCTTTCACTACAGGAATATCTTCAAGTTTCGGCTCCTTAGTCTTCTTATCTATCACGTGTGCTAGGAAGGCAACACATCCTTTCCTTAAGCATTTCTGTGCCTTGATGCAACTGATGATTCGAAGAGGTGCGTCTCGTTTTTCTCCATGTACTATGAGAGTTTCATCATTCGCCAAAGGGATGCGAATGATTTTCTCATGACAAATAACTTCAGCTCGGTTTGTGGACAACCAGTCCATGCCGACTACTACATCGAAGCTACCTAATTGGATAGGTAAGAGGTCGATGATAAATTTTCGTTCACCAAGTTCTAGTGTGCAGCCTCTAACAACTTCGCCCGATTCAACAAGTTTACCATTGGCTAGTTCTATGGAATAAGGAATTTCTAATCTACTAGATTCTATTCCAAGCGTACGTTTAAGTTCCACGGACATGAAACTATAATCGGCTCCAGTGTCGAATAATATGGATGCGAAGTGATTGTTAACGAGAAACGTACCGGTGACCACGTTAGGGTCCTCGCGTGCGTCCCTTGCTCCAATTACAAATGCTCGGGCCTGAGCATTGTTTCCTTCTGGGCAATCCTTCATGAAATGATCTTTGCTTCCACATCTGAAACATCCTTGGTTTCACCCATTTCCGTTGCCAACACCATTTCCATTTCCACCATTGTTTCTATTATTAGCCCCATTACGATTTCCATTCTCGTTCCTCTTACTCCAACAGTCTTCAGTGCGGTGACCCAACTTTCCACACTTGTCACACTCTGAGATGTGACAAACTCCCTCGTGATGGCGTTTGCACCGATGGCATTTGGGCAAGGTCCCCAGGTATCCCTTAGCTGGAGCGTCGTTCATGGCTGTAAGCGATTTCGCCTCCTGAGGCGGGTTGGGGCCACGCTTCTTGTTGGAACTCTTGTTGTTACGAGTTGCTTGATTCAAGTTTGCATGTTTCCTTTTCTTGCCACCGAACGACTCAGCATGCATCTCGGTGTTTTCTGTCGGGTTCAGTGATAGCTTCTCCATGCGAACACAGTCTTCAGTAAGGCTGACAGCCAGAGTTACAGCCTCAGTGATTGTCTGGGGTTTGGCGGAAGTCACCGTGCCGCGAAATTCCGGGGCCAATCCCCAAATGTAGCATTCAACGCGCTTGAATTCCGGAGTTACCATTTAGGGAATCACCCTAGACAAATCATGGAACCTTCGAGTATACCCTGTGATGTCAGAACCTACCATAGTCAAGTGCCAGAACTCCGTCTCCAGCCTTTGGAGTTCGGAACGAGAGCAATACTTCTCTCGCATTTTCTCTTTCAGTTCATCCCAAGTCATGCCATACGCGGCATCATCACCTAGGGTTTGGACTTGTAGGTTCCACCAAGTCAAAGCTTCATCGACAAATAACCCAGTAGCAAAGGTGACTTGTTGATCTGCGGTACACTTGCTCATGCGGATAATGGCCTCAGTCTTCTCCGTCCAACGCACAAATGCTACCGCTCCTCCAGTGCCATCGTAGTTCATTGGTTTGCAGTCGAGGAACTGCTTGAAGGTGCAGCCTGTAATTAACCCAACCAATTCACATATAAGCAATTGGAGAAATAATGAAGTAAGGACCGTTCATAAATTTCTCCATGCCTAGCAAATTGTCTTAAGGTTACCTTGGGCTGTGTTTCCTCCTTACGAATCTCCATGTCCGTTACGCCTAGAATTGCTTGGCCCTCCACTGTCTTGGGTACGGTTCGCCTCGTACTGGGCAATAGCAGTTGAGATCCTCTCTTCCAGTAGAGCGTCCAGCTCTTCAACAGTTCTTGGCAGTGGGGGAGGAGGAGGTTGATCACCACCTCGAGCATTCACAGCTCTCCTAGGTGCCATGTTCTGATAGAACATAACACAACAGGGTTAAATATTTGTTTGATGTCGTCGTACTAAACGGTAGTAGCATATATTTTCACAGGTATATACCACATAATTAACATCAAACAATTATTACTCTAGCAGAGTACTTAGTAGGCTTGCACCGAGGGAATCTACACGTGACAAGACCTGCTGTGGTTTCGTTGCACTGAATTCCATAATTATGTATGCATCCATAATTACGTAACTCCTTGCACAGTCCGCACAGTTCGTTTCATCCTCGTATTTCTTCCTTCAGTTAAGTCATTGTTTTCAGGCAAAGTCATGTATACTAGGGGTATTCTACATCTAGTACATGTATATGCTAATTATCACACATATTTGCAAGTAATCCTTAATCATAGACAAGTGCTACCCCAGTGCACCCTAGGTCACGTAGCGTCTTTTCTTGACTCATGCAAATAGTTTTAGGCAGTGGATGTCGCGGGACGTTTTATGCAATGAAAACTTTTTGAAAAATTGTTTTCGTGATAGGATCCTAGAGATTGTAGACTAGACTCGAGAAGGAATCCTAGTTCACTACAATCCCAGCTCTGATACCAATCTGTCACACCCCTTTCTGCGGCGGAAGCACGAGGTGTGATCATGAAAGGTTCTCATTGCATACGAAAGGTAAACATACTATATGCTCAAAATAACTTCAAACATTACATTACCAAAACATAAGTCAAGTATTTACAACACGTGATAGCATATTGTCTTAAGAGTTACAACTTTATTTAGCGAAAATAAAACATAGCGACATCCACGAGCATAAGTAAGACCGCGCGCACGTCCACCTTTAATTACCTGAAATACATGTGAGTTTTGGAAAAAAAACGTCAACATAATGTTGGTGTGAATTCATGCAGTTTTTGTATTGAACGTTTGTATACATTGTATGAAAAACATGGTATGTATATTGTTTCAAAATGCGTATTCATGAATGAGTCAAGTATCTCTATATGTATCAAGTGTTAATGGGTTGCAAAGCCATTAACATGTGACACGACATAGGAAGTCACCAAACCATAGGCATTTTTCTATAGTCGATTCACGACTGAGACACAAAAACACTACTTGGTTCTAGTTGTCACCAAGAGTGGGGCTGCCCTGAAACCCATTAGATCTAACCTTTTGTTCTGCGGTCTTAGTATGTACACGATTAATAGTGCTTATGGTACCCTATCCGTGACTCGATTTCTCGTATCAATTCTTGGCACTAGTTTTCGCCAGGAGTACTTCTCGTTTCAGTACACAACATATCAATTTGTAAATATTGAAGTATTTGTAATATGTATTTCACCCCCGAGTTATAAAGCTAAAAACAGTTAAAAGAAAAGGGGGAGCATGAACTCACAACTTTGCGTTCCTGTGTGTCGTAAACTTCACCAGGTTTGCTTAATTAACGTCACGACCTATATGTGTTTTCTTAACGTTAGTCACTAGACTTGCGTCGCACAAGTACAGTCACTCTCATTTGTATTCTATTGTTGTGTTAAAAATATTTTATATTTTTAACTAAGCATCTTACTTATATTATTTCCTCACATATTAATTTAAGTATCTCGTGTTTTGCACTTTGCACCCGAATTATGTTTCTTGTATGTTGTATGTGTGTTCTTATGTTTATACTCCTCATGAGTATTTAGTGTATTTTTAAGTTTTAATACGCTAGCACGTATAACACATACTATATACACTTAGCACAAAAGTTGGTGATAAAATAATATATATTTTTCTCTCAAAAATATGCATACTTATATCCATTCTTATTCTTGAAGAAATCCTTATTTCTTATCACAAAAATTTAGGGAAACCTTGGTAATACTCTTAAATACATTTTTAGGGAATAAGTTTCTCAAATACTTATATTTTTCTAGGTGTCAAAATTTATAAAAATTTTACAGAGTTTCCCCTAAAAATGGAGGTTTCCCATGTTTTCAAAACATGTGTTTATTTTCTTTTAATTCATCAACAATCAATCTTCAACAATAATCACCAACAATATATACTAATTCCTCTATTCCATGAACTTGAATATTCACAAAAATGTGTAGTAACTTACTAGCACATTTAGTAAGTCTTGTTATCTTTAAAAATAAGTTTAATTTCCTAAAAACTTTATTTTTAAGGAATATGAAGTTTCACAACTTCTAGTCGGTTTTTACGAAAATTATTTCTTTGTTAAAACTTTTGTTACACAAGTGTCCACACACTTGTTTGTTCATAAAAACACCTTTAGTTCATGAAAGATCAGGTTTTAAAACATGGTTTCGTCATACAGTTGTGTTTCCCGAAAATACCACTTGTAGATCTTTAGATCTACTAGTTTAGAACTTCATTTTACAAGAAAATTTACTTTTACACAAGTTCATGTTATTGTGTAGTAGTGTTCATCATCTAGTCCTTTTCATACTTTGACATACACTAGTTCATGTTCTATGAACATAACCTAGCCGGGTTAGATGACGATCGGAACTACTACTAGCATTAAACAACACAAAATAATCATCACAAAACAAGTTTAACAAGTTTTACACCATTACTTTCCTTTTATCCATTAAGTTCATCATTTTACAAGACTTTTAGTTGGTGATCTTTAGTGTTTATGATTTTTAGCCATTAAATCATCTATGAACCTCATAAACAAGAACAAGAAGATGTTTAGAAGCACTTACTACTAGCACAAGGCTAGGGGAGTTCAAGAGGACAAAAGAGGTGGATAAAAGCAAATGAAGAAGGTCCTTCAAGATCCGCTTGCACCGAGCTTCGTTAGTGGCCTTCTTACTCCTCAATATCACCTTGGAATGGATGGATGATGTTGGAAAATGATGGTGGCGGTGGTGCTTGGTTGGGCCGAGAACAAGGGAGGGAGAGAGGGAAGTGAAGATGGAGTGATGGAATGGTGGTATTTATAGACCTTCCATATAGCATATTCCTGGCATATTCCTGGCATATTCCTGGCATATTCCTGGGTTTGCTGCGTTGTCTACGTTTTGCAGTGTAAGCACTGTGTCGCGTAGGAACACACGGTACGCGCTTATACTTGAAAAATAACGTTTTTAAGCGTTTTAATTTATTTTTCAACATGAACCTAATTAAAATAAAATTTTAATCATAACAGAATATTTATGGGATTAAATATTATCCGGGCGGCCACCAACGTTCGTTTTGCAGTTTTGTCGTAATTAGTTCTTTAGTTCAAATAAACATGTTTTCGTCATACCGAATCCTTCGAAACTTATTTCTAAGTTATGCAAGGGATATTTAGGGTATATTTGGCTTACGTCACAGTTCTGGAGTGTACATCGCGTTAAACTGATTGCGTTTAAGCACCAGTTTGCGTATAACCTTCCAGAAAGTGATTTAAAGCTTGAAATCGGAATCGAATCAAATTGTTCGGTTGTTCGGTTAGATACTGATTCGTTAAAGTGCTTAATAAGCATTTAAAGTGTCGTTAGTGTTATTTTTAATGACACAAAGAATTCCCGTCACTTAGGGAAATATTCTGGATGATAAAACGACATCTCTGCACAATATTTATGTTGTTAAAAGCTGAATTGTGCTGAATTTAATAAAGTTCTGCACTTAAAGTGTGTTTCGGGTGCCTTTTAGTGCATGTTTTAGCTTTCGTAATGACCATAAATTAAACCCTTATATGTACTCTTGGGTTTAATGTACCTTTGTCGTAGGACCTACACCTAGGCCTCAATTCTAATGTCTGACACAGTGTGTCTTACCGGTGAGTTTACTAATATTTCTGACGCAGCGCTCTCGATTGCATGAAGCAATATTTTGTAGTATACAATGTGCATGAATTCACTTGCTTAGCATCTAATCAGTCAATGTTGACATTTAAGCACATAATTGCAGTCATTAAATAATAATTAAAGTGTACGGAAGTTACCGGTTTTGTGCCAGTTGTCACAAAACTCATGTCCGTCTGAACTCTCTAAGGAGCTTGTACACTTTCACATTCAATCAATAGAAGATCAGACAGAAATTTAGAGTTGAATTTGTTCTCGTATATCTGTTGTATGATTCAATGAATTCCGCGCATTAATCATATCCGATTCAACTAAGTTTCCGAACAAGAGGATCCTATCCGAGGGACCAACAGTTATGCCCAAACATGGTCACGCCTTTGGATAAGGCAATCGAAAAGTATATTGATGGCCTCCCTGACTCAGTACAAGACATTGTGACTGGTAGTAATCCCACTACAGTTAGACAGGCCATTGAGCTATCCGCTACCTTAACTAAATCTCAGATCAGGAAAGGTAAACTTTTTCGAAAAAGTGACAAGAAACCAATCGAGGAATCGAAACCCAAGGAGGAACAGACTGGATCCCATAAGAAGTCAAAGAAGCGAAAGGCTTCTCAGAACATCACCGTGGTCACTCACAATGATCAAGCCGTCCCCAACTAACCAGCTCAACCCCCTGCTAGAAAGCCCTACAACGGAACTGCACCCGTGTGCAACCAATGTAGCCTCCATCATCATGCCAATGTAAAGTGCCGCAAATTCCAAACTTGTGGACTTATAGGCCATACAGTAAGAGTTTGCCCAGCTGCAGCTGCACCAAATCACGCTGGCAACAATCCCGCTCAAGGTCGTTTTCCACCATGTTCTTGCTTCAATTGTGGCGAGATGGGCCATTTCCGAAGAAATTGCCCAAAGCTTGCTAATGCGAATCCAGCGCAGGGATGAGCATCTGACCAATGGGAAGACAACACTGTTTAGAAATAATCAAGCCTTATGTATTATTTTCTTTTGTGGTCATGGTCAATGAAACAGTTGTAATTGTTGTTTATAAATAAATCTTTTATTTTACATTACAATATATATATTGATGTGGTTGCATGTATAAAGAACATATCCCCTACAATACCGACAATCAAGGAATCGTATTCCTTGAAGAACAGACTACCCCCAAAAAAAAAATTTCTCCCACCTTATGATCTCTTGCGTTTTCCACGAAAATCATAAGTACCCGTTTCCTCCAAGGAAAACGAAGTACAAGGCGCAAGTTACAACTCTGGACAAATACCCAATCCTTGATAGGATACCTAAGGGTATTTCCGTAAGTCCTTAATTGTTGTATACCTTAATTCGAATGTGATGATTCCTTGTAATAAAAAAATCGAATTTTGGAAGATTATCCTATCTTTCAGATAGATGCTTGAGGACGTTGAAGTCCATCGACTGGGTTCCGAGTATACCCTGAATACCCATGTTCAAATCGTCGTCAAGTTAAGAGCAATCAATGACAAGACAATAACAAGTTAAAGGTCAAGTTAAACAATTATGTGATTATGTGCTTATGTATGTTTTTGTGTGATCCAAATTTTTATTATCCAAATCCTCGTAGAATCTTCCATATCTTCATATAAGGAAATGCATAGTAGGATACCCAAAGATACTACCTTAAATCCTTAATGGGCTTCTAGCTTGTAGTTTAGTCCCTTTGATTATAAAGTACTATTCCATAATTAGACCCCTTGAGTGGTCTAGTTAAACAAATTGATCCAAAAATCTGGTTAGGAATATCATGTGATGATATAGCTGAAAGGACTCCATAGGTGGTCTAATTAAAGAGATCATTTATCGATCTAACTAAAAGGACCCTGTGGTGGTTTAGTCACACTCATCACAGGTTAGATTTTATTCCCCTACACATTATGAAACGCACTGTGCGGACTATGCAAGGAATCACGTAATTATGGACGCGTACATAGTTATGGAATTTAGTGCACAGAAACCACAGCAAGTTTTGTCATGTGTCTAAAGTTAACCCTATTCATTTCCATTTCTGATGAAGCAACCATTGAAAATGACTCCGTCCGTTCATTTTTATTTCTGAAGATTGTCCGTTGAGGAAATGAATATCCGTTTGTTTATCCTTTTCATTTCCGTTTCTGAGGAAGCAACCGTTGAAAATGACTCCGTCTGTTCATTTTCGTTTCTGAAGATTGTCCGTTGAGGAAATGAATATCCGTTTGTTTATCCTTTTCATTTCCATTTCTAAGGAAGCAACCGTTGAAAATGACTCCGTCCGTTCATTTTCGTTTCTGAAGATTGTCCATTGAGGAAATGAATATCCGTTTGTTTATTCCTTCATTTCCGTTTCTGAGGAAGCAATCGTTGAAAATGACTCCGTCCGTTCATTTTCGTTTCTGAAGATTGTCCATTGAGGAAACGAATATCCGTTTGTTTATTCCTTCATTTCCGTTTCTAAGGAAGCAACCGTTGAAAATGACTCCGTCCGTTCATTTTCATTTCAGAAGATTGTCCGTTAAGGAAATGAATATCCATTTGTTCATCCTTTTCATTTCCGGTTCTGATGAAGCAGCCGCTGAAAATGACTCCGTCTGTTCATTTTCGTTTCTGAAGATTGTCCGTTGAGGAAATGAATCTCTGTTTGTTTATTCCTTCATTTCCGCTTCTAAAGTATACTCATTGAGGAAAATGACCCCGTCCGTTCATTTTTGTTTCTGAAGAATGTCTGTTAAGGAAATGACAGGATTATGCCTTGCATATCTCTTGTGGTTATTTGACACAAAGTCACAGACAGACTCCTACGAATAAATTTCCGGACGAAATTTCCTAAAGAAGGGGAGACTGTGACACCTGTGCCTCTGCGACCATCAGACAAAGGATTTGTGTAAACATGTGTATCATTTGCACATGTCAATTCTTGTTCGTTTTCGGGCCTTAAATCGCTCTCTGGAAGATTATACGCGATATGATGTGTAAATATAACCATTTTAATGAAACAAACACTCCGGAATAGTGACATAGGCTTAACATACCTTAAATAACCTTTACATAACTTAGAAATAAGTTTTGGATGGTTTGGTATGCCGAAATCAAGTTTGTTCGCTTACAGGGACTAAAATTGACAAACTGTGAAAGTATGCCGATTTGAACTGTAATGAACAATCCGGAACTTGATCATAAGTTAAATATGCCCTAAATATCCTTTACATAGCTTAGAAATAGGTTTTGAGGTGTTTTGTGCGCAAAAATAAACTTTATGTTCATTCAGGGACTAAAAGCGTCAAAAAGTGCATAAGTTTGCATTTTCGCGCATATCTTTCGTTCTGAATACATCCGGACATCCAAAAATTTATGTAAGCATTAAAATATTTTATTTTTGTGTTTGGCGTAAGAAAATTCCATTCGTCGCTTGATTTGGATCGTTTTTGCGTTCGTTACGACTTCCGTCGTAATTAACCGAACAACGAAACCGTACGAACAAACGAACCGACATCCCACATATTTTTGAACATGTTTTGAGTTCCCTATACTTTAACTTCATATTAGAGCCTTGAAATGAGGTTAACGGGCTTAAACGTGTCAAAAATGAGCCGAAATGCAAAATTCTGAAGTTCAGGGACCAAAATTGACATTCTGTCATAGTTATCTTAGGAAGGGATCAAAATGAAAAATCTAAATTCCAGCTTGTTCCAGCTGTTCCCCTCATTTGCACATGGTTTTAATGAAACTATGGGCTCCCATGGTTTCACAAAACCATGGGCACATGTGTACGGATGAGATCGAAGCTCGTTTTACGATGAACGATCCTAACGGTTCTAGATTTCCTATATATACCCACCTCCTTTCACTTGCAAAACCCACAATGATCTGATTTTGGCTCTCTAAATTGAAGTTTATGCTTCATACCTGAGAGTAAATCGGATCATAGTTTGCGGGGACCTTTTGTAAGTATTCTTTCATTCTTTTCATTCGTTTTTATCGTTAAAGTCAAACTGCGTTTGACTTTCTGCTTTGGCCAGTTTATGGTCAACGCGAAGTTCGTTTGAACTTCATAACGTGAGCGTAATCACGATGGTTATGGTCCCTAGTGACTATACCTACTGATTACCACGTTATCTAGGCTCAGTGACGAGTCGTAGTTTCGGCCAAAATGCGTTTTCTCGCGTATTTTGTAACCAAGCTACTTATAGGTATCAAAACCGTTTGTTTTGATACCAAACCTGTTTTCCAACTTAACTAAACATGTTTTAGCATGTTTAGCTCGTCACTTTTTAGTTTAGTGCTTGTGTAGAGTCGTAAGTCGAGCGGAATAAACACCCGCTTAGACTTTCGAACACGACCCGTTTGGTCGATCATTAGGATCCGACCAAACATGTTTAGTGACCACAGTATCATAGGGAATAACCTTCTGAGGTTATACCTTATGGTCACCTAGGTTTAATTAATCGTATGATAAGTAGTTTATACGCCTTAGGAAAATTACCAAAATACCCTTTTTACGCATAAATTCATTTTAAGCATATGTAACCTAAATTTTGACATCTAAACTGATTAGAAAATAATATTAGACATGTTAAGGCATATATTACTTGTCATAGGACTAGTTAGGCGTTCCAAACGCGTCTTACGCGAACGACGCGTTAAAGTACCTTAAGCTACCTAAACGGGTCATATCGGGTCGTAAGCACTTAGGTTAGGTTTCAGTTTAGTATGTAGGCTTTGTTAGACCATATCATATGAGTTCCAATACTCATTTGGTTTACGAAACCTCATACTATTCGATCTTCCGAGTTAGGTCCGGTTATTAATGTAGTTACCTATATTAGGTGCCGTTTGATTTCCGTGATCCCTCTAGCTTTGCTTGGTTGTTGTTCAAGACTTCTAAGCACCCTCAAGTGAGTACATAGACCCCTCTTTTACTGTTTTTCAAACGTTTTGGGGTGAAACACATGTGCCTACTTGTTACTTTCATGTTTTCATGTTTTTATATCATATACTTGCTATGTTCATTAGTACACTATTAGTACATGATTTCATTATGTTTTTATGCTATGTATGTCCATTGTGTGCATACTTAGTACATTGTTTTACATTACATTTTGCTGCATATGCTCGTCCAGCATATGGACACTTTGAATTACATTTTGAACCGTTGTAACTATTTGACTATGTGAACCATTGTAACCATTTGATTATGTGAACCGTTTATAACCATTGAATTATGTGAACCGTTTGTAACTGTTGAACCGCGTGAACCATTTGTATCTATTGATTGACATGAACCGTTTGAAATCTGTTAGAACCGTTGGGTTAGGGAAGTGATTAGGTAACGGGGCGGGTGTAATGTGCTAAAAGCATGGTGGATACGCCGCTGGTACTTCCTATATAAGTGCTTTTAATACATTATATATCGTTGCGTTATCTGGATCACTTGGGCAAGGTTATCAAAAACAAAGTTATACTACAAGGTTTTTCTAACAATATATATATATACTATTCGAGTTTTTATTTCAAAAATGATTTCCAATCTGGGTTTAATTAAACAAATGTTTTTGGAGTTAAGAAGCATGGCTACGAGATTTTATAAATTATAATCAACTTGATTTGAGTTGGTTAATTATGTCGCAATGCTATACTTTTCAAAATAAGGTTTTTAAATAAGCATTGCAACATGTAAAACGAGCCATGAATCTGACACTCACATAAAACCTATGTACTCGCCGGCATTTTTATGTTGACGTATTTTCACATGTATTTCAGGTACAATAGTTGATGATATTTGATGATGATATTGGTGTATGCTCACATAGGAATGGACGAGGCCTTAGTGACTTAATAACAACGAAAGACTATTTGTTTATGTTTTGTTTCAATTTCTAATGTAATGTAATAGATTTGATTTAATAAAACGAAACTATTTATTCCATGGTTGTGAAACGATGATTCTGTTACAACACTCCCCGACGTTTCCGCCACGTTTTGTTGTTTTACATGGTCGGGGTGTGACAGAAAAAAATGATGAAACATTGAAAAATGCTAATCATCTGCTGTTCAAGAAAAGATCCTCTAAAGGGGACACACCAAAAGTCGAGCCGTCATCTCTCTGCTGAACGGAAGTTCTGACCTGAGCTCTCACGATTTCGCACCTAACCCCTTACAGATATCATCTAGGTATACTCACCTGTAAGACTGAATATTGGGATCTAGATACGTGAGTATATTCAAGTGGTGGCACACGCAAATAAGTTTAAGTACTTAAGACATTAATATCGTATCTCGAAACAGTTGAACTCTGTGTGAAAATTTAAGTGGATCAGTATACTGACAATCTAAGTGAATTGTTTAGAACTTAAAATGAAATGAAGCTTAACGTTGTTGGTGATTTGTCTCAGAAACTGATATGATCCTCTTACACAAACTCATAAAAACATTGTATGTAAATATTTCTTTACTGCATATATTTCTTTTTATCCATAAAATCCAAAAAGATTTTCAGTGTGTTTTAGCATAAATTTTGAAAAATTCAAAAAGATTTTAGACAACTGATTGTTGGAAAGCTGATTTTCAAAATTCCGGGTGCTGAACATAATGAACAGGTTTGGGAAAGTTTGTTTGAAAATGTTTGAAAAGAAAATTGACATTTTAACAAGTGGTTCATTAGAAATTTTTAATGATAAATCATTTTAAGTTTGTATCTACAAGTGGTTAGCAGGGTTTCTAAATTTGTTATATCTTATATTTTATGAAACTTATGTTTTGGGAAGAGAGTATGCAGGTGACCAGGTTGCGATACCTGAACCTGTGAATATGTGTGTAGAGTTTGAGCCAGACTTCGATCCCAGCACAAGTTGAGGGGGAGTCTGTTAGAGAAAGAGAGTCTGAATATGCAAGAGCTAGGAATTTGATCATGAAAGATTAGATGAAGAAAGTTAGAGTGAAGGAAGCCCGAAGACTGATAAAGATTGAAGACGTTGAAGACTCGACACTTAAGACTTGACAACATCTGAGGGGGAGTCTGTTGGTTCATACATCTGTCGACTTCGTCTTGTATCGAGTCTTGTACTAGATATGTTAGATCAGGGCACGTTGTTCGAGAAAAAAGCAGATTTATGTGTAAATAAGGCTGATTCCGCTTGAATGAGCAGATTCCGCTTGAAATGACATGTGTCAATTTCAAGTGAAATCAAATAGATCTTATTCCACTTGAAATGCACTTTGTTAGTTTCAAGCAGAATCTGAACTCTATATATAGCAGTTCAAGCGAAATCATTTGTAAAGATTCTGAATTTGGATACCGAGGTGCTGCTGGTTTATCCTGTGATTGTAATCACTGTTATATCAATCAGAAAGTTGTTTAAAGTGATTTGCAAGCTGTTTCGAAGTCTGTTTTTTTAGTTTCCGCCTCTGAAAAAGATCAAAACTCCTCTAAACGACTCGTGCGGGTCTGAAAACGATCCTACAAGTTCGGTAATCTGGTAATCAGGCCGATTTGTAATGTTATACTACCGATTAATACAAAGAAGTTGTGTTTATCCATCTCTAATCTCTCCCGTCTTTAACTAATCTCACACTAATCACGGTTTCGGTCCCGAAACACGGTCCTACACGATCCGCCAAGAAGATTGATTTGTGCTCTTGGAAAGACAGACTACATTGCTCCGGAAGACGACAAATGGCGTCACAATGACAGCCAATCTGATGATGAGGAGCCGGAGTTAAAGAAAAAGATGGAAGAAAAGTTTGGACGAAAACATTCCGATTCTTCCGAGAGTGACGGTGATGGTGATGATGATGGTAATGATGGTGGAGATGCAGGTGCTGGTCCTGGTACTGCTGATGCATCGACTGCTGGTACAGCGGGTGATACTTCAGCTGGTGATGATGAGGAGGATACAGAATTGGATGATAATCCACCTGAGCCTGGGTACGAAGTTTATTTTGATGAACGTGGTGTGAAAAGCGTCAGGAGGATTAGGCAAGAAAATGACGCTGAATACGTTCCTTCGGATACCGAAGCGGAACGTTTGAAGAAAAAGCAAACACTTGCCCGACGAAAGAAGAAAGCAAGAAAGTACATTGGTTCTTCGTCTGCGCAACAATCTGCTCCACAACAAGAACCTACACAAGAATCGGAAATGGATCCAAACCTTGGATTCGCGGTCACCGAAGCTTCTGCTACGGTGTCTTCTCCTCCAAGATCTTCAGAACCATCTCATGTAGTGACTTCAACTCCTGAAACTCCTACAGTGACACCTCAAGAACCAGCACCCTCTATTGCATCGGCCATTCGTGCAACTACTTCGCAGCCGGCCTCTGAGCGAAGACAAACTATATTCTCTCAGATGCCGCAAGATGAAAAGATAGACCTCTTATTTTCTCAATTGTAGGCTGCTGCAGGTCAAATCAATAGGCAAACGGCAGTAATAAACGTTACAAAAGGCGACATGATCAAACAACAGTTGGAAATAAACATGTTGAATTCCACTGTTGGTCGTCAACAAGCAGAGATCACTCGCCAACAAGCAGAAATAGAGCAACTGAAGGCAGAAAATGCTAGCTTGAAAGCTGCAGATGAAGAGAGAGAGCGATAGTTGCAACAGATGCGAGCGGCGGATAATACTCGAGATATTGAAATCAATCAATTGAATGAAAGAAGCTCTCAGCTTCAGAGGTTGGCCGAGGCTCTTAAAGAAAAGCATGACTATATGAAGGAGTGGTACAATTCTTGAAACACCACGATAGTTAATGGGGTCAAGCAAATAACTGAAGGCTTTGAATTTGTTAGAAAGCGCGTCAATATTTTGTGGGCCGATCGATGTAAATAGCAAGAAGTGTTACAGAAAAGGGATCATGATGCTGAGGATCCAGGGACCCCTGACCCTTCTACAACATCGGAGCAACCGCCAACAACTGCCTCTACTGAAATTGTTGTCTCCCAGCCTTCACAACTTGAATCGGCACAAGGAACATCTGATGGATCCGTAGAAGAATTCCAACAATTGGAAAGCAGCTCTTTCATTGAAAGCTCTATGGCCGGTACATCCTTTGTCCCTAGCACTGTTGATCTTGCGTTACAGGCTGGGCATCCTATTACTGGAGAAATTCTTGAAGAGGGAGAGATTGTTGCGGATCTTTCACACGAACAGTTGCTTGCTCTGAATGAGATGAAAGAAGTTGATGAGAGATCCGATTATAGCGAGAGATATATGAGAGATCCGATCATAGCGTGAAAGTATGAAGAGTTAATACTTTCACCCTTCAGATCCGGAGTAATCCCGTGATTATGCGGAAGTGGGGTACCAATGGGCGTTGCATCAAACATCTGGAACCGGCTCAAGATGTCACCAACATATTTAGTCTGATGGATGAATACCCCAGACTCGGTTTGATGACTTGTAGGCCTAAGAAGAAAGTCATTCCCCCATTGCTCTCATTTCGAATTTTTCTTGCATAACACGCTCCAATTGCCTGCACAAAGAATCATTAGTTGAACCAAAAATTATATCATCAACGTATACATGCGCCAACATAAGATCTCCATCTTGTTCTTTGATAAAGAGAGGGTAATCAATAAGACCACGCCGAAAACCATTCTCCAATAGATAGTTGGATAAGGTTGCATACCAAGCCCTAGGTGCCTGATGTAAACCATAAAGAGCTTTGTTGAGCAACCAAACCCGATCTGGATGAATAGGATCTTCAAAACCCGGAGGTTGTTCGACGTACACCTCTTCTTCAACCACACCGTGTAAGAAAGCACTTTTGACGTCCATCTGGTAGACTTTGAATCCTTTAAATGAAGCATAAGCTAGAAAGATCCGAATAGCTGATTACGCATAAACTGACGAAATCCCTGAAAATCTCACCTTGTTTCGAATGACTACTCCACGATCGTCCTTCTTGGATTTGAAAACCCAACGTGTCCCAATTTTCTTGTAGTTCTCCGGCCTTTCAATAGGCTTCCAAACACCTAGCTTTTGAAACTGCCGCAGTTCGTCTTGCATGGCTTCAACCCAAGAATTATCCTTTAAGGCTTCTTTCCAAGACTTCGGTTCTTCTTGTGAGACATAACACGCGAAGGACCAATCATTTTGAAGACCAGATTCTCAAATGGCTGAATACAAACCAGCATTCTGGTTGTTTCTCAGCTGATTACGCATCTGCACACCACGTTGGACATCTCCAATAATATTCTACTGTGGATGAGTATCATGAATTCTCGTTTCAGGAAAAACAGGAACACGAGTATTGATACCCAAGTTGTCAAGACTAAGATCAACAACCAAATCCACACTGGGCATAGGCGTAGAAGTGGATGCATTCCCTTCAGCAGTATCTACAATCTGCTAATGAGGAGTTGCTTCAGAAGCACCTTGAACAGGAGCAACCGGAGCTGAAGTGCCTTCATTTGCATCATGGTATTCATCATCTTCCGATGACTCATTGTAATCAGCAGCATCTTCAAATACCTCATTTTGAACCGTGTTTTACCGAATTAGAACCTTGGGGGTTAACAATAATTGGTCTAACCAATGGCGAGTCAGCCGCGTTGTCACTTTCAAAAAGCATTTGAGCAGCAGCAGATGCTTCGTCAAAGGTTGGCAGATTAAAGGAGTCGAATAGCCCATCATAATCGAACATCCAAGGATCACTCAGAGCTCTAACAGGATTTGTAAACCTTTGAACCCTTACTTCACTCCATAGCTTAATCTTTTTGGTTGCCAGATTCCGTACACGAAAATTCGAAGTAGCATCTCCAAGGATGAAACCCTCGATAGCTTTCGCGCCAAACTTTCCATCGGGCTCAATCATAGTACATGGACCGCCAAAAGGTTCTAGGTAAGAAAGATCCGGTTTCCTTTTCTGTAGAAGTTCGAAACACATCTTGCCATGCCTTTTAACTGTGAGAACTCTGTTTAACATGTAGCAAGCAGTCGACACAGCCTTCCCCCAGAACTGAACAGGAAGCTCCAACTCTACCAACATAGTTCTTGCAGTTTCAATTATCGTCCGATTCTTCCTCTCTGTGACATCGTTTTGTTGTGGAGTGTAACGAGAACTGTATTCATCAAGAATGCCCTTGGAAGTACAGAACTCATCCATTACACAGTTTTTGAACTCAGTTCCATTGGCGCTTCGGATCCTTTTCACTTTCAACGGGTACATATTTTCAAGCATAGTAAGAAGATCCTTGAGGATTCCAGGAGTTTCACTCTTTGTGCCATAAAAGCTACCCAAGAAAATCTAGAGTAGTCATCAGTAACTACCAGACAATAGGCATCCCCAAAAGTTGTCTTGTGTTTCATAGGTCCAAAGAGGTCCATATGAAGACGTTCGAGAGGCATGCTAACCGTGTTGATTTTCTTAAGCGAGTGAAACTTCTTCGTTTGCTTCCCTTTCTGGCACGAAACAAAGATATCTTGTAGATGAAAACTTCTCACAGGAACACCATTCACATGGTTGTTTTTCACCAAATGATTCATTTTTCTTAAGTGAATGTGCCCCATTCGTCTGTGCCAAGATATAGACTCCTTCTCTGTGGCTTTCGAGACAAAACATGTCACTTGTGCAGATGTCGTAATCGCTTGGCTCATATCAAGAATATAAAGATCATTAACTCTTGGAGCCGATAAGAGAATCCATTCTTTTGGAAATTTGAAACCAGGTTTTAGCACATAACAACCGGCATCATCAAAATGCACGGTGAACTTCTTATCGCAGATCTGCAAAACACTCAGAAGATTGTGATTAATTTGACAAACGTAATTGATCTTACTGAAACATACAACACCATTGGAGATCATTCGCTCTCCAGTGATGTATCCGCCTTTGTCTCCGGCAAATGCGACATAGCCTCCTCTAATACTTTTCTCATCATACAGAATCCGTAAGTCGCTTGTCATGTGCCTAGATGCTCCACTGTCAACAATCCAATGACTATTAACAGTTCCTCCTGGAACATCCTACACATTTCATTCAACGATTACTTGAGGACAAGGACCCAAGCCTTAGTGGTCTTCAGTCGTCCCAGAGCATCACGAAATGTGATCTCGATTTCCTGATGATTTTCAAACACAGCACCTCCCCCTGAACTTTCACCCATTTTAGGTTTCCAAGTTTGATGTTGTTTACCAGTTTGAGTTTTATGAAAAGATTTTGAAACATGTTCTCCTTTCAACAAACATAGGAGAATCTGATCGACGAACAAATGTCGAACCTGTAGAACCTGAGGTACTTGCTTTTTCATCACACCCGTTTGTATGTTGAGTGTAATTGTTTTGACTTTTACGTTTTAAAATTTTGACTTGTTGCACAAAATCGGTGTTTGATTTCTTTTCAAAAGTCTCAATTTTTATCAGTACCCTTCGATGCTACAAATTTGACATTACTACTTTTCTTCTGGTAACGAGCTCCTTTTGTTTCAAATTTTGATTGAGAAACGTTAGGCTTTTGAGCTCGCCTTTCTTGTTGTTTACCCTTAGAAGCAATAGGTTGTTGCTTTGTCGGTGATCGTTGATTTCCAAATTGTTTTCTAATTTCAGATTTTGGAATTTAATCACATTGAGTTGCAACAACTCCTGGGATCGTCTTTCCCAAAAACTTGCTTGTATTATCTTCAAAAACTTTATCAATCAAAGATTGATTGACATTTTTAATTGGAAAATCATTGTCCGAATAAATTTTAACATCTCCGAACAAAGAATACAACACGTAATTGCTCTTAACAGCAGACACACATTCCTTGTCATCCTTGACATCCTTGACATCCTTGACAGGATTTATCACTTGTTTGGCAATAGGCTGCACAGCATGAGTAGGAGGATCACACAGAATGTAATTCTCAATTGGAATTTCTACTCCTTTCATCTTATCAAGTGATTCAACTTGGTCACTCACATCTGATTCATCATCAGACGAATCATAGTCCTCAATGATTGGAGCACTTTGATTCGTCAACGTTGAAGTGTCTATTCCTTCAGATGAGGTACTCGAGGAACTGTCCAATTTGAACCCTAAACCAGTAGTAACGTCCTCATAATCAAGAGGCACACTAGGTTCAAAACGAGGCATTTCCTCTTCATCGGGCATTCGAGTATAGTTGTCTATCAAAGGGAGCGGACACTACTTATCCCAACGCCTTTCTTGTTCCCTTTCAGCTGCTGAGCGTCTATGATGTGATCAAGCACATATCGGGAGTTAGAATAACTCTCCAATTTGAGCTTGGTTGCATCATGCTCGCATTTGGCAATGGCTAGCTCTTTCTTTGTTTCCTCAATGATATTAATGTAGTTATTAATACCAATTTGTTTGTTAAAAATTGTTTTTTGTAATTCGGAAACACTTTTCTTTAAAGTTTCGATGACATCTTTGAAATCCTTTTCATTTTGAGCTAATGCCATGTTTGCCTCCTTGCATTTAGACAGCTCAATAACCAAACTTTGATTATGACTATGAATCTTTTCGGATTCCACTTTCAAATCTGCACACATATTACAAACACTAGGAGTAGGAGGATCAGAATTTACCTGAATTGTCGAGGCCGTGACATTTGCCATAAAGGCAGTCTGATAAGAAAAGGATCCATTTTCAGAAAAGAACTTCTCCATTTCTTTGATGCTACAACAGCTGTCACACCCCGACCACGTTAAAACAACAAACCGTGGCGGAAACGTCGGGGAGTGTTGCAACAGAATTATTGTTCCACAACCATGGTAACCAAATGTTTCGTTTTATTGAATTATTAAGTAATGTACATTATCTTTAAATCAAAACATACATATTGTTTATAACTGTTTTTAAGTCACTAAGGCCTCTTCCAGGTCCTATGTGACACAAGCTTCCTAGCAAGCAACATAAAGCAATACCACCTGAAACATATGTAAAAAATAAAGTCAGCAAAGAAATGCTGGCGAGTACATAGGTTTTATGGGAGTACCGGATTCATGGCTCGTTTATATGTTGCAGTACCTCGTTAGACTACAAGAGTTAAAATACAAACCTCATTTTGAAAAGTGTATTGCAACATAATTAACCAACTCAAATCAAGATGGTTATAGTTTATAAAATCTCGTAGCCATGACTCTTAACCCAAAAACATTTATTTTAGTATAACAACTTGTAAATATCTCGTAAAAACTCGTTAATAAAACTCATATGGTTTATATCATTTCGAAAACCTCATAGTGTGACTTCGTTTCAAATCGTTTTCCCCAAGTGAACTAAATAATGACACACAATGTAATATGATAGAAGCACTTATATATAAGATGTACCAGCGGCGTATCTATCATGATTCTATCATGCTACACCCGTCCCATTATCTAATCACTTCCCAAAACCAATCGTTTATCCAAATCGTTTATATCGCTTAAGTCGTCTCAAATCGTTTAACTTGTCCCAAAATCGTATTCGTTTTAATAGTGAAACTACTTTTGGTCGTCTCGCTAATAACATTCAAACCTTTGTGACTCGACTACCTCGTTTCTCGTATTAACAAACCACCAAAGGGTAAGTTAATAATCATCAGATTCGGTCGTTACCTACATAACCCCCATACATAACTATGGGTGTAGTCTGATAACGGGATTTGTCAGATCCTATGGTACCATAACCTAATACTGGTCGGCTTGATCAGAGCTAATGAATGTCATTCGTTATGTAACTACAAGCAACAAGTCTTATTCACCTTTTTGAAATCGTTATTAGTTTAGTATAAACCATCGTTTTTGAAATCATCGTTTAAACCTTGAAATCGTTTTGTACATATGAATCACCCCAAAACAATTGAAAACAGTAAAATAGGGGAACTATGTACTCACTTTGAAGTGCAAAGTATCCTCAATCTAAAGAACTCAACAAGCTCAATCAAACCAAGGAAACTCAAGCAGCACCTAATAATCGAATCACTAGTCAAACAATAGACACCTAAATCAGAAGATCGGACAGAACGAGGTCTTGTAAACCAAATGAGTGTTGGAACTCATGTAATATGGTTTAACAAAGCCTACATCCTAGGTTGAAACCTAACCTAAGTGCTTTCGACCCGTTGCGACCCATTAAGGTAGCTTATGCTACTTTAACGCGTCGTGCGCGCAAACGCGCGTTCGAGACGTCTAACTAGTCCTATGACAAGTATTAAATAGGTTGCATAATCAGTTATATGACAAAAGTTTAGGTTACATAGGCTTAAAATCCAATTATGCATGAAAAGGGCATTTTGGTAATTTACCTAAGGCATATAGTCTACCGATCATACAACTACTTAAACTCGGTGACCATAAGGTATAACCTCGGAAGGTTATTCCCTATGCAACTATGGTCACTAACCATGCTTGGTCGGATCCTAAAGATCGACCAAATGGGTCGAGTTCAAAAGTCTAAGTGGTGGCTTAGACCGCTTGACTTACGACTCTATACAAGCACTAAACTAAAAGTGACGAGCTAAGCATGTTAAAACATGCGTAACTAAGTTAGAAAACAGGTTTTCATATCAAAACAAAGTGTTTTGATACCTAGAGTAGTTTGGTTGCAAAATACGCTTAAATGCGCATTTTGACCGAAACTACGACTCGTCACTACACCTAGTCAACGTGGTAATCAGTGGGTATAGTCACTAAGGACTATAACCAACGTGATTACGTTCACGTTGCGAAGTTCAAACGAACTTCTCGTTGACCATCTCGTGGTCAAAGCTGAAAGTCAAACAAAGTTTGACTTTCGAGCTAGGAAAGCAATAAAAGAATGAAAGAGGACTTACAAAAGGTCTAAATAGATTTGGTTCCAAGTATTCTCGGGTAGGAAGTGAATATTCACAACCACTTAGAGAAATCTCAGACCAAATGTGCAGAAAATGGAATGGGGACATGGCTTTATATAGTTTTCGCAAAACTGTTAGGATCATTTTTTGGAGAGGAGGGCATGATCCAAGCCATACAAGTGTCAAAGACTGATTGGGGGACTTGGAGAACACACAAACCAGTCCATAGCATTGAAAACCAGAGATCAAAACCAGCAAAAACGAGCAAAATGACCAGATTCAATGTTTCTGTCTGATAGGCTCACGCGCCCCGCGTAAGAATATGGCTTGGGTTTACACGGGCCGCCTGACCATCTTTGACAGATTGACAGTTTCAGTCCCTGCAGCTTAGTAACTTGCATTTCGGCTCATTTTTGACACGTTTAAGCCCCGTTAACCTCATTTCAAGGCTCTAAAATGACGTTAAAGTATTAGGAACTCAAAACATGCTCAAAAACATCTCGGATGTCGGTTCGTTTGGTCGTACGACCGCGTTGTTCGGTTAATTACGACGGAAGTCGTAACGAACGCAAAAACGATCCAAATTAAGCGACGAATGGAATTTTTGTATGCCGATCACTAAAATAAAAATATTTTAGTGTGTACAAAAATTTTGGATGTCCAGATGTGGTCAGAACGTAAGATATGCGCGAAAAAGTAAACTTACGTCGTTTTTGACACTTTTAGTCCCTGTAAGATCAATTAAGCATGTTTTCGCACACCGAACCCCTCAAAGCTTATTTCTAAGCTATGTTTAGGTTATTTATGGTATGTTTAGCTTATGATCATGTTCCGAACTATTCGACATCACACGAGTCAGTATAGTTTCGCAGTTTGACATAAATAGTCCCTGCGATCGAACAAACTTGTTTTCAACACACCAAACAATCCAAACTTATTTCTAAGTTATGTGAAGGTTATTTAAGGTATATTAAGCCTATTTCACTATCTCGGAGTGTTTGTCGCGTTAAACTGATTGCATTTACCCACCAGTTTGCGTATAACCTTCCAGAAAGCGATTTAGAGCTTGAAATCGAATCGAATCGAATTGTAAAATCACCAAACCCAAATACACACATAATAACACCAAAACACATTGTATTATTGATAATTAACATTGTTTTGTATTGTTCATCAAGTAAAGAGCACAGTTGTCACAGTCTCCCTTAGTTTAGGAAATTTCGTCCCGAAATTTTAACTAGAGGAAACTTGTGCAATTGCGGATATTTCTCCTTCATTTGGTCCTCACGTTCCCATGTAAACTCTGGGCCACGTTTGGACTCCCAACAAACTTTGACTAATTTAATCCGTTTGTTCTTCAACTGTTTGAATGTACGGTCCACTATCTCCACATGTTTCTCGACAAAGTGCATCGTTTCATCGATTTGGATCTCGTCGAGAGGAATGTGAAGATCAGCGTCAGCTAAACACTTTCGTAAATTGGATACATGAAAAGTCGGATGAATATTTCCAAGCTCTGGAGGTAGCTCTAGTCGATAGGCAACCTTTCCAACTCTTTCAACAATCTTAAATGGTCCAACATATCATGGTGCAAGTTTTCCTTTCCTTCCAAATCTCACCACTCCCTTCCAAGGTGACACCTTGAGTAGGACGTGGTCTCCAACTTGAAATTCTAGGGGCTTGCTTCGCATATCCGCATAACTCTTTTGACGGCTTCTAGCTGTCACAAGATTATCACGAATTTTCTTGATTTTGTCTGTTGTTTCTAGAACGAGTTCAGGTCCAGTAAGCTCAGCCTCACCGACCTCATTCCAACAGACAGGTGAACGACATTTTCGACCGTAAAGAGCTTCGAATGGTGCCATATTGATGCTAGCATGATAACTATTGTTGTAAGAGAACTCGATCATTGGCAGATGAGAGTCCCAATTACCACCAAAGTCTATCACACATGCTCTAAGCATATCCTCCAAAGTTTGAATCGTCCTCTCGGATTGTCCATCTGTTTGGGGATGATAAGCAGTGCTTAGATTTAGTTGGGTTCCCATAGCAGATTGCATGGTTCTCCAAAAATGAGATGAAAATCGAGCATCACGATCGGAAATGATATCCAAAGGAACACCATGTCGTGATACAATCTCATCATCATAAATCTTTGCAAGTTTATCAGCAGATAGATCCTCGCGAATCGCAAGAAAATGAGCTGACTTCGTTAATCGATCAATGACAACCCAAATAGCATCATGACCTTTAGAAGTACGCGGTAATTTAGTGATGAGATCCATATCAATGTTCTCCCACTTCCAAACCGGTATCTCTGGTTGTACAAGCAAACCAGAAGGTCGTTGATGTTCAGCCTTGACTTTGAGATAAGTTAGGCATTTCGATACATACAAGGCAACATCTTTCTTCATACCAGGCCACCAAAACTTAGTACGAAGATCCTTGTACATTTTCGGAACCCACAAACAATCCTTGAAATAAAGCAAACCATCGCCTTTCGCTTCGAGTTTAAGCTCAAGCTGACGTGGCAATTCCTCACTTATCAAATTTTGTGAAACACAAAATTGCTGAGCTTGAAGAATACGAGTTTGAAGATCAGATAGAGTTCGAACAGAATGAAGCTTGACTCGCTCCTTTCGACTAAGCGCATCAGCTACGACATTCGCCTTACCAGGATGGCAGCGAATCACGCAATCGTAGTCACTCAAGAGTTCAAACCAACGTCGTTGCCTCATGTTCAACTCCTTCTGATTAAGAATATGCTGTAGACTTTTGTGGTCTGTGAAAACCACACACTTCGTGCCATAAAGATAGTGTCTCCAGATTTTGAGAGCAAAGACTACAGCGCCTAACTCAAGATCATGAGTCGTGTAGTTCTTCTCGTGAACTTTCAATTGTCTAGACGCGTATGCTATAACTTTGCCTCGTTGCATGAGAACACAACCAAGGCCTAAGTTGGATGCATCACAGTAGACAACGAAATCATCGCTTCCTTGGGGCAAAGATAGAACAGGAGCATCACAAAGTCTCTGTTTCAGCGTTTGGAACGCTTCTTCTTGCTTGGATCCCCACTCAAAAGGCTTATTCTTCTGAGTCAAAGCAGTGAGTGGAACCGCAATCTTAGAGAAGTTTGCAATAAAACGACGATAATATCCAGCGAGACCAAGAAAAGAACGAACTTCTGTGGGTGTTGTAGGTGTATTCCAATCCTTAATAGCAGCTATTTTGCAAGGATCCACATGAATACCCTGCTCGTTGACTATATGTCCCAAGAACTGAACTTCTTTAAGCTAGAATTCACACTTGGAGAATTTAGCAAAAAGTTGTTCCTTCTTTAGGAGTTCGAGAGTCAAACGAAGTTGTTGCTCGTGGTCGGCTCGAGACTTTGAATAAATAAGAATATCGTCGATGAACACAATAATGAACTTGTCTAAATAAGGTTTACAGACCCTATTCATTAAGTCCATGAAAATGGCTGGAGCATTCGTCAGACCAAAAGGCATGACAGTGAACTCGTAGTGTCCATATCTCGTGCGGAAAGCAGTTTTGAAGCTGATGATACCCAGAACGCAGATCGATCTTGGAAAAACAGGTAGCACCTTGTAGCTGATCAAAGAGATCATCGATTCGAGGTAGGGGATATCGATTCTTGATGGTAAGCTTATTAAGTTCACGATAATCAATACACATTCGAAAAGATCCATCTTTCTTTTTCACAAAGAGGACAGGAGCTCCCCAAGGTGAATAACTCGGTCGGATGAATCCTTTATTAGATAACTCTTGAAGCTGTTTCGATAACTCTTTCATCTCGGAAGGTGCACGACGATAAGGTGCTTTCGCAATCGGGTTAGCATTGGGTACGAGATCTATATGAAACTCGACTTGACGAACTGGAGGCAAACTAGGCAGTTCATCAGGAAACACCTCTGGATAATCCCGAACAAACGGAATATCCTGAATACTCTTGTTCTTGCTTTTCTCGTCGGTGACGTGTGCCAGGAAAGCAACATATCCTTTTCGTAGATAGCTATGAGCTTTCATACATGACATGAGTTTCAAACCAACAGATGGTTTCTCGCCACGAACCTCAAGAACATCACCAGAGGAAAGAGGAATACGAACGATCTTGTCGAAACAAACAACCTCGGCATGATGTTTGGTTAACCAATCCATCCCCACGTTAATGTCGAAACTCCCAAGTTGCATCGGTATGAGGTCGATAGGGAAAAGATGGTTACCGAGGTTCAATTGACAACCATGAAGAACAGAATTGAGTGCGAGTGGTTTACCAATAGCAACTTCGACAGATAAGGGCTTCCTCAGTTTAGTTCTAGGTATCGCAAGTAAACGCTCAAAGGATAACGAAACAAAACTCCTATCGGCACCAGAATCAAAAAGAACAGACACAAGTTGATTGTTTACAAGGAACGTACCGTTAACAACCTCATTGTCCGCCCTCACCTCATTTGCGTTCAAATGGAATGCTCGTCCACGAGCGGGATTCACATTCGCTATAGCGTTACCATTCAGATTGACATTCGCATTCGCATCCGCGTTTACCAATCTCGGGCAGTTGTTGCGGAAATGACCCATTTCTCCACAATTAAAACACGAACCAGGTGGGAATCTCGCAACATTCCCTTGAGCTTGTGCGGGAACCTGAGCGGCCTGCTTTTGACCAAAGCGACAGACGTTGGCCAAATGCCCAAGTCTACCACACGTAGCACACTGTTTACAGGCCTACTGGGCAACATGGTGACCATTACATCGAGTGCAGTGAGGTGCGGTACCAGCATATGCTTTCTTCGCAGGAGGTTGAGTCGGTGGGTTCTGAGCAGTTTGATTGGTGACAACAAAGTTTTAGGAAGCCTTGCGCTTCCTTGACTTTTTCGAAGACCCACCCTGCTTCTTACCCTTACCCTTTTCCTTATCAGAATCAGTTAACTTCTTTTGATCACCCTTGCGGTTAAGTTTACCCTTCCTGACTTGAGACTCAGTCAGGGTAGCAGATAACTTGATTACTTGACGAAGGGTAGTAGGATTAACACCAGTCATAATCTCCTGAATGGAATCAGGTAAACCATCGATATACCTCTCAATTGCCTTATCCAACGGAGCAACCATCGTGGGACACAACAAACTGAGCTCCTGAAATCGATCCGTATAAGCACGGTGTTCTCCCCCGACTTGTTTCAAATTGTCAAATTCTCGTTCCAAAACTCGAATCTCGTGTCGGGGACAGAGCTCTCTCATCATGAGAGCTCGGAGCTCTTCCCAAGTTTGTGCTAGTGCCACTTCGGCACCCCTATCACGCATCACTCCGTTCCACCATATAAGAGCTCGCTTCTCAAACACACTTGAAGCAAACTCAACTTTACGCGCATTCGGACACTGCACATGTCTGAATGTGCTCTCGATAGTCTCAAACCACTGTAGGAGTGCGGTTGCTCCTTGCGACCCAGAAAACTTAAGAGGCTTCGCAGAATTGAAATTCTTGAAATTACATTGAGCATTATTGTTGTTATTATTGTTGTTGTTGTATAACTCGTGGATTTGGGTCACAACGCCTGGAAGTACAGCAGCCATCTGCTGAGAGACAAGGGCTGCGACTTCCTCAGTAGTAAAAGGTCGAGAAGTGTTGCAACAGAATTATTGTTCCATAACCATGGTAACCAAATGTTTCGTTTTATTGAATTATTAAGTAATGTACATTGTCTTTAAATCAAAACAAACAAACTACATATTGTTTATAACTGTTTTTAAGTCACTAAGGCCTCGTCCAGGTCCTATGTGACACAAGCTTCCTAGCAATCAACATCAAGCAATACCACCTGAAACATATGTAAAAAAATAAAGTCAGCAAAGAAATGCTGGCGAGTACATAGGTTTTATGGGAGTACCGGATTCATGGCTCGTTTATATGTTGCAGTACCTCGTTAGACTACAAGAGTCAAAATACAAACCTCGTTTTGAAACGTGTATTGCAACATAATTAACCAACTCAAATCAAGATGGTTATAGTTTATAAAATCTCGTAGCCATGACTCTTAACCCAAAAACATTTATTTTAGTATAACAACTTGTAAATATCTCGTAAAAACTCGTTAATAAAACTCATATGGTTTATATCGTTTCGAAAACCGCATAGTGTGACTTCGTTTCAAATCGTTTTCCCCAAGTGAACTAAATAATGACACGCAATGTAATATGATAGAAGCACTTATATATAAGATGTGCCAGCGGCGTATCTACCATGATTCTATCATGCTACACCCGTCCCATTATCTAAACTACCCAAAACCAATCGCTTATCCAAATCGTTTATATCGTTTAAGTCGTCTCAAATCGTTTAACTTGTCCCAAAATCGTATTCGTTTTAATAGTGAAACTACTTTTGGTCGTCTCGCTAATAACATTCAAACCTTCGTGACTCGACTACCTCGTTTCTCGTATTAACAAACCACCAAAGGGTAAGTTAATAATCATCAAATTCGGTCGTTACCTACATAACCGCCACACATAACTATGGGTGTAGTCTGATAACGGGATTTGTCAGATCCTATGGTATCATAACCTAATACTGGTCGGCTTGATCAGAGCTAATGAATGTCATTTGTTATGTAACTACAACCAACAAGTCTTATTCACCTTTTTGAAATCGTTATTAGTTTAGTATAAACCATCGTTTCTGAAATCATCGTTTAAACCTTGAAATCGTTTTGTACATATGAATCACCCCAAAACAATTGAAAACAGTAAAATAGGGGAACTATGTACTCACTTTGAAGTGCAAAGTATCCTCAATCTAAAGAACTCAACAAGCTTAATCAAACCAAGGAAACTCAAGCAGCACCTAATAATCGAATCACTAGTCAAACAATAGACACCTAAATCGGAAGATCGGACAGCACGAGGTCTTGTAAACCAAATGAGTGTTGGAACTCATGTGATATGGTTTAACAAAGCCTACATCCTAGGTTGAAACCTAACCTAAGTGCTTTCGACCCGTTGCGACCCATTAAGGTAGCTTATGCTACTTTAACGCGTCGTGCGCGCAAAAACGCGTTCGAGACGTCTAACTAGTCCTATGACAAGTATTATATGCCTAAACATGTTTAAATAGGTTGCATAATCAGTTATATGACAAAAGTTTAGGTTACACAGGCTTAAAATCCAATTATGCATGAAAAGGGCATTTTGGTAATTTACCTAAGGCATATAATCTACCTATCATACAACTACTTAAACTCGGTGACCATAAGGTATAACCTTGGAAGGTTATTCCCTATGCAAGTATGGTCACTAAACATGCTTGGTCGGATCCTAAAGATCGACCAAATGGGTCGAGTTCGAAAGTCTAAGCGGTGGTTTGGACCGCTTGACTTACGACTCTATACAAGCACTAAACTAAAAGTGACGAGCTAAGCATGTTAAAACATGCGTAACTAAGTTAGAAAACAGGTTTTGATATCAAAATAAAGTGTTTTGATACCTAGATAGTTTGGTTGCAAAATACGCTTAAATGCGCATTTTGACCGAAACTACGACTCGTCACTACACCTAGTCAACGTGGTAATTAGTGGGTATAGTCACTAAGGACTATAACCAACGTGATTACGCTCACGTTGCGAAGTTTAAACGAACTTCTCGTTGACCATCTCGTGGTCAAAGCTGAAAGTCAAACAAAGTTTAACTTTCGAGCTAGGAAAGCAATAAAAGAATGAAAGAGGACTTACAAAGGGTCCAAATAGATTTGGTTCCAAGTATTCTCAGGTAGGAAGTGAATATTCACAACCACTTAGAGAAATCTCATACCAAATGTGCAGAAAATGGAATGGGGACATGGCTTTATATAGTTTTCTCAAAACCGTTAGGATCATTTCTTGGAGAGGAGGGCATGATCCAAACCATACAAGTGTCAAAGACTGATTGGGGGACTTGGAGAACACACAAACCAGTCCATAGCATTGAAAACCAGAGATCAAAACCAGCAAAAACGAGCAAAATGACCAGATTCAATGTTTCTATCTGATAGGCTCACGCACCCCGCGTAAGAATAAGGCTTGGGTTTACGCGGGCCGCCTGGCCATGTTTGACAGATTGACAGTTTCAGTCCCTGCAGCTTAGAAACTTGCATTTCGGCTCATTTTTGACACGTTTAAGCCCCGTTAACCTCATTTCAAGGCTCTAAAATGACATTTAAGTATTGGGAATTCAAAACATGCTCAAAAACATCTCGGATGTCGGTTCGTTTGGTCGTACGATCGCGTTGTTCGGTTAATTACGACGGAAGTCGTAACGAACGCAAAAACGATCCAAATTAAGCGATGAATGGAATTTTTGTATGTCGATCACTAAAATAAAAATATTTTAGTGTGTACAAAAATTTTGGATGTCCAGATGTGGTCAGAACGTAAGATATGCGCGAAAAAGTAAACTTACATCGTTTTTGACACTTTTAATCCCTGTAAGATCAATTAAGCATGTTTTCGCACACCGAACCCCTCAAAGCTTATTTCTAAGCTATGTTTAGGTTATTTATGGTATGTTTAGCTTATGATCAAGTTTCGGACTATTCGACATCAAACGAATCAGTATAGTTTCGCAGTTTGGCATAAATAGTCCCTGCGATCGAACAAACTTGTTTTCAACACACCAAACCATCCAAAACTTATTTCTAAGTTATGTGAAGGTTATTTAAGGTATGTTAAGCCTATTTCACTATCTCGGAGTGTTTGTCGCGTTAAACTGATTGCATTTATGCACCAGTTTGCGTATAACCTTCCAGAAAAGCGATTTAGAGCTTGAAATCAAATCGAATCGGATTGTTAAACCACCGAACACAAATACACACATAATAACACCAAAACACATTGTATTATTGATAATTAACATTGTTTTGCATTGTTAATCAAGTAAAGAGCAAAGTTGTCACAGCAGCCTTCTTGATCAGAATAGATTTCTGACACTTTAACTCCTCAGCTTCATTCAATAAGTCTTCAACATCAGAATTCACTTCTTCCTTCACATCAGATTCAGAATTATAACCAACCGAATTTTAGCTTTCTTCATTAGAACTCCCGCTATAACCAGAACTATTATCACTTTCAGCAAACTCTTCTCTATGAACGTGCTTGATGTGATTGATGATCTTTGCATAACATGCAATTCCTCCTCCTTCTTGATCACCATCCCCAAATTGTACAGACCAATTACACCCTTCATCAGCTTGAACGACTAATGCTCTGGTGGTGTTTGAAGGTCTAGCCTGGGTTTGATTGGTGGGGTTGTTCACAGCTACCATCCTTCTTTCACGGTTCTCTTGATTTGTGTTGGAAGTACTTGACTGATTACGGAAGGGATTTTGATTGCCTTGTCTGCTCGGTCAGGTTCACTCACGTTTGGAGTGACCCCTTTCGCCACAATTAAAACATGTAACCGCATCCTTATCAAAACCGTACTTCGTATCCTTCTTGCTTTCCAAAGAAGTTCTTCCTGTTCGAGTCATATAATCTTTCGCCCTTCTAACAGCACTCACAAACGCCCCCTTTATATCCATCAACTCCATTTCATCACGGTCTATCTGTTGATAATCTTCATTTGTCAAATTAATGTTTCCAATTTGACCTACGACCAATCCACAGTAGGCACTGACCATTGTATTAATAAGTTCCAAATGTTCCAAAGCCACTTCGATGCTTACTTTCGATAGATTTGAAGTATCAACTCTGACTGTGTTGGGGTTTTGGGGTGGAGGGTTGTTACTGTAACATGCTTGTTGTTGTTGTTGTTGTGGTTGGTCTTGTGGTGGGGGCGGAATATAAGCACTTGGATCAAATTGAGGTTTAGTAGTGGAAACTTGAGGTGGAGGTTGGGGTTTAGGTAGCCAGACACTTGCATCGAATTGAGGTTTTGAAAAAGCATGAGCTTGAGCAATAACATGCGCTGGAGGAAGATATACACTTGGATCGAAAACCGGTGGAGGAGCTGACTGTGGAAACGGAAACCAGCTTGTATTGGACACAAACGCCTTTTGCAGCTTAGGTTGCTGAACGAAACTGGAACTAGCTGCAGGATTAAAACCACTGAGGTACATGTCAGTATTTTGAGGAACTGGAATCCGTTTCGCTTCTCGGATCTCTTCATCATTCTTGTGTTCCAACTTCTGAATGAATTCATAGATACTGACAGTATCTAAAGTACCCGTATGTTTTAACAATTCAATGAAAAAACTCCACTTTGGAAGTAGAGCATCAGCAAACCTTGCAACCATTTCCTATTGAGTTGGCGTAACACCATAAGAATACATTTCACTAATTAAATTATAAAAACGAGTTGTCATATCATTTAGTGTTTCATTATCCATGATCTGAAATGATTCAAATTCCTTCTTCAACAAATCATGTCGTGTCATTCTTGTAGCCGCATTCCCTTCTCCTCTTGCTACTAAGGCATCCCATATGGCTTTCGTGCTAGTACAATAACCGAATTGATGATAGATGTCTTTGTGGAGTGCTTGTGTGAGAATAGAAAACGCCTTCTTCTCAAGATCATATGCCTTTTTGTCGGCTTCTTGCATATTCATAAAGGTTGTGGCATTTGATCCTGCTTCTTCAAGAGCAGTGTTATATGGCGAAATGAAGCACACCCATAACTCGGTGTTTTGCCCTAGAACATACGTGTGGAAACGACCTTTCCAAGTCGGATATTTGTTCATATGATTCAACTTTGGCGGGCGGTTGTTGCTACCCGTTTCACTCTCACTTATCAATAAATTTTGAATGCTTTGATTCTTGTTCATCACGAATGCCCATTCGCTTGCACTAATAGATTGTTGAGGCATGACATTCCTTAACCAAACGGCTGCAGATGTCTGATCTTCACCTGGTCTTGGGTCCGTACTCCAATCCCATGGACTAGTACAACTCATGATTGATGTATTAAAGAGAGTACCTGATCACACACTTGAAAACACACTGTTAAATTAGTTTTGCAAAGCCTCTATGAAAAATTTACAAGTTTCTCGACGAAGCTCTTCTCACGAAACTCAAGAAGTTTCGTCGAAGAACCTTTGAGGAAACTCTAGGGATTTCATCGAAGTTCCTTATGGCGAAACTCAGCGGGTTTCATCACTTATATGTTTCGTCGGGATAAGGTCACAATGAGTTGGTGAAAGTTGGTGAGATTTTTCAAAGGCAAATCTTATCCTTTGTCTAATAGAACACACGATTTCAACTTTACAACATGCCTATTTTACCAACCAAGTATGGTGACAATATTTTAATCAATTTTAACCTTTATCTTTTAATTTTAAAATCCAAGAATATATCCCAAGAACACTTTGAAGATATGAACACTACTGAAGAATATTAATGAATATTTGAATTTTCCGGCAAGATTTTTCACCAGAGAAATTTTCCGAACAACAAATTTGCACAAACTTTCAGTTAAAACCCGGTTTTATCACGTAAGCAAGTAATACAACAATGGTTTTTAATAAAACTTTGGCAAACTAACAAGATTTTCAAAGATTTTTAAGAAGCTTTTCCAGAAAAGTTATGAGTTTTTCAAGAACAAAAGTTTTTAGAAAATCACAAACAACCAGTTTTAACACTTGATAAAATCCCAACTATGTTTGGTTTTAAACAAGGATAAGAGCCAATGCTCTGATACCACTTGTAGGACCGTGTTTCGGGACCGAAACCGTGATTAGTGTGAGATTAGTTCAAGAAGGGAGAGATTAGAGATGGATAAACACAACTTCTTTGTATTAATCGGTAGTATAACATTACAAATCGGCCCGATTACAAGATTACTGAACTAATACCAAAGGAGTATACATCAGGGGAGAGACCAAGTGGTGATCTCTCCCCCACACAATAAAGCTCACTGTGAACTCTCAAATGAGCTCACCCACACTCTCTAACTCTCTCTAGTGCAAATGAAAGACAAGGGGTGGTATTTATAGTCACACCCACTTCACTTGCACACACACACGGTCAAACCCATAACCCTCTCGTTTGACCACTTCAAACGAGCGGGTCAATACACATTTGTTTGACCGTTTCACTAACTATTACATAATCAGCATAAAATACAAACTAAACTATTCGAACAGCATCGGACACAAAAACTGCACCAACAGATTGCTTTCTTTGTATCTTTTTATTGCAAGGCCCCTGAATATCTTCATTGAATGTTCGATCATGGAATCTATCTTCAAGATGTCATCATCGGCTTTTGGAATATTGGGATGTTGGACATTCATAATCATTTGCAGAAAGCAAGGGTACATCCAGAATTTATTCCCAGTAGTTGTTCGACCACTAGTTCTTGTCATGTTCTCCTTCATGTTGGCAAAGATGTACTTTGAAATGCTAAACGGTTTGTTCAGCACTAATGCCACCATGAGTCCCACGAGATCGTTGCCTGCCATGTCATAGCCAGCTCGCCTGTTGCTAAGACATTGAATAAGTACGTGTAATAAAAACTTGTACCGCATTGGCAGATCTCCCTTATTGATTTGATTGCTGAAAATATCATCGATGCACTTCATCCTTAGTAAACAGCCGCGTGTGCACATTATTGGAATAGAGTACGGTGCATTAGGATCATCTTGCAGTTCTAGAACGGTGTTCAACAGGTGAGACATTCACGTTCACTTCATTCACTTGCCCTTGTATAACTTCAGTTCCATCAACTGCGACAACGCTTGCAGAATTCTAGAATGCTTTGATGAGCGATTTGTAAACCGATGTTGAAAAAGTGACAGCTTTGTTTATCCGCGACTCCCTTATCCACTGCGTGATCTCCTTTAGTTCAGTGATCTTCCCTTCCGGATCAGGAATGGCAGTCATATTGTGACGCTTCTCGGACATCACAAGTTCTTCCGGTTTGTCGGTAATCTTGGTCGTGGCCTTACGTTTCTTCTCTTTTGGTGCCATCTGTATTTGAATACAATCACAGTAAGTTACAATGACATATTATGTGTATTAGACATGTGTGTATACAAGTTAGATTATAAATTGAACAGCGAACAAGAAAAACCATGTCTTTTGTGAAAAAGGGCACAAAAACTGAAAATATTCTAAGTGTTGGACGACGAAACACCATCACCACGACGAAAGAAATGTTTTCATGGCGAAACACCCTTGGTCAAATCAAGTCAACACTAACCTTTGACCTGTGGTTTTTCGTCGACAGTCTCTCGACGAAAGATGTTCCATTGTTAAAAGGTTGGTTCGTCGCAGAGTGTTTCGTCGTCAGTTTGAAGAAACATAAGTTTCGTCGTCAAAGGGGTTTCGTCGCAGACAGTTAGGGTTTCGTCGAAGAGTCAGCAGTTTGGGGGTTTCAAAATCAGAGGGTTTTTCGCCGACTGGCGGTTAACCGATGACCGATTCACAAAAACATGCACAATTTGACACTTGTTTTAACCACACACAAGACCAAACAACCTAGAATGTAAATCCGACCAATTTTGACCAGAAAACATCCGAACCAGTTAAACATTCAAACAATAAACATCCCCTGTTTTTGTTATCCGAAACCCAACCCAAAACAAAGTTCAAATCAACATACAAACACTATGATTAATAGATTTTATTTAAAAACAAGCACAATAAACAGTATTTCATATGAGAAAATCGAATAAACAAGGTCTCCGAGGGTTTGTTAACAAGTTTCAAGCAAAACACAAGGTTTATAAAGGTTCAAAACATTTAAATGATCATTGTGTATACCTTTGATGTTTGAAAATTTTAGAGAAAATGAAAGGGTTTTGAGTCGGTGAAAAGGTACGGAAGGAGGAGTGTTGGAGAAGATGAATCAGAGAGGTGGTTTGAAAAAGTGAGGTCTTCTGACAACTGGGACCCCTTATATATCCAGCACCTCGACGAAACTCGTGTGGGCTCGACAAAACATGTGTTGGGCATGCACAATAAGCCTATGACGAAAATCCAAACCGCCCAAAGGATTTTCGTTATGAGACGAAAATCATGAGTTTCGTCGCAAACAAATTCAATTTTAACCAAGACTTGAAAACAGTTGACCAAGAATGGTTTTTTCGTCGACATTTAGGTCTTTCGTTGGCCTATGGGTTTTTCGTGAACACCCTTTATCAAAAATTACCATGTCTTGAAATTTTGCACACTTGAACAAATTTTGTTTACTTGAACAGATTTTCATTGTGATTGAGTTTACCAAATGCAAAGGACATTTTATGAAGTAGGTTTCAGGCTTTCGGCAGAAAACACCAAGTTACAACTTCGGCTAACCAAAAACGAACTATACAAATTACACTAAAAAAGAATTTGAAGTGCGGTAAACTAACGAAAGCAATAAAAAGCAGTAAACGACTGTACAATGTCAAACTTTGTGCGAGTTTCAAGGAAAAGGAATCACACCAGCTTACGGTCTATGTCAACATGATTTTTGTTTCGGCTTAAAGTTTTGGATAAGCATACTACCATGATTATCGGTATTATTGTCCACATAAGCTCAACTGATCAGATGTAATCATAATTAGGAGATATGATTTATGGTAAGAGTTATACTTACAAGTCAGTCTTCATCCACTCATGACACATTCCCGTATCAAGGTATGCACCAGAGTTCATCTTACCGGTGACTATACCGCTTATCATCTGTTTGAACGTATAAAAGATGTGAGAAACTCACTTATTTTTTATTGAAAACAAGCCCTATGTGATAGAATCACTTATTGATGAGGAACTTAATTTTCATATGCATGAGGGCACAGGAGCAAATCCGTGAACAGGTCAGTACATCGTACAGCAAAGAGACGAACTTGACTCCGGGATAAATGTGATATTTTATCACTTATTTGATTGGACATGTGATTGTTGAACACTTATTGAGGTCGAATGCAATATGTACACGTATGTATAGTATCATGGAAGATGTAGACTTCGTGTCCGTTATTTTTCGGTAAAAGATACAACCATGATACCCAGATGATAAGACAGCATAAAGACTGTATATCTCAGAACCTCGGCAATCAATCAAACGAAATTTCGGTACCAAGACCATATGCCAATGAATGGTTCCCACCTGACTTGAAGTCTGTTAGGTTTGTATCATCCTACACATTTTAATCTGATTGTGAGCCTACCGATACATCATTAGTAGAGATACTTATCATTTCTCAAATTTTTTGTTTTACATTTTTGAACATGTTGACCGACCACACCAGTGAATATCATCATTTTCCTTTATCCAAGAAACTCATTTTTGATTTTCTAACTTTTTTTGAATTTTTTGAATTTTCAATTTTTTTTTGAATTTTTGAATTTTTCAAACGTAAAGACAGAAAGTAAAGACATATTTTTGGATTTTTGACATTTTCGAATGTTTTTGTATTTTCTTGAAATTTTCTCCCCCTAAAATGCTAAAAGGTTACGAAAATGAAAATGTTTTTGTATTTTTAGTGTTTTTAAAGAAAATATTTACAGAAAACGAATAGCCAAAGAAGTTTTACTCGAGTATCACCTTAATGCCATTCACCAAAAGAAGATAATCAAAACGTGATTTATGAAAAGCTTTTGTGAACTGGTCGCCACGTAGGTGATTGGTGTGGATTTTAACAACATCAATTAGTCTTTTGTCAAAACAATCATGTATAAAGTGATATTTAATTTCGATGTGTTTGGTCTTGGAATGCTGCACAGGATTTCTAGTGATCTGTAAGGCAGCATTGGTATCAACAAAGATAGGAGTAGATAGGAATTCAAAACCGTAGTCGCGCATTTGTTGTTGGATCCACAAGACTTGGGAGCAACAACTAGAGGCAGCAATGTATTCAGCTTCAGAAGTTGATGTAGCAACACAGGTTTGCTTCTTGCACTGCCACGTGACCAGGCGATTTCCTAAGAATTGACATCCAACTGTTGTTGATTTGCCGTCGATTTTGCAGCCACCAAAATCAGAATCACTAAATGCGATCAAGTCAAAGCCATCATCCCTAGGGTACTACAGACCGGTGTCCGGGCAACCCTTCAAATAGTGGAAAATCCTTTTAACAGCTGACAGATGTGAGGCCTTCGGGTTGGCTTGATATCTTGCGAGCAGGCACGTTCCATACATGATGTCGGGCCTCGAGGCTGTGAGATACATGAGAGATCCGATCATAGCGCGATAGTATGAAGAGTTAATGCTTTCACCCTTAATATCCGGAGTAATCCCGTGATTCTGTGGAAGTGAGGCACCAATGAGCGTTGCATCAGACATCTGGAACCGACTCAAGATGTCACCAACATATTTAGTCTGATGGATGAATATCCCAGACTCGGTTTGTTGAACTTGTAGGCCCAAGAAGAAATTCATTTCCCCCGTTGCGCTCATCTCAAATTTTTCCTTTATAACACGCTCGAATTGCCTCCACAAGGAATCATTAGTTGAACCAAATATTATATCATCAACGTATACCTGCGCCAATAGAAGATCTCCATCCTGTTCTTTGATGAAGAGAGTGCAATCAATAAGACCTCACCGAAAACCATTCTCCAATAGATAGTTAGATAAGGTTGCATACCAAGCTCTTGGTGCCTGATGTAAACCATAAAGAGCTTTGTTGAGCAACAAAACCCGATCTGGATGAATAGGATCTTCAAAACCCGAAGGTTGTTCGACGTACACCTCTTCTTCAACCACACCGTGTAAGAAAGAACTTTTCACGTCCTTCTGGTAGACTTTGAATCCTTTAAATGAAGCATAAGCTAGAAAGACCCGAATAGCTTCCAGATGTGCAACCGGTGCATAAACATTGTAGTCAATGCCTTCAATCTGACGAAATCCTTGAACAACCAATCTTGCCTTGTTTAGAATAACTACTCCACGATCGTCCTTTTTGCATTTGAAAACCCAACGTGTGCCAATATTCTTGTAATTTTCAGGCCTTTCAACAAGCTTCCATACACCCAACTTTTGAAACTGTTGAAGTTCTTCCTGCATGGCTTCCACCCAAGAATTATCCTTTAAGGATTCTTTCCAAGATTTTGCCTCTTCTTGTGCAACATAACACACGAAGGACCAATCATTTTGAAGACCAGATTCTCTGATGGCTGAATACAAACCAGCATTCTGGTTAATTCTCAGTTGATTACGCGTCTTCACACCACTATTGACATCTCCAATAATATTCTGCTGCGGATGAGTATCATGAATTCTCGATTAAGGAACATCAGGGACATGAGCATTGATACCCAAATTGTTAAGATTAAGATCAACAACCAAATCCACACCGGGCATAGGCGTAGAGGTGGATGCATTCCCTTCAGCAGTGTCTACATTCTGCACATGAGTAGTTGCTTCAGAAGCACCTTGAACAGGAGCAACCGGAGCTGAAGTGCCTTCATTTGCATCATGGTATTCATCGTCTTCCAATGACACATTGTAATCAGCAGCATCTTCAAATACCTCATTTTGAACAATGTTATTAACCGAAGTAGAAGCTTGAGAGTTAACAACAATTGGTCGCACCAATGATGAGTCAACAGCGTTATCACTTTCCAATAACATTTGAGCAGATGCAGATGCTTCATCATAGGTTGGCATATTAAAGGAGTCGAATAGTCCATCATAATCGAACATCCAAGGATCACCCGGAGCTCTAACAGGATTAGTATACCTTTGAACCCTTACTTCACTCCATAACTCAATCTTTTTGGTTGTCAAATTCCAAACACGAAAATTTGGAGTAGCATATCCAAGGAAGAAACCCTCGATAGCTTTGGCGCCAAATTTTCATTCGGTTCAATCATAGTGCATGGACCGCCAAAAGGTTCTAAGTGAGAAATGCCCGGTTTCCTTTTGTGTAACGGTTCGAAACAAGTCTTGTCATGCCTTTTAACTATGAGAACTCTGTTTAGCGTGTAGCAAGCAGTAGACACAGCCTCCCCCCAGAACTGAACAGGAAGCTCCGACTGTACCAACATCGTTCTTGCAGTTTCTATTATCGTCCGATTCTTCCTCTCAGTGACACCGTTTTGTTGTGGAGTGTATCGAGAACTGTATTCATGAAGAATGCCCTTTGAAGTACAGAACTCATCCATTATGTGGTTTTTGAACTCAGTTCCATTGTCGCTTCTGATCCTCTTCACTTTCAAAGTGTACAAATTCTCTAGCAAAGTTAGAAGATTCTTGAGGATTTCAGGAGATTCACTCTTGTGCGCCATAAAAGCTACCCAAGAAAATCTAGAGTAGTCATTAGTAACCACCAGACAGTAAGCATCCCAAAGGTTTTCTTGTGTTTCATAGGTCTGAAGAGGTCCATATGAAGATGTTCGAGAGGCATGCTAACAATGTTGACTTTCTTAATCGGGTGAGATTTCTTCATTTGCTTTCCCTTCTGGCACGAAAGACAGGCATCTTGTAGATGAAAACTTCTCACAGGCACACCATTCAAAAGATTGTTTTTCACCAAGTAGTTCATTTTTCTCAAGTGAATGTGCCCCATTCGTCTGTGCCAAGATATAGACTCCTTTTCTGTGGCTTTTGAGACAAAACATGTGACTTGTGCAAAGGTCATAATCGCTTGGCTCATATCAAGAATATAAAGATCATTAACTGTTGGAGCCGATAAGAGAATCCATTCTTTTGGAATTTTGAAACCACGCTTCAGCACATAACAACCGGCATCATCAAAATGCACGGAGAATTTCTTATCGCAGATTTGCGAAACACTCAGAAGATTGTGATCAAATTTTCGTACATAATTGATCTTATCAAAACATACAACACCATTGGAGATCTTTCCTTCTCCAGTGATATATCCGCCTTTGTCTCCAGCAAATGCGACATAACCTCCTCTAATGTTTTGCACATCATAAAGAAGTCATAAGTCGCCTCTCATGTGCCTAGATGCTCCACTGTCAACAATCCAATGACTATTAACAGTTCCTTCTGGAACATCCTGCACATTTCATTCAACGTTTAGTTGAGGATGGGGACCCAAGCCTTAGTGGTCTTGGGTCGTCCCTGAGCATTACGAAAAGTGATCTCGATTTCTTGATGATTCTGAAAAATAGCACCTCCCCGTGAACTTTCACCCGTTTTAGGTTTCCAAGTTTGATGTTGTTTACTAGTTTGAGTCTTATCAAAAGATTTTGAAATTTCTGGTTTTAATGGTTGTGATGAACTTGGTTCCCTTTTAACAGATTTGACTTCAGATTTTAAAGCTTTTTCAATTGTCTTGACGTTTTGACGCCGTTGTTTTGTTTCTGGTTCTTTAACGGTTCGTTTAGCTTATTTTGGCGAAATAGAACGACGTTGTTGGTGACCTTTTTCAGGAGGGGCTCTCTCAACAAATTTTTCTTTCGGAGTATTTTTACAATTTTTGATGATATGTCCAAACTCCCCACACTTAAAACAAGTTCTCCTTTTAACAAACTTAGGAGATTCTGATTTACGAACAGATGTCGAACCTGTAGAACCTGAGGTACTTGCTCTTTTATCACACCCATTTGTGTGTTGCGTGTAGTTGTTTTGACTATTGCGTTTTAAAATTTTGACTTGTTGGACAAAATCGGTATTTGATTTATTTTCAAAAGTCTCAATTTTATCAGTACCCTTTGATGCTACAAATTTGACATCACTGCTTTTCTTCCTGTGACGAGCTCCTTTAGTTTCAAACTTTGATTGAGAAACTTTAGGCTTTTGAGCTCGTTGTTCTGGCTGTTTACCCTTAGAAGCAATAGGTTGTTGCTTTGTCGGTAATTTTTGATTTCCAATTTGTTTTCTAATTTCTGATTTTGGAAGAGGATCACATTGAGTTACAACAACTCCCGGGATTGTCTTTCCCAAAAACTTACTAGTATTATCTTCAAAAACGTTATCAGTCAAAGATGGATTGACGTTTTTAATTGGAAAATCATTGTCTGAATAAATTTTAGCATCACTGACCAAAGTATACAACACATTATTACTCTTAACAGTAGACACAGATTCATTGACATTCTTGACATCCTTGATAGGATCTATCACTTTCTTGGCAACAGGTTGCACAGCAGGAGTAGGAGGATCACACAGAATGTAATTCTCAATAGGAATTTCTACTCCTTTCATCTTATCAAGTGATTTATTCTGATCACTCACATCTGATTCATCATTAGACGAATCATAGTCCTCAATAATTGGAGCACTTTGATTCGTAGATGTTGAAGTTTCTGTTTCTTCAGATGAGGTATTCGAGGAACCGTCCGACTTGAACCCTAATCCTATAGTAACTTCCTCATAATCAAGTGGCACACTTGGTTCAAAAGGCGGCATTTCCTCTTCATCGGGCATTTTGGTATAACTGTGTCTTAAAGGGGGCGGACACAACTTATACCCAATGCCTTTCTTGTTCCCTTTTAGCTGTTGAGTGTCTATGATGTGATCGAGCACATATCGGGAGTTAGAATAACTCTCCAATTTGAGCTTGATTGCATCATGCTCGCATTTTGCCACGGCTAGCTCTTTCTTTGTTTCCTCAATGATGTTAATGTAGTTATTAATTCCAATTTGTTTGTTGAAAATATTTTTTGTCAATTCGGAAACACTTTTCTTTAGAGTTTCGATTACTTCTTTGAAATCCTTTTCATTTCGAGCTAAAGCAATGTTTGCCTCTTTGCATTTAGACAGCTCAATAACCAAACTTTGATTATGACTATGAACCTTTTTGGATTCCTGTTTCAAATCTGCACACATGTTACATACACTAGGAGTAGGAGCGTTGGAATTTACCTGACTCGTCGAGGCTGAGACATTTGCCATAAAGGCAGTCTGATAAGAAAAAGATCCATCTTCATAGAAGAACTTCTCCATTTCCTTTGATGTGACAGCAGCCTTCTTGATCAGAATAGATTTCTTACACTTTAACTCCTCAGCGTCCTTTAATAAATCATCAACATCAGAAAACAAAAATTCCTTCACATCTGATTCAGAATTATAACCTCCCGCGTTCGAGCTTTCTTCATCCGAACTACCGCTATAACCCGAGCTATCATCACTTTCAGAAAACTCTTCTTTGTGAACATGCTTGATGTGATTGATGATCTTTGCATAACATGCGTTCGTACTCCTTCTTAATCACCATCTCCAAACTGTACTGACCAGTTACATCCTTCATCAGCTTGAACTACTAATGCTCGGTTGGTGTTTGAAGGTCCAGCCTGTGTTTGATTAGTGTTGTTGTTCACAGCTACCATCCTTCTTTCACGGTTTGCTTGATTTGTATTGGAAGTACTCGTCTGATTTCGGAAGGGATTTTGATTGCCTTGTTTGCTCGGTCGAGTGCACTCACGTTTGCAGTGACCATTTTCGCCGCAGTTGAAACACGTAACTGCATCCTTATGGAAACCGTACTTCGTATCCTTTTTTCTTTCCAAGGTAGTTCTCCCAGTTCGTTTCATAAAATCCTTAGCCCTTCGAAGAACACTTGCAATTGCCCACTTGATGTCCATTAACTCCATTTCATCACGGTCTATCTATTTATAATCTTCATTGGTCAAATTAATGTTTCCAATTTGACCTGCGACCAATCCGCAATAGGCACTGAACATTGTGTTGAGAAGTTCCATATGTTCCTTTGCCACTTCGATGCTTACTTTCGAAAGGTTTGAAGTATCAACTCTGACTGTGTTGGGGTTTTGGGGTGGAGGGTTGTTACTGTAACATGCTTGCTGTTGTTGTGGTTGGGCTTGTGGTGGGGGCGGAATATAAGCACTTGGATCAAATTGAGGTTGAGTAGTGGAAACTTGAGGTGGAGGTTCGGGTTTAGGTAGCCAGACACTCGCGTCGAATTGAGGTTTTGAAAAAGCGTAAGAATGAGCAATAACATGTGCTGGCGGAAGATAGGCTCTGGGATCGAAAACCGGAGGAGGAGCTGACTGGGAAAAAGGAAAGGAACTTGTATTGGACATAAACGTCGTTTGTAGTTTTGGTTGCTGAGCGGAACTGGAACTAGCTGCAGAATTAAAACCTGCGAGGTACATTTCAGTATTTTGAGCAACTTGAATCTGTTTAGCTTTCCGGGTTTCTTCATCATTCTTGTGCTCCAACTTCTGAATGAATTCATAGATACTGACAGTATCTGAAGTACCCGTATGCTTTAACAATAGATTTTGAATGCTTTGATTCTGGTTCGTCACCAATGCCCATTGACTTGCACTAATAGATTGTTGTGGCACAACATTCCTCATCCAAACGGCTGCGGAAGTCTGATCTTCACCTGGTCTTGGGTCCGTGCTCCAATCCCATGGACTAGTACAACTCATGATTGATGTATGAAAGTAAATACCTGATCACACACTTGAAAACAGACTGTTAAAACACTTTTGCAAAGCCTCTGTTGAAAATGTTACAAGTATCTCCCACGAAACACTATGTCTTTGGCGAAAAACCAAGTTTAATGAAAGATGGTTTTTCGTCACTTGCCACGAAACTCAAGATCTTTCGTCAACAGTACCTTTGACGAAACACTAGGTGTTTCGTCGAAGTTCCTTTTGGCGAAACACTAGGGGATTTCGTCGCTCATGTTTTTCGTCCAGATAAGGTCACAGATACAGACAGAAAGTTGGTGAGATTTTTCAAAAGGAAATCTTATCCTTTTGTACTGTCAAGACACCCGTTTCAACTTACCAACATACCTATCTTACCAACCCAAGCATGGTGTCTAATATTTTAATCAATTTATCCTTTTCCTTTTGATTTTAAAATCAAGAACAATATTGAAGAACACAGATGAATACTTGAAGATATGAACTTTCCGGCCAAGGTTTTTCACCAGAGAAATTTTCCGAACCACAAATTTGAACAAACTTTCACTGAAAACCCGGTTTTATCACGTGAACAAGTCATGTAACAAAGGTTTTTAATAAAACTTTGGCAAACAGACAAGATCTGGCAGATTTTTAGAACCTTTTTCAGAAAATCACAAGTTTTTCAAGAACACATTTTTCAGAAAAACACAAACAATCACTTTCAACACTTGATAAAATCATAACTATGTTTGGTTTTAAACAAGGATAAGAGCCAAGGCTTGAATACCACTTGTAGGTCCATTTTCGGAGGATCGATTACGAAACCAAATCTCTTGTTTATATCAAACACGGTCACAAGTGCGGAATCCCCTTGACGATGCCAAACCAAACACAGATAATAACAACATGAAGTAACCAATGAATCACAGTCAATTGAATAAAATGGATGAGAACAAGGATCAAACAAATACACACAATGTTTGAAGTAAAACTTCACAGTAGGTATGCTGTCATAGTTTCACACAGAAACCATGTGTTGTTTATATAGGCAGCCCAGCCCAAGTGTAGACGAAACACATACATGGGCCTGGCGAAATACCAAAGTTGACGAAACACTAGGTGTTTCGTCACTGTTCATGGCGAAACTTGGATAACAATCCAAAGGGTGTTTCGTCATACATGTTAACGATCTTTCGTCGTGGGCTGCACAATCTGATATGCTGCAAACTGTGAAACAGTTTGTAGCAGACTAAATAAACACACAAAACATAAACATACCAAATATGCAACATGCATAGTTCATAAACATTACAAACCAAAAGAGACAACTGTCGGACCCAAGTAGAATAGGAGGATATCCAACTTGGTCGACAGACGGAAACTTGGATAACCATCCATAGGATATCCTTCTTATATATACCCTTCTACATGCCTAATACAACCACATCTTCCTAGAAATTAATCTACATACTCATTCAGAAAGAAGCGATTCTTTGAATTTTTTCCTTCCTTCAACAACACTTTACAGTGAACATCCTCTAGCTTCCTTGAAAACATGGCCATCCGTATGCCTCGTATCATTCAAGCAAGAAAAATTCTCAAATGATCCCTCTCTAATGGTGGCAGCACTCCCGCATCTATGGATATCCCCAAAGGCTATTTTGTCATTTATGTTGGGGAACAAGAGAAGAAGCGGTTTGTAGTCCCTGTATCAGTATTAAGCGAGCCTAGATTTCAAGAGTTACTGCATCAGTCAGAACAAGAGTTTGGATACAACCATCCCATGGGCGGGATCACGATACCATGTAGTGAAGACGTATTCACCGATCTCGCTTCTCGTTTTGGAGCATTTTGACTTGTGTAGATCGGTATCTTTCTGACAAAGTTTTGTAAATAACAAGACGGTAGTGAGCTTTTGTAGTTGTAAAGTTAGATCGTTGTTCCAGATTAATGAAACTTTAATTGATTATTATTTTGAGTTCATGATATACTAATTGTTATAAGAGGTGGTTTAGTACACAAATAAAGCTACTTAGTAGCCGGTTATAAAAGTTGAAGGGGATACTTACAACCAGAATTGCATGCTCTTATAGTTTGACTCAACCCTATAATCCGATCTATCAGCAAACATTTCTACCTATTCCACATCCAGTCATGTTTTAAAAAAGGCCATAGCTACACATGTATAAGTCATACCCTTGGTAGACAATACAGTGTCCGTTTGAATGTTTCTGCTGCTTGAAACTCCAATTATATAAATTACCACCGTCAAAAAAAGTGTCCTTCCTAATAAACTTGTTGGAGCTCATGGATTAATTACTGTTTTGGGTCCACATAAACACATGACAGTGAACGCATAGGCTGGTAATAGAACCTTGAATGAGCTTCGGAAATATAAAACAAAAACAAAATTGATACACAAAAACTTTACCCAAGTTCATAAAGGTTCCATGATACGATTTTAACGCATGCATTCCATAATTTGTAGCGTACTTTTATTATGATTAGTGTGACCGAGGCGGGTAACCAACTTTTATCAGCTGGTTCTGGTTCTGGTAACTTGAAAACTAAATAATACAAGAAATGGATAATTTGGGTTTGTTACTCTCAACTGGCTATCTTGAAATGGCGGGAAATCTATCTTGTTATATATATTTTTTTAAACTACTCAGTAATGAGTTAGAGCTATAGAAGGATGAATCCTAGATGGTTTTTTAGTACCAAACTGGATAAACCATATCCGCAATAGGTAATTAGGTTGGAAAACACGTTGTCCTACAAGTGTTAATAGTGGACTCCATCATCAAGACAAAAGCTTGTGACCTTGGTCCTAATCTTCACAACTTACTGCCATATGAAATCAGGCCCTATAGCTTTTCATGTATGTCTCGTGTTTGGATTTCTCCCCAAGATTGGTATCCACTTATCTTCTATAATACAATTCTGGAAGATATGATACCATGTGCGTTTGTTTTCTTGTACATATGTCCCAGACTATTAAGTACCTTGGTATGCCTTCTTATATATACCCTTCTACATGCCTAATACAACCACATCTTCCTAGAAATTAATCTACAAACTCATTCAGAAAGAAGTGATTCTTTGAATTTTTTTCCTTCCTTCAACAACACTTTACAGTGAACATCCTCTAGCTTCCTTGAAAACATGGCCATCCGTATGCCTCGTATAATTCAAGCAAGAAAAATTCTCAAATGGTCCCTCTCTAATGGTGGCAGCACTCCCGCATCTATGGATATCCCCAAAGGCTATTTTGCCATTTATGTTGGGGAACAAGAGAAGAAGCGGTTTGTAGTCCCTGTATCAATATTAAGCGAGCCTAGATTTCAAGAGTTACTGCATTAGTCAGAGCAAGGGTTTTGATACAACCATCCCATGGGCGGGATCACGATACCATGTAGTGAAGACGTATTCACCGATCTCGCTTCTCATTTTGGAGCATTTTGACTTGTGTAGATCGGTATCTTTCTGATAAAGTTTTGTAAACAACAAGACAGTAGTGAGCTTTTGTAGTTGTAAAGTTAGATCGTTGTTCCAGATTAATGAAACTTTAATTGGATATTATTTTGAGTTCAAGATATACTAATTGTTATAAGAGGTGGTTTAGTACACAAATAAAGCTACTTAGTAGCCAGTTATAAAAGTTGAAGGGAATACTTACAACCAGAATTGCATGCTCTTATAGTTTGACTCAACCCTATAATCCGATCTATCAGCAAACATTTCTACCTATTCCACATCCAGTCATGTTTTAAAAAAGGCCATGGCTACACATGTATAAGTCATAACCTTGGTAGACAATACAGTGACCGTTTGAATGTGTCTGCTGCTTGAAACTCCAATTATATAAATTACCACCGTCAAAGAAAGTGTCCTGCCTAATAAACTTGTTGCTGCTCATGGATTAATTACTGTTTTGGGTCCACATAAACACATGACAGTGAACGCATAGGCTGCTCATGGATTAATTACTGTTTTGGGTCCACATAAACAAAAACAAAATTGATACACAAAAACTTTACCGAAGTTCATAAAGGTTCCATGATACGATTTTAACGCAGGCTTTCCATAATTTGTAGCGTACTTTTATTATAATTAGTGTGACTGAGGCGGGTAACAAACATTTATCAGCTGGTTCTGGTTCTGGTAACTTGAAAACTAAATATTACATGAAATTGATAATTTGCGTTTGTTACTCTCAACTGGCTATCTTGAAATGGCCGGAAATCTATCTTGTTATATATATATTTTTAGACTACTCAGTAATGAGTTAGAGCTATAGAAGGATGAACCCGAGATGGTTTTTTAGTACCAAACTGGATAAACCATATACGCAATAGGTAATTAGGTTGGAAAACACGTTGTCCTACAAGTGTTAATAGTGGACTCCATCATCAAGACAAAAGCATGTGACTGTAGATCCCGATTTCTGAGGATCGAATACGAAACCAAATCACTTGTTTATCACAAACACGGTCACGAGTGCGGAATCCCCGTGACTATGCCAAACCAAACATAGAGAGTAACAACACAAGGTAACCAATGAAACACAGTGAATTGATTAAAGTGGATGAGAACAAGATCAAACAAAGATACACAATGTTTGACATTAAACTTTCAGACAGGGTATGCTCTCATGGTTTCAAACTGAAACCAGAAGGCGTTTATATAGGCAGCCCAGCCCAACAGCGACGAAACATCAACTGGGCTTGACGAAACCTCAATTGGGCCTGACGAATCCTGACAGTTGACGAAACTCTAGGAGTTTCGTCACTGTTCATGGCGAAACTTGGGAGTTACAACCAAAAGGAGTTTCGTCATCATGGTCTCGACGAAACATGGGAGTTTCATCTGCAATTGTTGATGTGCTGCCAACTGTTTGACAGTTTGCAGCAAACAATATAAACACACAAACAGACATACTAACCCAAATGCAATATGCATTGTTCATTTACATTACATAACATAAGTGACAAACTTGTCGGACACAAGTAGGATAAGAGGATATCTGACTTGGACGACGGCGAATACAGATTCGATAAAATATAAGACCGTACAAAATACATCGATAATAAGACAAGTGACAGACACCAAAATATGCATCAACAAACTCCCCCTTGTCTGTTACTGTCTTCGGTCTTCAATCTTCCGTCTTTAGTGTTTGAGCGTCCAGGTGCTTCCAGCATGAATTCCTCGGTAAAAGCAATAACAAGCGACGCGCTGAAATCGCAATGCTTGATGTGCATCCTTGTCATCATAGAATATTTTATGCCGGAACAGCTTGTTGATGTCGTTCGCCGACATATTCACGATCCACATCGGATCTAACATCCGAAAATTTTCATGATCGCCACTAAATACAATCACCGCTTCATGCGTATTCGGATCATAACACCATAGCCTCATATCATAAAGAAAGTTTTGTTTCATCGGCATTAACGGGATCTTGTCCATGACTTTCGCTGGTTGATAGACAAGCTTGTATCGCGCCGTATTTGTCGCTGGATCCAACGTGAACTTGATCTGTTGATATACTGGAAACTGAGGCTTGTACAGCACGTCTTCCCATCATGTCCTTTTGTTTAACTTTATTTTGCGAGCGAACAATGTAGCTCCTTCGAAGTTTGAACGATTTACAAGCTCAAGCTTCGTCAAAGCTGCAACGTCATAGAATGGTAAGGACAAAATGCATAGCAATGATCTGAAGTACTGAATACCGAATTCATGCTTGATGGCAATGCAGTGAATTTCCTTGACGAACATCCAGCTTAGAATCCTTCCATGAGGCTTGACCTTTTCAAACTGTAGAAAATCAACTTGTGCTTCTGGCGGTGTAGGCTTTTCAACCTTTGATAAGAAACGTTTTCTCCATTCCTCGAATGAATCAGTAGGATTATCAGAAGACACCCGATTCTTCAATTGTTCATCAATGTTTTCCTGATTCTCTTTCATCCATTCTTCATCAAATGGATCAAACTCTGTTCCTCAGCACGAACATACGTTGATTTGCGGGATTCACCTTCAAATACGATTTCTTCAATGTTTTCAACATTGTCAGTCTCTCTGGTTCAACCGGCATTTTATCAATTTCAGCATCATCAATTTCTTTCATCGCATTCAACGCCAATAACTGCTCATGTGACAGATCAGAAACAATCTCTCCCTCTTCCAGAATCTCACCAGTGATAGGGACAGAAGATGTACTAGGCTATGAGCTTTCAATAACAGAACTACTTTGAAGCTGTTGTACTTCTTCAACGGTTCCACTGGAGGTTCCTTGCATAGATTGCTGTGAAGGCTTGTAGACAACGAGTTGAGAGGAGGTAGTTGCTGGCAGTTGTTCTGATGTGGCAGAAGGGTCGGGGTTCCCTTAATCTTCAGGAACATCATCCTTTTTCTTCAACACTTCTTGTTGTTTACATCTATCGCCCCAAAGTGTATTGACCCGCTTTCTAAGAAACTCATAGCCTTCATTTATTTTCTTGACCTCATCAACTATCGTGGTGTTTCGAGAATCGTACCACTATTTCATGTAGTCATGTCTTTCTTTGAGATTCTCGGCCAACTTCTGAAGTTTAGAGTTGCTTTCTTTCATGCGGTTCATTTCTATACCACGAGTATTATCTGCCGCTCGCATCTGTTGCAACTGACGCTCTCTCACTTCGTCTGCAGCTTTCAAACTAGCATTTTCTGCCTTCAATTGCTCTATTTCATTTTGTTGGCGAGTGATCTCTGCTGCTTGTCGCCCAATAGTGGAATTTAACGTGTTAATTTCCAAATGTTGCTTGATCGAGTCTGCTCTAGTGGCTTGTATCACTTCAGTATGCCTATTGATCTAACCTGCAGCAGCTTGTAGTTGAGAGAATAAGAAGTCTACCTTTTCATCTTGATTCATCCGAGAAAAGATAGTCTGTCTGCGCTTTGCGGTCAGCTGCGATGTAATTGCACGTATGGTGGATGCAATAGAGCGAGTAGGTGCCTGAGGAGTCACTGCAGGAGTTTCAAGTGTTGAACTCACTGCAGGAGTTGGTTCGGTAGACCTCGGAGGAGATGGAATCATTTCAGAAGCTTCAGTGGCCGTGAATCCAAGATTAGGATCCATTTCTGCTTCTTGTGAAGGCTCTTGAGGAACGGATTGCTGTGCAGATGAAGTACCAATGTACTTTCTTGCTTTCTTCTTGCGTTTGACAGCCATTTCCTTTTTCTTTAAACGTACCGCTTCGGTATCTGAAGGAACGTATTCAGGGTCATCTTCTTATCTAATCCTCCTGATCCTTTTCACATCGCGTTCATCATAGTAAACTTCGTATCTGGGCTCAGGTGGATTGTCATCTGACTCAGTATCCTCCTCGTCATCACCAGCTGATGTACCACCAGCTGCACCGCTGATGTACACCAGCTGTACCAGCAGACGATGCACCAGCACCAGATACACCAACAGCACCAGCACCTGCATCACCACCATCACCACCTTCGTCATCATCACTATCACTGTTAGACAAACCTGAATCCTCTAGACCAAACTTTTCTACCATCCTTTTCTTTAACTCCGGCTCTTCGTTATCAGATTGGCTATCATCATGACGCCATTTGTCATCTGCAAGAGCAATGTAGTCTTGGTTGCCAAGTGCACCAATTAACTTCCTAGGCGGCTTGCTTTCTGTGTATCTCTTTGCTGCAAGGCTCTTGAATATCCTTAATGAATTCTTAATCATAGTTTCTATCTTCAGTATATCGTTATCGGCTTTAGGAAGACCGGGATGCTGAACATTCATGATCATCTGTAGAAAACGAGGATACATCCAGAATTTGTTCCTAGATGTTCGACGTACCAGTTCTCGTCATGTTCTCTTTCATGTTGGCAAAGATATACTTTGAGATGCTAAACAGTTTGTTCAGCACCAATGCCACCATGAGACCAACGAGATCGTTGCCTGCCATGTCATAGCCAGATCGCCTGTTGCTAAGACATTGAATAAGTATGTGTAATAAAAACTTGTACCGCAAAGGCAGATCTCCCTTGTTGATTTGATTTCTAAGAATGTCACCAATACACTTCATCCGTAATAAACAGCCACGAGTACACATGATTGGTATAGAGGACGGAGCATTCGGATCGTCTTGCAGCTCTAAGACAGTGTTCAAGATTTCTGGTGAGACAATCACGTTCAGATCATTCATTTGCCCTTGAATGACTTCAGTTCCATCTACTTGGACAACGCTTGCGGAATTCCAGAAAGCTTTAACGAGCGACTTGTAAACAGGAGTTGAAAAGGTGACTGCTTTATTTATCCACGACTCTCTAATCCACTGTGTGATTTCTTTCAATTCAGTGATCTTTCCTTCAGGATCCAGATAGGCAATCTGGTTTTTACCAAAATCACAAATTTGACACTTGGTTTTTACCCAAACAAACCGAAAACAACTCAGTAGATTAATCGACATCATTTTTACCGGAACCCACACCTAAACAACTCAAACACAGACAAACATAACATCCCCTGTTTTTGTTGTATGAAACCTAACCCAAATCATTATTCAAAACAACATACAAACACCATGTTTAACAAATTTTATTAACAATAAGCACAATAAACAGTGTTATATGTGATGGAATCGAAAACTTAGGGCCACCGAGGATTTGTTAACAGGTTCTAAACAAAAGCACAGGGGTTCCTAAGGTTCAAAACATAAACATGAGCATTTTGTATACCTTAGATTTACTGTAAATTGAGAAGAAGGAAGGGGTTAGAGAGTCGGTGAAAATGGGTATGGGGGTGGAGTGTGGAAGAAAGTGAACAGATGTGGGTTTTTTGAAAAAGTGATGATGGAAATGACCTGGGACCCCTTTATATACCAACTAACCCGACGAAACCTCATTCTCGACGAAACCTCATGTGGGCTCGACGAAACGTCACTTGGGCTTGGATTGGGCTTGAACAGTTAGCCCATGACGAAAGTAAGATAAGCCCAAAGGAGTTTCGCCATGACTTCGACGAAACTAGGAGTATCTTCATGAACCAATGAATTTTGACCAATTTTGACCAAATTGAAAACAGTTGACTTTGACCATGAACTTTCATCGACATTTAGGGGTTTCGTCGACTTAAAGGAGTTTCGTCGACAATTTTCCCAAAAATTACTAAGTCTTTGAAAATTTCACACTTGAACAGATTTTGTTTATTTGAACACATTTCATTTTGATTAAGTTTATCAAATGCAAGGACTTTTTATGAAGTAGTTTTCAGGCTTTCGGCAGAAAACACCAAGTTACAACTTCGGCTAATTCAAAAATGAACTTTACAACTAAACTAAAACAGAATTTAAAATGCGGTAAACTAAATGAAAACCTATAAAAAGGAATAAACAACTGTACAAAGACAATCTTTTTGCGAATTTCAAGGAAAAGGAATCATACCAGCTTACAGTTTTAGTCAACATGACTTTTGTTTCGGTTTAAAGCTTCCGATAAGTATAGTACCTTGATTATCGGTATTGTTGTCCACATAAGCTCAAACTGATCAGATGCAATCATATTTAGGAGATACGATTTACGGTAAGGATTATACTTACAAGTCGATGTTCATTCACTCACGACACATTCCCGTATCAAGGTATGCACGAGAGATCATCTTACCGGTGAGTATACCATTTATCATCTGTTTGAACATATAAAAGATGTGAGATACTCACTTATTTTTTATTGAAAACAAGCCATATGTGATAGAATCACTTATTGATGAGGAACTTGATTTTCATATGCATGAGGGCACAGGAGCAAGTCCGTGAACAGGTCATTACATCGTACAACAAAGAGATGAACTTGACTCCCGGATAAATGTGATATTTTATCACTTATTTGTTTGGACATGTGATTGTTGATCACTTATTGAGGTCCAATGCAATATGTACACGTTTGTATAGTATCATAGAAGATCTAGACTTCGTCTCTGTTATTTTTCGGTAAAAGATACAACCATGATACCCAGATAATAAGCAGCATAAAGACCGAATATCTCAGAACCTCGGTAATGTGACACCCATGACGAAACCAGGTACAACCTAAACGGTCCAAAACTGTAAAGCACACTTAACACTTTAATTGCGCGAAAACCCTAAAAATATGTGTGACTTATATGCTTGATTAAATGATATCTGTTATGTCTTAGAGGAATCCGAGAACACGTTATAAGTGACATGACACTAATAAGGGCCCATGGTGTGAAGTCGGTGTCCTTAGACTTTAAACACGTGCTAAACCGGAGCTTTCCGTTTAACAGCGCACTAAACCTTTGACGTTGATTATTAGGTTATCCGTAGCGTTATTTAAGATTCTGAGTTCCAGGAACATCTTAATTATGTACCATAGACTGTGACATAAGGTTTGGGCCAGTCAGAGATCGGGCACGCAAAGCGAAGCAGCTGCCCGATTAGGGAAACACCTTCGTTTCAGGCATAACATAAGGCAATCAAACGTGCAAGGAACGATCGATCAAGCTTAAAAAAATTTAAACCACTCTAATACGAGTCTTTTATGATTAAAACGTAACTGGGTTCGGATTTCAAGACGGTTTTGTATGATTTTTAAAACCGAATCTTTTGAATCTAATTACGCAGGAAACAGAGTCCGTCACGCAAATCGAGAACGCGCGCGGGACCTGTAAACGAACCTAGCCACTCAACTGAAGATAAACATCATCTTTTAGCGCACGTATCAAAGCACGAGGTGTCCCTTGTGGGACCCACACCCAAACCCCCCCCCCCTTTTAATTAATAAAAAAAATTCAATTTTTTTCTTTTTCTTATTTCATTTTAACACAAATTTCTCTCAAAAACCTGGTTTCTCTCAAGAACAACCAGCTGATTTCACCATATACTTCAACAAATCCAAGGTATTAACTCAAATCTTTAAGTGTTTAGGCTTGGTTTCTTGATTAAACATGGTTTAGGCCATGAAAACCAGTTTTAATCCATGAATTTTGGAGTTTTAAACAAGTTTAGGGGCTGAATATGAACACCATATGAATACCCTGGTGTTATATGGCAGCCATGGTTATAAATCTTTGTGGTTTGATACCCTAATCAACACAATGAATCAAATCTTGATTCATCTGTAGGTACTGAATATAGCCCACACATACTTCTGGACTCACCAGGAACACTCGGAATCGAAGGAATCGCTAGGTATTTAAACCGAAACTTGAATCTAGACTTGGCAGAATATTGTTCGGACTATAACTTGGTCCGTGATTCTTGGATTGAGCTGAAATTTCTTGTGGTGATGATGAGTAGTATCAGGAAGGTCCACGTAAAATTTTATAATTTTTGGATGCTTCTATGATGTTTGGTGAGTTTTGACTCTTTTACCAAAAAGAATTCTGAAAAAAATAGCAAACAGATTCAATAAATCACCAAATTTTACAGAGACACCAAGGAACATATGGGGAATGTTCTGGGAAAATTAGGAGTCCATTGGTTGAGTTTTGATTTGGGTTAAAAATCCGCGTTTTTACGATTTTTCGGTAGCCGAAAACGCACCGAAACCAAATCGGAAAAATCTTAAAATTTTTGGAGATGTTTCTGGAAATATAAGGGATGTCCAAGAATTTTTTTAGGAATTTTGGATCGATGATGGTAATTAAGGTTAATTATATGGTTAAATATGGTTTTATAAATAAATTATTTAGACAAGTAAAATGCCAAAATAAATTCCCAGAAATTTTTCCCATATTCTACAGATTTTTACTGAGTTATATAAATATTTTCAGAATTTTATTCAAACTATAGATAAAATGGGAATTTTTGGGATTAAAAATGGGTTATTTTAAATCAATTTCGGGAGTTTGCCGTGTAACAAACCTGCCGGAACTGGGAACTGACCCAACCTAACAAATACTATAATTGGAACACGGGGAATATTCTGGAAGATTCCAGGGCAGATTGGACACTCGGGGTGTGTCCAATACCATTTCGGGAAATCCCCGACGGTGGGAAACGGAAACTCAAAATTGGGCAACCTGGACTCCCCAAACACCCAAACTCCCTTAATGAAAAATTAATCACTCTTAGATAACAACGTGTTGGCACTATTGGTATTCCCGTACCATTATCCAAACACGTTAAACTACTGACATTGACTGGCACGCGAACCGGTGCCCGGAAGCCAAACCTAAAACTAATACTACCCTGACCTCCATCACCATACCTGTGTCCTAGAGACTCAATCCGGGGTGAAAACTCCTGACCAAATCCGAGTTATAACCATTACCGACATAGATACTGACGTGAGCCCATATTTGCATACGTGATTCTGGAAGTTGACTCTGTTGCTTGTTTACATCCTGTGTGAAACTACGATTTACACTGTGAGTTCCCTTCCCCCACTTTTAAACTATTTTCTTATTTTCTGGTGTGAATTGCATGTTACAAACTGTGTTAATTGCTCAAACTGTATGATGTGAATTATCTAACACACGATATTAGCCCCGATACAAGTGATTAACGTAAGCCGTGGGCAGTGGATAGTACTATTGGTTTGACAAACCCAGGCCACGCCCGACAGAATGTCGGCAACAAGGTATGCACTCGTCTATAACCAGGTTATGTTGTTAGACATAATTACCCGAGGGCATTGAACTTTATGATTTGCAGGTGGTGCGAGTACGTGTCTGTGTGACACGGTACGATTAGAACAGTCTAGGTTTCACTTGTGACATTCGTGTAATTCCATCTACGAACCATAATATGTGCAATTAAACATGTTGATACATTTTGAAACGAAACAACCAAACCAGTGGAACTCACCAGCAGCGTTTAGCTGGCCCCTTTTTAAAACTAACATGCATTTCAGGTAACTTGAGACTGATGTGATCCGTGTATGTTGTTCAAGACGTGTTTATTGGCAAATATTGAGATAGACGCATGCAACTTAGAAGACTTATGTGGTTCATGCGAACATGCAGTTGTAACATACATGTAGTATGTAATCAACATTTTGTAATTAATAAATTGTAGTGTCTTTATAAACAATGTGCATGTACCAGAAGTGTCTGTTGCATCCCACGTTTTTCTTCCACTGCAAATCGGGGTGTGACAGAAGATGGTATAAGAGCCATTGGTTATAGAGAATTAGGTGCCTTTAAGGAATCCTAGACTATAACTCCAGGATCGAACCTTAGTGGACATCACTGGAAAATTAACCACTACTAAAAGTAGTTAATGAACACTGTAAAGTATCCTATTGGCGAGTACCAGGATGGCCTTGTGGGGCAAGTGGGTTATTATGGTCCGGAACGTAATAACAGACTTGCTCATACGAGGCGGTGTTGGGAAAGTTGTGGTAATAAACACGCTTAAATATGTGGAGTGATACATACGTGTACCAAGGTTGTGTGGATGTTTGTGTGTGGATTGATACATGAATTGGGATTGGTGGATTATACGTTATTGCATGTGCCTTAGTGATAGGCAGAAAACTGGTATTACAGTCCATTCCACATTCCTACTGATCACATATTTAATATACACTAGAGTTGGATTCTTATCACTCACACAGTTGTTACTTGTACTTTATGATGTGAGAACTCAAGACTTTATTATGATACGATCTCACCAACTCTACTCTTATAGCTACTATAACGATGGTTATATACTAGAGTGATACTTCAAAAAGAACATAGATACCCACAGAACACTCAGGTCGTTCTGATAGACTAGGAGGACGTGTACGGATCCTTACTCCACTTCTCATTGCTTCACATTTGATTGTTATACAGTCGTAGCGTTTAAACATCATACGAAACTTTTTCGTCCGTGAATCCACGATCTATTTGATTGTCCGCTGGATTCCTCTTCTGTTTACAATATGGGCTTTAGCCTTCGCGTCGTGTGATACTAGAATGCTTCGTGGTATTCCTTCGCACATGTTTCGATATAGGTTATATCTAAACATGACGACACTACGTCAAAACTGGGCTTTAGCCACACTTTTTCAAAAACAGGTCTGCCACAGTTTTGATTAAATGTGTGGCTAAATGTCATTTATAATATTTTAAAACACTTTTAGTCACACATTTTATTATTAATGTGGCAATTGTATAACAGTTCAAAAACTTTAGCCACCCATTTTATTATTAATGTGACCATTGTATAACAGATCAAAACCTTTAGTCACACTTTTACAAAAAACTGTGACATTTATTAACCACAACTAGAAAAGTGTGGCCAAATGTAACCTATTACCACTTTGTTTGTTTGATTTCTTGATTCATATGACAAAAACATATCTTTTCGAAACATTTAGTCACCCATTTAATAAGAAATCTGACAATTACTAGTCACAATAGGAAGGTGTGGCTATATATAACCATCTGTCACAACTGGATTTTAATGTCGTGACTAAAAGATACACATATAGCCACTTGCAAATTTGTGTGGCCAAATGTAATCATCTGTGATATTCTTTCACGATAAAGTGTGTTTACGTGGCTAAATTTTGAGTAAATGAACACGGTAAAATGTTATGTGTGGCCAATCATTTCCTTCTTCCTTGAAACCCCCAAAATTCCCCACCTCCACAAAACCTAAATTAACCCACCAAGTTCTGGAGATCTCCACTGCCAATTCCAACTTCCACAAAACCCTAACCAGTATTAGTTACCAAGTACCATCAACGCTCTCCCCTCATCTGCTCTCCTCCGCTGCCCAAATTAAGTGTATGATTGAAGCAAGCTAGAATGAAATTACTCATATCGATTTTCACTTTCCTCCTCTGGGTGCAGACGAGGTAATTCGGAAACATCTTCAGTGGAGACTCAGAGAGATCGAAAGTCAAATAGTTTTTTTTTTCACTGATCGCTAATGTCACGTAAGTGTTCTTCTTAACTTCAAATTTCAAATTCATGTTCATGTTTATCCTCGTTTAAGCTATTGTTAATTGTTACAGTAAAAAATACTATGATATACTTCAAGTTCCCAAAGGTGCATCAGATGATGACATTAAACGAGAAAGCTTGCTTTAAAATATCACCCTGATAAGAATCAAGGAAATGAAGATATTAACAAGAAGTTAGCTGGAATTAATAATGGTAGTAAATCATATGTGACTTGTTTACGCATTGGATTTGTAGGTTGTTATAGATTTTGTGTTTACTGTTGGTGTGAAAGTGAATGTTTTGTGTGTTATAGATAATGAAGTGTTGTCAAACAATGAAAAGAGGAGAATTTACAAGAAGGGCTCAAACAGCATGCTGCAACAGAGATATGGCGATGGCGCTCACCAAAAAGACAAAACAAAGGCGAGTGGTTGTCACAGGCTGGACCAGTTCTTCAAATGGGTTTATACGGCAGAGGCAACAGGGATATGAAGACTCAGAGAGAGATGAATGGCAATGGTTTAGGGCTTTGTTTCCTTTTCGTAACCTAGATTACTCACCAGTTGCCACTCTTTTTGACTTTTTTTTTATTCAATAATAATTTAGGGTTGTAAAGTTCAACCAGGTCATAGATAGTTCATAACTAAGTGTTGGTGCACTTATGTCTGTACTTTGTCTGTATTCGGTCTCGATGTAAACGATGTCCTTGTCAGTCCTGTAAGTTGACCAAGTCAACCGTCCTCCTGGTTTGACTTGGCCAACATTTAGCAAATTGGTTGTATTGTCTGTGTCGAAGGATAGCTCATCGAAGGATAATGTTGATCCTTCGAGGTGCTCGAAGGATGAACCTTCGATGGATGATCTATCGATCATCCTTCGAGGTAAATGCTGATCCTTCGAAAGCCTTGTAGTCGATAGATGATCCTTCGACCATCTATCGAATCCTTCGGTCAAGACAATCTGTGCTGGGTATATAAATACCCATGCAGTGTGTTGTGTTAGATAAACTTGTGAGTAGATGCACACCAAGAGATAGAGAGATTCTTGAGAGCATTCTGCCGAAACACACACACACACTTTGAGAGTTTGCAAAACACATTTGTGAACATTGAGCTTGTAACCGGAACCTTTCATACGCATTAATACAAGTGGTGTTAATCGGAATCTTTGTGTGTTTGTGTTTGTGCTTGTTTCATCCCGGTTTGCTTGCTAGCTTGGATTCCGCACTCGCTAGTGGGTTAGTATAACAAGGTTTAGGTTCGTCATCCTCCGAGAGGGACCTACAAGTGGTATCAGAGCTAAGGCTCTTTACCTTGTTTAAAACCGGGTTTTGTTCAAGTTCTTGGTGTGTTTGGACACTTGTTTTAGCACCCGTTTTTGGTGGTTTTCTTGCACTTTTAAACTGAAAAACGCGTTCTAAACTTTTCGGGAGTGTTCAAGGTTGGGTTGGGTAACTTAAAAATCTGTTTTTAAGAAACTTGGTGTTTTTCCGGCCAAAATTCCGGTCATTTTTCGGTGACTGGTTTCTGGATAAGGGTGTACATTTTGGGTAACATTTTCAAAGTTGGTGGGAAAGTACATTCTGACCATCCCTTTTGCCGAAAGTTGACCTTACCAACCTATCACCTTTTCACCAACCTTTCACATCAGTGTCAGTGTGTCAGTGGGTTTCGAAGGATATCTTTCGACATCGAAAGACCTTCTTTCGATCAAGGAAGCTTCGATAGATATACATCTTTCGACCCATCCTTCGAAGTCAGAGTGTTATCCTTCGAACCAGGGAATCTATTCGAAAGACAGTTCATCGAAAGATAAGGATATATACTCGAAAGATAAGGATCTTTCAAATAGTGAATCCTTCGAGTTTGTGAATCTTTCGAAATCATTGTTCGAGATTCAGCAGTGATCTTTCGAGCACTGTTGATCCTTCGAACAAGATTTGATCTTTCGATTGTGGTCTGTTTATTGTTAACAAGTTTCTGTTTTTCAGATCTTTCGAACCAGGATCCTTCGGCTGTGTGTGATCTTTCGGAATATTCATTTAGCACTTATTTTTCTTATCAATCATGAATCCGAATTGGTGGAATCCGGCTCCAGACAGTGGAAAATATACAAGTTCAGGTTCCACTCCCTCATGGTGGGGTACACCGGCTCCCGATAGTGGAAAGTACACGTGCACAAGTCTATCACCGTCATGGGCCGAGTCTCCGGTATCTACATCTTCACAAGCAAATGCCATATCTTCAAGTCAATGGGCATTAGTATCGAATCAAACTCCGAGAATCCAAAGTATTTTGTTGAGCGAAAGCGAAACAGGAAGTTTGAATCGACCTCCGAAGTTGATGCATCTAAATGAATATCCGGGCTGGGTTGATAGATTCCGTACATACGTTCTTGGTCAAAACACCGAACTGTGGATACGTTTCACCACAGACTTCGATCAAGCTATAGAAGTTGCTGCTTCAGATACTGCTACGTTTGCCGATCTTCCTGAAGATCAGAAGAAAACGTATGATCTGGAAAAGAAAGCATACGCCATTCTCACTCAGGCGTTAAGCAAGGATATTTACCACCAGTTTGTCAGTTTCAAGACAACCAAGAAGTTGTGGGACGGGTTGAAAACCAGAGGAGTAGGGAATGAAGCAACACGTCAGTTACGTCATGATCTGCTCAAGAAGGAATTCGACTGTTTCACGTGCATGGATAAGGAGTCTTTGGGAGACATGACAAGCCGGTTTTATCATTTGCTTACTGAGTTGAATAATTTTGGTGTAACAACAACTCAAGCAGAAGTGGTGAAGAAGTTTGCTGATGCTTTGCCTCCTCAATGGAGCAGTTTCTTGGAAATCCTAAAGTATAACGGAGTGTTGAGAACTACAAATATCAACGACTTCGTGCAGCTTTTGGAAAACAAGGATCAGGAGGAAACATTAAAGGCGAAGAGAGTTCCACTGCCTCAAAATCCAGAAATGTATTATGGAACTTCAAGTACTTCGTCTGCAAGAACTGGTACACATGCTCCACTGCAAACGGCGTTTGTCACAAGCACGGATATGTATGGCAATCCAGTGCAAGTTCCTGTTAAGCCACCTCCCACCACAGACATGTATGGAAATCCAATACAACCACCTCCTCCTCCTCCTGCTCAACAACAACGTGCATGTTATGGAGGAACATCATCTGCTGGTCAACAATCAAAGCCAAGTACAGTACAGCTCGACACTTCCAGCTTCTCTAAAGTCAGTGTAGAAGTAGCTAAGGAACACATGGAGCTGCTTAACACTGTAGTGAGCGCGTACTGTGGGTTAATAGAAGGTCAGATTGGCAACATTAATCTGACACAAGAAGACTATCGGCAGATAGATAAAGAAGAGATGGACTTGATGGATATCAAGTGGGCCTTTGCTAGTGCTGTGAGAAGTGCAAAGGATTGGATGGAAAGTAAGTGCTTTAACTGTGGTGAACGGGGTCACTTTAAACGGGAATGTACAAAGCCAGCACAGCACGGGAATCAAAACCCCTTCAGAAATCAAGGCAACCAGCAGAACAGAAACAATGAGCGTACATTGGTGCCTGTCAACAACCAAACAAACCGGGCACTTGCGGTTCAGGTGGATGAAGGTTGTGACTGGTCAATCCAGTTGGGTGGTGATGCTCCCGATGGAACAGCATGTTTTGCTCAAGTTGTGAAGGAGTTAGTTCACACCAGTGGTGGAGAATCTTCCGCCAGTGGTGGTGAATCGTCTGAAGATGAAGACTCTTCTGGGTACAGCAGGAGCGTTGATGAAGAATCATCCAGTTCTGGTGATGATCATGTGGGTGAGACATCAAATGCAGCAATCAATGCAGATATTGATGAACTTTTGGGAGAAGCTGCAGCAGAAACTCAAAGAAGATCTATTCTGGTGGATCAAGCTGCTTTTACTTCGTCTTCTCTCCATTCAGCCTTTATGGCTAATGTCGACGGTTCATCAAGTCAGGTATGTGTCGATGAACCCACTGCTATTACTTGTGATGAATGTGATAGATTGCGTGCTAGATGTGCTGATGTGGAGAAAAGTATGTCTGAGTTGCAAGACAAACATGATGCTTTACAAGCTAGTTTGTTTGACTTGCAAGACAAACATACTACATTGAATGAGAATTTGAGTGACTTGCAAAGTAAGCACGAAGCTTTGCAAGAAAAGTATGATGTGACTTTTATCCACAATCAGAAATTGACTGTGGACCTTTCCAAATGCACGGAAGCCAACATGTTTTACGAAAACCATGAAAAGGAATTTAAGTCGGTAATCGAAAAATTAAAGAAAGATAAAACCGAACTAACTAAAATGGTTTCCAGAAAACAAACGGACATTAATTTGTATATATCTCGTCTTGAGACAATGCAAAAAGAAATGGCTTGTGTAAAAACGGAAAGTGAGGCAATCCAACTCAAGTTAGATAGTTATTTGAGTTCTAGCTATGTGTTGGATCACATCATTGATGTCCAAAAGGAGAAAAGGGACGTCACGTGCATAGGCTATAAGAACTGTCCACCACCAGTGAGACATAATTATGATGCCATGCCGGATGAGGAGGACAGGGTGTTCTTTGAACCATATGTGCCTCTAGATGTGAAAGAGTTTGCAGCAGGACTTGGATACCAGAAAGAAGTATCCTCAGATTCAGATGTGTCAGCAGATACATTTGTAACTGCTGAACAGAATCAGGATCCTCCAGTTGTGATTGAGGACGCTGATTCTTCTGATGATGAATCTGATGATACTGTTTCAGCAAAGTCTGATGCGGTGGTTAAAAATGAGGACATACCTCTTGAGAATCATATTCTATGTGATCCTCTTGTAAAACCCGCTAAGACTGTTGCAATCGAGTCCTCATCTGCTGAAGAGTCGGAGAGTGTGAATTTGCTGTACACTCTTGTTGGTGATGATAAGATTTATTCAGACAAAGATTTAACTATTAAGAATGTTAATCAATCCTTAATCAGTAAAGTCTTTGAGAATTCGACTAGTAAGTTTTTGGGAAAGTCAGGACCACGCGTTACAGTTACACAGTGTCCTCCTATTCCAAAGGCCGAAATTCGAAAACAATTTGGCAACAAGAAATTACCAGCAGGGCAGAAACAGCAAAATCACACAAAGCCAAAAGCAAAATCACCGGCTCAAACTCAAAAGAAGCCGAATCAGAAGAAAAACAAGAATGTAAACTTTGTGAAATCGACGGGAACGGACAAAATTGAAACGTTTGAAAATAAATCTAACTTAGATTTTGTCAAGAAAGCTACTGTTTTGAAAAGAAATGAACAAAACAGTTCAAAGCCTAGTACCTCGGGTTCACAAAGTTCAACATCATCGGCTAAACAATCACATGATACTTCGGGGTTTGTTGAACGAAGATCATGTTTTGAGTGTGGAACCATTGGACATATAATTCGACATTGTCCATATCTTCATAAGCAAAAAGAAAAGGTTGATGTTCCCCGTGACCAAACTGGCCGTAAACAATCTGTTTCTGTAAAGCAAGATCCCCGCCTTGTAAAAGAAAGGGAAAAGAAACAAAAACGCCAACAGGTCAAGAAAATTGAAAAAGCAATTAAAACCGATGTGGTTAACAAATCATCTGTTCCTGTCAAACCAGACAATCATGAAGTTAAAATTTTAAAGAATAACACTGGTAAAACAAAACAGACCTGGAAACCAAAAACGGTTAATGAATCAGGGGGAACATCACAATTCACCAACCATCAAAGACAAGAAGTTATTGTCATTGATGAAAATGGATGACCCAAGACCACAATGGCTTGGGTCCCCATCTCCAACTAATTCATTTGAGTTCATGTGCAGGGTGTTCCAGGAGGAACTATCAGTAGTCATTGGATTGTTGATAGTGGGGCATCCAGGCACATGACAGGCGACATGAAGCTTCTCTACGACGTTAAATCTATTAGAGGAGGTTATGTTGCTTTTGCTGGAGATAAAGGTGGATATATTACGGGTGAAGGAATGATATCTAACGGGATTGTCAGCTTTGACAAGATCAACTTTGTGCAACAACTTGATCACAATCTTCTTAGTGTTTCTCAAATTTGTGACAAGCAATTTTCAGTACACTTTGATGCTAATGGATGTTATGTGCTGAAACACGGCTTCAAAATTCCAAAAGAATGGATTCTCTTGTCAGCTCCAAGGATAAATGATTTGTACGTCCTTGATATGAGCCAAGCTATTACTACGTCTGCACAAGCAACTTGTTTCGTTTCCAAAGCCACAGAAAAAGACACTATCTCTTGGCACAGACGAATGGGTCACATTCACTTACGCAAAATGAATCATTTGGTTTCAAATGAATTAGTGAATGGTGTTCCCCTCAAAAATTTCCATCTTCAAGACGTCTGTGTTTCGTGCCAGAAAGGAAAGCAAACGAAGAAGAAGCACCCTACTAAGAAGATCAACACTGTGGCAGTTCCTCTTGAACGGTTGCACATGGATTTGTTCGGTCCTGTCAAGCACAAGAGTATTCGGGGTGATCAATATTGCCTCGTGATAACTGATGATTATTCAAGATTTTCTTGGGTAGCGTTCATGGCACACAAGAGTGAAACCTTTGGCATTATCAAAAACTTAATCATTCAGATTGAGAATTTGTATAAGTTGAAGGTTAGGCGGATACGTAGCGACAATGGTACTGAATTTAAAAATCATTCCATGGCGGAGTTTTGCACTTCAAAGGGTATTCTTCATGAGTTTAGTGCAGCTTATACTCCTCAACAGAATGGCGTCGCTGAACGTAAGAACCGCACATTGATCGAGACTGCTAGGACAATGTTGGTAGAGTCGCAGTTGCCCATTCCATTCTGGACTAAAGCTGTGGCCTCTGCATGTTACACATTGAACAGAGTCCTTACAGTCAAAAGGCACAATAAGACCTGCTTTGAGCTTCTTCAAAAACGGAAACCAGATTTATCTTATCTTGAACCGTTTGGAGCTCCATGCACAATCATCGATCCTAATGGAAAGTTTGGGGCAAAAGCAATTGATGGATACTTTCTTGGGTATGCCACCCCTAACTTGCGAGTCTGGAATCTAGAGACTAAAAGGGTCGAGGAATGGTCTGAGGTCAGAGTACAAAGGCACACTTTGCCAGTCAAATGTCCTGGTCAGCCTTGGATGTTTGAGTACGATGACTTTTTCAATTCGATCAATGTTGAAGCCGTTGAAGAAAGCGCTGCGGCTAGGATGTTTTTCGAGAGTGACAATGCAACAGTTTCACCGGTGGTTCGTCCAATTCTTGTTAATCAAGAACCATCTTCTTCGGTGAACAATAATACTCTCAACAATGAGGATTTTCATGATGCAAACGAATTGAACGAATCTTCAGAGGATGATGAATTTCTAGATGCAGATCAAGAAGCCCCAACAACAGCAGTTCATGGTACTTCAGAGGGTACTCCTCCAGTGGATGCCCATAGAACAGCCGAGGCTACTGCATCATCCTCTTCGTCAATTCCGGGCCTTGATTTGGTTGTTGATCTTAATCTTAACAACCTGGGTATAAATATTCCAGTTCGAGAAAATCCTGAAACAAGGATTCATAATACCCATCCTCAACAAAACATTATCGGAAATGTGCAAAGTGGCATTCAAACAAGAAACATGTTGCGAAACAACAACAATGCAGGCTTGTATGCAGCTATTCGAGAATCCGGGCAACAAAACGATTGGTCTTTCGCGTGTTATGTCTCACAGGAAGAGCCAAGAACTTGGAAAGAAGCCTTGAAAGATAACGCTTGGGTTGAAGCAATGCAGGAAGAGCTGCAACAATTCCAGAAGCTGGGTGTCTGGAAACTCGTAGAGAAACCTGCTGGATACAAGAAGATTGGTACCCGTTGGGTGTTTAAATGCAAAAAGGATGACCGCGGAGTTGTTATCCGAAACAAAGCACGTTTAGTCGTTCAAGGTTTTCGTCAGATTGAGGGGATCGACTACAACGAAGTGTATGCACCTGTTGCACGTCTCAAAGCAATTCGAATCTTTCTAGCCTATGCGTCCTTCAAAGGATTCAAGGTTTATCAGATGGACGTGAAAAGTGCATTCTTACATGGTGTGGTTGAAGAAGAGGTATACGTCGAACAGCCTCCAGGTTTTGAAGATCCTATCCATCCCGATCGGGTTTGGTTGCTCAACAAAGCTCTCTATGGTCTTCATCAAGCACCACGAGCTTGGTATGCAACCTTATCACACTATCTGCTGGAGAACGGTTTTCGTAGAGGTCTTATCGACTGTACTCTTTTCATCAAAGAACAAGATGGAGATCTTCTTCTGGTACAGGTATACGTTGATGATATTATTTTTGGTTCTACTAATGATGTCTTGTGTAGGAATTTCGAGCGGATAATGCAGGATAAATTCGAGATGAGTGCTATGGGGGAAATGACCTTCTTCTTGGGCCTACAAGTACAACAAACAGAGTCTGGGACATTCATCCATCAGACTAAATATGTTGGTGACATCTTGAGCCGGTTCAAGATGTCTGATGCAACGCCCATTGGTACCCCATTGCCAACAAATCACGGAATTACTCCTGACTTGAAGGGAGAAGCTGTTAGCCCCTCAAACTATCGCGCAATGATCGGATCTCTTATGTACCTCACAGCATCAAGGCCAGACATAATGTACCCAACGTGCCTGCTTGCCAGATATCAAGTTAATCCGAAGGCCTCACATCTTGCAGCTGTTAAAAGGATTTTTCGTTATTTGAAGGCGTACCCTGACACCGGTCTGTGGTACCCTAGGGATAATAACTTTGAATTGGTCGCTTTCAGTGATTCTGATTTTGGCGAATGCAAAATCGACGGCAAATCCACAATGGCTGGATGTCAGCTTTTAGGAAATCGCCTAGTCACCTGGCAGTGCAAGAAGCAGACATGCGTCGCTACATCAACATGCGAAGCTGAATACATTGCTGCCTCAAGTTGTTGCTCCCAAGTTCTTTGGATCCAACAACAAATGCGGGACTATGGTTTTGAATTCCTAACTACTCCTATTTACGTTGATAATTCTGCTGCTTTAGATATCACTAGAAATCCTGTGCAGCACTCAAAGACCAAACACATCGAAATCAAATATCACTTCATACGTGATTGCTTTGAGAAAAGGCTAATCGATGTTGTTAAGGTCCACACCGATGACCAACGTGCCGACTTATTTACCAAAGCATTTGACAAATCAAGATTTGACTTTTTATTATTGGTAAACGGCATTAAGGTCAAGCAAGAGTAAAACCAACATCGGAAAATCATTTTTGTAAATACCTTTGTGTTTTAAATTTATCTTAGTTTATTGATTTTAGGGGGAGTAAATCCAAAAATCTGAAAATCCAAAAACATCGAAAAATTTCAAAAACACAAAAACAATAGAAAAACAAAAATGAGTTTCCTGGCGAGCAAAAGAGAAAATGATAGTACATCAGTGGTCTATCCAAACCTCTTTAAACCTTAAATGAAAAACGATAAGCAGCTCTATATAAGATGTATGGGTAGGCTCACAATCATTTTAAAGTGTGCAGGATGATATAAATCTTAAATCGACCGAAGACCAGGTGGGAACCATTCATTGGCATATGGTCTTAGTACCGAAATTTCGTTTGATAGATTGCCGAGGTTCTGAGATATTCGGTCTTTATGCTGCCTATCATCTGGGCATCATGGTTGTATCTTTTACCGAAAAATAATGGGGATGCAAGTCTAGATCTTCCATGATACTATACATACGTGTACATATTACATAATGCATTCGACCTCAATAAGTGATAAACAATCACATGTCCAAATCAAATAAGTGATAAAATATCACATTTTTCCGGGAGTCAAGTTCGTCTCTCTGCTGTACGGAAGTACTGACCTGTTCACGGACTTGCTCCTGTGCCCTCATGCATATGAAAATCAAGTTCCTCATCAATAAGTGATTATATCACATAGGGCTTGTTTTCAAATCAAAATAAGTGAGAATCTCACATCATATACGGTCAAACAGATGATAATCGGTATACTCACCGGTAAGATGAACTCTCGTGCATACCTTGATACGGGAATGTGTCGTGATGTGGATGAACACCGGTCGGTAAGTATAAATCATACCTTAATGTATCTCTTAAACATGATTACATCTGATAAGTTGAGCTTAAGTGGACAACAATACCGATAATTGTTATAGGATGCTTATCTTAATGTTAACTAATTGAACAACAAGAGCGTTTTGGCATGACCGTACACTGATATGATTCTCTTACCCTCGAAACTCACAAAAAGAATGTCTGTATATATTTATTTACTGCTTTCAGTCTTTACAGTTCAAATATTAAAAATACCAAAAAGATTTTAGGTGTGTTTTAATATAAACTTTATAAAATACCAAAAAGATTTTATTTCTATTTTATTTCCGATCGTACGATGTTGGAACTCTAGTCTTCGTTACCTGAAACCTGAACGAAAACCGAATTGACTAAATCTTCATAAACGGTCGAAATTTGCAAATTGTGAAAGTTAGAATTTAAAATTGACAAATTTATTAAACTTTCAAACTGTCGGATGGTGTTTGATTGAAACATGGTCATACGTGTGTTAGTTGTTTATGTTAACTATTCCAAGCAGTTGTTCTCATTACGCGTTTAGATTTCTTGCATGTGCAAATTTTAAAGGCTAGGAGAACATAGTCGACGACAAGCTTCGGAATGAAGACACGACGTGAAGGCACTCAAGAGATGAAGATGATCGAGTTGCCGCTGACCATCATCAACACCACAAGGATCTCACTTCATAAAGATCAAGTCCTTCACGAGCATAACTCAAGGGGGACCTTATGTTAAGGGGGAGTTTGTCAACACACTTCCTACATGATACGGGTAGTTTGTTGATACGCTCTCTGCTTTCAAGACGTGAAGACTTTGAAGATCCTCCGACATTGAAGACTTGAAAGGACATCAGAGTCTTGAAGACATGAAGATCAAAGATGATCAAGATCGAGACAAATCTGCAACCATCGTAGATCGAGACAAAGCTACAGCCAAGGGGGAGTTTGTTGGTGCACTTGTGTCTGTACTTTGTCTGTATTCGGTCTCGATGTAAACGATGTCCTTGTCAGTCCTGTAAGTTGACCAAGTCAACCGTCCTCCTGGTTTGACTTGGCCAACATTTAGCAAATTGGTTGTATTGTCTGTGTCGAAGGATAGCTCATCGAAGGATAATGTTGATCCTTCGAGGTGCTCGAAGGATGAACCTTCGATGGATGATCTATCGATCATCCTTCGAGGTAAATGCTGATCCTTCGAAAGCCTTGTAGTCGATAGATGATCCTTCGACCATCTATCGAATCCTTCGGTCAAGACAATCTGTGCTGGGTATATAAATACCCATGCAGTGTGTTGTGTTAGATAGACTTGTGAGTAGATGCACACCAAGAGATAGAGAGATTCTTGAGAGCATTCTGTCCGAAACACACACACACACTTTGAGAGTTTGCAAAACACATTTGTGAACATTGAGCTTGTAACCGGAACCTTTCATACGCATTAATACAAGTGGTGTTAATCGGTGAATCTTTGTGTGTTTGTGTTTGTGCTTGTTTCATCCCGGTTTGCTTGCTAGCTTGGATTCCGCACTCGCTAGTGGGTTAGTATAACAAGGTTTAGGTTCGTCATCCTCCGAGAGGGACCTACACTAAGGGTGTCCGGGGCACCCTCGGTGACCCCATGCGGGGACCGGATTCACCGATCGGTGAGGGTGCCGCCGAAGGCGGGTGGAGGGTGATTGGGGAGGTGGGTCGGGGTGTAGTCACCGAAGAAGGTAGGGGGAGAGTGTGGGGCCACCATCTTTCCAAACCAATCAATTATTTCCTTTTTTTTTTAATAAAAAACCAAGTCACCTAAGAGGGGAGTGCCGCCATCAATTTAGGGTGTTAGGGGAGTTTAAGAGGGGAGTTGACGTGGCATAAACGGATTGGGTGTGCGTAAGAGAGGGGACTCCCCTCTTAGGGGAGTGCACACACAGAAGAAGATTATGATGACGAGCAGGAAACCGGAGTTCATGTTGTTTTTTGCATTCAATTTCACCATGCTCATATGACTTGCAGATTCTGTTGTTCCAATAGAAGAGTGTAAAGTTAGATTTTATAAAACAGAATGTTATTGTGTTGATAATTTTGTGTTAATTTTTTAGGGCACGTTGTTTGTTTGGAAGGAGTATTGTAGTTTTAGTTTACAATTTGATGTAAATTAGGTTAAACATGAGTGATTTTGTTATGATTAAAACCCTAGGAAGATGTTAACTGGACTTGATATTTGTGATTATTGTTGGTGTTTGAATTGGAGGTTAGTGAGCCCTTGGTTGTGGTTATTTACACTAGTTTTGGTTGTTAATTGAATGTTCAGCTTATCCCACCACACATTTCTAACACCTTTAACTTTCTTTTTTCTTTCAGGAACTTCAATGCAGTGGTTGGTCTCTGCGTCCTCTTACACAAGACCAAACTACTTGCGCCGCCTCAGACGTTCTTTGTTTGATTCACATTTTTTATGTTTTTCAGCAAAGACTTTTCAAACAAGGTTTTTCATTCTCTTTCTATATTCTAATTGTTTGCTAGTTGGCCTAAATGAACATATATACATTAACTTGCTGTCAATGGCTGCTGGTTCATTCCTATCCAAAGCCACAAATATCAGTGATATTATCAATTTTTCATGTTTCACAGCTGATACGTTTGAGGACTTGGTATATACCAATGATTAGCATATTTAAAAGGGTCAGCCTCTGATTTAAACTCCCCACGCACATCGTGTCCAGAGAGTTTTCGTGTTTCCACACATTGAATATATAACATATTCTTGTTAGTCTTTGGGCATCAGCTTTATGCCTCTGTTTTCAGCTTTTCAATTTTATACAAAAACATACATTCTTACTGGCAGAATACATGATCATTTTTAAGTGATCTTTAAGTTTCTCGTGTAGATACAAGTAACGTAAACAAATGGGTGGCATGTTTGTTTTATACACCAGCTCAATATATTCTTAAAGTGTTCCTTAAAATATTGTGTTCATTTTAAACAGAGGAAGTGAAAGCCAAACATCCAAGGGTTGCATAAGCTAATCTCTATCAGGTGATTGTTTGAAAACCAACTATAACTGGTTTGTATTCTGTAACCATGACTACATATATGTTTAATGGTTAAACGCCTACTGAGCTTGCTGCAGTTGTTGCGGTTGAGGACACGTTGAGGTCCCACTATTAAGTTTAGCTCGGCTCGAAAAGAAAGCTTGAATGAGCCGAGCTTAAACGAGCTCGAGCCTAAAAAGTGCTCGTTTAGTAAACGAGCCCGAGCTTCGCTTATCGAGCTCGAGCCGGCTCGCGAGCCTAAACGAGCCTATTGTTTATATAATTTATTATTACCATATTAAATATATATTTAAATAATAATAATAATAATAATAATAATAATAATAAAGTTATGAAAAAATAACTAAATTAAATATAAAATAATAATTATAATTATTATTAATATTAATATAAATATAAATTAACTAACCAATAGAAAATTGAGCCGAGCTCGAGCTCTCATAAGTTAAATTAGTGGCTTGGCTCGTTTGCACCCCTACTCAGAAGGAAGGCATATAAAGCAGTATTTCAGTACACATACTCTTATAAGTTTGTACTTATTTTTTAATGTACTCTCAACCAGGATTCAAACGTGTCGCCTAATGAAGGACGTCTTCTTGAGAAGAGGTATGCTCACCCAAATTTCAAAAAAAAAAGGTTGGTCGAAATGAGTGAAACAGAGTGTACGAACATATATGGTCGTGCCATGTGGCCAGGAGCACCTCAACATGTCGTGAAAACGCCTTTCATATTGGAATGGAGAAATCTACCAGATCATGAAAACGAGGCTAACCAACCAATTATTGGTCGTTCAACGATACATGGAATGGTAAGTATATCTTTCGCTTATTTGAACAAGAAAGACAAAAGAAAGTTACTACAGGTCAGCATGGTGATGTATGCAGGCGAAGGGGTGGGGGAGTCAAAGTCAATATATGGGTATGAATTATAATGATCTTAAATCTGCTATCTTATGACAAAATTCAGTGGGAGTTTTATTCAAAAGTCAAATGTTGGATAAAGTCAACAGAATTTAAAATCAAATGCACTTGAGAGTTTATAGTAGGACACAATATACAAAAGTTAGTTGTGATATTTTTTAAAGTCAACACCTTGGAGCAGATTAATATGGGAATATACTTGGCATTGATATCTGAAAACAGTTGTAATATTTTTTTTTTTTTTTTTTTTAAGAACATTCAATAAAAAACGCTCTCTAGAATATCAAAGGTCGCCGGAGTAAATCGACGAAGGGAGTCCATCGGAATAGGGTGTAGGAACCTCGGCAGCCTTGCTTTGCCTTGAGTGTTCCTTATCTCTATTCAGATCCGTCTCTGGTTCCACGTGCTTCCGGGACCTGTATTTCGGTGTCTTTTTCATTCCTCGGTGGTCGGTTTTTATTGAGTTTGAGCGCTTAGTAGGTCTGATACTGGTCGCGGCAATCTTTATTGTTCAGCTAGATCGGTTCGAATCCTATTAACAGTTTAAAACTCAGTTTAAACGCCACTGAGATGGAGTCAGGTTCGGCTAAGGATGTTGGTGTGGGTCAACATGATGAGGGGGGACCTTGGTCAGAAGTGCAGTATCGGAAAAACAATAGAAGCAGAGGAGATGGGGTTGAATGGACGTTCCTAGTTCAAAACATTTGGGATAAAGTGTCTAGAAACATACTATGGCGAGCATTTAAACCATATGGTTTCGTATCGGATGTGTATGTGGCCCGGAAGAGGGATGCTAAGGGCAAATGTTTTGGGTTCGTACGCTATGTTGGAGTGGAGAACGTAAAGGAGACCTTAGTGATGATGAACACAGTAAAAATGTTTGATATGAAGGTTTGTGTTTCTTTGGCTAAGTATGATAAAGATCATAAAAGATTTAATTATGCTTCGGTATCGCTCGGCCGGAATGAATGGCGTCCAAAGGAGAGTAATCAGACTGGTGGGAAGCAGATGGGAGATGGTCATAACGGTAGTCGGCCCTCATATGTAAACGAGTCATGTAGTATGGGTCCGACTGGTCCATCGTTTGTTCAAAATGGCACATCGTTTGCGGATATGGTTAGTGGCAAAAAGGACTCGGGCAATCAAGGAGCTAAAACCGTGACTGTGGAGGGTAAGGGAGCTCCTTATCCTTTACACTTCATTGGCAGGTCAATTATCGGGTATGCTAAAGATGTTTGGGACTTATCAAGTATTAGAAGATTGCTGGAAACAGAAGGTTTGGTTGATTTTGGGTTGTCATATGTTGGTGGTGTTACATTTATTATTACTGTTAAAGATAATGCATCAGCTAAGGAGGCGATTGCTCAGCATGATTCTCTATTCGTCTCGATTTTCAGCAAGTTTAAAATTTGGAATGGGGAAGACATCCCGTTTAGTCGTATTGTCACTCTGAAATGTGCTGGCGTGCCGTTCAGGATCAGAGATAATTGTCTGTTTGATAAAATTGGTGGATTATTTGGTGATATTATTAAGCCATCGGCATTTTCATGGAATGAGGAGGATAATTCAGTTAACACGGTTAAGGTCGTGACCTCATACTCGCACAGAATTGAAGAAGCTGTGGTAATAAAGTGGAATGACAAAAGTATAGTAACCTGGGTGTCGGAGGTACCGGAACAGGGTTTTTCACATCTGGTTAATGAATCCTTGAATGGGTCGGGGGATGAAGAGTCGGATACGGAGTCAGAGTCAACCACAATTGCAGATGACATGGATGAATACGAGGAAGGCGAGATCAGGGTAAAGGATGATCCACTGCCGGAATCGGTGAATATGGTGGATGTTCCGGTAGTCGGAAACGAGCACCATCGGGAGACCAATGAACAGTCGCCAGAATGCCAAAAGGTACCGGATAATCAAGAGGTTAGTAATAATAAGGATGGTGTGGGAAATATGGACGTGCATGGGGAAGCTGAAAAAACGGCGGATGGTTCCAATATACATGGGAATAATAACGATTTTTTAATCAACAAAAATACTAGTGGTGGGCCTAATGTAATAAAGCCAGGTGTGGTGCCCACTGAGCCCAATAATTGTGTGATGGATGATGGACCAACTCCAGGTGCAAAATTGGGTAAAAGAAATAGAGCTGAACTCAGCCCACCATCAATTGGATCTATTCAAGGGCCTAGTCAGAGGATTTTTTTCCAGGAGCCAGTATCAGAGCCGATAGACCTTAATACCCCAGTTATTGACAAAAATGGCTATGAAGATAACTCTCTTTCCAATTCGCTTCATCACGAACAGATGCAGAACAGTTCTGATCAAGAGGGTAATGTGATGGGTGTGGATTCGGTGCTGGGCAACGGCCCTGACCAGGTGAACTTAAATCAGCAACAAGACATCGGATCTGAGGTTCAGGCCACGATTGGAATTGGGTCGGTTATTGGAATAAACTTGGTCGACTTTGAATCCGCTACCAAGAGCTTAATTGCAGAAGAAGAAGGTGTTACCGCTAGGTCTCAATGAATTGTCTATCAGTTAATTTAAGAGGGGTTCGTGGTGATCGGAAATCGGAATGGATTCGGGGGTTAAAGACGAGCTATGGGATTCATTTTCTTGCAATTCAGGAAACAAAACTACAGGATTCAGATTCGTTTTTGTTCAATAAATTTTGGGGTAGAGCTGAGTTTAAGGTTGCTGTGGTTAATTCAGAAGGCAGATCTGGTGGGCTAGCATGCATTTGGTGTCCAGCCGTTTTCAGGTGCGATAATATAATTCACAATAGAAATCTCATTGTTGTTTCCGGTGTATTGGTTCAATCTACGTGTAGGGTCAATCTAGTTAACGTATATGCCCCAAATGATGCAAGTAGTAGAAGGGCTTTATGGCTGGAGATATTGAATGTTAGGAATTCGATTCAAGGGCTTTGGATTATGATGGGGGATTTTAATGATGTGCGGGATGCTAGCGAAAGGATGAATTCGGAGTTTGTGGAAGCTAATGCGGACGCTTTTAATCATTTTATCCTCTCGGCAGGATTGGTCGAATATAACATGGGCGGGGGTAACTTTACGTATATTTCTGATAACGGGAAGAAGCTGAGTAAACTGGATCGATTCCTTGTATGTCTGGGTTTTAGGGAAAGATGGCCAAACGCAACAGTGCTGGCTTTAGACCGGGAAGTATCGGACCATAGGCCTATCGTGCTCTCAACAACATCGTCAGATTTTGGTCATATACCCTTCAGGTTTTTTAATTCTTGGTTTGAGTTTCCAGGCTTTTTAGATCATGTTGTACAGTTGTGTGGTCAGTTCACATTTTCGGGTCAGGCGGATCTTGCTATTGCTATAAAGTTGAGATGGTTGAAAAACAATATTAAGGCCTGGCTGAAAGCGGAAAAAAATAGGAGAGAAGGTGTTTATGGGGGAAAAAAGAGGCGATTAGCTTATATTGAAAGTATGGCTGAAGAAAGATTGCTTAGGGAGGATGAGTTATTGGAACGAGCGGAATGCAGGAACTATATGGCCGAATTTGAGAGACTTAAACAACTGGATTTGCGTCAGAAGTCTAGATTGAGGTGGGCCGTAGACGGCGATGAAAATTCGGCATATTATCATCACGTCATTAACTCTAACATCAGCACTAATAGACTGAACGGGTTAAGGATTAACGGTATTTGGGTTACGAATCCACTCTGCATTAAAGAATCCCTGTACGAGTACTTCCGCCTTCAGTTTACGGAGCCGATGCAAGTTAGGCCGGAAATGGTGTGCCCCAACTTATCCACTATTTCCGATTCGGAGGCATCTTTGTTGGAAAGTCCTTTCTCAGAAACTGAAATCAAGTCGGCAGTGTGGGAATGTGAAGGAGATCGTGCACCGGGTCCAGATGGGTTCAACTTCAAGTTCATTAAAAAATGTTGGTCCGTTCTCCGATCTGATTTCATCCGGCTATTTAATAAATTCTATGAAGATGGTTCTCTTAATAAGTGCTGCACGTCTTCGTTTATTGCATTAATTCCGAAACTAAAGGATCCGGTTAATCCCTCGGATTTCAGACCAATAAGTTTAATTGGTGTGATTAATAAAGTGATATCAAAGGTCCTGGTGAACCGGCTAAAAGGGGTGTTGGGGAATTTGATTTCGGAACAGCAATCGGCGTTTTTGGCGGGGAGAAACATAATGGATGGTCCATTAGTGCTGAATGAAGTATTAAGTTGGATCAAGAAGTCTAAACGAAAGGGGTTATTCTTTAAAGTCGACATTAATAAAGCTTACGACTCGGTAAATTGGGGGTTCTTACACTCAGATATGGCTCAAATGCACTTTCCAAGTAGATGGAGAGGATGGGTTATGGAAACTCTTTATTCCGCTAGAGCCTCTGTCCTGGTTAATGGATCGCCAACAAGAGAATTTGATTGTTCTCGAGGGCTGCGTCAGGGTGACCCGCTGTCACCGTTCCTATTTGTGATAGTAATGGAAGCTCTGTCGGGTGTCATGAAGAAGGCCGATGCTGTGGGGCTGTTCAATGGTATAAAAATCAATAATGAAGGTACGTCATTATCTCACTTACTATATGCCGATGATGTTATGTTTATTGGGGAGTGGTCTGAAGCAAATGTGAAGAATCTCAAGAGGCTACTAAGGTGTTTTTACTTGGCTTCGGGTTTGAGAGTAAACTTGGCGAAGTGCAGTATTTTTGGAATAGGAGTGGAGGATCATGAAGTACAAAGTATGGCAAATGTGTTGAAATGCAAACAAGGTACGTTCACGTTTAAACACCTTGGTATGGTTGTAGGTGCAAACATGAATCTCGCAAAGAATTGGAAATCGGTGATTGATGTATTCAAAAGTCGTCTTTCATTATGGAAAGCAAGAACATTATCATATGGTGGAAGAATAACGCTTATAAAGTCCGTTTTGAACTCTTTACCTACTTATTACTTCTCATTGTTTAAAGCTCCGATGAAAGTATTGGAAATTCTTGATAGAATTAGACGGGTATTTTTTTGGGGTGGGTCGGAAGAAAAGGCAAAAATGAATTGGGTGGCATGGGAAAAAACGATAGCTCCGGTCGAATATGGGGGGTTGGGGTTCGGGTCTCTCAGGGATGCAAATCTAGCTATGCTAGCAAAGTGGTGGTGGAGGTTCAAAACAGAAAAAAACGGCTTGTGGAGACGTATAATTTGGGCTATTCATCATAATACAAGGGGGTGGAAAGATATTCCAGCAAAGATCACTATGCCGGGACCTTGGAAAAGTATTGTTAGTATACGTAATACACTATTAAATGCTGAAGTTGATCTAAATTGTGCATCGGTTGCGGTTCTTGCCAACGGGAAAAACATACTTTTTTGGTTGGATAGCTGGGCCGACCCGGTTCCGTTCTATTTGAAGTTTCCAGAGTTGTTCAAAGCTGAAAACAGGAAGGATTGTTTGGTGTTTGATCGAATGAAGGCTGACGGGTCAAGTATGGTTTTTCAGTGGGATTGGGCTTGTTCGGTGTTGGGCAATGATGAAAGCTCACAACTACAACAGTTATTGGGCCTCATTACTGGGCTAAATATGTCGGCTGGATCGGATAAATGGCAATGGAAGATTGATGGTTCAGGTGGTTTTAGTGTTGCAAGTATTAAAAAGGTGCTGAGTTCGGCTAATCGCACAAGACCTGCTAGAGTTTTCGAGTGGATAAACTGGGTTCCGAAAAAGGTTAGTATTGTGGCGTGGAGGGCTGAGATGGAACGGATGCCGACGAAGGTAGCTCTATCGAACCGGAACATCCCGGTGAATAACCGGCTGTGTGTTATGTGTGGTAACTATGAGGAGACTTGTGAGCACTTGTTTAATTCATGCCACTATGCACAGTCGATATGGCTATACATAGCGAGCTGGTGTAATATCCCACCGATTGTCGCCTTTGATATTAAAGATCTTCTCACGGTACATATGGTTAGCGCCGGCCCAAGAAAGAAATTAAAAGCATTGTATGCGGTCATTTTGGTAACATTTTAGAGTATTTGGAAGTCAAGAAACGAGCTGGTTTTCAAACAAAAAGAGCCGAGTTTGGCGAAGTCCCTAGATGAAGTGAAAACAATGGCGTTCTTATGGGTAAAAAATCGGTCAAAAATGGCGTCTTTAACATGGGAAGATTGGTGTAGATTTAAGGTTGGTTGATAAGAATTCATGTAATCTGGTTTGTTTGTTTTCTTGTTTTTTGGTGGTGAATACTCTGTATGTTTGGTGGTAGCTCCTTGCTACATTGAATAAATATTTTTGTCGGCCGTTCAAAAAAAAAAAAAAAAGTTGTAATATTTTTTTTAAGTGAAAATTGAATCTTTCTAGGAGGAAAGTTATCACCAGAGGCAAAAGTCAAATGATGCCAAAAGTCTTTGGTGGAAGTGTGGAAAACAGTTGAAGAAAAAGAGGGAGTTTGTGTTACCTGCTTGCAAAAAGGCAATTGGACATTTGAATTGGATGGGGGATTGGAATAATTGCCATGACATCAATCCGGATGGAAGTCTGTTGTTAGGAAATCTCAAGTTAGTTATGAGGAAGATTTGGATACATGGCATAAAGAGGGGATGGTTCAATTGGGTGGGCCGCTCTTTGAAAGATAATTTGAGATTGGAAGATAAAAACAGAAAGGAAGGGTCGGTAAATGGATAGCTGTTCCTTACAATAGACTCGTATTTGTGAACAGAACTTGGACTCGTATTTGTTATTTGTATATTGCCTTGTATTTTTTTTCCTTACAATAGTTGTATAGATAGGTGTTGCAATGATAGAATGGGACTTCTATTTTGAACACGTCAAAGTGTTCCAATTAGATGGTATTTAAGTTTTTTAAAAAGTGTTCCAATTAGATAGTATTTAAGTTTTTTAAAATTTGTTCTTAGAACTTGTGTAGCATTATACTGTTCAGCACTTAACCATTCAGAAGTTGTCAAACAGCCCCTAAATGTTCCAATGATAGAGTGGGATTATAGATGTTTTTATGTTTTTTAAGATATATTTTTTTTTATTTTTTTTAGTTGTTTTCATATTAGATAGTATTTAAGTAGGGGCGCGAGCTGAGCCGAGCCCGATTCGACTAAGCTCGAGCTCGGCTTGATTCGAGCTTTGTTTTTAAAGCTCAAGCTCGTAAGTATTTATATTAATTAAAATTCGCATTTTATATGTAATTTAGTTATTTTTTCATAACTTTATTATTATTATTTAAAAGTTCCCCTCAAATGGTAGTCTTAGTTTAAAAATTACATTGTTTAAAACAAAGATACAAAAAATCTTAATAGATAATAGTTGATCATGTATATTTTAATTAACTCCATTGGGTCTTAACAACTGTGATGGCTCTTAATATATCATTATAGGCGTTATCATATCACATTAAGTACTAAGGGGTTAGAGCAAGTTGTAATGAGTTGTTATATAACATAATGGACAATAATAGATCATATATGTTTTAATGGACCATATTGGGCCTTAATAGAACCTGATGGTAATTAGTAGATATACATGTCTCAATGGATTACATTGGGCCTTAACAATCTGAATAGCTCTTAATGGATCATTAAGGGCTTTCTTATGTCATATTATGTCCAAAATTGTTAGTACGAGTTGTGATGAGAGATACTATATCATGATGGATAATATAAATCACATGTCTTAATGGGAGCTATTTGGGCCTTAACAACAATGATAACTCTTAATGGATCATTATGGGCTTTCTCATGCCATGTTAGGTCCTAAGGGGTAAGATTAAGTTGTAATGAGTGATAGTATACGATAATGGACGATAGTAAATCGTATATGTCTTAATAACTATGATAGCCATTAATGGATCATTATGGGCTTTCTCATATCACATTAGGTCCTTAGGGGTTAGATTAAGCTATAAAGAGTCATGTTACATCATAATGGATAATAGTAAATCATATATGTATAAATGGGCCTAAATAACTATGTTAAGTCCTAATGGATCATTATGGGCTTTCTCATATCACGTGGATCCTAAGAGGTTAGATCAGGTTGTTATATATGTCTTAATGGACTCATTTGGGCCTAAATAACTATGATAGCTGTTAATGGATCCTTATGGGCTCTCTGATATCACATTAGGTCTAAAGAGGTTGGGTTAAGTTGTATTGAGTCATACTATATCACAATGGATGATAGTACATATATGTCTTAATGGGCCGTATCGTGGATTAATAAGATAACTCTTAATGGATCATTATGGGCTTTCTCACATCACATTAGGTCGTAAGGGGTTATATCAAATTGCAATGACTTATACTATATCATAACGATAACGAATGATAGTAAATCATATATGTCTTAGTGGGCCCCATTGGACTTTAATAAGTATGGCCTTTCTCATATCGTATAGGTCCTAATGGGTTAGATCAGGTTGCAACGAGTCATATTATATCATACTGGATGATTGTAAATCATACATGTCGTAATACCATGATAACTCTTAATGGGTCATTATGGGCTTTCTCATATCACATTTGGTCCTACGGGGTTAGATTGAGTTGTAATGAGTCATACTATATCATAATGGATGATATTACATCATATTTGTCTTAATGGGCCACATCGTGCCTTAATAACTATGAAACTACTAATGGATTATTATGGACTTTCTCATATCAAATTGGGTTCTAAGAGGTTAGATTAAGTTATAAAGAGTCATACTATGTGATAATAGATAATAGTCAATCATATATATATATATATATATATATATATATATATATATATAGGGTGGAGTTATTGTAAAAAAGACCAAAAGTGTGAGAAAGGTAAGAAAGAATCTCAACCATTAGATTAAAATTAGTTGAAAAGGGTAGGATTGTAAATGCATTAACAAATTTAAATATGGTAATCCTTGATTTAAGGATTTGGATAGAGAAAATCCTGGATTTAAGGACTTATAACCGTCCATAAATATAACACCATTCAGAGTATGCTCATACGTGGTGTTTTAAATATAACACCATTCAGAAAATATAACACCATTCAGCACAAAAATAACACCATTCAGCACAAAAATAACACCATTCAGCAGTAAATAAAAAACACCATTCAGTACAAAGAATATAACACCATTCAGCAGTAAAATAAAAAAAACGCCATTCAGTACAAAAATAACACCATTCAGTACAAAAATAACACCATTTAGTAAAAAATAACACTATTCAGTACAAGAATAACACCATTCAGTACAAAGAATATAACACCATTCAGTACAAAAAAACACAATTCGATACAAAAAATAACACCATTCAGTACAAAAAAAACACCATTCACATACACACGGGTAAACATATGTTGTAAATGGAACCCATACATCGTGTCGTCGTGGAATCGAAAGACAACCACATCCCACGTTAAATCGCCGGGACATAAAACGCATTAACAACTCACCTATATCTTCTGATCCGAAACAAACCGAGCAAAAACGAGATTCCTTGCACAGCGGCAGAGGTGGTGGTAATGTTATACGCTGGCTGGATTCGGTGGCAGTGGGGTTGTGGTGGCCGGATCCGGTGGTGGCAATCTCTGATGGTGATGTCGGTAAGCATGTTGATGCAGATTTTGTGTCCGATGCTTGTCGAATAGATTAGTCATTATTGTACGCTGAATTTGTAATAGTTAGTGAAACGGTCTATCGAACGTGTATAGACCCGCTCGTTTGAAGTGGTCAAACGAGAGGGTTATTCGGTTGACCGTGTGTGTTTGCTAGACAAATTATGGTTGTATAATGTTTGGTGTCGAAGGATAAGGCATCGAAGGATTGTGTGTATATCCTTCGATGAGCTCGAAAGATATCCATCGACAGATGAAGATGGACCTCGAAGGATATGTCATCCTTCGAGGTATATGTGTATCTTTCGAAAGCTGAGTGATCGACAGATGATCTATCGATCGGTCAGTTTGATCCTTCGACCATACAACCTGTGTTGGGTATAAATACCAACACTTTGTCATTTGCAACATAAGAGAGAATAGGGGAGCTCATTTGAGAGTTCCCTGTGAGCTTCAGTGTGTCTGGGAGAGATCACCACTTGATCTCTCCCCGAATGTATACTCCTTTGGTATTAGTTTGGTTATCGTATAATCGGGCCGACTTGTAATGTTTTACAACCGGATTAATACAAAGTTGTTTGTTTATCATCTCTTATCTCTTCCATCTTTGAACATAATCATGAAAATCACGGATTCGATCCCGAAACCCGGACCTACAATTGGTATCAGAGCCATGGTGCCCGATTTAGTAAATCTAACAGTTTACTAAGTCACATGTGCTCTAGATCTGTGATTTTTGTGCGTTTTTGTTCAAGATGTAAAAATGGTGAAAATGAGAAAAACTCAGATCTGGACCCGAATATTCAGATCTGTGCTAAAACGAGTGTTGGGTTTTATGTTTTTCTCCTAAATAATCAAGTAATCATCATCAAAAATTGAATACAAAGTGTTTCATCAAATCTGCATATGTACACGGTCTCCTGTGTTCTTGATGTTCTTCACATCTTCATATTTTGAAAGATATAAAGAACTTCGAAGGATCAGGTTACTGTTTCGAAAGGTCAGCTATTTTCGAAAGGTCATCTTTCTGTTTCGAAGGGTCAACCCAACTGGTTTCGAAGGGTCAGACCATTCCATCGAAAGATCAACTGATTTTGAAAGATCAACTATCTGTGCCGAAGGGTCATCTTTAACCCCCAACAACTTCGAAAGATCAAATCAACCTCCAACAATTTCGACAGATCAACTTCAAGGAACTTCGAAAGATCAGACAAGTCTCGAAGGGTCGTTTTTATGTTTCGACGGATCAAGTCAACTTCGAAAGATCAGAGAGTTGTTCTGCTTCGAAGGATCCAGAGAAAAATGGCGGCTGGAGTTGTGTGTCTCGAAGAAAAAGGCAGACTTTGTAAGAGATGATGTCTGGGAGTTTTTCTTTGTGGTTGACAGGAAGTTTGGTATCGAAGTTGAAGAATGGATGAGACAAAGTGAAATTGTCGGCTGAATGTTGAAGTTAGGGTTGTTGACTATTGGGCCTTTTTGTATAAAGAATTCATTTGGGCCGAATGGAATTTGGGTGGTGGATAGCTTGTTTATAAAATTGATTTGCTTTTCAATTTTTAAAGTGTCGATGGTTTTAGGCTAACAGCTCATTGATTGGGCCTACATGAATTAAAAGGGTAACAAGTTGGGCCCCATTGGATTGAATTTTTATTATGAGATCAGTTAGATTGTTACTGATTGCTCATTTAATTCACTTGGAGTGTGGCCGGGTGTTCGCGAAGTTGATTTGAATCGCGCTCCTAATATCAAGGTCAAAATTCGTATGGGTTTTGGGAGCGCGCGGGATGATGCGGCATGATGAAAACAAGAGATGATGAAAACTTGATTGTTGAAAAATGTGGGGTAGTCACGGTTACCGATGCAAATGGCAAAAATGGTAACGCGACTATTATGGGCCAAAAACGAAGGTTCCGCTCAGTGGAGGGAATTGGTGAATATTTGACGACAGTTTCTTTGAAGTGGAAAGAATCTGTTAAGGTTTAGAGATTTTACCAAAGAAATGGGGGGATAAAAATTTTCATATGTTGAATTTCTTCGGTAAATTTCTAAACGCAATCATAGGTGGTAGAGTTTGTGATTTTCTAAATCTCTATCAATGTAGTATGCTTGAAGATCAAGACTTGATGCAGTTGTTAAAGAATGGAACCCTTATCAAATGCCGGTTGGAGTATTGGAAGATCAGCGGAAGATCGGTCAATTGAGCCTTTTGAGTAAATTGCACAACACTCAACATGGATACGCGTACTTTGAGGGGGAAATATTATACAATGAGCATCAAGATACTACTTACCTGGATCATCGGTCAAGGGGGAATTTGTTTACACAGAGAAGATGAATACTTGACTGAAGATCTATTGCAGTTGCATTTTCAGCATTCGACAGCAACGGACAAGGGGGAATTTGTTGATGCAGATTTTGTGTCCGATGCTTGTCGAATAGATTAGTCATTATTGTACGCTGAATTTGTAATAGTTAGTGAAACGGTCTATCGAACGTGTATAGACCCGCTCGTTTGAAGTGGTCAAACGAGAGGGTTATTCGGTTGACCGTGTGTGTTTGCTAGACAAATTATGGTTGTATAATGTTTGGTGTCGAAGGATAAGGCATCGAAGGATTGTGTGTATATCCTTCGATGAGCTCGAAAGATATCCATCGACAGATGAAGATGGACCTCGAAGGATATGTCATCCTTCGAGGTATATGTGTATCTTTCGAAAGCTGAGTGATCGACAGATGATCTATCGATCGGTCAGTTTGATCCTTCGACCATACAACCTGTGTTGGGTATAAATACCAACACTTTGTCATTTGCAACATAAGAGAGAATAGGGGAGCTCATTTGAGAGTTCCCTGTGAGCTTCAGTGTGTCTGGGAGAGATCACCACTTGATCTCTCCCCGAATGTATACTCCTTTGGTATTAGTTCGGTTATCGTATAATCGGGCCGACTTGTAATGTTTTACTACCGGATTAATACAAAGTTGTTTGTTTATCATCTCTTATCTCTTCCATCTTTGAACATAATCATGAAAATCATGGATTCGATCCCGAAACCCGGACCTACAAAGCAGCGACGGGTGATGTCGGGTTCTGAAACAAACCGAGCAAAAAGATGGAGGCAGAGGTGGCGGTGATGTTATACGTTGGCTGGATTCGGTGGCAGTGGGGTTGTGGTGGCCGGATCGGTGGTGGCATGTCACACCCCGACCACGTAAAACAACAAAACGTGGCGGAAACGTCGGGGAGTGTTGTAATAGAATCATTGTTTCACAACCATGGAATAAATAATTTCGTTTTATTGAATTATTGAACTAAATGTTTTGATACAAATTAGATAAATACAACTATTATCCTCCAAGTTTTAAAGTCGCTAAGGCCTTGTCCATTCCTATGTGAGAATACACCAATATCATCATCAAATGCCATCAACTAATGTACCTGAAACACATGTGAAAATAGGTATGTCAGCATAAAAATGCCGGCGAGTACATAGGTTTTGTATGAGTTTCAGATTCATGGCTCGTTTTACATATTTCAATACTTATTTAAAAACCTTGTTTTGAAAAGTATAGTATTGCGACATAAATAACCAACTCAAATCAAATTGGTTATATTTTATAAAAATCTCGTAGCCATGATTCTTAACCCCAAAACATTTGTTTAATTAAATCCAGATTTGTAAATCGTTTATGGAATAAAACTCGAATAGTATAATATATTGTTGGAAAACCATGTATTACAACTTTGTTTTGTTTACCATTGCCCAAGTGATCTAGATAACGCAACGATATATAATGTATTAAAAGCACTTATATATAGGAAGTACCAGCGGCGTATCCACCATGCTTTTAACACATTATACCCGCCCCGTTACCTAATCACTTCCCTAACCCAACGGTTCAAACAGATTCAAACAGTTCGTGTCAATCAACAGTTACAAACGGTTCACATAGTCAAATAGTCACTAACGGTTCACATAGTCAAATGGTTACAAACGGTTCACATAATCCAACGGATCATCTAGTCAACGGTTACAAACGGTTCACATAATCAACGGTTACTAACGGTTCACATAGTCAAAATGGTTACCAACGGTTCATACGATCAAATGGTTACAACGGTTCAAATGATCATATGGTTACAACGGTTCAAAATGTAAAACAATGTGTCCATATGCTGGATGAGCATATGCGACAAAATGTAGTATATGGAAATCAATGTGCTAGCATGTTACGTGAACATACATAGCAAAACATAATAAAATCGTGTACTAATAATGTACTATTGAACATAGTAAGTATATGATATAAAAACATGGGAAACATGAAAGTATCAAGTAGGCACATGTGTTCCACCCCAAAACAGTTTGAAAACAGTAAAAGAGGGGACTATGTACTCACCTGAGGGTGCTTAGAAGTCTTGAACAACAACCAAGCAAAGCTAGAGTGATCAGGGAATCAAACGGCACCCTATATAGGTAACTATGTAAATAACCGGACCTAAATCGGGAGATAGGATAGAATGAGGTTCTATAAATCAAATGAGTAATTGAACTCATATGGTATGATTTAATAGACCCTACATTCTGATTGAAAGGCCTACCTAAGTGCTCTTGACCCGTTTCGACACATTATGGTAACATAAGTTACTATAAGGCGTCGTTAGCGTAGAACTATGTTCGGATGGTTAACTATGTGCTATGCCAAGTCTTACATGCCCAATTATCCCTAAACATGTTACTAAATCAGATTACTTGTCAAAAATATGTTCACATAGGCAAAATACGGATTTTAGCTTCAAAAGGGCATTTTGGTCATTTCCTATGGGCATACAAGCTAACAAGCAAATGACTAACCAATCCTATGTGATCATAAGGTATAACCTCAGTGGTTATTCCCTATGCAACTATGATCACTAACTAAGCTTGGTCGGATCCTAAAGATCGACCAAACGGGTCGGGTTCGAAAGGCTAAGCGGTGGTTTAGACCGCTTACCTCACGACCCTAAACAAGCACAAACTAATAGTGTCGTGTTAGACATGTCAAAACATGTCTAACCTACTGATTTGGTATCAAAACAAAGTGTTTTGATACCCTAAAGTAGTTCCGAGGCAAAATGCATGCTAAAACGCATTTTGACCGAAACTTTGACTCGACACTACAACTAGCTAACGTGGTAATCAGCAGCTATAACCGCGAAGGATTATAACAATCGTGATTACAATCACGTTTCAAAGTTCAATTGAACTTTGACTTGACCAATTGATGGTCAAAACCGAAAGTCAAACTGTTGGCCAAACTGTTTGACTTTCTGCACTACATAAGGAAAAAGCAAGAAAAAGAATGAAAGAAGCTCACTTAAGGTCCTTGCTATCTTTTCTACAAGAAGACAAAGTCCCAAATGCTTGAGAGAGAGCTCCAAAGCAGATGTGAAGAGAGGAAATGAGGAATGAGCAAATGAAACAATGAAAGTGTTGGCTATTTATACTTGAGGGAAGTTCATAGGATCATAACAAGTGTTTTGTTTAGCCATTAAGGAATAAATCTCATCCATACAAGTGTTAGGAGCAGGTGCAAAGCCTTGGAGAGCACTTAAACTTGCTCAACACACCAAGAATTTACCAAAACAGCCCCTGAATTTGCAAACAGATGCTGCTGAAAACACACTTTCTGCCCAGATGAGGCGCTCGCGTAGCGCTAGGGCATAGGCCTTAGGGCTCGCGCTACGCTAGCATGTACCAGGTTCAGCAAAGTTTCAAAATTGACAGAAATGGTCCCTGCACGTGTTTAAAGCCTTTTTCGATGCGTTTAAACCCCGTTAACCTCATTTCAAGGCTCTAAAATGAAGTTAAAGCATAGGGGACTCAAAACATGCTCAAAAATATCTCGGATGTCGGTTCGTTTGGTCGTACGGTCACGTTGTTCGGTTATTTACCACGAAACTCGAACGGACGCGAAAACGATCCAAATCAAGCGACGAATGGAATTTTTGCATGGCGATCACTAAAATAAAAATATTTTAGTGTGTACAAAAATTTTGGATGTCCAGATGTGTCCAGAACGTAAGATATGCGCGAAAATGCAAACTTACGCCGTTTTTGGCACCTTTAGTCCCTGTAAGATCATATAAGCATGTTTTCACACACCGAACCTATCAAAGCTTATTTCTAAGCCATATTTAGGTTATATATGGTATGTTTAACTTATGATCAAGTTCCGGACTATACGTTGCCTTACGAAACGGCAGACTTTTGCAAGTTGACGCAAATAGTCCCTGTAAGCGAATAAACTTGATTTCGGTATACCAAACCATCCAAAACTTATTTCTAAGTTATGTAAAGGTTATTTAAGGTATGTTAAGCCTATGTCACTATTCCGGAGTGTTTGTTGCATTAAACTGGTTATATTTACGCATCAGATCGTGTATAACCTTCCAGAAAGCGACTTAAAGCCCGAAATCGAACATGAATTGATATGTGCAAATGATACACATATTTTCACAATTCCCAAGTTTGAAATACAAAATTTCATTGGTTTGGCATTTGTTTGACGGTCACAGTGACACAGGTGTCACAGTCTCCCCTACTTTAGGAAATTTCGTCCCGAAATTTATTCGTAGGAGTCTGTCTGTGACTTTGTGTCAAATAACCACTAGAGATATGCAAAGCATAATCCTATCATTTCCTTAACGGACATTCTTCAGAAACGAAAATGAACAGACGGAGTCATTTTCAACAGATGTTTCCTCAGAAACGGAAATGAAAAGGATAATCAGACGGATATTCATTTCCTTCAACGGATATTCTTCAGAAGCGAAAATGAATGGATGATCCATTTTCAACAGATGCTTCCTCAGATTCAGAAATGAAAAGGATATTCAAACGGATATTCATTTCCTTCAACGGATATTCTTCAGAAGCGAAAATGAATGGATGATCCATTTTCCTCAACGGATTCTTCATCAGAACAGAAATGAAAAGGATATTCAAACGGATATTCATTTCCTTCAACGGATATTCTTCAGAAGCGAAAATGAATGGATGATCCATTTTCCTCAACGGATTCTTCATCAGAACGGAAATGAAGGATTAAACAAACGGATATTCATTTCCATCAACGGATATTCTTCAGAAGCGAAAATGAATGGTTGATCCATTTTCTTCAACGGATTCTTCATCAGAACGGAAATGAAGGATTAAACAAACGGATATTCATTTCCATCAACGGATATTCTTCAGAACCGAAAATGAATGGTTGATCCATTTTCTTCAACGGATTCTTCATCAGAACGGAAATGAAGGATTAAACAAACGGATATTCATTTCCATCAACGGATATTCTTTCAGAAGTGAAAAATGAGTAGCTAGTTCATTTTTCTTCAACGGGTGCTTCATCAGAATTGGAAATGAACAAGGTTCACTCAAGGCACATGACAAAACTCGCTGTGGTTTCTGTGCACTAAATTCCATAATTATGTAGGCCTCCATAATTACGTAATTCCTTGCACAGTCTGCACAGTTCATTTCATAATGTGTAGGGGAAGAAAAATCAAACTTGTGATGAGTGAGGCTAGACTACCATAGGGTCCTTTTAATTAGATCAACAAAAGATCTCTTTAATTAGACCACTCAAGGAGTCTTTTCAGCTATATCATCACATGATATTCCTAACCAGAATTTTGGATCAATCTGTTTAACTAGACCACTCAAGGGGTCTAATTATGGAATAGTACTTCATAACCCAAGGGACTCAACTCCAACGTAGAAGTCCATTAAGGATTTAAGATAGTACCTTTGGATATCCTACTATGAATCCCTTATACGAAGATATGGAAGATTCTACGAGGATTTGGATAACAAAATTGGATCACAAAAACACAAAAGGGAGAACATAAGCATATTCACATAATTGTTTAATTTGGCCTTTAAATTGTTATCTTTGAACGCGGATACTTAAAGCATACCAGGAATCCAATCCGTGGATTTCATTTGGCACTTTAATCATTTTCAAGAATCTATCTATGAAGATAGGAAAATCTTAATAGGAATTCGGCTTTGTCCTTATTGAATTGTAATGTACGTATTGGATCATACAAAGAATTCAATTAAGGGCTCCGATGAACGATACCCATCCACAAGGATCTAATTATGAGGATAGAAAGATCCTACATGGATTTTGGAATTTGTGTAACGAGAGGTGTTCCGACACCTTGCACTAGGCGTGCTTACGTCGATACACAAGGTAGAAAGTTCATGAGGTTGAGGCACTAGATATGCCAAGGCGACATATGAAGCAGAATTTGAAGGTTGAGTAGCAGCAGGATTGGTAACAACTTTGCTTTGGATCGCAAAGCGGCAGATGTTAACCAAATGTCCCCATCGTCCACCGTGGGTACATTTGAAACAGGGTATTTGATTCGGATGATGACGGCTACATTGATTTCACCAAGGAGCAGTTCCCTTACACGGTTCCATCCCTGAGGCGAGTCATGGTGATAGCTAAAACAACGGTCCTCTGGAGTATGACGCCTATTTGCTGGGTAACTGCAGCACCTAGTTCGGACATTTGAGTGTTGTTGCGATGAAGAGGCATCTTGAAGACAATGGAAGGCATAGGAGGAAACAAACGAAAGATAGTCAAAAGAGAATGACAATGCATGAAGATTGCGACCATTTGTTTGTTACCAAAGGCAAACAAATGAGACAGTGACTAATCAAAGTAAGCGGTTCAATATAATGTATCGCGAAGACATGCTTGCCTATAAGTGGACACTCACCCCAAGAGTTCCCAGGTAAGAGTGACTGGTCCGATACTGCGGATTTGTACGAACACTTTAGCCTTAGACAGAAGACCCAGGGTACAGGCATCCACTCTTCCAGTTTGCACGTGTTCACATTATTTAGACCCAAACTTTGACGAGTTTGAAAACTCAAAAGGCACTAAGCCAAATATGAGTCAAACTGGAAGGGTTCAAAACCTTATAATAAATCATCCTAGAACAGATGATTAGTTTTCAAGGCAGATCAAATTTATGTTCTTATTGTGGTTGTCACTTAAGGATAAGTGACGGTATTGTTTTATGACTAAACGCAAGTAAACTCGCGTTAGGGTCCTAGGAAGGTTATAGTCTAGGTCAAAGCATTACTAATAACCTAATTCCCTATAACCATTGGCTCTGATACCAACTTTTCTGTCACACCCCGACCACGTAAAACAACAAAACGTGGCGGAAACGTCGGGGAGTGTTGTAACAGAATCATTGTTTCACAACCATGGAATAAATAGTTTCGTTTTATTGAATTATTGAACTAAATGTTTTGATACAAATTAGATAAATACAACTATTATCCTCCAAGTTTTAAAGTCGCTAAGGCCTTGTCCATTCCTATGTGAGAATACACCAATATCATCATCAAATGCCATCAACTAATGTACCTGAAACACATGTGAAAATAGGTATGTCAGCATAAAAATGCCGGCGAGTACATAGGTTTTGTATGAGTTTCAGATTCATGGCTCGTTTTACATATTTCAATACTTATTTAAAAACCTTGTTTTGAAAAGTATAGTATTGCGACATAAATAACCAACTCAAATCAAATTGGTTATATTTTATAAAAATCTCGTAGCCATGATTCTTAACCCCAAAACATTTGTTTAATTAAATCCAGATTTGTAAATCGTTTATGGAATAAAACTCGAATAGTATAATATATTGTTGGAAAACCTTGTATTACAACTTTGTTTTGTTTACCATTGCCCAAGTGATCTAGATAACGCAACGATATATAATGTATTAAAAGCACTTATATATAGGAAGTACCAGCGGCGTATCCACCATGCTTTTAACACATTATACCCGCCCCGTTACCTAATCACTTCCCTAACCCAACGGTTCAAACAGATTCAAACAGTTCGTGTCAATCAACGGTTACAAACGGTTCACATAGTCAAATAGTCACTAACGGTTCACATAGTCAAATGGTTACAAACGGTTCACATAATCCAACGGATCATCTAGTCAACGGTTACAAACGGTTCACATAATCAACGGTTACTAACGGTTCACATAGTCAAAATGGTTACCAACGGTTCATATGATCAAATGGTTACAACGGTTCAAATGATCATATGGTTACAACGGTTCAAAATGTAAAACAATGTGTCCATATGCTGGATGAGCATATGCGACAAAATGTAGTATATGGAAATCAATGTGCTAGCATGTTACGTGAACATACATAGCAAAACATAATAAAATCGTGTACTAATAGTGTACTATTGAACATAGTAAGTATATGATATAAAAACATGGGAAACATGAAAGTATCAAGTAGGCACATGTGTTCCACCCCAAAACAGTTTGAAAACAGTAAAAGAGGGGACTATGTACTCACCTGAGGGTGCTTAGAAGTCTTGAACAACAACCAAGCAAAGCTAGAGTGATCAGGGAATCAAACGGCACCCTATATAGGTAACTATGTAAATAACCGGACCTAAATCGGGAGATAGGATAGAATGAGGTTCTATAAATCAAATGAGTAATTGAACTCATATGGTATGATTTAATAGACCCTACATTCTGATTGAAAGGCCTACCTAAGTGCTCTTGACCCGTTTCGACACATTATGGTAACATAAGCTACTATAAGGCGTCGTTAGCGTAGAACTATGTTCGGATGGTTAACTATGTGCTATGCCAAGTCTTACATGCCCAATTATCCCTAAACATGTTACTAAATCAGATTACATGTCAAAAATATGTTCACATAGGCAAAATACGGATTTTAGCTTCAAAAGGGCATTTTGGTCATTTCCTATGGGCATACAAGCTAACAAGCAAATGACTAACCAATCCTATGTGATCATAAGGTATAACCTCAGTGGTTATTCCCTATGCAACTATGATCACTAACTAAGCTTGGTCGGATCCTAAAGATCGACCAAACGGGTCGGGTTCGAAAGGCTAAGCGGTGGTTTAGACCGCTTACCTCACGACCCTAAACAAGCACAAACTAATAGTGTCGTGTTAGACATGTCAAAACATGTCTAACCTACTGATTTGGTATCAAAACAAAGTGCTTTGATACCCTAAAGTAGTTCCGAGGCAAAATGCGTGCTAAAACGCATTTTGACCGAAACTTTGACTCGACACTACAACTAGCTAACGTGGTAATCAGCAGCTATAACCGCGAAGGATTATAACTATCGTGATTACAATCACGTTTCAAAGTTCAATTGAACTTTGACTTGACCAATTGATGGTCAAAACCGAAAGTCAAACTGTTGGCCAAACTGTTTGACTTTCTGCACTACATAAGGAAAAAGCAAGAAAAAGAATGAAAGAAGCTCACTTAAGGTCCTTGCTATCTTTTCTACAAGAAGACAAAGTCCCAAATGCTTGAGAGAGAGCTCCAAAGCAGATGTGAAGAGAGGAAATGAGGAATGAGCAAATGAAACAATGAAAGTGTTGGCTATTTATACTTGAGGGAAGTTCATAGGATCATAACAAGTGTTTTGTTTAGCCATTAAGGAATAAATCTCATCCATACAAGTGTTAGGAGCAGGTGCAAAGCCTTGGAGAGCACTTAAACTTGCTCAACACACCAAGAATTTACCAAAACAGCCCCTGAATTTGCAAACAGATGCTGCTGAAAACACACTTTCTGCCCAGATGAGGCGCTCGCGTAGCGCTAGGGCATAGGCCTTAGGGCTCGCGCTACGCTAGCATGTACCAGGTTCAGCAAAGTTTCAAAATTGACAGAAATGGTCCCTGCACGTGTTTAAAGCCTTTTTCGATGCGTTTAAACCCCGTTAACCTCATTTCAAGGCTCTAAAATGAAGTTAAAGCATAGGGGACTCAAAACATGCTCAAAAATATCTCGGATGTCGGTTCGTTTGGTCGTACGGTCACGTTGTTCGGTTATTTACGACGAAACTCGAACGGACGCGAAAACGATCCAAATTAAGCGACGAATGGAATTTTTGCATGGCGATCACTAAAATAAAAATATTTTAGTGTGTACAAAAATTTTGGATGTCCAGATGTGTCCAGAACGTAAGATATGCGCGAAAATGCAAACTTACGCCGTTTTTGGCACCTTTAGTCCCTGTAAGATCATATAAGCATGTTTTCACACACCGAACCTATCAAAGCTTATTTCTAAGCCATATTTAGGTTATATATGGTATGTTTAACTTATGATCAAGTTCCGGACTATACGTTGCCTTACGAAACGGCAGACTTTTGCAAGTTGACGCAAATAGTCCCTGTAAGCGAATAAACTTGATTTCGGTATACCAAACCATCCAAAACTTATTTCTAAGTTATGTAAAGGTTATTTAAGGTATGTTAAGCCTATGTCACTATTCCGGAGTGTTTGTTGCATTAAACTGGTTATATTTACGCATCAGATCGTGTATAACCTTCCAGAAAGCGACTTAAAGCCCGAAATCGAACAAGAATTGATATGTGCAAATGATACACATATTTTCACAATTCCCAAGTATGAAATACAAAATTTCATTGGTTTGGAATTTGTTTGACAGTCACAGTGACACAGGTGTCACATGGCAATCTCCGATGAAAACTGTGAAAAGTGGAATTTGTGGAGAGAGAGAGAGATATTGTAGGGATTTTTTATTGACAGTTTCTATTTTTGAATGTGAATAAAGACTTTATTGCCCCTAGAATTTACAATTCAGTCCCAAAAATAAATCAAATTTTACAATTTGGTCCCTATTAATCTCAACCATTAGATCAAAGATCTAATGGTGTAGATTCTTTCTTACTCTTCTCACAGTTTTAGTCTTTTTTACAAGATCCTTTACCTATATATATATATTAACGGGCTCTATTGGGCCTTAATAACTATATAACTCTTAATGGATCTTTATGAGCTTTCTCATATCACATATGTCCTAATGGGTACTAACGAGTCACACTATATCATAATAGATGATAGTAAATCATCTTTGTCTTAATGGGTTAGATTAAATTGTAATGAATCATACTATATAACATTTGTTTGGGTTCGCGAGCGTAAGTGAGTATTTTTATGTAAAGCTTGATATCGGACTCGTTAACTAAACGAGTCATATTTAAGGCTCGGCTTATTCGAGTTTTTTAGCGATCCAATCACAAGTAATACAAGCCTAAAATTTCTATTCCCACATACTATTTCATCGCTTTCAACCCTTAAAAAATTAAAATTCCCGCCAACTATTTCATCACTTTCACCCTCCCGCTTCTCCCAAAATATCTCAAACTCTGAAAATCCCACGCTTTTACTTTGCTAGCTTCTCTCAAAATCCACCACTTTCACTTTGCCGCTTCTATCAAAATCGATTCAAAATCCATGACTTTCACTTTCTCTCTTCTGCTAGCGATAGATATCTATCTCTTCGGTTGTTCTGCTCAAATCCTTCGTTATCTCAATTTATAGGGTTTCAAGATGACAAGATCTAGTCAGCCTCACAGAAGACAGTTCGATTTCTGCCGGATTCAAACCCTATCTAATGTTCTTCACTTTGTATGGATAGGGTTTGGATCGAATTGTTTGAGTCTGTCAAATAATCTTAATCGAGATTTTTTGATAGATTGAAGGTAAACAGCGCTTTCCAATTCAACCTCTGGGTAAACAAGTTCGTTCTCACCTCTTTCAATTCCTCACTAGATCTACCAAAAAGATGGGTCAAGCCGAGAAATTGATGAACCATATAATGTAACTCATCTTCACCTCCAAAAGCCTACACCGTCAGGCAAGAAAGTGCAAAAAAGAAAACTTTGAAGTGAAAAAAGCCATCCAGAAAGGTAACATGGATGTTTATCCTCACGTTTTGATGCAGTTGTTGCAAGACTCGACACACAAATGTTGATATAATTTGTTTCTCTATGTGTTAGGTCATACTGGGATCGTGTATCTGGCTCGTTTCTCACATACGGCACAGAAGATGGTGTTTAAAGTGTTTTTCGATTCTAGGCTAGTTGTTGGCTGTTTTACTTCCAGTGGTATGTATTGCATCAGTGATTTGATTTGAGAGTTTGATTGTCTCTTAGTTCTATAGTTATTGAGGCAAAATTGTGTGTTGATCTATGTCCCTTTTATTTATAGGTTAAGTACTGCTCTACTTTTGAAGTATATGGGAAGACAATTGGTAGCTTTCTTCCCAAAGATAGTCCCTTACGTCAGGTAACATTCGGATCGTTGGTTGGTTTCTCGTTTGATACAATGAAGTGTGCAATCACATTTTTGTTAAAGATATTTGTTGGTTGTAGTTCTTTGGCTTCCTTGTTTTTACGCAGACTTTCGCAACTTCATATTCTATGGTTTGATTTCCATAGTGTGCAAATGACTAACACTTGTAAAGAAGTGGAATTATAATTTTTTAAGCTATTTAAGTTGATCATGCTGGCTTGTGTTTCAAACCTGGCCATTTTCCTACTCGGGTGTAATGTTAGTTAGTGACATGTTAACTGGATCACGAAGTCAAATTGTGTTTGTTGCTTTGGTAGTACAGGCTTACAGAACTGTTAAGTCTAGCTTGTCAAAGGTTGAATAATAGTATCTTGTTTGGTGGCCTAGGTTTTGTCTTCACATTCGATCAAGTGTGCATGGAATACTTTCTCCACTTATTATCTTAGGTCTGCCATCCTAATATAATTTTTATGTGATGTAGTTTTAAATTTGAAATTTTATAAACATGTTTATTAAGAGTTGCATTGATGTTTTGCGGTTCATCTTTTTCAATGTAGTTTCTCTCTTTCTCTAGCTCTGTGCTAAATATACAGATATACCAGGACACAACTGGACTTGCTATGATATGTAATCTGGTTGTGTCGATTAGATTGCACCTTGGTGTATATATCTTCTCCATAAAGATGAATGATTTGATTCGCTTTTACAGTTTTTTGCTAGTTTGCTACTCTTATTTAACTAGATTTTATGGATGATAATGTATACAGGATCCTGCTTACTACATATTCAAAGAAGACACACCTCCTTGAATGTTTGGCTTAGTTGAGAAGCATAGATGGTTGTATGCATGTGCCCAATAATTGATAGAGGGGCTAATATACGGTGAACAAGCAAATTTATATCACAACCGTTGTCTTGTGTTCGCGATAGCAAGACCTTTTTAATTGGATTGGCCCAAGGATGGATTTAAATCCAGGAATTGATGGTCCCAGTGAAGATGTTTCAAGGGTTCTGGCATGCTTCAGCAATGTTAGTTTATATATTCTCTTAATTTCAGGGACTTAAGATGCTTTAGTTTTACATCCAATTTCCCAGAATGTTATTTACTAACGATTTTTGCTTTTTGTTGTACCCAGAACCTATTGAGAAGGGAACCTCTGAAGCTCTGAATGGTGGTGAATCACAAAGAACCTTTATTTAAATCAAGGATGCTATTGAAGCTGTTCTTTTGATGATTGTATGTTAAATCTTTTTTCTTTAACATATGGTTGTTAGGGGTATTCATGGTCTGGTTTGACTTGTTTTGAAGAAAATTATGGGTCAAACTTCTGAACTTCTAACTGGGGTTTTCAAGGAACAAAATATTCAAACCGGCTGGGTTGGGTGGGTCGACTGGACCAGTTGTTTGGTTGGTTGAACTGATTTTTTTTTCAAAATCATTAGTTTGTATTAAAATTTTAAAATAATAAAGATGATTAATTCATGATTATATTACATTCTATTGGACAAATTTTGAAATGCAGAATCAAATGGTTTGAAGTTTGGATGTAATAGGAGGAATAGTTATAATTATAGTTTTATGTGCTCTGGTTCTCGTATTAAACTAAGGCTGCAGTGGTTACTCTGTTGACAATAGGATTACTTTCTCTAATCATTGAGTCTCATTCTTTGTATCCAACTAAACAAATAACCTAAGCTGCTGTAAATCTAGGTTATGTTACGCAAACTGTTTGGTAACAAACTGAAGTGATACATTGTTCATATTTGTTCAGATTTTAGTTTAATGTTTATATGGATAATTTACAATTGAGATGACACAATTTTTCTCTTTGATAGCATGTTATCAAACGCGATGCACTTCCTTGCGTGCTGAGCTTGTTGACCTATTACCACAAGAGGCGCATAAAAAGGAAGCCTGCTGGACAAATTCAAGCATCACTGCTGGAGATAGAGAACACATACAGGTAAAGAAACATGCAAACTGAGTTGTATATTGAATAGTATTCTATTTTTCATAAGCTTTACTATTCTTATTGAGAAAATACCCGTGTTTAAAGTTGTTGGAATTTGCTATGATTTTTATTCTGGCCAGGCTCACTATAGCAATTCTTTATAATGTTGACCCTATCGACTAGGGATGAGCAAATCGCACCGAGTACCGGTTTGGAACCGGCATCGAATTTCCTGAACCAACTTGATTTTCGATACTGACATTATGCGTTTTCGGTACTGGTCCGGTATAGTACTGCTTCGGTACCGGTATTTACCGGTTTCACATTCATATACCGGTCCGTACCGGTACTAAACCGTACCGTAAAAGGTATTTTAGGTGCTGGTATTGTAACCATTTATGGGGATTTTCGGTACCGATTTTTTCCGTACCGGTTGATACTGAGCTCATCCCTACTATCGACCTATTCACCCAAAAGGAAATAATTCTTTTTATTGCTCTTACAGTTTGCTATGATGTTTTTTTAGGATACACTTACTATAGCAATTCTTCCCAACAGCTCATGGATGCAAATTATAGTCCAAAAGCGGAGAGTATATCGACTTGAAGAAAACAACCTAGAAATAGTTCCTAGATTGTGTAGTCATTTTCGTTTGCAACTTTTGTAGATAGGTTTCGGTTAGAAATGTGTCTTTAGTATTTCAATTGAAAACTTACGTATGGATTTTTGGTTAATGTCATTTGGTTTTAGATTTTCTGGATTTGTTGATGTTTAGTATAGTTTTTATTTTACATAAAAATGTAAATAAAATGGGTAATTACATGAAAATGATCACATAGAAGAACAATATGTGTGACCAACATTAGATAATAGCCACATTTAAAATTTACATGTGGCTTTACATAAAGATTTGTCACACCATCGTGACTTTGTTCTTTCTGTGTGACGAAATGATAGTTTATGTTATGGGAAAAAAACGTGTGACCAAATATTAGATAATAGCTACACTTACAATTCACGTGACTATATAATAGAATCGGTCATACTTACAGTAAATTAATGTGACCGTTGCTACTCTTTAGTCACATTTAAAAATTCCAAAATTTCGTGTTACTATATAATGGAAACGGTCACACTTACGGTAAATTATTGTGACCTATGCTACTCTTTAGTCACATTTAAAATAACAAAATTTTGTATGACTATAAATAACCATTAGCCACATCATAGTCACTTTGTTTTTGTGGTAAAATGATAGAAAACGTCGTAGAAAAAAAAATATGTGACCAAAGGTTAGACAATGGCCACACTTAAAGTTTAAATGTGGCTTTACATAAAGATGCGTTACACCATCATGAGTTTTTCCTTTTGTGTGACGAAATGATGGTAAATGTCATGAGAAAAAAATATGTGTGACCAAATGTTAGATAATAGCCACACTTAAAATTATTAAAAAAAATGTGTCCGAAAATAGTTTTTGGCCTCACTTACTCTAATAAATTCATGTGATCGTTGCTACTCTTCATTCATACTTAAAATTACAAAATTTGGTGTGACTATAAATAACCATTAGCCACACCATAGTCACTTTGTTTTTTGTGTGTGACAGAGTGATAGAAAAAGTCTATGGAAAAAAATATGTGTGACCAAAGGTTAGACAATAGCCACACTTAAAATTACAAAATTTTGTGTGGCTATAAATAATCATTAGCCACATAATAGTCACTTTGTTTTCTGTTCGTGTGTCTATATAATATAAACAACCACACTTACAGTCAGTTCGTGTGACTGTATAATAGAAACGGCCACACTTACAGTAATTCATGTGGTCGTTGCTACCATTTAGACACACTTAATGGACAAAATTCTTGATTACATAAACCATTTTCGCCACACTTTTTTTTTTTTAATTTGATGTGGCTAAAACAAACTTTTTCGGTAATTAATGTGACTATATAATAGTAAAGTTCACACTTAAAGCAAATACATGTGGCCGTTGCTATCCTTTAGCAACATTTAATGGATGAAATGCTATATTTTAGACAAAAATGTTAGGTACCCTTAGCCACACTTTTAAGTTCTACGGCCACTAAAAATTGTGTGTGGCTGTATGATACCTATGATGACTCGAGCTTTGGTCACACTTGACCTGAAAAAAATATGTGTGGCGAGAGACTTATAGTCACACTTTTTATGTGTGGCTGTATCCCTATTTTGGCGTAGTGCGATCTCAAGGTTATTATGGAGATGGCATGGAGCGCGTGAATAAGTTCCCCTTCCTGTTGTCATTCGGTTCCATTGGGTATAAATTTTGTGATGATACAGATTCTTTGGAACGCTTTGCGTTGTGAAATCTCGACTCGTGTAACCGTCGGTTACATTGTGTTTCTTTTCTTTTCGATTAATGAGTATTTCGGATTTTAGTTGGTTATTCACGGAAAGTACTATTAGGCCTGAATATCTTGGTAAACGGAACATTGATCATGTATATGGGTGTGGTGGATATGCTGCGGTACTTCCTATATATAAACACCCGGCTACATTATCAAGGTACCGTTACTTAGGGCAGACGGGCTTCATGTTGCGATCCGTTTGGTTATGTTTTGGGCAATTCAGTGTTGAGACTCCGACCCTGGTGGATGCGAAAGATGAGGCCACAGTTGTTGTAACCACGATATCTATACACGTTTGCGGTACGATGCACGTACGTCACTTTGGTGACCAGTTTTGATAACGCATTTAGGCACTAGCCCTTATGGGTTAAGTCTGTGTGCAAAATTTGATAGATGTTATTATATAGGTGATGTGTAATGGAATTGTGAGGTATGTAGTAACTGAAAATGTGATAAGTGATGATTAACTATGTGACATTGATACATACATATTTATTATTTATAATGGAATGGCCCTGAAACGTGTACCTCGAATGACAGAGGCAGAAATTGCCCAACTGATAGCACAACAACTCCAAACGGTTATTCGAACAATCGTGGCACAGGCTAGCGCCGGTATTAACGCTAACCCCCAACCGAACCCACAGCCGGGACCGTTAGGTCAATACAATAACCAAAACAATGTTTGGCCAGTTTGCACGTATAAACACTTTATGGAGTGCAAACCAATGGAGTTTAATGGAACTGAAGGACCGAAAGGGTTGGTGAAATGGATCGAGAAGTTGGAATCGGTCCTTAACATAAGTAATTGTCCGGGTGACTGTGCGGTAAAGTATACAACTTGCACTTTTACCAACCACGCTTTGAACTGGTGGTATGCTATTGTGCAATCTCGGGGGCAGGACACGATTAGTGCTATGACTTAGGATGATCTTAAGATACTAATGAGAGAAAGGTTCTGCCCAATCCATGAAATTCAGAAACTTGAGCATGAGTTTTGGAACCTGCAGATGCAAGGTGCGGATCATGCAGGTTACACAAATCTCTTCATTGAACTAGCACGCATCTTACCAGATATGGTTCTACCGAAGTCCAAGAGGATCGAGAGGTATATCTGGGGACTAGCCCCGGAAGTAAGGAGTATCATTAATTCGGTGGAGCACCGGACCATGCACGGAGTGGTAGCTAGGTCGGGCACGGTTACGTACGACATGGTTAGACGCAAGATTCTGACAATGCCGGGAGAGCCGGCAGGAAATAAGCGAGAGGCCCCGGAAAGTAGTCGAGCGGGGGCAGCCATACCGAAGAGGGGGAGAGCCACTAGTCAAAGCTATGCCATGACTACACCAACGGGAAACTCTGGTGGCTATAAAGGAACAGCCCCAAAATGCAACAAGTGCACTTTGCACCACTATGGTGCATGTCGAGCAGGGATCTTCCCGAGGTGCCATAAAAGTGGACATTATACCCGAATCTGTACAACACCATTGGAACCCAACCGTTCCCAAACCTCAAAGCCTCAGCCTCTTCAGCAACGACCCCTAACCACCAACGCAACAGATTACCTACCCCCGTACTTGCTACGGATGTGGCAGTACAGAGCACTTCCGAAGAAGCTGCCCAAAATTTGCTCCACAGCCAGTAGGAAGGGATACGCAGGGCCAAGATTCTACCTCAAATGCAGCTCGAGGTCGTGCCTTTATACCTGGGACTGGTGACGCACGGCAGGATCCAAATGTGGTGACAAGTACCTTTCTCATTTCCGATCAGTATGATTCAGTATTGTTTGATACGGGCGCATATAGGAGCTATGTTTCCATTAATTTCTTACCCCTATTAAATATGCCGGCTATTGAATTAACAAGTCCCTATTCCATAGAACTTGCTAACGTTAAACCTATAACTAGTCACCAAATCATTCGTGATTGTCCTTTAGTTCTTAACGACCACCAATTCCTTATTGACCTACTACCGGTAGAGCTCGGAAGTTTTGATATAGTAGTGGGAATGGACGGGTTGTCCAAGTACAAGGCAGAGATTATATGTGAGCAAAAGATTGTTATGATCCCTCTTCCTAATGATGAAGTTATTATGGTACAAGGAGAGAAGTCTGGTACCATATTAAACCTTCTATCCCATCTTAATGTGTTGAAATGTATACGTCAAAGATGTGATGTTTTCTTAGCAAGTGTAATGACGACCGCACCAGAAGAACAACGTATTAAGGATATCCCAATAGTGTGTGATTACCTAGATGTGTTTCCCGATGAATTGCCTGGATTGCCAACCCATCGGCAAGTCGAGTTCCGTATCAACTTAATACCCGGAGCAGCTCCAAGTGCAAAAGCACCTTATCGTTTAGCATATTCAGAGATGCAAGACCTATAATCTCAGTTACAAGAACTGCTAGACCGAGGTTTTATCCGTCCCAGTTATTCACCTTGGGAAGCACCAGTGTTATTTGGGAAGAAAAAGGATGGAAGCTTTCGGATGTGTATTGACTACCCGGAGCTGAACAAGGTTACCATAAAGAATCGGTATCTTCTTCCGCGAATCAATGATTTATTTGATCAGTTGCAAGGAGCCTGTTACTTTTCCAAAATCGATCTTAGATCCGGTTATCATCAAGTGAAAGTTCAAGAGGAAGATATCCCTAAAACAGCCTTTCGAACTCGGTACGGTCACCATGAGTTCCTGGTTATGCCCTTTGGGTTAACCAACACACCCGCGGTATTTATGGACCTCATGAAGCGAGTTTGTAAACCATATCTAGATAAATTCTTCATAGTCTTTATTGACGATATTTTGATCTATTCCAAGAGTAAAAAGGAACACGAGCACCATCTACGAGCCATACTAGAGATATTGAGGAAAGAGAAATTGTACGCCAAGCTTTCAAAGTGTGACTTCTAGTTACAAGCGGTGCAATTTTTAGGACATGTGGTAGATCAACAAGGGATTCATGTTGACCCTAGTAAGATCGAAGCTATTAAGAATTGGCAAGCGCCTAAATCTCCGAAGGAGATACGCCAATTCTTGGGACTAGCAGGATATTACCGGCGGTTAATCGAAAATTTTTCTAGTATTGCCCAATCCTTAACTGCCTTGACACAGAAAGATCGAAAGTACGAATGGGGCGAAGAACAAGACACAGCTTTTCAGCTGTTAAAACAAAAGTTATGTGAAGCTCCAATCCTGTCATTACCCAAAGGCAAAGATGATTTTGTCGTATATTGTGACGCATCTCGGCATAGGCTCGAATGTGTCCTAATGCAAAGAAACAAGGTCATTGCTTACGCATCTAGACAACTAAAGGTACATGAAAAGAATCACATAACACATGATTTAGAGCTGGGCGCAGTGATTTTTGCACTTAAGATCTGGAGGCATTACTGGTACGGTATGAAATGTACAATTTATACAGATCACAAGAGCCTCCAGCATATATTCGATCAAAAGGAGCTAAATATGAGACAACGCAGATGGGTGGAGCTATTGAACGATTACGACTGTGAAATAAAATACCATCCAGGTAAGGCTAACGTAGTAGCCGATGCCTTGAGTAGAAAAGACCGAGTAAAGCCACTTAGACTGCGAGCTCTTTGGATGATTGTTCAAACCAGTCTTAAGGAGCAGATTCGTAATGCTCAAATGGAAGCTTTGGAGGAAGGCCAACTAAATAGCGAAAAATTACACGGAAATGAAGGGAATTTTGTGAGAAACCGGATGAAGTGTTGTATTTCAAAAATAGGGTATGAATTCCTACTCTCAATGACCTACGTCAACTGGTTATGGATGAGGCTCATAAATCGAAGTAATCTATTCAGCCCGGTACAGACAAGATGTACCACGACCTTAAGGAATTTTAATTGGTAGCCATATATGAAAAAGGACGTAGCAGAGTAAATGAGCAAATGCTTGACTTGTGCCCGGGTTAAGGCATAATACCAGAAACCCTCGGGAATGTTACAGCAACCCGAAATACCTCAATGGAAATGGGAGCAAATCACGATGGATTTCGTGACCCACCTTCCAAAAACACCCCAAGTTCATGATGCGATTCGAGTAGTAGTAGATAGACTAACCAAATAGGCGCACTTTATTCCGATTCGTACTACCTACAACACTGAGAAATTAGCCGAGATCTACACGAAGGATAATGTAGCTAGACACGGGGTTACCAGTTGAAATCATTTCAGACCGTAATAGTCATTTCACTTCACACTATTAGCAACAGTTATAAGAAGCTTTGGGGTCTAGAATAGACCTGAGTACAACTTACCACCCCCAAACCGACGGCCAATCACATTAGAGGATTTGCTTCGTGCTTGCACCCTAGACTTTGGAAGAAGTTGGGATAAGCACCTTCCCCTCATTGAATTCTCTTACAATAACAGCTATCATAGTAGCATACAAGCTGCACCGTACGAAGCACTATATGGCCGGAAGTGCAGATCGCGAGGTCTAAACTAATTCAAGAGATGATAGACAAGGTGCATAAGATCCAAAGTAGACTGAAAGAGGCAGATCGGCAGAAAAGTTACGCTGATGTTCGCCGGAAACCGTTGTCGTTTGAAGTAGGTGACAAGGTACTGTTGAAAGTGTCACCATGGAAAGGAGTGATCAGGTTTGGTAAGACAGGAAAGTTGGCTCCGAGATACATTGGGGCGTATGAAATTATTGCTAAGGTTGGATCTGTAGCATATCGACTAAAATTACCAGATAAATTGAGCACAATTCACGATGTCTTCCACGTATCCAACTTAAAGAAATGTCTCACGAATGAAGCAGCTATTATACCATTAAAAGATGTGCACATTGATGACAAACTCCACTTTGTGGAGGAACCGGTAGAAATAGTAGACGGGAAGACCAAACAACTACGTTATAACAAAATCTCGCTGATGAAAGTCCGGTGGAACTCGAAGCAAGGACCCGAGTATACCTGGGAAAGGACGGATAAGTTCCGTAGAAAATACCCACATCTCTTCCCTAACTAGACGAATTGAATTTCGGGGACGAAATTTCTAAACCAGGGGAGACTGTGACATCCATGACGAAACCAGGTACACCCTAAACGGTCCAAAACTGTAAAGCACACTTAACACATTAATTGCGCGAAAACCCTAAAAACATGTGTGACTTATATGCTTGATTAAATGATATATGTTATGTCTCGGAGCTTTCCGTTTAACAGCGCACTGAACCGGAGCTTTCCGTTTAACACTAATAAGGGCCCATGGTGTGAAGTCGGTGTCCTTAGACTTTAAACACGTGTTAAACCGGAGCTTTCCGTTTAACAGCGCACTAAACCTTTGACGTTGAGTATTAGGTTATCCGTAGCATTATTTAAGATTCCGAGTTCCAGGAACATCTTAATTATGTGCCATAGACTGTGACATAAGGTTTGAGGCCAGTCAGAGATCGGGCACGCAAATCGAAGCAGCTACCCGATTAGGGAAACGCCTTCGTTTCAGGCATAACATAAGGCAATCAAACGTGCAAGGAACGATCGATCAAGCTTAAAAACATTTAAACCACTCTAATACAAGTCTTTTATGATTAAAACATATTTGGGTTAAGATTTCAAGATGGTTATGTATGATCTTTAAAACCGAATCCTTTGACACTAATTACTCGCGAAACGGAGTCCGTCACGCAAATCGAGAACGCGCGCGGGACCCATAAACGAACCTAGCCACTCAACTGAATATAAACATCATCTTTTAGCGCACGTATCGAAGCACGAGGTGTCCCTTATGAACACCATATGAATACCCTGCTGTTATATGGCAGCCATGGTAATAAATCTTTGTGGTTTGATACCCTAATCAACACGTATTCGACAAAAATCGCCTAACTATTCGATTAACCGAAAAACAATGAATCAAAGCTTGGTTGATCTAAGTTCTAGCATATTTGGATTGTAATTGATCTGTAGGTACTGAATATAGCCCACACATACTTCTGGACTCACAAGGAACACTCGGAATCGAAGGAATCGCTAGGTATATAAACCGAAACTTGAATCTAGACTAGGCAAAATATTGTTCAACTATAACTTGGTCCGTGACACTTGGATTGTGGTGAAATTTGTTGTGGTGATGTAGGGTAGTGTCAGGAAGGTCCACGTAAAATTTTAGAAGTTTTGGAATTTTCTACCATATTTGGTGAATTTTTGACTGTTTTACAAAAAGAATTCTGAAAAAAATAGCAAACCGATTCAATAAATCACCAAAGTTTACAGAGACACTAAGGAACATATGGGGAATGTTCTGGAAAAATTCGGAGTCCATTGGTTAAGTTTTGATTTGGGTTAAAAATCCGCGTTTTTACGAATTTTCGGTAGCTGGAAACGCACCGAAACGAAATCGGAAAAATCTTAAAATTTTTGGAGATGTTTCTGGAAACGTAAGGATGTCCAGGAATGTTTTTGGGAATTTTGGACCAGAGATGGTAATTAAGGTTAATTATATGGTTAAATATGGTTTTATAAATAATTTATTTAGACAAGTAAAATGCCAAAATAAATTCCCAGAAATTTTTCCCATATTCTACAGATTTTTACTGAGTTATATAAACATTTTCAGAATTTTATTCAAAAAATAGATAAAATGGGAATTCTTGGGATTAAAAATGGGTTATTTTAAATCACTTTCGGCAGTTTGCCGTGTAACGAACCTGCCGGAACTGGGAACTGACCAAACCTGACAAATACTATAATTGGAACACGGGGAATATTCTGGAAGATTCCAGGGCAGATTGGACACTCGCGGTGTGTCCAATACCATTTCGGGAATCCCCGACGGTGGGAAACGGAAACTAAAAATTGGGCAACCTGGACTCCCCAAACACCCAAACTCCCTTAACGAAAAATTAATCATTCTTAAATAACAACGTGTTGGGACTATTGGGATTCCCGTACCATTATCCGAACACGTTAAACTACTGACATTGACTGGCACGCGAACCGGTGCCCAGAAGCCAAACTGAAAACTATTACTACCCTGACCTCTATCACCATATCTGTGTCCTATAGACTCAATCCGGGGTGAAAACTCTTGACCATATCCGAGTTATAACCATTACTGACTTAGATACTGACGTGAGCCCATATTTGCATACGTGATTCTCGAAGTTGAGTATGTTGCTTGTTTACATCCTATATGAAACTACGATTTACACTGTGAGTTCCCTTCCCCCACTTTTAAACTGTTTTCTTATTTTCTGGGGTGAATTGCATGTTACAAACTGTGTTAATTGCTCAAACTGTATGATGTGAATTATCTAACACACGATATTAGCCCTGATACAAGTGATTAACGTAAGCCGTGGGTAGTGGATAGTACTATTGGTTTGACAAACCCAGGCCACGCCCGACAGAATGTCGGCAACAAGTTCAGCACTCGTCTGTAACCAGGTTATGTTGTTAGACATAACTACCGGAGGGCATTGAACTTTATGATTTGCAGGTGGTGCGAGTACGTGTATGTGTGACACGGTACTATTAGAAGAGTCTAGGTTTCACTTGTGACATTCGTGTAATTTGTCACCCCCTGACTTTTGCGGAAGCGTGGTTATTTGGTGTGACTTCTTAAATCCATAGCTATATGATAAAAATACGAGATGTTCATCCATTAATATAGTTTAGAAAATACCATAACATGCTTGTCTTGAAACATCAACCCAAAATAAGTTACAAACCATGACTTGTTTAAAACGAGTTCATAAGACTCAACAAAAGACTTTAAATAAAACGTGGTTTAGAGACATGTAACCCGTCCAGGAATAGGTTACACCTCTCAAACCCTACAGCCCTGGATGACATCTTTATTCAGACGCAGCTAGACACATGCATACCCCGCAAGATCCGCTAATTCCCTGAAATACATGTAGTTTGAAAAATCAACAAAAGTTGAGCGAGTTCATGTGTATGTCTGTGTGTATAAACCTTTAAAGTATGTCTGTATGTGTGAAAATCCCTGGTATATAGCAATTAGGAAAAAAAGATCACCAATGGGTTGCAAAGCCAATGGTATGTGTGAAATGGTGAAGGAAGACTCAAACCTAGCAAATTTGTCTCCGGGATGAAGACATAGTCACCACATGGGCCACCCTGGTCCGCATGGGTGTGGGCTCGCTACACCCAAATAGATCTATCACTCATGTCCCTCGGTCCTACGATGAGGATTAATGGCCATACGTGTTATACCTACCTTTCACATGATCTAAGTAGTAAACTCTCCTTAAGCTAACCATACCATGTATAAAACGTTTGTATATAGTAACATGTATTTCACCCCCGAAGTATAAAACTGAAAACAGTTAAAAGAAAAGTGGGACATGAACTCACTGTAGTGCGTCTCGTACCGACAACTCAAGCTCTGTCAACTACACGACAACCTACAACATACTAATGTCTATTAGACGAACGGGTCGTGCCTTGGGTTAGAGTTTAATGTTTTGAGTTGCTTTTCTTATGACTCCGAATATTATTCCAAGTTATATTTATTTGTTAAAATAGTAATTATTTTAACTTTCAAATATATTAATTTTTGGAATAATTGTGTAAACAATATTCTTGCATTAATACTTCACAAGTATTTTAATTTCTGTATTTCCTTCCCAAGGATGGCGGTATTTATACATCTATATTGTAGTACCGAAAATAATATATTTCCACTTGTTGTATCAAAAACAATATTTACCAAAATATATTCGTAAAAGTATCTTCCGTAATATTTCATAAGTTATGTTTTAGCGTTTGGCTTCACAATAACAAGCGTGTAACTTAAATATTTATTCCGTGTGATTTTGGTATTATATTAGAGTTGTAAGTGTCATGGTAATTGTTAACTTATATTATTTTACCCTAAAATAATATAACTAGTTCACCAAGTAATAAATATTCACACAAGCGTCTTATTAATAAATATATATTCTAAATATATATTTGTTCAATTTTATTTGTAAAAACCAACCTCCGATACTTTGTATTTTTGTAACAAAACCTATGGCGAATTTTATTTTGAAAAACAAAGTTAAAACATATTTGTAAACACTTGTTAGAAAATATTTTCTAAGTGTTGGAATTTGTAGAAAATTTCGTCATAGTCTCCTTTGTAAATGGAGGTGTCCATGCTAATAAGCATATCATTTTCTTTTTGAAAAATCATTCAAATCAATCAACAACCATACTCTAAACAATATTACACTTACCAAGTGCAAAACTATTATATTTATAACACACCATGAACTTGATGTTTTATAAAAACGCGTAGTAACTCGGTGAAGTGTTTAGTGGGTTTAGTTACCCTCCAAAGTTGGTTTACTTTTGTTAAAATCTCATTCTCGGGATTTTTAGATGTTCACAACTTGTGAACTCATTTTACAAAAATATTTATTTTCAACATCTTCATGTTTACTAGCATCCATATACTTATTTTATTTCCAAAAATAGTGTAAGAATCATGATCTTTCAAAAACCGTCTTTTAAGCTTGGTTTATTTAGGAAAAACCATTTGTAAACCTCGGATTCATACGATCATTAACTCACTTTGTTTACTCATTTTTCAAGAAATCACCTTATTATCAAGTTCATGTCTAAATATGAAGGTGGTCTTTTTATGTAAACCCCTAATCACCTCCTAACTTTTTAACTCATGTTTTCAATCATGATTTAACAAGTTTCATATGATGACTATCATCATACTACCAAGAAATCACCAATCAATTATCAACATAACCAAGACAATATCATTCTAGTAATATTTCATTATGTTTCATCCCTTTTTCATATTATGTAAAGCTTTATGTTCAAGACTTATGTGCATGATCTTTAGTGTTCTTGTAAATTTCAGCATAATGTAATCTTCAACCACTAAAAACATGAAGTATCGAGAGTGTAAAGAAGCCTTACAACTAGCTTAAAGCTAGGGAAGATCACAAGTGAAAATGTGGAGGATAATAGCAAACGAAGGTGGTCCTTCAAGTTCCGTGAGCACCGAGCCTCGTTGATGATCTTGTTACACCTTGAAGTACACTTGGATGGCTTGAATGGAAATCAAAAATGGATGTGGTGTAAGGGGGGTGTTTCGGCCGTAGCAATGGAGAGGAGAAGGGAGAGATGTTGGTGATAATGGTGAGATGGTTATGTCTAGAGTTATTTTATAATCACAAGTTCTAGTTGTCCAAAGGTTAATGTGTGGGTTAAGTACACTACACCATCTTTTCAAAAACTTATGTTAGGAAACTTTATTTGTAAGTATTGAAGAAAATCTCAATCAACCGGATCTCTGAAGAAGATCACAGCAAGATGAAGAAAATCAGATAGGACAACTGAAATACGAAGTATCTACTACAAAGAATCACAAGTTGATCAAGAGTTGATTTGGATTATCAGAGAAGGTCATTTCTGTTGGATCTCGATGATATTTCTGATGAAATATTTCTGATGAAATATCATCAGTTTCTGACAATTCTGATCATCAGACTTGATGATGATGTGTTCACCAGAATTTCTGATGAAGTTGTTTATCAGAAATTCTGATGAAAGCCCCACTTGTCTAAAAATCACAACTCTATCCTGCCACCCATGACCGAAGCATGACATTATTGGTTATCATGATTACAAATGCAACTTGAACAATGGATTCAATGAATATGTCAAGTTGCTACTTTACGCAGGACTTAGTGCATGAATAAACAATTGTTTATTCATGTCCATAGCCGTCTATAAATAGAAGGCTCGAGAGGCAGAAGATACTTGAGTTTGAAGCTTAGCATTCATATACAAACACTCAAACTCCACTGCTCTTCTCACCCACAGAAATCAAGATTCATTTGTATTAGATAATAATCTTACAATCACCTTATTAAACTAATTTGTTTCAAAGTGATATAAACTTGATAATTCTGTAGGTCTTGTTTCTTGAAAGTCTGATTTCCATTTCTGCACATCTTTTTCACATATACTGAAATCACTTGCCATATTACGTAAAAAGAAGTTGTTAAGGCCATACTGGGTCCAATAATTGGTATCAGAGCAGATTGAATAAATTATTTTCAAACGATCAATCGCTCTTCTTCTTTTTTTCTAAATATGGCCAGCTTTCAAACCTGGAATAATGCTTTCAATATTGGTTCTATGTCTAAACCTCTGACTCTGGTTAGAGAGGAATACCCCCAATGGAAAATCAGTATGGTCAATTTCCTTAATGGTCATGACCGAGCTCTGTTTCGATCCATTGAAATGGGTCCACATATACCACTGACTGAAATACTAGCAATTCCAGCAACTGACCAACTACCTGCTATCCCTGCCTCCCGAGCTCCCAAAAGTGAAATACTTTGGAGTGAGGAAGACAAGGAACTGGTAGCAGGGGATGAAAGAGCAAAATCACTCTTAATAATGGCCATCCCCAATGACATATTTTCACAAGTTGATGCTTGTGCATCAGCCAAGGAAATATGAGATCAGTTGGAAAATCTTTGTGAAGGAGGAGAGTGGATGAAAAGAAACAAGAGAACAAACAACGTTTCATCCTATGAAAGGTTTAAAAGTTTACCTAATGAAAAGTTAAATGACACATATCAAAGGTTCACAAAACTTTTAAACGAGCTAAAGAAATTTGGAATAACTAAATCAAATGATGAAAGAAACATAAAATTTCTTCATGCTTTGCATAGAGAATGGAGAAGTCTCACAATGACTTTGTCCTCAACCTTAGAACTAGGAAACATGAGTCTTCATGACTTATATAGCATATTGATCCCCAGAGAGGAAGAAATATTTGAAGAAACCATTCAAAGAAGGGGATCTTTAGCTCTTATCTCAAACTCACAAAGACAAACAACTTCCAATGATCCACAACCATCAAACAGCCAGGGTTTTGAAACTTCTGATTCATCATCAGATTTTTCAGCTTTTGCTGATGCAATAGCACTGCTCACCAAAACATTTGAGCAGAGGTTGAGAGGAGGAGGCCAGAGATACCAGAGGAGTGATAGAAGGAGGATAGATGATAGATCTAAAAAAGAAGTTAGATCTAAGGATAAAGGAAAGGCTGAGGTGGTGTGTTACAAGTGCAAGCAAAAAGGTCATTATGCATCTGAGTGTAAGACCAAGAAGCTGAAAGATGTTTCTTACTATGAAAAGAAGCTTGAGGAAGCTAATAAGCAACAACAGCAAGTCAGCTTAATTGCTGGAACAGATACATGGCTATCTGATGATTCTTCTGATGAAAAAGAAGAAGAAATGGCCAACTTCTGTCTCATGGCACTTTCTGATGACATACCAGAGACTTTAGGACAACAGGTAAGTTTAGACAATCTTGATCTTGAACACAAGCTAAATGAGCTCATGTCAGGTTTTTTAAACTTGCAAGTTAAACATCAATCAGATGGTAAAAAATATGATGAGTTGCAGAGGACCTTGAATAAAATCATTCTTGAAAACTAATTACTTATAGAACAAAGTTTAGATCAAAGAGCTAAAATTGAGTTCTATGAAAATGTAAAAAGAGATCTTTACAAGAAAATCAATGATAAAGAAATTAATGTAAGAGGTTTTCAAGAAGCAAAAGAATTCATAAATTTCATAGAGTCCACTCCAAAGAACAAAGGAGAAGGTTTGGGTTATGTGAGAACAAATAATAACAAACCCACTCTCTTTGTAAAAGCAACTCAACAGATTTCTGATAAATTCTTATCAGAATCTGATTCTGAAACTTGCAAATCAACATGTTCTGAATACTCCTTTGATACGCCAAATTTTGAACCAAAAAGAAGTGAATACAGTCAAGAGTTTGTAAAAACTCCAGAAGCAGTTCACTCATCTTTACAAAATTATCCCTTCATTCCATCATAAGAAGGAAAATCAGAAATTTCTGATGATTCATGTATGTGTGTTGAAATACTGAAGCTTGTTCAACACCATCTCCAAAAGAAAAAGAAAAATTCTGTTAATGGCTCAGCATCTAACAGAAATTCTGATGAAAGGTCATTTAGAAGAAATAATAGAACCAGAATATCATCAGAAAGTGTACCCAAGCATGCCTGGGTACCTAAAACCCTCTAATCATTTCATTTCAGGACCATCATGTGCAGCAGATCTGGTACTGCGACTCAGGAAGCTCCAAGCACATGACTGGAGATAGGAGCTTACTCAGCAACTTTGTCTCAAAGCTGGGTAAAATGGTGAACTTTGGAAATGAAATAAATAAAAGGAACGTAAGAAAATCTGACCATTGAAGAAAGTAGCCTATAAAGGCTTAAGGTATATTCTGCTAAATCATGGTCAAAATTGTGATAAAGTTCTCCTTGATTTGTAACTTGTTTAAATAAAAGAATCATAAGAAGTAAAAGTGCATTTCTGATAAAACACCAGAAAAATCTGATAAAATATAAGAAAATCTGATACATCATCAGAAAATCTAACAAATTATCAGAATTTCCTCTGGTAACAAATCAGAAAACTTCTTGAAACAAAATTATTGAATGATTATTTGAACAAGTTCATACATTTCATCACCTTTATCCCTAACTCAAATTGACAAATTCATAATTTGTAATTGTGTATTCTCTTAATTTTTATTTTTTTGTTACTACAATTGAAAACGTCATATGACAGAAGATTTTCTAGGGATTGTTAGTAGGTGTAGAGGTTTTTTTTCTTCTTCATTAAATACACTAAAATGACAACAATAGACAATCATGATAGAAAACTGAAAAATAGCCGCCTAAATCATTTAATGAAGAGAGTTCTATCTGGGTTATTCTTTATGTCACCTGAGAATACAATTAAATAACCAAGATTGTGGTAGACAAAATACAGTGGGTAGATACCATTTATGGCAGTTCTTAAATTTACTATGTATGTTTACCACATTAAGAAAAGACAATCACCTTCACTTAGAAATTCAGAAAATCTCTTCATCTTCTTCTTCACACATACAGATCTTCACTTAAAAAAATGCTTACTATAAGAGTTGATCGTTTCCCACTTCCTCAACATCCATACCACAACCTCAAACTCAGAACTGGTTTTGAGGGTCCTCTCTGGGATGGATGTCAAACTGTGGTAAACATGCGAATGGCAAGTAACCTAGGGTATGCTCTCACTGCCAACATAACAATATTCCCAGAAATTCTTCAAACATTCTGGCAAAACGCAACATTGTCAGAAAGTCAAGATAGAGGGTGGATATGTGTTGAAAGTAAAGTTCTCAATCAAACAATCAAAATAACTGAAAATACCATCAGAACAGCTCTTCAACTCAATGATGACAATAATGTTCTAATGTTCTCAAACGATGAGATTGAAGAAACTTTGGAGCACATGGGGTACAATCCTGAAAATGATCCCAGAGCAATCAACAAAAATGGCTTCATCAAACCATGGCAGTTTCTGATCACTCAACTGGGTGCATGCTTCTCGAGGAAGACCATAAATCATCATGAAGCATCTAATAAGTTGTTAGAAATTTGCCGAGCTGTCACATTGAACGTTCCTTACAACTTCTCTTATTATTTAATGTGAGACTTTGCAAGCAACATGGCTTTGGTGGAATCCCTGCTGGTTATCCTCGTTTTCTGATGAAGATAATCACAAGCCAACTTGGCTTTGGTGGAATCCCTGCTGGTTATCAGAGAGCAGAGCTGTATCTTCAACAAAATGCAAGCATAGGTTTACTCAGACCAAGAAATAAAAATTTTGGTTTTGTAACCGAACAATGGGTACTTCTTGAGATTGAACATGGAGATGGAATAGATATTGATTAGAACTCTTTATGAATAGATCTTATGTGTGTAGATGGTATGTTACATATATGTGTTTATATAAAATGCTACATGTTTTGCTTTAAATTTTGCTTTATAAGTAGGATTTGGATAAATAAGAATGATAATCGAAAAAAATATAATTTTCTGGTAACCAAAAACAAAATCTGGTAAAAGAATCTATTTTTCTGTTAGAACAAGAAAATATCAGAAAAAGACCTAGAAAGCAGGAAGATACCAGAAAAACCAGAGTAAGTCTTCAAAATTTACCTCATTCCCTCTCAACAAAAAAAATTATCAAAAGTATTGAAGTGATCAAAAATCTGATGAAAACAGTGACAAATTTAGGGGGGAAAAACACATCAAATTCTGTTGACTTCTATTGACTTTATTTGATCATATCAAAAAGGGGTCAAATAAAAGTCAGATCAAAGGAAATACATATTCTTTATCAGAAATTGTTGAATGACTGAAGACATGGAATTTTAACTTACAAGAAAAGAAAGGATGAAGATGCAGAAAGCTAATTGGACCTCCTCAAACCAGTAGGGTCCACAAAACTGGAAAGGTGTCATACATAATGTTTCTCCAATCTGAATTCAGATGAAGCACTTCAGTGAAACTACAAGTTAAAAAGAACAAGTTGAAAGGGCACAACCACGATTACATGATTAATCATCATCAAACTTGATACCCACGATCCAAAGGTTATATCATGAATCAAAAACTGACATCCCATGATCAAATGGTAATAAAGACAATTAATGATCCTTTAACCGCCACTACATGACACGTTCCATATCCTCTCAACTCCATAAACCCACAACACTCTGCTAAAAACCTTCACTATATAACCCTTAGCAGAAAATTCAAAAATCATACATTTCTCACAAATTCTAAACCAAGGCAAACTTTGTTCCTCACTAAAAAATCCCTAAATTCCAAACCCTAATTCACAAACTTCAAAAATGGCCGAAGTAAAATTCAACATCCCAATTGTTCAACACGATGTACCTTTCATTGAAGATAATGACTTTATGCCAATGAAAGAAAACAATTTGCTGATGAATACAGAGCATTCAGAATATGATGTGAGATGTCAACTTCTGATAGAGTATCTCATGAACTGTCCAAATTCAGGAGCTCTAACAAAAGAGAGAGAAGTACCAAAAAAGCTGCTACAACAATTTGTTCATACCTTTGATGAAGTTGAAGAAAACCAAATCTCTGCTCATGTATGGGAAAATGTTTTCGTAACATTAACTCCTGCAAGGGTAAGAGAATGGCATGAACTACCTATTCTTGATAACTATGTTGAAGCACCAAGCAAGAAAGAGCTATTAAGCTTTATTATTGGACTTGGTTACAAGAACAAGAAGATCAACAAAATTGGTTCAATCAGAAGAAATGAATTGCCAGCAATATGGCAAGTGATGATGGAAGTATTAAACAAATGTCTCAACTCAAAAATTGGAGGAACTGATCAGATTAATCAAGCTGTTCTAACAATCATGTATGGACTCATAACTGGGTTCAGAATTGATTATGGATAAGAAATTTTTAACCTGATCAAAAGGTCAATCATCACCAAAAATGGAAAAATAATTTCACATCTGCCATATCTGAGATTAATTTCTATTTTCATTTCTGAAACATTTGCTGCAAGAGAAATAGAAATTCCAATTCTGGAAAATCTGTGGAGATCAAACACAATGAAGGCCAGGAGATCTAATCATGGATGGGAATCTGACAAAGATATTCCTATATTACCAGAAAGCATGCTATGTTTCATTTCACAAGATTCACAGTTCAGAATACAGCATGAGACACTTCTAACTAAATCAGACTCCACAACAGAAAGTGCCAGCAGAGAAGTTTTCAAATGCTCTTCATCACTGGAAGGAGATGAAGAACAAAAGTCAAGATCATCAAAAGAGGCAGGCGAAGAAGGAATTCTGATGATTACCAACGCACCAGATGATGCTGAAAATGATCAAATTCATGAAGGAAGAATTCATCCAGATTTTGATATGCTACAAGAGACAGCACAAGAACATCATACAGAATCACATATTGCTGGAAAAATTCATGAAGAAGCACAATTTGGTGGCACTGAAATTGAAACAACTGAAGTAATACATCATGATGAATCTCATATCGCTGGTACATCTTTCTCAAGAACTGTTTTAGTTGATACTCACTCAAAACAAACTAACTCAGAAAGTTCAGTAAATGTTTCTTACAACTTAGAACATAAAGAAACTGATGTTGATAAAGAGGTTACTAGTGCTTTTAATCTCAACTCTGAATCAGAAAATGAGGAGGAGTATGAGGTCTCAACAGATAGAGATCAGGAAACTGATCAAGGAAATCTGGAAAAAGGTAATATGTTTACCTTAAAAACTTATGGAGAATCACATCTTGATGTGATTCAAGGATATAAGGAAATCAAGGATGAGAGTATGTCACTCACCCCTGGTGGAGATGATACTGGTAAACTTAAGGCTGCACCAAATTCTGGTAAAGCCAAAAGTGATCCTATCATTTCCAAAACAGCAGCAAATATGTTTGCAGCTGGAATGTTAGCAGGAACATCTGTTGTTCCAAATATCCCTAAAAAAACTCATGAATCAAGAAAATCTGTAAGCTATGTTGGAAAATGTTTACAAAGTATGCAAAAATCCAGTGGAAGAAAAACTTGATATGTTGTTGTCAGAAATACAAGGTCAAAGGGCTGAAATGAAGACTTTGTCAGAATCAGTGGAAGCAATAAAGAAACACTGAAGCACTAAATTCTCTTCAGAAGATGAAAGAAAAAGCATCACAACTCAACATTTCTGCATCAGAAATTCAAATCATTCTCACAGAAATAGAAAAGATCAAAACACAAGTTGTAAATGTGATGGAGTCAAGACATTCAAGCAGTGGAAATAAAGTTTTGGAAGAAGTTACCATTCTAAGGGCAAGTACTAACAGTATTACAGATGCCCTTGAGAAGCTGTCAACAGAATGGGCTGAAAATCAGATGAAAGCTTAAGCTGAATTCAACCAAGTTCAGAAAATCATGGCCAGCAACTCAAAACTGGTAAGAGAAACACAACAACTAATGGAGAAGATGCAATTCAATGTTGCAAGTTTAGCCGAAGTGGATCCTCAAGAACTCATGAAGGAAATTCCTGTTTCAAGCTCACATTAGGAAGCTCCAAAATCAACTCCTCAACAATCATCAACCACACCAATCACCAAAGCTGATACCACAATGATGGGACCACCTCCAAATATTCCAAAAGAAGAAATGCTGAAAAGGCTAGCAGCTGCAAAACCTCAAGTCATTACAAATTTGAAACTGCTAGCTGCTGTTCCAAATCCAACAATATCTCAATATCTGATGACTCAACGATAAGCAAATATATGAATATACAAACAATGAAGGAATGGGAACAAGAAGGTGAGTAAGAGGCAAAGTCAAAGATTGTTAAGAGAAAAATCTCAGAAACCAAGTCTGTCATTGTTAAAGAAATTGCCAGGGATGTAATGGCGTTTCCTGAATACAATCTAGTGAGTTACTATTTGACAAAAGAAGATGAAATGCCAAGATCACTATCTCCTACCAGACTGGGATTAAGAGAAGAAAGAATGAAAAGAGGGTCATATAGCATTCACAAGCACAATGAGAATCCGGTAAGGAGAATTTTAAAGGTGGATGAAGTGAAAGTTGCAACTGATGATATAGGAGGAACTTATGTACAAAATAGATACACACTTCAAAGAGAAAATGGGGATGAACAGAAGGTGACCGATGAAGAATTAGCTGACCAGTTGCATCCTTTGGACATTTTGTTCATGAAGGATCACTATGAAAGGGAAAAGAAAAATAACCAACAGGTCAGAAGGGCATTGAATGGCATATCAAAGGCTGGAATATTGCTATTTGAAAGAATGGCTTTTTCAGACTTTAATTAATACATCAATTATGAACATGTGCACAACAAAAAGGTGTACTTTAGATCACCTAAGACAAAAGTTCCCTCAGAAATATTGGATGATGCAAGATCTAGAGACATCATTATGCAGACAAGCAAAGATGGAGAACAAGAATATGGTGTAATCTTCAGAGACCAAGACAATAACAAAGCTCTGTTTAGAAGTGTTGACATCTGTAAGTACTCAAATCAAACTCTGAGGTATATCTTGAAAACCATGAACAAAAGACAAGAACATCTTCAGAAGATAGAGAAGAACTTGGAGGGAAGAAAAAAAGAAATTGAGCAAATGATTGAAGAATGGATCCAAGCAAGAGAATGGTACAAAGACATGTATGTTAGCTGCAACAAGTATATCTCCTACAAAAAGAAGATAAAGAAAGGAGATGTGCATAAAAGAGTGAAGCTGAATTAAAACTTGTTTATTTTTTCTTCATCTTTGATGTAATTTGTTTTTCAAAACTTTAGCAACTGGTTTAAGTTTGCAAGTATTAAGTTTCCACGGTTTGGAAATTTTATATTCATGAGGTAGTTCATTTTTTTACAATACTTAGGGGGAAACTGTTAGGAAACTTTATTTGTAAGTATTGAAGAAAATCTCAATCAACTGGATCTATGAAGAAGATAACAGTCCTGAAGATCACATCAAGATGAAGAAAATCAGATAGGACAACTGAAATGCAAAGTATCTACTACAAAGAATCACAAGTTGATTAAGAGTTGATTTGGATAATCAGAGAAGGTCATTTCTGATGGATCTGATGATATTTCTGATGAAATATCATCAGTTTCTGACAATTCTGATCATCAGACTTTCTGATGATGTGTTCACCAGAATTTCTGATGATGTGGTTTATCAGAAATTCTGATGAAAGCCCCACTTGTCTAAAAATCACAACTCTATCCTGCCACCCATGACCGAAGCATGACATTATTGGTTATCATGATTACAAATGCAACTTGAACGATGGATTCAATGAATATGTCAAATTGCTACTTTACGCAGGACTTATTGCATGAATAAACAATTGTTTATTCATGTCCACAGCTGTCTATAAATAGAAGGCTCGAGAGGTAGAAGATACTTGAGTTTGAAGCTTAGCATTCATATACAAACACTCAAACTCCACTGCTCTTCTCACCCACAGAAATCAAGATTCATTTGTAATAGGTAATAGTCTTACAATCACCTTGTTAAACTAATTTGTTTCAAAGTGATATAAACTTGATAATTCTGTAGGTCTTGTTTCTTGAAAGTCTGATTTCCATTTCCGCACATCTTTTTCACATATACTGAAATCACTTGCCATATTACGTAAGAAGAAGTTGTTAAGGCCATACTGGGTCCAACATCTTACTAATTCCAAGGGAGGATCACATTGGGATTTTGGGAAGATTTAACTAAATCTTGATGGGTGGGGTCCCTATGGGCCGTAAACTTGCAAGGGGGGGGGGGGGTTAAATGAAAATTCAAATGATAAAAGGTGATTTAGTGGAAGGTTAAAGTGTTAATTCTAGTGTTTAGTGTGTACCATGTATTATGTAGTATGTTATAGTATTCGGGAACTATAACTAGCTCAGAAAAAGTGAAACAATGTTTTTAACAATATTTTTGTGTTCCGGGTAATGTCCGGTTGCTCGGTTAGATACCGTTCCGTTAAAGTGTCTAGTTATTCCGTATAGTGTCTTTTATGTAACTTTTTGTGACACTTTTAATTCCCGGCACTTAGGAAAGCATACAGGACCATTTTGCCATATTTTTGCATGTTACTAGCATGTTAAAATGCTGAATCTTGTTAATAAATGCAGAATTTTGCACTTTAAGTGGGTTTTAGGCACTTTCCAGCACTTAAACTATCACCTAGTGACGCAGTTTTATTGTCCTTACTTCCCTACACTCCCCACTAGTGTAGTACCTTGTCTCTTGCTCACACTGGGCCTCAAAACACTATCTGTCTATGTACTGGCACTGTCAGTATAATTCTAATTTACCCGCTCACTGTGCTAACTGTGCTTTGTGCATCAAGTTTGTCACTAAGGTTTGTGCGTAATAAATGGAGTGACAATATGAAATGTGGTGCACATGTATGTATGATACAGAAATCAGAAAGCAGTTTAAATCATCCGTTGTAATCAAGCACAGTCATTAAGCACAAATTTAATATTAATTAATTGTACGGATACCTGTAATTATAATTATGAGGGTTGTGACATTCTCCCCCTGTTAAGAAAATTTCGTCCCGAAATTTTAGTTCTGCTACTAGATGAAGGGGTGTTGGGGAATAAATGTGGGTACTTTTCCTTCATGCAATCCTCACGCTCCCACGTGAATTCTGGGCCATGTCGTGCATTCCATCGAACCTTGACGAGTTTAACACTACTCCTGCGTGTCTTGTTAACCTTCCAATCTGTAACCTCAACGGGTTCTTCAGTAAAGTGGAGTGTGTCGTCAATATGAACTTCATCGGCAGGAATGACCACTGTCTCTTGTGTTGGACTCTTTTTCAGATTGGATACATGAAATGTATCATGAACGCCATTAAGTTCAGCAGGTAAATCCAACTTGTATGCTACAAGACCAACCCTTTTCAGGATTTTGAATGGACCAATGTATCTGGGATTCAGCTTCCCATGCTTCCCAAAGCGTGCCACACCCTTCCAGGGTGACACCTTCAACAAAACCATATCTCCCACCTCTAATTCCAGAGGTTTCCTCCTTCGGTCTGCATAACTCTTTTGCCGATCACGAGCCGCTTTAATGCGCTCTCGGATCTAGAAAATCTTGTCACTTGTTTCTTGAACCAATTCCAGGCCAACAAGCTGTCTATCACCCGCGTCAGCCCAACATAATGGTGATCGACACTTGCGTCCATAGAGAGCTTCGAACGGTGTGGCCTGAATGCTTGCATGATAACTTTGTTGTATGAAAATTCGACCAATGGTAGGTGAGTGTCCCAACTTCCACCTAAATCCTTTACGGAAGCTCGCAACATGTCTTCCAAAGTTTGAATCGTTCGTTCGCTCTGTCCATCTGTCTGCGGGTGAAATGCAGTACTCAGGTTTAACTGAGAGCCTAAAGCTTCTTGAAAGGATTGCCAAATCCTTGACACGAATCTTCCGTCTCTATCAGAGATAATTGAGAGAGGCACTCCATGTCGTGCAACAATCTCTCTCAGGTATATCTCAGCAAGTTTACTCGTGTTGTCTTTTTCCTTGATTGGCAGAAAGTGTGCAGATTTCGTTAAACGGTCCACAATTACCCAAATCGTATCATGTCCCTTGGGCGTCCTTGGCAATTTCGTTATGAAGCCCATCGAAATCTGTTCCCATTTCCATTGGGGTATTTCAGGTTGTTGTAAGAGACCTGAAGGTTTCTGGTATTCAACCTTTACCTTGGCGCAAGTTAAACATTTGCCAACATATATCGCACCGTCGCCTTTCATCCTTGGCCCCTAATAAAAATCCTTTAGATCTTGGTACATCTTATCTGATCCTGGATGGATCGAGTACCGAGATTTGTGAGCTTCATCAAAAATAACGTTTCTAAACCCACCAAACAAGGGAACCCAAATTCGTTTCATGAAGCACAGCATTCCTTCCCCGTTTGGTACCAACTGCTTCTCCATCCCACGGAGATATTCATTCTCAATATTCCTTTCTTTAAGAGCTTTTCTTTGCGTGGAACGAATGCGTAATGAGAGGTCCGTCTGAACAATCATTTCCAAAGCCCTAACCCTTATGGGCTTAATCCTTTCCTTTCGACTCAGGGCATCTGCGACCACATTCGCCTTCCCTAGGTGATACTTGATTTCGCAATCATAATCATTTAACAGCTCTACCCAGCGTCTTTGCCTCATGTTAAGCTCTTTCTGATCGAATATGTGTTGTAGGCTCTTGTGATCAGTGAAGATGGTACATCGCGTGCCATATAAATAATGTCGCCAGATTTTTAAAGCAAACACCACTACGCCCAATTCCAAATCATGCGTGGTGTAACTCTTCTCGTGGACCTTCAATTGGCGAGAAGCATATGCAATAACCTTTTGACGCTGCATTAGCACGTAGCCTAAACCTTGACGCGAGGCGTCGCAATATACCACGAAGTCGTCCGTGCCTTCTGGTAGTGATAAGATTGGTGCGTCGCAAAGTTTGTTCTTCAGCAACTGAAATGCTTCTTCTTGTTTGTCTCCCCAATCAAACTTCTTGTCTTTCTGTGTGAGAGAGGTCAAAGGTTGAGCGATTTTCGAGAAATCCTCAATAAACCTACAGTAATAACCAGCCAAACCAAGAAACTGTCGAATCTCGGTTGGTGTCTTTTGTCACACCCCCAAAATCCCACAAGCGGAGTGCCACCGCTTGGAGGCGTGACATGACCAGGATCAAGCCACCAATCATATTGAACATATAAGTAGTAATAAAATCCATCAATACGAAAGGTGTTTATCAAAACCAACATAAGTAAATGTAGCGGAAGCATAATGTAAAAATCCAAACATAAGTGTTAGTGTATGAAAAGTAATAAGTGTTTGTTCACGATCCAATTCCCACAACGACCTGCTCCTCCTTGTGCAAGCTCCAATAGTACCTATGGTCCTGCAAGGCATGCAGCAGAGAGTCAACAACTAGTTGAGCGAGTTCACAGAAAGTAAGTTCAGTAATAGTAATTGTATGAGTCGTATTATGTTCGTTCATTGTTCATGTATAGTATTGGTTTCCATCGCGGGCCCTTTCGGCATGTATGCGAAGATTTGGGTTAATACTCCCAAATACCCTAGACTATGTATATTTGTATCGCTGGCCACCCTGGCATGTGTGCGAAGTTTTAGTATCTATAGTTCGCAGCCTCCCCGAAGCATGTGTGCGAAGATCAGTCATAATTATCGCAGCCAACCCTTGGCGTGTGTGCGAAGATCAGTTCAAGTAGGTATACTAGTCTAGCCGTATCTTATCATTTACCATCCTCACCCTGAGGACTATATCATTAGGTTCCATTAACTAGGTACGCACGAAATAATCATCCAATCCCATTCCCACCCTGGGAACCCCGTGCCTTGGCTGTGTGAACTCACCTTGGGTTGCTCGGCAGATACACAAAAAGGTTCTTGAACTAAAGTGGTCAACCACGTCCTAACAGGGTTACCATACAAGTCAGATTTTGTTCTAGTAATGCACGTATAGGTTTCACAAAAGTTAACACGTTTCGAGCACGTATAGAACATGGCAGCATTTTAACAGTTATGTAACAACTTCAACTTGTATGATTTAAAATAAGCCTAAAAGAACTCAGCTCGACATGAAAGAAGTCAAATATCATATATGATCCAATAACAATGCGGCCCAAATAGCATGCAAATAACTTGTGCGGTCCGGTCGATCTTGTGCGACCCGGACGGGTTGTGCGATCCAAACAAGCCCAACCCAATTAACCATCCGGCCCAAAGTTAACAAACATAATACTTGTGCGGTTTATGCCTCTTGTGCGACTGGGAATTATGTTGTGCGATTGGATTGGGTTGTACGAAAAAAAAAAAATCCAATCCATCTTGTGCGAGTGGGGCCTTGGGCGGTCCGGCCCAATAACAATAACAGTCCTTCATGAACTATAAACACGGCCCAATAAGCAGGCCTTGTGCGACCAGGAGCCGTGTACGAATGGACTCCTCTTGTGCGATTGACTTGTCTTGTGTGAGGGGGGTCTCTTGTGCGATTGGAGCCCCTTGTGCGATTGGTTTCAAAATTCCGGACTTTATGCTTATACGATTACATCATTTAACAGTTTCCAAACATATGATTGTCAATCAACAACTAATCAGTTACAAAACATGCTAATTCTTGATCAAACAATGCAATTATTCCCAAATCCATATGAACCCTAAGTCGTTAAGAATCATGAGCAACATCTTAACAATACATAGACATATTAGCATGGATCTCGATCATCAACCTACATCCAATTATGATAACACAGTGATTCATTCAACTCTTAATACATCACAGCCGATTTCATACCTTTCATCCTAATCATGATGCAAATAATCCAAAAACAAAACATGCTAGCCGATTAACATCTAATCGGTTTTAAATTATTTTCATGAAACCTAACCCGCAAGAACATCAATACATAATTCATATTGTTCATCAAATCAACAACCCTAATCATTCTAGTCTAAGCATGAAATCATATAATCGTTCAATAAGGAAAAACAATATAAAACACTAACCGTTTGAGAAGAAACGAAATCAAAGAGAGCTTCAAGAGGTGTGGAGGGTCGCCGGCTTCAAGAGATGTGTTAGGGTTTGTGTGTTGTGATATTTTTGCAACAAATGAGGAACAACCTCCTAAGGTTGTGTGTATACACGTATAATGAAGTGGGCCGAACCCACTTTGGGCTGCCCTAGGTTCGGATGCAAGGAGTGTAACCCGATTGGGCTTGTGCGTTGAGCTAGTGTTGTGCGATTGGGGTTGTGTGTTTATCTTACATACACGTAGCACATAACGTTCATCATTCACAAAGTTCCTATAATCACATGTCATAACATAATTCATTCAATAAGAGCACATATCACATAACATCCATATCGTTCACATACGTTACATCAAAGCACAAAAATAGGTTCGGAAACACGAGTTGTCACATTATCCCCAACTAAAAAGAAATTTCGTCCCGAAATTTGGTATGCACTCACTGAGGAAGCTAGGTAAGTTATAACGTTCACTGGTTTTCCTGGGGTGTCACATCCTCCCCCCGTTGATCTGGAATTTCGTCCCGAAATTCCGCAGTAGTAGCTTCAGCCTCAGTAGTGGTTGCATTGGTTCAAATAACTGGGGGTACTTTTCTGTCATCCTGTCTTCGCGTTCCCAGGTGTACTCTGGGCCACGTTTGGAGTTCCAACGTACTCGAACAAGAGGGATTCTCTTGTGTTTGAGGACCTTCACATCCCGGTCCGTGATTTCAACTCGACGAACTGCAACCGCTCGTCGATAGTGAGTTCCTTAAAAGGAATGATGAGGGTTTCATCTGATGGGCACTTCTTTAGGTTCGACACATGGAAAACATTATGAACTGCACCGAGTTCAGCTGGTAGGTTCAACTTGTAGGCCACTTTGCCGATTTTCTCAATGATTTCGAACGGTCCGACGTACCGCGGATTTAGTTTGCCCCGTTTGCCAAAACGAACTACACCCTTCCAAGGTGAGACTTTTAGTAAAACCCGGTCCCCGACCTGAAATTCCAAAGGCTTTCTACGCTTGTCCGCGTAGGCTTTCTGACGGTCACGTGCTGCCGCCATGCGTTGTCGTATTTGTGCAATCTTTTCTGTGGCGTCCACTACAATATCTGGACCCGTAATCTGACTATCCCCCACCTCTGCCCAACAGAGAGGTGACCGGCATTTTCGTCCGTACAATGCCTCGAATGGTGCGGCTTGTATGCTGGTGTGATAACTGTTATTATATGAGAACTCCACCAAAGGGAGGTGCTTTTCCCAGCCGTTGCCGAAATCAATAACGCATGCCCGAAGCATGTCTTCAAGAGTTTGGATCGTTCGCTCAGACTGCCCATCCGTCTGAGGGTGATATGCTGTGCTCATGTCTAACCGTGAGCCGAAAGATTTGTGCATTGCTTGCCATAGTTCTGACGTGAATCGTGCATCGCGATCCGAAATGATGGATGTGGGCACCCCGTGCCTCGAAACAACTTCTTTAAGATAGACGTCTGCGAGAGTGGAGAACTTATCCGTTTCCTTTATAGCCAGAAAGTGCGCAGACTTGGTGAGTCGATCCACGATCACCCATATGGTATCATTCCCACGCTGAGATCTAGGTAAGCCCGTAACGAAATCCATGGAAATTTCTTCCCATTTCCATTGAGGTATCTTAGGCTGCTGAAGTAGGCCAGCTGGTTTCTGATATTCAACCTTGACTCTCGCACAGGTCAAGCATTTTCCAACGTACGTAGCGATGTGGGCCTTCATGCTAGGCCACCAATAAGTAGTTCTGATGTCGTGGTACATTTTGTCCGACCCTGGATGTACCGAGTAACGAGACTTGTGAGCTTCGTCCATCACAAGTTCGCGTAGACCGCCATAAAGTGGGACCCAAATACGCCCCGTTACATAGTAGGCACCGTCTGCCTTCTGTTCCATTCGTTGTCGTGAGCCGCGTAAGGCTTCAGCTTTGACATTTTCAGGTTTCAATGCTTCTACCTGAGCATTTCGTATCTGTGCTGGAAGGCTAGACTGAATCGTAAGCTGTAGCGCTCGCACGCGCCGAGGTAAAGTGTCTTTCCGACTGAGAGCGTCAGCCACAACATTGGCCTTGCCTGGATGGTACTTGATGGCGCATTCGTAATCGTTCAGTAGTTCGACCCATCGTCGTTGACGCATGTTCAAATCCTTCTGCTTAAGGATATGCTCGAGGCTCCTGTGATCGGTGTAAATCGTGCACTTGGTACCGTACAGGTAGTGTCGCCATATCTTAAGCGCGAAAACAACAGCTCCCAGCTCTAAATCGTGCGTCGTGTAATTTCGTTCATGAATCTTAAGTTGACGCGAAGCGTAAGCAATAACCTTGTCCCGTTGCATCAATACACATCCCAGACCCTGGATGGATGCATCACAATATACTACGAAATCGTCCGTGCCCTCTGGCAATGAGAGGATAGGTGCACTGCAAAGTCTATCCTTTAAGTGCTGAAAAGCAGTCTCCTGGGGCTCTCCCCAGCGATAGGTGACACCCTTCTGTGTTAGTAGCGTAAGCGGCTGAGCAGTCTTTGAAAAGTCTTTAATAAACCGTCTGTAGTAACCTGCCAAACCCAAGAATTGGCGTATTTCCGTTGGCGTACGTGGTGCAGGCCAGTTCCTGATCGAGTCCACCTTGGATGGATCAACATGGATCCCATCCTTGTTCACTACGTGGCCTAGAAAGTGGACTTCACGAAGCCAGAAGTCGCATTTCGAAAACTTAGCGTACAACTGTTCCTTTCGAAGAAGTTCCAAAATAAGGCGTAGGTGCTGCTCGTGTTCCTCCTGACTCTTGGAGTAGATCAGGATGTCGTCGATGAAAACAATGACGAACTTGTCAAGATAGGGTTTGCACACCCTGTTCATAAGGTCCATAAATACGGCAGGCGCGTTCGTTAACCCGAACGGCATGACAAGAAACTCGTAGTGGCCATAACGAGTTCTAAATGCTGTCTTGGAGACGTCCTCCTCTCAGACTCTCAGCTGATGATACCCTGACCTCAGGTCTATCCTCGAATAGTAGCACGACCCTTGCAACTGGTCGAATAAATCATCTATACGCGGAAGAGGATAACGGTTCTTCACCGTCACCTTGTTGAGTTCACGGTAGTCGATGCACATCCTGAAGGTACCGTCCTTCTTTTTCACAAATAGTACTGGAGCTCCCCATGGCGAAGAGCTTGGACGAATGAAGCCCTTTTCCAAGAGCTCTTGTAGCTGCTTTGACAGTTCTTCCAATTCTGATGGAGCTAGACGATATGGTGCGCGAGCTATGGGTGCTGCTCCTGGAGCGAGCTAGATTTGAAATTCGACTTGGCGATGTGGCGGTAAACCAGGTAAATCCTCAGGAAACACCTGAGGGAAGTCACGAACAATTGGAATATCCTCCAATTTCTTTTCCTTCACTGATGCATCTGAAACGAGTGCCAAGATTGCGGTGTGACCCTTTCGCAGACACTTCTGAGCCTTCAAGAAAGAGATGATGCCTACCACTGCACCACTCTTGTCTCCTTGAACTTCGAGAGGTTCTTGACCAGAACGTGGAATGCGAATAATCTTCTCGCTGCACAAGATCTCTGCCTGATGTTGAGACAACCAATCCATCCCAATGATGATATCTAAACTTCCCAAGACTATGGGAATAAGGTCGATGGAGTAAACTTGACCAGCTAAGACAATACTACAGCCCCTGACTATCTGCGTGGCTTCTAAACTCTTACCGTTAGCTAGTTCTACGACGTGTTTGGTGTTTAGGGGTGTTGATGTACGTTTTAACAATTTACTGGCTTTCACAGAAATATACCTTGTATCCGCACCCGAATCAAATAAAACAGTAACATAAATATTGTCGAGGAGAAACTTACCCATAACTACGTTGGGATCGTTCACTGCGTCACCTCGACCTAGCACAAAAGCGCGTCCCCTAGCTTCGTTGCCATTGTTGTTGTTGTTGCCACCGTTGTTGTGCCCGTTGCCCTGGTTATTGTTGTTGTTGCGGTTCTGGTTCAACTGAGGACAATCGCGTTTGTAATGACCTTCTGCTCCACACTGGAAACATCCCCGGTTTCCACGCTGTGGTTGCTGCTGTTGTGGGTTTTGAGGAACCGGTGGCGGAAGTTGCTGATTCTGATTCGCAGGTCGTGAGCTCCTGCAATCTTTGGCTTCGTGCCCTAGCTTGAGACATCTCTGACAACGTTCTTTGCGACACCTTCCACTGTGGTGCCTGTTACACTTGTTGCATAGTGGATGAACTCCCCGGTATCCACCCTGCCCCTGACTGCCAGATGATTGCTGACTCGAATTCTGGTAGTCATTCGTCCTGCGCTGCTGTGCTTGAGACTGAACGGAAACTGATCCCCTGCTGGAATCCCCATCCCATTTCTGTTTGTTGTCGTTGGGTGTAGCAGAAGTAGCAGCTGGAGTAGTAGTTGCACTGACGCGTTTGGGCAGCTTGTTCTGTTCTACTGCCTAATCTGTGAGTCGATGAGCAAGACGCTGGATGTCTTGGATGTTGTCGAGGTTTGCCGATGTAACATGGCTCTGGATCTCTGGCGCAAGTCCCTTGAGATACAACTCAATGCGCTTCACTGGAGGGTCCACCATAGTTGGACACAGAATGGCCAGTTCGTTTGACCGCTTTGTATAGGCTTCAATCTCTGACCCCATCATTCTCAAGTGATAAAGCTCGTTCTCCAACTTGTGGATGTCATCACGCGTGCAGTATTCCCTCTTAATGAGTTCCTTGAACTCGTTTCCAGGGTGTGGCGTTAGCAGCTGCCAACCCTAAGATCTGAACTTGGGCGTTCCACCAAGTTAGTGCTATTCCTTCTAGCGTTCCAGTGGCGTATTTCACCCTGCGAGCCTCAGGGCATTCACACATCTCGAACACTGACTCTAGCTTCTCAAACCAGTGGAGGAGTCCCACTGCCCCCTCTGTGCCGCTGAAAGTACTTGGACGACAGTCCATGAAGTTCTTGAAAGTGCAGACAGGTTGTTGCGCGTGTTGACCTATTGAGTACGAATAGGGCAAAGTTTAAATACAAGGGCTAGTTTAGGAGTGTAGGATCTAAAGATCCTAGTATAAGTTATGACTACAGGATATACTACCTGCTTGTGCGGCTGCAAGTGCCGCAGCAACTTGAGCTTGAACGAGAGCCTCTAGCTGAGCTTGGGTCATGTTAATTCGTCCAGACATGATCTTCATTGTAAAAGTAGCGTAAGTGAGGATGGTTCGCGAGTAGGGCGATGACAGAAAAGTGTAAGCACGTAGGTATTCTCATGTAATAAAGTCATGTGTATCTAAACGTAATGCGAGCAAAGTTCTATATAGTCCTAGCATGCAGGTAATAATCATAAACCTTATTACCTAGGATGTCGAGTCTTGCACGTGGAGCGAAGCGTCGTTGTGGATCGTTGAGAGCATTGTTCTGGTTATAGTCTGGTTTTAATAAAAACGTTTTCCCATATTAAAACCAAGTTCTCTATAACCAATGGCTCTGATACCAATCTGTCACATCCCCAAAATCCCACAAGCGGAGTGCCACCGCTTGGAGGCGTGACATGACCAGGATCAAGCCACCAATCATATTGAACATATAAGTAGTAATAAAATCCATCAATACGAAAGGTGTTTATCAAAACCAACATAAGTAAATGTAGCGGAAGCATAATGTAAAAATCCAAACATAAGTGTTAGTGTATGAAAAGTAATAAGTGTTTGTTCACGATCCAATTCCCACAACGACCTGCTCCTCCTTGTGCAAGCTCCAATAGTACCTATGGTCCTGCAAGGCATGCAGCAGAGAGTCAACAACTAGTTGAGCGAGTTCACAGAAAGTAAGTTCAGTAATAGTAATTGTATGAGTCGTATTATGTTCGTTCATTGTTCATGTATAGTATTGGTTTCTATCGCGGGCCCTTTCGGCATGTATGCGAAGATTTGGGTTAATACTCCCAAATACCCTAGACTATGTATATTTGTATCGCTGGCCACCCTGGCATGTGTGCGAAGTTTTAGTATCTATAGTTCGCAGCCTCCCCGAAGCATGTGTGCGAAGATCAGTCATAATTATCGCATCCAACCCTTGGCGTGTGTGCGAAGATCAGTTCAAGTAGGTATACTAGTCTAGCCGTATCTTATCATTTACCATCCTCACCCTGAGGACTATATCATTAGGTTCCATTAACTAGGTACGCACGAAATAATCATCCAATCCCATTCCCACCCTGGGAACCCCATGCCTTGGCTGTGTGAACTCACCTTGGGTTGCTCGGCAGATACACAAAAAGGTTCTTGAACTAAAGTGGTCAACCACGTCCTAACAGGGTTACCATACAAGTCAGATTTTGTTCTAGTAATGCACGTATAGGTTTCACACAAGTTAACACGTTTCGAGCACGTATAGAACATGGCAGCATTTTAACAGTTATGTAACAACTTCAACATGTATGATTTAAAATAAGCCTAAAAGAACTCAGCCCGACATGAAAGAAGTCAAATATCATATATGATCCAATAACAATGCGGCCCAAATAGCATGCAAATAACTTGTGCGGTCCGGTCGATCTTGTGCGACCCGGACGGGTTGTGCGATCCAAACAAGCCCAACCCAATTAACCACCCGGCCCAAAGTTAACGAACATAATACTTGTGCGGTTCATGCCTCTTGTGCGACTGGGAATTATGTTGTGCGATTGGATTGGGTTGTACGATCCAATCCATCTTGTGCGAGTGGGGCCTTGGGTGGTCCGGCCCAATAACAATAACAGTCCTTCATGAACTATAAACACGGCCCAATAAGCAGGCCTTGTGCGACCAGGAGCCGTGTACGAATGGACTCCTCTTGTGCGATTGACTTGTCTTGTGTGAGGGGGGTCTCTTGTGCGATCGGAGCCCCTTGTGCGATTGGTTTCAAAATTCTGGACTTTATGCTTATACGATTACATCATTTAACAGTTTCCAAACATACGATTGTCAATCAGCAACTAATCAGTTACAAAACATGCTAATTCTTGATCAAACAATGCAATTATTCCCAAATCCATATGAACCCTAAGTCGTTAAGAATCATGAGCAACATCTTAACAATACATAGACATATTAGCATGGATCTCGATCATCAACCTACATCCGATTATGATAACACAGTGATTCATTCAACTCTTAATACATCACAGCCGATTTCATACCTTTCATCCTAATCATGATGCAAATAATCCAAAAACATAACATGCTAGCCGATTAACATCTAATCGGTTTTAAATTATTTTCATGAAACCTAACCCGCAAGAACATCAATACATAATTCATATTGTTCATCAAATCAACAACCCTAATCATTCTAGTCTAAGCATGAAATCATATAATCGTTCAATAAGGAAAAACAATATAAAACACTAACCGTTTGAGAAGAAACGAAATCAAAGAGAGCTTCAAGAGGTGTGGAGGGTCGCCGGCTTCAAGAGATGTGTTAGGGTTTGTGTGTTGTGATATTTTTGCAACAAATGAGGAACAACCTCCTAAGGTTGTGTGTATACATGTATAATGAAGTGGGCCAAACCCACTTTGGGCTGCCCTAGGTTCGGATGCAAGGAGTGTAACCCGATTGGGCTTGTGCGTTGAGCTAGTGTTGTGCGATTGGGGTTGTGTGTTTATCTTACATACACGTAGCACATAACGTTCATCATTCACAAAGTTCCTATAATCATATGTCATAACATAATTTATTCAATAAGAGCACATATCACATAACATCCATATCGTTCACATACCTTACATCAAAGCACAAAAGTAGGTTCGGAAACACGAGTTGTCACATCTTTGGAGTCTCCCAGTTCTTGATCGCCTCGATCTTTGTGGGATCCACATGAATTCCATTTCCATTCACTACATGACCAAGAAACTGGATTCCGCGTAACCAAAACTCGCACTTCGAGAACTTCGCGTACAACTTTTCTTTCTTAAGTAGTTCTAGAATGGCTCTTAAGTGTTGCTCATGTTCTTCTTTCGTCTTTGAGTAGATCAAAATGTCATCAATGAACACAATCACGAACTTATCGAGGTACGGCTTACAAACCCTGTTCATCAAATCCATGAATACAGCTGGCGCGTTAGTCAAACCAAACGGCATAACCATAGCGAGTCCTAAAAGCAGTCTTTGGAATACTTTCCTCCTGTATTCTCAACTGGTGATATCCCGATCGTAGATCGATCTTAGATTAGAAACTTGAACCTTGTAATTGATTGAACAGGTCATCGATCCTTGGCAAAGGATATCTGTTCTTGATTGTCAACTTATTCAGCTCCCGGTAGTTGATACACATGCGAAAACTACCATCCTTCTTTTTAATGAACAAAACTGGAGCTCCCCAGGGCGAGAAGCTTGGTCTGATAAATCCCTTATCTAACAGCTCCTGGAGTTGCGTTGACAGCTCTTGCACCTCTGAAGGTGCCAGTCGATAAGGTGCCTTAGCTACAGGCGCGACGCCTGGAACTAAGTCAATATGAAACTCGACTTGCCTTTGTGGCGGCAATCCTAGCAAGTCTTCTGGAAAGACTTTAGGATATTCTTTCACGACTGGGATGTCTTTTAGTTTCGGCTCAGTGGCTTCTTTATCAATGATGTGTGCCAAGAAGGCAACACATCCCTTCTGTTGATGCATGGAATGTCTGTTGACTTCGTCTGCATTAAGTCTTAGGTGAAGTTTGGTCAAGATAGTCAAAATTAGGGTTTATATAGAAGGTTTAGCTTATATGTGCATAGGTTATAAGTAGTTTCGCTTTTGTGTACACGTAGTTCCGCTCATGTGGTCATCAGGTAATTCCGCTTATTTGTCACTTGGTAGTTTCGCTCATATGGACTGCCATAAGAGCGAAACCTACAGTTATATAAATACCTGATGTGATCATTAGTCATGTACGTTGGAGCGGAACCTTGTCATTAGCTTTGTAACGAAAGTCTGTCAAAATCATTTCAGAAAGCTTATAAAGGGAAGGAATTGAATAGAAAAGGCTATGTAACTTCATGTGCATTGATTCCGCCTTTGTATGTGAAGATGAACGTTCTCAACTGACTGTTTAGGGTCGGAACACGGTCCAACAAGTGGTATCAAAGCTCAGGACGAGGAGTTCATACTACTACAGCTTGATTCTACAAAATTCTCTCATTTCTACTCACTTTCTCTCATACTTTTTTGATTTGAACTAGTTTCTACGGTTGAAATGGTCTGATTTTTTAGTATAACATGTGAAACATACAATTAACAAACCCTAGAAAGATTCAGGTTAAAACATGGCTTAAAAATGGTAGAAATCAGTTAAAAACCTAGTTCCGCTTATTCAGACATCGTAGGTTTCGCTCGAAATACATAGGTTTCGCTCGAAAATAACTTGATAGTTTCGCTTCTTCGAACAAGTTAGTTCCGCTCATACGGACTTGGTAGTTTCGCTCTTAGTGACATCTTCTGGTTTCGCTCATACAGACCAAGTAGTCTCGCTCATACAGACCAAGTAGTCTCGCTTATACGGACCAAGTAGTTTCGCTCTTAAGAGCATTATCAGTTTAGCTTATCTGTCAACTAGGATTCCATTCAAAGGGACATTGCTAGTTTCGCTCATTTGTCACTATTGTTCAAAATTTCGAAAATTTTTCTAAGTGTTTGCTGATTTTGCAGGTACATTCAAGATGGATGACATACTCTTGAACCCGTTTAGCGACATGTACGCATTCTCTGGAAATTCCGGAAACGATGATATTTCGTCAAGCAACAACAATGAGAATTTGCCAAAAGAGAAGAAAAGGAAGCTTGGGAATCTGAAAGTGCCTTTGGAACCTTCAATAAACCTCCAAAGCTAATGGCTATCGAGGAATACAGTCGGTGGTCAAGAAAGTTTGAAGATTGGTTAATGGCATTCGCATTTCCCAGCTGTAAGAGTTTGAAAAACGGTTATGAAAATGGAAACAAAAATGGTGAAACTTTAAGATCAGCTGAGGAGATTGATTCATTTGTAGCCGAGCAAAAATGTGTGGCATTGTTATTCCAGTCTGTTCGGGAGGACATAATCTCATTGATCGATTATTCAAATGCAAAAGATCTCGGGAAAAAGCTAGAGACAAAATGTTTAGGAAGTTCAGAAATTGTGAAAAACAAAAGAAAACTTCTTAGAAAAGAGTTTGATCTTTTTGGATGTTTAAAGAACGAGTCAGTTTGTAAAATGATAGAGAGGTTTGGTCATCTGAAGCTGGAATTAGCAAGACATGATATCAGATATCCTGATGATGAGCTTATCGACAAATTGTTCGATTCGTTGCCCAACGAGATGGATTGGAGATATTATGCGTTGATGCTGAAAAATACTATTAAGGATCCAGAAAAGTTGACTTTAGATTTGTTGATTAAGAAACTCGAGAGTCACGAGTTGGAACTGAAGAAGACGTACAAATTCAATCACTCATCTTACCAGCAGAATTTGGATTTGTATTATCCAAAAAGCATGATGCCAAAAGCAACTTCTCCTAAAACTGCGTTTTCTGCTGAGAATGTATCCACAGCAAGCAAAGAAAGTCAAAATAGTCAAAGTAGTGGAAATCACAGTGGTTATCACAGTGGATCTTCATCATCTGTGAGTCATTCTGATGCAAAGAATCATTTTCAATGCAACATTGCAATAGACTTGAAGAATGCTCAGAATTTTGATGAAGAGTCGGCCAAACAGCAGATGATCTTCATAGCATCGGTGTTGGAATCGTATGAAGGGTTAGTAGCTGGGAAGATAGGCAACACCAACTTAACAAAAGAAGATTATCATCAGATAGATCCTGAAGAAATGGAACTAATCGATATTCGTTGGGCTATGGCCATTGCTGTTCGTCGAGCACAACGTTTCATGGAAATTACCGGCAGGAAGACAATTGGTGGTCCATCTACCAAGCTAGGGTTCGATAAATCCAAAGTGACATGCTTCAAGTGTGTAAGCAGAAAGGTCACTTCAAGCGAGAATGCAGAAACGCATATGCTGATGAGTCAGAGAACCCTTTCAGAGATGATTACTACAAGAAGGCAATTTATCACCAGAATAAATCCGAGCTGCCTAGATTGAAACAGGTTGAAGACAACAAGGAGAAATCTAGAGCTCTTGCGGTGATTTATGATGATGAAGGGTATGATTGGAGTAAAGAAGTTCTACCGGAAGAAGATGCGGTTGGTTACGCATTCATGGCGAAAAACGACGAACCTATTCCTTGGAAAGATAACCAAACTGAAGAGCAGAAGTATAGATACAGAAAAATGTTGGCTGAAAATAGAATCATTAGAATTTCTGGTATCTATCTGGAAGCGAGGAGAGCGAGAAGATGGGATCCGGACAGGGAGTGTTATCTTGATCCATATGGAAATATTGCGATCGATGACAAAACACTTGATATTGAAGCCCTAATCAAGGAGTACAAAGAAGAGGATGAGTATTGGCAGAATAAATGGTGGGGAACTGGAGACGAGAAAGAGAAAGAAGAGAAAGAGAAAGAGAAAAAGGAGAAAGAAGAGAAAGAGAAAAAGGGAAAAGAAGAAAACGAGAAGTCAAAGAAAGTTGACACTGGGGTTATTGACACAATGCAGGAGTTGAATGCTGAGAACCTGGGAAAAATGGCTGACAAAGTGCTGGCTGCTAAGGCACTTGAGGTAGACTCTAACTCCGTGTCTGAATCAAAAAGCCAGGTCAGTTCAAACGTGTCAACAAATGCGTCTGGTACGAAAATTGATGGAAATGCTGATTGCAAAAATTGCAACAAAGAGTGCAAATTTTGTAACACGGTCACGTATGTCAACGGAAGGAAAGTCGATGATCTGACAGCAAAAGTCAGAAGCGTTGAGAATCAAATTCTCGATCGTGACAAAACAGTTAAAGCTTCAACTGAACGGATAAGAGAACTAACTAGCAAATTGAAAATGATAAAATTGATCATGAAAAAGTTAAAAAGGAAAATGAAAAGTTAATTCTTGAAAACCGTCAGATTTTTGAAAAGTTTGAAAAACTCAAAAGCACAATGAAAGATAATGGTAAAACTCATAAAGAAAATGTTCACCTAAAAGCAGTGCTTAGAGTAAAAGAAGAATCAATCAACAAACAACTGGATGAAATCGCTAAATTGAAACTTAAATTTCAAGAAGCTGAAATTGAAAACGAGCGCATCCAGTTGAAGCTTAATAGTTATAGCTCCGCAAGCTTTGTTTTGCAACACATTGTTCCCAAACCCATCGGGAAAAACAAAGCTGGCGAAGATGTTTATTCTGATGGAACCGGGGTGGGTTTTCATAGAGTTCCACCGCCGATTTTGGATAATTACACGAAAAAGCAATCTGGGTTGGTTGAAATCGAAGAAGAAAGTGAAATGAATCTTCCGGATTCAACTGATGTCACGTTCACGTCTTCCAATGACGATAGTGTCCACAATGATATTGTAAAAGGTGTTGTTAAAAATTTGCTAAAAACGGATAGTGACACTACTGAGGAAGATGGGTGTTTCTTAGACAGATACATTCCGAAACAAAAGTCCAAGAGCAACTTAAATGAAGAATCAAATTTTGTCATGTACAAGATGTTAGGTTCAGATAAGTTGTTTTCGGATTCAGAGTTTCCGATTGAGAATGTAAACATGAACAAATTGACAAATGTTTTCAAATTGATCGAAGTTGAGTTGTCAGAAGTGAACAATTTGAGTCAAACAAAGAGAAAAATGAGTTTTCAGAAAGATAAATCATACTACAAGAAGTCTGCTAATCCACCGCGTTTTTACAATAACAACAGAAACAATTGGTCGGGTGGTTATCAGGGTGGTAGAAATTATCAGAAAAGAAATGTTCAAAACAAGAAGTTTGTTGAGAAGAAGGTGTTTGTGAACAGTTCGAGTTCACTTACTGATGAAGAGAAAGAAATTTTTACAAGATCAAATAAAGAGTTCTTTGAGAAAAGAGCTTCACAGGCTCAGTCTGAAGGCACAAGTCGAGTTGTTGATACTCGAACATGCTTTAGATGTAATCAAGTGGGTCACATTGCACGAAAGTGTACCAATGTGAAGCCTAAGACCGAAACTGTGAAGGTTCAACAGAAGAAAGTTGATGAGAAGGGTAAAGCAAATTTTGTTGTTGAGAAAAAGAATGTGAAGAATGATAACATTAAAGTGAAAAATGAATCCGTAAAGAAAGTGGTAACTAAAAACGACAAATTTTACAAACGGGTTGCAATATCTCAACAAATTTGGAAACCTAAAACAGAGATGAAAATTTCAACTTCTGAAGTGAAAAAGGCTGAAGAATCAATTCCGATTGATTATGATGCAAATTTTCCAACTCTTAAGGCTGAAAATTTCAAAATTCAAATTGCGAGAGTCAAGGTTACACCTATGGCTGATGAGGCCTGGGTGGACTCAATGTTTGATTAAACAGTTTGAATTGCCGGAGCTTCCTGGATCGCGAAGCATGAATCGGCATCTTTATTGAAGTTGGTTAAGTCCTAGTTTTGTTATGTGCAGGATCTTCCAAAACTTGTATCCAGATGGATCATGGATAGTGGAGCTTCAAGACATATGACAGGGAAGACTGCATTGCTGTATGATGTGAGAAACATAAATGGAGCATACATAGGATTTGCTGGTAATCAAGGAGGAAGGATTGTTAGTAAAGGAACGTTATCCAACGGGATTGTGATGTTTGAGAGAGTTAACTACATTGCTGAGCTGGAGAATAATCTGCTGAGTATCTCCCAGATCTGTGACAGGATGTATACTACTCACTTCACTGACAAAGAATGTTTGATCTTGAAACCGGGATTTGTGATACCTGAGGAATGGATTATCATGAGGGCAGCGAGAGTTAATGATCTGTACGTGTTGGATATGAGCGTAGCTACTACAACCACGGGTCAGGCTCATTGTTTTGTGTCCAGAGCAACCGAGAAAGAATCGAGATTGTGGCATCGCAAGATGGGGCATATTCACCTAAGGACGATTAATCACTTGGTGCACCACAATTTGGTTACAGGAGTTCATGTCAAAGGTTTTCATATGGAAGGGGAGTGCATTAGTTGTATTAAAGGCAAACAGAAGAAAAAGTCACACCCTACAAAGCAAGTCAATTCAGTTTCGAGACCTCTGGAAAGACTTCACATGGATTTATTTGGTCCTGTGAATGTCAAAAGTATTACAGGAGACTACTACTGTGTGGTTGTTACTGATGATTATTCCAGATTTTCGTGGGTTTCGTTCTTAAAAACGAAGACGAAACATTTGACAGTTTGATGGCGTTGTTCAAGAGGATTGAGAATCTGTACCAAAGGTGTATCAAAAGAATTCGAAGTGATAATGGTACTGAATTCAAGAACAGCAAGATGGAAGAATTTTGTGATGAAAGAGGTATATTGCATGAGTTTAGTGCTCCGTACACTTCGCAGCAGAATGGAGTCGCAGAACGCAAAAAACGGACGCTAATCGAGACGGCTAGAACTATGCTCGCAAATTCAAAGTTACCGATTAATTTTTGGGCTGAAGCTGTTTCCGCCACATACTATACGCTCAATAGGGTTCTCACTGTCAAGAAGGTTAACAAAACATGCTTTGAGCTAATCAATAATCGCAAACCGAATCTGAAGTAATCTAGAACCGTTCGGGTCACCCTGTACAGTTATAGAGCCTCATGGAAAGTTTGGTCTGAAGTGCATTGAGGGAATATTTGTTGGTTATGCCAATCCGATGCGACGTGTCTTCGTTCCAAGTGAGAAGCGAATTATTAAAGCTGCAAGTGTTGAATGTCAAGGTTATACTATGCCGCCGCAGAATCCTGGTGATTCATGGCGTTATCATTATGACAAACTTTGGGATTCGTTTGACATGAGAGAAGAATCAGAGGAAGATGAAGATTTCTTTTATGAGCTGGATATTTTGCGTGAATATGAGTCGTAACAAAGGTTCCCAGCGGAATATTATAGAAGACCTCGGGAAACTTCAAATAATGATGAAGCAGGTCCTAGCAATGCTGGTGAACATGATGATGAAGTTGCTCCTGGTAATCAGTCGGCAGTGAATGATAATCAAGAAGCTGAAAACATGCCAGTATTTGATCATGGTGATTCAGATTCTAAGGGGGAGCAGATCCAGATTTCAAGTCAAACAAACCAAGTTGGTGAACAAGATGCAGATCAGAATGTTACTAATCTGGAGGGCAATGTAGATGTTCCAAGCGAAGTAATGCCGCGAACTCTTTCATATCATCCAGAGGAGTTGATCATAGGAGAATTGCAAGCAGGCGTTCGCACAAGACGTCAAATTGACCAGGGCCTTACATGTTCTTATTCTATAGTAGAACCTTTACAAACTGAATTTTCATTAAGTTGTTTTATCTCGCAGATCGAACCGAGAACTTACAAAGAGGCGCTTACTGAAGACTCTTGGGTCATTGCAATGCAAGAAGAGTTAAGTCAGTTTGAAAAGTTAGGAGTGTGGAAACTAGTGGATTTGCCGGATGGTCATAGAAAAATCAATACGAAATGGGTATTTAAGTGTAAGAGAGACGACAGAGGAGTTGTTGTGCGAAACAAGGCTCGACTCATTGTTCAGGGCTTTAGTCAACAGGAGGGGATTGATTTTACTGAAGTCTATGCTCCTGTGGCACGACTAGAAGCAATCAGAATTTTCCTGGCATTTGCATCTTGGAAGAATTTCAAAGTATATCAGTTGGATGTACAATCGGCGTTTCTTTATGGGAAGGTCAAAGAGGAGGTTTATGCCGGTCTGCCGCCGGGCTTCACTGATCCGATCCACAAAAACAAGGTCTACTTATTGGACAAAGCGCTGTATGGTTTACACCAGGCCTCGAGAGCTTGGTACGAGACTTTGTCTCAACACCTACTAGCCAACAAGTTCATTTATGGAAAAGTGGATGCCACTCTCTTCACTAAAGAAGTCGACGGTCATCTTCTGATAGTACAGATTTATGTGGATGATATAATTTTTAGGTCAACGAATGAAAGTCTGTGCAAAGACTTTGAGTCAGTGATGAAGCAAAAATTCGAAATGTCATCAATGGGGGAGATGAAATTCTTTTTGGGATTACAAGTTGAACAACTACCTGAGGGAATTTTCATTCACCAGACGAAGTATGTTCGTGATATTCTAGATAAATTTAGGATGTCAAGTTCTACTTCAGCTGCTACCCCACTTGCAACAAATCATGGGATTCACCCAGATCTCATCGGAGACAGGGCTGATGAAACGTTCTACCGATCCATGATAGGTTCTTTGATGTACTTAACAGCTTCACGTCCTGATATCATGTACCCAACGTGCCTCGCAGTAAGATATCAATCTAACCCGAGAGCTTCACATATGATCATTGTGAAGAGGGTATTGCGCTACCTGAAAGGAACTCCTTCATTGGGGTTGTGGTATCCTAGGAAAGGCGATTTTACGCTCGAAGGGTATTCCGATTCGGATTTCGGATGCTGCAAAGTCAATGCTAAATCAACAACTGCAGGTTGTCAGTTCTTTGGACCTAGATTGGTTACCTGGCAGTGTAAGAAACAAACGTCTGTGGCGTTATCTACATATGAAACAGAGTACGTATCAGCTAGCAGTTGCTGCTCTCAGATCCTGTGGATACAGCAACAGATGCGCGACTACGGTTTGCAGTTTCTTAACACACCTCTTTTTGTTGATAATGAGGCCGTTATAAATATTAACAAAGAATCCAGTACATCACGCTAAAACTAAACACATAGAAATTCGTCATCACTTTATTCGAGATTGTTTTGAAAAAAAGTTGATACGAATTGAGAAAATCCACACTGACGAACAGAAAGCTGATTTGCATACCAAAGCTTTTGATAAAAATCGGTTTCAATATTTGTTAAAACTGAATGGTATGAAGCTTCTGTCAGTGTCGGACGACATAATTGGCGTTGATGAGAGTACTGTTGCGGATGAAGACGAGAAACAATCTGCAATGGTTTGTTGATTTTTTACCTGTTTAGGTATTTAGAGAGAGTAGATATATGTATATAGATATATTTTCAGAAAAATACAAAAACAGTAAAAAATGCAAAAATACAAAAACAATATAAAATCTGAAAAAGAGCTTGTGTATATAGGAAAAATGATAGTACATCGGCTAGACAATTACAGTATGCTAAAGAATTGTAAAGTCTAAATGAGTTAAACAGTCTCACTAATGATGTGTCGATAGGTTTTCGCACATTTTGTAGATTTATTCGGGATATAAATCCAAAATTTTCAAACTTGTGAAATTTGTGGGGAACACTACTTGGATATATAGGTAACCCCTGAAATCTCGTTTGAAAGGTCTCGTATTCTGATATACAAGATTTTTATACTCAATGATGTCTGGGGTATTATTTCTGATTGACTCATTTGCCGGAGCTTCTTGGATCGCGAAGCATGAATCAGCATCTTTATTGAAGTTGGTTAAGTCATAGTTTTGTAATGTGCAGGATCTTCCAAAACTTGTATCCAGATGGATCATGGATAGTGGAGCTTCAAGACATATGACAGGGAAGACTGCGTTGCTGTATGATGTGAGAAACATAAATGGAGCATACGTAGGATTTGCTGGTAATCAAGGAGGAAGGATTGTTGGTGAAGGAACGTTATCCAACGGGATTGTGACGTTTGAGAGAGTTAACTACATTGCTGAGCTGGAGAATAATCTGCTGAGTATCTCCCAGATTTGTGACAGGATGTATACTACTAACTTCACTGACAAAGAATGTTTGATCTTGAAACCGAGATTTGTGATACCTGAGGAATCGATTATCATGAGGGCACCGAGAGTTAATGATCTATGCGTGTTAGATATGAGCGTAGCTACTACAACCACCGGCCAGGCTCATTGTTTGGTGTCCAGAGCAACCGAGAAAGAATCGAGATTGTGGCATCGCAAGATGGGGCATATTCACCTAAGGAAGATGAATCACTTGGTGCACAACGATTTGGTTACAGGAGTTCATGTCAAAGGTTTTCATCTGGAAGGGGAGTGCATTAGTTGTATTAAAGGCAAACAGAAGAAAAAGTCACACCCTACAAAGCAAATCAATTCAGTTTCGAGACCTTTTGAAAGACTTCACATGGATTTATTTGGTCCTGTGAATGTCAAAAGTATTACAGGAGACTACTACTGTTTGGTTGTTACTGATGATTATTCCAGATTTTCGTGGGTTTCGTTCTTAAAAACGAAAGACGAAACATTTGACAGTTTGATGGCGTTGTTCACGAGGATTGAGAACCTGTACCAAAGGCGTATCAAAAGAACATACCGAAAAGTCGAAACTGATATCTCTCTGCGCATACGGAAGTATCGACCTGAGATCCCTCGGTCCTCGCATACCTAATTTATGTACAGATATCATTGTAGTATACTCACCTGTAAGACTGAATATTGGGATTCTGGACACGGGAGTATATTCAAGAGGTGGGACACATGAATGAGCTAAGTTCATAAGATATCTAAATCGTATCCTGGGTAAATTGAAAATTGTGTGAGAATTTAAGATGGATAAGTATATCGACAATCAAGGTGAATTGTTTAAGTCTGAATATGAAATGAAGCTTAACGGTACTAGTAATTTGTCTGAAAAGCTGATATGATTCCCTGACACGCTCACCAAAAATAAGTTTGTAAATAGTTTACTTTGTTTACTTTTTGCAAGACTAAGTTTTCTGCATTTCATTTCTTAGTTTAGAATACATTTTAAAAAAAATCCAAAAAGATTTTTTATTTCTGCTTTATTTTTGACAAACCAAAGTAGAGAGTTGATTGTTGGATTCTCAGATGATTGAAGCAGATGCAGGAAATTCTGGACTGAAGAATGAGGAGAGCTTAACTGGTTGGAAGTTTGATTTATTGAAAAGTCAAAAACAAGTTCATTAACTTGATACTTGTTATTTTCAGAAAAAGTTTGAAAATGTTTTCAAAATCAGTTTGATTCGTCAAATGATCAACCAAGGTCATTGAGTTGAACTTGGTAGATTAATTGAGTAATCAGGGTCATTAACTTGGACCTGAATACTTAAGTGGATTTGTAAAAGCTGATTAAGTTTGTGATTTATCGTTGACAAGATAGACTGTGATGTTATTGTTTGAGACACAGGTGTTGGACTTCATTATTCCCACGGAAGCTAATTGTCAAAGCTTGAACCAGAACAAAACCTCAGATTCTAGCATATCGAGAGGGGGAGTCTATGAAAGGGGGAGTCTGGATCAATGATCAAAGTGAAGTCTGAAGATGGAGCCAGGACAAGATTATGAACCTGTGAAGATAGAGTGCTTTTAATGTGAAGACAGAGAGTTGGAGAAAAGACCAAGACTAAAGACTCGGAGCTGAAGACTTCGTCAACATCCAAGGGGGAGTCTGTTGATGCATGGAATGTCTGTTGACTTCGTCTGCATTAAGTCTGAGGTGACGTTTGGTCAAGATAGTCAAAATTAGGGTTTATATAGAAGGTTTAGCTTATATGTACATAGGTTATAAGTAGTTTCGCTTTTGTGTACATATGGTTCCGCTCATGTGGTCATCAGGTAGTTCCGCTTATTTATCACTTGGTAGTTTTGCTCATATGGACTGCCATAAGAGCGAAACCTACAGTCATATAAATACCTGATGTGATCATTAGTCGTGTACGTTGGAGCGGAACCTTGTCATTAGCTTTGTAACGAAACTCTGTCAAAATCATTTCAGAAAGCTTATAAAGGGAAGGAATTGAATAGAAAAGGCTGTGTATGTGAAGATGAACGTTCTCCACTGACTGTTTAGGGTCGGAACACGGTCCAACACCTTCTTCAAACACTTTCTAGCTTTCAAACAGCTAATGATCCTCAAAGGCGTATCGCGCTTCTCTCCATGAACCACAATCGTCTCTCCATCCGCCATTGGGATGCGAATGGTCTTCTCGTGACATACAATCTCGGCTCTGTTACTTGACAACCAATTCATCCCTACTTCCACATCGAAGCTTCCCAATTCGACTGGCAGTAGATCTAGTGTATACTCGTGTTCTCCCAATTCTATTACGCATCCTCTGATGACTTCATTCGTTTCAACTAGCTTTCCATTAGCTAGTTCAATGGAGTACGGAATGTGTAACTTACTAGCAGTTAACCCAAGCATTTTCTTAAATTCTAGCGATACAAAACTATAGTCGGCACCAGTGTCAAATAGTACAGATACATAGCGTTGATTAATAGGGAACGTACCAGTAACGACATTTGGATCCTGGCGTGCTTCCCTCGCACCGATATTTTCCTTGTGCCTGATTAAGCTTTAGGCATTCTCGCTTGAAGTGCCCGATGTCCCCGCAATTAAAACATCCCGGTCCTCGACCGTTACCATTACCATTCCCATTACCGCCTCGATTGTTGTTCGCTCCCCGGTTACCAGCTTGATTCCCAGCATTCCCACAGTTACCATTCTTGCCATTTCCTCCTTGTTGGCGGTTCCCATTACCATTTCCATAACCTTGTTGACCACCACGACCAGCACCAGTACCAGCCCAGCATGTTTCCTTTGAATGGCCAGTCTTCCCACAAGACTCACATTTCCTTAACTTGCATTGGCCGGAGTGATGATACTGACATATCTCACATTTGGGCAGAGCGCCCATGTGTCCCTTCCCTTTTACTTCGGCACCAGATTTAGCTTCAACTGGTGGGTTCACCTCCTTCTTCCCGCTGGCGCTGCTGGTACCCTTTTTAAAATTGGAAAACTTCCTTTTGTTTTCTCCTGAGGATTCCACATGTGTTTCTTTCTTCTTCGGATCAGAAATTGAAAACTTGTTTAACCTGATAGCTTCCTCAGTCAGAGACATGCTCAGGTCTATAGCTTCAGTAATCGTTGCCGGTTTTGACGATGTAACCATGCTCATAATCTGAGGTGCCATCCCCTAGATGAAACGCTCCACGTGTTTGAATTCAGGCGTAACCATGTATGGTACCACATGTGACAGATCATGAAACCTTTGTACATACTCGGCGATCTTTGGGCCGTCCATTTTAAGATTCCAAAATTCAGTTTCCAGCTTCTGAATCTCGGCCCTGGAGCAATACTTATTACGCATTAGCTCTTTCAGCTCGATCCACGTTAAAGTGTAAGCTGCTGCCTCTCCCAGGGTTTGGACTTGGAGATTCCACCATGAAAGTGCTCCATCAGTGAACAACCCAGAAATGTAGGTGACTTGTTGTTCTGGTGCGCATTTGCTCATCCTTAACACGGAATCCGTCTTTTCTGTCCATTGAACATAGGCCACTGCACCCCCGGTGCCATCAAAGTTTAACGGTTTACAGTCTAGAAATTTCTTGAAAGTACAGCCTGTACAAGTAATGCCATATACAGGAATCATTAGCAATTGCTCATGGAATGTCCAAATGTAATGTAATGTGTCTCAACCGACTTAAACATTACCATTTGGAGGGTTGCTCCTCGATGTATTTCCGCTAGTCTCGGCGCGTAAGGCCTCGTAACCAGCTATTGCTTCAGAGATTCTTGCTTGCAATTCTGCCTCAGTAGTGGGCAAACGATTTTCCCTTCTTGGAGGCATCTTCTATAAGAAGATTGTATAGGTTAAGTCGTAATAAGTATAATGAGTACGTAACACGCGTATGTAATAACATTCATCAACACAATAACACATAACACCCCATGTCATAACACAAAACAAATAATCCAACAATGCATGTAATGAGAAGGCTGCGATTGAGCTATCATATAACAAGACCACAAGTACAGTTTACAAGTTTTACAAATGTTTCGTACATCAAAAGAGACTAAGGGTCACAACGCCGTTGTTTGAATCATCTAACCTTATACAACAACCAAAAGTCAAATATCAAAAATCATTAATCATCATGTGGTCTTCAAAATGCTATGCAGTCGGCTCAATAGCTGCGCTCTCATCAAAAGTAATGCTATCTGCAGAAAACCAAAAACCCCTAAGCTGATGGTGGGGGAGGAGGAGGTGGAGGAATGAAAAGCAACCGGCGCAGATGCACCAAATCCTCCTCGAGTGCATAAACAATATGCAACAAACAAGCAATCTGCTGCTCCATCGTCAAGAATCGGATGTGGAAATCCGGATAAGGAAATAGTGGAGTAGGTGGAAAAGCAGGCTGTGATGGATCAGAAAAAGATGGAGGACGCAGGATCCTCTCAAGCTCAGCGACTCTCTGACTCAACATGTCCTGCTATAACTACACAGACAGAAGTATATCATCCGTCGTATACCCAACATGAAAAGGATGGTATGGATCTGACAAAGGCATGACGTTGGGCGAAGACCACATAAATGGCTCGCCCATGGGTGCCGAAGAAGAGAAAGTAGTGTGTGCAGCAGGTGCAAAAGGGGGCATAAATGGAAAGGTTGCTGTCATAGGTGGTACGTGATCGTGCTGCGGAGTAGAAGGTCCTTCCCCTGGACGGGGAGGAGGTATGTCCTGAAGAAAAGTGATGGGTAAATCCATGCGGTGAACGTCAGATATGTGTGGGTGATACTGTGGGACATCAACGGATGCATAAACAGGTGCAGCAGGGGGAGTGACTGATCGAACAAAAGGAGGATAATCATCGTTATCCTCAATCCACCCATTACGGGTGTCAGCATATCTAGGATCTACGTGTGTAGCAAAAGATGCACGGTCAACAAGCACCGGCATAGGGTCAAGCAGAGGTGCAACAACAACAGGAACATCAACAACTGGTGGTGCAATGGCTGGAACCTCAACAACTGGTGGTACAATAACTGGTGCATCAACAACGGGTGGTGCAATGACTGGAGCATCAACAGGAATAGGGTCGTGCACGGGTAAAGGGTCGTGAGCAAACACAGGCTCTGGTTTAATATCCGGCTCTAGGACAGCTAGAGCAGGCTCATAATCAGCGGGCATGTCAAGAAGCTGGTCATCAGGAAAAGCAGGAGCCTCAACAGGCTGCTCCTTAGGGATAAACTCGACATCCTTGTCTAAATCAAAATCGTGTGGAAAGTTAGGGATGAACCCAAAACCCAGCTGCGGAACCAGCGCCTCAGTCATGGCAGTGTCGGTATCGGTGTCTGTGGGGTATCGCTGTAACTCCAACACATGGAGAGTAGAAGATGACACTGACTCAAAAGAATCTGGACCAGAAGAATCAAAAGGAACCTCCATATCAGGAACCTCAACAACAGGGACAACAAGGCCATCAACCGGAATATCAGCAAGTGGAACATCGTCATCCATCAGGGCCTCGCCATCCTTGTCACCCTCCGGGGGACCCTCAATGAATAGATCGATGTCGTCATCAGATAACGCATCAAGTAGCAGATCCTCAACAGGAAGTGCAGCGAGAGGAAGAGAAGCAGGGATCTGAACAAGAGGGAGATCCCTGTCAAAAAGACCATCAGCTAAAGGCATGTCGTCTCCAAAGTCCGGTAGGGCGAATGGCTGGAAATCGTCCACGTCGGTACTCGTAGTGTCCGATGTATAAACCTCACCCTCAGGCAGAATCTCGTCGTCTGATACTATCGCTATAGGGTCCAGTGTGTCTGACACTCCAGTATCAGAAGAAGATGGCATGGTGTCTGTAACACAACCACACGTATGCACATATATCAACATGTAATCAAATAAGCATGTAAGTCACAACAATGTAAGCAAGTAATCACCCTAGTCTTCCCCAGACTAACTCACCAAGTCTCTTAGACTGAACTCCCTAGTCTCTCAGACTAACTCCCTGGTCTCTAAGACCAACCTCCCAGTCTCTAAGACTAATTCCCTGGTCTCTAAGACCAACCTCCCAGTCTCTAAGACTAACTCCCTGGTCTCTAAGACTAACTCCCTGTTCTCTAAGACCAACTCCCTGGTCTCTAAGACCAACTTCCTCAGTCTCTAAGACTAAACCTCCCTTATTCTCTAAGACTGATCCTCCCTCGGTCTCTAAGACTGAACTCCCTCAGTCTCTCAGACTGAATTTTAAAGATAAATTTTGAAATGTGTATTTGTGCCTTTTGTTTGTAAAAATGTTGTACCCTAGATCTGGACGTTTTGTTTATGCAATGTAAAAATGTTTTCGTGAGAGCCCTGATGATCATAGTCTATGTTGGATCGTCGTGTGACCCTAACGAGTCAATCAGAAGAGTTATACATCAATATCAAAGGTGGAATCAGTGATATCAACGTGATTACAGCTTGATTCTCCCTAATTATCTTCCTTTTATTGATTTCAAAGCTTTTACAGATCGTTGACAAATCAGCAGCACCTCGGCTCTGAAATCGGAAAGTTACAAATGAACTAGCAGGTTGGGTATTTATAGGACAAGTAATTTTGCACGGAATTACACAAGCGAAATTACCTTCATGCGAAATTACTAATTTCGTATGAAATTACCCTTGTGTAATTTCGTGCGAAATTACCCTTTAACTTCCAAAACCTGTTTTCTGACCTGCTAAACACTGGTTTATCCTATCTTGACTCAAGACTCTATAAAGACGAAGTTAACAGACATTTATGCACCAACAAACTCCCCTTTGGATGTTGGCGAAGTCTTCAATATCGAGTCTTTGGCTGTTTTCAGTCTTGATCTATTTTCTCACTTTTCCAATTTGTCTTGACACAGTAAAGCATCCTTTAATCTTTATCTTCAAACTCCCCTTTGAATGTTGATCCAGAATCTAGACTCCCCTTCTCGATAAGCTGGGACTTGAATTCTGGCTCAAACTTTAAACAAATTTGCCATGGGGATTTCACTTTACTTCCTTCACACTTTCAAACCTGTAACCTGCTTCTAAAAAATTTGACATTACAGTCTATTCACATTTAAACTTCTCTTGATGTTTATCAGTTTTAGAAATCCACTTAAGTTTCCAGTTCCAAGTTAATGACCCTGGGAACTCAATTTATCTACAAAGTCCAACTTAATGACCTTGGATGACTTGTGACAAAAACAAAACTGATTTTTGTTCAACATATTTCTGAAAATTACAAGTTTCAACATAATGAACTTGTTTTGACTTTTCAACTTTCAGGTTTTATAATGATTAGTTCCAAACTCATCTTCCAGCTAGAATCTTCTTGCAACTGCTTCTGACTGAGAATCTAACAATCAGCTTTCCACTTTGGTTTGTTGAAAAATAAAGCAGAAATGTAAAATCTTTTTGGATTTTTAATAAAGATTCTAAACTTAAAAATGAATTGCAGAAATGAAATGCAGTAAAAGTAAACTATTTACAAATATATTTTTGGTGAATGTGTTAGGGAATCATATCAGCTATCAGACAAGTTACTAACACCGTTAAGCTTGATAACATTCTAAGAATTAAACAATTCGCTTAGATTGTCGATATACTGGTCCACTTTAAATTTTCACACAAATTTCAATTTGATCAGGATACGAATTTAGTGTTTTAGAGACTTAGCTCATACGTGTGTACCATCTCAGAATATACTCCTGTATCCATACAACTATATTCAGTCTTACAGGTGAGTGCACACTAATGATATCTGTAAAGGGGTGAATGCGAAACCATGATAGCTCATGTCAGAACTTCCATTCGTGTAGAGAGATGATGGTTCGACTTTAGGTGGGTTCTCTTTAGGAATCTTTTATTTCAACAGCACATGATTAGCATTTTGCAATGTTTTATTATTTTTTTATGCTGAGGGTGAGCTTTTAAGAATAAAGCTAATACAAAGCATTATACGATGACTAGGCCATTGCTCCCGCAAAATCAGAAGTCCTGGTATAATACCCCATATATCATCACGTACAAAGACCTAGTATGTCAGAAATAGCATCTTTCAAACAAGATTTCAGGGGTTACCTATATATCCAAGAGATGTTCCCCACGAAATAAGCAAGTGATGATTTTTTAGGTTTATATCCCAAACAAACCTACTAAATGTATAAAAACCTATCAGCATATCATCAGCGAGATTGTTTAACACTTTATTCATTACAAATCTTTAGCGTACTGTAACTGTCAAGCCGATGTACTATCATTTTCCCTTTATACACAAGCTCTTTTTCAGTTTTCTATTGTTTTTGGTTTTTAGAAATATTTCATGTTTTTGGATTTTTAAAATTTTTTTACTGTTTTTGTATTTTCTGGAAATATTAAACTACCTACTCCCCCTAAATACCAAAACAAGTAAAAAATCGACAAACCATTGCAGATTGCTTTTCATCATCATCTACAGTGGTACCTTCATCAACGCCAATGATTCCATCCGACACCGATAAAAGCTTCATACCGTTTAGTTTTAAAAGATATTTAAAACGTGTTTTGTCAAACGCTTTGGTATGTAAATCAGCTTTTTGATTGTTAGTGTGGATTTTCTCAATTCGTATCAACTTCTTCTCGAAACAATCGCGAATGAAGTGATGACGAATTTCTATGTGTTTCGTTTTAGCGTGATGAACATGATTTTTTGTGATGTTTATCGCTGCCTCAATATCAACAAAGATAGGGGTGTTAAGAAATTGCAAACCGTAGTCGCGCATCTGTTGCTGGATCCACAAGATCTGAGAACAGCAGCTGCTAACAGATACATACTGAGCTTCACATGTGGACAAAGCTACAAAGGTCTACTTCTTACATTGCCACGTGACCAATCGTGGTCCGAAAGACTGACAACCCGCTGTTGTTGATTTAGCGTTAACTTTGCAGCATCCAAAAACGGAATCGGAATACCCTTCGAGCATGAAATCGCCTTCTTTTGGATACCACAACCCCAATGATGGAGTTCCTTTCAGGTAGCGTAATATCCGTTTCACAGTCACCATATGCGAAGCTCTCGGGTTAGATTGAAATCTTGTTAAGAGGCAGGTAGGATACATGATATCGGGTCTTGAAGTTGTGAAATACATCAGCGATCCGATCATGGAACGATACATCGTTTCATCTACCTTCTCTCTAGTGAGATCAGGGTTTATCCCATGGTTCGTCACTAACGGGGTGGAAGCTGGAGTAGATCCTGACATCCCAAATTTCTCTAAGAAATCATGAACATACTTCGTCTGATGTATGAATATTCCCTCAGGCAGTTGATCAACTTGAAGTCCCAAGAAGAATTTCATCTAACCCATCGATGACATTTCAAATTTCTGCTTCATAACTTTTTCAAACTCTTTGCACAAATTTTCATTTGTTGAATATGATATCATCTACGTATATCTGAACTATCAGAAGATGTCCATCGACTTCTTTGGTGAAGAGAGTGGCATCCACTTTTCCACAGATGAAGCTGTTGGCAAGCAGATGTTGAGACAATGTCTCATACCAGGCTCTCGGGGCCTGGTGTAAACCATACAGCGCTTAATCCAGTAAATAGACCTTGTCTTTGTGGATTGGATCGGTGAAGCCCGGTGGCTGTCCGACATATACCTCCTCTTTTACCATCCCATAGAGAAAAGCCGATTTAACATCTAACTAAAAAACTTTAAATCCTTTCCAGGACGCAAATGCTAGGAAGATTCTAATCGCTTCTAGTCTAGCAACGGGAGCATACACTTCAGTGAAATCTATACCCTCCTGCTGACTGAAACCCTGGACTACGAGTCGAGCTTTGTTACGAATAATAACCCCTCGATCGTCTCTTTTACACTTAAACACCCACTTGGTGTTGATCTTCCTGTGACCATCAGGTAAGTCTACCAATTTCCACACTCCTAACTTCTCGAATTGACTCAACTCTTCTTGCATAGCATTGACCCAAGAATCTTCAGTTAGCGCCTCTTTGTATGTTCGTGGTTCCATCTGCGAAATAAAACAACTTAGTGAAAACTCAGTTTGTAAAGGAGCTACTGTAGAATAAAAACAAGTAAGGCCTTGGTCAATTTGTCGTCTAGTGCGAACGCCTGATAGCAATTCTCCGATAATCAACTCCTCTGGATGGTATGAAAGAGTTCTTGGCATCACCTCACCTGGAGCATCTACCTCCCCTTCCAAATTAGTGATATTCCGGTTTACATCGTGTTCACCGACTGGATTTGTTTGACTTGAAATCTGGATTTGCTCCCCCTCAGAATATGAATCACCGCGATCGAATATTGTCATGTTGTCAGATTCTAAATTCTCATTGACTGCCGTATGATTATCAGGAGCTTGTTCATGTTCTGAAGATTGTTGAATATCATCATGTTCACCAGCATTACTTGGACCGGCTTCATCATCCGTTTCTTCCTCTGTTTCATCCTCTATGTCAAACGAATCCCACAGATTATCATAATTGAATCGCCATGAATTGCCTGGATTCTGTGGTGGCATTGTGTAACCTTGACATTCAACATTATGAGCTTCAATAATCCGCTTCAAGCTTGGAACAAAGACTCGTTTCAATGGACTTGAGTAATCCACAAATATTCCTTCGATGCTCTTTGGACCAAACTTACCAAAAGGCTCTAGAACAGTGCAGAGAGACCCAAACGGTTCTAAATACTTCAGGTTCGGCTTGCGGTTGTTGATCAATTTGAAGCATGTTTTGTTGAATTTCTTTACAATGAGAACCCGGTTGAGTGTATAGCAAGCGGCTGACACTACTTCTGCCCAAAAATTGACTGGTAGCTTTGAATCAGTAAGCATCGTCCTGGCCGTTTCGATTAGCGTCCTGTTCTTTCGTTCTGCTACTCCATTTTGCTGCGGAGTGTAAGGAGCACTAAATTCTTGCAATATACCTCTCTCATCACAATATTCTTCCATTCTGACGTTCTTGAACTCTGTACCGTTGTCACTTCTGATTCTACTGATACGAGCATGGTACAAATTTTCAATTTTTCTGAACAACGCCATCAAACTTTCAAATGTCTCATCCTTAGATTTCAGAAAAGATACCCACGAAAATCTGGAATAGTCGTCAGTTACTACAAGACAGTAGAGATCACCGGTTACGCTTTTGACGTTCACTAGACCAAAAATATCCATATGAAGTCTCTCTAGCGGTCTCAAAACTGAGTTGAGTTTCTTTTGAGGATGTGATTTCTTCTTCTGCTTACCTTTGATGCAGCTAATGCACTCCCCTACCAGATGGAAACTTTTCAAACGAACACCGTTTACCAAGTCATTGTGTACCACGTGATTCATTTTTCATAAATGAATATGGCCCATCTTACGATGCCATAACTGTGACTCCTTTTCCGTTGCTTTTGACATGAAGCAATCATGTCCAACACATACAGATCATTAACTCTAGGTGCTCTCATGATAACCCACTCTCTGGGAACAACAAATCTTGGTTTCAAGATCAAACATTCTTTGTCTGTGATTTGCGTTGTATACATTCTATCACAAATTTGAGAAATACTCAGAAGATTATTTTCCAGCTCGGCAATGTAGTTCACTCTTTCAAATGTGACAATACCATTCGATAAAGTTCCTTCACCAACTATTCGACCACCTTGATTTCCTGCGAAACCCACATATCCTCCATTAAACCCTCTAACATCATACAGCAGGGTCTTCTTCCCCGTCATGTGCCCAGAAACTCCTTTATCCATAATCCAACGTGAAACGGATCTTGATGCCACCCAAGCCTCTTTTGACTCAGGTAGCTGGAAATCAATGATAGTTCTTTTGGTGATCAATGGTGGAAAATTCTTGTCATTGATCTTCAAGTTGTGTTCAGACCCAACCTCAACCTCTTTGTATAAGAAAAACTCATCTTTCTGAGGTTGACCAGATGGTTGGTCTTTCTTTGGAACATCCTTCTTTTCAGAATTTAGCATTTGTTTCTCAAGTTTCTCATAGAAATCCAAAGGAACATTCATCTTTACCGGTGTGGTAGAAGATGATTGTTTTTCTGACTCTGAAACCTTTGGTTTTGGAGAAGTTGTTTTCTTTTCAGCAACTTTTGGCTTCCATGTTTGTTGAGATGATGCAACCCGTGTGTAAAACTTGTCATTTTTAGTTACCACATTCTTTACAGGCTCAGTTTCGATTTTGGTGTTGTCATTTTTCAAAACTTTCTTCTCAACAACCATTGGAGCTTTACCTTTTGCATCAACTTTCTTTTTCTGACTCTCAACAACTTCAGACTTAGGCTTTAAGTTGGTGCACTTTCGTGCAATGTGTCCAACTTGATTGCATTTAAAGCATGTACAAGTATCAACTACCCAACTTGTACCTTCAGTCTGAGGCTATGAGGCCTTCATCTCAGAGAACTCTTGATTTAATTTTGAAAAAATTTCAGATTCTGGCTCAGAAAGTAAGCTAGAACTTGAACTTCTCACAAAAACCTTTATCTCGACAAATCTCTTGTTTTGAACATTCCTTTTCTGATAATTCTTACCACCCTGATATCCACCTGACCATCTGTTTTGGTTGTTGTTATGAAAACGCGGTGGTACAACAGGTTTTTTATAGTATGATTTATTTTTTTTCAAAATTCAATTGTCTCTCAACATGTTTCAAACCTTCAATTTCAGACACATCAATCTCAATCAACTTAAACACATTTCTTAGTTTGCCAACATTCACATTCTCTAATGGAAAATCACGATCCGAATACAACTTATCAGATCCTGCCATCTTGTACATCACAAGATTAGGTTCTTCACTTAAGTTGTTTTTGGATTTTGATTTTGGAATATATTTGTCCAAAAAGCATTCATCATCCTTAGTAGTGTCACTTTCAGTTTTCAAATCATTCTCAGCCATGCTTTTAACAATTTCAGATTGGACACTATCTTCATCGGAAGATGAAGTGAATGTGACATCAATTGTGTCTGGAAGTTTCACCTCATTTTCTTCTTCATCATTAGCCAACCCGGATTTTTTCTTTGAAAAATTGTTTAACGCTGGCGGTGGAACCTGATGATACCCGACCCCAGTTCCATCCGAGTAAACATCTTCGCCTGCTTTGTTTTTCCCAATTGGTTTAGGAACGATATGTTGAAGAACAAAGCTTGCGGAGTTGATTTGCTCTTCTTTACTCTAAGAACTCCTGACAGTTGCACATTTTCTTTGTTTGTTTTACCATTTCTTTTATCAGAATCTTTTACCGTTCGTTTTAGCTTTTCAAAATTTTCTGTGAGTTGTCGATTTTCATGAATTAGCTTTTCGTTTTCTTTCCTAATTCTTTCTATGTTACTTTTATCATTTTCGATTTCTCAATTAATTCTTTTTGACGTTCATTTGAAGCTTTTAACATTTTGTCACGGTTTAGAATCTGATTTTCAACATCTCTGACCCTTCCTGTCAGTTCTTCAACCTTTTTACTACTGAGGTAAGCAAGTGTACTATAAACCTTGCAGTTTTTCATGCAATTTTTGCAGTCACTCTCAGTTTTGACTTTCTTACCTGACTCATTGATTCCATCATTTTGACTGACCATGCTTTTCGACTCAGTTCCAGAACCAGAAACTACCTCTAGCTCTTTTGAAGCAAGTACTTTATCAGCCATCTTCTTCAAATTTTCAGCAGTAAACTCCTGTGACGTGTCAATAATCACGTCATCAACTTTATTTAACTGCGGCTCTTTCTCGTTTTCTTTTTCTTTTTCATCAGCTTCTCCTCCTCCCCACCACAATCTCTGATTTGCTTCTTCTTCTTCTTCAGCACTAATTGAGTTTGGATCAACAGCAATGTTTCCTTTAGGATCAAGGTAACATTCTCTATCAGCATCCCATCTCTTCGCCTGCTTAGCTTCTTTAAATGTATGATAGATTCTGCTTATCCTGTTTTGGGCTTTCATCCTTCTGTTGACGAATTTTTCTTCTTCATTTCTGTTGTCTTTGAAAGGAACAATTTTTGTCACAAACGCATAGCCCACTTCATCCTCTTCTGGTAGTAGTTCACTCCCATCGAAACCTTCGTCATCATGAATAACAGCAAGAGCTCTTGATTTTTATTTGGTGTTATCTTCAAGCTGCTTCATTCTGGGAGGTTCAGATTTGTTCTGATGATAAATTGCTCTTTTGTAATAATCTTCACGAAATGGATTTGCAGTATCATCAGCAGGTGCGTTTTGACATTCGCGTTTGAAATGTCCCTTTTGTTTACATCTGAAGCACGTGACCTTTGATTTATCAAAACCAAGTTTTGTGGAAGGTCCGCCAATTGAATGTCTGCCTGTAATCTCCATGAGCCTTTGTGCACGTCGGACCGCACTAGCCATACACCACCTGATATCGATCAACACCATCTCTTCTGGGTCGATCTGATCATAGTCGTCCTTGGTGAGGTTAGTGTTTCTGATTTTACCTGCAACAAGACTTTCATAAGATTCTAAAACAGATGCTAAAAACACCATTTGTTGTTTGGCAGATTCTTCACTAAAGTTTTGAGCATTTTTAAGATCAACAACGATATTGCATTGGAACAGTTTCTTTGGAGCTGATTGGCTTGGAGTTGTTGACGATGAACCACTATGAAAACCACTGCTTGAACTTTCTTGATTTGACGTGTTAGAATTTTCAGCTGAGAAAGCTGTCTTAGGAGACACATTCTTCGGGATCATACTTCCTCGGTAATACAGATCAATATTCTGCTGATATGAGGAATGATTGACTTTATATGATTTCTTGATCTCCATCTCATGACTCTCCAGTCTTTCAATTAACAGATCAACCGTCAGATCCTCCGACTTGATTGTGTTCTTCAGCTTTAAAGCAAAGTATTGCCAGTCTTTCTCATCCGGCAACGAGTCAAACAGTTTGTCAACTAACTCTTCTTGAGAATATATGATTCCATGTCTTGCCAGCTCCAACTTCAAATGCCCGAATCTTTCAATCATCTTAGAAACAGATTCGTTTTTCAAACATCCAAACAAATCAAACTCTTTTCTTAACAGCTTCTTTTTGTTTTTGACTATCTCAGCACTACCCACACATTTAACTCTCAATTTCTCCCATAGATCTTTCACATTTATGTACTCAATCAATGATATTATGTCGTCTCTCACAGGCTGATGAAGCAATGCAATGCACTTTTGTTCAGCAACAAAACTATCTACATCCTTAGATTCTGTTATATTTTCATAATCTGATCTTCCCATATTGAAACCATTCTTCAAGCTCTTCCAGCTTGGATACGCAAACGCTTTTAGCCACTCTTCAAAACTTTTAGCCCATCTATTATATTCTTCAATCGCCATCAGTTTGGGAGGTTTGTTGTAAGTCCCATAAGCACTCTCCACACTCAAAGCATCAGAAAGAGTTTTCTTCACACTCGGATATGAAACGTTTTCATTTGTGTTGTTTGATGTATCATCTCCGGTGTTTCCCGTGAAAGCAAACATGTCACTGAACGGATTCATAAACTCATCCGTCTTCACGTATCTGAAACAATCAACAAACACTTAGAAAATTTTTTGATTTTTAACAAAAACAGTTTCAAACGAAATTAGTCTTCAAACGAAATTAGAACCCAAACGAAATCAGAGTTTTCACATGAAATAGTATTTTCAAACGAAATTACCAAGTGAAATATAATTTCGTGCGAAATTAGCTTAAATTCAAACGAAATTAAGCCAACTTGGTACGAAATTAGTAATTTCATATCAAATTCTCAAACGAAATTTGATTTCGTATGAAATCAACAATACTTTCAAACGAAATTAACCACAATAAGTAATTTCATGCGAAATTACAGTTGACAATTCCGTGCGAAATTATGATGACATCATCATTTCGGCCACCTTTTTGTCAAATTGATCCGGTTTTTGTTCGAATTTTGGTCCAATTCTTTCAAGGATTCATTAAAACAGTGTTTTATGTGATATATGTGACATTCAATCCATTTTGTCCGTTAAATCCCGTTTAATTTTGAAAAGAATGAGTAGAAGTTAGGAAAACAAGCTGAATTGGTATGAACTCTTCGTCTTGAGCTCTGATACCACTTGTTGGATCGTCGTGTGACCCTAACGAGTCAATCAGAAGAGTTATACATTAATATCAAAGGCAGAATTAGTGATATCAATGTGATTACAGCTTGATTCTCCCTAATTATCTTCCTTTTATTGATTTCAAAGATTTTACAGATCGTTTGACAAATCGGCAGCACCTCGGCTCTGAAATCGGAAAGTTACAAATGAACTAGCAGGTTGGGTATTTATAGGACAAGCAATTTTAGACGGAATTACACAAGCGAAATTACCTTGATGCGAAATTACTAATTTCGTACGAAATTACCCTTGTGTAATTTCGTGCGAAATTACCCTTTAACTTCCAAAACCTGTTTTCTGACCTGCTAAACACTGGTTTATCCTATCTAGACTCAAGACTCTATAAAGACGAAGTTAACATACATTTATACACCAACAGTCTAGACTCGAGAAAGAATCCTAGTTCGCTATGATCGAGGCTCTGATACCAAGCTGTCACACCCTGACTTTTGCGGAAGCGTGGTTATTTTGTGTGACTTCTTAATACCATAGCAACAATCATAACTGTCACACCCCGACCACGTAAAACATCAAATCGTGGCGGAAACGTCGGGGAGTGTTGTAACAGAATTATTGTTCCACAACCAAGGTAATTAAAATAATATTTTATTCATCACCCAAGGGTGGAATACTGTAGGATCAGTTTTGACCACACGAATGAGTCAATCAGAGCTAGTGCTTACTGAAAATGTGGCGGAAACACATTTTCAGCATGATACAAAGATAAACGTAACAGAAAGGAGTAGAAACAGATGAATTCACACTTTAAACACTTTTTCTTCACTTGATAACGATTGCCACACGGTCAGCAGTTCGACGTAGAGTACAAGACAACGTTACAAATGAAGACAACTTCAGGGGTATTTATAGAGTTTGTGAACCGCTCATGTGACATGTCCACATGAGCGATCCAGCCTGGTTCGCTTTTGTGGAAATATGTCACAAAAGCGGTCCAGCATCATAACTTTCATATAATTACACTTTCAACCCCTGAACTAATACAAAATAATCTATCTAGACCATATACGTTAATCTAACTTTACAAAGACGCAGGCTCTAGACATTATGCACCAACAAACTCCCCCTTGGATGAAGCCGCAGTCTTTGTCTTGAAAGTTGTTCTTCAGATAGCAGCTTTGTACTGTTCTTCACGCCCTTTAGGCTTCCTGCTCAAAGCAATTCTTATCTTTTCATGCTTTCGCTTCTCTGCCTTCTCTTCTTCCTGTTGTTTCTTCAAAAACTTTCCTCTTTTTTCTTCCATCCTACGATTTTCACGTTCACGTTCACGTTTTGCTTTCTTCTTCATCTTTTCATCTAACTCCCACCATGACGATTTCCACTTGCTTTCGGAATTAATTCCTTTTTGAAAGCATAGTGATACAACGCGTTGGAACTGTTGAGCTTGATCTTTATCTTCTGCTTTACGTTCAGCACGAAGATCCTCTAACTTCAACTCTTCATACTTCTGATCCACTGTTGTTTCTAACATGCTTTCCACAACTCTATTCAGCATGTAGAACATGTATTCATGCAACGCTTTAGCAGCCATAAGCTCTTTATTCTTCAACTTATAGTACTCGTTTTCACTTTCTCGACGACTCTTCTCCTCTTCTAACTCAGACACTCGAACTTTCAAAACATCAATTTCTGTCTGATCAACTTCAATTTTTAGTTCCAACACTTTGTTTTCACCTTCTAACCTCTGCACCTTACCTGCAAGAGACTTTTCTATTTCAGCAATCTTTTTGCATTCATCCGCCAACTTTTTGTTTTCTGCTATCACCTCATCAATTCTCTTTTCTAACTTCAATACTTGAGAATTGTTTGCAAAATCGAAATCAACATCTAGCAGATTATCATGCGGTATTGCAAGGCCTCTACTTAAAGAACTAGGTTGTGCTTGGGTGATTGGAGGTGTGCCAAAAAGATCTTGTGAAGAATAATATTGTTGATGTGGAGGTGGTGATGGTGGAAACAGAGGAGATGGTTGTCGTTGTGGAGTAGGTTGTCTGGGTGGTGTTGAATGTGATAGAGGAGTAGGTTGTTTTGGTGATTGTTGTGGTGTTGGTTATCTAGGAGGAGATTGATGTATTGGAGATTGTGGAGGTGTTGGTTGATGTGGAGGTGTTTGTATGATCTTTTGAGGGCGCTTTGACACTTTAAACTTTGAAGTAGCCTTCTTTCGACCTTCAGCTTTCTTTTTACCCTTAGGAGTAGATTGTGATGCTGAAACATGCTCTGGAGAAGGTTCATAAGGTGCATCTTCTTTCTCTTCTCTCTTCCTCTTTCTGAGTAACTTCTCCTTTTCTACCTCCTCTCTCATTCGCCTTTCAAGTTCTCTTGCATCAACTACTTCAAACTCAGACACACTAGAAGAACTAGTAGTGTCTTTATCAACATCATCACCTTCAACATCTTCTACCACTTTCTCTCTTTCCTGTGGAATGTCAACATTATCAGTAAACAAATCTGTATGAATTTCAATATGTGCTACACTAGCCGCCTCTTGTTCCTTTTCAATGTTCACCTCAGGAACTTCTTCTTCAGACTCATCTACTAACACAGTTTCAGCCTTCTTCTTTTGTTTCTTCTTTGGCTTTGACGAAGAACCTTCACCTTCAGCTACTGGAGTTACAAGTCTACGTCTGCGTCCAGACTCCTTCACATACCACTCATTTTTTGTTGGTTTGAAACCCTGAATTATCTTCAACTCCACAGCATACAATGCTTCTTTCATTTCTTCTTGATTTCTCTAATTCTGATGATTTTCTGGATCAGGATCCACATAGTTTGCATCTCTCAGCAATCCAAAGTTTTCAATCACTAACTCCGGTTCTTGATGATGAGAATGATACTTGACAAGATTCTTTAATGAGAAATTAGACATGTGTGCTTGAACAAGAAGATCATCCTTAATGTTTCTGTCAATACCAGGATAAGCACGGTCAATCATCATTTGAACAAAGCGTGGATATCTCCAGACTCTAACATCTGATGCTAGATTCTCCACCATATAATGAAAAACTATATGTGAGAAGTTGTATTTCTTGTTCAACACCAATGCCGTTAGCATATTCATCTGATAATCTCTCATTTGATCATAACTACCCTTCGTGTGACTTAGAGAAATCAAAATACAATGTATTAAAAACTTGAACGATTTCTAAAATTTTGACTTTAAGTAGTTCCCGGTGTTCAATGTGCTTCTGTATCCCAAACGTAGCATACACCCTTCACCATTCGTTCAGGAAATCTTGTTGGATAGTTGGCTTCATCAGGAAAGTTGATCACTTCGTGAACTAACGCTTCAGTCACCAGAATAGTCTCCAACTTTCCATCCACTTCCACCACAGATGATATCACTTTGCTTGCCTCATCATACTTTGCATTCAGCCAAAATCGACTAATGTGAGATCGGTACAAAGGCCTCTGATCAGTCATCGCTTTCTTCACTGGAATACGATTCATGTAGTCCAATATACTGCTGAATTCTGAAAGCAAAGGATACTTTTCCACATCTAGATCAACACAACTGTTGTGAACTGGATCGAATAACACATTCATAGATGCCTGTACAACAACAACAAACAGGGACTTAGACAAAATTTCACATTTTGAACACTTTGACCAAAAAGGCGATTCATCACAGAACATTAAAAGCGATCCAAACATTATAATACCATAAAGGTGATCCAAGGACTTAACAACCCTATAGGCGATCCACAAGAATGACTAAAAAGCGGTCCAACTTTAAAAAAAAACACAAAAAGCGAGCCACCCCTAATCACATAAGCGATACAACCCTAATATGCCTTAAAAGCGGTCCAGAACTTGTTCCAATGGGCGGTCCTAGAATTTTATGAATGAGCGATTCAACATGGAACCTATGAGCGGTTCAAAGTACAACTGTTCACAAAAGCGGTTCAAATATGATCTATGAGCGGTTCTGAACAATCCTAACTGTAAAAGCGACCCTACACTCAAATCATGTAAAACATTTCTAAATCCTAAAATTGATACTACAAACATATTCTATACAAAATTCCGAACCTAAGAGTATCTTTTAATTTTGTTTGATTATCCTAAAACACCCTAGATCTAAACCTAAACACATTCAGTTCCGACAACCCTCATCAAACGATCAAATTTCATCAATTAGCATGTAATACTACACCTATTATCATCATACGACACTTAATCAACAATCATTTCACACAAACATGACATTCACAGGCTTAAAACATGAATCGTTCACTCACACAAGCCGACAGACATGATTTATCACAATAGAACTGAAATTAAAAGATGACGTACCTTGCCCATGATGTAAATGATGGAAATCTATCAAGAACAAGCAAAAACAAAGCTAAATCCGCAAGAAATCTCGAAGATCAGTTGAGATCGCTCGAATCGCCTCAGAGACAATGACGTAAAAGCGGTTTAGGGTAATGGCAGAATAAGCGGACCCAGTTCCTTATATATGAGGGTCTGAACCGCTTATTCGTCATGTCCTTATGAGCGGTCCACAATGATCATTTGACAAAAAAGCGGTCCAAAGATGTGTCATAAGAGCGATCCACCTTTTTTTTCTAAATTCAATTTTTAATCATTTTTCAACTTTTTCGATTTCACATGCTGCCACCCAGTTGACCAAGTCCAAGTTAATGACCTTGGAACAACTGACTGATCTTCCAAGTCCAAGTTAATGGCCCTGGATGATCAGATTTATGAAGTACTTTGTCGTTTTGTTTTAGAAGCAGTTCAAATTAATGAACTTTTGACGTTTAAACCATTTGCACATTTTATCTGTCAAACATCATACCAGATCTTTGTTTGCAATCACAGCTTACCCAACCCTCATCAGACACCGACATGATCTGCATATGGGCTTTGAACTTTCAATCCCCAGTATCAGTTGTCGAAAATAAAATGAGAAAAGAAAATCTTTTTGGGTTTAAAGCTGTACAAACTGAAATATATACACACAATATTTTTTCGAGCGTGTTAAGGGATCATATCAGCTGCCGACAGAACACAAGCACCGTTAAGCTTATTTCATTTTAAACATTTAAGCAATTCGCGTTGATTGTCGGTATATTGATCCACTTTAAATTCTCACAGAATTTTCAATCTATTCGGGATACGTTATTTAGTGTTTTAGAGACTTAAACATCAACGTGTGTTCCCACCTCAGTATATACTCCCGTATCCGGATCCCAGTATTCAGTCTTATAGGTGAATATACCACAACTGATATCTGTTGGGGGTAGATGCGAAACCGTGAGAGCTCAGGTCAGAACTTCCGTTCAGCAGAGAGATGACGGCTCGACTTTTCGGTGGGTCCCCTTTAGAGGATCTTTTGCATTTCAACAGCAGCGACTATCAATTTTATTGTTTCATCAGCATGCTGAGGGTGAAGCTTATGTTTCAAAGCTTTTTGCGTAAAGTATTATCCGGGGACTAGGTCAGTATTTCCATACAGCAGAAGTCCCGGGATAATACCCCAGATATCACCGAGTATAAAGACCTAGTATCTCAGAATACGAGACCTTTCAAACAGGATTTCAGGGGTTACCTATATATCCTGGAGGTGTTCCCCACGAAAACGCAAGTTAAATTTAGTTTATATCCCAAACCGATCTACTAAATCTGTAAAAACCTACCGGCACATCTTTAGCGAGACTGCTTAATTGCATTTTTACATTACATATCTTTAGCGTACTGTGCCCGTCTAGCTGATGTACTATCATTTCCCCTATACTACACAGCTCTTTTTGCATTTTTTAATGTTTTTGGATTTTTATGATTTTATCATGTTTTGTTATTTTTCTGCGAATATCTCCCCCTAAAACTAAAACATACTTTTGTGTTTTTGTTTTTAACGAAAAGCAGGAAATACAACTGTACAAACAAAAGTTGACAACTCGATACGGTTCAAGTCAGATCGCCGCCCAGCTCGGCTTCACACTCGATAACCCTCCCAGATTGCAGATTTTTTAACCCATTTAACTTTAAAAGATAATAAAATCTCTTTTTATCAAACGGTTTCGTGTAAAAATCAGCTTTCTGATCATCGGTGCTCACATGTTCAATCCGTATTAGTTTCTTTTCGTAACAATCTCGAATAAAATGGTGACGGATTTCTATGTGTTTCGTTTTTGAGTGGTGAACCGGATTTTTCGTAACATTGATGGCCGCTTCATTGTCCACAAATATTGGTGTATCCAAGAATTGCAGACCGAAATCGCGCATCTGCTGTTGAATCCAGAGAATCTGAGAACAACAGCTAGAGGCTGAGACGTACTCAGCCTCGCAAGTTGAGAGCGCGACTGCAGTTTGCTTCTTGCACTACCAGGTAACGAGCCGAGTTCCGAAGAACTGGCACCCAGCAGTGGTGGACTAGCGTTCTGCTTATAACTACCGAAATCTGAATCAGCAAAACTAGATAATGTAAAATCACCCGAGCGAGGGTACCACAAGCCGATGCTTGGGCAACCCTTCAAATACCGTAGAATGCGTTTGACGATCGTCAGGTGCGATTGCTTCGGGTTTGACTGATATCGTGCGCACAAACATGTCGGATACATGATGTCGGGCTGGGAAGCTGTAAGATACATCAACGAGCCGATGATCGATCTGTATAACGTTTCATCCATCTTCACACCTTGTTCATCCGGACAGATACCATGATTTTGTGCGAGGGGGGTTGATGCATGACTGCATTCTGTCATGTCAAACTTATCCAGCACGTCCTTTACATACTTCGATTGATGAATGAAGATTCTGTCGGGTAGTTGTTCAACTTGTAACCCGAGGAAGAACTTCATCTCCTCCATAGAACTCATCTCGAATTTCTTCTTCATCACAACTTCAAACTCTTTGCATAGCTCGTCGTTGGTGGAACCAAAAATAATATCGTCGACATAGATCTGCACAATCAGCAAGTGGCCAGCTACTTCTTTCGTGAACAAGGTGCTATCTACTGTGCCTCTTGTGAACCCGTTGTCCAGCAAGTAGGTCGATAGCGTCTCATACCAGGCTCTCGGGGCCTGGTGGAGACCGTATAGAGCTTTATCCAGCAAATACACCTTGTCTTTGTTTAGCGGATCTGCAAACCCCGGTGGTTGCCCCACGTAAACTTCTTCTCGAATCTTGCCATACAGGAATGCCGATTTAACGTCGAGTTGATAGACTTTGAAATCTTTCCATGAAGCAAAGGCTAGAAAAATGCGGACTGCTTCAAGCCTTGCTACCGGTGCATAAACCTTTTCATAGTCTATACCCTCCTGCTGGCTGAAGCCCTGGACCACCAGACGTGCTTTGTTCCTAACCACGACTCCTCTATCATCACGTTTACATTTAAACACCCATTTTGTCTTTATCAGCTTCTGGTTCTTCGGCAGATCGACCAGTCTCCAGACGCCCAGTTTCTCAAATTGTTGCAGCTCTTCCTGCATAGCATTCACCCAGCTGTCCTCGGTCAATGCTTCTTTGTAAGTCCTGGGCTCAATCTGCGAAATAAAACATTTGTATGAGACTTCTTTCTACATATCAGCTATATCAGAATAAAAACATGTAAAAGCTTGGTCTATCTAATGTCTTGTTTTGACACCACTCTGTAAATCGCCTATAATCTGTTCTGACGGATGGTAAGACAGTGTCCTCGGCATCACATTATCTGGCACCACAACTTCCGATTCCAGATTTGAAATATCAAGATCTATGATTTGATCAACCGTCTCCTGTGCAGTCTCATTTGGTTCCTCGTCAAAGGTAGGAGCGGGTTCCTCCTCTGAGTCGTCAGAAACGTCAAATGACGGAGCTGGCTCCTCTAGTTCCTCTGGCGGTATATGAACTGTTCCACTTGGTCCAGCTTCATCATCGTGAGTGCCCACAGTTGGCGTAGGAACATCTAGCGGTCTAGATTCCGGCTCTTGCAACTGACTTTGTTGATACAGGTACATAAGAGCAAGTTCCTCCTCACTCGGCTCGGACGGCAGATGAAACGATTCCCAGAGTTTGTCGTAATCAAATAGGAATCTTTGTCCGGGAAGTTGTTGCGACTGTGTGTGCTTCTGACAATCCACATGAAGGACCTGAATCACCTTCCCTAGACACGGTACAAATACCCTCTTTAATGGGCTGGCGTATCCTACGAAAAATCCTTCATTTGCTTTCGCTCCGAATTTACCATCAGCATCGATGAACGTACACGGAGAGCCAAAAGGTTCCAAGAACTCAAGATTTGGCTTATAGCGATGCAACAACTCAAAACAAGTCTTTTTATATTTCTTCACTGTCAGAACTCTATTCAGCGTATAGCAAGCTGCTGACACCGCTTCACTCCAGAAGAAAATCGGAAGCTTTGAATCGGCCAACATAGTACGTGCAGTCTCAATCAGGGTTCTATTCTTTCGTTAAGCCACGCCGTTCTGTTGTGGTGTATATGGCGCACTGAATTCATGAAGTATCCCCTTTTCATTGCAGAACTCGTACATTTTGTTGTTTTTGAACTCAGTTCCATTATCACTTCGAATTCTTCTGATCGGCAGCTTGTACACTGTTTCCATTTTTTTGAACAAAACCATTAAAGCCTCGAACGTTTCATCCTTCTTTTCCAAACAAACGACCCATGAAAATCTTGTATAATCATCCGTAACCACCAAACAGTAAGAATCTACACTGATGCTTTTGACATTGACCGGCCCGAAGAGATCCATATGCAATCTCTCGAGAGGTAACCGGATGGTGTTGAGCATCTTTGACGGATGAGACTTCCGTACCTGTTTACCTTTCTTACACGCAATACAATCGTCAGGTAAATGAAAATTTTTAACATTCACACCTTCTACCAAATCGTTGTGCACAAGAAAGTTCATTTTACGAATGTGTATATGACCCATCTTTCTGTGCCACATAACCGACTCTTTTTCAGTTGCTTTAGATTTTGTCACAAAGCATTGTTTTTGAGGAGTTGTTGGTGTTGTCGCGCTCATGTCTAAAATGTAAAGATCATTAACCCTAGGAGCGCGCAACAGAACCAACTCATCAGGGACTTTAAACCCTGGTTTTAAAACTAAACATTCTGTTTTTGTAAAGTGTACACTAAAGTCTTTGTCGCAGATTTGCGAAATACTTAACAAATTGTTCGTCAGTTCAACAATATAATTCACTTTGTCAAACGATATGATGCCGTTCGTGAGCATTCCCTGACCAACAATCCTTCCACCTTGATTACCGGCAAATCCAACGTAACTTCCATTAATCGCTTTGACATCATACAACAGTGCTAAGGATCCCGTCATGTGTCGCGACGCTCCGCTGTCCATTATCCACCTTGAGAGCACAGACTTGGGCAGCTCCTGCAATCAATTCACAAACACATCAGTTAAACAATGATGCCCACGATTTTTTAACTTCCGACACTGTACCAAAAACCACATTGCATTTCTCGGTTGTTTTCGGAAAGTTAAATGTGACATTTGGCTCAATTTCCTTTTTATCTTGTTTCACATTGTTATGAAGTTTGGGAAATTCCGACAAACACTGATCAAGTACAAACTCAAATTTAACCCCATCATTCTTTACACACTGTGACTCATTTTTTAACACATTTTCCATCTGTTTAATCTCATCAGATGGTTTAGATTTCGCGATCCATGACTGATTTTCAAAAGTTTTTGCTTTAGGATAAAGTTTCGAAGTCTTGGGGAACTTAGAAGACTCGCCAATTTCGAAAGTCGATTTCGGCTTATCCTCCGACATCAACTTTTCACCTCGTTTGAGAATTCGGATCGGCGAAACCATCACCTGTTTATCTTTTGCAACGACCGGTGATTTTGGTCGAGGTTTTTGAATGGTCTGTTTTGGCACATTTTTGTTTTTAACCTTAGGTTTTTCAACCTTCGGTTTCTCAACCACTTGTTTGTTAACAGCTTTTACCATAACCGGTTTTTCGATCTCTTTCCTACACTGCTTCGCCATGTGGCCGACTTCATTGCAGCGATAGCATACACGTTTGTCATACTCGACAAATGTGCTACCAACAGTTTCTGCTTTCAGCTTTTGCGCTGCATTGAAATCGTCCACGGCCTTTTGACTAAAAATATACTCTTTTTCAGTCTCAGTGCTCGGACCACAAACAAATACATCATCAATTCTATCTTTTGGCTTTACCAACTTCTTAGTCATTTTCTTCTCAAAACCAAGACCTTTATTTTTAAACTGATTTTTCTTGTTTTGGTTTTTAACCACCCCCTCTACCTTTTCTGGACTAGTAGAACGTGACGAACCAACTGACGTATTTAGTTTTGAAAAGAAATCATTTTTCTTTAACTCATTTACGCTCAGCTCAATCAGCTTAAACACTTTCTGAACATTCTCAAATTTAACATTCTGAAGCGGAAACTCGGTGTTGGAGTAAAGTTTGTCAGATCCAACCATAGTGTAAGCCACCATAATTGAATCATCATCCACACTTTTATCCGTTTTTGTCAAATAACGATCTAAAAAGTTTCCGTCCTCCTCAGACTCACTACCGGACTCCACTGATTTTGCCATCTCAGATTTCTCACTATCATCGTCCAACACCTGATCAATAACATTTTTGATTACCTGGGATTCGTTGTCAATGTCAGACGCAGTAAACGTGATATCAATGTTATCAGGTAACTCATTCTTAAGTGTTTTCAGTTTGATGTTTAATGCAGCTTCCACCCCATCTGGATATTTCTGTGTATAATGATTCCACATTGGGGGTGGAACACTGTTAAAGACAGGTGAAGCATATGGTTGTTGTGGTACGATTTGCTCTAACACATATGATGACGCCACATAACTCATCAATTTCTGATCAATTCTATCATTTTCAATTTTAGTCAACTCAAGCTCTTTTCTTAAAGATGCGATTGTGTCTAAATGAAAGTTTACTTCTCTTTGTTTGTCAAATAAAGTTGATTGTGCCAGCTTGGTTGCTTTATCGTTTTCAAGACTTTCTTTTTGGATCATTTTTATTGACCTAGACAATGTGTCGTACGCCTCTTTTAATTGCCCTAAGTCAAACTTCATCAGATCTGCATGTCGTTTCAGTTCCTGATACATGGTGTCTTTTTCAAGACACTCCGTGCATGGTTGTGAACAACTTTGACACGGTGTATCAGAGATTGAAACTTTTTCTACTATAATCTCATTCTCACAAACAATTTTACCAACAGAATTTGACTCCAACTCAGACGACTTGACCATGTTGACTTCTAAGACTCCAGATTCCTCTCCTAGACCTGACACTTTATCGACTGACTCCTGAATGTCTGAATCTACCTCTTTTAATTTGCTCATCAGTGCTTTATCTGCAATCTCCTTTAGAGTTTCTTCAGTCATTTCCTTCGACACATCAATCATCTCCTCGACTTCTTCTTTCTCTGCTACGAATCTCGGGCACGTTCCGGTTCTTGGATCTTCAAAATAATCTGCAAAAGAACCAAAAACATTAGGAGGTAAAATTGATTTCATAGTATAGACAAATTCCTCCCGTCGAGATTGAAAACTAAGACCATCAGATACAGATTCCTCAGTTTTTGCAGAATCTTTCACAGAAACATCTTTAACGATCTCCGGAACCTCTTGATCAACAACTTCAATAACCTCTTCAACCACAATCTTAGAAACAGATTCAACAGCTTCAGTAACTGCTTTATCAACCACCTCAGAGCCAGACTCAACAATTTCAGTAACTTCTTCACCAACATTCTCAGTAACTACCTTCTCGAAAACTTCTGGTTCAGCACCCGTCTCGGTAATCTCCACAACTTCAGCCATCATTGCTTGATCGTCTTTTCCTGGAATATACTTGTCCCAACTAAAACCAGACGCAACCTTCTCATCATCTTGGTTTACGATCAACGCCTTCTCAGGTTTGTTCTCGATCTGAGGTCTCTGAACTGTAGGCTGTTGGTTCGGGCGATGATATATAGCTTGTCTGTAATAATCATTGGTAAACGGATTCTCATGATTTTTCACCTCACGATTCGGGCATTCTCGCTTGAAATGACCTTTCTCTTTGCATTTAAAACAGGTGACCTTGGCTTTATCGAACCCTAATTTCTGATCCGGACCCGACAAACTGTTTCTACCAGTGATTTCCATAAATCGTTGAGCTCTTCTAACTAGACTTGCCATACACCACTTTATGTCTATCAATTCCAGTTCTTCCGGATCGATCTGATCGTAATCCTCTTTAGTCATATCAGGATTTCCGATCCTTCCAGTGACTAGACCTTCATAAGCTTCTAGAACTGATGCCAGTAATGCGATGTGCTGCTTGGCTGCATTCTCGGTGATTTCATTCCCATTCTTGATGTTAACCGCAATGTTACACTTCACACCGGACACAAACGTCTGTTGATTAGACCCTGTAGAACTTTGAGGAGAATTCGGCTCTGAAACTTTGACATTTGGCTCGTAGTTGGCAAATGGAGTCGATTGACTTGACTGATAAGCATTTGGAGCAACAGATGAAGTGTTGTCTGCGCTAAAACCAGTTTGAATTTTCGGACTCTGAACATTCGATACTACCGGACTACTCTTGTAATACAAAGATACATCCTGTGGCATATTCGTTGAATTCATCTTCTTGACTTTCACCAATTCCAACTCATGAGCTTCAATTTTCTCTATGAACTCACTCAAACTATAATTCACGAAACCGAACTGTTTTTCAACATCATCACATACGTTCCCCATTCCTCATAGGGAAGTGCATCACACAATTTGTCTATCCACTCTTCATTTGTCTTCTCAATGTCCAACCTTCTCATCTCTAACACCAGATGACAGTACCTCTCGATAAGCTGCTTTGTTGATTCACCCTTAATCCCTGTGAAGATGTCAAACTCTTTCTTTAGCAATGCCGTTTTACTTTTAATCATTGACGCGCTGCCTTTGAATTTTTTCTCTAATGCTTGTCATATTGACTGTGAATTATTTTTGTGCTGTAGTAACACTAAAATATCTTCTTTTATGGCTTGTTGTAAGATGCTGATCATCTTTTTCTCGGCTTTGAATTCGACCTGCTCTGCATCTGTCAGACTGGCAATTGTCCTTTTTATATTCAACCCGTCTACTGGAGGAACATACTCTCTTTCGATTTTTATCCAACTCTCTAAGTGATTTGCCTGCACCCAATTTTTGAACCTCTCAGACCATCCTGAATATTCATCCAAATTCATCAATTTCGAAGGCTTCTGCATCGTTCCAAGTTCATTTTCTAGACTAACATTTTGCATGATACTTGCTTGACTTTGAGTCGCTCCCACACCCGAAAACATGTTATAGAAATCCTGACTTTCCATTTTCAGTTGTAACGAAAAGATTTTTTCAAACAGTCTGAATAAGCGATCTACAGAAATTTAATAAGCGATCCAAAGAATGCACAAAGAGCGATCCAGGTAAGTTGCACAAAGAGCGATCCAGATGATTTGCACAAAGAGCGGTTCAGAAGATGACAAATGAGCGGTTCAGAAGATGACAGATGAGCGGTTCAGAAGATGACACATGAGCGGTTCAGAAGATGACAAATGAGCGGTTCAGAAGAGCGATCCAGCAACTAAAGTCTCCATTATGAGCGATCCAGAACTGAAAATTTGGAGCGATCCAGCTAACAACTGTACTTAGAAGCGGTCCATAAAAGCGGTTCAGTGATGACGTCAGAGCGATCCAACTTTCACGAGGTTTTTTAAGTCACTTTTAGTCCGTATTTTGACCCGAAACTTTCAAGGGTTTGTAATTACTGTGTTTCACACCTACTGTCCAAAATTCAGTCCATTTCCACCGCTAAAACAGTCCAGATCTACAAAAGTCCGTGAAAACCACTTCGTATCTAGCAACTAACTCGCAACTGGCTCTGATACCAATTGTAGGATCAGTTTTGACCACACGAATGAGTCAATCAGAGCTAGTGCTTACTGAAAATGTGGCGGAAACACATTTTCAGCATGATACAAAGATAAACGTAACAGAAAGGAGTAGAAACAGATGAATTCACAATTTAAACACTTTTTCTTCACTTGATAACGTTTGCCACACGGTCAGCAGTTCGACGTAGAGTACAAGACAACGTTACAAATGAAGACAACTTCAGGGGTATTTATAGAGTTTGTGAACCGCTCATGTGACATGTCCACATGAGCGATCCAGCCTGGTTCGCTTTTGTGGACATATGTCACAAAAGCGGTCCAGCATCATAACTTTCATATATTTACACTTTCAACCCCTGAACTAATACAAAATAACCTATCTAGACCATATACGTTAATCTAACTTTACAAAGACACAGGCTTTAGACATTATGCACCAACAAATACATCGTTCAAAACAAGAACCAACGTGTTACATTGTTTTAAAACTACTGAAATAAATAGTACATAACGTAATTAATACTAAGTCTAGCTCTGTTTTATGTCACTAAGGCCCAAGTCCACCCTAGTGTGTCACGATCGTCCTATGCATTAGCTCCTGAAACACATGTGAAAATAGGTACGTCAGCATAAAAATACCTGTGAGATACATAGGTTTTGTGAAAATAGGATTCATGATTTAGGTTTAAGAAAATGTTTAATGAAAACTTTGTCATGAATCCCGTTTAAGTGTTTGCTTATAAAATGTTTGAAAAGCGATAATAAATCAGTTAATATGTATGTATAAAAGAATGTTGTATGGTTAAAAGAATAACCAAGTAAAAATAAGTTGTATGAAATAAATTGTTTTGTAAAACAAAGTCTTGTGAAAAAGATATTATTTGTGTAAAATGTATAAGTCCAAAATTGAATGATTTAAATAACGGTATGTCATGTAATACATTACAAGCACTTATATATAGGAAGTACCAGCGGTGTATCCACCATGCTTGTATCATACTACACACATATCGTCACTTAAGTCACTTAAACAAACCACCAAAGCATATAGTTCATGTTCAAACCAATCATCAAATGTTCTTGTCTAAACCATTGTCAATGTTTAAAACCCAAAATGTAGTCATGTAGTTAAGTGTAAACAAAAGTTATGTATGGTAACTAACAAAATGAGAATACTTAACCATAAGTAAAAAGGAACAAAACAAAGTACTTTGAATAAATCAAAAAGTTATGTTTTGCCAAGTAAAAGCTTGTTTTATTGACACAAACATTTATGTGGTAAGTTAACGCATTACATTCAAGCCTTGAGACAGCAGGATAACCTTAGAGTAAAGGTTATCAAAGTAAAATGTTTTCGGATTCAGTCATTCCTTTCATCCAAACCAACCCAGGATGTCAGGAACGGGATTTGTCAAGTCCTATGGTACCATTACTTACTACCGAGCGGCGTAGCTAATGTTAATGAATGTAGTAAAGAACCGTTTATGCAAACCAAATGTCATACCAAATGTAAACAAGTTATGTGAAAACAATGTACTAAGTATGCTAAGTAAACATACAAAGCAGAAAAGTCATGTAAAACAATGTGCTAATATGCCATGTAAACATATATAGCAAAGTAATGCAATGTAAATTAATGTGCTAGCATGCTAAGTTAACATACATAGCAAAACAATGTAATGAAATCGTGTACTATAAGTGTACTAAAGAACATAGCAAGCATATGATGTGAAAACAAGAAAGCATGAAAGTAACAAGTAGGCACATATGTTTCACCCCAAAATGTTTGAAAAACAGTAAAAGAGGGGTCTATGTACTCACTTGAGATTGCTTAGAAGTCGTAGGATAACCACCAAGAAATGCTAGAAGATCACGGAATCAAACGGCACCTATATAGGTATCTACATTAATAAACGGACCTATCGGAGGATCGGGTAGTACGAGGGTTCGTAAACCAAATAAGTAGGGGAACTTATGTAACATGGTTTAACAAAGCCTACGTACTAAAACGAAACCTACCTAAGTGCTTTTGACCCGTTACGACCCGTTTAGGTAGCTTATGCTACTTTAACGCGTCGCTCGCGTAAAACGCGTTCGGAATGCTTAACTAGTCCTATGACAAGCAAGTTATGCCTTAACATGCTTAATATTGTTGCTAAATCAGTTTAGATGTCAAAATTTATGTTACATAGGCTTAAAATGAATTTTGGCGCAAAGAGGGTATTTTGGTAATTTACCTAAGGCATAAGAACTACTTATCATACAACTACTTAAACGTCGTGACCATAAGGTATAACCTCGGAAGGTTATTCCCTACACAACTATGGTCACCTAAAATGTTTGGTCGGATCCTAATGATCGACCAAATGGGTCGGGTTCGTAAGCATAAGCGATTGATTAGATCGCTTACCTTTACGACCCTAAACAAGCACAAATCTAAAAGCGACGAGCTAAACATGCTAGAACATGTTTAGTAAAGTTAGAAAACAGGTTTGGTATTAAAACAAACGGTTTTAATACCTAGAGTAGTTTGGTTACAAAATACGTGAGAAAACGCATTTTGGCCAAAACTACGACTCGTCACTGAGCCTAGATAACGTGGTAATCAGTAGGTATAGTCGCTATGGACTATAACCATCGTGATTACGCTCACGTTATGAAGTTCAAACGAACTTCGCATTGACCATAAACTGGTCAATGTAGAAAGTCAAACGCAGTTTGACTTTAACGCTAAAACGAACGAAAAACGCGAAAGAATACTTACAGAAGGTCCCCGCAAGATTGATATTCCAAGTATTTCTCAGGTATGAAGTGTTCTACACTTCAACTTAGAGAAAATCTCAGAATTCAAGTGGGGAAAGAATGAAATGGGTGGGGGTATTTATAGTTTTCGCACAACCGTTAGGATCGTTTATCGAAAACCAAGCTTCAATCTTAGCCATACACCTCATGCCCACTGATTTGTGAAACCATGGGACCCTAAAACCAGCCCATAGGAACCTTAAAACCATTTACAAAACCAAGGAGCAGCTGGGTTTTATTAAAAATGATTTCTGCTGAACTGGGACCTGCTTACGGACCATCTGGAGTAGGTCTTACGGTCCGTAAGGACCTTGCAGGTCTGATACTTTCCAGAAATTGCAAAATGGTCCCTGCACTTGAGAAACATGCATTTCGGCCCATTTTTGACACGTTTAAGCCCCGTTAACCCCATTTCAAAGCTCAAAAATGAAGTTAAAATATAGGGAACTTAAAATGTGCTCAAAAATATCTCGGATGTCGGTTCGTTTGGCCGTACGATTGCGTTGTTCGGTTAATTACGACGGAAGTCGTAACGGACGCAAAAACGGTCCAAATTGCGTGACGAATGGATTTTTAACAAGCTAATCATTAAAACATAATATTTTAATGATTACATAAATTTTTGGATGTCCGGATGTATTCAGAACGTAAGTTATGCGCGAAAATGCAAACTTATGCACTTTTTGACTCTTTTAGTCCCTGAATGACCCAAAAGTTTATTTTAGCACACCGAACCCCTCAAAGCCTATTTCTAAGCTAGGTAATGGATATTTAGGGTGTGTTTAACTTATGATCATGTTCCGGAATGTTCGTTACTATTCAAATCGTCATACTTTCGCAGTTTGTCAATTTTAGTCCCTGTAAGCGAACAGGCTAGATTTTGCCATTCCAAAGCCTTCAAAACTTATTTCTAAGTTATGTAAAGGTTATTTAAGGTATGTTAAGCATAAGTTGATGTTCCGGAGTATTTGTCGTGTTTAACTGATTACGTTTACGCACCAGTTTGTGTATAATTCTCCGGAAAGCGATATAGAGTTTGAAATCGAATAAAAGTCAAAACATGAAAAACATCAAACATAAACAAACAAACATAGGGATCAAATAACTTTATTTCATTGATAACTGAACTGTTTACAATGATTACAAGCACAGACGTCACAGTCTCCCCTACTCGTGGAAATTTCGTCCCGAAATTTGTTTAGAGGAAACTCGTGAGAATAGATGTGGATACTTCGCCTTCATTTGATCTTCACGTTCCCAAGTAAACTCAGGTCCACGTTTAGATTCCTAGCGAACTTTAACCAACGGAATGCGCTTGCGTTTAAGCCATTTGACTTCACGATCCATAATTTCCACAGGTTTCTCAACAAAATGTAGTGTTTTATCAACACGGATTTCGTCAAGTGGTATGTGGAGGTTCTCATCAGCTAAACACTTTTTGAGATTGGATACGTGGAAAGTTGGATGAACATTTCCAAGTTCGGGAGGTAATGCAAGTCTGTAGGCTACCTTACCGATTCTTTCGACGATCTTGAATGGTCCACGACCTCTAGGTGCAAGTTTTCCTTTCTTTCCAAATCTGATCACACCTTTCCAAGGTGAGACCTTAAGTAATACACGATCACCGACTTGGAATTCTAAGGGCTTGCGTCGTTGGTCCGCGTAACTCTTTTGACGGCTTCGAGCTGCCTGTAAGTTATCACGAACTTTCTTAACCTTGTCAGTTGTCTTTAGAATGAGGTCAGGTCCAGTAAGCTGAGCGTCACCTATTTCATTCCAGCAGACCGGTGAACGACATTTTCGACCATAGAGAGCCTCGAAAGGAGCCATGTTGATGCTGGAGTGATAACTATTGTTGTAGGAGAATTCAATCAATGGAAGATGTGAATCCCAACTACCACCAAAATCGATCACACAAGCTCTAAGCATATCCTCCAAAGTCTGGATTGTTCTTTCAGTTTGGCCATCTGTTTGTGGATGATAAGCTGTGCTCAGGTTGAGTTGGGTCCCCATAGCAGATTGCATGGTTCTCCAAAATCGAGAAGAGAAGCGAGCATCCCTATCAGAAATAATGTTCAAAGGAACACCATGTCGAGATACAATTTCATCCACGTAGATTTTGGCCAGATCTTCAGCAGATAGATTCTCACGGATCGGCAGGAAATGCGTTGACTTTGTAAGACGATCAACAACTACCCAAATGGCATCATGACCATTCTTAGTGCGCGGGAGTTTAGTAATGAGATCCATAGCAATGTTTTCCCATTTCCAAACTGGAATCTCTGGTTGCTCCAGAAGACCATAAGGATGTTGGTGTTCAGCCTTAACCTTGAGACAAGTAAGGCACTTTGAAACGTATAAGGCAATGTCTTTCTTCATACCAGGCCACCAATACAGAGTACGAAGATCCTTATACATCTTGTCTGAGCCAGGATGAATAGAGTAACGAGACTTATGGGCCTCATCCATAAGCAAAGTGCGAATTTCATCTTGGCTTGGGACCCACAAACGGTCCATGAAATAATAGGATCCATCTTCCTTCAAAACAAGATCAGGCTTAATGTGACAGGGTAATTCTTTACCCATTAAGTCTTGTGAAACACAAGCCTGTTGAGCCTGAGCAATGCGTGCTTGGATATCAGATCGAGCTTGAATAGCAGATTGAACACGAGCACAATGAAGCACAGTATGTTCCTTACGACTTAATGCGTCAGCCACAACATTCGCTTTACTAGGATGGTAGCGAATTTCGCAATCATAGTCGTTTAGGAGTTCGACCCAACGTCTTTGCCTCATGTTGAGTTCTTTCTGGTTGAAGATATGCTGGAGACTCTTGTGGTCAGTGAAAACCACACATTTTGTGCCATACAAATAGTGTCTCCAGATTTTGAGAGCGAAGACAACTGCACCCAACTCAAGATCATGAGTGGTGTAGTTTCTCTCATGTACCTTCAATTGCCTTGATGCGTATGCTATGACTTTGTTCCTTTGCATCAGAACACAGCCAAGCCCCAATTTCGATGCATCACAGTAAACAACAAAATCATCATTGCCCTCAGGCAAAGTCAGAATAGGTGCATCACAAAGCTTCTGCTTCATGGTCTGAAATGCTTCTTCTTGCTTAAAACCCCATTCAAAGGGTTTATTCTTCTGAGTTAGAGCAGTTAGAGGAACTGCAATCTTTGAGAAGTTCTCGATGAAGCGGCGGTAATAACCCGCAAGACCAAGAAAAGAACGAACCTCAGTAGGAATAGTAGGCGTATCCCAATCCTTAATCGCACTGATCTTGGAGGGATCTACATGAATACCTTGTTCGTTGACAATATGTCCTAAAAATTGAACTTCCTTAAGCCAAAATTCACACTTGGAGAACTTGGCAAAAAGTTGCTCTTTCTTTAGGAGTTCCAGAGTAAGACGGAGATGTTGCTCGTGATCAGCTCGTGTCTTAGAGTAAATCAAGATGTCATCAATGAAAACGATGATGAACTTATCCAAATAAGGCTTGCAGACCCTATTCATTAAGTCCATGAAAACAGCAGGAGCATTGGTCAAACCAAATGGCATGACTGTGAACTCATAAGGCCCATATCGAGTGCGGAATGTTGTTTTGGGAATATCCTCTTCATACACACGAAGTTGATGATACCCAGAACGAAGGTCGATCTTCGAAAAGCAACTAGCACCCTGTAACTGGTCAAAGAGATCATCAATGCGAGGTAGGGGATATCGATTCTTGATGGTAAGCTTATTCAGCTCACGATAATCGATACACATTCTGAAGGATCCATCCTTCTTCTTGACAAAGAGAACGGGAGCACCCCAAGGTGAAAAACTAGGACGAATAAAACCTTTGTCAGAAAGCTCCTGAAGCTGTTTAGACAACTCTTGCATCTCAGACGGTGCAAGACGATATGGAGCTCTGGCGATAGGATTTGCACCAGGTACAAGATCAATACGGAACTCGACTTGGCATGCTGGAGGTAGACCAGGCAACTCTTCAGGAAACAACTCCGGATAATCCCGAACAACAGGAATATCTTGCATAGACTTACCTTGGTCCTTATCTGCTGTAACATGTGCCAAGAAGGCCACATAGTTCTTTCGCAGATACTTCCGAGCTTGAAAACAAGACATAAGCTTGAGGCTACTAGCAGGTTTCTCACCACGAACCTGTAGGATCTCACCAGACGAAAGTGGCACACGAACGATCTTCTCAAAGCAAACTACCTCTGCGCGATTCTTGGCTAACCAATCCATACCCACAATAATGTCGAAGCTTCCTAGTTTCATAGGCGTGAGGTCAATAGGAAAAAGGTGGTCGTTAAGGTTCAGCTGGCAGTTACGAAGAACAGAATCAAGAACAATGGGTTCACCACTTGCAACTTCGACTGTCAAAGGCTTACCTAGTTTCATTCTAGACACGCGAAGCAAGGGCTCAAAAACAAAACTCTTATCGGCCCCTGAATCAAAAAGAACAGACGCAGGTTGATTATTAACAAAGAACGTACCGTTCACCACCTCGTCGTCTGCTTGCGCCTCAACATCATTCATGTTAAAAGCTCGTCCATGAGCCTGAGCTTGAACCGGGTTCGCATTCACCAATCTTGGACACTGATTACGGTAGTGGGTCAGATCCCCACAGTTGTAACAAGAACCTGGTGGGAAGTGAGGTCGTGCTGCTTGACCTTGTTGCTGAGCAAGAGGCTGAGAAACTTGGTGAGCCGGGTTCTGAGCTGCCCGATTCTGATTGACAGGAATGCGGCATGTAGCAGCAAGATGACCAGGTCTTCCATAGTTGGTGCATTGACGGCACTGGTGGTGTGGTTGATGATGTCCGTTACACTTATTGCACAGAGGTGCATTGCCAAAGTATGGTTTCTTGGCAAGAGGTTGCGCAGGCTGATTCGTCTGTGTAGTAACGGCAAAATTTTGGGAAGCCTTCCGCTTCCTAGAACCCTTCGAAGAACCTGCATCACTCCCCTTCTTGCTTTTACCTTTCTTGCTATCCTTCTTGTCAGAATCCTGCTTCTTACCCTTCTTGTCACCCTTTCTATGCAACTTACCCTTTCGAATCTGCGACTCAGTCAACGTTGCAGATAATTCGAATGCCTGACGAACAGTAGTAGGTTTACTACCAGTAACTATGTCTTGCACAGAGTCAGGTAGACCATCAATGTATCTTTCGATAGCCTTTTCAAGTGGGGTAACCATTGTTGGGCATAACAAACTCAGCTCCTCATACCTATCAGTATACGCCCGGTGCTCACCACTTACTTATTTCAGATCATCGAACTCCCTTTCCAATGCTCGCAGTTCATGACGAGGACAAAACTCACTCATCATGAAAGTCCTCAACTCAGCCCATGTCTTTGCTAAAGCAATTTCAGCACCACGATCCCTCATGACCCCGTTCCACCATGTCAACGCCCTCTTCTGAAAAACACTATAAGCAAACTCGACTTTGCGATTATCAGGACACTGAACATGACGAAAAGTATTCTCAATGCTCTCAAACCATTGAAGGAGCCCAGTTGCCCCCTCAGTACCACTGAACTTGAGTGGTTTAGCCGAATTGAAGCTCTTGAAGTTACAAGGAGCGTTCTGATTGATGTTGGCTTGGTTAAACTGAGCAATAAGATTCGGGAACACAGCAGCCATATGCTGTGCGATGATTTCTGCCAGTTCGGCATTCGGTAGCTGATTTTCGCGTCGAGGAGGCATGCTAAAAAGAGGAAAACATGAGAGGAAACGAGTGAGATGATTAGATGAAAAGAACGAGACGAAACAAAATCAACAAAGCAAGGATGGTGGTCATTCGTTCGTATCACAAAGCAAACAAATGACACACAGTGACTAATCAAAGTAAATGGGTCCATAAATAATGCTTAGCGAAGACATGCTCGCCTATAAGTGAACACTCACCCCAAGAGTTCCCAGGTAAGAGTGACTGGTCCGATTATGTGGATTTGTACGAACACTCTAGCCTTAGACAGAAAACCTAGGGTACAGACATTCACTCTTCCAGTTTGCAGGTGTTCACACTATTTAGAACCCAAAACTTTGACGAGATTTTGAAAACTTGGAAGGCACAAGGCCAAAAATCAAGCTGGAAGGGTTCAAAATCATATAATAAATCATTTGAAAACAGAGGATTGTTTTTCAAAAATCGTTTTAGAAAACTGGGTTCTTGTTTTAGCGATCACCTAAGGATAGGTGAAGTGCATGTTTTAAGATCTAAACACAAGACTACTTGTGTTGGGGTCCTAGAAAGGTTATAGTCTAGGTCAAAGCATTACTAATAACCTAATTCCCTATAACCATTGGCTCTGATACCAACTCTTCTGTCACACCCCAACCACGTAAAACATCAAATCGTGGCGGAAACGTCGGGGAGTGTTGTAACAGAATTATTGTTCCACAACCAAGGTAATTAAAATAATATTTTATTCATCACCCAAGGGTGGAATACATCGTTCAAAACAAGAACCAACGTGTTACATTGTCTTAAAACTACTGAAATAAAGAGTACATAACGTAATTAATACTAAGTCTAGCTCTGTTTTATGTCACTAAGGCCCAAGTCCACCCTAGCGTGTCACGATCGTCCTATGCATTAGCTCCTGAAACACATGTGAAAATAGGTACGTCAGCATAAAAATGCATGTGAGATACATAGGTTTTGTGAAAATAGGATTCATGATTTAGGTTTAAGAAAATGTTTAATGAAAACTTTGTCATGAATCCAGTTTAAGTGTTTGCTTATAAAATGTTTGAAAAGCGATAATAAATCAGTTAATACGTATGTATAAAAGAATGTTGTATGGTTAAAAGAATAGCCAAGTAAAAATAAGTTGTATGAAATAAATTGTTTTGTAAAACAAAGTCTTGTGAAAAAGATATTATTTGTGTAAAATGTATAAGTCCAAAATTGAATGATTTAAATAACGGTATGTCATGTAATACATTACAAGCACTTATATATAGGAAGTACCAGCGGCGTATCCACCATGCGTGTATCATACTACACACATATCGTCACTTAAGTCACTTAAACAAACCACCAAAGCATATAGTTCATGTTCAAACCAATCATCAAATGTTCTTCTCTAAACAATTGTCAATGTTTAAAACCCAAAATGTAGTCATGTAGTTAAGTGTAAACAAAAGTTATGTATGGTAAGTAACAAAATGAGAATACTTAACCATAAGTAAAAAGGAACAAAACAAAGTACTTTGAATAAATCAAAAAGTTATGTTTTGCCAAGTAAAAGCTTGTTTTATTGACACAAACATTTATGTGGTAAGTTAACGCATTACATTCAAGCCTTGAGACAGCAGGATAACCTTAGAGTAAAGGTTATCAAAGTAAAATGTTTTCGGATTCAGTCATTCCTTTCATCCAAACCAACCCAGGATGTCAGGAACGGGATTTGTCAAGTCCTATGGTACCATTACTTACTACCGAGCGGCGTAGCTAATGTTAATGAATGTAGTAAAGAACCGTTTATGCAAACCAAATGTCATACCAAATGTAAACAAGTTATGTGAAAACAATGTACTAAGTATGCTAAGTAAACATACAAAGCAGAAAAGTCATGTAAAACAATGTGCTAATATGCCATGTAAACATATACAGCAAAGTAATGTAATGTAAATCAATGTGCTAGCATGCTAAGTTAACATACATAGCAAAACAATGTAATGAAATCGTGTACTATAAGTGTACTAAAGAACATAGCAAGCATATGATGTGAAAACAAGAAAGCATGAAAGTAACAAGTAGGCACATGTGTTTCACCCCAAAATGTTGGAAAACAGTAAAAGAGGGGTCTATGTACTCACTTGAGATTGCTTAGAAGTCGTAGGATAACCACCAAGCAATGCTAGAAGATCACGGAATCAAACGGCACCTATATAGGTATCTACATTAATAAACGGACCTATCGGAGGATCGGGTAGTACGAGGGTTCGTAAACCAAATAAGTAGGGGAACTTATGTAACATGGTTTAACAAAGCCTACGTACTAAAACGAAACCTATCCTAAGTGCTTTAGACCCGTTACGACCCGTTTAGGTAGCTTATGCTACTTTAACGCGTCGCTCGCGTAAAACGCGTTCGGAATGCTTAACTAGTCCTATGCAAAGCAAGTTATGCCTTAACATGCTTAATATTGTTGCTAAATCAGTTTAGATGTCAAAATTTATGTTACATAGGCTTAAAATGAATTTTGGCGCAAAGAGGGTATTTTGGTAATTTACCTAAGGCATAAGAACTACTTATCATACAACTACTTATACGTCGTGACCATAAGGTATAACCTCGGAAGGTTATTCCCTACACAACTATGGTCACCTAAAATGTTTGGTCGAATCCTAATGATCGACCAAATGGGTCGGGTTCGTAAGCATAAGCGATTGATTAGATCGCTTACCTTTACGACCCTAAACAAGCACAAATCTAAAAGCGACGAGCTAAACATGCTAGAACATGTTTAGTAAAGTTAGAAAATAGGTTTGGTATTAAAACAAACGGTTTTAATACCCTAGAGTAGTTTGGTTACAAAATACGTGAGAAAACGCATTTTGGCCGAAACTACGACTCGTCACTGAGCCTAGATAACGTGGTAATCAGTAGGTATAGTCGCTAGGGACTATAACCATCGTGATTACGCTCACGTTATGAAGTTCAAACGAACTTCGCATTGACCATAAACTGGTCAATGCAGAAAGTCAAACGCAGTTTGACTTTAACGCTAAAACGAACGAAAAACGCGAAAGAATACTTACAGAAGGTCCCCGCAAGATTGATATTCCAAGTATTTCTCAGGTATGAAGTGTTCTACACTTCAACTTAGAGAAAATCTCAGAATTCAAGTGGGGAAAGAATGAAATGGGTAGGGGTATTTATAGTTTTCGCACAACCGTTAGGATCGTTTATCGAAAACCGAGCATCAATCTTAGCCATACACCTCATGCCCACTGATTTGTGAAACCCTGGGACCCTAAAACCAGCCCATAGGAACCTTAAAACCATTTGCAAAACCAAGGAGCAGTTGGGTTTTATTAAAAATGATTTCTGTTGAACTGGGACCTGCTTACGGACCGTATGGAGTACGTCTTACGGTCTGTAAGGACCTTGCAGGTCTGATACTTTCCAGAAATTGCAAAATGGTCCCTGCACTTGAGAAACATGCATTTCGGCCCATTTTTGACACGTTTAAGCCCCGTTAACCCCATTTCAAAGCTCAAAAATGAAGTTAAAGTATAGGGAACTTAAAATGTGCTCAAAAATATCTCGGATGTCGGTTCGTTTGGCCGTACGATTGCGTTGTTCGGTTAATTACGACGGAAGTCGTAACGGACGCAAAAACGGTCCAAATTGCGCGACGAATGGATTTTTAACAAGCCAATCATTAAAACATAATATTTTAATGATTACATAAATTTTTGGATGTCCGGATGTATTCAGATCGTATGTTATGCGCGAAAATGCAAACTTATGCACTTTTTGACGCTTTTAGTCCCTGAATGACCCCAAAGTTTATTTTAGCACACCGAACCCCTCAAAGCCTATTTCTAAGCTATGTAAAGGATATTTAGGGTGTGTTTAACTTATGATCATGTTCCGGAATGTTCGTTACTGTTCAAATCGGCATACTTTCACAGTTTGTCAATTTTAGTCCCTGTAAGCGAATAGACTAGATTTTGCCATACCAAAGCCTTCAAAACTTATTTCTAAGTTATGTAAAGGTTATTTAAGGTATGTTAAGCATAAATTGATGTTCCGGAGTATTTGTCGTGTTTAACTGATTACGTTTACGCACCAGTTTGTGTATAATTCTCTAGAAAGCGATATAGAGTTTGAAATCGAATAAAAGTCAAAACATGAAAAACATCAAACATAAACAAACAAACATAGGGATCAAATAACTTTATTTCATTGATAACTAAACTGTTTACAATGATTACAAGCACATATGTCACAATAACAATGCTATATGATAAAAATACGAGATGTTCATCCATTAATATAGTTTAGAAAATACCATAACATGCTGTCTTGAAACGTCAACCCAAAATAAGTTACAAACCATGACTTGTTTAAAACGAGTTCATAAGACTCAACAAAACACTTTAAATAAAGCGTGGTTTAGAGACATGTAACCCGTCCAGGAAAAGGTTACACGTCTCAAACCCTACAGCCCTGGATGACATCTTTATTCAGACGCGGCTAGACACATGCATACCCCGCCAGATCCGCTAATTCCCTGAAATACATGTAGTTTGAAAAATCAACAAAAGTTGAGCGAGTTCATGTGTATGCCTGTGTGTATAAACCTTTAAAGTACGTCTGTATGTATGAAAATCCTTGGTATGTAGCAATAAGGAAAAAGAGATCATCAATGGGTTGCAAAGCCAATGGTACGTGTGAAATGGTGCAGGAAGACTCAAACCTAGCAAATTTGTCTCCGGGATGAAGACATAGTTACAACATAGGCCACCCTGGTCCGCATGGGTGTGGGATCGATACACCCAAATAGATCTATCACTCATGTCCCTCGGTCCTACGATGAGGATTAATGGCCTTAAGTGTTATACCCACCTTTCACATGATCTAAGTAGTAAACCCTCCTTAAGCTAACCATACCATGTATAAAATGTTTGTATATAATCGTAACATGTATTTCACCCCCGAAGTATAAAACTGAAAACAGTTAAAAGAAAAGGGGGGCATGAACTCACTGTAGTGCGTCTCGTACCGGCAACTCAAGCTCTGTCAGCTACACGACAACCTACAACATACTAATGTCTATGAGACGAACGGGCCATGCCTTGGCTTAGAGTTTAATGTTTTGAGTTTCTTTTCTTATGACTCCGAATATTATTCCAAGTTATAATTATTTGTTAAAATAATAATTATTTTAACTTTAAATTATATTAAGTTTTGGAATAATTGTGTAAACAATATTCTTGCATTAATACTTCACAAGTATTTTAATTTCCGTATTTCCTTCTCAAGGATGGGGGTATTTATACATGTATAATGTAGTTCCGAAAATAATATATTTCCACTTCTTGTATCAAAAACAATATTTACCAAAATATATTCGTAAAAGTATTGTCACACCCCGATTTCCACGTGTCACCGGTGGGCCCGGTGTGGGGTTCAGTGACGGAGTTGGCATCGTCATAGACAATCAACACAATATAATAATGCACAGCGGAAGCAGAATAGATACATTTTAACTTTTAAATAAATTGCAATAATAAATATCACAGTAGTTGAAACGGATCCACAGACGGATCAAATAAAAATAAGAATAAATTGTTCAACAGTTATTTGTCGTCCGAGCTTGCGAGACTATAGTGGACGCTCTTAGGAAACAGCCAGCCTATTTCGTATAGTACCTGCACTTAACCTTTTGGGAAAAATACGTCAGTTTACACTAGTAAATACAAATCGACTGACTCATTTTGAAAATGATTGAAAATTGATTTAAATGCACAAGGCATAAATATTTTTATTAACTTGGGATATTTATGCAATATAAACTTGTGAACGATTTACATGTACCCGTACTTATGGTGGCCGGGGATCTGATGTCCGGGCTAAAGATTAAATGACACACCACATTAAAGAGTTATACACGCCGGGTGTACGCCTACACCCCGTGCTCTGGTCGTGGCCATCTCGTAAGATAATGCCAAGGATATCCGGGACACGGTCAATAACCCCCCAAAGCCTAAAGTAAGACAAGACTGTTTAAACGAGTCGCACAAGCTATTCAAGACTGTACACCCATAAGGTGCAGGATTTGTGCGCTCGATCAAGCGGTATTTTAAATACCGTACCCCAAGCCCGTATAGGGAAAATAAGTCAAAATGTATTTACCTGAGCAAGTATGAATCACAACAGTAAGTGTAGGTAGCTTTTACTGGGCCTCCTAATCTGGAACAAAGGTTTATAATAACCTATTAGATTCCTAACGGGTCTTTTATTTAAGCCTAAGCTTTGACCGGTTAGTTTTAAGGACGATACGGTACAAGCGCACGATTAAGCGAAAGACCGGATAGAATGTGATTTAGACCCGACAAGTTTGAATACTTGTATATTATGGGTATACTAAATACATTCTGGATTTTGAGTTAAAAATGATAACGTTTGACCCGTTTCGGTCAATTTACGCAAACTAGTTACGTAAACCGAACCGAACGCTAGAAGGGCGTTACGGGTAGCCAAAAGAGTCAAATGCAAGTTCCCTGAGATAATATGCTTAAATTATGATATAATATCAGTAAGTTATGATCAAGATTGCCCGGAATAATTTTAAACTCAATTTATGCCTTAGAAGGGCATTTTGGTCATTTAAAAGATTATAAAAGAGTAAAATTAGGAATCTGAGTTTCGGGTCTGGTTTATACAGAAAATATACTTAATTTAACATGTTATAACAGTAGGGTATGACCCATATACTAAACTTAGTGTTTAAAATCAAACTATGCACCGTAGGGGTATTTTAGTAATTTCACAAGGGCTAAAATGCCAAAACTGGAAATCTGAGTTCATATACTTGTACTTACTGTTATTATATGAAAATATACTAATTACATCAGTAGGTATAAGTCTTATATGTTAAAAATAGGTACAACGCTTACTATGCGCTAAAAACGCTTAAAATACAATTTAACGCCGTTTCCGGGTTTTCAAAAGAAAGCTGGGATTTTTATATTTACAGAATGCTTAAAATAATTTATTTAACATATAAGATCAGTAGAAAAAGGTTTCGGGTCAAAAGAATGTATAAAACTCATTTTATGGCTTAAACGGTCAAAACCGACATAAACCGAATCGACTAAGCGATTTAAGAAACGATCAGCCAAAAATTAAATAAAAGTCATCAAAAATCCCAAAATATTATATAACATCAGTGGGTAAAAAGTTTTGTATCAAAACGTGGCCTGAAATGGGTTATATGCGAAATGTGCCGTTTATGTAACTTAAGAACATAGTTTTACGCTAATGGCCATAACTCAAAATCTGGACCACCAACTGATCCGAAATTTTCGGTGCAAGTTTATATATTAGAAATAAGGATTTCTACTCTTTCACTTTTCCAAAAATCACGTTTTATATCAAAAAGGGCAAAATAGTCAACTTTTAAGCATAATCGGAAACATGCAAATGAATCGGCTAAGCATAGACTCAAACAACAAAAATTCCAGAAAGTTTTACCAAAATAAAAATGGTCAAAAATACTCTCCAATACATATCTCAAACATGCATGTACGAATCCGAATCGATAGTCTACGAATTAGTCGTTTTACAAAACTTTCGGTTCCGATTCGTATCTATACTATAGATTGTCGAGTAGGTTATGACAAAACACATTCTTACATATATTATAAGTTATTTATGATGATCAAACAGATTGCATGTCCTCTACATTATCATTTAAGCTATTTTTCACAAAAACCATTTCTGTTGACTTTTTAAGAATGCCTTTGACTCGACAATTAGCATGCAATAAGTGGGAATCAGAGAATACCCTTTTGAGGGTTTGTTTCCCACATAAGTACCAACATATATGTGGTTTCAATTTGAGAAATGACTGAGTAAAACTCGTTTAATCAGAAAGTCAAAGTATAAGAACAATCAGTTTGACTTTTAGCAATAATCAAAGCAAGAACGAATTAGAGACTGAATTAGAAGCTTACAAAGGTCCTATTGAAGCTTATCTAACTCTAGGAGGTGGCCTTGTCGTTCAGATTAGCTCCAGAAGTCTTGAGAGAGTTCTTGAGAGTTGAGAGCTCTTGTTACTAAATGCAAATGCCCAAGAAAATGAACTTTGATCTGATTTAAAGCTGAATTCAGAGGTTGGAAGGAGGTTACTGTTACCATAGGCATGCATGGGATTTTATTAGAGCAAAGGGAGGTGGAATGAGCTGTTACACACTTCAAATTCGGGCCAGAAATGCAAAATTCGCGAAATTCTGATGCTGGTAGTCCCACGCGGCCCGCTTGGGTCTGTCCAGGCGGGTCGCCTGACCTGCTGATCAGCCAAACACTTTCAAACTTGGCAGCTTTGGTCCCTGGTCTTGCACGCGATGTTTCGGCTGCTTATTTTGACTCGTAAACCCCCAAACTTGGTTTCTAAGAACCTTAGGATATTTACCAACATGGTAATGTCCTCGGATAACTTTGCGCTCAACCGAAAAGCCATGAAATTCGACGTTGACGCTTTTAACCCCTCAAGTACGGTTTTGGCCATAACTTTCTCATACGTTGACGAAACTTCACGAAATTTTAACCACATATTCTAGTGAGTATATTTTAGCTTCTCAATGCTTCGGGTCTGCCAAAAGTTCACTCAGAGGTATAAATTAAACATGTTGACACTTTTGGCCCCTATAGTTTGCAATTCCTCACTTTTGTGCAATTTCCGCGTCGTATGATCCATGAACCACCCGTTTAAGGTTATGAACATTATGTAGGGTTATCATAGAGTCTATCTATCCATTGTTGACACTTTGGACCCTTACGTTCCATAGTTTTCACTGTTTGTCACTTTTAGTCCCTCTAAAGTTTGTTTTCACATACCGGAACCTTATGACACGTGTCAAGACATTATTGGACGAAATTTTTTGAGGTGTTACATCCTCACCCCCTTAAAAGAAATCTCGCCCTCGAGATTTATTGAAACAAATGGGGATATTTCTCTTGCATCGTGGATTCCACTTCCCACGTGTATTCGGGACCTCTACGGGCATCCCATTTAACCTTTACAATAGGTATGTGCTTCCTTCGAAGCTTTTTCACCTGTCGATCCTCAATCGACAAAGGTTTTTCCACGAACTTCAAACTTTCATCTAAGTGTATATCTGTATGCGGTATAACCAGTGATTCGTCAGCGAAACACTTCTTCAAATTACAGATGTGGAACACATTATGGATAGCGCTAAGTTCTTCAGGCAAGTTTAACTTGTAAGCGACTGACCCGATACGTTCGATAATCTCGAAAGGTCCTATATATCTCAGGCTTAGCTTGCCTTTCTTTCCAAATCGCATCACACCTTTCCAGGGCGATACTTTAAGCAATACTTTATCACCTACATCAAAGTGAAAATCCTTGCGCTTAGGATCCGCATAACTTTTCTGCCTATCCCTGGCAGCTTTCAAACGATCAGGATCTGAACGATCTTATCTGTCGTCTCAAAGACGATATCTGGTCCTGACAACTGGACATCTCCAACTTCTGCCCAACAAATGGGCGATCTACACTTTCTACCGTATAGGGCCTCAAAAGGCGCAGCCTTTATGCTGGAGTGGTAGCTATTGCTGTAGGAGAATTCAATCAGTGGTAGGTTCTTATCCCAACTACCACCCAAGTCGATCGCACATGCACGAAGCATGTCTTCCAAAGTTTGAATAGTACGCTCACTCTGACCATCAGTCTGAGGATGATAGGCCGTACTAAAATTCAAACGAGTGCCCAACGATTGTTGGAAACTCTTCCAAAAATGCGACGTATATCTAGTATCTCTATCAGAGATAATAGATATAGGTATACCATGTAACGCTACAATCTTATCGACGTATAATTGAGCTAACATATCAGAGCTATACGTCTCCTTGATGGGTAGAAAATGAGCTGACTTAGTCAGTCTATCTACTATGACCCATATGGTATCATTTCCCTTTTTCGTCTTCGGCAACTTGGTGATGAAATCCATTGTCACCATTTCCCATTTCCACTTGGGAATTTCAGGTTGCTGAAGCAAACCTGACGGCTTCTGATGCTCAGCCTTGACTTGCGCACAAGTCAAACATTTTGCTACATGTTCAGCTACTGACTTTTTCAAACCAATCCACCAGTAGTTTGCTTTCAAATCCTGGTACATCTTATCAGCTCCAGGATGAACGGAATATTTAGAGCTGTGGGCTTCCTGGAGGATAACATCCCGAAGTCCCCCATAAACTGGAACCCATATTCGTCCGTTTAGCCGTAGCATTCCATCTTTGTCGTAGGATAACTGCTCCTCAGTTACTCCTAATTTCTTTGCAGGATAGTTAGCTTCCAACACAGCTTCCTTCTGTGCAGCTAACACCCTTTCATTCAAATTATTTCTTATTTCAATGCGCTTGGCATTGATTCTGATTGGTTTCACCCTTTCCTTTCTGCTTAAGGCGTCGGCAACTACATTTGCCTTGCCTGGATGGTATCTTATCTCACAGTCGTAATCATTTAGAGTTTCCATCCATCGCCTTTGACGCATGTTCAATTCCTTCTGATTGAACAAATGCTGAAGACTCTTGTGATCTGAATATATTATACACTTGGTTCCGTACAAGTAATGTCTCCATAGCTTCAAAGCAAACACAACAGCACCCAATTCCAGATCGTGGGTGGTGTAGTTCTTCTCGTGCACTTTTAGCTGGCGAGAAGCGTAGGCAATGACTTTGCCTCTCTGCATGAGCACACAGCCCATACCAGTGTGAGATGCATCGCAATACACTATGAAATCTTCTATGCCATCGGGCAGTGTCAAGACTGGCGCGTTGCTCAGCTTTTTCTTCAGGATATCGAAGGATTCCTGCTGCTTAGGGCCCCAATCGAACTTAATCTTCTTTCGAGTCAACGAAGTTAGGGGCGCATCAATTCTTGAAAAGTTCTCAATAAATCGCCTATAATATCCTGCCAATCCGAGGAAACTGCGAATCTCGGTAGGAGTCTTCGGCTCCTGCCAGTTCATGACTGCTTCTACTTTAGCGGGATCTACTTGGATACCACGCTCGCTTACTACATGTCCAAGGAATTGGACTTCTCGAAGCCAAAATTCACACTTCGAAAATTTGGCATAAAGCTTCTCTTGATGCAGAAGTTTGACAATACAACGAAGGTGTTTCTCATGGTCAGCTTGGCTCTTCGAGTAGATAAGGATGTCGTCTATAAAGACGATAACGAATTTATCCTAGATAGGGCTTGCAGACACGATTCATGAGATCCATGAACGCGGCTGGTGCGTTGGTGATCCCAAACGGCATCACTAGGAACTCGTAATGTCCATATCGAGTCCTAAACGCTGTCTTGTGTACGTCTTCCTCCTTGACCTTTAGCTGATGATAACCTGAACTGAGGTCAATCTTGGAGAAATAGCTTGCTCCTTGCAACTGATCGAACAGATCGTCAATCCTGGGTAACGGATACCTATTCTTGATAGTGACCTTGTTAAGCTCACGGTAATCGATGCACAGACGCATCGATCCATCCTTCTTTTTAACGAACAAGATTGGCGCTCCCCAAGGAGACGAGCTAGGTCTAATAAAACCTTTAGCTAACAAATCATCCAACTGCGTCCTCAACTCCTTCATCTCCGTTGGTGCCAATCTATATGGTGCTCTTGCTACAGGCGCAGCGCCTGGAATGATGTCTATCCGAAACTCCACTTGCCTATCTGGTGGCAAACCGGGTAGCTCTTCCGGAAATACTTCATGATATTCCGAGATAACAGGGATATCCTCAATCTTCGGCTTCGGCTCATCAATGGTAACTTGTGCCATATAAATGACACATCCTTTCTGCATGCATCTGGATGCCTTGAGCATGGACACTTGCTCAGGCAATCCATGCTGAGTGTCTCCTTGAATAGTGAGTGACTCACCAGACGGAGTCTTAACTATTACTTGCTTTCTATTGCACAGAATCTGGGCTTGGTTACTCGATAACCAATCCATGCCTATCACTATGTCGAATCCAGCTAGCTTAAAGGGAAGCAAGGATAACGGGAAAGAATGATTCCTAATGGATATAACACATCCATCTAGAACAGTCGAGGCGGTTTCTATGGTTCCATCGGCTAATTCCACCTCATATTTCACGCTTAAGGTTTTAACAGGAAGGTTCAACAATTTACAAAACTTATCATCTACAAACGACTTATCAGCTCCTGAATCAAACAAGACTCTAGCAAAAACATCATTTACAAGAAACGTACCTGTAATGACGTTGTCGTCTAGAACTGCCTCCTTGGCGTCCATTCTGAAGACTCTCGCATTAGTCTTCTTCCCATCTTCAGCTTTCTTTGCATTCTTTGGGCAATTTGGCCGGATGTGCCCTTTCTCGTTGCAACCAAAACAAGTTGCATCCTTCATCTTCTTGCAATCTAAAGCCTTATGGTCTGTGGACTTGCAGATTCCACAGCGTTTCTCGGAAGACTGGGATTTTGCTTCCAAACGACATTTCCCAAAATGGTGTCTCTTGCAGTTCTTGCATCTGGGCTTTTCAGCCGACTGATCTCCTTTCTTGAACCCCGACCCTTTCTTATGGTCGTTGTTTCCTCTGTGTCGTTTCTCAGATCTTCGTGAGGTGTCATCCTCACGCTTTCTCTTGTTTTCCTCTGAGCTCTTCATAGCTCTCAGTCTGACTACATCTTGAGTGAGGGAGAGGGATAGATCAGCTACGGATCTAAATGTCGTAGGCCTTAAAGCCTTGACGCTTGCCTTTATCTCCGGTGCCAGACCCCCAATAAATCGAGCAATCCTTTGCGGCTCCGGGGTCACCAGATAAGGCACTAACCGAGATAAAGTGTTGAACGTAGTAAGATACGCTTGACAATCAAGGTTCTTCATAACCAGAGATACGAAATCCGATTCAATTCTTTCGACCTCATGCTGCGGGCAGAAATTCTCCTTGATCAGGGCCACAAACTGTTCCCATGACAAACCGTACAGAGTGGCCTTACCGGCAGCTTGTAGGAGTGACTTCCACCATGCTAACGCATCTCCCTTGAACGACTGGGACACGTACTTCACGACGTCCCTATCAGCACACCCGCTGATATCAACCACAGTATCCATCTCATCAATCCACGTCATGCAATCAACTGCTCCCTTTTCCCCAGTAAAATCTCTGGGTTTGCAAGATACGAAATATTTGTACGTACAGGACTTGCTGTGCGTATCATGCTTCAGCTTGACTTCTTGCTTAGGAATACAGCTGTGGTTGGAGGAGTGATTATCATCCTCATCTTTCTTCGGCTCACTCTTTTTAGAAGGTGGCTTACTATGAGCCTTAGAATGAGTCTTGGGCTTTACGTGCGATACTATTCGGGTCCTACTCCGAGTACCGCTAGATTCCCTGAATTGCCTATCCATAGCTTTGGCAACTGCGTTATCTATTAGTGCTTGCAACCAGTGACGTGAATCCTGGTATTATCTGGGTGTTCTCCAGAATGACTGTTGGTCTCCTCCAATTTGGCCATGTAGCTTTAAGCTACATAAAAGGACAAGGTCTTATTTAGAAACCTAACAGTATTATCGTTCTAGATGATTTATTAACCATGGTATTAATAACCATAATAGTTAATTTAATTAATTTCATTCAAGGCTTTTATTAGCAACTATATTATGGAATGAAATATATATATTGGCACAATAGGCCTAGTCACTTCGGACAACTTACTAAATTATAAATTTAGATTTTTATAGGATTAGCATTGTATAACTTAAACAAATAATCCTTTACTAGACAGAGAGTCATAAACCACAACTGCCACTATATGACATAGTCATAACCCGTAGGTATCAAGTCATAAACAGACTTGTGTACAGATATAATCTGTAGATAATTTATTAAAAAGGGTGGCTTGTGTGATTTTACAGATCACGCTTGGCCAGGAATGTTAACATGTTTTCAGATGTTAACAGAGATTTGAATCTTTTCAACCAGGTTTTACCATATTGGCTAGGCCTGTAAATAAGGCATTCAAGCTAGGTTCTACCTTACTAAGATTGTTATAAAAATGGCAAATCAAATAAAAATTGATATTTTCCATTTATTTTAATATTAAATTCATGCACATAAATAAAATGAGAATTTCAAATTAACCATTTCAAATTTTAAATAAAGTACTAGTACATCTTTTGCCCTAAACGGGACTTTAATTCAAATAACATGAATAACATGCCCGCGCAGGGGCTAAACAAATAACAACAACAACAAATAAAATAAAACAAACCCACGCAGGGGTTAACAGAACAACATACCCACGCAGGGGTAGAATAAGAGAAATATACCCACGCAGGGGTAGAATACAGGAATAGATGTCCACGCAGGGACATGAGTAAAAGAGCTAACATCAAAGGATTTAATATTCCTTCTTACTCTTACCCTTAATCAAGTCAACCATCTTCTTGAACATACCGCGGTTGTGTCGGCGATCATTTTGCAACTCCCGTCGCACGTCGTGTATCCCTTGCAGGATTTCTTGGACTTGCGGTGGCGACATCATTGGCGCCGGCGGCGGTGGCTGATACTACTGTGGCTGTGGAGGCTGCGGCTGCTGGTATCCCTGTGGTGGGAACCCAAAAGTTGGTTGTCCCGTACCCCAGGGACCTCCAAAAGCACTCTCCTGGTTAAGAGGGTTGTAGCCTGAAGCTAACCAGTAGGGATCTCCCGTATAATCATAACCGAGAGGAAAAGTCGGCTCGAACGGGTTGAACTGCGCTGCGCTAGCATACGCAGGAATGGGCTCTCCAAAGTTCTGCGGCGGTAGTGGCGCAATAGTCGCAGAAGTAACCTCTGAGACGGGATGCTGAGACTCTCCCGTCTCTGACTCCTCGTGGAGCGGCGAGTAGCGGCCGCTGCCAGAATGTCGAGGGGTGGCAATGCGAATCCCTCCTCGCGTAGACATACGCGCGTTCCTCCTTGGCCTCTGAGGCGGAGGAGGCAAAACCGGTGGTGGTGGCGGTGACGGAGTGATCACGTCGCGCCAAAAGGCCTCAGATGGGTCCTGCTGCAAAGGCGGCTGCTGAAGCTGCTGCTCCTGAGAGTGGTGCTGCGAGTGCACCGGAGAACCATGGTGAGACTGGAGCATCGGAGAGTTGTGGTGGTTGGGGGTGTAATACCAATCGTGCTGCCTGAACCTCTCCTCATAGCTATCAACACCATTGAATGGTGATCCCCTGTATGGTGACCCATCCGATATCTCAATGGGATGTTTAGGCGTGCCGGACGGTGGCAGGGAAGGGTCAGTGTCCTCGTCGACCTCCATCTCGTTACCACCAGAGAAGTGGTCTTCAGGTCCTAGTGGGTTATGACCCACTGGTTCATCCAAGTAAGCATCAGGGTTGTATAGGCCCTGATAAGCTGGTGCTGGGTAGTGGTGAGGTGACTGGTGTAATGGAATGAAAGATCCATGGGAGTCGTGGGGCCCATTTTCAGAATGTGGCCCAAATGAGTGAGGTAGGGATGGCGAGGTGCTCAAAGATACCGAGTGCCTGGCTGGCTCGGCGAATAATCTCCAAAGATCCTGGGCTCCAGTGTTGTGCGAAGCTGATGGGGCTCGCCTGTGTGAGGGTCCTGCCTCGTGGTCATGTGATGTGGCGAATCCTCCTCGTCCTCTTCCTCGAACACGTGGCGGCATGATGATCCTGTCAAAAATCAAACAAGTTGCACAACAAATATATAAGACAAAGATAATAATAAAAACAAGATAAAATAAACGAAATGTCGAACATTTCCTAAGTTCTTTGTCTAGACTCGAAAATCGAGGATTGTGCAATTGTGTAACTGAGATTAAACATAAAGGACTAGTGTTTAATTCACTCAGCGTTGGCTCTGATACCAACCTGTCACACCCCGATTTCCACGTGTCACCGGTGGGCCCGGTGTGGGGTTCAGTGACGGAGTTGGCATCGTCATAGACAATCAACACAATATAATAATGCACAGCGGAAGCAGAATAGATACATTTCAACTTTTAAATAAATTGCAATAATAAATATCACAGTAGTTGAAACGGATCCACAGGCGGATCAAATAAAAATAAGAATAAATTGTTCAACAGTTATTTGTCGTCCGAGCTTGCGAGACTATAGTGGACGCTCTTAGGAAACAACCAGCCTATTTCGTATAGTACCTGCACTTAACCTTTTGGGAAAATACGTCAGTTTACACTGGTAAATACAAATCGACTGACTCATTTTGAAAATGATTGAAAATTGATTTAAATGCACAAGGCATAAATATTTTTATTAACTTGGGATATTTATGCAATATAAACTTGTGAACGATTTACATGTACCCGTACTTATGGTGGCCCGGGATCTGTTGTCCGGGCTAAAGATTAAATGACACACCACATTAAAGAGTTATACACGCCGGGTGTACGCCTACACCCCGTGCTCTGGTCGTGGCCATCTCGTAAGATAATGCCAAGGATATCCGGGACACGGTCAATAACCCCCCAAAGCCTAAAGTAAGGCAAGACTGTTTAAACGAGTCGCACAAGCTATTCAAGACTGTACACCCCTAAGGTGCAGGATTTGTGCGCTCGATCAAGCGGTATTTTAAATACCGTACCCCAAGCCCGTATAGGGAAAATAAGTCAAAATGTATTTACCTGAGCAAGTATGAATCACAACAGTAAGTGTAGGTAGCTTTTACTGGGCCTCCTAATCTGGAACAAAGGTTTATAATAACCTATTAAATTCCTAACGGGTCTTTTATTTAAGCCTAAGCTTTGACCGGTTAGTTTTAAGGACGATACGGTACAAGCGCACGATTAAGCGAAAGACCGGATAGAATGTGATTTAGACCCGACAAGTTTGAATACTTGTATATTATGGGTCTACTAAATACATTCTAGATTTTGAGTTAAAAATGATAACGTTTGACCCGTTTCGGTCAATTTACGCAAACTAGTTACGTAAACCGAACCGAACGCTAGAAGGGCGTTACGGGTAGCCAAAAGAGTCAAATGCAAGTTCCCTGAGATAATATGCTTAAATTATGATATAATATCAGTAAGTTATGATCTAGATTGCCCGGAATAATTTTAAACTCAATTTATGCCTTAGAAGGGCATTTTGGTCATTTAAAAGATTATAAAAGAGTAAAATTAGGAATCTGAGTTTCGGGTCTGGTTTATACAGAAAATATACTTAATTTAACATGTTATAACAGTAGGGTATGACCCATATACTAAACTTAGTGTTTAAAATCAAACTATGCACCGTAGGGGTATTTTAGTAATTTCACAAGGGCTAAAATGCCAAAACTGGAAATCTGAGTTCATATACTTGTACTTACTGTTATTATATGAAAATATACTAATTACATCAGTAGGTATAAGTCTTATATGTTAAAAATATGTACAACGCTTACTATGCGCTAAAAACGCTTAAAATACAATTTAACGCCGTTTCCGGGTTTTCAAAAGAAAGCTGGGATTTTTATATTTACAGAATGCTTAAAATAATTTATTTAACATATAAGATCAGTAGAAAAAGGTTTCGGGTCAAAAGAATGTATAAAACTCATTTTATGGCTTAAACGGTCAAAACCGACATAAACCGAATCGACTAAGCGATTTAAGAAACGATCAGCCAAAAATTAAATAAAAGTCATCAAAAATCCCAAAATATTATATAACATCAGTGGGTAAAAAGTTTTGTATCAAAACGTGGCCTGAAATGGGTTATATGCGAAATGTGCCGTTTATGTAACTTAAGAACATAGTTTTACGCTAATGGCCATAACTCAAAATCTGGACCACCAACTGATCCGAAATTTTCGGTGCAAGTTTATATATTAGAAATAAGGATTTCTACTCTTTCACTTTTCCAAAAATCACGTTTTATATCAAAAAGGGCAAAATAGTCAACTTTTAAGCATAATCGGAAACATGCAAATGAATCGGCTAAGCATAGACTCAAACAACAAAAATTCCAGAAAGTTTTACCAAAATAAAAATGGTCAAAAATACTCTCCAATACAGATCTCAAACATGCATGTACGAATCCGAATCGATAGTCTACGAATTAGTCGTTTTACAAAACTTTCGGTTCCGATTCGTATCTATACTATAGATTGTCGAGTAGGTTATGACAAAACACATTCTTACATATATTATAAGTTATTTATGATGATCAAACAGATTGCATGTCCTCTACATTATCATTTAAGCTATTTTTCACAAAAACCATTTCTGTTGACTTTTTAAGAATGCCTTTGACTCGACAATTAGCATGCAATAAGTGGGAATCAGAGAATACCATTTTGAGGGTTTGTTTCCCACATAAGTACCAACATATATGTGGTATCAATTTGAGAAATGACTGAGTAAAACTCGTTTAATCAGAAAGTCAAAGTATAAGAACAATCAGTTTGACTTTTAGCAATAATCAAAGCAAGAACGAATTAGAGACTGAATTAGAAGCTTACAAAGGTCCTATTGAAGCTTATCTAACTCTAGGAGGTGGCCTTGTCGTTCAGATTAGCTCCAGAAGTCTTGAGAGAGTTCTTGAGAGTTGAGAGCTCTTGTTACTAAATGCAAATGCCCAAGAAAATGAACTTTGATCTGATTTAAAGCTGAATTCAGAGGTTGGAAGGAGGTTACTGTTACCATAGGCATGCATGGGATTTTATTAGAGCAAAGGGAGGTGGAATGAGCTGTTACACACTTCAAATTCGGGCCAGAAATGCAAAATTCGCGAAATTCTGATGCTGGTAGTCCCACGCGGCCCGCTTGGGTCTGTCCAGGCGGGTCGCCTGACCTGCTGATCAGCCAAACACTTTCAAACTTGGCAGCTTTGGTCCCTGGTCTTGCACGCGATGTTTCGGCTGCTTATTTTGACTCGTAAACCCCCAAACTTGGTTTCTAAGAACCTTAGGATATTTACCAACATGGTAATGTCCTCGGATAACTTTGCGCTCAACCGAAAAGCCATGAAATTCGACGTTGACGCTTTTAACCCCTCAAGTACGGTTTTGGCCATAACTTTCTCATACGTTGACGAAACTTCACGAAATTTTAACCACATATTCTAGTGAGTATATTTTAGCTTCTCAATGCTTCGGGTCTGCCAAAAGTTCACTCAGAGGTATAAATTAAACATGTTGACACTTTTGGCCCCTATAGTTTGCAATTCCTCACTTTTGTGCAATTTCCGCGTCGTATGATCCATGAACCACCCGTTTAAGGTTATGAACATTATGTAGGGTTATCATAGAGTCTATCTATCCATTGTTGACACTTTGGACCCTTACGTTCCATAGTTTTCACTGTTTGTCACTTTTAGTCCCTCTAAAGTTTGTTTTCACATACCGGAACCTTATGACACGTGTCAAGACATTATTGGACGAAATTTTTTGAGGTGTTACATCCTCACCCCCTTAAAAGAAATCTCGCCCTCTAGATTTATTGAAACAAATGGGGATATTTCTCTTGCATCGTGGATTCCACTTCCCACGTGTATTCGGGACCTCTACGGGCATCCCATTTAACCTTTACAATAGGTATGTGCTTCCTTCGAAGCTTTTTCACCTGTCGATCCTCAATCGACAAAGGTTTTTCCACGAACTTCAAACTTTCATCTAAGTGTATATCTGTATGCGGTATAACCAGTGATTCGTCAGCGAAACACTTCTTCAAATTACAGATGTGGAACACATTATGGATAGCGCTAAGTTCTTCAGGCAAGTTTAACTTGTAAGCGACTGACCCAATACGTTCGATAATCTCGAAAGGTCCTATATATCTCAGGCTTAGCTTGCCTTTCTTTCCAAATCGCATCACACCTTTCCAGGGCGATACTTTAAGCAATACTTTATCACCTACATCAAAGTGAAAATCCTTGCGCTTAGGATCCGCTTAACTTTTCTGCCTATCCCTGGCAGCTTTCAAACGATCAGGATCTGAACGATCTTATCTGTCGTCTCAAAGACGATATCTGGTCCTGACAACTGGACATCTCCAACTTCTGCCCAACAAATGGGCGATCTACACTTTCTACCGTATAGGGCCTCAAAAGGCGCAGCCTTTATGCTGGAGTGGTAGCTATTGTTGTAGGAGAATTCAATCAGTGGTAGGTTCTTATCCCAACTACCACCCAAGTCGATCGCACATGCACGAAGCATGTCTTCCAAAGTTTGAATAGTACGCTCACTCTGACCATCAGTCTGAGGATGATAGGCCGTACTAAAATTCAAACGAGTGCCCAACGATTGTTGGAAACTCTTCCAAAAATGCGACGTATATCTAGTATCTCTATCAGAGATAATAGATATAGGTATACCATGTAACGCTACAATCTTATCGACGTATAATTGAGCTAACATATCGGAGCTATACGTCTCCTTGATGGGTAGAAAATGAGCTGACTTAGTCAGTCTATCTACTATGACCCATATGGTATGATTTCCCTTTTTCGTCTTCGGCAACTTGGTGATGAAATCCATTGTCACCATTTCCCATTTCCACTTGGGAATTTCAGGTTGCTGAAGCAAACCTGACGGCTTCTGATGCTCAGCCTTGACTTGCGCACAAGTCAAACATTTTGCTACATGTTCAGCTACTGACTTTTTCAAACCAATCCACCAGTAGTTTGCTTTCAAATCCTGGTACATCTTATCAGCTCCAGGATGAACGGAATATTTAGAGCTGTGGGCTTCCTGGAGGATAACATCCCGAAGTCCCCCATAAACTGGAACCCATATTCGTCCGTTTAGCCGTAGCATTCCATCTTTGTCGTAGGATAACTGCTCCTCAGTTACTCCTAATTTCTTTGCAGGATAGTTAGCTTCCAACACAGCTTCCTTCTGTGCAGCTAACACCCTTTCATTCAAATTATTTCTTATTTCAATGCGCTTGGCATTGATTCTGATTGGTTTCACCCTTTCCTTTCTGCTTAAGGCGTCGGCAACTACATTTGCCTTGCCTGGATGGTATCTTATCTCACAGTCGTAATCATTTAGAGTTTCCATCCATCGCCTTTGACGCATGTTCAATTCCTTCTGATTGAACAAATGCTGAAGACTCTTGTGATCTGAATATATTATACACTTGGTTCCGTACAAGTAATGTCTCCATAGCTTCAAAGCAAACACAACAGCACCCAATTCCAGATCGTGGGTGGTGTAGTTCTTCTCGTGCACTTTTAGCTGGCGAGAAGCGTAGGCAATGACTTTGCCTCTCTGCATGAGCACACAGCCCATACCAGTGTGAGATGCATCGCAATACACTATGAAATCTTCTATGCCATCGGGCAGTGTCAACACTGGCGCGTTGCTCAGCTTTTTCTTCAGGATATCGAAGGATTCCTGCTGCTTAGGGCCCCAATCGAACTTAATCTTCTTTCGAGTCAACGAAGTTAGGGGCGCATCAATTCTTGAAAAGTTCTCAATAAATCGCCTATAATATCCTGCCAATCCGAGGAAACTGCGAATCTCGGTAGGAGTCTTCGGCTCCTGCCAGTTCATGACTGCTTCTACTTTAGCGGGATCTACTTGGATACCACGCTCGCTTACTACATGTCCAAGGAATTGGACTTCTCGAAGCCAAAATTCACACTTCGAAAATTTGGCATAAAGCTTCTCTTGATGCAGAAGTTTGACAATACAACGAAGGTGTTTCTCATGGTCAGCTTGGCTCTTCGAGTAGATAAGGATGTCGTCTATAAAGACGATAACAAATTTATCCTAGATAGGGCTTGCAGACACGATTCATGAGATCCATGAACGCGGCTGGTGCGTTGGTAATCCCAAACGGCATCACTAGGAACTCGTAATGTCCATATCGAGTCCTAAACGCTGTCTTGTGTACGTCTTCCTCCTTGACCTTTAGCTGATGATAACCTGAACTGAGGTCAATCTTGGAGAAATAGCTTGCTCCTTGCAACTGATCGAACATATCGTCGATCCTGGGTAACGGATACCTATTCTTGATAGTGACCTTGTTAAGCTCACGGTAATCGATGCACAGACGCATCGATCCATCCTTCTTTTTAACGAACAAGATTGGCGCTCCCCAAGGAGACGAGCTAGGTCTAATAAAACCTTTAGCTAACAAATCATCCAACTGCGTCCTCAACTCCTTCATCTCCGTTGGTGCCAATCTATATGGTGCTCTTGCTACAGGCGCAGCGCCTGGAATGATGTCTATCCGAAACTCCACTTGCCTATCTGGTGGCAAACCGGGTAGCTCTTCCGGAAATACTTCATGATATTCCGAGATAACAGGGATATCCTCAATCTTCGGCTTCGGCTCATCAATGGTAACTTGTGCCATATAAATGACACATCCTTTCTGCATGCATCTGGATGCCTTGAGCATGGACACTTGCTCAGGCAATCCATGCTGAGTGTCTCCTTGAATAGTGAGTGACTCACCAGACGGAGTCTTAACTATTACTTGCTTTCTATTGCACAGAATCTGGGCTTGGTTACTCGATAACCAATCCATGCCTATCACTATGTCGAATCCAGCTAGCTTAAAGGGAAGCAAGGATAACGGGAAAGAATGATTCCTAATGGATATAACACATCCATCTAGAACAGTCGAGGCGGTTTCTATGGTTCCATCGGCTAATTCCACCTCATATTTCACGCTTAAGGTTTTAACAGGAAGGTTCAACAATTTACAAAACTTATCATCTACAAACGACTTATCAGCTCCTGAATCAAACAAGACTCTAGCAAAAACATCATTTACAAGAAACGTACCTGTAATGACGTTGTCGTCTAGAACTGCCTCCTTGGCGTCCATTCTGAAGACTCTCGCATTAGTCTTCTTCCCATCTTCAGCTTTCTTTGCATTCTTTGGGCAATTTGGCCGGATGTGCCCTTTCTCGTTGCAACCAAAACAAGTTGCATCCTTCATCTTCTTGCAATCTAAAGCCTTATGGTCTGTGGACTTGCAGATTCCACAGCGTTTCTCGGAAGACTGGGATTTTGCTTCCAAACGACATTTCCCAAAATGGTGTCTCTTGCAGTTCTTGCATCTGGGCTTTTCAGCCGACTGATCTCCTTTCTTGAACCCCGACCCTTTCTTATGGTCGTTGTTTCCTCTGTGTCGTTTCTCAGATCTTCGTGAGGTGTCATCCTCACGCTTTCTCTTGTTTTCCTCTGAGCTCTTCATAGCTCTCAGTCTGACTACATCTTGAGTGAGGGAGAGGGATAGATCAGCTACGGATCTAAATGTCGTAGGCCTTGAAGCCTTGACGCTTGCCTTTATCTCCGGTGCCAGACCCCCAATAAATCGAGCAATCCTTCGCGGCTCCGGGGTCACCAGATAAGGCACTAACCGAGATAAAGTGTTGAACGTAGTAAGATACGCTTGACAATCAAGGTTCTTCATAACCAGAGATACGAAATCCGATTCAATTCTTTCGACATCATGCTGCGGGCAGAAATTCTCCTTGATCAGGGCCACAAACTGTTCCCATGACAAACCGTACAGAGTGGCCTTACCGGCAGCTTGTAGGAGTGACTTCCACCATGCTAACGCATCTCCCTTGAATGACTGGGACACGTACTTCACGACGTCCCTATCAGCACACCCGCTGATATCAACCACAGTATCCATCTCATCAATCCACGTCATGCAATCAACTGCTCCCTTTTCCCCAGTAAAATCTCTGGGTTTGCAAGATACGAAATATTTGTACGTACAGGACTTGCTGTGCGTATCATGCTTCAGCTTGACTTCTTGCTTAGGAATACTGCTGTGGTTGGAGGAGTGATTATCATCCTCATCTTTCTTCGGCTCACTCTTTTTAGAAGGTGGCTTACTATGAGCCTCAGAATGAGTCTTGGGCTTTACGTGCGATACTGTTCGGGTCCTACTCCGAGTACCGCTAGATTCCCTGAATTGCCTATCCATAGCTTTGGCAACTGTGTTATCTATTAGTGCTTGCAACCAGTGACGTGAATCCTGGTATTATCTGGGTGTTCTCCAGAATGACTGTTGGTCTCCTCCGATTTGGCCATGTAGCTTTAAGCTACATAAAAGGACAAGGTCTTATTTAGAAACCTAACAGTATTATCGTTCTAGACGATTTATTAACCATGGTATTAATAACCATAATAGTTAATTTAATTAATTTCATTCAAGGCTTTTATTAGCAACTATATTATGGAATGAAATATATATATTGGCACAATAGGCCTAGTCACTTCGGACAACTTACTAAATTATAAATTTAGATTTTTATAGGATTAGCATTGTATAATTTAAACAAATAATCCTTTACTAGACAGAGAGTCATAAACCACAACTGCCACTATATGACATAGTCATAACCCGTAGGTATCAAGTCATAAACAGACTTGTGTACAGATATAATCTGTAGATAATTTATTAAAAAGGGTGGCTTGTGTGATTTTACAGATCACGCTTGGCCAGGAATGTTAACATGTTTTCAGATGTTAACAGAGATTTGAATCTTTTCAACCAGGTTTTACCATATTGGCTAGGCCTGTAAATAAGGCATTCAAGCTAGGTTCTACCTTACTAAGATTGTTATAAAAATGGCAAATCAAATAAAAATTGATATTTTCCATTTATTTTAATATTAAATTCATGCACATAAATAAAATGAGAATTTCAAATTAACCATTTCAAATTTTAAATAAAGTACTAGTACATCTTTTGCCCTAAACGGGACTTTAATTCAAATAACATGAATAACATGCCCGCGCAGGGGCTAAACAAATAACAACAACAACAAATAAAATAAAACAAACCCACGCAGGGGTTAACAGAACAACATACCCACGCAGGGGTAGAATAAGAGAAATATACCCACGCAGGGGTAGAATACAGGAATAGATGTCCACGCAGGGACATGAGTAAAAGAGCTAACATCAAAGGATTTAATATTCCTTCTTACTCTTACCCTTAATCAAGTCAACCATCTTCTTGAACATACCGCGGTTGTGTCGGCGATCATTTTGCAACTCCCGTCGCACGTCGTGTATCCCTTGCAGGATTTCTTGGACTTGCGGTGGCGACATCATTGGCGCCGGCGGCGGTGGCTGATACTGCTGTGGCTGTGGAGGCTGCGGCTGCTGGTATCCCTGTGGTGGGAACCCAAAAGTTGGTTGTCCCGTACCCCAGGGACCTCCAAAAGCACTCTCCTGGTTAAGAGGGTTGTAGCCTGAAGCTAACCAGTAGGGATCTCCCGTATAATCATAACCGAGAGGAAAAGTCGGCTCGAACGGGTTGAACTACGCTGCGCTAGCATACGCAGGAATGGGCTCTCCAAAGTTCTGCGGCGGTAGTGGCGCAATAGTCGCAGAAGTAACCTCTGAGACGGGATGCTGAGACTCTCCCGTCTCTGACTCCTCGTGGAGCGGCGAGTAGCGGCCGCTACCAGAATGTCGAGGGGTGGCAATGCGAATCCCTCCTCACGTAGACATACGCGCGTTCCTCCTTGGCCTCTGAGGCGGAGGAGGCAAAACCGGTGGTGGTGGCGGTGACGGAGTGATCACGTCGCGCCAAAAGGCCTCAGATGGGTCCTGCTGCAAAGGCGGCTGCTGAAACAGCTGCTGCTGAGAGTGGTGCTGCGAGTGCACCGGAGAACCATGGTGAGACTGGAGCATCGGAGAGTTGTGGTGGTTGGGGGTGTAATACCAATCGTGCTGCCTGAACCTCTCCTCATAGCTATCAACACCATTGAATGGTGATCCCCTGTATGGTGACCCATCCGATATCTCAATGGGATGGTTAGGCGTGCCGGACGGTGGCAGGGAAGGGTCAGTGTCCTCGTCGACCTCCATCTCGTTACCACCAGAGAAGTGGTCTTCAGGTCCTAGTGGGTTATGACCCACTGGTTCATCCAAGTAAGCATCAGGGTTGTATAGGCCCTGATAAGCTGGTGCTGGGTAGTGGTGAGGTGACTGGTGTAATGGAATGAAAGATCCATGGGAGTCGTGGGGCCCATTTTCAGAATGTGGCCCAAATGAGTGAGGTAGGGATGGCGAGGTGCTCAAAGATACCGAGTGCCTGGCTGGCTCGGCGAATAATCTCCAAAGATCATGGGCTCCAGTGTTGTGCGAAGCTGATGGGGCTCGCCTGTGTGAGGGTCCTGCCTCGTGGTCATGTGATGTGGCGAATCCTCCTCGTCCTCTTCCTCGAACACGTGGCGGCATGATGATCCTGTCAAAAATCAAACAAGTTGCACAACAAATATATAAGACAAAGATAATAATAAAAACAAGATAAAATAAACGAAATGTCGAACATTTCCTAAGTTCTTTGTCTAGACTCGAAAATCGAGGATTGTGCAATTGTGTAACTGAGATTAAACATAAAGGACTAGTGTTTAATTCACTCAGCGTTGGCTCTGATACCAACCTGTCACACCCCGATTTCCACGTGTCACCGGTGGGCCCGGTGTGGGGTTCAGTGACGGAGTTGGCATCGTCATAGACAATCAACACAATATAATAATGCACAGCGGAAGCAGAATAGATACATTTCAACTTTTAAATAAATTGCAATAATAAATATCACAGTAGTTGAAACGGATCCACAGGCGGATCAAATAAAAATAAGAATAAATTGTTCAACAGTTATTTGTCGTCCGAGCTTGCGAGACTATAGTAGACGCTCTTAGGAAACAACCAGCCTATTTCGTATAGTACCTGCACTTAACCTTTTGGGAAAATACGTCAGTTTACACTGGTAAATACAAATCGACTGACTCATTTTGAAAATGATTGAAAATTGATTTAAATGCACAAGGCATAAATATTTTTATTAACTTGGGATATTTATGCAATATAAACTTGTGAACGATTTACATGTACCCGTACTTATGGTGGCCTGGGATCTGCTGTCCGGGCTAAAGATTAAATGACACACCACATTAAAGAGTTATACACGCCGGGTGTACGCCTACACCCCGTGCTCTGGTCGTGGCCATCTCGTAAGATAATGCCAAGGATATCCGGGACACGGTCAATAACCCCCCAAAGCCTAAAGTAAGGCAAGACTGTTTAAACGAGTCGCACGAGCTATTCAAGACTGTACACCCATAAGGTGCAGGATTTGTGCGCTCGATCAAGCGGTATTTTAAATACCGTACCCCAAGCCCGTATAGGGAAAATAAGTCAAAATGTATTTACCTGAGCAAGTATGAATCACAACAGTAAGTGTAGGTAGCTTTTACTGGGCCTCCTAATCTGGAACAAAGGTTTATAATAACCTATTAGATTCCTAACGGGTCTTTTATTTAAGCCTAAGCTTTGACCGGTTAGTTTTAAGGACGATACGGTACAAGCGCACGATTAAGCGAAAGACCGGATAGAATGTGATTTAGACCCGACAAGTTTGAATACTTGTATATTATGGGTATACTAAATACATTCTGGATTTTGAGTTAAAAATGATAACGTTTGACCCGTTTCGGTCAATTTACGCAAACTAGTTACGTAAACCGAACCAAACGCTAGAAGGGCGTTACGGGTAGCCAAAAGAGTCAAATGCAAGTTCCCTGAGATAATATGCTTAAATTATGATATAATATCAGTAAGTTATGATCTAGATTGCCCGGAATAATTTTAAACTCAATTTATGCCTTAGAAGGGCATTTTGGTCATTTAAAAGATTATAAAAGAGTAAAATTAGGAATCTGAGGTTCGGGTCTGGTTTATACAGAAAATATACTTAATTTAACATGTTATAACAGTAGGGTATGACCCATATACTAAACTTAGTGTTTAAAATCAAACTATGCACCGTAGGGGTATTTTAGTAATTTCACAAGGGCTAAAATGCCAAAACTGGAAATCTGAGTTCATATACTTGTACTTACTGTTATTATATGAAAATATACTAATTACATCAGTAGGTATAAGTCTTATATGTTAAAAATAGGTACAACGCTTACTATGCGCTAAAAACGCTTAAAATACAATTTAACGCCGTTTCCGGGTTTTCAAAAGAAAGCTGGGATTTTTATATTTCCAGAATGCTTAAAATAATTTATTTAACATATAAGATCAGTAGAAAAAGGTTTCGGGTCAAAAGAATGTATAAAACTCATTTTATGGCTTAAACGGTCAAAACCGACATAAACCGAATCGACTAAGCGATTTAAGAAACGATCAGCCAAAAATTAAATAAAAATCATCAAAAATCCCAAAATATTATATAACATCAGTGGGTAAAAAGTTTTGTATCAAAACGTGGCCTGAAATGGGTTATATGCGAAATGTGCCGTTTATGTAACTTAAGAACATAGTTTTACGCTAATGGCCATAACTCAAAATCTGGACCACCAACTGATCCGAAATTTTCGGTGCAAGTTTATATATTAGAAATAAGGATTTCTACTCTTTCACTTTTCCAAAAATCACGTTTTATATCAAAAAGGGCAAAATAGTCAACTTTTAAGCATAATCGGAAACATGCAAATGAATCAGCTAAGCATAGACTCAAACAACAAAAATTCCAGAAAGTTTTACCAAAATAAAAATGGTCAAAAATACTCTCCAATACAGATCTCAAACATGCATGTACGAATCCGAATCGATAGTCTACGAATTAGTCGTTTTACAAAACTTTCGGTTCCGATTCGTATCTATACTATAGATTGTCGAGTAGGTTATGACAAAACACATTCTTACATATATTATAAGTTATTTATGATGATCAAACAGATTGCATGTCCTCTACATTATCATTTAAGCTAACTTTCACAAAAACCATTTCTGTTGACTTTTTAAGAATGCCTTTGACTCGACAATTAGCATGCAATAAGTGGGAATCAGAGAATACCCTTTTGAGGGTTTGTTTCCCACATAAGTACCAACATATATGTGGTTTCAATTTGAGAAATGACTGAGTAAAACTCGTTTAATCAGAAAGTCAAAGTATAAGAACAATCAGTTTGACTTTTAGCAATAATCAAAGCAAGAACGAATTAGAGACTGAATTAGAAGCTTACAAAGGTCCTATTGAAGCTTATCTAACTCTAGGAGGTGGCCTTGTCGTTCAGATTAGCTCCAGAAGTCTTGAGAGAGTTCTTGAGAGTTGAGAGCTCTTGTTACTAAATGCAAATGCCCAAGAAAATGAACTTTGATCTGATTTAAAGCTGAATTCAGAGGTTGGAAGGAGGTTACTGTTACCATAGGCATGCATGGGATTTTATTGGAGCAAAATTCACGAAATTCTGATGCTGGTAGTCCCACGCGGCCCGCTTGGGTCTGTCCAGGCGGGTCGCCTGACCTGCTGATCAGCCAAACACTTTCAAACTTTGCAGCTTTGGTCCCTGGTCTTGCACGCGATGTTTCGGCTGCTTATTTTGACTCGTAAACCCCCAAACTTGGTTTCTAAGAACCTTAGGATATTTACCAACATGGTAATGTCCTCAGATAACTTTGCGCTCAACCGAAAAGCCATGAAATTCGACGTTGACGCTTTTAACCCCTCAAGTACGGTTTTGGCCATAACTTTCTCATACGTTGACGAAACTTCACGAAATTTTAACCACATATTCTAGTGAGTATATTTTAGCTTCTCAAAGCTTCGGGTCTGCTAAAAGTTCACTCAGAGGTATAAATTAAACATGTTGACACTTTTGGCCACTATAGTTTGCAATTCCTCACTTTTGTGGAATTTCCGCGTCGTATGATCCATGAACCACCCGTTTAAGGTTATGAACATTATGTAGGGTTATCATAGAGTCTTTCTATCCATTGTTGACACTTTGGATCCTTACGTTCCATAGTTTTCACTGTTTGTCACTTTTAGTCCCTCTAAAGTTTGTTTTCAAATACCGGAACCTTATGACACGTGTCAAGACATTATTGGACGAAATTTTTCGAGGTGTTACAAGTATCTTCCGGAATATTTCATAAGTTATGTTTTAGCGTTTGGCTTCACAATTACAAGCGTGTAACTTAAATATTTATTCCGTGTGATTTTTGGTATTATATTGGAGTTGTAAATGTCATGGTAATTGTTAAGTTATATTATTTTACCCTAAAATAATATAACTAGTTCACCAAGTAACAAATATTCACACAAGCGTCTTATTAATAAATATATATTTGTTCATTTTTATTTGTAAAAACCAACCTCCGATACTTAGTATTATTGTAACAAAAACTATGGCGAAGTTTATTTTGAAAAACAAACTTAAAACATATTTGTAAACACTTGTTAGAAAATATTTTCTAAGTGTTTGAATTTTTAGAAAATTTCGCCATAGTCTCCTTTGTAAATGGAGGTGTCCATGCTAATAAGCATATCATTTTCTTTTCGAAAAATCATTCAAATCAATCAATAACCATACTCTAAACAATATTACACTAACCAAGTGCAAAACTATTCTATTTATAACACAACATGAACTTGATGTTTTATAAAAATGCGTAGTAACTCGGTGAAGTGTTTAGTGGGTTTAGTTACCCTCCAAAGTTGGTTTACTTTTGTTAAAATATCATTCTCAGGATTTTTAGATGTTCACAACTTGTGAACTCATTTTACAAAAATATTTATTTTCAACACCTTCATGTTTACTAGCATCCATATACTCATTTTATTTCCAAAAATAGTGTAAGAATCATGATCTTTCAAAAACCGTCTTTTAAGCTTGGTTTATTTAGGAAAAACCATTTGTAAACCTCAGATTCATACAATCATCAACTCACTTTGTTTACTCATTTTTCAAGAAATCACCTTGTTATCAAGTTCATGTCTAAATATGAAGGTGATCTTTTTATGTAAGCCCCTAATCACCTCCTAACTTGTTAACTCATGTTTTCAATCATAATTTAACAAGTTTCATATGATGACTATCATCATACTACCAAGAAATCACCAATCAATCATCAACATAACCAAGACAATATCATTCTAGTAATATTTCATTATGTTTCATCCCTTTTTCATATTATGTAAAGATTTATGTTCAAGACTTATGTGCATGATCTTTAGTGTTCTTGTAAATTTCAGCATAATGTAATCTTTAACCACTAAAAACATGAAGTATCAAGAGTGTAAAGAAGCCTTACAACTAGCTTAAAGCTAGGGAAGATCACAAGTTAAAATGTGGAGGATAATAGCAAACAAAGGTGGTCCTTCAAGTTCCGTGAGCACCGAGCCTCGTTGATGATCTTGTTACACCTTGAAGTACACTTGGATGGCTTGAATGGAAATCAAAAATGGATGTGGTGTAAGGGGGTGTTTCGGCCGTAGCTATGGAGAGGAGAAGGGAAAGATGTTGGTGATAATGGTGAGATGGTTATATCTAGAGTTATTTTATAATCACAAGTTCTAGTTATCCAAAGGTTAATGTGTGGGTTAAGTACACTACACCATCTTACCAAAATCTTACTAATTCCAAGGGAGGATCACATTGGGATTTTGGGAAGATTTAACTAAATCTTGATGGGTGGGGCCCCTATGGGCCGTAAACTTGCAAGGGGGGGGGGTTAAATGAAAATTCAAATGATAAAAGGTGATTTAGTGGAAGGTTAAAGTGTTAAGTCTAGTGTTTAGTGTGTACCATGTATTATGTAGTGTGTTATAGTGCTCAGGAACCATAACTAGCTCAGAAAAAGTGAAACAATGTTTTTAACAATATTTTTGTGTTCCGTGTAATGTCCGGTTGCTCGGTTAGATACAGTTCCGTTAAAGTCTCTAGTTATTCCGTATAGTGTCTTTTATGTAACTTTTTGTGAAACTTTTAATTCCCGGCACTTAGGAAAGCATACAGGACCATTTTGCCATATTTTTGCATGTTACTAGCATGTTAAAATGTTGAATCTTGTTAATAAATGCAGAATTTTGCACTTTAAGTGGGTTTTAGGCACTTTCCGGCACTTTCCGGCACTTAAACTATCACCTAGTGACGCAGTTTTATGGTCCTTACTTCCCTACACTCCCTACTAGTGTAGTACCTTGTCTCTGGCTCACACTGGGCCTCAAAACACTGTCTGTCTATGTACTGGCACTGTCAGTATAATTCTGAATTACCCGCTCACTGTGCTAACTGCGCTTTGTGCATCAAGTTTGTCACTAAAGTTTGTGCGTAATAAATGGAGTGACAGTATGAAATGTGGTGCATATGTATGTATGATACAGAAATCAGAAAGCAGTTTAAATCATCAGTTGTAATCAAGCACAGTCATTAAGCACAAATTTAACATTAACTAATTATACGAACACCTGTAATTATGAGGGTTGTCACATAATTCCATCTACGAACCATAATATGTGCAATTAAACATGTTGATACATTTTGAAACGAAACAACCAAACCAGTGGAACTCACCAGCAGCGTTTAGCGTTTAGCTGACCCCTTTTTAAAACTAACATGCATTTCAGGTAACTTGAGACTGATGTGATCCGTGTATGTTGTTCAAGACGTGTTTATTGGCAAACATTGAGATAGACGCATGCGACTTAGAAGACTTATGTGGTTCATGGGAACACGCAGTTGTAACATACGTGTAGTATGTAATCAACATTTTGTAATTAATAAATTGTAGTGTCTTTATAAACAATGTGCATGTACCAGAGGTGTCTGTTGCATCCCATGTTTTTCTTCCGCTACAAATCGGGGTGTGACAGGCAATCTCTCAAACGAAATTTCGGTAGCAAGACCATATGCCAATGAATGGTTCCCACCTGACTTGAAGTCTGTTAGGTTTGTATCATCCTGCACATTTTAGTCTGATTGTGAGCCTACCAATACATCATTAGTAGAGATACTTATCATTTCTCAATTTTTTGTTTTTCATTTTGAACATGTTGACCGACCACACCAGTGAATATCATCATCTTCCTTTATCCAAGAAACTCGTTTTTGGTTTTCTAATAATTTTTTTTTAATTTTTGAATTTTTCATTTTTTTTTTGGAATTTTTCAATTTTCAAACGTAAAGACAGAAAGTAAAGACATATTTTTGGATTTTTTTAATTATTCGAATGTTTTTGTATTCTCTTGAAATTTTCTCCCCCTAAAATGCTAAAAGGTTACGAAATCGAAAATCTGTTTGTATTTTTAGAGTTTTTAAGAAAATATTTACAAAAACAATTAGCCAAAGAAGTTACTCGGGTATCACCTTAATGTCGTTGACCAAAAGTAGATAATCAACACGTGATTTATCAAAAGCTTTTGTGAACAGGTCGTCACGTTGGTGATCAGTGTGGATTTTTACAACATCGATTAGTCTTTTGTCAAAACAATCACATATGAAGTGATATTTAATTTCGATGTGTTTGGTCTTGGAATGCTGCATAGGATTTCTAGTGACCTATAAGGCAGCATTGTTAACAACAAATATAGGAGTAGATAGGAATTCAAAACCGTAGTCGCGCATTTGTTGTTGTATCCAAAGAACGTGGGATCAACAACTAGAGGCAGCAATGTATTCTGCTTCACAGGTTGATGTAGCAACACAGGTTTGCTTCTTGCACTGCCACGTGACTAGGCGATTTCCTAAGAATTGACATCCCGCTGTTGTTGATTTGCCATCAATTTTGCATCCGCCAAAATCAGAGTCACTAAACGCGATCAAGTCGAAACTATCATCCCTAGGGTACCAGAGACCGGTGTCCGGGCATCCCTTCAAATAGCCGAAAATCCTTTTAACAACTGTCAAATGTGAGGCCTTCGGGTTGGCTTGATATCTTGCAAGCAGGCACGTTGGATACATGATGTCGGGCCTCGAGGCTGTGAGATACATGAGAGATCCGATCATAGCGCGATAGTATGAAGAGTTAATGCTTTCACCCTTCAGATCCGAAGTAATCCCGTGATTCTGTGGAAGTGGGGTACCAATGGGCGTTGCATCAGACATCTGGAATCGGCTTAAGATGTCACCAACATATTTTGTCTGATAGATGAATATCCCAGACTCAGTTTGTCAAACTTGTAGGCCCAAGAAGAAATTCATTTCCCCCATTGCGCTCATCTCGAACTTTTCCTACATAACACACTCGAATTCCCTGCACAAAGAATCATTAGTTGAACCAAATATTATATCATCAACGTATACCTGCGCCAACCGAAGATCTCCATCTTGTTCTTTGATAAAGAGAGTGCAATCAATAAGACCTTTCCGAAAACCATTCTCCAGCAGATAATTTGATAAGGTTGCATACCAAGCTCGTGGCGCCTGATGTAAACCATAAAGAGCTTTGTTGAGCAACCAAACCCGATCTGGATGAATAGGATCTTCAAAACCCGGAGGTTGTTCGACGTACACCTCTTCTTCAACCACACCGTGTAAGAAAGCACTTTTGACGTCCATCTGGTAGACTTTGTGTAGGATCGTGAAACGACCTTAATGAGTCGATCAGAAGAGGTCTTAGACTGAATCAGAGGCGGGATTCATTAATTCAGTCTTTGTTTAGCTTGTATAACACTATAATCACTATTAACTGTCTCTTGTATTGATTAGAACATGTCTACAGTCTTGGAGACACAGTCTCAAGCGGAATTACATCTTCAAGCGAAATTACCACTTTCTACTTTCAAGCGGAATTAGAAGCTTGATTTCGCTTGAAATGACCATGTGTCATTTCAAGCGGAATTACCTATAAAATCCCATTTCTCGTTTTACGTGCATTGATCTATCAGTTCTAACCTAAGACTCGAACGAAGATGAAGTCGACAGACAACTGCACCAACACACTCCCCCTTGAATGTTGACGGAATCTTCAGTGAGAGTCTTTAATCATCACGACTCTTCAATCTTGATCGGTCTTCTTTCTCTCTTAGCATGTACCAGGATCTTCTCGTTGGCTCTAACCTCGTCAGACTCCCCCTTTCATCATGCTGGGATCGCTGTCTGGAATTAGCTATCACCTTGAGATCAATTCCTGGCTTTATCTCTGTTCAGCTCATTACTTACACGATTTTCTCACAAACACATAAGTTTTTACAATAGTTACATCAAGTTCAATTTAATGACCTTGATTAACTAATCAAACTTTCGTTCTCAAAACAAATTTCTTCATTTAAGCACACACTCCCAACCCTTGTTCATCATGTTCAGCACTTTGAATTTTGACAATCAGCTCTTCAACATTAGTTGTCGAAAATCTTTTTGGATTTTTTGAATGTAACAGAAATGAAATGCAATAAATAAATATTTACAGACACTATTTTTGTGAGTTTGTGTATGAAGATCATATCAGTTTATGTAGGACCGTTATTGACAGTCGTGTGAGTCAATCAGAGCTAGATACTACCGAAAATGCAGCGGAAATACAAAATCGGCATGAATCAAAGCAGAAATGGAGTAGAAACAGAAGTAGATCACTTTAAAACTGTTTTCTCATTAATCTTTCTAAAAATAGTCGAGCAGCAGTTTGGCTACACAGTGAACATGAACGTACAAAATGAGAAAACAACTACACTATATATAGGGGTTGGGATTTCGCTTATATGACCATGTGTCACTATGAGCGAAATCAGCTTGTTGGGATTTCGCTCATATGACACATTGTCACTATGAGCGAAATCAGGACATTACAAACACAGTTTTACACATTAACCCCCTATACATTCCATAAGTAACATATCTAGACCCTATTCATGAATAACTAAGACTAAGACGCAGGCTTTAGACATTCGTGCACCAACAAACTCCCCCTTGGATACAGCCGCAGTCTTCAGTCTTGGTCTTCGGGTCTTCACAAGGACTTGAACTTTTCTTCATGTTGCTTAGGCTTCCTCCTAAGTACGTTCCTTATCCTGTCATTCTCTTTCTTTCTTGCCTTTTCTTCTTCAGCTTGAATATTCATCCACGTTCCTTTCTTTTCTTCAAGCTTTTGACGTTCATGTTTAGCTTTCCTCTTCATCTTTTCGTCGAGCGACCACCATGATGACTTCCATTTACTCTCAGAATTGATACCTTTCTGAAAGCAAAGGGTCGCAACTCCCTGAAATTGCATGGCCTGCTCTTTGTCTTCTGGCTGATAATGAATCTTATTGAGGAACAGACATTCGTTATCCTTCGCAGAGCAATTGACTAACCACATCGGGTCATATACATGTATCTCTCTCAATTCTCCTCCTGCTCTGTAAGTAATGACAGCCTCAGTCGAAATGTAACTATAAACCCAGCCCAAAAATCCCTTATAGAAATCCTGCTCCATTGGTGGCACTGGGATAGTCTTCATTGTCTTTGGCTTTTTGACGTTAAGGATAGTTTCAACAACTCCTGTTTCCGGATCAACTCTCTGTACTCTCTTAGGGTAATGTGGCTTCCAGTGACGAAACTCTTTCAACGCTTCAAACTTGATATACCTCCACATTGGAATATCATTCTTTCGTACCGGATAATCTAAAGATCTGACCTTAGATAGCTCTTCCACATCCCACCAGGGTAATGACATAACGTCATATAAGTATTCAAAGTACTGTACCCCACATTCTCTCCTGATTGCGTAAGCATTCACTTGAGGTAAGAAACCCCAGCTTATGATGTCACCGAGAGACACGCTTCGATCACGTTGATAGTACTTTAATGGTCGTTTGAACTTCCTCTCGTGACTGACTTTGAACCACTTTTTCCTTTCTTCCTTTTCCATGTCTTTGGGAGTGCCATCAAAGTTCTTATCTTTCAGGATCTCTGAAACTTTTCTTCTCAACTCATCTCTATTTTCCTCTGTAAAGAACACCATCAGTGTAGGCAACTGTGAAGTATCTTCATTAACACTTTCATCATCCCCCCAATCTTCGACTTCAACTCTGTCATACATGTCGGCATCTTTAACATACTTATACTCGTGATCAGGCTGCTGATTGATGTCGAAGGCGTTCAATTCTTCTTCAAATTCGAACTTAAAATCAGGATTCACCATGCGAGTCATTTCTCTAATTGTTTCCAATGTGTAAGTGTGAAAATGTTTGCCTTCTTCTCTGTAAGTATCCAATCTCAGGATTAACTTTTCGGCATGTTGAACATTTTGTGCATTACCTGACTTCCCCTTTCCATCTGCTCCCCCTGATTCTTCATTCACTGAATCATTCATCAAATCATCAACTGTTTTCTCAGTGGAAGCTTTAGATACTTTCACACCCGTACCACCCTGAGCATCATCATCATCATCATGGTGAGAACCATGACTGCTCGCTGAATAGACTTTCTCATCTTCATCATCTTCCTCGTCACCCTCCTCATCATCATCTTCTTCATCACTATCACCAATTAACTCATCAACAGGTGTATCTTCTTCAAACAGACTAGATATAGCAGTGATAGGTTCAGGATTTTCAACAACCATAGAAGGAACAATCAATCTCTCTGTCACTGCAGAACTTCCTTCAGTGCCTTTACCTTTAATTTTCATTTGTTCATTAATCTCTGCTTGACGTTGCGCCCTGAGTTCTTCAACTTGCAACTCTTCAAACTTTTGCTCTACAGACGTTCTGAGCATATTTTCAACGACTTTGTTCAACACGTAGAACTCATGCTCTTTCATAGCTTTAGCATCTTCCAACTCTTTGTTTTTCAACTCGAAATATTTATTTTGTTCATCTCTTCGAGCTTTCGCTTCTTCAAGTTCAGCAACTCATACTTTCAAAATATCTATCTCTGATTGATCACTGTCAATCTTCTTCAACAACTCTTTGTTATCACCCTGCAACTTCTTCACACGCATTTCAAGAATTCTTTCACGATCTGCAACTTTCTTGTTTTCAGCAGCTAATTTCTTGTTTTCAGCAATCACTTCATCAACTTTCTTTTCAACATTCTTAACCTGTGAGGTGTTTGCAAAATCAAAATCTCCTACATCATAAAGGCTTACATTCAAATTCGAAGGTGTTAGTTGACCTTGGAAAACCTCGGTACCCCGCAGAACCAGGTGTTAGTTGACCTTGGGTGAGTGGAGATGTTTGAAAGATTTCTTGCGATGTAAGAAAGGTTTGTTGTGGTGGTGGTGAAAGATGTAGTGGTGATGGTTGTCTGGGTGGTGTTGATTGTTTTGGTGGAGAAGGTTGTTGTGGAGGTGTAGGTTGTCGTGGAGGTGATTGGATTGGTGATTGAGGTGGTGTTGGCTCATGTGGTGGTGTTGATGGTTTACTGGTTTCTTTGGAAGGTTTCTTTTTCAATACAATCTTTGGCATTTTAATCTTCGGTGTAACTTTTCGAACTTTTGGAGATACAACTTTCTTTCGTGCTCCAGCTTTCTTTCGACCGACAGAAGGAGATTGTGACACAGAAACATGCTCTGGAGAAGGAACATAAGCTTCATCATCATCCTTTTCCTGTCTCTTTCTCTTTCTCAACAATTTTTCTTGTTTTGTTGCTTCCTGAACTCTTCTTAAATGTTCAGTCTCGTCAATCTCATCATCTGAAGAGCTCGAAGAACTTGTAGTGCTCTTATCCACATCATCACCCTCAATGTCATCAATAACCTTCTCTTTTCCAGCTTCGATATTAACCACTTGATCAATTTCAGCAGTCACTGTTGGCCCGGTTTCCAAGACATCAACATTAAACATCATATCTTCACCAACATTATACGGATCTTCTTCCGCAGTTGCCACTTGCTCAACTTCTTCAGGTTCATCAATCAATAACGTTTTTGTAACTTTCTTTTGTTTCTTCTTCGGTTGTGATGATGACCCTTCACCCTCTTAAACTTTAGGAGTAGCCTTTCTGCGTCTCCTCCCTGTTTCATTTTTAATGTTTTTAAACTCCTCAAGAATTTTCAGCTCTTCAGCATAGGCAGCCTCTTTCATCTCTCACTACAAAAAAATATCATTTAGTGACACACAAAAAGTGCCACAAAACAACAAAAAAGTGCCACTAAAGACACCTGTAGGAATGTACGGCACACAAAAAAAGTGCCACTAGAAGCTCTGACGCTAAAACCTTTTAGTGTCACTTTTTCGATCTGCCGCACAAAGTCTTTAGGCTTTTACTGGCACTTTTTTTCTGCCACTACAAACTTTTAGGCTTTTAATGGCACATTTTTTTGAAACAAAATCACATAAAATTAAATGCCATTGACATTTATTATATTAATTTTCATTGAATACAAATATTATATATTTTTATTAAAAATATAAATAAAATTGTAAAATGTAAAAATCATAATGTAATCACTTCAATTAAAAAGTTCAATCAATCATCTTCCAAAGATTCCAATGTTTGCAAACAAAAGTCTAATAAGCGTCAACCTATGTCTAAATACCAAACATACAAAACAAATAGTCAATAAATGTTTGAATAGAAACTCAAAACTTCATTACATTCGTGAATCTCTTACACAATCTTGTTTGCAAGTAAAATAATCGTCGTGTTAACCCTTTCTAAGCAATCATATTTCCCACTTCATAGTTCTCTGCACTTACTGCTTGTTGTCATCGCATCAACCAACTCACTATATTCAACCTGAAATTTTACATTTCATGTTAAATTGATTAGATCTCATAACTATAACTATAAAAGATGTAAGAGCAATTAATAAAACACAAATTCACACATCACTTTAAGCTCTTCAGCCAAAGATAGGGTAGTTTTTTCAATACCTCTAGTTGTCAGAATTGCCATCAACAAACGACAAGAGTGTTCATGATGAGAATGTTTACCCATTAGTTTATAACGAGTCAAATTGAGTTGTCTTCTATATAAGACAGATCAATTGTGAACTAAAATATTGCTAAAAATGTGGTGAATGGGTCAATAGGGTCAAAAGATGCCCAAAGTAGATTCTTTAAGCATGCGGTCTCTTTTTTGTGCTAATGTAGTTTTTTAATTAATTATAACTCACTAACTAGAAGTTAAGCCCCTAGATGGAGTAAAAGAACATACATATACCTGTAATTAAGGTAGGTCCTTAATATCCTGTTCAGTAACAAAAAGCCACCTAGAAAAAATGCATAATGTTATTTCCAGCCTAATTAGAATCGAGATGTGTTAAAAAGAGTTATTTTACATTATTAGCTAGTGCAAAAGAGCATGAATGATCAAATCATTAATAGTTGGTATATAGGTTAAAAATGTCAAAGTTACCTTAAGATAAGTTATGTGGCATGGAGATATCAACTTGATAAATTAGCATGAAAATAAAGTCAAGATCACAAATATGAAAACAAAAACATTTATTTTCTAAAATATACCTGTAAGCTAGTACTTCTGATTTATAGAGTCCCCTAACTTGTCAACACCATAGAGAACTGAGAATAAACATTATATATGATAATATAAATCTACATTATTGTTAGAGATTTAAAAAACTCAAAATATCAACCTTCTAAATAGTAATAAACATATTTTGTTTTCTGAGAACTGTCAAAATCTTATATACGATGTCATGAAATAAAGAATTTGCATATACAACAAGTACCAAAGATAAAAACAAAGAATTATATATGATCATAGTCATGACTAGTGTGAGAGTAAAACAAACATGTTTTGGCATGGCTATAGTTCAAGTGCTACAAAGAGATAACTACGAGTGGCGGACCTACCCACAGTCGTGGGTGGGCGGGCGCACCCCTTGAAAAAAATATTTTAGTGTGTTTTTTAGGGAAAAAACCTGACCGCACCCATTGAAAATATGGTTGAACGCATCATCCGCACCCCTAACAAAAAATTCCTGGGTCCTGATAACTACATCAAAAAAATATAATACAAATGGAAGCATTCACATTTAAAAAAAATAAATCAAACCTCAAAAAAATAATAATAATAATAATAATAATAATAATAATAATAATACATCATGGAAGCATTCACATTTAAATATGTAACAAATCCCATGTAGATTTTAATTTCAAGGGTATGATCAAATATATACCGTATCATCAGAAAATGGAATGGTAGTAGACAATAAACGATGATCTCCGCTAACGTCATATCAATCTGAATACAATATATAGGACACACCCACATTCATGTGGCCTAAGTTAATACAAGCCCACTGTAATTGTAATAAGATATAATTATTATATAAATAAAAAAGAACTTTCCAAATCTTATAAGGTATGCTGAAGCTAAAAGTGTGACACCTGTGTCACCGCGACCCTCAAACAAATATCAAGCCGATGAAATATTGTATTTCATACTTGGGATCTTGTATAAATATGTGTATCTTTTGCACATATCAATTCTTGTTCAATTTCAAACTTTACATCGCTTTCTAGAGAATTATACGCAAACTGGTGCGTAAACGTACTCAGTTTAATACGACAAATACTCCGGAACATCAACATATACTCAACATACCTTAAATAACCTTTTAGAAATAAGTTTTGAAGGCTTTGGTATGGCAAAAACAAGTTAATTCGCTTACAGGGACGAAACTTGACAAACTGCGAAAGTATGCCAATTTGAACTGTAACAGACATTCCAGAACATGTCCATAAGTTAAACATACCATAAATATCCTTTACATAGCTTAGAAATAGGCTTTGAGGTGCTTGGTGTGTTAAAACAAACTTTTGGATCATTCAGGGACTAAAAGTGTCAAAAAGTGCGTAAGTTCGCACTTTCACGCATAACTTACGTTCAGAATACATCCGGACATCCCAAAATTTATGTAAACATCCTTATATTATGCCTTAGTGTATGGCATGAGAAAAATCCATTCGTCGCGCAATTTGGATCGTCTTTCGTGCTTATGCGCATTCCGTCGTAATTAACCGAACATCGCGATCGTACGACCAAACGAACCGACATCCGAGATATTTTTGAGCACATTTTAAGTTCCCTATACTTTAACTTCATTTTAGAGCTTTGAAATGGGGTTAACGAGGCTTAAACATGTCAAAAATGCATCAAATACCAAGTTTTGGCACAACAGGGACCAAAACTGTAAATCTGCCAAACTAGGGGCTTACTGTCACACCCTGTCTTTTGCGGAAGCGTATGATGTGTGACTAGCTTGTTATCATTGCATTCGATCATAATAAACAACTACATGATTTAAAACGATGTTCATCCATTCGGAAAATTTTGAGGATCACAAACACTTGTCATTTAAGTTTTAAAACACAACCTTCATCTAGGTTACAATTCAACAAAAGTGGATGACATCTAAACTTGTAGTCTACTTCTAGTTACAACACTTGCGCCCAAGATCCATCCTGTCACCTGAAATACATGTAATTTTGGAAAACATCAACATAAAGTTGAGCGAGTTCATGCGTTTTGCATACCGAGTATGAAAACATGGTATGTATCTTGTATAAATAAAGTATTCTTGCAAAAATCAAGTTTTCTTGTGTACACCACGTACTAATTGAATGTTTGTACAAAGACATTTCGGCATGTGAGGACATATGGAGCATTAGTGTTGGCTCCTTTAAGGCATGTGAGGACTTATGGAGCATTAGTGTTGGCTCCTTTAACTATGTCGATTACCCTCGACTGTGTCGATTAACCTCGACTGTGTCTATTTCCCTTGACTGTGTCGATTACCCTCGACTGTGTCGATTTACCTCGACTGTGTCGATTTACCTCGACTGTGTCGATTACCCTCGACTGTGTCGATTTACCTCGACTGTGTCGATTTACCTCGACTGGGACACCGAAGCACTCAAGAGGTCACATAAGGACCATGAGTGGGGCTCGGCCGTACCCGTTAGATCTAACCCTCGTCCCTAATTACTGAATGTTTTTAATGGCTTGGTACTAGTTTTCACCAAGACTTTATGGCATTTTTAGTATTAAGTCTATGCTCACATGATCTAGTAATTTCTAGGCATTTCTTAAAGCACATCATACTTGGTTCTCGTTCTCACCAAGTGTGCTTCTCGTATTTTTGTATTCTCGATTCGTATTGCACTCGGTACTCGTTCTCACCAAGAGTGCTTCTTGTATTTTTACTACTTGTAAAAAAATTATAATATTTGTAACATGTATTTCACCCCCGAGAGTTATAAAACCAAAAACAGTTAAAGAAAAGGGGGAGCATGAACTCACAACTTTGCGTTCCTGCGTCGTAAACTTCACCGGAGTTGCTTATCTAGCGTCGTGACCTAAACGCGTTTTATTAACGTTAGTCACTAGACTTGTATCGCACAAGTGCAAGTCACTATCTTTTGTATTTGTGTTCTTGTGTTAAAAATATTTATATTTTTAACTATTTGTCTTATATCATTTTCTCAAAAATAAATATACGTATCTTGTATTTTGCACCCGAATTATGTATTTTGTCCAAGTAATATATTTTCATAAATATATCCTCTTGTATGTGTCTAAGCATGTTGTATGTGTATTTTCATGTTTATACTCCTCATGAGTATTTAGTGTATCTTTACGTCTCAATACGCTAGCACGTATAACACATACTATATTCACTTAGCACAAAAGTTGGTGATAAAATAATATATATTTTTCTCTCAAAAATATACATATTTATATCCACTTTTATTTTTGAAGAAATCCTCATTTCTTATCACCAAAAATTAGGGAAACCTTGGTAATACCTTTAAATACATTTTTAGGGAATAAGTTCTTCAAAAACTTATATTTTTCTAAGTGTCAAAATTTATAAAAATTTTGACAGAGTTTCCCCTAAAAATGGAGGTTTCCCATGTTTTCAAAACATGTGTTTATTTTCTTTTAAATCGTCAACAATCATCAACAACAATTATCAACAATAATCATCAACAACAATTATCAACAATAATCATCAACAACAATTATCAACAATAATCATCAACAACAATCACTAATTTTCCCCATTTCATGAACTTGCATATTTACAAAAATGTGTAGTAATTTACTAGCACATTTAGTAAGTCTTGTTATCTTTAAAAATAAGTTTAATTTCTTAAAAAAAAAAAACTTTATTTTTAAAGAATATGAAGTTCCACAACTTCTAGTCGGTTTTTACGAAAATTATTTCTTTGTTAAAACTTTTGTTACACTAGTGTTCGCACACTTGTTTGATCACAAAAAATCACTTTTGTTTGTGTAAGATCCGGATTAGAACATGTGATTTCTTTTGACGCTTGGTCTTTTGAAAATACCACTTGTGGACACATAGATCGGCTAGTTTCAGACACTATTTCATAAGTAAAAATACTTTTACACAAGTTCATGTTTCTTGTGTGGTAGAGTTTCACCTTTTAACCCTTGCACCATTTCAAACAAGCTTATGTCAAGATCCATGATCTTAACCAAACAGGGTTAAATGATGATCCGAGCTACCACAACGTAGATCGGGCCTAAATAATCACAAATTTCAATTACTACAACATTTACACAACTAGTGAGCTTTTAACCATCATTTTTCATGTTTTTAGTAGACTTTAATGCACCATTTTGTAAGATTTCGAGTTTTAATCATTACACATCACATTAACCACTTCAAAATAGCTCAAGAATGTGTTTTAAGCAACATACCACTAGCTCGAGGCTAGGGAAGTATCTAGACGCGAATGTGGTGGATAAAAGCTAGAGAAAGAGGTCCTTCGAGCTCCGAGTGCACCAAGCCTTCTTATGCATGACACTTGACACTTGTATGATGTTGGAATGTGAAGAACAAAATCGAAAAATATGATGGATGATCAAGGGGTGTTCGGCCGAAAGTTTTTGAGGGAGAGGAGAGAGTAGTTTTGTGGTGTTGGGTGGTGAATTGTTTAGTGTGCCATCTCAAGGTATTTATAGACATTCCATATGGCATATTCCTGGCATATTCCTGGAATATTCCTAGCATATTCCTGGCATATTCCTGGCATATTCCTGGAATATTCCTAGCATATTCCTAGCATATTCCTGGAATATTCTTAGCATATTCCTGGAATATTCTTAGCATATTCCTAGCATATTCTTGGAATATTCCTAGCATATTCCTGGAATATTCTTAGCATATTCCTAGCATATTCCTGTAATATTCCTAGGTTTTCTACGTTGTCTGCGTTTTGCAGTGTAAGCACTGTGTCGCGTAGGAACACACGGTACGTGCTTAAACTTGAAAAATAACGTTTTTAAGCGTTTTAATTTATTTTTCAGCACGAACCTGATTAAAATAAAATTTTAATCATAACAGAATATTTGTGGGATTAAATATTATCCGGCGGCCATCAACGTTCGTTTCGCAGTTTTGTCGCAATTAGTTCTGCTCTTAAAGTGTGTTTCGGGTGCTTTTTAGTGCTTATTTTTGCTTTCATATAGCATATATATTAAACCCTTATATGTACTCTTGGGTTTTAATGTATTCTTGTTATTGGACCTACACCTAGGCTCCAATTTTATTGTCTGATTGCTTTCTGCAGTTCCGTTGACACAGTGTGTCTTACCGGTGAGTTTACTAATATTTTTGACGCAACGCTCTCGTTTTTGCATAAAGCAATATTTTGTAGTATAAAACGTACATGAATTCACTTGTATGGAATTCAGAAACTTATTTCTCTTGTAAACTAGATCATGTATGTTCATTAAGGCACAGATCACTGTTCATTTAGTGTACGGAATGTACGGAAAAGTGACGGTTGTCACAGTCTCCCCCCGTTAAAAGAATTTCGTCCCGAAATTCAAGCGATGCCATCGGTCGCAGGGGAGTTGTGAAACCAATATGGTCACTTATATTTGAAACACGTCTTTGTGTTCTCATGTCATGTATTTTATCATGCTCAAGTAAATCAATCATGTCTTTTCTGCATTTTGTGGACTCTTGGTCCGAAACCTCAACAGGTTGTATAGTATATCATTGACGTGAATCTTATTTGTGGGAACTATGACTGTTCCTTGCGTCAGACTCCTCTAAAGACTAGACACATGAATGTGTCGCGATCACTACTGATCTTTTTCTGGAAGCTTCATCTTGTGAACAATGGTTCTGATCCCTACACCGGGGATTCAATCTTTTCGTTTTCGAATTCACACTACGCCCTTTCTAGGCGCGGCTCTCAATTTAGTCGTGCTTCTTGTCTCAAATTCTTACGATTTCTGCCTCTAGATTTTTCCTGGATTCAATCTTTCTGTGTTCTGCGGGCTGTCTTGATATAATCGCATATATGAACGACCTTGCCTCTAGATTTTTCCTGGACCATCTCGGCCAGTTGATCCATTATTCCCGGTCTCCGTTCAACACAATGGGAATTGACTCATTACGTTCCATCTAAAGCTTTACACAAAGCGGTTTAGACGGCGGCGTGATAAATACTGTTGTAGGAAGACTCTACTAAGGGTAAGTGAGTGTTCCAACTTTTTATCAAAGTTTATCACACAAGCACGCATCTTGTTCATACAGTCTGCATCGTTCAACAGCTCAGTTCATATTCGAGTTCTTACGATCATCGGTGTGCTGCAATCCCTTGCGATCAGTAAAGATCGTGCAACGTTTTCTTTCAGGTAATAACGCCCAGTTTGCTGCGCGCAATGACTGTACCTATCTCAAGGGTTCTTCTCATGATTCCTTAATCAATGTGCCACGTATGTAATGTCGTGGTCTTGTTGCATCGGCGTACAATCGAGACTTTGTCGAGAGGCGTCACATAATTGCAACTCTAGCTCCTTAGCTCTTGGTTGCAGGGTTGGCATGAATCTCGTTCTTATCCATCATGGATCTGAAAGTTCTCACTTCGCGAATTCGAAATCCGCTTTTCGTCATCATAGCGCTTAACTGTTCTTTCTCTAAGAGTTGCAAGGTAAATTGCAGTTGTTGCTCACGACCTTCCTTGGTCATTGGCCATATGAGAATGTAGTCAATAAGTATATGGCTTATCTAGGTATGGCTTACACGTTCGATTTCATGAGGTCCATGAATATTGTCGATGCATGTGTTAGGCCAAATGGTACGACATGGAACTCGTAACTTCCAAAGCGAGTCCTAAAGGTCGTTTCAGGGACACTTCCTTCTGGTATACACAGTCATGGACATCCTGTCCTCAAGTTGATCCTTGGGTGGCAACTAGGATCTTATGATTTTGTCTGTTTATGTTGCCAGTCGTTGGCAAAGGATTCTGATTCTCAATTCTCAGGAATTTACGCAAAATGGAACTGCCAACTTTCTCCTCATATCCCTAACTAAAGGCGTCATGTCCTTAACTTTCTCTGTCTGGTAGCTCTTGCAGTTACGTCCGGAGCTCATGCTTTACGGACGAAGTTAGTCGGTAAGACATTATTTGACACTGGTGCTGCTCTTGGCACGTGGTTTATCCTAAACTTCTCTTGACGCTGCGAAGGGGCATTTCTGGCAAGTCTTTTGAAAAGGCTACTAGAACTTCTTCCATCGCGGGGATGTTCCCAGGTTCTGCAGTCTACTCAGAGGCATTTCTATGCCTCTTCGACCAATGAAGGATGTCGTAGATCTGCCGCCTTATGGGGTCTAGCATCCTTGCGCCTATTACAGTAAAGTTGGGTTTCATCATTCGCACGAGGGATGCGTCTGATTTTCTCGTATTGACGACTTCAGCTGCATACTTGGATTTCCGATCCATGCTGATTATTATGACCTCACGAGTCAATGGTAACAGAAGGTTACGGCCCTCTGAGTGCCTAATCACGATCCTTAATCGCTTCGACTGTTTAAGCTATCCTTCTATATGCCCATTTCTAAAGAATACGGGACGTCTATCTTACTTGAGACTAGGCCAAGAAGTTTCTTAAGTTCTAAGCATGCAAGGTTAAGGTTGATGCCAGTATTAGAAATAGATGCATAAGGGTGGTTAATAGGGAACGTACCCGTAACCGCATCTGGATCCTAGCGTGGTTCACGAGTTTCGATCGTGAAAACCCTTCCTTGCTTGTTTCTTCTTTGGGCAATCTTTCCTAAAGTGCCCTGCTTCACCACATTTGTAGCAACCGGGTATTCTCTTATTTCTTCCATCTGGGTCCTTCGCCCAACAGGCGTCCCTGTTGTGCCCTTCTTTTCCACACTTTCCACACCTAGGCTTCAGACATCGACCTTTATGGTGAAAAGTGCATTCTCTGCACCTCGGCTTAGTCCCCGAGTAAACATTACCACCTGCCCTATTAATGGCTCCATCAGTGCTCCTGCCATGTGGCGAATTCACTTTCTTTCTTTTGTTTGCTTTAGAGCTTCCATAGTTGAGTTGGGTGCTCATCTTTAGGTTTGAGGACTTCCTCTTCTTGTTGCTTGACGACTCCACATGAGTCTCTTTCTTGTTATCCTCAGATTCCGAAAATTTTCCCGCACGTAGAGCCTCTTCAGTAAGGGTGACACTTATATCGATAGCCTCTGCGATGGTTGAGGGTTTTGAGGTAGTAACCATGCCCCTAATCTGGGGTGCAAGTCCCCAAATGAATCGTTCTATCCTCTTGAATTCCGGTTTGACTAGGTAGGGGACGACCCTAGACAAGTCGTGAAATCGCTGGACGTATTCAGGAATCTTCGGTCCGTCCATTTTCAAATTCCAGAACTCCACCTCAAGCTTCTGGATTTCAGTCCTAGAACAGTATTTCTTTTCCATCATTTCCTTGAGCTCGTCCCAGCTCAGTGCATAAGCAGCATCTGCACCAAGGGTCTGAACCTGAAGGTTCCACCATGAGAGTGCGCCATCCAGAAATAACCCTGAGATATAGGTAACGCTTTGTTGGGGTGAACAGTTACTCATTCTTAGAACTGAGTCCGTCTTTTCTGTCCAACGAACAAATGCAACGGCACCTCCTGTGCCATCAAAATTCAAAGGCTTGCAGTCCAGGAACTGTTTATAGGTGCAGCCAGTTGGAGGGTTATTCTCAGTCGTGCCATTGATGTGCTTAGAGCGGAGGGCTTCATGTCGTGCAATTGCCTGCGAGATGCATTCTTGCAGCTCGGCTTCTGTTCTTGGTAGCGTACTGGTGTTTGTGTCTCGCCTGGGCGGCATTCCCTTCTGCCAAAACGGTATGAAGTAGGTTAGGCAACATTCCAGGTGTCTATGAGGTACATAGCACCATAAGCCATTATGTAATCACCCAATTTCACATGTATACATAAATACTCAATGTATGAGCGGGAAACAGTTACTGAGCCTTCACTTAGGCTTGCCAACTTGGCTTAAAACGAACTTGAGGTTACATTGCCTCAGTCATTTAGGTTTCAGTTATTTCCCGCTACATTGGTTTTCTTAGGTTTTTGGCTTTACTGGGGCGTACATTTTCCCTTAGAGGGGGTTGCTCGTGTATGGGTGATAGAGAGTGCAAAGTCGCTGAATCTCTTGAATGTTTCTCATCTTCACTTGCTTAAATGTCGTTTTCCTCAAACGTCTCGTACGCAGGTAGAAGTGTCAGTCACGAAGTAGGCTGAGACAGGCTTCCTACTTTCTTACGTGCTAAAGCACTGATCTATGTGATGTTCTACCAGATGAAGGTGAGGACACCTATACATTGAATTTGGTGTGGTTTTCATTAGCTCGACCCGTAGAGTCCACCAGGATTTCTGTGCACTACAAGTCGTTATTACGTGGGCCCCCGTAATAATAAATTGTCTTGCACAGTTACCCCAATTTTCTCTCGTCCAAGCAGATGATTGATCTAGGAGGGGACACTACTGTCCTTACACTCCTTGCCATGGAAAGGACCATTGCGGAGGTCCATGCGCTAACATTCGTTACTGTTATGCGCGTATAGGCACGATGATTAGATGGAATAGGAATGGAGAGAATTCCTAGTAGTTGGAGGGGCACCTTCGTGATGAATACTTCATCTTCCTTTTCTAGTCAAGTATGTTGTCAATTTTGCTTCACATAATCCGGAGGGATCTCGTCCCGTTGATTAAGAGTTCGTTCAAGGTCGCCGCCTCTGCCTCGTCATCACCACCGTAGTTTGGCATCTTCACGTTCGAGAGGGAAGAGCAGCCATCTCCTACGGAAGTAAGCTCAGAGTCTTGTCTGGTAATCACTCCCAGCCACGAGCTTTGCAAAGGACGCGAGGTCGATAGCTTCATCGTGCGAGTCACGTACCGTAATAGGAGTCGGAGTCGAAAGAATTTTATTCACGTCAATAATCATTCCGTACACTTATTCGTATGCATGAATACAAATAACAAATATGCTACTTAGCATAATCAAGTAACTTAATGCATTATACCACGTATAACTCTCGTTTTGGGGGGGGGGGGGGTTATTTTGTCAAGTCTAACTTTTGTAGACTATGCCTTGGTTGGCACCTTACTCTATGGGTATTCCTCACTAATGTCCTTGCCTTGTCTTTTCTTTGAAAAGTGTCTGACTCGTGGATCTTGGCGCTTTCGTGAATGCAATGAAAACCATTTTGTAAAATGTTTTTGTGAAAGCACTTTAGTGATTGTAGTCTAGACTCGAGAAGGAATCCTAGTTCACTACAATCGAAGCTCTGATACCAAACTGTCACACCCTGTCTTTTGCGGAAGCGTATGATGTGTGACTAGCTTGTTATCATTGCATTCGATCATAATAAACAACTACATGATTTAAAACGATGTTCATCCATTCGGAAAATTTTGAGGATCACAAACACTTGTCATTTAAGTTTTAAAACACAACCTTCATCTAGGTTACAATTCAACAAAAGTGGATGACATCTAAACTTGTAGTCTACTTCTAGTTACAACACTTGCGCCCAAGATCCATCCTGTCACCTGAAATACATGTAATTTTGGAAAACATCAACATAAAGTTGAGCGAGTTCATGCGTTTTGCATACCGAGTATGAAAACATGGTATGTATCTTGTATAAATAAAGTATTCTTGCAAAAATCAAGTTTTCTTGTGTACACCACATACTAATTGAATGTTTGTACAAAGACATTTCGGCATGTGAGGACATATGGAGCATTAGTGTTGGCTCCTTTAAGGCATGTGAGGACTTATGGAGCATTAGTGTTGGCTCCTTTAACTATGTCGATTACCCTCGACTGTGTCGATTAACCTCGACTGTGTCTATTTCCCTTGACTGTGTCGATTACCCTCGACTGTGTCGATTTACCTCGACTGTGTCGATTTACCTCGACTGTGTCGATTACCCTCGACTGTGTCGATTTACCTCGACTGTGTCGATTTACCTCGACTGGGACACCGAAGCACTCAAGAGGTCACATAAGGACCATGAGTGGGGCTCGGCCGTACCCGTTAGATCTAACCCTCGTCCCTAATTACTGAATGTTTTTAATGGCTTGGTACTAGTTTTCACCAAGACTTTATGGCATTTTTAGTATTAAGTCTATGCTCACATGATCTAGTAATTTCTAGGCATTTCTTAAAGCACATCATACTTGGTTCTCGTTCTCACCAAGTGTGCTTCTCGTATTTTTGTATTCTCGATTCGTATTGCACTCGGTACTCGTTCTCACCAAGAGTGCTTCTTGTATTTTTACTACTTGTAAAAAAATTATAATATTTGTAACATGTATTTCACCCCCGAGAGTTATAAAACCAAAAACAGTTAAAGAAAAGGGGGAGCATGAACTCACAACTTTGCGTTCCTGCGTCGTAAACTTCACCGGAGTTGCTTATCTAGCGTCGTGACCTAAACGCGTTTTATTAACGTTAGTCACTAGACTTGTATCGCACAAGTGCAAGTCACTATCTTTTGTATTTGTGTTCTTGTGTTAAAAATATTTATATTTTTAACTATTTGTCTTATATCATTTTCTCAAAAATAAATATACGTATCTTGTATTTTGCACCCGAATTATGTATTTTGTCCAAGTAATATATTTTCATAAATATATCCTCTTGTATGTGTCTAAGCATGTTGTATGTGTATTTTCATGTTTATACTCCTCATGAGTATTTAGTGTATCTTTACGTCTCAATACGCTAGCACGTATAACACATACTATATTCACTTAGCACAAAAGTTGGTGATAAAATAATATATATTTTTCTCTCAAAAATATACATATTTATATCCACTTTTATTTTTGAAGAAATCCTCATTTCTTATCACCAAAAATTAGGGAAACCTTGGTAATACCTTTAAATACATTTTTAGGGAATAAGTTCTTCAAAAACTTATATTTTTCTAAGTGTCAAAATTTATAAAAATTTTGACAGAGTTTCCCCTAAAAATGGAGGTTTCCCATGTTTTCAAAACATGTGTTTATTTTCTTTTAAATCGTCAACAATCATCAACAACAATTATCAACAATAATCATCAACAACAATTATCAACAATAATCATCAACAACAATTATCAACAATAATCATCAACAACAATCACTAATTTTCCCCATTTCATGAACTTGCATATTTACAAAAATGTGTAGTAATTTACTAGCACATTTAGTAAGTCTTGTTATCTTTAAAAATAAGTTTAATTTCTTAAAAAAAAAAAAACTTTATTTTTAAAGAATATGAAGTTCCACAACTTCTAGTCGGTTTTTACGAAAATTATTTCTTTGTTAAAACTTTTGTTACACTAGTGTTCGCACACTTGTTTGATCACAAAAAATCACTTTTGTTTGTGTAAGATCCGGATTAGAACATGTGATTTCTTTTGACGCTTGGTCTTTTGAAAATACCACTTGTGGACACATAGATCGGCTAGTTTCAGACACTATTTCATAAGTAAAAATACTTTTACACAAGTTCATGTTTCTTGTGTGGTAGAGTTTCACCTTTTAACCCTTGCACCATTTCAAACAAGCTTATGTCAAGATCCATGATCTTAACCAAACAGGGTTAAATGATGATCCGAGCTACCACAACGTAGATCGGGCCTAAATAATCACAAATTTCAATTACTACAACATTTACACAACTAGTGAGCTTTTAACCATCATTTTTCATGTTTTTAGTAGACTTTAATGCACCATTTTGTAAGATTTCGAGTTTTAATCATTACACATCACATTAACCACTTCAAAATAGCTCAAGAATGTGTTTTAAGCAACATACCACTAGCTCGAGGCTAGGGAAGTATCTAGACGCGAATGTGGTGGATAAAAGCTAGAGAAAGAGGTCCTTCGAGCTCCGAGTGCACCAAGCCTTCTTATGCATGACACTTGACACTTGTATGATGTTGGAATGTGAAGAACAAAATCGAAAAATATGATGGATGATCAAGGGGTGTTCGGCCGAAAGTTTTTGAGGGAGAGGAGAGAGTAGTTTTGTGGTGTTGGGTGGTGAATTGTTTAGTGTGCCATCTCAAGGTATTTATAGACATTCCATATGGCATATTCCTGGCATATTCCTGGAATATTCCTAGCATATTCCTGGCATATTCCTGGCATATTCCTGAAATATTCCTAGCATATTCCTAGCATATTCCTGGAATATTCTTAGCATATTCCTGGAATATTCTTAGCATATTCCTAGCATATTCTTGGAATATTCCTAGCATATTCCTGGAATATTCTTAGCATATTCCTAGCATATTCCTGTAATATTCCTAGGTTTTCTACGTTGTCTGCGTTTTGCAGTGTAAGCACTGTGTCGCGTAGGAACACACGGTACGTGCTTAAACTTGAAAAATAACGTTTTTAAGCGTTTTAATTTATTTTTCAGCACGAACCTGATTAAAATAAAATTTTAATCATAACAGAATATTTGTGGGATTAAATATTATCCGGCGGCCATCAACGTTCGTTTCGCAGTTTTGTCGCAATTAGTTCTGCTCTTAAAGTGTGTTTCGGGTGCTTTTTAGTGCTTATTTTTGCTTTCATATAGCATATATATTAAACCCTTATATGTACTCTTGGGTTTTAATGTATTCTTGTTATTGGACCTACACCTAGGCTCCAATTTTATTGTCTGATTGCTTTCTGCAGTTCCGTTGACACAGTGTGTCTTACCGGTGAGTTTACTAATATTTTTGACGCAACGCTCTCGTTTTTGCATAAAGCAATATTTTGTAGTATAAAACGTACATGAATTCACTTGTATGGAATTCAGAAACTTATTTCTCTTGTAAACTAGATCATATATGTTCATTAAGGCACAGATCACTGTTCATTTAGTGTACGGAATGTACGGAAAAGTGACGGTTGTCACACTTACGGACCGTAAGCCAAAACCCATACGGTCCGTAAGGCCTCCCCAGAACAGCAGATTCAACATTTAATGTTGTTGCCTCTTCAAGTAGTGAAAGATCAAAGCTCCCTTGTCTCTTCCAGCCAATAAGGAGCAAGAACAGAGGTACCACAACATTGTGACAAGTGTACGGGCGAGATCGTGGCACGTTATTCAACAAACGATCCTAATGATTTTGCTTTTCCTATAAATACCCCCCCCTATTTTGCTAAAAACTCACACAATCTGATCTAAAGGCTCTAAGTTGGAACCATTGTTTCATACCTGAGCCATTTTGATCTAGATTAGCATTCGGGGACCCTCCGTAAGTATTCTTTCGTTCTTTTATTCGCTTTTCGAGTCTGAAAGTCAACATTTTGTTGACTTTCTGCGTTGACCAGCCTATGGTCAACACGAAGTTCGTTGGAACTTCATAACGTGAGCGTGATCACGATGGTTATAGTCCGTAGTGACTATACCTACTGATTACCACGTTATCTAGGCTCAATGACGAGTCGTAGTTTCGGCCAAAATGCGCATTTTTGCGTATTTTGTAACCAAACTACTCGTGGGCATCAAAGCCGTTTGTTTTGATGCCAAACCTGTTTTCTAAACTTAGTTAAGCATGTTCTAACATGCTTAACTCGTCACTTTTAGTATAGTGCTTATATAGGGTCGTAAGGTAAGCGATCTAAACCATCGCTTATACTTTCGAACCCGACCCATTTGGTCGATCGTTAGGATCCGACCAAACACATTAGGTAACCATAGCTATAACCTTCCGAGGTTATACCTTGTGGTCATGATGCTAGGCGTTCCAAACGCGTTATACGCGAACGACGCGTTAAGGTAGCATAAGCTACCTAAACGGGTCGTAATGGGCCGTAAGCACTTAGGTTAGGTTTCATTGTAGTATATAGGATTTGTTAAACCATATTACACGAGTCTCCATACTCGTTTGGTTTACGAACCCGCATACTATCCGATCCTTCCGATTTTGGTCCGGTATATCAACCTAGTTACCTATATTAGGTGTCGTTGATATCCGTGATCCCTAGCATTATTCGGTTGTTATACAAGAGTTTCAAAGCAATCTCAGGTGAGTATATTGAACCCCTCTTTTACTGTTTTCGAAACTGTTTTGGGGTGAAACACATGTGCCTACTTGTTACTTTCATGCTTTCCGGTTTTCACATCATATACTTGCTATGTTCGATAGTACATATATAGTACATGATTTCATTGTGTCTATGCTATGTATGTCCATTGTGTGCATACTTAGTACATCACTTTACAATACATTTCATGCTATGTATGCCCATTGTGTGCGTACCTAGTACATTGCCTTACATTACATGCTATGTATGCCCATTGTGTGCGTACTTAGTACATTGCTTTACATTACATGCTATGTATGCCCAATGTGTGCGTACTTAGTACATGGTTCTACATTGTATTTCTGTTGCATATGCTCATCCAGCATATGAACACATTATACTACATTTTGAACCGTTGTAACCATTTGACTATGTGAACCGTCTTAACCCTTCGATTATATGAACCGTTTGTAACCATTGAACCGTGTAAACCAGTTGTATCCGTTGACATGACTTACAGTTGACAATAGACATTTGACTATACATAAACATTTCTACCGTTGTTAAACATTTCATCTTGATGGTTTGGTTTGAGTAAGTGATTTAAGTAACGAGGCATGTGTAATATGATACAAGCATGGTGGATACGCCACTGGTACTTCCTATATATAAGTGTTTGTATGGTATTACATATCGTAGCGTTATTTAAATCATTTCAATTTGATACATAGAACATTTTATACAAATAACACGCTTTTCACAAGACACTGAATTACAAACAACATATCTTGTACAAACTCATTTTTACATGGTTATTCAGTTAACCATGCATTGTTCTCTTATTTATACATATCATCTGATCTTACCGTTTTTCAAATGATTTACAAGACAAAACAAATTACAAGGTTCATGACTAAACATTTTTCTCAAGCATAAGTCATGAATTCCGTTTTCACAAAACCAATGTATCTAACAGGCATTTTTATGCTGACGTACCTATTTTCACATGTGTTTTCAGGAGATGATGCATAGGACTTATCAAGACATACTTAGGCGGACCTGTGCCTTAGTGACTTAAAACGAGACAAGAACTAGTTAATTTATGTTATGTATTCTTTGGTTCTTGTTTAAGACAATGTAAACTTTCATGTTTGATTAATAAAACGAAACTTCGTTTACCATGGATTTGAAACAATTGATTCTGTTACAACACTCCTCGACATTTCCACCACGTTTTGTATGTTCTACGTGGTCGGGGTGTGACAGAAAAGATGGTATCAGAGCCAATGGTTATAGGGAATTAGGTTATTAGTAATGCTTTGACCTAGTCTATAACCTTCCTAGGACCCTAACGCGAGTTTACTTGCGTTTAGTCATAAAACAATACCGTCACCTATCCTTAAGCGACGACCACGACAAGAACATAAATTTCAAAACCGCTTTGAAAACTAATCATCTGTTCTAGGATGATTGATTACTAGGTTTTGAACCCTCTGTTATAAGGTTCTGAACCCCTTTGAGTTTTCAAAACTCTCGTCAAAGTTTTGGGTCCTAAAAAGTGTGAACACGTGCAAACTGGAAGAGTGAATGCCTGTACCCTGGGTTTTCTGTCTAAGGTTAGAGTGTTCGTACAAATCCACATAATCGGACCAGTCACTCTTACCCGGGAACTCTTGGGGTGAGTGTCCACTTATAGGCGAGCATGTGTTCGCGATACACTATGAGGATCTATTTGCTTTGATTCAGCCTTGGTGTTGTTTATTTGCTTTGTGGACTCAAACAAATGACCATCAACCATGATTATGGCCGGTAATTGAACATCCTATTCTTACCCAATGCCATTTCATTTGTTTTCTTTCTTGTTTCTCTTTTAGAATGCCTCCTCGACGCGAAAACCAGATAGCAACTGCCGAACTGGCAGAGATCATTGCGCAGCAAATGGCTGCTCAATTCCCAAACCTCTTTGCTCAATGGAACCAAGCCAACAACAACAATCATGCCCCCTGCAACTTCAAGACGTTCAACTCGGCTAAGCTATCAAAGTTTTCTTGGTCTCAAGGAGCGACTGCACTTCTGCAATGGTTCGAGAGTTTAGAGAACACCTTCAGACATGTTCAATGTACAAACGAGCGAAAGGTAGAATTCACATCTAGCGTCTTTGAGAAACGAGCTTTGACATGGTGGAATGGTGTGATGAGAGATAGGGGTGCCGATGTGGCACTGGCTCAAACATGGCAAGAACTTCGAGCTCTGATGATGAAGGAATTTTGTCCTCGTCACGAGATCAGGGCTTTGGAAACGGAGTTCGACGATCTTAAGCAATTTAGCGGTGAGCATCGAGCCTACACGGACCGTTATGAGGAGTTAAGTTTGTTATGCCCGGATATGGTTACACCTTTGGATAAAGCAATCGAAAAGTACATTGATGGCCTCCCTAACTCAATACAAGACATTGTGACTGGTAGCAACCCTACTACAGTTAGACAGGCCATTGAGCTATCTGCAACCTTGACTGAATCAAAGATCAGAAAAGGTAAACTTTTCCGAAAAGGTGACAAGAAACCGGTTGGGGAATCGAACCCAATCGAGGAATCAAAGATCATGGATGAACAGACTGAATCTCCTAAGAAGTCAAAGAAGCGAAAGGCTTCTCAGAACTTCGCCGTGGTCGCTCACAATGGTCAAGCCGTCCCCAACCAACCAGCTCAACCCCCTGCTAGAAAACCATACAATGGAACTGCACCCTTGTGTAACCAATGTAGTCTCCATCATCACGCCAATGTGCAGTGCCGCAAATGCCAAACTTGTGGACTTATAGGCCACACAGCAAGAGTCTGCCCAGCTGCAGCTGCACCAAACCAAGCTGGCAACAATCCTACTCAAGGTCGTTTTCTACCAGGCTCTTGTTTCACCTGTGGCGAGATGGGTCATTTCCGAAGAAATTGCCCAAAGCTTGCTAATGCAAATCCAGCACAGGGATGAGCACCTGACTGACTAGAAGACAACATCGTTTAGAAATAATCGTGTCTTATGTTTTATTTTCTTTTGTTGTCAAGATCCAAGAAACAGTTGTTATCGTTGTTTATAAATAAATCTTTTATTTGCATTGCAATGTATTTCTGTGGTTGCATGTATAAACGACATATCCCTTACAATACCGACAATCAAGGAACCGTATTCCTTGAAGAACAAACTACCCCCAGAATTCTCCCATTCTATAATCGCTTGTGTCTTCCACGAAATTCCTAAGTACCCGTTTATTCTAAGGAAACGAAGTACAAGGCGCATGTTACAACACAAGACGAATACCCAAAGTACCACTATAAATCCTTAATAGGGTACCTAAGGACTTCCCGTAAGTCTTTAATTGTTGTATACCTTAATTCGAATGTGGTGATTCCTTGTAATCAAAAATCGAATTTTGGGAGATCTTTCTATCTTCTCAGATAGATCCCAGTGAACATTGAGACCCGTCAATTGGTTTCCATATCTGTATTCAATCAATAACAAGTTAATAACAAATTATAATCAAGTTAAACAATTATGTGACTTTGTGCTTATGTGTTCCCTTATGTGTTGTTGTGTGATCCAAATTATGTTATCCAAATCTTCGTAGAATCTTACATATCCTTGTACAAGAGATTCATCGTAGGATACCCAAAGGTATTACTTAAAATCCTTAATGGACTTCTACGTTACAGTTAAGTCCCTTGGGTTATAAAGTACTACTTCATAATTAGACCCCTTAAGTGGTCTAGTTAAATAGATTCATCCAAAAATCTGGTTAGGGATATCATGTGACAATATAGCTGAAAGGACTCCTTGGTGGCCTAACTAAGAAGATCCCCTGTGGATCTAATTAAAAGGACCCGATGGAAGTCTAGTCACCCTCATCACAAGCTTGATATCCTTCCCCAAAACATTACAAAACAAACTGTGCGGACTGTGCAAGGGATTACGTAATTATGGATGCATACATAATTATGGAATTTAGTGCACAGAAATCACAGCAAGTTCTGTCATGTGTCTAGAGTTAACCCTATTCATTTCCAACTCTGATGAAGCAACCGTTGAAAATGACTCTGTTAGTTCATTTTCGTTTCTGACGATTTATCCGTTGGGGAAATGAATATCCGTTGTGAAATCCTTCATTTCCAACTCTGATGAAGCAACCGTTGAAAATGACTCCGTTAGTTCATTTTCGTTTCTGACGATTTATCTGTTGGGGAAATGAATATCCGTTGTGTAATCCTTCATTTCCAACTCTGATGAAGCAACAGTTGAAAATGACTCTGTTAGTTCATTTTCGTTTCTGACAATTTATCCGTTAGGGAAATGAATATCCGTTGTGTAATCCTTCATTTCCAACTCTGATGAAGCAACCGTTGAAAATGACTCCGTTAGTTCATTTTCGTTTCTGACGATTTATCCGTTGGGGAAATGAATATCCGTTGTGTAATCCTTCATTTCCAACTCTGATGAAGCAACCGTTGAAAATTACTCCGTTGGTTCATTTTCGTTTCTGACGATTTATCGATTGGGGAAATGAATATCCGTTGTGTAATCCTTCATTTCCAACTCTGATGAAGCAACCGTTGAAAATGACTCCGTTGGTTCATTTTCGTTTCTGACGATTTATCCGTTGGGGAAATGAATATCCGTTGTGTAATCCTTCATTTCCAACTCTGATGAAGCAACCGTTGAAAATGACTCCGTTAGTGCATTTTCGTTTCTGAAGATTTATTGGTTGAGGAAATCAATATCCGTTGTGTAATCCTTCATTTCCATTTCTGAAGAATACTTGTTGAGGAAAATGACTCCGTCTATTCATTTTTCGTTTCTGAAGATTTGTCCGATGAGGAAATGAACATCCGTTTGCTTATTCCGTCATTTCCATTTCTGAAGAATACTTGATGAGGAAAATGACTCCATCTGTTCATTTTCGTTTTTGAAGAATGAACCGTCAAGGAAATGACAGGATATTGCCTTGCATATCGCCGGTGGTTATTTGGCAAAGTCACAAATAGACTCCTACGAATAAATTTCGGGACGAAATTTCCTAAAGTAGGGGAGACTGTGACACCTGTGTCACCGCGACCCTCAAACAAATACCAAGCCGATGAAATATTGTATTTCACACTTGGAATCTTGTATAAATATGTGTATCTTTTGCACATATCAATTCTTGTTCAATTTCAAACTTTACATCGCTTTCTAGAGAATTATACGCAAACTGGTGCGTAAACGTACTCATTTTAATGCGACAAATACTCCGGAACATCAACATATACTCAACATACCTTAAATAACCTTTACATGACTTAGAAATAAGTTTTGAAGGCTTTGGTATGGCAAAAACAAGTTAATTCGCTTACAGGGACTAAACTTGACAAACTGCGAAAGTATGCCAATTTGAACTGTAACAGACATTCCGGAACATGTCCATAAGTTAAACATACCATAAATATCCTTTACATAGCTTAGAAATAGGCTTTGAGGTGCTTGGTGTGTTAAAACAAACTTTTGGATCATTCAGGGACTAAAAGTGTCAAAAAGTGCATAAGTTCGCACTTTCACGCATAACTTACGTTCTGAATACATCCGGACATCCCAAAATTTATGTAAACATCCTTATATTATGCCTTAGTGTATGGCATGAGAAAAATCCATTCGTCGCGCAATTTGGATCGTCTTTCGTTCTTATGCGCATTCCGTCGTAATTAACCGAACATCGCGATCGTACGACCAAACGAACCGACATCCGAGATATTTTTGAGCACATTTTAAGTTCCCTATACTTTAACTTCATTTTAGAGCTTTGAAATGGGGTTAACGGGGCTTAAACATGTCAAAAATGCATCAAATACCAAGTTTTGGCACAACAGGGACCAAAACTGTAAATCTGCCAAACTAGGGGCTTACGGACCGTAAGCCAAAACCCATACGGTCCGTAAGGCCTCCCCAGAACAGCAGATTCAACATTTAATGTTGTTGCCTCTTCAAGTAGTGAAAGATCAAAGCTCCCTTGTCTCTTCCAGCCAATAAGGAGCAAGAACAGAGGTACCACAACATTGTGACAAGTGTACGGGCGAGATCGTGGCACGTTATTCAAGAAACGATCCTAATGATTTTACTTTTCCTATAAATACCCCCCCCCTATTTTGCTAAAAACTCACACAATCTGATCTAAAGGCTCTAAGTTGGAACCATTGTTTCATACCTGAGCCATTTTGATCTAGATTAGCATTCGGGGACCCTCCGTAAGTATTCTTTCGTTCTTTTATTCGCTTTTCGAGTCTGAAAGTCAACATTTTGTTGACTTTCTGCGTTGACCAGCCTATGGTCAACACGAAGTTCGTTGAAACTTCATAACGTGAGCGTGATCACGATGGTTATAGTCCGTAGTGACTATACCTACTGATTACCACGTTATCTAGGCTCAATGACGAGTCGTAGTTTCGGCCAAAATGCGCATTTTTGCGTATTTTGTAACCAAACTACTTGTGGGTATCAAAGCCGTTTGTTTTGATGCCAAACCTGTTTTCTAAACTTAGTTAAGCATGTTCTAACATGCTTAACTCGTCACTTTTAGTATAGTTCTTATATAGGGTCGTAAGGTAAGCGATCTAAACCATCGCTTATACTTTCGAACCCGACCCATTTGGTCGATCGTTAGGATCCGACCAAACACATTAGGTAACCATAGCTATAACCTTCCGAGGTTATACCTTGTGGTCATGATGCTAGGCGTTCCAAACGCGTTATACGCGAACGACGCGTTAAGGTAGCATAAGCTACCTAAACGGGTCGTAATGGGCCGTAAGCACTTAGGTTAGGTTTCATTGTAGTATGTAGGATTTGTTAAATCATATTACACGAGTCTCCATACTCGTTTGGTTTACGAACCCGCATACTATCCGATCCTTCCGATTTTGGTCCGATATATTAACCTAGTTACCTATATTAGGTGTCGTTGATATCCGTGATCCCTAGCATTATTCGGTTGTTATACAAGAGTTTCAAAGCAATCTCAGGTGAGTACATTGAACCCCTTTTTTACTGTTTTCCAAACTGTTTTGGGGTGAAACACATGTGCCTACTTGTTACTTTCATGCTTTCCGGTTTTCACATCATATACTTGCTATGTTCGATAGTACATATATAGTACATGATTTCATTGTGTCTATGCTATGTATGTCCATTGTGTGCATACTTAGTACATCACTTTACAATAAATTTCATGCTATGTATGCCCATTGTGTGCGTACCTAGTACATTGCCTTACATTACATGCTATGTATGCCCATTGTGTGCGTACCTTGTACATTGCCTTACATTACATGCTATGTATGCCCATTGTGTGCGTACTTAGTACATTGCTTTACATTACATGCTATGTATGCCCAACGTGTGCGTACTTAGTACATGGTTTTACATTGCATTTCTGTTGCATATGCACATCCAGCATATGAACACATTATACTACATTTTGAACCGTTGTAACCATTTGACTATGTGAACCGTCTTAACCCTTCGATTATATGAACCGTTTGTAACCATTGAACCGTGTAAACCAGTTGTATCCGTTGACATGACTTACAGTTGACAATAGACATTTGACTATACATAAACATTTCTACCATTGTTAAACATTTCATCTTGATGGTTTGGTTTGAGTAAGTGATTTAAGTAACAAGCATGGTGGATACGCCGCTGGTACTTCCTATATATAAGTGTTTGTATGGTATTACATATCGTAGCGTTATTTAAATCATTTCAATTTGATACATAGAACATTTTATACTAATAACACGCTTTTCACAAGACACTGAATTACAAACAACATATCTTATACAAACTCATTTTTTCATGGTTATTCAGTTAACCATGCATTGTTCTCTTATTTATACATATCATCTGATCTTACCGTTTTTCAAATGATTTATAAGACAAAGCAAATTACAAGGTTCATGACTAAACATTTTTCTCAAACATAAGTCATGAATTCCGTTTTCACAAAACCAATGTATCTCACAGGCATTTTTATGCTGACGTACCTATTTTCACATGTGTTTTCAGGAGATGATGCATAGGACTTATCAAGACATACTTAGGCGGACCTGTGCGTTAGTGACTTAAAACGAGACAAGAACTAGCTAATTTATGTTATGTATTCTTTGGTTCTTGTTTAAGACAATGTAAACTTTCATGTTTGATTAATAAAACGAAACTTCGTTTACCATGGATTTGAAACAATTGATTCTGTTACAACACTCCCCGACATTTCCGCCACGTTTTGTATGTTCTACGTGGTCGGGGTGTGACAAAAAGTGATTAAGCAATGTACCTTGAGATTTATAAGCCTGAGAAAGCTTCCTAGTGCTAACATGAGCAAATGCAACTTCACCAAATTCACTTGCTTTAGCTCTTAATTTGTGTTCGATTATAAAACGCACAGAATGTTATAGTTAATCAAAAAATCAGCAGCAATGGTAACGACATTTAATAGTATAACTACATAGCTAACAAGTCAATACACCAAAAATCAAAATTTAATAACTTCTAAAACCACAAGACATCTGTACCCAAAAGTCCAAAATCCTTTAATGGAGCCATGAGCCCCCCAGATACCCATGTTAACATCCGCTGCATATGCCTAAGAATTTGAAATTTTGAAAAGTCAAAACTATTACAACTTAAAGTCATAACAATTCGTTTCTAATGTAATGTTTGGATAAACATTTATTGATTTTCAGAAAATAGAGGCTTATCTTTGGCCCGAGCAGACTTATTAACAGATTCAACAATTTGTTTTAGTTCAATCTTTTGATTTTCAAGCCATTTCCATCTGGTGTTGCTATTGAATATTGTTGCTTTAAAGTTTCGTCATCTACAACTATATGTTTCTTAAAGTCAACAAAAAGCCTCACTCCAGGGTTAAGCCTACCATTCCGAGACACGTCTTCTGCTGGAATATCAACAACTCCCACTTCACTAGCCATAACAACGCGCCCACTGTGAGTAAAACAGAACCGACCTAAGCGTAGCCCATTTCGGTCCAGTGTGGCTCCAAGGTACCGACCATCAGTAACGGCACATTTGTTTTTCATCCTTACACAAGATTATGTTATATTGTTTCAACAATTTGTTTTTCATTTCTGTAAAGTTTTCATCTACAACTTGAAGAAAAGCATAGCTAGTTTTTAAAAAACAAAAAAAAGGGCTAGCCAAAACCCTCAATACTATACTGAACCACTTTAACCTGCCAAACTTCAAAACGGAATTGCCAAACTGTTGGCCGGTTTGGCTTAGGTTTATCCAAAACCGTAGTTGCCGTTCGGGTCAGAAAAAAAAACCTGAACCAGAAACATCCCTAATTTAAACTAACAGCTTAGACAGTTAGGACATGTGTGAAAAGTCAATGTAATGTGTAACAAAAATCTATTAACATAATGAATTCAAATATCCTAAATGCAAATTACGGTTCAAGACTGACTAATTCATGTTTATGCATGCATATATTACTAATACGGCCCATATAAACCTAGATATATAACCACGAGACGAGGACAAGATCAATTATCAATGCACATTGAACATGCGACAAAAAGCCCTAATTTTAACATCAAATAGTTCAACAACCCAATAACATATAAAGAAGTAGAATCGACCTAAGCATACAATCACGCCAGAACAGAGGTTCAAAACCATACCAGGTGTATGCAATCTGATGATGACGATATATGCGAACACTCGAACTAGTTTTAGGGTTTTCACGGTGGGTGTGTAAACGACTATGAAATTGATATTTTGATGGATAAATTATACTTTGGGGGGAATTTTAGGGACGGAATTTTCGAATTTTTTGAGGTAAGTGGGAAACTTGAAGAGGAGAAATTTTATGGCTTAAATTCTAGGAGGAACCTACCATTTTCTCGGCCTCGGAACCTTCAATACTAACTTCCCAAGCATAGTTAATTCAATTACATATTAGTTTTTTTTTTTTTGTTTTTCTTTTTGGGGATAACATATTTGGTGTCAAGTATTTTTGGGCTCTGTCAAAAAGTAAAGTTCAAGGTACTTGATTAATTGGTACCAAACCTATCTAAATTATTAAATTAAGAAATATTTTTTCTGACTTTTAAATTGAGATAATACACCGACGTTTATTAAAATGATTTTATTTAGTTATCTATAACTAGCTTTTAATCCACTCATTTTGGTGAAACGTGATTGAATAATTAATATTGGAGGGAGATGTAAAGAGGAAAAACTAATATTAGGAGGGAAAATATTTCAACACACTTTTATTAAAGTGTTTTAAGAAGGGTTAAGAGAAGATTTTTTAATTTAGAAGCACTTAGGAAATAGTGGCATACGTAAAAGTGGCATATGAAAAGCATCATTAAAAATCTAAATTAGTGGCATAAGAACTAAATGCCACTAAAACATGTGCTAAGCAAATGTGGCACACGTAAAGTGCCACTAAAACCTAAATAAGCGGCACAAAACCTAAATGCCACTAGAAGTTTGTGCCACTAAATGGACTTTTTTTTGTAGTGTCTTCTTCGTTTCTCCAGTGTTTGTGATCAACTGGATCAGGATCAACGTAGTTTGCATCGTTTATAAACCCGAAGAATTCAGCACTAACTTTTGGTTCAGGGTGATTTGGATGATATCTCGCAAGCTGTTTAAGCGAATCGTTGCTCATATGAGATTGTACCAACACGTCGTCCTTTATATTTCGATCAATTTCTGGATAAGCGTGGTCGATCAACATCTGCACGAATCGAGGATACATCCAAGACTTGCTCTTCGTCGTAATGCTCTCTGTCATGTAGTGGAATACAATATGTGAGAAATTTTATTTCTTGTTCAACAATAACGCGGTTTCCATGTTCATTTGATAGTCACGCATTGTATCATAGCTCCCTTTTGTATGGCTTAGCGACATTAAAATACAATGAATAAGGAACTTGTATGGTTTCGGAAATTTCGACTTCAAATAGTTCCCGACAATCAATGCTCCCTGATAACCCATCCTGAGCATGCAGCCTTTCACCATTCGTTCTGGAAATCTTATTGGTGACTCTGTCTCATCCGGAAAATTAATAACTTCACGAATAATCGCTTCAGTGACAAGTATCTTCTCATTTTTACCTTGCACTTCAACAATTGACGTAATTACTTTGTTCTGATCATCGTAGCTTGCATTCTTCCAGAAACGGTCTATATGAGATTTGTATATTGGACGTTGATCTGTAAGCACTTTCTGGATTGGAACTCGGCCCATAAACTCCAAAATACCGCTAAACTTAGCTAATTCAGGGTTTTTCTGCATATCCAAATCACAACAACTGTTGTGAAGAGGATCAAAGATAACGCTAGAACCCTGCATTTCAAAACATACAATGTGAATTAGACACTTAGAAAAAAATTTCATCACAACAGTTTCAATTGAAAAAACCTATGTGTATGATGAGCGAAATCACAAGTGACATAAGAACGAAATCAGAATTGTGCACTGGGGCGAAATCATCTTATGTACACAAAGGCGGAATCACAAGAGCTCTAAGGACAAAATTACTTAACCACTCAAGTGCGAAACCTCTGATGTGCACAATAAGCGAAATCAAAACATATGCTCAAAAGCGAAATCTGAAAGATGTCATATGAGCGAAATCACATGATACATCTGTGAGCGGAATCACTGTTGTGCATCTTGGGCGAAATCACTAACAAACACTCAAACTTGTTAAATCCCAAAATTGAACACACTAAACTGTTAACATGAGAATTCCGACACTAGGGTTTGTTTTAATTCCATTAAAGATCCCTCAAACACCCTAGATCTACATATGAACACCCTGTGACTCGACAAACAACAACTGACATCAGACTTTTTACAATTAACCTACATCAGCATGATCAGCACCTTAAACCAACTACATAGATATGTATTCAAGTTCTGATTTAACAAATAACACCCTAAATCTAAGTTAATGTTCATCAGATATGTCGACAATTCAAAATATGGATGATACAGGTCAAATTGAGACTCAAACTACCTTGCCCATGATTATACACTAAGAAAATAACAAGATCTGGAGAAAATCGGGCAGCAATTCGCCTGTAAATCGATGATTTCATGGTTTCGCTTATGGTCGCCGGAGAGAGAGTAGTTTAAGCGAAATCAGGATAAGTGTAACAATAAGCGAAATCAACCGGCTTATATAGTCGGTCTGATTTCGCTCCTGATGACCAATGGTCCTCTCGAGCGAAATCACATTGATGCTATAAGCGAAATCACATGTGAAGCAGCTATTAGCGAAATTACCTTTAAGTGACACATAAGCGAAATCAGAACATGATTTTCAAAAATTTAACAATTTAACAATTTTCTGATTAAACACCGACATACGCAGTTAATGACCTTGGTCAACTGTTTGGCCTACCAAGTCCAAGTTAATGACCTTGGTTGACCGGATTATGAAGTACGCAGTTATTTTGTTTTAAAAACACAGGCATGATCTGCACTAAGCTTTGCTCGTCTGATTCCCAATGTCAGTTGTCAAAAATAAGATGAGAAACTAAAATCTTTTTGGATTTTTAACAGGATAAACTGAAAACTGTACACACAATCTTTTTGCGAGTGTGTTAGGGGATCATATCAGCTGCCGACAAGACACAAGCACCGTTAAGCTATAATTTCATACCAAACTTTTAAACAATTCACGTAGATTGCCGATATACTGATCCTCTTAAATTCTCACAAAACTTTCAATCTGTCCCGGATACAGAATTAGTGTTTTAGGACTTAACCTCTACATGTGTCCCACCTCAGTATATACTCCCGTATCCAGACCCCAGTATTCAGTCTTACAGGTGAGTATACCTAGATGATATCTGTAATGGGGTTAAATGCGAGGGCCTTGAGAGCTCAGGTCGATACTTCCGTATACGCAAAGAGATGACGGCTTCGACTTTACGGTGGGTCCCCTTTAGAGGATCTTTTGATTACAACAGCACATGATTAACATTTTTCAATGTGTCATCATTTTTTATGCTAAGGGGAGGCTTTACAAGTAAAGCAATGCGTAAAGCATTATCCGGGGACTAGGTCAGTATTTCCATACAGCAGAAGTCCCGGGATAATACCCTAGATATCACTAAGCATAAAGACCTAGTATCTCAGAATACGGGACCTTTCAAATAGGATTTTGGGGGTTACCCATATATCCTGGAGGTGTTCCCCACGTAGACGCAAGTAAATTTTATGTTTATATCCCAAACTGATCTACTGATTTTGTAAAAACCTATCGACACATCTTTAGCCAGAATGGTTAACTGCATTTTAAATGTTACAATTCTTTAGCGTACTGTGTCCGTCTAGCTGATGTACTATCATTTCCCCTATTCTACACAACTCTTTTTTTTTTTGATTTTTTTCTAATGTTTTTGGATTTTTGAATTTTATCATGTTTTTGTATTTTTCTGCAATTTTCTCCCCCTAAAAAGAAAAACATATTTTTGTGTTTGTGTTTTTATCGAAAAGCATAAAATAAACTGTACAAACAAAATTCACAGCACGACATGGTTCACGTCAGAACGCTGCCCAACTCGGCTTCACATTCAATTACCCTCCCAGATTGCAGATTTTTCAACCCGTTCAATTTCAAAAGATAGTAAAATCTCTTTTTGTCAAATGGTTTAGTATAAAAATCCGCTTTCTGATCATCGGTGTGCAAGTGTTCAATCCGAATTAACTTTTTCTCGTGACAATCACGGATAAAGTGGTGACGGATCTCAGTGTGTTTTGTTTTTGAATGGTGAACCGGATTTTTAGTGATGTTAATAGCTGCTTCATTGTCCGCATAGATCGGAGTGTCTAAGAACTGCAAACCGAAGTCGCGCATCTGCTGTTGAATCCAAAGGATCTGCGAGCAACAGCTGGAGGCTGAAACGTATTCAGCCTCGCATGTAGAGAGCGCTACTATGGTTTGTTTCTTGCACTGCCAGGTGACGAGTCGAGTTCCGAAGAACTGACACCCAGCAGTGGTGGACTTTGCGTTTTGCTTGCAACTTCCAAAGTCAGAATCAGCGAAACCAGATAAAGTAAAGTCACCCGATTGAGGATACCACAAGCCGATGCTTGGGCAGCCTTTCAAATACCGTAAAATACGTTTCACAATGGTCAGGTGTGACTGCTTTGGGTTCGACTGATATCTGGCACTGAGGCACGTCTGGTACATGATGTCTGGACGGGAAGCCGTGAGATACATCAGAGAGCCAATGATTGATCGGTACAATGTCTCGTTCATTTTCACTCCATTCTCATCTGGACAAATTCCGTGATTCTGTGCAAGGGGGTAGATGCAGGACTGCAATCTGTCATGTCGAACTTGTCAAGCACGTCCCTCACATACTTCGTTTGGTGAATGAAGATTCCATCGGACATTTGCTCCACCTGCAGTCCGAGGAAGAACTTCATCTCCCCCATCGAACTCATCTCAAACTTTTTCTTCATCACTTTCTCAAATTCTTTACACAGGTCGTCGTTGGTGAAACCGAAAATGATATCGTCAACATAAATCTGCACGATCAACAAATGTCCTGCTTCTTCCTTCGTGAACAAAGTGCAATCTACTGTCCCTCTTGTGAACCCGTTGGCCAACAAGTATTGAGAAAGCGTCTCGTACCAGGCTCTCGGGGCCTGGTGAAGTCCGTAAAGCGCTTTGTCCAATAGATACACCTTGTTTTTGTGCAGTGGGTCTGTGAACCCCGGCGGTTGCCCCACATACACTTCCTCTTTGATCTTTCCATAAAGGAAGGCAGATTTGACGTCCAACTGGTACACTTTAAAATCTTTCCATGAAGCAAAGGCTGGAAAAATCCGAATTGCCTCGAGTCTGGCAACCGGCGCGTAGACTTCCTCGTAGTCTATGCCTTCTTGTTGACTAAAGCCTTGTACCACAAGTCACGCTTTGTTTCTCACTACGACACCTCTGTCATCACGTTTGCACTTAAAAACCCACTTTGTTTTGATTAACTTCTGGTTCTGTGGCAGCTCGACTAGTCTCCAGACACCCAGCTTTTCAAATTGTTGCAGCTCCTCCTGCATTGCATTTACCCAGCTATCCTAGTCAATGCCTCTTTGTAAGTTCTGGGCTCTATCTGCGAAATAAAACATTTTAATGAGACTTCTTTCTGCACATCAGCAATAGAAGAATAGAAACATGTAAGAGCTCGGTTTAGTTGATCTCGGGTTTTGACACCACTTTGGAGGTCACCAATTATCTGCTCGGACGGATGGTAAGACAATGTCCGAGGCATAGCATTGTCAAGTACATTCACTTCCGATTCCAAGCTCGATATGTCAAGATCAACGGTTTGATCCTCAGCTTCCGTTGGATCCTCGTCAAAAGTCGGAGTGGGTTCTGCTTCTTTGTCGTCAGATTCGTCAAAGGATGGAGCTGGTTCCTCTGGTGGTTCGTGAGCTGTTCCACTTGGTCCTGCTTCATCACCGTGAGTACCCCCGGTGGGTTGAGAAACTTCTAGCGGTCTAGACTCTGGCTCTTGTGACATATATTGCTGGTACTGGTACAAAAGAGCTAGTTCCTCATCACTCGGCTGAACCGGTAGATGAAACGACTCCCAGAGTTTGTCGTAATCGAACAGGAATCTTTGTCCGGGAAGTTGTGGTGACGGAGTATGTTTCTGACAATCCACATGTTGGACTTCAATCACTTTCCCCAGGCACGTTACGAACACCCTCTTCAGCGGGCTTGCGTAACCTACAAAGAAACCCTCATTAGATTTAGCGCCAAATTTACCCTTTTCATCAATAAACGTGCAAGGAGACCCAAATGGCTCCAAAAATTCAAGATTCGGCTTATAACGGTGCAGCAGCTCAAAGCATGTCTTTTTGTATTTCTTGACAGTTAGAACTCGATTCAACATGTAGCAGGCTGCAGATACTTCCTCGCTCCAGAAAAAAATTGGTAGCTTGGAATCGGCTAACATTGTACGGGCTGTCTCTATCAGGGTCCGATTCTTTCGTTCAGCAACGCCGTTCTGTTGTGGTGTGTACGGCGCACTGAATTCATGAAGAATTTCTTTCTCGTTGCAGAACTCGTACATCTTGTTGTTTTTAAATTCCGTTCTGTTGTTACTATGAATCCTTCGGATCGACAGCTTATACACCGTTTCCATTTTCTTGAAAAGCACCATCAACGACTCAAAAGTTTGATCTTTTCTTTCTAAGCACACAGCCCATGAAAATCGCGTAAAGTCATCAGTCACCACCAGGCAATACAAGTCTCCGCTGATGCTCTTTACGTTGACAGGCCCGAAGAGATCCATGTGTAATCTCTCAAGAGGTAACCAGATTGTGTTGAGGATCTTCAGTGGGTGTGACTTTCGAGTCTGCTTCCCCTTCTTACACGCTACACAATCATCATTCAAGTGAAAATTTTTCAGATTTACACCATCAACTAAATCATTGTGTACTAAAAAGTTCATTTTGCGAACATGAATGTGGCCCATCTTACGATGCCACATTATCGAATCTTTTTCTGTCGCTTTAGTCTTTGACACAAGACATTGTTTTTGATGAGTTGTTGGCGTTGCGACCCTCATATCAAGAATATAAAGATCGTTCTCACGCGGAGCGCGTAACAACATAGTTCACTTTGTCGAACGAGATCACGCCATTTGACAGCGTTCCTTGACCAACGATTCTCCCGCCTTGATTCCCGGAAAATCCTACATAGCTTCCATTTATTGATTTGACATCATAGAGAAGAGCTAGCATCCCAGTCATATGCCTTGAAGCACCACTATCCATAATCCACTTTGACAGTATAGACTTGGGCAGCCCCTGCAAACATCAAATCAGCTTATTCAAACAATGAAGCCCAGGATTTTTTAACTTCAGACACACTTCCGAACATAACATCACACTTCTTATCTGTTTTCGGAAAGTCAAATGTAACATTAGGAACCTCTTTTCTCAAAACTGATTTTACTTTATCGGTTATCGGAGGAAACTCATCAAGAAGCTTATCAATTTCATTTTCAAACTCAACAACGTTATCTTTAAAAATGTTTGAATCAATTTTCAAAGCATTCTCCATCTTTTTGACCTCAACAGATGGTTTTGACTTTGCGACCCAAGATTGGTTTTGTTGGATCTGAGTTTGATTCTGATTGTATTTTGTGTTTGTAATTAAAATGAAAATGGATGAGTGTGCAGCGGAATTATGATGAAAAAAAACTTTGCATACAATCAAACGAGAGTAATACTTTGATCAAACATCTTTACACAATGAATCGGAAGATTGAATTTATTTCAATAACGATTACAATGATTGATGAATGAATGCAAACTCCCCCTCAGCCAGAGCTCAGTTGTTTGTTCGTGCAAAGAAGACGATTGTGCAAAAGAGCTAATAGAATAGTACAAAGTACTGATCTATTTATAGGCACTTGCAAACTACTGAGCATCTTTGCTGACGTCACCATGAAAGTGACATCTAACCTCCTAACAAACTCTAACCTCTGATCTATACAAACACTGGTGTGTTAACTACTGCTATTACATTATATAACAAAACAGACTATTGATCAGCTGCTGCAACCTTCTACTGCTGTGAACCTAGCAGTACTTGTCCGGATCAGCAGAGCTTGACTCAAGGCAGTAGATTGAATCAGCAGGGCTTTAGTCTTTCATCAGGTCTTTACTTGAGCAGCAGTTGTAGGTCAGTATTTTGCAAGATCAGCAGATAGGAGGTTAGCAGTTGTTGAAATCACTTTCAAGGGGAGAGATTTGTATGTAATCGTCTGCTTATTCTGGATCCACTGCTCTGATCCAGTTTTGGCTTTAATTATATGTTCCTCTGATAGGACTTTATTATTGTGGACTTTATTGCCTCAACAACAGTTCCCTTATCTGTCCTTTAAATTGTAGTTCAAAGTTAAGGGCATTTGTGTCTTCATCATCCCTGCTAAGTGGAAGATCAAGGAGATCCTGTAAATCTTCAAGACTCAGGCCAAGAGCTTGTTCCCTTGATATTTTCTCCACTTCTCCACCAGACCTGAGCAAAGTCAATACGCAGGTCTATTTGTCAGTTTCCCACTTTTGTATTTTTGAGCCTGGTGGGTTTCTTGGGAGATGTTTATTTGTAGAGGTATTTGGTGAGGCTGGCCTATTTATAACTGGCTGACCAGTATTTGCAGTTTGACCCAAACCAGGAGTTTCTATGATCATTTTCTTTATGCCTTCTTTTACAAGGTCATCTCCTTTTATCATATCTTGGATGGTTTCAGCTCCCAACTGTTTGTGTGTCCTTCTTTTGTAGATGGCAGCACCAGTTGGAGCAGTGGTTCTCCTGATTTGCAGCTTTGATGGTCTTTTTGAAACCTCAGCTTCAGGATAGTCAGGCTTTTGAGGAACTTTTGGATCTTTCTTTCTTAATTCCTCCAACCTTTTGTAGGTGATCCTGACCACATCTTCTTTCTATCTAGCAATTTGTCTTTTGTTTCCATATTCAGCAGCAACCAGTTCTTCTCTCATTCTTTTCAGTTCTACCTGTTTGTCAGGTACATTCTTTCTAAACTTTGCCCAGTTAGGAGGAGTGTGAGTGACTTTCCTTTTTATCTTGTCTTGAATTCTTGCTGCTTCATTTTCAAGCTCAGGAACAGTCCACTCTTTGTACATGTATCTCTCTCCTTTGTACTTTTTGTGAGCCATGATGCTTTCAATGTAGTCTTTCTTCAAAGTTTCAGCTGCTCTTTCTAAAATTTGTTGACTGACATTTTTGGCAAATCGTTCTAGGGAACTGACTTGTGTGAGCAGATATTGATAGGCTCTAGAAATTTCTTTGTCAGATTTCCCTTGTGTGTTTCTTTTTGAGATATCCTCTGCTTGCTTGGCCTTGATCTTCAAATATTCATCAATATTTTTAGGCCAGGGATATCCTCTTATTGATGGCAAACTCCTTTTGGCAGGGTCATCCTCATAGTAAAATGATTTTATTTCTTCTCTAACAGCTGCTAGTTCAAGAGGTAAGGGCTTGTGCATTTGAACTGAAGAGAGAGTAACTGGTTTTGGTATTGTGACAAGAGCTAAAGATTTTGAAGATGTTTGGGATGGTGAAGTGTCATCATCTTTGAGAATTAGCCTTCTCCTCTTTGTTTGAGGAGGGGCTGATGATGTTTTGGATGGAACAGTGGTACTCATTCTTTTTCACATCAAAGTTTTTGAGATACACACATGCTTGAGTTTTGTTGTTTGTTTTACCACAAACAATGCAACTTTCAGCTGAAACAATGACACTTGTTCTGTTTATATCATAAGCTTTTAAGTGGAAACAGTCTTTTGTTAGATGATTCCTTTTCTCACAGAATTCACAAAACAAGTTATCAATTTTTTCTTTCTTCTTTCTCTTTTCAGACTCCTTTGCAGCAGAGGTTTTAACCACTGCTGGGATGTCCTTGAGAGGTATGACTTTAGCTTTTGGAGCTTTAACACCATCAATTGATGTAAAGTCCATTGGCTTGAAATTTTCAAGAATATCACACTCATCAGACCATTTTGGTTTAAACTGATGATCTTCAAGCTCCTCAAAAGTAGAGGATCCCATTGGTCTGTCAAGTGTGATTTTGTTACCAAGTTTGTCAGTGATTTTTACTTCTTGGCCATTCTTGTTTGTGGGGATGAACTCAGTGGTTACATCAGTGGTTGGAACAGATTTTCCAAAAGCAGTGTTTTCATCATCATGTTTTCTAAAACCAACCCCAAATTTCACATTGCTTTTTATCTGTTTTTCAAGCATAACCTCATACCCTTTGCATGATTCCACCCATCTCTCACATGTGATCTGGGTGGACTCTAACTCCTTTTTGCAAACTTGGTATTTTTCTACCAAAGTTTGGAGTTGGGTTTTGGTTATGCTCTGCTCTTCTTTCATGCTGCTAATCTCTTTGTCTTTTTCAGCCAATTTGTTTTTATGTTCTTTTAGAGATCTTTCAAATTTGACTTCATCAGTTAAGATTTTATCCCGAAGGTTTTCGTTCACCTCTTTGATGTTAGCGAAAGCAATAATGCAATTGTCAGAACACAGTTTTTCAAGAACTTGAGGTGATACCTTGGCAGCAGCCATCATTGCACAACCACATTGAGGATTTTCTTCATCTTCAGCTCTTTCTTCTTTCTCACCTGCTTTTTCTTCTTTCTTTTCTTCCTTGTTCTCTTCGGACCATGGGTCTGTCAGTGGTTCAATTAGGGTACCTGAACTTTATCCCAACAATAGTTCACCAGCCACAGCAGTAACCACTGCTTCAGTCACCTTATCTACTGTTTCAATTGTCACACCCTGGCTTTGCGGAAGCGTGGTTAATTTGGTGTGACTTCTTAATACCATAGCTTAATCATAACAAAGCTATATGAATTAAAAACATGCAAGATCATCCATTAAATTTTAAAAACCAAATACAGTACCATTGTCTTAACGGGAAAACACCCTAACAATCAGAACATTGTTCAACAAACAAACAAAACATAAACATGGTTTAAAGACTGTGACTTGTCCAGGAAAGAGTCACATTCCCTAAACCCCGGATGACCTCGGAAACTAGTGCAGCGGGAAAACATGCCATGCCGTGCCAGATCTTTTAATTCCCTGAAATACATGTAAGTTGAAAAATCAACAATAATGTTGAGCGAGTTCATGCGAAAGTGAGTAAATAAACCTTTGTAGTTATCAAAATCCTGGTATGTAGCAAATAAGGAAAAAGAGATCACCAATGGTTTGCAAGGCCATTGATACGTGTGAAGTGCAAGTAGGAAGACTCAACCCTTGCGATTTTGCGTCGGGGCACAAAGTCACCCCGAGGTGCGTTATGCTGGGCCTGGGGTTGGGCTCGCCACACCCAGATAGATCTACCGCTTACGTCCCTCGGTCCTACAATGAGGATTAATGGCCTCCAGTTCCCGCCTACCCTCTCACATGATCGAAGTAGTATCCCTCCTTACGCTAACCATACCATGTAAAAAGTACTCGTAATCATAGTAACATGTATTTCACCCCCGCAGTTTAGAAAACTGAAAACAGTTAAGAGAAAAGGGGGACATGAACTCACAGTCGGTGCGTCTCTACCAAGTACTCCAAATCAGGCAGTTGTGCAACGACCTACATGTGCTAACTCTATTAGACGGACGGCCGTGCCTTAGCTTTATAGTTTAAGTTTTTGGGAAATAGTTAGACAACTATTTCGGGTTTACTTTTCGTATATACTTGGTAGTTAATCTCCTTCCCAAGGATGGGGGATTTAATACATGTGCGTTCGAATTATATGATTAAGTCTCACTTAATATATATTTATTTCTAATTCCAAAATATAAATATTTTTTCTCAAAAATATTATATTTTCATTTCACATAATTTTCCCCAAAAATAACACGTTGATAAAATACGCGTTCGTAAATATTTCCGTATAATGCGTAAGTTACGTTTTATCATTCGAGTGGTAATAAATATTACCAGTGTAACTTATATAATTATCGTAGAGGCGTTCGTATTATTTTGGATCTGTTAACGTTCGTAAATACTATTTTTACTCTAAAAATAATATTTATGTATTTTTTCACAAAATAATCATAAACAGTGTGGTGAAAATATATATTTACCAAATATATATTTATCGCGTTTAATTTTGTGAAAATCCCACCTCCGAATATTTGTAAATAAAGTCGTGGCGTAATATATTTTGAAAACATGTCGAAAAGATATTTCTAACACTTATAGTGAAAATAATTCTAAGTGTTAGGTTTTTGGAAAATTTCGCCAGAGTTTCCCCTGTAACTCTGGAGGTAGCCACGCTTTCAAGCGTATCATTTTCTTTTACTAAATCAATTTCAACAACTTCTTTAGTCAATCAAACAATTTCCGACACATCAACTAGTCGACAAGTATGTAAATCGCATAAGTCACATGAACTTGTAGTTTTTCCGAAACTATAGTGTAAATCCCATTATATTTTGTGGATCTTTATATAAAGTAATTTGATCTCGTAAAAACCTCGTTTTTAGAGTAAATCCATCTTTACAACTTCTCGTCATCTTTTACAAAGATTGTTATTTTGTCGAAACTTTTTATTTAACAAGTGTTTACACACTTGTGGTTTATAAAAATCATGCTTGTTAATATAAGATCCATTTTTAGAAAACATGATTTCTGTGATATGTGGTTCTTTGAAAATACCACCCGCAGACACGTAGATCTGCTAGTTTTAAATACTATTTTACAAGTAAAACATTTCTACACAAGTTCATGTTTCGCGTGTGGTAGAGTTTCACCCTTTAACCCTTGTTTCATTCAAATCAAGCTTATGTCAAGATCCATGACCTTAACCAAACCGGGTTAAAAGATGATCCGAGCTACCACATCATAGATCGGGTCTAAATAATCACAACTTTCAATTACTACAACATTTACACAACTAGTGAGCTTTTAACCATCAATACTTGCATTTTTAGTAAACATTAATGCATGATTTTTTAAGATTTCGAGTTTTAACCGTTACAACACACATTAATCACCTTAGATTAGTTCAAGAGAGTGTTTTAAGCATTATACCTCTAGCTCGAGGCTAGGGAAGAATCTATGCGAAAAATGCGTGGATAAAAGCTAAGTAGAGAGGTCCTTCGTCTTCCGTTTGCTCCAAGGCTCCTCGTATGTGACCCGTAACACTTGTATAGCTTGGAATGAGGATGATCAAACTCGAAAATGTGGATGGATTGAGAGGGGTGTTCGGCCGAAGTATGTAGAGGGGAGAGAGAGTAGTTTTTGTGGGTGTAATGTGTTGTGAATGATCTTATGTACATAAGTGTGGTTTTATAGGCAAATGCAAGTCCTTAATCCATTGGGTTTGTTGTCATTTAGATATCGGACAAGAAGTAATATTATAATGAAAAATGGTACATGTCAAGGTCACAAGGTGACCGATCGGCCCAAGGGGGGGGGTAGTTTGGTTAGATTTCAAGTATTAGTTAGTGTAAAGTTAGGTTAAGTAAGTTAGTTAAGTAGTTAACTTGGCTAGTGGTGTGTTGTGTTTTGGGTGTCAGGGTGTTTAGGGACCCTAACTGGCTCAGAAAAAGATCAATATTGTTAACGTCAATATTTTTATGTTCCGGGTATGGTCCGGTTGTTCGGTTGGATAGTAATCCGTTAAAGCGCTTAATAAAGCTTTTAAGTGTCGTAAATACCATTTTTAGTGACACAACTTATTCCTGACACTTTGGAAAGTGTCTAGTAATATTTTTCTCATGTTTTGGCACTTTATTAACTAGCCAGAAGCTGAAATGTTCATTAAAGTGCTGTGTTTTGTGCTCAGTGTATGTTTTAGGCACATCCAGTCATCGTAACTTATTCCTAGAGACGCAGTTCTACAACCCTTGTATCCCTACACTCACTATGGGTGTAGTAAAATATTTCTGGCTCATACAGGCCTTAGAGGCAGTATCTGTCTGATGCTGGCTTTGTCAGTATGTTCAATAGGTTATCCGTTCATAGTGCTACTGTGCTTTTGTGCATCATGTTTGTCACTAGAGTTCAGTATGTAAATAATGTAGTGACGGTATGTAAAGTATGATGCAGGAATGTACAAGTATCAGAAATCAAGTAGCAGTTCATCAGTAATTTCAAGTAAGCACAGTAATTAAGCAGCAATTATTTATTAATTAAATCGTACGGATACCTGGTTTAGTGAGGGTTGTCACATTCTCCCCCCGTTAGAAAATTTTCATCCCGAAATTTAAGTTCTGCTTGTAGAAGCAGGGTTCTTCGGAAATAGATGGGGGTATTTCTCTTTCATTCGGTCCTCACGCTCCCAGGTGAATTCAGGACCATGGCGGGCATTCCAACGAACTTTGACGAGCTTGACACTGCTCCGGCGGGTCTTGTTCACTTTCCAATCCGTGACCTCAACGGGTTCTTCAACGAAGTGGAGCGTGTCGTCAACATGAATTTCATCGGTAGGAATGACAACGGTATCTTGTGTTGGACTTCTCTTCAGATTGGATACATGAAATGTATCGTGAACACCATTTAGTTCAGCAGGTAAGTCCAGCTTGTATGCTACGGTCCCAATTCTTTCCAAAATCCTGAACGGACCAATGTATCGCGGATTCAACTTTCCACGCTTCCCAAAGCGTGCCACACCCTTCCAGGGTGATACCTTCAACAAAACCATATCACCAACCTCAAACTCTAGAGGTTTCCTGCTTCGATCCGCGTAGGCTTTCTGCCGGTCACGAGCCGCACTGATGCGATCTCGTATCTATGCAATCTTATCTGTGGTTTCCTGGACTACATCAGGACCAACCAACTGTCTATCACCTGCGTCAGACCAACAGAGCGGTGATCTGCACTTGCGCCCATATAAAGCTTCGAATGGCGCGGCACCAATACTGGTGTGGTAGCTGTTGTTGTATGAAAACTCAACCAGAGGCAAATGCTTATCCCAGCTACCGCCCAAATCCATAACACACGCTCTCAGCATGTCCTCCAAAGTCTGAATCGTCCGCTCGCTTTGACCGTCGGTCTGCGGATGAAAAGAAGTGCTCATATTCAGCTGTGAGCCAAAAGCTTCTTGGAAGGATTGCCATATCCTTGAGACAAATCTCCCATCTCTATCAGAGATGATCGAGAGAGGTACTCCATGGCGCGTAACAATCTCTCTCATGTAAATTTCAGCCAGCTTGCTCGTATTATCCTTTTCTCGGATAGGTAAGAAGTGTGCTGACTTCGTTAATCGATCCACTATCACCCAAATGGTGTCATGGCCTCTTGGCGTTCTTGGAAATTTCGTAACAAAATCCATGGAGATTTGTTCCCACTTCCACTTGGGAATCTCCGGTTGTTGCAGAAGTCCTGAAGGCTTCTGGTATTCCACTTTAACCTTAGCGGAAGTTAAACATTTGCTCACATAAACAGCCACATCGCCTTTCATCCCAGGCCACCAATAATAATCTTTAAGATCCTGGTACATCTTATCCGCTCCAGGGTGGATAGAGTACCGCGACTTGTGAGCTTCATCGAAAATAACCTTTCTTAAACCTCCAAACAAAGGAACCCAAATCCTTTTCTCAAAACACAACGTTCCTTCCTTGTTTGGTACCAATAACTTCTCCATCCCATGGAGATATTCCTCTTCAAGGTTTCTTTCCTTGAGAGCTTCTTTTTGCGCGGCACGAATGCGCAAGGAAAGATCGGTCTGAATAATCATCTCCAAAGCCCTAACCCTTATGGGCTTGATTCTCTCTTTTCGACTTAGGGCATCGGCGACCACATTCGCCTTCCCTGGATGATACTTTATTCTCGCAGTCGTAATCGTTCAACAGCTCTACCCATCATCTTTGCCTCATATTCAACTCCTTCTAGTTGAATATATGCTGCAGGCTCTTGTGATCTGTGAAGATTGTACATTTCGTACCATAAAGGTAGTGCCTCCAGATCTTTAAAGCAAAAACCACTGCGCCAAGCTCCAAATCGTGTGTGGTATAGTTCTTTTCATGTACCTTTAGCTGGCGTGACGCGTAGGCAATAACCTTTTGGCGTTGCATCAACACACAACCCAATCCTTGACGCGATGCGTCGCAGTATACCACAAAATCATCTGTACCCTCTGGTAGGGCTAAGATTGGCGCGTTGCAAAGCTTATCTTTCAATACCTGAAATGCTTCTTCCTATTTGATTCCCCAATCGAACTTCTTGTCCTTCTGAGTGAGGAGCGTCAATGGTTGAGCGATCTTTGAAAAGTTCTCGATGAATCTTCGGTAATAGCCAGCCAAACCCAAGAATTGCCGAATCTTGGTTGGCGTCTTTGGCGTTTCCCAATCCTTGATCGCCTCGATCTTGGTTGGGTCCACATGAATTCCATCTCCATTCACCACGTGTCCAAGGAATTGCACTTCTCGTAGCCAAAACTCGCACTTAGAGAACTTGGCATACAACTGTTCTTTCTTTAGCAGCTCCAGAATGGCTCTTAAGTGCTGCTCGTGCTCAGCCTTCCTCTTTGAGTAAATCAAAATATCATCGATGAATACAATCATGAACTTATCCAAGTACTGCTTACAAGCTCGATTCATCAAATCCATGAACACTGCAGGTGCGTTTGTCAACCCAAACGGCATAACCAAAAACTCGTAGTGCCCATAGCGAGTTCTGAAGGCTGTCTTTGGGATACTGTCCTCCTGTATCCTTAACTGATGGTATCCAGATCGAAAATCGATCTTTGAGTAAAAGCTTGAACCTTGAAGTTGGTCGAACAGATCATCAATCCTTGGCAGAGGATACCTATTCTTGATCGTCAGCTTGTTCAACTCTCTGTAGTCAATGCACATACGGAAACTACCGTCCTTTTTCTTGACAAACAAAACTGGAGCTCCCCAAGGCGAGAAGCTCGGTCGGATAAATCCCTTGTCTAACAACTCTTGAAGTTGTGTCGACAGTTCTTGCATCTCAGACGGAGCAAGTCTGTAAGGAGCCTTAGCCACAGGCGCGGCGCCTGGAACTAAGTCAATGCGGAACTCCACTTGCCTTTGAGGCAGCAATCCAGGCAAGTCCTCTGGGAAGACTTCTGGATATTCCCTCACGACAGGGATGTCTTCGATCTTCGGTTCTTCAGCTTTCTTATCTACAATGTGTGTCAGAAAGGCAACACATCCTTTCTGCAAACACTTTCTGGCTTTCAGGCAGCTAATAATTCTTAGTGGCGTCTCATGCTTCTCCCCGTGAACCACAATGGTCTCACCATCTTCGGTCGGGATACGGACGACCTTCTCATGACAAACTATCTCGGCCTTGTTACTCGATAACCAATCCATTCCTACTACCACGTCGAAGCTTCCCAACTTGACTGGTAGTAGATCTAGAGCGAACTCACGCTCTCCCAATTCGATTACGCAGCCTCGAATCACTTCATTAGCTTCTACTAACTTCCCATTCGCCAATTCGATTGAGTACGGAACATCTAATTTACTAGCGGCTAAACCAAGCATATTCTTAAATTCTAACGACACGAAGCTATAATCGGCGCCAGTATCAAATAAAACGGATGCATAGCGTTGGTTTATAGGGAACGTACCAGTGACAACATTGGGATCCTGGCGCGCTTCCCTTGCTTCTATGTTGAAAACCCTTCCGCGGGCTTGGTTTAATTCCGAGCAATTCCTCTTGTAGTGTCCAAGATCACCACAGTTGAAACATCCGGGCCTCTGTCCATTTCCACCACCGTTTCCAACTTGATTGTTTCTCTGGTAACGATTTATGGTGCCCGTTTGGTTTGCATTATTGACCCGATTCCCATCACCTCCATTGTTCCCTTGGGGGCGATTCCCATTACCACCACGATTATTTCTATTCCCAAATCCTTCTTGGCCTCCCCGGCCAGCACTAGCCCAACAGGAATCCTTCAAGTGACCAGTCTTTCCACAAGCTTCACATACTTTTGGCCCGCATCGACCAGAGTGATGGCGTTGGCAAGAGTTACATTTGGGATGTGCACCCATATATCCCTTACCTTTCCTCCTACCACCAGCTGTATCCTGAGCTGGCATACTTGATTCCCCTTTCTTAACCACCACCCCGGTGCCCTGCTTGAAGTTTGAAAACTTCTGCTTGTTCCCTCCTGATGACTCCACATGAGTCTCTTTCTTCTTAGGCTCAACTTCACCAAACTTGTTCAAACGAATTGCCTCCTCTGTGAGAGCCACGCTCAAATCAATGGCTTCAGTGATAGTCACAGGTTTGGAGGAGGTCACCATGCTTATGATTTGAGGAGCTAATCCCCAAATGAAGCGTTCAATTCTCTTGAACTCGGGAGTGACCATGTAGGGTACCACATGCGACAAGTCGTGGAATCTCTGAACATACTCTGCTATCTTTGGGCCTTCCATTTTCAAATGCCAGAACTCGGTCTCCAATCTCTGGATTTCAGTGCGGGAACAGTACTTTTTGCGCATGAGTTCCTTCAGTTCAGTCCAGGTCAGTGCGTAGGCAGCAGCTTCGCCAAGTGTCTGTACTTGCAAGTTCCACCAGGATAGGGCTCCATCCAAAAATAGCCCGGAGATATAGGTGACTTGCTGATCCAATGCGCATTTGCTCATGCGAAGAACAGATTCAGTTTTCTCAGCCCAGCGGACAAAAGCGACAGCACCTCCTGTGCCATCAAAGTTTACGGGCTTGCAGTCCAAGAACTGTTTGTAGGTGCACCCATGAGGTGGATTGTTATTGTTGCCAGTGTTGCCAGAGTTGCTTCCACTCATTCCTCCTTAAGAGGCAGCATATTGAGCAATGGCAGCAGCAATGACTTGCTGTAGTTCGGCCTGAGTGGTAGGCATTTGCTGTTGTTGACGTCTTGGCGGCATCTTCTAAAGATGTGTTTACGTTGGTCAGGCCATAGTGAAGCGTACGTATATAGTAATAGTAATAGCACATAACATCTCATGTTATCAATGTATCACAAATACTAATCACACAACATCCCATGTCACAAATATTACACACACAACATCCCATGTCATAAAAATATAAATAAGCAATCATGCGAATCAAATATGATGAGGATACTGCGATTGCTATATATCGAGACCACGTAGTAAGTGTATCAGTACATCACTGTGTCATACAATCATCAATCAACTAGGGGCTACATCACCCCTGTCCAAAAACTATATCAGGTCAGTGTCAAATACATCAAATACATCAAATACATGTCAACAAAAGTCAGTATCATCATGTAGTCTCCAAAAATGCTGTGTAGTCAAAAGCAATCGCGGTCCTCTCACTAACGTCTACCCAAACAGCACTGATGAGCTCTATACAGATGGCGGTGGAGGAGGGGGAAAGTGAGTGTAAAACAAACGACGTAACTGGAGCCAGTCCTCCTCCATGGCTCTCTGAGTACGGATGAAAGAAGCGACCTGCTGCTCTAAAGCAAAGAGGCGTGCAGCATAATCTGGTGGTACCGGTCGATAAGGCTGTAAAGGAGAGTGTGTCTGACCATGGCACTGGCATGGTGGCAGCTGAGCTCTCTCAAGCTCCTGGATGCGCTGCGTGTGTGACTCATGCTGAAAAACGAAAGACATCAAAACGTCCTCTATAGTGTGTCCCACATGGAATGGATGGTAAGGATCAGTAGGTGGCGTGACAGGCGGTGAGGACCAGAGTAAAGGCTCACTGGTGGGGTCAAAAGGTGCCACGAAACGGTGAAGCGGATGGTATAACAGGTGGAAACTATGGCATAACAGGAACAGATGTCGGTATATGCCCAAAGGGATGGGCCGAAGAACCCTCTCCAGGTCTCGCTGGAGGTACAAACTGAGAAACCTGAAAAGAGAAATCAACATGTCGTGTATCAGTGTGGTGTGGGGGAATAGGTGGAACATCCTCATCAGCAGGAATCCACCCGTGCTGTGCGTGCTCGTCCGGTGGATCCATGTGTGCCGCGAACAGTGCATGCTCGGGCTCTAGTGGAACGGGATCAGGTGGGGGAGCAACAAAAGGATCAACGGGTGCAATGTGATCGACAGGATGGTCAACAGGTATATCAGCAATAAGAGGTGGATCGACATGATCGGCAGCAATAACATGATCACCCTCCAGATGATCATCGATAGGCGGGTCAGCTATAATAGGCTCAACAGGGATGCCAGCATGTACGGGGTCATGCTCAGGCATAGGGTCTAGAGCGGCTGCCTGCTCAGGGGCGACGGCAGGCTCGGGATCATCAAAAGCCATCTCGAAATCGAACTCGGGGTCGATAGGATCGACTGGGTCAGCTGGATCCTCCATGGGCTGATCCATCGTTATGAACTCTATATCATGATTCGGGTCGAATCCCGGAGGAAAGATAAGATCAGAATCCTCTATGTCATCATGGTCAAATGCAAAGCTGAGAAAGGAGCAACAGAGGATGCCTGGTCGGGATCTGAACCATGCGAAAAGTGATGTGCGCTCAAAGGGTGGGAAGGTGCGGATGCCACAGACTCAAAGGAGTCTGGGACTGGAGAGTGCGCGGGCGAATCCTCGGTGGGAGCATCAGCGATCATCAGAAGATCGCCAGCAGGAAGTAGGGCCGCGTCCTGGATCTCATCCTCTAGAAGATCATCATCCTCTATGGGCTCATCGTCATACAGATCAATATCGCCGTCACCCTCGGCGTCAAGAAGCAAATCATACGCAGGATAAACGGCTAATGGTATAGGAGCCGGAATCTCTACTAACGGTAGGTACTCCACGGGAGGGCCATCTGCAGGCTCATCAGCACCCTCAGGTAGTGCGAAGGGCTGAAAATCGTCCTCGTCAGTGCTGGTGTAATCAGAAGTGTGCACCTCGTGCTCTGAGGATGGGAGGTCATTAGATACTACAGGTATAGGTCCAGTGGTGTCTGAATCGCCGGTGCAGGGCGAGGCCATATGTCTGTAACATAAGCACAAATATGCACAAATAATCAGTCATACAATCAAGTAATCACATAAGTCACCAAGTAAGAAATCACATAATCCTCCTAGTCCCACTAGCCTCCCAGTCGGTGCGTCTCTACCAAGTACTCCAAATCAGGCAGCTGTGCAACGACCTACATGTGCTAACTCTATTAGACGGACGGCCGTGCCTTAGCTTTATAGTTTAAGTTTTTGGGAAATAGTTAGACAACTATTTCGGGTTTACTTTTCGTATATACTTGGTAGTTAATCTCCTTCCCAAGGATGGGGGATTTAATACATGTGCGTTCGAATTATATGATTAAGTCTCACTTAATATATATTTATTTCTAATTCCAAAATATAAATATTTTTCTCAAAAATATTATATTTTCATTTCACATAATTTTCCCCAAAAATAACACGTTGATAAAATACACGTTCGTAAATATTTCCGTATAATGCGTAAGTACGTTTTATCATTCGAGTGGTAATAAATATTACCAGTGTAACTTATATAATTATCGTAGAGGCGTTCGTATTATTTTGGATCTGTTAACGTTCGTAAATATTATTTTTACTCTAAAAATAATATTTATGTATTTTTTCACAAAATAATCATAAACAGTGTGGTGAAAATATATATTTACCAAATATATATTTATCGCGTTTAATTTTGTGAAAATCCCACCTCCGAATATTTGTAAATAAAGTCGTGGCGAAATATATTTTGAAAACATGTCAAAAAGATATTTCTAACACTTATAGTGAAAATAATTCTAAGTGTTAGGTTTTTGGAAAATTTCGCCAGAGTTTCCCCTGTAACTGGAGGTGGCCACGCTTTCAAGCGTATCATTTTCTTTTACTAAATCAATTTCAACAACTTCTTTAGTCAATCAAACAATTTCCGACACATCAACTAGTCGACAAGTATGTAAATCGCATAAGTCACATGAACTTGTAGTTTTTCCGAAACTATAGTGTAAATCCCATTATATTTTGTGGATTTTTATATAAAGTAATTTGATCTCGTAAAAACCTCGTCTTTAGAGTAAATCCATCTTTACAACTTCTCGTCATCTTTTACAAAGATTGTTATTTTGTCGAAACTTTTTATTTAACAAGTGTTTACACACTTGTGGTTTATAAAAATCATGCTTGTTAATGTAAGATCCATTTTTCGAAAACATGATTTCTGTGATATGTGGTTCTTTGAAAATACCACCCGCAGACACGTAGATCTGCTAGTTTTAAATACTACTTTACAAGTAAAACATTTCTACACAAGTTCATGTTTCGCGTGTGGTAGAGTTTCACCCTTTAACCCTTGTTTCATTCAAATCAAGCTTATATCAAGATCCATGACCTTAACCAAACCGGGTTAAACGATGATCCGAGCTACCACATCATAGATCCGGTCTAAATAATCACAACTTTCAATTACTAGAACATTTACACAACTAGTGAGCTCTTAACCATCAATACTTGCATTTTTAGTAAACTTTAATGCATGATTTTTTAAGATTTTGAGTTTTAACCGTTACAACACACATTAACCACCTTAGATTAGTTCAAGAGAGTGTTTTAAGCGTTATACCTCTAGCTCGAGGCTAGGGAAGAATCTATGCGAAAAATGCGTGGATAAAAGCTAGGTAGAGAGGTCCTTCGTCTTCCGTTTGCTCCAAGGCTCCTCGTATGTGACCCGTAACACTTGTATAGCTTGGAATGAAGATGATCAAACTCGAAAATGTGGATGGATTGAGAGGGGTGTTCGGCCGAAGTATGTAGAGGGGAGAGAGAGTAGTTTTTGTGGGTGTAATGTGTTGTGAATGATCTTATGTACATAAGTGTGGTTTTATAGGCAAATGCAAGTCCTTAATCCATTGGGTTTGTTGTCATTTAGATATGGGACAAGAAGTAATATTATAATGAAAAATGGTACATGTCAAGGTCACAAGGTGACCGATCGGCCCAAGGGGGGGGGGGGTAGTTTGGTTAGATTTCAAGTATTAGTTAGTGTAAAGTTAGGTTAAGTAAGTTAGTTAAGTAGTTAACTTGGTTAGTGGTGTGTTGTGTTTTAACGCGGGTGTCAGGGTGTTCAGGGACCCTAACTGGCTCAGAAAAAGATCAATATTGTTAACGTCAATATTTTTATGTTCCGGGTATGGTCCGGTTGTTCGGTTGGATAGTAATCCGTTAAAGCGCTTAATAAAGCTTTTAAGTGTCGTAAATACCATTTTTAGTGACACAACTTATTCCTGACACTTTGGAAAGTGTCTAGTAATATTTTTCTCATGTTTTGGCACTTTATTAACTAGCCAGAAGCTGAAATGTTCATTAAAGTGCTGTGTTTTGTGCTCAGTGTATGTTTTAGGCACATCCAGTCATCGTAACTTATTCCTAGAGACGCAGTTCTACAACCCTTGTATCCCTACACTCACTATGGGTGTAGTAAAATATTTCTGGCTCATACAGGCCTTAGAGGCAGTATCTGCCTGATGCTGGCTTTGTCAGCATGTTCAATAGGTTATCCGTTCATAGTGCTACTGTGCTTTTGTGCATCATGTTTGTCAGTAGAGTTCAGTATGTAAATAATGTAGTGACGGTATGTAAAGTATGATGCAGGAATATACAAGTATCAGAAAACAAGTAGCAGTTCATCAGTAATTTCAAGTAAGCACAGTAATTAAGCAGCAATTATTTATTAATTAAATCGTACGGATACCTGGTTTAGTGAGGGTTGTCACATCAATACTCAGCTGTTCCTCTTCAGTTTCAATCCCCTCCTGTATTGACTCTAATGCCATCAAACAAAATTCATTATGAGAAGAATCAATGGAAGCATATAGTGCAAAATTTTCATCACTAAGGTCTTGAGGCATACTGCTCCAGTCAACAAACCCTTGAGTGAAAAAACATTGTTGATCTGGTTGTACTGCTGCTGGAGTAGTGGTTTGAGGTGCAGGTTGCAATTGTGCCTGAGGGACAGGGGTTTGAACACATTGGATCTGTGGAACAGTAGTTTGGACATAGTGCACTGGCACAGGGGCAGCAACATAGTGAGCAGTGTTCACTTGAGCTGCTCGGGCATATTGGGCATAGTGCACAGTGCCTTGATTTTGAGGTCTAGGATTTGAGCTAGGATGAGTGATTATGGGACCAGTAGTTTGACTCCTACACTCCCTAGCGAAGTGTCCCAACCTATTACACTTGTAGCACTTGATTTTCGAGTTATCCAACCCAACCCTTAGATTCCCATGCAAACCTGGGAATTTTCGCCCTGTTCTTTTGTAAAATTTGCTAGTTCTAACACTTAGCAAGGCCAGTTGGTGCAGAATGTCCATTTCCTCTAAGCCAGTGGGATCAAAATGCTGTAGATCATTGAGTTCAAAGCTTAGATTGTCTGACATCTGGTTATCGTTTGCGGTGAATGCAAAACTTGCAGTGTGAGGATCAGGGTTGTTAAAGTTTGCACTAGTAGTTATGTCAATGAAGTGATCATAACCCTGATCCTTAGCACTACTCCCAGATTCTTCTTGACCCAGAAGAGCAGTGTTACCGAATGTATAATCATCAACGGTTTTTCTTGACTCTTGTAACTTCCTTTTCTGGTTCAACTCCCTTTCGTAGGTCAGGAGTCGACCGTGGAGTTGGGTCAAGGTCAGATCCTTGAACTCAGGTGAGTTTCGGGTGACAAAAGCTATGGGGTCCCATTTTTCTGGCAGTGACCTGAGGAACCTGCTATTTTGAGTTGAGTTTGTAAAGTGGTTTTAACAAGCCTCAGTTCACTGATGAGACAACTGAAACACTCAAATTGTTGCGTCAGTGATTCACATTTAACATGACAAAATGTTTCATACTGTTGGTTCAGGATTTCCCTATTGTTTTCTATGACTTCTTCGGTTCCCCCAAACTGTTCCTTAAGCGCGTCCCATAACTCTTTGGCACTGTTACAGTGTAATAGTCCAGCATATATTTCATTGGGCAGCGCTGATGCTATGATGCTAAATGCTTTAGCATCTAGTTCGATTTTTTGAAAGTCGTTTTCGGTATAATTTTCAACTGGCTTTGGAACGTTCTTTTTAGCATCTTCAGCGCTTGGCACTGTGGGAACATGGGGACCAAAGACGACAGACCTCCAACAACTTGTGCTTTGTTGAGCGAGGATGTGACCCATCCTCCTCTGCCAGATGTTGTACTCATTTCTTTTTAGCATAGGTGGTTTAAAAAGCGAGCCGATGTTGTTTTTATCATCCTGAGATTGTGACGTCATTCTTGTTCTTTTACAGACACTGAGAAATCAACTTTAATGGTGATTAATCCTTGCTCTGTTTTTCTACAAACAAACAAACGATCAGTATCAACTGTTATGAGCTGAACTATTTACGTCAAAATGATTGTTAAATCAAATTTGACTGTCCAAGCTCTGATACCAATTGTTGGATCTGAGTTTGATTTTGATTGTATTTTGTGTTTGTAATTAAAATGAAAATGGATGAGTGTGCAGCGGAATTATGATGAAAACAAACTTTGCATACAATCAAACGAGAGTAATACTTTGATCAAACATCTTTACACAATGAATCGGAAGATTGAATTTATATCAATAACGATTACAATGATTGATGAATGAATGCAAACTCCCCCTCAGCCAGAGCTCAGTTGTTTGTTCGTGCAAAGAAGACGATTGTGCAAAAGAGCTAATAGAACAGTACAAAGTACTGATCTATTTATAGGCACTTGCAAACTACTGAGCATCTTTGCTGACGTCACCATGAAAGTGACATCTAACCTCCTAACAAACTCTAACCTCTGATCTATACAAACATTGTTGTGTTAACTACTGCTATTACATTATATAACAAAACAGACTATTGATCAGCTGCTGCAACCTTCTACTGCTGTGAACCTAGCAGTACTTGTCCGGATCAGCAGAGCTTGACTCAAGGCAGTAGATTGAATCAGCAGGGCTTTAGTCTTTCATCAGGTCTTTACTTGAGCAGCAGTTGTAGGTCAGTATTTTGCAAGATCAGCAGATAGGAGGTCAGCAGTTGTTGAAATCACTTTCAAGGGGAGAGATTTGTATCTAATCATCTGCTTATTCTGGATCCACTGCTCTGATCCAGTTTTGGCTTTAATTATCTGTTCTTCTGATAGGGTTCAATCCCAACAGGTTTTCGAAAATTTTTGTTTTAGGGTAAATTTTTGAAGTCTTTCGAGTTTTAGAGGATTCGCCAACCTCGAAAATCGATTTCGGCTTATCCTCCGACTTCAAAGATTCACCTCTTTTCAAAATGCTGATCGGAGAAACCATTGGCTTTTTGCCTTTTGTATCATTCGGTGATTTCGGTCGAGGCTTTTGAACGTTTGATTTTTGAATAGTTGGTTGTTGAATACTTAGTTTTTGAACACTTGGTTTTTCAACAGTTTGTTTTTGAACCGGTTTTACAACACCAGGTTTCTTAATCACTTTCTAACACTGTTTCGCCATGTGCCCGATTTCACTGCAGCGATAACACACCCTTTTGTCATATTCAACAAAAGTGGATTTCACTGTCTCTTCTTTCAATTTCTTTGCTGCATTGAAATCGTCCACAGCCTTTTGACTAAAGATATAGTCTTTCTCATCATCAACACTTGGACCAGCGACAAAAATATCAGTTATTTTCTCTTTCGGCTTAAACACCTGCATAGCCGTTTTCTTCTCAAAACTGATTCCTTTGTTTTTAATATTGTTTTTCTTGTTATGACCTTTACCATCCCCTTCTTTCTTTCCCGAACTTGTGGGACGTGATGTAACAAATGACTTTTTAGGTTTTGAAAAGAATTCATTGTTATTGACCTCATTAATGTTCATTTCAACCAGCTTAAACACCTTTTCAACATTCTCAATCTTCACATTCTGAAGTGGATACTCGAAATCGGAATAAAGTTTGTCTGTTCCAATCATAGTGTATACCACCATAATCGGATCATCATTCGCACTCTTTTCCGACTTCGGTATGAACCGATCTAAGAAATTCCCCTCATCTTCAGAATCACTAACAACCTTTTCAGATTGATCCTTTTCAGATTTATCACTCTCCTCATCCAATACCTGATCGACAACTGTTTTGATAACCTGTGATTCGTTGTCGGTATCGGATGCAGAGAATGTGACATATATGTTTTAAGGCTTCTCATCCTCAACCGATCTCAGTTTGAGATTCAAAGCAGCTTCCACCCCATCTGGATACTTCTCTGTGTAGTGATTCCACATTGGGGGTGGAACACTCTTAAAGACTGGTGGAGCATGTGGCTGCTGGCAGACAATCTGTTCAAGAACGTACGATGAAGCCACATAACTCATCAGCTTTTTATCAATCCGATCGTTTTCAATTTTAGCCAATTCAAGTTCTTTTTTAAGCGATGCGATTGTGTCTAAATGAAAATTGACCTCAATTTGTTTATCAAACAGTGTTGCTTTAGCCAATTTTGTTGCTTTATCGTTTTCAACACATTCTTTTTAAATCATCTTGATTGACCTGGCAAGAGTATCGTACGCCTCTTTAACTTGGCCAAGGTCAAATTTAATCATATCAGCATGGTGTTTCAGTTCCTGATACTTAGTGTCTTTTTCAAGACATTCCATGCACGGTTCTAAACACTGTTGGCATGGTGTTTCAGGGATTGTAACAACTTTTTCAACAACCTGCTCTACACAATCAGTTTTACCGACATTGTTTGACTGAGACTCAGACAGTTTGACAGATTTGATTTCCTGAACTCCAGATTCCTCTCGTTTGACTGACACACTACTGACAGACTTGGACGCCTCGAGTTCTGAGTCTACCTCTTTGAGCTTTCCCATAAGACCTTTGTCAGCTATGTCTTTCAATGCCTCTCCAGTCAGCTCTTTCGACACGTCTATCAATTCTTCAACGACTTCTTTCTTCTCTTTAAATCTTGGACATGTTCCGGTCTTTGGTTCTTCAAAATAACCTGCAAAAGATTCAGAAATTTTAGGAGGCAATACAGATTTCATTAAACTTCCCAATACCTCCTGCTCTGACTGGTAGTAATACACTTCAGCAGCTATTTCTTCAATATCGACCACATTTTCAGCAGAAACCTCTTCAACAACCTCAGAAACATCTTTAGTAACTATTTCCGGCTCAGACACCATCTCAGAAATCTCAACAACTTCTGCCATCATGGCCTGTCCATCGCTACCGGGGATATATTTATCCCAACTGAAACCTGCAGCTCCCATTTCATCGTCTTGATTCACAATGAGTGCCTTTTCCGATTTATTCTCAATCTGTGGCCTCTGAACAGTTGGCTGTTGGTTTGGTCGGTGATAGATCGCTTGCCTGTAGTAGTCGTATGTGAACGGGTTTTGATGATTGTTCACCTCACGGTTAGGACATTCTCTTTTGAAGTGACCGCGTTCTTTACATTTAAAACATGTAACTTTCGACTTATCGAACCCTAACTTTTGATTGGGACCTGATAAACTGTTCCGGCCTGTAATTTCCATGAAACGTTGAGCCCTTCAAACCAAACTGGCCATACACCACTTGATGTCAATCAATTCAAGCTCTTCGGGATCGATTTGGTCGTAATCCTACTTCGTCATGTCAGGATTACCGATCCTTCCTGCGAATAAGCCCTCATAAGCCTCAAGAACGGAAGCAAGCAGTGTTATGTGCTGTTTTGCGGCTGTTTCAGTGATCTCGTTTCCATTTTTGATTTTCACAGCAATATTACACTGCACCCCAGAAACGTACGCCTGATGATTTGATCCTGTAGAACTTTGAGGTGAAGGCTGTTCCTGAGCTTTGACATTTGGTTCAAACTTCATGAATGGTGAAGAATTGCTTGATTGAGGAGTGTTTGAGGAAGCACTTGAGGTGTTGTCAGCAATAAACCTAGTCTGTATCTTTGGACTTTGATTTGTTGAAACTGGAGTGTTGCCTTTGTAATACAACGATACATCCTGCTGCACACTCGCTGTGTTCATCTTCTTGATTTTCAGCAATCCCAGCTCATGGGCTTCGGTCTTCTCGATGTATGAGCTTAGGTTGAGATTCACAAAATCAGAATTATTCTTCAGCATCATAAGGTAAGTGCCCCACTCATCATACGGTAGTGCATCACACAACTTATCAATCCATTCTTCATTCGTCTTGGTAATCTCCAACCGCTTCATTTCCACCACAAGATGACAGTATCGTTCGATTAACTGCTTTGTCGTTTCACCTTTAATCCCAGTAAAAATGTCAAATTCTTTCTTGATTAATGCCTTCTTACTCTTAATCATCGATACACTGCCTTGAAACTTCAGCTTTAAAGCTTGCCACATCGACTGAGAATTATCCTCAGGTTGCAATAAAACTAGAATGTCTTCTTTGATGGCCTGTTGCAGAATGCTCACCATCTTCTTTTCAGCCGTAAACTCAATCTGTTCAGTTTCTGTTAAACTCCCGATACCCTTTTCCAACCCTAGTCCATCAACCGCTGGTACATACTTCGCCTCTATTTTCATCCAACATTCGAAGTGGTTCGCTTGGACCCAGTTTTTGAAACGGCCTGACCATCCGGCGTATTCATCCAAACTCATAAGCTTCGATGGCTTTTGCATCGTCCCTAATTCATTCTCCATGTTAACGTTCTGAACTATACTCGCCGGACTTTGCGTAACCGACATGCCGCTCCCCGCAAACAAGTTGTAAAAATCTTGATGTTCCATTTTAGTGACAAATTCCAAAAATGTTTCACTTTTAGACAAACAGGTTATTTTTATCGAAAAACTTTTAACACAGACTGAGTTTCCAACACTCGATCACGTACGAACCGGACTAAATGCTCAAACCATGACTTTTATATTAAAACAGGCCTTATAAGCGAAATCAGACTCTACGTGTTGTTATAAGCGAAATCAACTTTTGCTCACAAGAGCGAAATCAGGAAATGGGCAAATGAGCGAAATCACAATGTAAACTTGAGCGAAACCACAAGAGCGAAATCAGTTATTACATAATGACCACAAAAGCGAAACCCCTGATTTCGCTTATACCGTATGAGCGAAATCACTCAAGTTCCTTCGAGCGAAATCACTTCACGAGCCATTTTCTATCAATTTTAAGCTGTTTTTAGGTCTGAAAACCTCAAGGGTTTGTTATTAAACAATTTTACACTATGTGTCCAATTTTCGGTCCATTTTGTCCGTTGGAAAGTCTAGAAACTCAAAATATGTAAGAAAAAGGCTTTGATTCGGGTAAACTACCTGACAACTGGCTCTGATACCAATTGTAGGACCGTTATTGACAGTCGTGTGAGTCAATCAGAGCTAGATACTACCGAAAATGCAGCGGAAATACAAAATCGGCATGAATCAAAGCAGAAATGGAGTAGAAACAGAAGTAGATCACTTTAAAATAGTTTTCTCATTAATCTTTCTAAAAATAGTCGAGCAGCAGTTTGGCTACACAGCGAACATGAACGTACAAAATGAGAAAACAACTACACTATATATAGGGGTTGGGATTTCGCTTATATGACCATGTGTCACTATGAGCGAAATCAGCTTGTTGGGATTTCGCTCATATGACACATTGTCACTATGAGCGAAATCAGGACATTACAAACCCAATTTTACACATTAACCCCCTATACATTCCATAATTAACATATCTAGACCCTATACATGAATAACTAAGACTAAGACGTAGGATTTAGACATTCGTGCACCAACAGTTTATGTGACCAATCACTAGCACTGTTAAACTCAATCTAAAAACTTTCAAAATGCTCACCGATACTTTAAGGTATATTAATTTTGCACTAAATTCTTATGGACCCCACAATCTCAGCATATCCCCTCATCATGTAATACACTAACTCAAGTAATGCCTTTAAACTTTGATCAACTGTGATTTTTGCGAAAATAAAGCAGAATGTTTAAACATTAACAATCAGGTCGATACTTCCGTATACCCAAAGAAAGTTCAATGTTTAAACAAAATAAGAAAAATAAAAATATGCTGAAATTGTTTAGGCTTTAACCACCAGTTCGATACTCACATATACGCAGAGGTGATCCAACTCTTAAATGAAACACCAAAGAAAATAAAGCAGAACGATTAGGCACTAACATCCAGGTCGATACTCCGTATATGCAGAGGATGTCCAATGCTTAAACAAAATAAAGAAATAAAACAAGTTTAAATCTTTGCAAAAGAAATACACAATCACAGTGTCATTTTCAGTAAAGTTGTGAAAGCTCACAAACTTAACCAGTTTTTATGCTTTTTGGCATTCAGCGATTACTGAGTAGGTACACAATCAAGAAGGACAAAACTAAGTACTATGCTTTCAACCATGTTTTCCACTAGAACTAGGCTTTTTCATTTAAGTTTGTATCGTTGTCACAAATCTACTAGTCTAGCTGAGCCTATCGTCACACCTTTAGTGAGACCGTTTATCACATTTTATCTTTTCATCTCTTTAGCATGCTGTGACAGTCCAACTGATCTACTATCATTTCCTCTTTTTTTAACAAAACTCATTTTTGCATTTTTCAATGTTTTTTGGAATTTTCAAATTTTCTATTTTTTTTTAAATTTTACTCCCCCTAAAATCAAAATATGTCTCAATTTTGATTTTCTGGGAAAATTTGAAAACGAACTGTACAAGGTAAAGTGATAACATGATGAGAATTACTTCAATTCTCCATTCACTTGGCTTGAACAATCAAAACTCCCCCTGACAACAAAACATTTTCCCTTAGTGATTTCAAAACACTTAAGTTTGTTTTAATCAAAATGGTTTTTCCGGAAAATTAGTTTTGTGAGTCATTTCTCAAACATGGGGATCATTCATCACCTTGTTTTCTTCAACCACTTGTAAGATTTAACATTTCCCGATTTTCTGAGTAATACCACTTGTAGGATTTAACATTTCCCGATATTATCAATACAAACATGTGTAGGAAATCAAGTACAACTTAATGTCCCTGATTAACCACAAGTAAGTCGAAATATCACCGAAGTGAATTTCTTAAGAAATGTGCCGATTCATGTTCCATGCTTACCAACCTGGGAACTCCGGCAAGTCAGGTTTTTCATTTAAACAGATTCACCCAAGCCTGACGGTCCTTGGGTGTTTTTTAATTCTTGTTCAACAATGGTGGAAAATTTGCATTATCCATTGTTAGACCAGAATTCTCATTTTTTACCTCGACACATGGCTCTTCTGGCTTTAATGAACCAGATTCATCGCCTGAATGTGGCTTCTTTGACTTTGACAAGTCAACCTCATTGCCAACAACTGGCTCCTTTGTTTCTGAAGAAACAAATTCATCACCAGGAAGTGAAAATTTCACTTTCTTTTGTTTGTTAATCTCTTGATTAACCCTTTTATCTTTTTTCAAAATCCCTTTCTCTTCTGTCCTCAGATTTGTATCTGATAAATTCGTTTTGCAAGACTTGTCATTCTTTGGAAAGCAAGACGATTTATCAAAACTTTTATCTGTTTTACCAGTTGTATCCGAGGACAAAATCCTTTTGAGATATTCTCTCGCTTTCTTCCTCTTCATCCTCAGTCTGTCTTTTTGCCCCTGCGAAAGCTTCACTTTCAGTTTGTGAACTTTCTGTTCTTGAACTTTAGGTTCTTGAACTTTCTGTTCTTTCGGCTTGACATTGACTGATTTCTTTGCCACTTTCTAAGATTCAGCCCTCGATCTTCTCTTTGACCTCATTGGGCACTCTCTGCCAATGTGACCTTTGATTTGGCATTCAAAGCATCTTCTCATCTCAAACTTCCAACTTTGGCAGTTAACAGCAATGTGACCTTGAACACCACAAGTGTAACACACTCTGTTATCGTACCATTCACCACTATCACACCAAACATTTAGATCATAGCATTGTCTGGCTTTGTGGTAGTCATCACTCCTCCTGAAAACTGGATTTGGCTTTGAAGCACTGTGGTCAAACCTGCACCACTTTTTACCAACAGTTTTTGAGTTTTGATTTTCCAATTTTTGTGGTTTTTTATCACGATTGGATGATTGAACTGATGACCTTTTATTTTTTTTGAAGATTTTTCGGCTTTTTATCTTTTTGTTTTTGTTCCACATTCTTCTTTACAGGTTTTTGCGTTGAGCATTCACCTTTCTCAGTAGAATGTAAATCAGTTTCTTGAAACATTTCATTTAATTTCAAAAATATTTTTCTTCTTTCAACTTCATCATCAGTTTTCTCATCACAATCTTCAATTTTGACTTTGTCACTTATTGGAACAGAATTGATCGGTTTTGGACAAGGGTGATTCAAAAACTCTGATGAAGTCACAAAACCTTTCAATTTCTTTTCAAGCTCATCAATTTCGTTTCTCGAATTCTCAGCTTCATTTTCAAGCTGAGATATTCTCTCAAGATGAGACTTGATTGTTTTTTCATTTTCAATTTGACTGTTTTCAAGAACAGATTTTTCATTTTCAAAAACTTTTATCTGTTCTTGAAATTTTGTTTCATTTGCTATCAAATTTTTGTTTTCAAGCTTTATCCAGAAATCTTCATTTTCTGAAGATTTCATTTTGCTTTCAAATTCCTTTTCTTTATCTTTCAAAACCTTGTTTTCTAATGTCAAACTGTTCAAATCACTTAACAGTATAACATTTTTAGATTTCAGCTTCTCACAATTTCCTCGCATTTCAAGGATCTGTTTAACATCTAATTTCATCTCATTCTTCAAATTTTTGATCTCTAATGCCAAACTTTCCGCATCTTTCAAGAGTTTGTCATTGTCAGCTTTAAATTTGTCACATTTAGAGCACACTGAATCAGAATTCGAAGATCCAAGCTTTACAGATTCTTCATTCTTTGGAACTTGCTCTGTCTCTGTTTTGTTTGTTCCTGCACAAAATATTTTAACGAAATCAAGAGGATTCGCATTCTCATCAATATAACAACCCCTCTTGTTATTGTATTTCAAATTTCTTTTTGCTGCCCAACATACATTGATTCTTCTGTTTATTTCATTTATCACATCTAAATTTATTTCATCTAGATTCATTTTTACTTTTATAAATTTCATAACTGTGAGTTTTAAGTTTGCTGATGAATTCTTTTAGATGTAATTTTGAAAAACTTGAATGCCCTTTTAGATTTTTCAAAATTTCAATCCATTCTGCAGGTAATGCATCTGCAAACTTTGCAATCTTTTCCGCATCAGACAAATATATCTCATGATCCTTTAATTGTTCAAGTAAGACTTCATATCGGTTTTCTAGATCATCCAATGTTTCATTTTTCAAACACACAAAATATTTAAACCTTTTCACCCAACCATCTTTTCTCACATTTCTATAACTATCATCTATATACCCTCGATACCAATCATTAAATCTCTCAAAATAATAGTTTTCTTTTTCATCAAACATCATTTCCATTTTTCAAACTAACCTCAACAAATTTCACACAACACAAACTTTCAAGCGAAATTAGTGTTTTCAAGCGGAATACTCTATGGAGCGGAATAACTGATTTCGCTTGAAATGTTTCAAGCGGAATAAGTTTTCAAACAGAATAATTCAAGCGAAATTACAACTTGAAGCGGAATCAGTTGTAATTTCAAGCGAGATTTCGCTTTGAAGCGAAATCAGGTAATTTCGCTTGAAATCAAAAGTACTTTTCAAGCGGAATAACCTTTGAAACGGAATCACCTAGTTTCAAGCGGAATTAGATGTATTTTTCAAGCGAAATAAAGATTTCAAGCGGAATCAAGTGCTGATTTCGCTTGAAATGCTGCTGACGTCACAAGTCCGATCTGAATTTCAAGCGGAATTTGGTGATTTTACCAGTTTAAGATCGAATTAATGTCCAAAACTTTCCAGGATTAGTTAAAACACTATTTCACACTTAATACGTGAAATTCAGTCCATTTTAACCGTGAAAACTTGTTCAATTTCGAAAAGAAGGTGTAGAAATCAGAATTTTCCAGTGAAAACGAGCTAAACAGTAAGAACTCTTCCTCCTGAGCTCTGATACCACATGTAGGATCGTGAAACGACCTTAATGAGTCAATCAGAAGAGGTCTTAGACTGAATCAGAGGCGGAATTCATTGATTTAGTCTTTGTTTAGCTTGTATAACACTAGAATCACTATTAACTGTCTCTTGTATTGATTAGAACACGTCTACAGACTTGGAGACACTTCGACAGCACTTCGGCGTCGGAAACAAGAACATTACATCTAATATCGCTTGAATGGATATATATAGGCATGTGATTCCGCTTGAAACAGTCTCTAGCGGAATTACATCTTCAAGCGAAATTACCACTTTCTACTTTCAAGCGGAGTTTCGTATAAAATCCCATTTCTCGTTTTACGTGCACTGATCTATCAGTTCTAACCTAAGACTCGAACGAAGATGAAGTCGACAGACAACTGCACCAACACTTTGAATCCTTTAAATGAAGCATAAGCTAGAAAGATCCGAATAGCTTCCATACGTGCAACAGGTGCATAAACATCATTGTAGTCAATGCCTTCGATCTGACGAAATCCCTGAACAACCAATCTCGCCCTGTTTCGAATGACTACTCCACGATCGTCCTTCTTGTATTTGAAAACCCAACGTGTGCCAATTTTCTTGTAATTTTTCGGCCTTTCAACAAGCTTCCAAACACCTAGCTTTTGAAATTGTTGCAGTTCTTCCTGCATGGCTTCCACCCAAGAATTATCCTTTAAGGCTTCTTTCCAAGATTTCGGCTCTTCTTGTGACACATAACACGTGAAGGACCAATCATTTTGAAGACCAGATTCTCTAATGGCTGAATACAAACCAACATTTTGGTTGTTTCTCAACTGATTAAGCGTCTACACACCGCTATGGACATCTCCAATAATATTCTGCTGTGGATGAGTATCATGAATTCTTGATTCAGGAACATCAGGAATACGAGTATTGATACCCAAATTGTTAAGATTAAGATCAACAACCAAATCCACACCGGGCATAGGCGTAGAAGTGGATGCATTCCCTTCAGCAGAGTCTACATTCTGCTCATGACGAGTTGCTTCTGAGGCACCTTGAACAGGAGCAACTGGAGCAGAAGTGCCTTCATTTGCATCATGGTATTCATCATCTTCCGATGACTCATTGTAGTCAGCAGCATCTTCAAATACCTCATTTTGAACCGCATTGTTATTAACCGAAGTAGAAGCTTGAGGGTCAACAACAATTGGTCTCACCAATGGCGAATCAGCCGCGTTGTCACTTTCAAGTAACATTTGAGCAGCTACAGATGCTTTGTCAAAGGTTGGCAGATTAAAGGAGTCGAATAGTCCATCATAATCGAACATCCAAGGATCACCCGGAGCTCTAATAGGATTAGTATACCTTTGAACCTTTACTTCACTCCATAATTCAATCTTTTTGGTTGCCAAATTCCATAAACGAAAATTCGGAGTTTCATTTCCAAGGAAGAAATACTCGATATTGGCGCCAAATTTTTCGTTCGGTTCAATCATAGTGCATGGACCGCCAAAAGGTTCTAGGTGAGAAAGATCAGGTTCCTATCTGTAGAAGTTTGAAATACGTCTTGCCATGCCTTTTAACTGTGAGAACTCTGTTTAATGTGTAGCAAGCAGTCGACACAGTCTTCCCCCAGAACTGAACAGGAAGCTCCGACTCTACCACATAGTTCTTGCAGTTTCAATTATCGTCCGATTCTTCCTCTCAGCGACATCGTTTTGTTGTGGAGGGTAGCGAGAACTGTATTCATGAAGAATGCCCTTGGAAGTTCAGAACTCATCCATTACACGGTTTTTGAACTCAGTTCCATTGTCGCTTCGGATCCTTTTCACTTTCAACGTGTACAAGTTTTCCAGCATAGTAATAAGATCCTTGAGGATTCCAGGAGTTTCACTCTTGTGAGCCATAAAAGCTACCCAAGAAAATCTAGAATAATCATCGGTAACCACTAGACAGTAAGCATCCCCAAATGTTGTCTTGTGTTACATAGGTCCAAAGAGGTCCATATGAAGACGTTCAAGAGGCATGCTAACAGTGTTGATTTTCTTAAGTCGGTGAGACTTCTTCGTTTGCTTCCCTTTCTGGCACGAAACACAGATATCTTGTAGATGAAAACTTCTCACAAGCACACCATTCACAAGATTGTTTTTCACCAAATGGTTCATTTTTCTTAAGTGAATGTGCCCCATTCGTCTGTGCCAAGATATAGACTCCTTCTCTGTGGCTTTCGAGACAAAACATGTCACTTGTGAAGATGTCGTAATCGCTTGGCTCATATCAAGAATATAAAGATCATTAACTCTAGGAGCCGATAAGAGAATCCATTCTTTTGGAATTTTGAAACCAGGTTTCAGCACATAACAACCAGCATCATCAAAATGCACGGAGAATTTCTTATCGCAGATTTGCGAAACACTCAGAAGATTGTGATCAATTTGTCGTACATAATTGATCTTATCGAAACATACAATACCATTGGAGATCTTTCCTTCTCTAGTGATATATCTGCCTTTGTCTCCAGCAAATGCGACATAGCCTCCTCTAATGTTTTTCACGTCGTAAAAAAGACGTAAGTCGCCTGTCATGTGCCTAGATGCTCCACTGTCTTCAATCCAATGACTATTAACAGTTCCTCCTGGAACATCCTACGCATTTCATTCAAAAATTAGTTGAGGATGGGGACCCAAGCCTTATTGGTCTTGGGTCGTCCCTGAGCATCACGGAACGTGATCTCGATTTCCTGATGATTTTCAAATATAGCACCTCCCCTTGAACTTTCACCCGGTTTAGGTTTCCAAGTTTGTTTTTGTTTACCAGATTGATTCTTATGAAAAGATTTTGAAATTTCTAGTTTTAAATATTGTGATGAACTTGGTTCCCTTTTAACAGATTTGACTTCAGATTTTAAAGCCTTTTCAACTGCCTTGACGTTTTGATGTCGTTGTTTTGTTTCTTGTTCTTTAACAGTTCTTTTATCATGTTTTGGTGAAACAGGACCACGTTGTGGGTGAACCTTTTAAGGTGGTGCTTTCTCAACAAATTTCTCTTTGGGAGTATTAGTACAATTTTTAATGATGTGTCCAAACTCCCCACATTTAAAACATGCTCTCCTTTCAACAAACTTAGGAGAATCCGATCGACCAACAAATGTCGAACCTGTATAACCTGAGGTACTTGCTTTTTCATCACACCCGTTTGTATGTTGAGTGTAATTGTTTTGACTGGTACGTTTTAAAATCTTGACTTGTTGGACAAAATCATTGTTTGATTTATTTTCAAAAGTATCAATTTTGTCAGTACCCTTCGATGTTACAAATTTGACATCACTGCTTTTCTTCTGGTAACGAGCTCCTTTTGTTTCAAATTATGATTGAAAACTTTAGACTTTTGAGCTCGTTGAACTGGTTGTTTACCCTTAGAAGCAATTGGTTGTTGCTTTGTCGGTGATCTTTTTTTTCCAAATTGTTTTCTAACTTCTGATTTTGGAACAGGGTCACATTGTGTTACAACAACTCTTGGAATTGTCTTTCCCAAAAATTTACTTGTACTGTCCTCAAAATCTTTATCAATCAAAGATGGATTGACATTTTTAATTGGAAAATCATTGTCCGAATAAATTTTAGCATCACCGACCAAAGTATACAACACGTTATTGTTCTTAATGGCATACACAGATTCCTTTGACATCTTTAACATCCTTGACAGGATCTATCACTTGTTTTGCAACAGGTTGCACAGCAGGAGTAGGAGGATGACGTGATGTCGTGGGTCACGCAAATTTAATCCCCAAACAACTATAGATAGTGGTAAGAGGGTATCGAACTCAGGGAGTATGTGGAAGATGTGTCGATTGTATAGCTTTGTACTTAAACTAATATTAAACTAAATTGCAGAAATTAAAATTCAAGAGTTTGGATTGTTGTTTTAGAAATCTAAATTAAAAACTAATTCAAATCAAATGTTGGTTGTAAAACAAATTAGGAGAGAACAATGATCACCTTAGGTTTCAGTTTCTTTAAACAATTGTGTGTAATTCCAACTAGAAAGAGTTACATAGACATAACTCGTGTATAGATGATTGAAGTGATAAAAGGGGACAAAGTACTCGGATTATATAAACGCGAGGTTGTTTCCCGATGACCAATTAATCAATAGCCAACCCTAACCCTTCCCGTGATATCTCGATTGCCAACGGCACCAAGAACGTACGATTAAGACTAGAGATTGTAGTATCGATTAACAAGTTACAAGCAATCAAACATTCACCATGATATTCAAGCAACGCAAGTTATCATTCTAGAAATTCAGAATTAAAACACACAAAAGTTCAAGAAACATTCACCTAAGATGATCACCGAAGAGTTTAGCCGGACATGGCTTGGTGAATCATCATAATCAAACCAATGTTCATACGAATCGAAAATACAAACCGGATGATAGAAAATTGTTCAAAACCAAGCAAGTAGCCAAAATTCGCCCCCAAGATGATCCAAAACCGTCCAATGATGAGGAATAATGAAAAACACACCCAAAAACTGACTTAATGAGGGCAGTTACACTTTGGATCGCAGCTGCCACCGTAAATTACGGCTCCACCGTAATTTACGGTGGACTTAAATGTGTTACGGTATAAATAGTCTGTGTTACGGTGGAGGAAAAGATAAAATCCAGGTCCACCGTAAATTACGGTAGGACCGTAACCGTAATTTACGGTGGTGAGCTGACTTGTCTTCTTTGTTTTGTCTCTTATTCCACGCTCGACCCGTTCATCACCAAAGCCTCCAAAGCTGCATTTAATCCGTCTTTTAGCTCCTGAACCGCACCTGAAACATAAGCACCGTAGTTATCTAATTCAAGATAATTACACGATTAAGTGGAGGATTATTTCATCTTTTAGCACGCTTAAGGGTTGTCCAATGGACCACCCGTCACATCCCCACACTTAACCGTTGCTTGTCCCAAGCAACTCATCAAAACGATTTCAAAACAAGTGATCAAATTAAACCAAGCAAAACATGCACTCTTTTTACGAACCCCCTTTTAACACCCCAGCAATGCACCCCTCTCAAATTCTCTCCTCTCAGCTACAAGTGAAAACTAGCAAAGATAAGCTAGACACACACTAGGCAAACGGGTGGTTGCACAATCATAAGCTTGTACCTAAATCGATCCTTCTCCTATAAGTGCCAAACATGAATGCAAATCAAAGGTGCTTCAAGGTTGTAGCGTGGCTAGGTGTATAGGTAGGGAATGGAGTATATATGAAGTAGCGAAAATTCGACCCGGTCTTTTTATTATAAACATAAACAAACGAACAAACAAACTTAACTACTATATACAAGACAATTAAACTTCTCTTTTTTTTTTCATTGCTTTTCTCTTTTTTTTTCTGTTTTTTTTTTCAAGCAACCATACAATAAAGCATTAACCATATCTACTTCAAACTAGCAAAACTACTAATACTATCACTAACACTATAAGACCGGGTCAAATTTGGGTAAATTTTTGGGGAACTAGCTAAGGGGTAACAAATGATCGGCTTTAGGCACAAAATGGGCAACTAAATGTCCAAACCCCCGCCCCTCTCACTACCATGCTCATATATATAACTTATGAGGTCCAACCCCCCAAATCCCACACTCGCTCACACCAACGACGAGGCTACCTAAATGCCTTACTTTTCACAATGTAGCACCAAAATCTAACAAAATAAGCTTTCATACCTTTGTTTAAAGATGCAAGAGTGCTTGTGAAACCAAAAACTCCAAAACCCCCAAATTTTCCAAATTAGGGTTTCGAATTCGGACCCTAAAAGTGCGTTTTCTCAGAGATCTCTCGTCAAAATCAACAAGATTGTGAAATATTAGTCAAGTTAGACTTCAATTTCACTTGATTTAGACAAAAATTGACGGGGTTATGAAAGACTGAAGGTAGAAGAAGCTATGGAGGTTTGTGGGTTTGTTTGACAGAGAGATGATGGTGATGGAAGAGTGTGGAATGCAAAGAATATGTGTGGCTGGGGTTAATCTCGTGAGTTTGTATTTTTATGTTTTTTTTTTATATATACACCGGACCCCCAATCGACGGATACAAACCTTTCGCGCACCGTAAATTACGGTTACGGTGAGACCTGGACATGTAATCTTCACCGTAAGTCAGTAGACTTACACCGTAAAACACCAACATTTCCAACTTCCACCGTAAATTACATTACGGTATGACCGTAATTTACGGTGAACACTGAACATGTATTCTCCATCGTAACTCAGTAGGTTTCTACCGTAAAGCCCAAGATATTTGAACAACCACCGTAAATTACGGCCATACCGTAATTTACGGTGCACTCTGGGCATTTTTGCTTTGCCAAAAATTGAGGTTTTTATGTGAAAATTTTTAGATTTTTTTAATTTTTTCGATTTTTTATGTTTTTTAATTTTTTCAAAAACTTGTAAAAATTACCCTACCCCCTCAAAAATCCCGTGTTGTCCTCAACACAATGTAAGAGCAATTCGTGACCCGAACATCCCCACACTTGTTTCGAACGCGGACTTCAAGGAACTATGGCAATTGTGCAATTATACAAAACATAACAAAACAAAACTACTATATACACTACCGAACCTGGGCCTCTCATGGTTGTTCCTCATCGACCGGGCGTAAGATGTAGCCCGCTTTGTCAAGCTCCAAGTTGTTGATGTCATTTCCCTCCAAGTACGGCTTCAAGCGGTGACCATTCACCGTTTGTTGTTTTAATGTTTGCTCGTCTTGGATGTCTACATCACTAAATCGCCCAACTCTCCGAATAACATACGGACCCATCCATTTGCTTTTAAGTTTGCCCGCGAACATCTTCAATCGTGAGTTGTACAACCAAACTTTCTACCCCACTTTGAACGTTTTCTTTCGCAATTTCGCATCGTGCACTTTCTTTAGTTTATCCTAATACGCCGATGCACATTCGTACGCCTCATCTCGAATCTCTTCTATCTCCCTCAATTGCAACTTTCTCAACTTACCCGCCTCATCGTAATCCGCGTTGACTGTCTTGATCGCCCAATGTGCCCGATGCGCCAACTCCATTGGCAAGTGACAACCCTTACCATACACCATCCGGTAAGGTGTTGTGCCAATAGGAGTCTTGTAGGCCGTACGGTACGCCCACAAAGCATCATCTAACTTGCTTGACCAATCCTTTCTATCCGTTCTTACCGTCTTCATGAGGATCTCTTTGATTTGACGGTTGGACACTTCGACTTGTCCACTCGTTTGCGGATGGTACGGTGTGGCAACTCGGTGGTTCACGCTATACCTTTTCAATAATTTTCCGAAGTTGAAGTTTTTGAAATGTGAACCACCATCACTTATAATAACTCGCGGGATTCCAAAGCGAGAGAAAATGTTGGATTGAACAAATTTACAAACAACCGAATGGTCGTTCGTTCATGTTGCAATAGCCTCAATCCACTTCGATACATAATCCACCGCCACCAAAATGTAAAGAAAGCCATTCGAATTCGGGAACGGACCCATAAAATCTATACCCCATACATCAAATATCTCTACAACCAAGATTGGTTGTAGAGGCATCTCGTCCCTCTTCGATATGCTACCCATCTTTTGGCAATTTATACAATTTCTGGCGAACTCAATTGCATCCTTGAAAATGGTGGGCCAATAAAACCCACAAGAAAGAACCCGATAGCCTGTTTTATGCCCACTAAAGTGACCCCCACAAGCAGACGAGTGGGCATGAGTCAAGATTTCTAACACTTCCGTTTCGGGCACACATCTTCGTATAACTTGATCCAGTCCGATCTTGAAGAGATCCGGCTCATCCCAAATGTATTGCTTCACTTGTACCATGAATTGTTGTCGACGCTTTTTGGTCCAATGAGTTGGGATGGCACCCATGGCTAAATAATTGACATAATGAGCGTACCACGGTGTAAAGAAAGTGGAAACGGCTAAAAGTTGCTCATCGGGGAAACTTTCATTGATTTCACTCACATCATCGGTCCCTTCCACCGGAATCCGAGACAAATGATCCGCTACTACATTCTCACTTCCTTTCTTGTCTCGGATTTCTAGATCGAATTCTTGTAACAATAAAACCCACCGAATCAAACGTGGCTTCGCGTCCTTTTTCTCCATCAAGTACCGGACCGCACTATGATCCGAATAAACCACCACCTTACTTCCCCAAATATACGAACGAAACTTATCCAAAGCATACACCACCGCTAGTAATTCCTTCTCGGTTGTGGTGTAGTTAAGTTGCGCTTCGGATAAAGTTTTGCTTGCATAGTAAATAACCACCGGTTTCTTGTCAACCCGTTGACCCAAAACTGCACCAATAGTGGTGTCGCTTGCATCGCACATTATCTCGAACGGCTTTAACCAATCGGGTGGTTGCAAGATAGGCGCCTTGACCAAGTGTTCCTTCAAAACAGTGAAAGCTTGCATACACTCGTTAGTGAAATCAAATGGGACATCTTTTAATAACAAGTTGCATAAGGGTTTGGTGATAACACTAAAACCCTTAATGAAACGTCTATAAAAACCCGCGTGTCCCAAGAATGACCTTACACCCTTAACATTTTGGTGGCAAAGATGATATTACCCGTATCTTTGCCTTATCTACCTCCATTCCCCTTTCAGAAATCACATGCCCCAACACAATGCCCTCTTGCACCATGAAATGACTTTTCTCCCAACTTAGCACTAAATTTTTCTCAACGCACCTTTTCAAAACCTTTTGCAATTCGTTGAGACAAATCGGCCAAAACAACCGTCGTCTCCACCCTTGCTAACGGACCAAAGTCATATTGGTCATATAAGCCCCCCGGTAAAATGCTAACTCCGGCTCCAAGATCTAGCAACGCCTTAGCCATTTGAAAATTACCAACTTGTATATTAATCAATGGTGTGCCCGGATCTTGGAGCTTAGGAGGAAGCTCCCCATTTAAAACCGCACTCACTTGCCCGGTTAAATCCACCCGCTTAGGCACTTTCTTCTTGTTTTGCCTTTTTTGTGTACATAATTCTTTTAAGAATTTTGCATAAGCGGGGACTTGTTTTATTGCATCGAGGAGTGGGAGATTTATTTTTACTTGTTTAAACGTGTCCCACATCTCCTCCTTTTGAGGACCTCTCGACACAATAAAATTTTTCTTTCTGGGTCAAGTAAGGCCGATGGAAACGGGACTTGACTCGGTTCACCCTCAACTTTTTCATTCTTTTCATTTTCACCCAAACCCGGTTTTTTAACGATTGTTTCTTTTGGTTTAACCGGTGAAATTTCATCATCACTTTCAATTCCCATGACATCCTCAACTACCCCCTCAACCAATTCGGGTGACAAATTGGCTTTAAATTCTTTCCCACTTCTTAATACACTAACATGATTAATATTAACATTACCTCGTGACGAACCGTGTGAAGGGTTTACCTTAGTGTCGCTTGGAAGTTGACCCTTACCTTTTTTCAATTCCGCCACATCGGTTGCTAACTGACCCATTTGGGTTGTTAGTGATTGGATGCTTTTATCACGAACCTCATCCTTTTGCATTCGCACTTCGCCAAGTTGGTTCCGTTTTTGCATCTCCATTTGCATGCTCTTTAGCATCTCCATCACCTCATTTCCACCCGAAGACCCCCCTTGTTCTTGACCCGTTTGGTATTGCTTTTGATAACCTTGGTTATTTCCGCCTCGGTACCCACTTTGGTTATTGTAAGATTGGCGTGAACCAAAGTTACCTTGGCTACCTTGAAAATTTGGGTTTGCTTGATTTGAAGGGTTCCCATATCTAAAATTCGGGTGGTTCCTCAACCCGGGGTGGTAGGTATTAGAATTCATGTTGTTGTAGTTCCTACCACCTCCTCCTTGACCTTGACCTTGACCTTGAACCGCATGGACTTCCTCGTATTGCCCTTCCAACATCCCTTGGCAATTTTCAGCCGCATGACCTATTTCATTACACAAAGCACAAACATCATATATTTGGTTAGTGGTTTGAACATTACCATCATCTATGGCGTGCACTTGAGGTCGGATAGTGGTCGGTCGGGCTCTTCTTGAAGCTTGAGCTTTCCTTTTTGATGTAGTTGCCATGCTTTCCAAGAACTCCCAATCATCGTTCTCATAGTTTGTTCCAAAAGTCCCACCGGTGATAGACATCAAATCACGTGCATCTTTGGCACTCAACCCCTCGTGAAAGGCATTCATCAACTCCCACAATTCAATTCCATGATGAGGGCAGTTTTTAATCATCATATTGAAACGCTCGAATGCCTCATGAAACATCTCACCATGTTGTTGTTGGAAGCTTCTCAACCCCTTCCTTGCATCGTTGGTCTTTTGGGCGGTGTAGAACTCATCCAAGAAAGTTTGTTGCATCTCCCCCCATGTATATATGGATGCCGAACGTAACGTGTAGAACCATTTTTTCGCCTTCTCTTCCAAGGAAAATTGGAACAAAACCAATTTAATATCGTCGGCCGAAAACCCTTGACTCCCAAGAGTGTTGCAAATCGAGTCATAAGCCTCTAAATGAAAGTAAGGCTCTTCTGTTGCCAACCCCTTGTACTTCGGTAAACTTTGCAATGAGTTGGTTCGTACTTCAAATGTTCGCCCTTGATCATTATGAGGAATGACTACCGGTGAAGGGTTTTGCGTGATTACCGGCCGAAAATGTGCTTCAATGCCCCTCACATTTTCTCTAAGGTGTCTCCTTGGTACACCATACCTACCTCTCGGAATAATAGGACCATTTGGCCTTGGTACTTGCCCTTGTGGTCTTGGCCGAATGTGTTGTGGTATAAGTTGTTGTTGTTGCATTCCACCAACACTTGCCATCCCTTGAGATTGACTTTGCACATACCCAAACTCCCCTTGATCACCATAACCTCCATAACCATACCCATCATCATCATACCCCTCGAAATCTTCAAATCCCTCATCATAACCATCTCCTTGAATTCCCGAAGTTAGCCCAAATGGGATGGTTGAATACTGAAAACCCGATTGTTGTGGTCTAAAGGATGAAGTAGTATGCACAATAGTTGAATTCGGTGCAATTGTGAAAGTGGATGTTGATTGACCCGTAGTTGGGGGAAAGAAGTGAGATAATGGTGGGATTGTGGTGCATGGATTGTAGGTGATGGTAGGCTCAGTTTGAGTGGTGATTGGTTGGGTGACATTGGATGGTGTAAATTCGGCGGTGGTGTTAGGTAACGTGGTGTTTGGTGATGGTTGGGTGGAAGTAGGTATGAAGGGTGAGGATGATTGACCCGTTGTAGGTGGAATTTGAGAATCAGCCATGATGTTTCTCGGTGTGATGGGTGAAGTGGGTGAACCAATGATTTTGTTTTCTCGCACTAAAACTCTGTTTTGTCGTAGCGTTCTTTCAATTTCCGGATCAAACGATAGCGGTGATGACCTGTGAGAGCCTCTAGTATGCATACACCTGAAGTACCTGCACACTAAAACACAACCAGCGTAAACCCGAAAATAACAAACAAAACTATTAAACTAACACACGTTGCGCACTACTCCCCGGCAGTGGCGCCAAAATTTGACGTGATGTCGTGGGTCACGCAAATTTAATCCCCAAACAACTATAGATAGTGGTAAGAGGGTATCGAACTCAGGGAGTATGTGGAAGATGTGTCGATTGTATAGCTTTGTACTTACACTAATATTAAACTAAATTGCAGAAATTAAAATTCAAGAGTTTGGATTGTTGTTTTAGAAATCTAAATTAAAAACTAATTCAAATCAAATGTCGGTTGTAAAACAAATTAGGAGAGAACAATGATCACCTTAGGTTTCAGTTTCTTTAAACAATTGTGTGTAATTCCAACTAGAAAGAGTTACATAGACATAACTCGTGTATAGATGATTGAAGTGATAAAAGGGGACAAAGTACTCGGATTATATAAACGCGAGGTTGTTTCCCGATGACCAATTAATCAATAGCCAACCCTAACCCTTCCCGTGATATCTCGATTGCCAACGGCACCAAGAACGTACGATTAAGACTAGAAATTTTAGTATCGATTAACAAGTTACAAGCAATCAAACATACACCATGATATTCAAGCAACGCAAGTTATCATTCTAGAAATTCAGAATTAAAACACACAAAAGTTCAAGAAACATTCACCTAAGATGATCACCGAAGAGTTTAGCCGGACATGGCTTGGTGAATCATCATCATAATCAAACCAATGTTCATACGAATCGAAAATACAAACCGGATGATAGAAAATTGTTCAAAACCAAGCAAGTAGCCAAAATTCGCCCCCAAGATGATCCAAAACCATCCAATGATGAGGAATAATGAAAAAGACACACAAAAACTGACTTAATGAGGGCAATTACACTTTGGATCGCAGCTGCCACCGTAAATTACGGCTCCACCATAATTTACGGTGGACTTAAATATGTTACGGTATAAATAGTCTGTGTTACGGTGGAGGAAAAGATAAAATCCAGGTCCACCGTAAATTACGGTAGGACCGTAACCGTAATTTACGGTGGTGAGCTGACTTGTCTTCTTTGTTTTGTCTCTTATTCCACGCTCGACCCGTTCATCACCAAAGCCTCCAAAGCTGCATTTAATCCGTCTTTTAGCTCCTGAACCGCACCTGAAACATAAGCACCGTAGTTATCTAATTCAAGATAATTACACGATTAAGTGGAGGATTATTTCATCTTTTAGCACGCTTAAGGGTTGTCCAATGGACCACCCGTCAGAGGATCACACAGAATGTAATTCTGAATTGGAATTTCTAATCCCTTCATCTTATCAAGTGATGTATCCTGATCACTCACATCTGATTCTGTAACACCCGAAAATATAAACCCTCATATTAGAAAATTCAAAGAAATTAATAAACAAGAATTTACCAACTAGGAACTTAACCTAGTTAAAAAAAAATAGTCTTGAAATAAACTTATAATATGGTTAAAACACTTAACTTAGAGAAAATGGTAGCTAAGGGACTGAACTTGTCAAAATTGAAAGTTGAATACTAATTAGTGAACAAAACACAAAACTCACCCATCTTGGGTGGGCATCGATCGAACAGAGAGAGAGAGGGGCGACCAGGAGAAAATCCAAACCCTAAAATCTCAAGAATCTTGCAAATTGAAGGATTAATCCAAGTAAAAATCAAGAATTGAGCCTAGAATCATAATCCTCATCACAAGAGGATTGTAAGGTATGTAAAATTAGTGAAATCCCTTAACTTGAATTTCTCATGATGTTGTGAAATCTGGAAAAATTGATGTTGCATGAGTGTTATTTGGTTAGTTTAGAATCGATTTGGTGTTTAGAGGTTAGACTCAACCAATTACATGTGAAATCATGACCAAATTCAGAAAACTCCATGAACACCTTGAAGGTGGGTTGTGGGTTTTACAAGATGATGATGAATTCTAGGGTTCTTAGTGGTTATTCTAGTAAAATTCGACCTTAGAAGATAGTTCCAGAAAAGATGTGATGTTTACATGATATATGATGGCTTAATTGAAGTTAAGTTAACTACTAAGCAATCCATAAACATGAATATGAATAATATAGAAATTCTGCCCTCTTGATGTTTGTAGAAACGCCTCAAAGAAGGCTGACAAATAGAAATTTGAAGCTTTAACGCCTAATTAAGATGTTTCGGTATATTATGCGAAATGATGTCTAAGAGGGTTCTAAACATGTCTTGTAAATGAACTCTATAGGACAAGATACCGGGACGTCGAGCGGACAAACCGGTGGTGATTCTCGTTTGAAGGGCGTGCGCCAAGGTATGTAACATGACTCGTTACATTATGTGAAATTAGATCATTGTAGTTGATTATCAAAGTTTCTAGTTATTTTGAATTGAAGCGAACGCATTGTTGTATTGAATACTTGTTTGAATAACGAATTAAGTAAAACGGGTCAAATAATCAAGTAAAACATGATCTACATTCCAATCATGATAAATTGATGTATGTAGTGGTTATATTATGACGTACTAGAAATATCAGACTTTTACTACATTGATAATGCAGAATGTTGAAACCCGAGAGTTGGGATTTTGGTTGAAATGCTCAAACCAAACAAAAACATGAATTCCCAGGTGCTACCGTAATTTACGGTGTCACCGTAAATTACGGTAGAAACCAATGTTTTACGGTGGTTTTCTACTGTGTTACGGTGGATCCAAGAATTTCCAGCACTCACCGTAATTTACGGTGGCACCGTAAATTACGGTGGAGCCTGGAAAACTTATATATATTTTTGTTGTTTCAAAGTGATGTTAAACCTTGAAATCTTATCATTCATAAACGTCATAGCTAATGACTTATTTGTTGATTCATAGGTAATTAGGTGGTCACATGGATGGCGATCAAGCGACTTGATGATGAACCGAACACTCCACTTCGAAGCTTCCGCTATGTTTTGAACTTGTTAATTTGTTGTTCTTTTGTTGTAAACAATTTCTTAAACGACTTAATTTCGTTCTACCTTAGTCTTAGTAGACTAAGGTGTGTAATATTTTGAAACTTATGTTAATCTACCATCTTTGCTATAAAATAGCTATTAATTCTAGTATAAATTTAAGGGTGTAACAAGTTGGTAATCAGAGCCACAGGTTGTCAATAAGTGTTCGGTTCAAGCTTGATCGACCATCCGGTAAGAACTAATTTCTGTTAATAAATTTTATATTACGTAAAGAATGAGAAATGAACAAATATGCATGAAAAGAGCAAGTAAGCCCATTTAAATACAAGAAATCAAAAGCAAGAACGATAAAATCAAGTTGTGAACTTGATTGAATCAAAAGCAAGAACGATCAAATCAAGTTGTGAACTTGATTGAATCAAAAGCAAGAACGATCAAATCAAGTCGTGGACTTGATTGAAATAAAGCAAGAGCAATTAAATCAAGTTATGAACTTGATTGAATCAAACAAGAACATCATGTGTTATAAATGGAATGTTTTAACAACTTGTGTAAACATTTCAGAAATAGAGATGGCTGATAAAGGTAATGATGATGCGGTGCCAAGAGTCACCGAACAAGTGAGGGAGGCGATTGCCGAAGAGGTTGGAAAGGAAATCGAAAACAGTCTGACAGGCTTCATTGATAGAATTCAAAACACAGTTCTATCAATGGTAGAAGATAGAATCAAGAAATTAGAAGACGACTCAAAACTTGAAAAGGAAAAACATGGAGGACGGAAACCTTGTTCATACAAGGAATTCATGGCTTGTAAACCACCGTATACAATGGGGAGGTTGACCCAATAGTGTGCCAAAGATGGCTAAGTGATATCGAAGGGGTATTCGAGAGAACCCATTGTGATGTAAATGACTATGTAGCCTATGGTACGGGTCAACTAAGAAATCAAGAAAAAGATTGGTGGGATAACAAGAAGAGAGAGATCGGTATTGAAGCTGTTAAGGTCATGACTTGGGATGAATTCAAGACGCCATTTCTGAAGCATCATAGCCCCAAGGCGGTTATGAATAAAATCAAGGAAGAGTTCATGCAGCTCAGGCACAAAAACGAGACCATAGACAAGATCACGGCAACGTTTATGGACAAAATGAAGTTTTGTGACGATCTTGTGACAAACGAAGAACAAAAGATATACTACTATCATAACATGTTGAGTGCCGAGTATAGGGAGTTTATCACCCCTTCCAAATACGAGACCCTTACCGAGATTATAAATGCTGCTCGGGAGAGGGAAATAGAGCTGAAAAAGAGTATCGAAAGGGGTGAACGGAGAGCACATGATGTAAATCCGAGCCCTACTAAGAAGGCACGAACAAATGAGAGCGCAAGGAAATCTGATACAAAAGGCGGGTCACCAAGTTGCAGAATTTGCGGGAAGGGTCATAAGGGCGAATGTCGTTACAAGGATAAGCCTTGTCCTATATGCAAGAAAACGGGACATATAGCCATATCGTGCCCAGAGAAGGTGACGGTTTGTTATAATTGTTATCGAACGGGTCATAAGAAGTCTGAATGCCCGGAATTGGTTGAAAAGAAGGATGGGCCGGAACCGAAGGGTGAAGCCCCTAAAGCCAAGGCAAGGTCTTTTCAACTAACAGCCGCTGAAGCAAAGATTGAACCTGATGTGGTCTCAGGTATATTTACTGTAAACTCGATTCCTGCACGTGTGTTATTTGATACGGGTGCGAATAAATCCTTTGTTTCATATGGATTTATTCGACATCCTTCATTTGTTCTAACTAAATTACCTGTGCCCTTAGAAGTAGAGATAGGTAATAATAAAAGTTTTATTGTTTGCGATGTATGTGAAAATTGCAAATTGAGCATTGACGATGAAGAATATTTGATAAATCTAATCCCGATGTCGATGGGAGAATTTCAAGTCGTCGTTGGGATGGATTGGCTATCTCGACACCATGCAAAGGTCGTGTGCTTCCGTAAAGAGATAAAACTGACATCTCCGAGCGGGAAACACGTCACCATCTATGGTGAAAAAGGAGGCAATCCCATAGTATGCTCAATGTTGAAAGCTAACAAGCTAATGAAGCAAGGATGCAAGGCATTTATGATATACGCTAATGAACCCGAAAAAGAATCACGAAAGATTGGAGATGTACCGGTAGTACGAGATTATGAGGATGTTTTTCCGGAAGATTTACCGGGGATACCGCCCGAACGGGAAGTAGAGTTCGGGATCGAATTGATTCCGGGCGCGAAACCCGTAGCAAAAGCCCCGTACCGACTTGCGCCGTCAGAATTACAAGAATTGATGTCCCAAATCCAAGACCTGCTCGACAAGGGATTCATATGGCCGAGTGTGTCTCCTTGGGGCGCACCGGTATTGTTCGTGAGAAAGAAAGATGGGAGTATGCGTATGTGTATCGATTACCGGGAGTTAAATAAACTCACGGTAAAGAACCGATACCCGCTCCCGAGGATAGACGATTTATTCGACCAACTACAAGGTGCGAGCTGGTTTTCTAAAATTGACCTTAGATCGGGGTATCATCAATTAAAGGTCAAAGAAGAAGATGTGCCGAAAACGGCTTTCCGCACGAGATACGGACATTACGAATTCCTCGTGATGTCATTCGGGCTAACAAACGCACCCGCGGCTTTCATGGACCTCATGAACCGGGTTTGCAAACCAATGCTGGATAAGTCGGTCATCGTGTTTATCGATGATATATTGGTATATTCGAAAAGTGAAGCTGAACACGTACATCACCTACAAGAAGTGTTAGAAACCCTTTGACGAGAAAAGCTATACGCAAAATTCTCTAAATGTGCCTTTTGGTTACGAGAGGTACAATTTCTTGGCCACATTATAAGTGCCGACAGAGTACTGGTGGATCCGTCAAAGATTGAGGCGGTGTCAAAATGGAATCCCCCAAAGAACCCTTCTGAAATTAGAAGCTTTTTGGGACTTGCGGGGTACTATAGGAGATTTATTCAAGATTTCTCCAAGATCGTGTCACCACTAACAAAGCTGACCCGAAAGAAAGAAAGATTCATCTGGGGAGTTGATCAAGAGAAGGCGTTTCAAACGTTAAAAGAAAGACTAACTCAAGCCCCGATATTGATACTACCGGACGGAGTTGAAGACATGGAGGTTTATTCGGATGCTTCATTATCGGGACTCGGCTGTGTATTGATGCAACGGGGCAAGGTGATAGCCTATGCCTCGAGGCAATTAAAGATACACGAACAGAAATATCCCACACACGATCTCGAATTGGCGGCGGTAGTGTTTGCATTAAAAATATGGAGGCACTACTTGTATGGAGTAAAGTGCACCATATTCACCGACCACAAGAGTTTGAAATACTTCTTCGATCAGAAGGAGTTAAATATGCGACAAAGGCGATGGCTGGAAACGGTGAAGGATTACGATTGCGAAATACGTTATCACCCAGGAAAGGCTAATGTAGTGGCCGATGCGCTGAGCCGCAAGACAGATTATACCCTGATACGGGTCCGATCGATGCAACTGGTTGTGACTTCGAGCTTGCTAGAACGAATTCGAGAAGCACAAGATGAAGCTGTAAAGGCAGAAAACTGGAAAAAGGAAAGAATTATCGGCTAAGTTAAAGACCTAGAGGTAGGCTGTCACGGCCTAAAGACACGTTTTAATAGAATCTGGGTCCCTAACACATGTGAGGTTAAGAAGCTTCTACTTGATGAAGCTCATAAATCCCGCTACTCCATTCACCCGGGAGCGACCAAGATGTATCATGACTTGAAGCAAAACTATTGGTGGCCCGGAATGAAGCGGGACACGGTGAAATACGTGGAGAAGTGTTTGACGTGCCTACAAGTCAAGGCAGAACACCAAAAACCATATGGTAAACTTCAACCGTTAGAAATCCCGGTTTGGAAATGGGAGCAAATTACGATGGACCTATTGACCAAACTGCCTAAAATAAGTCGTGGCTTTGATGCTATTTGGGTAGTCGTGGATAGGTTAACTAAGAGTGCTCACTTTATTCCGATTCCTGAGACTTATACGTCTGAGAAAATGTCGGAGGTTTACACCAATGAAATCATAGCAAGGCATGGGGTACCGATATCCATTGTGTCAGATAGAGATACTCGGTTTACTTCGAAATTCTGGCGTGAATTCCAAGAACAGATGGGGAATAAATTGTTCCTTAGCACTGCTTACCATCCACAAACGGATGGGCAGAGCGAAAGAACAATACAAACATTGGGTGATATGCTGCGGGCTTGCATTATTGACTTTGGGGGTAGTTGGGATGTCCATTTACCCTTGGTCGAATTCGCATATAACAATAGCTATCACGCGAGCATTAAAATGGCCCCGTATGAGCTATTATATGGCAGAAAGTGTCGAACTCCTGTATGTTGGGGAGAAGTGGGTCCGCGGGGGCTAGCACCAACCGATATAATCCGAGCTACAAATGCGAAAATTGACATAGTTCGGGCACACTTGAAAGCGGCTCAAGACCGGCAAAAGGCATACGCAGATAAAAGAAAAAGGCCAATTGAGTTTCAGGTTGGCGATATGGTCATGCTAAAGGTTTCCCCATGGAAGGGTATCATTAGATTCAGAAAAAGAGGAAAGTTAAGCCCGAGATTTATTGGGCCATTTAGAATCACTGAACGGGTTGGTACAGTGGCTTATCGACTTGAATTACTCGAAGAGTTGAGTGGAATTCATAGCACATTCCACGTATCACATCTTCGAAAATGTTTGGCCGACGAAACTACTCATATCCACTACGATGACATCGAGGTGGATAACAGCCTCAACTTTGCAGTAAAACCGATTGCGATTTTAGATCGTAAAGAGAAAAGCTTGAGGAACAAAGTGATAAATCAAGTCAAGGTCAAATGGGACCACAGAAAGGGGTCAAACACTACATGGGAGTCCGAAGAGGAGATGCGACGTCTCCACCCTGCTTTATTTGGTACGTAATTTCGGTTTCGGAGACGAAACCCCTTTTAAGGGGGGTGGACTTGTAACACCCGAAAATATAAACCCTCATATTAGAAAATTCAAAGAAATTAATAAACAAGAATTTACCAACTAGGAACTTAACCTAGTTAAAAAAAAAATTAGTCTTGAAATAAACTTATAATATGGTTAAAACACTTAACTTAGAGAAAATGGTAGTTAAGGGACTGAACTTGTCAAAATTGAAAGTTGAATACTAATTAGTGAACAAAACACAAAACTCACCCATCTTGGGTGGGCATCGATCGAACAGAGAGAGAGAGGGGCGACCAGGAGAAAATCCAAACCCTAAAATCTCAAGAATCTTGCAAATTGAAGGATTAATCCAAGTAAAAATCAAGAATTGAGCCTAGAATCATAATCCTCATCACAAGAGGATTGTAAGGTATGTAAAATTAGTGAAATCCCTTAACTTGAATTTCTCATGATGTTGTGAAATCTGGAAAAATTGATGTTGCATGAGTGTTATTTGGTTAGTTTAGAATCGATTTGGTGTTTAGAGGTTAGACTCAACCAATTACATGTGAAATCATGACCGAATTCAGAAAACTCCATGAACACCTTGAAGGTGGGTTGTGGGTTTTACAAGATGATGATGAATTCTAGGGTTCTTAGTGGTTATTCTAGTAAAATTCGACCTTAGAAGATAGTTCCAGAAAAGATGTGATGTTTACATGATATATCATGGCTTAATTGAAGTTAAGTTAACTACTAAGCAATCCATAAACATGAATATGAATAATATAGAAATTCTGCCCTCTTGATGTTTGTAGAAATGCCTCAAAGAAGGCTGACAAATAGAAATTTGAAGCTTTAACGCCTAATTAAGATGTTTTGGTATATTATGCGAAATGATGTCTAAGAGGGTTCTAAACATGTCTTGTAAATGAACTCTATAGGACAAGATACCGGGACATCGAGGGACAAGCCAGTGGTGATTCTCGTTTGAAGGGCGTGCGCCAAGGTATGTAACATGACTCGTTACATTATGTGAAATTAGATCATTGTAGTTGATTATCAAAGTTTCTAGTTATTTTGAATTGAAGCGAAGGCATTGTTGTATTGAATACTTGTTTGAATAACGAATTAAACTCATTGGTAGTTGTCATAAAGGAAGGAATTCCATAGACAAGCCAAACGGGTCAAATAATCAAGTAAAACATGATCTACATTCCAATCATGATAAATTGATGTATGTAGTGGTTATATTATGACGTACTAGAAATATCAGACTTTTACTACATTGATAATGCAGAATGTTGAAACCCGAGAGTTGGGATTTTGGTTGAAATGCTCAAACCAAACAAAAACATGAATTCCCAGGTGCTACCGTAATTTACGGTGTCACCGTAAATTACGGTAGAAACCAATGTTTTACGTGGTTTTCTACTGTGTTACGGTGGATCCAAGAATTTCCAGCACTCACCGTAATTTACGGTGGCACCGTAAATTACGGTGGAGCCTGGAAAACTTATATATATTTTTGTTGTTTCAAAGTGATGTTAAACCTTGAAATCTTATCATTCATAAACGTCATAGCTAATGACTTATTTGTTGATTCATAGGTAATTAGGTGGTCACATGGATGGCGATCAAGCGACTTGATGATGAACCAAACACTCTACTTCGAAGGTTCCGTTATGTTTTGAACTTGTTAATTAGTTGTTCTTTTGTTGTAAACAATTTCTTAAACGACTTAATTTCGTTCTACCTTAGTCTTAGTAGACTAAGGTGTGTAATATTTTGAAACTTATGTTAATCTACCATCTTTGCTATAAAATAGCTATTAATTGTAGTATAAATTTAAGGGTGTAAGAGATTCATCATCAGACAAATCATAGTTGAAGTTTCTGTTTGACAACAGGTTGCACTTTGATTCGTAGACGTTGAAGTTTCTGTTTCTTCAGCTGAGGTACTCGAGGAACTGTCCGATTTGAACCCTAAACCAGTAGTAACTTCCTCATAATCAAGAGGAACACTTGGTTCAAAACGAGGCATTTCCTCTTCATCGGGCATTTTGGTATAGTTGTGTCTTAAAGGGGGCAGACACGACTTATACCCAACGCCTTTCACGTTCCCTTTCAGCTTTTGAACGTCTATGATGTGATCAAGCACATATCGGGAGTTTGAGTAACTCTCCAGTTTGAGCTTGATCGCATCATGCTCACACTTTGCCATGGCTAGCTCTTTCTTTGTTTCCTCAATGATATTAATGTAGTTATAAATACCAATTTGTCTGTTGAAAACAATTTTTGTCAATTCGGAAACACTTTTCTTTAAAGTTTCGATTACTGATTTGAATTCCTTTTCATTTCGAGCTAAAGCCATGTTTGCCTCTTTGCATTTTGACAGCTCAATAACTAAACTTTGATTGTAAATATGAATCGTTTTAGATTCATGTTTTAATTTAGTAGATTCATGTTTCATATCAGCACAATCACTACATATACTAGGGGTTTCAGATTTTACCTGATTTGTAGAAGCTGCGACATTATCCGTTGTGTCATTCTGGCAAGAGAAAGATCCATCTTCAGATAAGAACTTCTCCATGTCATTTGATGCAGCAGCAGCTTTCTTGATCAGGTCAGATTTTTGACATTTCATCTCCTTGGCATCATTCGACAAACTATCAGCTTCAGAATCCATTCCCTCCTTCACGTCCGATTCTGAACTGTAATCACTCACACTTGAGCCATCTCCATCAGTACTACCACTATATCCTGAACTGTCATCATATCTCGAAGATTCACCATCGCTGACATTCTTGATGATTTCGGCATAAAACGGAGTTCTTGTTTGATCACCGTTTCCCAAGTGTATGGCCGGACCACAATCGACAGTAGGTTTAGGAAAATAGGCACTTGGATCGAGTTGAGGTTGTGTTGTGGAAACTTGAGGTTGAGGTTTGGGTTTTGGTAGCCAGGCACTCGCGTCGAAATCAGGTTTTGAAAAAGCGTGAGCTTGAGCAATAACATGCACTGGCGGAATATAGGCTCTTGGATCGAAAACCGGAGGAGGAGCTGACTGGGGAAAGGGCTTGTATTGAACACTGGAATCCGTTTGGCTTTTCGGATTTCTTCTTTATCTTTGTTCCATATTTCACTTAGTAAATTTTCAAATTTTCCAAGAAAATCAAAATTGAAACATATTTTGATTTTAGGGGGAGAAAAATTTAAAAAAAAAATTAGAAAATTTGAAAATGTCAAAAACATTGAAAAAAAACAAAAATGAGTTTTGTTGAGACAAGAGGAAATGATAGTAAATCAGTGGACTATCACAGCATGCTAAAGAAATGAAATGTAAAATGTGATAAACGGTCTCACTAAAGATGTGACGATAGGCTCAGCTAGACTAGTAGATTTGCGATAACGATACAAACTTAAATGAAAAAGCCTAGTTCTAGTGGGAAACATGGTTGAAAGCATAGTACTTAGTTTTGTCCTTCTTGATTGTGTGCCTACTCAGTAATCGCTGAATGCAAAGAGCATAAAAACTGGTTAAATTTGTGAACTTTCACAATTTTGCTGAAAAATCACTGTGATTGTGCATTTCATTTTGCAAAGATTTAAACTTGTTTTATTTTCTTTATTTTGTTTAAGCATTGGACATCCTCTGCGCATACGTGAGTATCGACCTGGATGTTATTGCCTAAATGTTCTGCTTTATTTTCTTTGGTGTTTCGTTTAAGCTTTGGACCTCCTCTGCGTATACGGAAGTATCAACGTGGTGGTTAAAGCCTAAACAATTTCAACTTGTTTTATTTTCTTATTTTGTTTAAACATTGGACTTTCTCTGCGTATACGGAAGTATCGACCTGATTGTTAATGTTTAAACATTCTGCGTTGTTTTCGCACTTATCACAGTTGATGAAAGTTTAAAGGCATTACTTGAGTTAGTGTATTGCATGATGAGGGGATATGCTGAGATCGTGGGGTCCATAAGAATTTAGTGCAAAATTAATATACCTTAACGTATCTGTAAGCATTTCGAAAGTTTTTAGATTGAGTTTAAGAGGACAACTATATCGTCAATCAATGTGAAGCGTTTAGAACTTAAAATGTTTAAAGCTTAACGGTGCTAGTGATTTGTCTCAAAAATTGATATGATCCTCTTTGACAAACTCACAAAAATAGTGTTTCTACATATTTTATTTCTGCATTTAAATTTTGTTTTTACACTTATGTTTCATATTATTAAAAAAATCCAAAAAGATTTTCGACGACAACTGATGTTGAAAAGCTGATATTCAAAATCTCAAAGGCTAAACAAGATGAACAATTGGTTTGGTTAAGATGATGAGAAGTTGGAAGATAATCCTCAAGTGTTTAGATGATTCATTAATTTGAATCATAATATTGTATGTTATATGTTTGAAAATTTTGAGTGAATTCTTTTAGAGTCAAAATTTTTTTTGTCTTACGAAAGGTTGAGATGTGTAGGTTTCTGATTCTGTTGCTACGGAAAGCCAGGCGTCGATCCTAAAAGCACGGAAGCTTGATGAAAGGGGGAGCCTGAAGAAAGAGACTACCAAGACGGAGAGCAACGGAAGCTTGAAAACAGATCCACAGGGATTCTGTTTGAAAGAGAAAAAGACAAGACGCTACGAGATTGACTGCGGCAATATCCAAGGGGGAGATTGTTAGTGCATTAATGTCTATCGCCTTCGTCAATCCGAGCCGTAGCGAGAAACTGAAGATAACGAGTCTTTATAGTGTTATATATAGTCAAAAGGCAAGGTGGCAATCTTGTAATCAATGAGAAATCTCATTAAAAGCCTTGGCCTATAAATAGAGAGTTATAGTGTTAGTTTAAAGACTTTTGCTTATTTTGGAGATTTGGAGATTCAAGTTTAGAGAGAGAAAGTACTCTCTACGTGATTTTTGCATTGTACACGTCATATTCTTCAATAAAATCACGTTTCTAGTACGTTATTTTGTGTTCGGTCACGCACGTTCACGGATTCCGGACGTCGAACGTTCGTTACGCAATCGAACGATGTCAAAACCGGTCCTACAGTTCTCTAGCTTCTGAACGAATTCATAAATGCTACTCTCATTCAAAACACCAGTGTGCTTCAGCAACTCAATGAATTGATTCCACTTAGGAGGTAAAGCCTCAGCGAAACGCATAACCATCTCTTGTTGTGATGCATTGACCTTGTAAGAGTACATCTTACTAATCAAACGGTAGTACCGAGTAGTCATCTCGCTAAGTGTTTCATTTTCCTTGAACATAAAACATTCAAGCTCTTTCTTTAACAGATCGTGTTGGACCTTTCTTGTTGCTGCATTTCCTTCTCCTCTGGTTACCATGATGTCCCATAACGCTTTCGTGTTTGTACAATAAGCGAATTGATGATAGATATCCTTATGAAGTGCTTGCGTAAGAATAGCAAATGCTTCCTTCTCGAGATCATAATCCTTCTTATCACCTTCGGCCATTCTCGCCAAGGTAACTGGATTGGAAACTGCTACTTCGAGAGCTTCATTGAATGGCGTAGTAAAACACGTCCATAACTCGGTGTTTTGCCCTAGAACATAAGTGTGGAAACGATCTTTCCAAGACGGATAGTCGTTCATATGATTCAGCTTTGGCGGGCGATTGTTGCTACCCGCTTCACTCTCACTTAACAACAAATTCTGAATGCTTTGATTCTGGTTCGTCACGAATGCCCATTGGCGTGCACTAATAGATTGTTGTGGCATAACATTCCTCATCCAAACGGCTGAGGAAGTCTGATCTTCACCTGGTCTTGGGTCCGTGTTCCAATCCCATTGACTAGTACTCATGATTGATGTAGGAAAGAGAATACCTAGTCACACACTTGAAAACAAACTGTTAAATGAACTTTGCAAACCTTCTGTGAAAATTATGACAAATGACACCACGAAAAATATGTTTTTGGCGAAAAACCAAATTAGGTGAAAAATGGTTTTTTGTCACAAACACTTGTCATGAAAAACAGTTAGTTTATAAAGCCCATGAAAGATAAAATGAAGCACAAAAGAAATCCATGAAAGATTGAGATATTTCGTGAAGTTAAAAGATTGTTAAAACCAAACCCACTAAAAATAGTAGGAACCCAAGCCCAATACTCAATATCTCCTCAACGAAAAATGATCTAAGTGTCCACATAAAACAGTTGGACAAAGCATATAGGTTTTGGGCCTATATTCCTCGACTGGGCTCACAAATTAAAGTGGACACATTTTTTTTTAATCTCACGAAAGGCCAAAGGCACTTGTAGGACCAAAACACCACAAAATAAATGTGAGTTCAAAATAAGTATTCGGTGAATTAAACAGGCCCAATTAACTTTTTAGTCGTTGACTTAAAAAGGAAACATGCCTAATTTTTCAAACAACAGTTGAGATATTTTCAACAAAAAGGGCCCAATGATTCTTCGTGAACACTCACTAGCCTTTCATTCACATTAGATTAGACAAGTGTTGATATATTTTTAACAAACACAAATCTTATCTCTGACACAATAGCCCAAAATTTCAAATACACCTTACCTTATCCACTGTTCAACACTCACCAAACTTGACACAAAACTCAAACAATACTTCTCTGAATGATAGATTTTCAACAACCCACCATGCTTTTAGACACAAAATTCAAACAACTTGTATTTTAATATTAATAACAACAATAATAGTTCACTCTCAGAGATCAAATACAGACAATGTTATGAAGATCAACCAGAACACTTTGAATATAGGATGAACTCGATGAAGTTTCCGGTCACCGGAAAAAAATTACCGAACACAATTTTTAACGTCTAAACTCAAAACAACTTGTACTTTAATGATCTCCGACCTTTTTCTAACATGTTTTAAACAAAACAACACCGATTTTCGAGTTTTAAAACATAATTTTCATGAAGCACATAACTGGGTTTTGAAGATTTATACAAGAAGAACTCAAAACCCACTCGAAAATCACACCGGTAACTCGGTCTTCAACAAGAAATCCAGCCTTACGCTCTGATACCACTTGTAGGTCCGATACGGATCGTGGACAACGATGATTTCTTGTTTCGGGTGCCGAAACGAGTGCGGAATCCCCGTGACGACACAAACCGAGCGAGAGAGAAACACAAGACAAAGATTCAACATTTAACGGTTGTATATTGAATATCAACGAGTTTCGATACAAGATAATATGATAAGAAGTACAATAAAACTCATTGATATACGCTCTGTTCTCCCTCTGTGTGTTCTCCTCGGCTGTCTTTCTGTCTTCAGTGCTGGTTATATAAAGGACCTGGTCGACCAAACATTAGCAGGTCGACGAAACATCATGGCGAAACTCCAACAGTGACGAAACAAGGGGACTTTCGTCGCACCATTATATTTGACGAAACATTAGTTTCCTCAACAGAAGTTTCGTCATGAACAAATGCAGGTAGCTGGGTGTTTCGTCAATGGACTTCAGCAGGAGTTTCGTCAATGGTCTTCAGCAGGAGTTTCGTCAACAAGCAAGTGGACACGCTGGTTTTTTTCGTCATGTTGAAGTATGGCTGGTTCTTCGACAGTTCCAAATGCATGTTCATCGTAGTAATATTAAACAAGGGTTCCGTCATTGGCTAATATTCTTAGTGGATGACATATAAATTAAACAATTCAAGGTTAAATTTACGTGAACTTCATGCAATGTTATCACATGACATCATCATGGTGATGTGTTGGTGATGTGTCGGCGGGAAATGGTTCGCGGCTCTCCGTGCTTTGCGTGTCGAACTCTGGGGTGCACGGCGGAGGAATGTCGCTACGTCGGGCTTGAGCCGAACCTAACCGAGTCGAACCGAATCGAGTCGCGTCCACATAAAGTGTACCAACAGTGACCTTGGTCCTAATCTTCACAACGTACTGCCATATGAAATCAGGCCCTATAGCTTTTCATGTATTTCTCGTGTTTGGATTTCTCCCGAAGATTGGTATCCACTTATCTTCTATACTACAATTCTGGAAGATATGATACCATGTGCGTTTGTTTTCTTGTTCATATGTCCCGGACTATTAAGTACCTTCTTATGCCTTCTTATATATACCCTTCTACATGCCTAATACAACCACATCATCCTAGAAATTAATCCACATACTCATTCAGAAAGAAGCGATTCTTTGAATTTTTTTCCTTCCTTCAACAACACTTTACGGTGAACATCCTCTATGTAGGTCCGTTTGACAATTTCAGCATACAACGCCGTTTTTGTCTGACTACAGTTCCTTGGATCAAGAGATGATGGTGCTACAGTAGAACGATTGCGTTGTGAAGCAACTGGTGGTAATGGATTTACATACAAGTATGTTGTTCTTTCTGGTTTGGGAACTAATTGTATTGGATTTCCGTATATGTCTGTTGTCATTTTCGGGGGTTCACTTTGCTTTTGATTGGTAACCGATGCCCATTGTTCTGCCGTAATTCGAGATCGCGTGGAAGATTCGGCCCATGATGGCGAAAACCCGTACGTCTATACTTACCTTCATCCGGAGACGGATTACCCCACCAACTCGGATTCATGTTATATATGCAAAGGAGAATTTCACTTTAAATCACACGAAACAGACACTTAAAACAATTTTGCAACCCTTTTGTTAAGTCAGAACAACACACTCGACAAAACAGGCTGAGTTATTGGACGACGGAGCTGAAATCTTCTTTTGGGCTCCCAGATCGACGAAAGCGGCCCAAGTCTCACTCGACGAAACAGGCTTAATATATTTGTGACCAAATAGGATTCCAAATAGAAGCCCAATTCTTGAGAGAAGCCCAAATCTTATGCGAGCCCAATTCTTGTGCGACGAAACAGGCCCATTTGTTGTTCGACGAAATGGCTTTTGGCCCAAAGTATGACGAAACAAATTTGGTTGATGTGTTCGACGAAACAGATAGTGCTATTGACATGCGACGAAACAGAACGTATGATGATGTCGACGAAACTGAAATGGATAATGGTCTCGACCAAACAGATGTTGTGTGCGACGAAACAGATAATGACGAATCAAAGCGTTTCGTCGAGGATGCTTTTTGCGAATCAAACTTGTTTCGTCGAGATCTGATTCAGAAAAGTAGGTCAACTTTTTCAAACTTTTATCTCTTTACTGACACAATCAGTATGCTTTCGGCTACACCATTCCCACCTTACCAATCTAAGTATGGGGATACATTATTTTAATCAATTCACAATTTTCAACAAGAAACAACTTTGACAAATATTTGACCAAGATCAAAAAGGTTGTAAATTTGAAGAACACTTTGAAGTTTTGATGAAGATATGAAGAACAAACCCAGAATTCTGAATTTTCCGGTGAACCAAGAAGTTTCCGAACACAAGTTTTTGCTAAGAAACACGACACAACTTGTACCTATAAAGATCTCCAATTTTTTAACAAGTTTTAAACAAATACGACACCAAAACAACAAAGATTTTCGAGTTTTGATTCAGACTTTATGAACTGTAACTGGGTTTGTAAAAATTTTACACAAAACACACTCAAAGCCCACTCGAAAATCACACCGGTAACTCGGTTTTCAACAAGAAATCGAGCCTTAAGATCTGATACAAATTGTAGGTCCGTTTGCGGATCGCCGGACAACTACGAGATCTTGTTGATAATACCGTAACGAGTGCGGAATCCACGTTACGATACAAACCGAGCGAGAGAGTGAACAAGACGTAAAGATATCAACGATTAACAATTACGTGAATTGATTTCGACAAAGTTTCGGTACAATATTCGACAAATACAAGGCTCACCGGAACTTTCTCTATCTACACCCTCTCTCTATCTTATTCGGGCTCACTCTTTCTGTCTCAGCTTGCAGTATATATAGAATCAGCAACACGTCAATCGACGGAACACATGTTGGTCGATGAAACAGCCCTTGTTTCGTCGACTTGCATGTGATTCGTCGAATGGGTTGTGGCCCAGTAGAAGGTTTAAGCCCAAGTCACTTGTTTCGTAATCTTGGTTCAGCCCAAATGTATCATACATTCTACATTCTGTATTGAGTTGATTGGCCCAAGCTTCTTTAGGTAAAACACATTTGAAGATTTGAAATGTTTAGTCTACTTATGACATCATCATGATGATGTCATGGTGATGTGGCGACGGGAATGGTTCGCGGCTCTCCGTGCTTCGAGTGTCAAACTCTGGGGCGCACGACGGAGGAATGTCGTGACATCGGGCTTGAGCCGGACCTAACCGTGTCGAAACCAAGTTGAACCGAACCGAGTCGAGTCGCGTCCACATAAAGTGTACCAACAAACTCCCCTTTGGACGCTACTCGTGAGGTTCATCTTCCATGTCTTCCATGTCGGAGGATCTTCAAAGTCTTCACGTCTTGAAAGCAGAGAGTGTATCAACAAACTCCCCGTTTCATGTAGAAAGTGTGTTGACAAACTCCCCCTTAACATAAGGTCCCCCTTGAGTTATGCTCGTGAATGACTTGATCTTTAGAACTTGAGATCCTTGTGGTGTTGATGATGGTCAGCGGCAACTCGATCATCTTTATCATTTGAGTGCCTTCACGTCGTGTCTTCATTCCGAAGCTTGTCATCGACCATGTTCTCCTTGCCTTTAAAATCTGCACATGCAAGAAATCTAAACGCGTAATGAGAACAACTGCTTGGAATATAGTTAGTATAAACAAATGACACACGTATGACCAAATTTCAATCAACTAACTTCCGACAGTTTGAAAGTTTAATCAAATTTGTCAACTTTAGTTTTTAACTTTCAAAACTTGCAAATTTTGACCGTTTATGAAGATATAGTCGATTTGGTTTTTTCAATCAGGTTTCAGGCAACGAAGACTCGAGATCCAACATCGTACAATCGAAAATAAGATAGAAATAAAATCTTTTTGGCTTTTAGAAAGTTTATATTAAAACACACCTAAAATCTTTTTGGTATTTTTGAATATTTCGAATGTAAAGACAGAAAGCAGTAAATAAGTAAATATTCACAGACATTCTTTTTGCGAGTTTCGAGGGTAAGAGAATCATATCAGTGTACAGTCACGCCAAAACGCTCTTGTTGTTCAATTAGTTAACATTAAGATAAGCATCCTATAACAATTATCGGTATTGTTGTCCACATAAGCTCAACTTATCAGAGGTACTCATGGCGAGGGGATACGTTAAGGTATGATTTATACATACCGACCAGTGGTCATCCACATCACGACACATTCCCGTATCAAGGTATGCACGAGAGTTCATCTACCGGTGAGTATACCATTTATCATCTGTTTGACCGTATATGATGTGAGATTCTCACTTATTTTGATGAAAACAAGCCCTATGTGATAGAATCACTTATTGACGAGGAAATTGATTTTCATATGCATGAGGGCACAGGAGCAAGTCCGTGAACAGGTCAGTACTTTCGTACAGCAGAGAGACGAACTTGACTCCCGGATAAATGTGATATTTTATCACTTATTTGTTTGGACATGTGACTGTTTATCACTTATTGAGGTCGTATGCAGTATGTACACGTATGTATGGTATCATGGAAGATCTAGACTTGCGTCCCCGTTATTTTTCGGTAAAAGATACAACCATGATACCCAGATTATAAGCAGCATAAAGACCGAATATCTCAGAACCTCGGCAATCTCTCAAACGATATTTCGGTACTAAGACCATATGCCAATGAATGGTTCCCACCTGGTCTTAAGTCGATTTAAGTTTATATCACCCTGCACACTTTAAAATGATTGTGAGCCTACCGATACATCTTTTATAGAGCTGCTTATCGTTTTGCAGTTTAGGTTTAAAGAGGTTTGGATAGACCACTGATGTACTATCATTTTCTCTTTTACTTGCCAGGAAACTCATTTTTGTTTTTCTATTGTTTTTGTGTTTTTGAAATTTTTCGATGTTTTTGGATTTTCAAATTTTGGATTTACCTCCCCCTGAAATCAACAAACTAAGATAAATTTAAAAGACACAAAGATATTTACAAAAATGATTTTCCGATGTTGGTTTAACTCATGTTTTACCTCAATGCCATTTACCAAAATTAAATTTTATTCAGAAATGATTTATCGAATTTTGGAAAAATGAGTTGGCACGTCAGTAAGCGGTGCGGACCATGACAACATTGACGAGTTTCATAGTGAAACAATCACGTGTGAGGTGATATTTGAGTTCAACGTGTCAGGCCAAAGAGTGCTATACGAGATGATATTAATTCATAAAGCAGCTTAAATATCGACAAGTATAGGAGAGATTAGAAATTTAAAACCGTATCCTGCAACTGCTTCGTGCATTGCAAGGAACCTGAGTGCTCTCCCAAACTGGATATCCACCCGGTGTGGATTTCAAGGTCGATTTTTGTAGCTACTAAGAAATCTCTTCACAACAACAAGATCATAAACCTCCAGGTCCGGCTGGTCTTCCACATTGCACCAGCGAAGGTCTTTGTCTTTCTCTTTGAGAAGTAGTGTGCGGTTGTTCAACCATGCCAAGGCATCCGCACACCCGGTTGGTTTGTTCAACAAACACATTTTCTTCAATCACACCGCGAAGAAATGTACACTGCACGATCATTTTGTTGATTGTGAACTTCAGACGTGCTGCAGGTGCGTACATTTCATTGGAATCTTTCCTGAGGACCCGATCAAAAACCATAACAACCAAATTTTGGCACATTTTTCATCTGGTCGAATTTTTCAACTTCATTCCTTTTTCACCAGACATTCCTTCATCGGAATTTTTGTCTTCTTTTCCCTTTCCTTTCTCTCCATCAATGGCAACGATATTCTCCTAGATGTAACAATATTTTGGAGCCATATGTTGCCGATCTGGTGCATGGACGCTCCACTATCAACAATCCTAAGACTATTAATAGTTCCTCCCAGAACATCCTGCACACTCATTCAGAGATTAGATGGAGAGAGGGACCCAAGCCTTCACAGACTTGGGTCGTCCGTCATCATCAAGAATTGTAACATCCATTTCCCGATGATTCGGAATAACTGTAGCTCCCCCTGAAACAGTTACCGATTTTGGTTTCCAAATCTGTTTTTGTTTTTCATGTTTAACTTCTAACTTAACAGACTGTGTTTGGATAACCTCTGGTTTCGAAGCCTTTTCAATTTCTTTTTGTTGTTTCTTTTTCTGTTTCATTTCCCGTTGTTTAACAAGACGAGGTTCCTGTTTTGGTGAAACAGATCTTTTATGGTAATAGTTACCATGGGGGGGTTCAACCTTTGACTTTCCCTTGGTGAGATATGGACAATTCTTAATGATGTGTCCATACTCACAGCATTCAAAGCATGATCTCCGCTCAACAAACCTCGGAGTATCATAACTGTAAGAGCTTGATGATGAACTTCGTGATCTTGAGGTACTTGGTCCTACATCACAACCGTTTGTGTGTTGTGTATAGTTGTTTTGACTGTTTCTCTTCAAAATTTTACTTTGTTTAACAAAATCTGTGTTGGATTTGTTTTCGAAAGTTTCAATTTTATCAGTCCCTCTAGATTTCACGAAGTTTATCTTCCGAACCTTTTTCTTGGTTTGGCTCTGTTTGCCTTTTCCATTTCCTTGGGCAGCATGATTTTGCTTTCGTTGATTGTTTTGTTTTTGCAATTTTTGATTCCCATATTTCTTTCTAACTTCGGATTTTGGGATAGGAGCACACTGAGTTACTACAACTCCTAGGCTCGACTTTCCCAAAAACTTACTGGTAGAATCTTCGAAAACTTTATCAATCAAAGATTGATTGACATTGTTGATTGGAAAATCATTTTCTGAGTATATTTTATCAGATCCAATCAACGTGTAAAGCAAGTTCACGCTTTCACAGCTTCCAGATGAGGATTCAACAGACTTTGCTGTAGCAGTCACAAACGGTTTTGCAGGTGGATCACAAAGAATGTAATTTTTGAGAGGTATGTCTTCTTCTTTGAGGGCTGAGTTAGTATCATCGGATTCGTCATCTGAAGAATCAACATCCTCTACAATGATTGGAGGATCCTGACTCTGTTCAGCAGAAGACACACTTGTATCTGCTGATACATACGAATCTGATGATACTTCCGGTTTGTATCCAAGTCCGGTCGCAAATTCCTTAATGTCTAAAGGAACAGATGGCTCAAAGTGAGTTCTATTATCCTCATCAGGCAGTGCATCGTAATTTTGTCTAACAGGTGGTGGACATTTCTTATATCCAATGCATGTGACATCCTTTTTCTCTTTCTGAACATCAATGATGTGATCCAACACATAGCTAGAGCTTAAATAGCTATCTAACTTGAGTCAGATCGCCTCACTTTCAGTTTTAACACAGGCCATTTCTTTTTGCATTAACTCGAGCCTACTGATGTAAAGGTTTATTTCAGTATGTTTTCTTGAAACCATTTTCATTAGCTCAGTATTATCCTTTTTTAATGTTTCGATTACCGATTTAAACTCCTTTTCATGGTTTTCATAAAACATGTTGGCTTCTGTGCACTTAGAAAGATCCACAGTGAACTTTTGGTTGTGGATGAATGTCACATCATACTTGTTTTGCAGAGCCTCATGTTTGCTTTGCAAGTCACACCACTTAGCATCTAAATCAACATGTTTGTTTTGCAAGTCAAACAAATTAGCTTTTAAAGCATCATGTTTGCCTTGCAACTCAGACATATTTGCATCCAAATCAGCACATTTAACGCTTAATCCAGCACAATTATCACAATTAACAGCAGTGGGTTCATCGACACATACCTGACTGGAATCACTCTCAGATATCGGCCTTTCTACATCAGAATCAATAACCTCCCTTGATGATTCACATTCATATCCATCCTCGCTTGAACTTGAAGTTGTATCATCCTCAACTAAAGTTGAAACATCTTCATCTGAACTACTGTCATTTTCAGAACTGCCATTATTTTCCGAGGATTCACCATTGCTGGCATCTTTGACAATTTCAGCATACAACGCCGTTTTTGTCTGACTACAGTTCCTTGGATCAAGAGATGATGGTGCTACAGTAGAACGATTGCGTTGTGAAGCAACTGGTGGTAATGGATTTACATATAAGTCTGTTGTTCTTTCTGGTTTGGGAACTGATTGTATTGGATTTCCGTATATGTCTGTTGTCATTTTCGGTTCACTTTGCTTTTGATTGGTAACCGATGCCCATTGTTCTGCCGTAATTCAAGATCGTGTGGGAGATTCAGCCCATGATGGCGACAAACCCGTACTTCTATACTTTCCTTCATCTGGAGACGGATTACCCCACCAACTCGGATTCATGTTATATATGCAAAGGAGAATTTCACTTTAAATCACACGAAACAGACACTTAAAACAATTGCAACCCTTCTGTTAAGTCTGAACAACACACTCGACGAAACAGGCTGAGTTATTGGACGACGGAACTGAAATCTTCTTTTGGGCTCCCAGATCGACGAAAGCGGCCCAAGTCTCACTCGACGAAACAGGCTTAATATATTTGCGACGAAATAGGATTCCAAACAGAAGCCCAATTCTTGAGAAAAGCCAAAATCTTATGCGAGCCCAATTCTTGTGCGACGAAACAGGCCCATTTGTTGTTCGACGAAATGGCTTTTGGCCCAAAGTATGACGAAACACATTTGGTTGATGTGTGCGACGAAACAGATAGTGCTATTGATATGCGACGAAACAGAACGTATGATGATGTCGACGAAACTGAAATGGATAATGGTCTCGACGAAACAGATGTTGTGTGCGACGAAACAGATAATGACGAATCAAAGCGTTTCGTCGAGGATGCTTTTTGCGAATCAAACTTGTTTCGTCGAGATCTGATTCAGAAAAGTAGGTAAACTTTTTCGAACTTTTATCTCTTTACTGACACAATCAGTATGCTTTCGGCTACACCATTCCCACCTTACCAATCTAGGTATGGGGATACATTATTTTAATCAATTCACAATTTTCAACAACAAACAACTTTGACAAATATTTGACCAAGATCAAAAAGGTTGTAAATTTGAAGAACACTTTGAATTTTTGATGAAGATATGAAGAACACACCCAGAATTCTGAATTTTCCGGTGAACCGAGAAGTTTCCGAACACAAGTTTTTGCTAAGAAACACGACACAAGTTGTACCAATAAAGATCTCCAATTTTTTAACAAGTTTTAAACAAATACGAAACCAAAACAACAAAGATTTTCGAGTTTTGATTCAGACTTTATGAACTGTAACTGGGTTTGTAAAAATTTTACACAAAACACACTCAAAGCCCACTCGAAAATCACACCGGTAACTCGGTTTTCAACAAGAAATCGAGCCTTAAGCTCTGATACCAATTGTAGGTCCGTTTGCGGATCGCCGGTCAACTACGAGATCTTGTTTATAATAGCGTAACGAGTGCGGAATCCACGTTACGATACAAACCGAGCGAGAGAGTGAACAAGACGTAAAGATATCAATGATTAACAATTACGTGCATTGATTTCGACAAAGTTTCCGTACAATATTCGACAAATACAAGGCTCACCGGAACTTTCTCTCTCTACACTCTCTCTCTATCTTATCCGGGCTTACTCTTTCTATCTCAGCTTGCAGTATATATAGAATCAGCAACACAGCAATCGACAAAACAAGTTGGTCGACGAAACACATGTTGGTCGACGAAACAGCCCTTGTTTCGTCGACTTGCATGTGATTCGTCGAATGGGTTGTGGCCCAGTAGAAGGTTTAAGCCCAAGTCACTTGTTTCGTAATCTTGGTTCAGCCCAAATGTATCATGCATTCTGCATTCTGTATTGAGTTGATTGGCCCAAGCTTCTTTACGTAAAACACATTTGAAGATTTGAAATGTTTAGTCTACTTATGACATCATCATGACATCATCATGATGATGTCATGGTGATGCGGCGACGGGAATGGTTCGCGGCTCTCCGTGCTTCGAGTGTCGAACTCTGGGACGCACGACGGAGGAATGTCGTGACGTCGGGCTTGAGCAGGACCTAACCGTGTCGAAACCAAGTTGAACCGAACCGAGTCGAGTCGCGTCCACATAAAGTGTACCAACACTCTAGCTTCGTTGAAAACATGGCCATCTGTAATGGTGGCAGCACTCCCGCATCTATGGATATCCCAAAAGTCTATTTTGCCATTTATGTTGGGGAACGAGAGAAGAAGCGGTTTGTAGTCCCTGTATCAATATTAAGCCAGCCTAGATTTCAAGGCTTACTGCATCAGTCAGAGCAAGAGTTTGGATACAACCATCCCATGGGCGGGATCACGATACCATGTAGTGAAGACGTATTCACTGATCTCGCTTCTCATTTTGGAGCATTTTGACTTGTGTAGATCGGTATCTTTCTGACAAAGTTTTGTAAACAACAAGATAGTAGTGAGCTTTTGTAGTTGTAAAGTTAGATCGTTGTTCCAGATTAATGAAACTTTAATTGGAGATTATTTTGAGTTCATGATATACTAATTGTTATAAGAGGTGGTTTAGTACACAAATAAAGCTACTTAGTAGCCATTTATAAAAGATGAAGGGGATACTTACAACCAGAATTGCATGCTCTTATAGTTTGACTGAACCCTATAATCCGATCTATCAGCAAACATTTCTACCTATTCCACATCCAGTCATGTTTTAAAAAAGGCCATGGCTACACATGTATAAGTCATAACCTTGGTAGACAATACAGTGTCCGTTTGAATGTTTCTGCTGCTTGAAACTCCAATTATATAAATTACCACCGTCAATGAAAGTGTCCTGCCTAATAAACTTTATTGGTGCTCATGGATTAATTAGAGTTTTGGGTCCACATAAACACATGACAATGAACGCATAGGCTGGTAATAGAACCTTTAATGAGCTTCAGAAATATAAAACAAAAACAAAATTGATACACAAAAACTTTACCGAAGTTCATAAAGGTTCCATGATATGATTTTAACGCAGGCATTCCATAATTTGTAGCGTACTTTTATTATGATTAGTGTGACTGAGGCGGGTAACAAACATTTATCAGCTGGTTCTGGTTCTGGTAAATTGAAAACTAAATAATACAAGAAATGGATAATTTGAATTTGTTACTCTCAACTGTTGGTTCAGGCTCCACACTTAAACTCACGAGATGTATGCAGAGAAGAAAGGAAATGTAAAACTACTGTTTCGATAATCAAATAAAGGGGTACAATAATAAACTACTACTAAATCCCTATTTATAATAAATAAACACATCAAAAGATGCAACGTCATTCTCCACATAATTCGGTCAACACGTTCCCATAATTCACTTCCTTGAAGCTCGGAAACAAAGGCTAAATCGTCCACAAACCAAAATAACCATGTGATTAATATTGTTCTAGCTGATCTGAATTCAGCTCCAATACCGGCGACCCGTGTGACCCCATAACCTACAGACCTTTGACCCGCAAACAATGAGAATAACCCAACAATCACCCCCTTAATCGGTTTGTTCACACCCGTCACTGCAGCACCGCGAACCATCTCGACCTTTTCTCGGACACCCGACCTTCACCTCGGTCACGCCCAAGTCTTCTCGGTTCAACCCAAATCAACTCCACTACACTTGTAACATATCACATGGAATCACACTGGAAACGACGTTCACTAACATGACGACTTATCACGGATCAACGACCTCTCCCCGGTCACATCCAAAGCCACCCGATTGAACTCCAACGCCATAATGTTACACCCTGTTTTTTTTCTTGACCTTTTACCGATCACCCTTGTTCAAGAGGCTCTCCACCGACAAAGAAAACAAGCCACCCGCTTCTAACGTTTTCTCACCTTGCTAAACGAGACGAATCCAAAGCCACCTGCTTTGACGGATCCATTCTGCCCATTTTTTACGCACTACGCCGGTCTCCTCTTATCACGAACAATCCGATCAAGGCTTCCGTTCTCACCATCTACTGTTATCACCGGTTGATTACCAGCCGCGCAAACCCGCAACTAACAACCGAACAACCTAGTATCTTCTTCCTTTGAACATCGCTAACAGCCACGAACACCGATGTTCATCACGGTCACCCCCGTCATCTCAACCGGTTCTTACCCGCAACAACGGTTGACCCGAACACCATAACGTCTTCGTCTTCCGCTGTTAATCAGTCCCGAACAGCCCTTCTTTACCTTCTTTCACGCCTGCCCTCTACCGACCGACACTGTAGGTCCCGAAATCGGAGGATCGATTTACACAACCAAACCCTTGTTTATAACAAACAAAGTCACGTGTGCGGAAACCACGTAACTAAGCCAAAACAAACATAGAACAAAGTAAGAACAGTGGTTTAACCAAAGAAACACAATCGTTTGATTAAACTGGATGAGAATGCAACTGATACAAACACAGTCTAGACAAAGTAACCTTCAAGGTATTCACTCATCTCAAAGTTGTAACTGAGACAGATTGTGCCTTTATATAGCAGCTGGGCCAAAGACCATCGACGAAACACTAAGTGGGCCGACGAAACATAACTGGCCCACAACATCAGCCCATCAGACGACGAAACACATCTGTTTCGTCGCTGACCATGACGAAACAGATACAACAGACCAAAGTCTGTTTCGTCGACTAGTGTTCGATGAAACACATATGTTTCGTCGAAGGCTGCAAATGGTTAACTGTTTGCTGCAAACAGACAGCAAACAGCAGGCACAAAATAAGAACATATATTGACAGAAATACCCTTAACATGCAACATGCATTGTTCAAAGACTATTACATAACAGACGAGACAAATAAGTCGGACACAAGCGGATAGGAGGATATCCGACTTGGTCGACTGCGACTACAGACTCGATAAACAATAAAAGACCGTACAAAATACATCGTAAATTACAAGACTAGTGACAGACACAAAAATGCATCAACAAACTCCCCCTTGTCTGTTACTCGTCTTCGGTCTTTAAATCTTCCTTCATCAGTGTCGTTCGGACCATGAACTGCCCGAATGTATTCCCATATAGTAACAGAAGCAAGCGACGCGCTGAAATTTTAACGCCAGATGTGCGTCCTTGTCTTCATAGAATATGTCATGCTGGTACAACTTGATAATGTCGGATGCGGACATATTAACTATCCACATTGGATCCAACATCCTGAAATTCTCTTGATCGCCATTAAAAACGATAACTGCCTCATGAGTGTCGGAATCATAACACCACAAACGCATTTAACCCAGAAAGTCTTGCCTCATTGGCATCAAGGGAATCTTGTCTACCACTTTCGCCGGCTCGTAAACAAGCTTGTTCAACCTTAATCAATCGCTTGACTTCTTGTTCAACCTAATAGATGGGGAACTGAGGTTTGTATGACTTATCCTTCCACCCAGACTTCTTGTTCAACGTAATCAATCGCTCGAATAACGTTGCACCATCATATTTTGAGCGATTTATGAGATCTATCTTTGTCAATGCGGCTACATCATAAAATGGCAAAGATAGAATGCTCAACAAAGACCGAAAGTACTGGATCCCAAACTCCCGCTTAATTGCAACACAATGTATTTCCTTCACAAACATCCAACATAGGATTCTCCCGCTAGGCTTCACTTTCTCAAACCGTAAGTAGTCAACTTGCGCAGCCTCAGGCACGGGTTTGGAAACCTTTGACAAGAACCTTTCACGCCATGCGGAGAATGCATCGGTGGCATTTTCCTATGTATCTCGGTTCTTCAGATGCTCATCAATGTCGTCTACATTGTTCTTTAACCAATCTTCATCAAACGGGGCGAACTCAGTTCCGTCTTGTCGAACATACGAAGTCTTCTTCACATTTCCCTCGAAGACAATTTCTTCGATGTTTTCAACATTTGAAGATTCTGGCTCAATAGGCATCTTTTCAATCTCATCATCATCTATATCTCTCATTGCATTTAGTGTAACCAACTGCTGTTGTTAGAGATCTTCAACAATTTCTCCTTCCTCAAGCAATTCACCGATGAATGGATGAATAACCTGCAATGCGAGATCAGCACTGCTAGGAATATAAGATGTACCATCAATTTGATGTACTTCTTTAGCTGCTCCAGAAGAAGTTCCTTGAGTAGATTCAACTGTTGGTGGCTGAGCAACAATAATTGCGGAAGATGTAGCTGCTGTCGGTTGTTGTGATGTAGCAGAGGGATCAGGATTCCCTTGATCCTCGGGATCATCATCCCTTTTCTTCAGTATTTCTTTTCTTGCTGCTTACATCTATCCTCCCACAGTGTAGCAACCCGAGATCGTAGAAACTCGTAGCCAGCGTTTAACTTCTTAGCCCCTTCAAGTATTGTGGTATTTCGCGAGTTGTACCACTCATTCATGACATCGCATCTACTTCTCAGATCTTCAGCCAACTTTTGAAGTACAGAGCTACTTCTTTGTCTTTCTTCGTCTGCAGCTCTTAAACAGGCGTTTTCAGCCTTAAGTTGATCAATCTCAACTTGTTGGAGTTGTATAACAGCTTGTTGTTCGCCAAAAGTGGACTTTAACCTATCAATGTCCACTTGATGAGTGATCTGATCGTTTTTTGTGATCCTGATGAAGTCCGTCTGCCTTTGAATAGGATCCGCCGCTGCTTTAAGATGAGAGAATAGAAAGTTATTCTTCTCCTCTTGAGTCATTTCCGAGAAGATCCTCTGACGCTCACCACTCGGCTGAGAAGTTGTTGCTCTAATTGCTTCAGCCATGGATCTTTGTGGAACAGCTTGAGGAGATACTGTTTGAGCTTCAGGAGTTGAAGATACTACCGGTGGTTCTTGAACTGGTGCATCAGGGACAGATTTGTGACAACTCGAGTTTCCGAGATTCCACTTTCGCATTTATTGCACGTTCATTGTTTGTTTAGTTGTTTATTTGCACAATTGGTTGCTATGAAATTGTATACGTTTTGATACAATAAAGTGTATTGTGATTGTGCATGGTTATGTGTTAAGTGTTGTCAAATGTATGAACTTGGTGGTGAAACTGTGAATTATTTTGAGATGGTGTACTTATGTAAAAGATGATACTTAAGGATGTATAGAGTAATTAGTGAAATCCTAATCATTCTTAACCCTAATCATTCACTAATCATCACACAAAACCAATACATGTACCTTCACATTCTCTGATCCTCTCTTACAATCATTTGCTTCATCTATGGCACAAGTCTTTTGCATCAATCTTGGTCTTTCAATCCATTTAGAATCAATCCAAGGTAATTGTTAATGATTGTTTGTTGTTTTTGATTCTTGATTGTGTGATTCATGTAAACCCTAGTTCTTCACATACTAGTTCTATAATTACTGATAGAATTCTGATTTATTGTGTAATGATGTTGATTAGTGGTGTAATCGATTGTCTGATGATTAAGATACATTATATGTAGAATGATTGATTGATTGTTGGATTACTGTAATGCACATGAAAGAATTAGGGTTTCCTGATCGTATGAACACCAAAAACGTAACTGTTATATTGAACTTGGTTGATATGATTGTTGTTAGTCCGTAGATTATGTCAATAGATTATGTCAGGGCTTTTGTGAAGTCATAAAAGTCTGAACTTTGCAAACACTTGAGGATCCGAGTTTTACCTTGTATAGATGAAGTCCGAACTTTGTGATGTACATACATATAGGTCCGAATTCTTTCTTATGAACTCATGGTCCGACTTTCTTTTAACAAAAGGGTCCGACTTTTGTTTGGTGTTGTGTGTCCGAGTTTTTAGTAGGCAAGGGAGGGGGTCCGAGTTTTGTGGGGAAGCCACCCCTTGTCCGAACTTTTAAGCAGGAAAGCTCCCCCCCTTGGTCCGAGTTTTGTAAGGGAAGTCCCCTTGGTCCGAGTTTTGTAAGGGAAGTCCCTTTGGTCCGAGTTTGTAAGGGAAGTCCCTTTTGTCCGAGTTTCATGTTCCATGGTCCGACTTTGTTGATGATGCTATGTTCGAGTTTTATATTTGGGTTATCATGTCCGACTTTATAAGGACACAAGGGTCCGAGTTTTAATTATGAAACCCTTGTCTGAGTTTTATTACCACATGTGTGTCCGAGGTTTACATGCTAGAGTGTTGTCCAAATTTTGTGTAATGCATGCTTAAAGGTCCGAATATGTTAACTATGTTAAGTGTTAACCATGTTAAGTGTATCAGTTCTGCTAAAACTTGCTACCTTGTTAAGTATGTTGATCTCGTTAAACACGATGACCCTGTTAATTGTGTTACTGAATAACCTTGTTCGTATTGACCAAGAACTTTATCATATGATGCATGATTATAAGAAAGTGAAATAACTGTTATGTGTTACATGACGATGGTTGCTTACACCCACTTCGAGACATACATATTGCATGTGAATCTACGAGCTTAACTGATTGAGTGTTCTGCATAAATTAGGACTTGACTGATTACTTGTGAACACATATCTAGCATACCGAGCAAACCAAGGTGAGTTCACAATCTTACTAAGGCATGGGATTCCCGGGGATAGGGAATGGGTTGAATGATGGAATTGAATAATTATTCGTACTTACACGACTACTAGACTATCTACCATGGTCCTCGGGTTAAGCAGGACACTTACGTAAAACCTACGTAAACAGGAATATGCTACTGTCTTCCGGAGTCAGGAAGGACACTTACGTAAAACCTACGTAAACAATAACATGCTACTGTCTTCCGGAGTCAGGAAGGACACTTACGTAAAACCTACGTAAATCCCACGCGTACCACTGTCCTCGGGTAAAGAAGGATACTTACGTAAAACCTATGTAATGCTTGTACGTACTACTGTTCTCGGTTGTGAAGAACACTTGTGGTTACGGATAGTCTAGTGTATATGCAACATGGGAAGCCCCCACCAATAGAACATACTATTGGCCCAGTAGAGCCACATGTTACAGACGAACTCACTATTACGCATTTACTTTCTGTGAACTCGCTCAACTAGTTGTTGATCCTCTGTTACATGCCTTGCAGGTCGTTAAATACTTGGAGCTTGCACAGGGAGGCGCGGTCGTTGTGGACAAGGATCGTGATTACTTAATTTAAACATTATGACATTGCACGCGTTATTTATGATTGGGCTTTTATACATTTGCTTCCGCTAAACTTTGTTATTATACTTATGTTTTGGAACACCTTTCATATGGATTGGTTTGGTTTAAATACAATTACTTTTACTATATACATTGTTCTATATGATTGGTGGCTTGATCCTGGTCAGTCAAGCTCCCAAGCGGTGATACTCCGTAGGTGGATTTTGGGGGTGTGACAGATTGGTATCAGAGCCATTGGTTATAGAGAACTTGGTTTTAATAAGGGAAAAACGTTTTTATTAAAACCAGACTATAACCTGTACAGTGCTCAACGATCCACAACGACGCCTCGCTCCACGTGCAAGACTCAACATCCTAGGTAATAAGGTTTATGTTTATTGCCTACTTGCTAGAATTACATAGAACTATACTCGTGGTATGCTTAAATTTCTTTGTTCACTATCTGTTATTGCTTGATAACACTTGTGCGCTTACACTCTTCTGTCATCGCACTATTCGCGAACCTTTCTCACTTATGTTGCCTTTGATGTGAAGATCAATGGCTGGACGTATTAACTTGACTCAAGTCCAGTTGACGGCTCTCGTTAACAAACGAATTGCTGCGACACTTGCAGCCATACAAGCAGGAGGTATACCCTGCAGTCGTAACTAGGATCTTTAGATCCTGCACTCCTAAACCAACTCTTGTGTTTAACCTTGTCCTATTCTTATACACCATAGGTCAACACGCTCAGCCACCTGTTTGCACCTTCAAAAATCTCAAGGATTGCCAACCTAGTACCTTCAGTGGAACTGAGGGAGTTGAAGGCCTCCTCCACTGGTTCGAAAGGCTCGAAACTGACTTTAAGGTGCATGATTGTCCTGAGTCTCGTAGGTTAAAGTTTGCTACTGGAACACTCGAATGTGCTACATTAACCTGGTGGGAAGCACAGGTTCAAATGTTAGGGCTGGCAGCTGCTAATGCCACCCCTTGGAACGAGTTCAAGGACCTAATTAAGGAAGAGTTTTGCAGTCGGGAAGACATCCACAAACTAGAGGTAGAGTTCCTCAACTTACAAATGGCGGGGTCTGAAATTGAAGCTTATACGAAGAGATCGAATGAATTAGCCACATTTTGTCCTACTATGGTAGACCTTCCCACCAAACGCATCGAACTGTATCTCAAGGGTCTGGTGCCCGAAATTCAGAGTCATGTGACCGCAGCTAATCTTGGCACCATCCAGCAAGTCACTCGGCTTGCTCATCGTCTCAAAGACCAGGCAGTAGAACAAAACCAACTACCGAAACGTGTTAAAGTTGCTACTACATGTGCTTCTAGTGACAACAAACGCAAGTGGGATGGAAACCTGAGTAAAGGATTAATTCTGGTTCAGCCTCTGGCGCAACAGCAGAAGATAGATGACTACCAGAGTCCCAGTCAGCAGTTTTCTAGTAGTCATGGGCAGAGTGGATATCGAGGAAATCATCCAAAGTGTAACAGATGTAATAGGCACCACAGCGGTCAGTGCAATAAGGGTCGTTGTCAGAGGTGTCTCAAGATAGGTCATGAAGCTAAGGATTGTCGAAGCTCACGTCCTGCAACACAAGAACAACAACGGCTGCCTCAATCTTCACAGAATCAGCAGCAACAACAGAGTTTCAAAGGATGTTTTCAGTGTGATGCTAAAGATCACTACAAGAGACATTGTCCACAAATAAACCAGGACCAGACTCAGAACCACGACCATGGAAACAGGGACGACAATGGGGATAGTGTTGGGGAAACCAATGGAAACAATGACGCTGGGGCCGCATGTACGCGATTGGTCAGGGTGACGCAAGGAACAATTCTGATGTAACAATGGGTAAATTTCTTCTTGACGACTTTTATGTTACTGTTTTGTTTGATTCGAGTGTGAATACCAATTATATGTCCTTGAAAATTTGTCAAATATTAAAATGTGCACCAACTTCCTTGAATACCAAACCTGTCGTAGTGTTAGCTTATGGTACAAGTCTAAAGGCCATACATAGTTCGGGGTTGTAATCTTATCCTCGCTGGTCAGACATTCTCTATCGACCTCATTCCTACAGTTCTGAGCAGCACTTATAGCTCGTGCACCGTATCGCTTAGCTCCATCGGGATTAGAAGAACTATCGACGCAGCTACAAGAACTCTTGGATAAGGGATTTATTCGGCCTACCTCTTTGCCTTGGGGAGCTTCGGTGTTATTCGTGAAAAGGAAGGATGGTACCTTCAGGATGTGCATAGATTACCGTGAACTCAACAAGGTGACGGTGAAGAACCGCTACCCTCTGCCGCGTATTGATGATTTATTCGACCGGTTGCAAGGGTCGAGCTACTACTCCAAGATTGATCTAAGGTCATGTGACACCTGTGTCACTTCAACCATCAAACAAATACCAAGCCAATGAAATATTGTATTTCATACTTGGGATCTGTATAAATATGTGTATCTTTTGCACGTATCAATTCTTGTTCGATTTCGGGCTTTAAATCGCTTTCTGGAAGGTTATACGCGATCTGATGCGTAAATATAACCAGTTTAATGCAAAAAACACTCCGGAACAGTGAAATAGGCTTAACATACCTTAAATAACCATTACATAACTTAGAAATAAGTTTTGGATCGTTTGGTATGCCAAAATCAAGTTTATTCGCTTACAGGGACTAAATTCGACAAACTGCGAAAGTATGTCAATTTGTACTGTAACAGACCTTCCGGAACTTGATCATAAGTTAAGTATGCCCTAAATATTCTTTACATAGCTTAGAAATAGGCTTTGAGGTGTTTGGTGCGCAAAAATAAACTTTATGCTCATTCAGGGACTAAAAGCGTCAAAAAGTGCATAAGTTTGCATTTTCGCGCATATTTTGCGTTCTGAATACTTCCGGACTTCCAAAAATTTATGTAAGCATTAAAATATTTTATTTTAGTGTTTGGTATGATAAATTCCATTCGTCGCTTAATTTGGATCGTTTTTGCATTCGTTACGACTCCCGTCGTAATTAAGCGAATAACGCAACCGTACGAGCAAACGAACCGACATCCGTGATGTCTTTGAGCATATTTTAAGTTCCCTATACTTTAATATCATTTTAGAGCCTTGAAATGAGGTTAAAGGGGTTTAAAAGTGCCAAAAAAATCAAGTTTTACAAGTGTAGGGACCATTTTTGAAATTTCTGGCAGATTCAATGAACCTAGTCCATTTTGAAGTGTTAATGGTTTTCGCCCATGGTTTTGCAAAACCATGGGATGGTATTCTATGAACATAGTCCACATTAGGGGCTCCCATGGTTTTTGAAAACCATGTGCCCACATGTAAGGTCTAGATCAAATCACGTTTTTCGACGAACGATCTTAACGGTTCAAGGAAATCTATAAATACCCCTCACCCATTTCATTCTTCCTCACATTTGAATCTGATTCTACACTCTCTAAGTGGAAGTATATGCTTCCTACCTGAGAGTGAATCGGGTTCGAATCTTGCGGGGACCTTCTGTAAGTATTCTTTCGCGTTTTTCATTCGTTTTAGCGTTAAAGTCAAACTGCGTTTGACTTTCTGCATTAACCAGTTTATGGTCAATGCGAAGTTCGTTTGAACTTCATAACGTGAGCGTAATCACGATGGTTATAGTCCCTAGTAACTATACCTACTGATTACAACGTTATCTAGGCTCAGTGACGAGTCGTAGTTTCGGCCAAAATGCGTTTTCTCGCGTATTTTGTAACCAAACTACTCTAGGGTATTAAAACCGTTTGTTTTAATACCAAACCTGTTTTCTAACTTTACTAAACATGTTCTAGCATGTTTAGCTCGTCACTTTTAGATTTGTGCTTGTTTAGGGTCGTAAAGGTAAGCGATCTAATCAATCGCTTATGCTTACGAACCCAACCCATTGGTCGATCTTTAGGATCCGACCAAACACATTAGGTGACCATAGTTGTATAGGGAATAACCTTCCGAGGTTATACCTTATGGTCACGACGTTTAGTTAGTTATATGATAGGTAGTTTATATGCCTTAGGTAAATTACCAAAATGCCCTTTTTACGCATAAATTCATTTTAAGTCTATGTAACGAAATTTTTGACATCTAAACTGATTTAACAACAATATTAAACATGTTAAGGCATATCTTGCTTGTCATAGGACTAGTTAGGCATTCCAAACGCGTTTTACGCAAACGACATGTTAAAGTGGCGTAAGCTACCTAAACGGGTCGTAATGGGTAAAAAGCACTTGGGATAGGTTTCGTTTTAGTACGTAGGCTTTGTTAAACCATATTACATAAGTTCCCATACTTATTTGGTTTACGAACCCTTGTACTACCGATCCTCCGATAGGTCCGTTTATTAATGTAGATACCTATATAGGTGCCGTTTGATTACGTGATCTTCTAGCTTTGCTTGGTGGTTATCCTAAGACTTCTAAGCACCCTCAAGTGAGTACATAGACCCCTCTTTTACTGTTTTTCAAACATTTTGGGGTGAAACACATGTGCCTACTTGTTACTTTCATGATTTCATGCTTTTATATCATATACTTGCTATGTTCATTAGTACACTTTTAGTACATGATTTCATTATGTTTTTGCTATGTATGCCCATTGTGTGCATACTTAGTACATCGTTTTACATAACATTTCATGCTATGTATGTTCATCATACTTAGTACATCGTTTTACAAGACATCTTATACTTGGTATCATGCTATGTATGTCCATCCGTCGCATACTTAGTACATTGTTTGTGCATTCTTACCTATGGTTTGGTTGTTACATATTTCACTTGCCATACATGACATTTTGTTTACACAATACTTGATTGACATTTGACAAAGGTTTAGACATGGGCAATTCACATTGGTGGTTTATGTGGGTAAGTGATTTGAGTAACGAGACGTGTGTAATGTGATACAAGCATGGTGGATACGCCGCTGGTACTTCCTATATATAAGTGCTTGTATTATATTACATGGCGTAGCGTAATTTAAATCATTCATTTGGATTTATACATTTTTACACAAATAACATATTTTTCACAAGACATTGTTTTACAAAACAGTTTGTTTTATACAAACTCATTTTTACTTGGTTATTCATTTAACCTTACATCATTCTTTTAACTATACATATCTATCATCGATTTTCAAACGTTTTATAAAAGCAAACACTTAAACTGGATTCATGACAAGTTTTTGGTTAAACATTTTCTTAAACCTAAGTCATGGATCCTATTTTTCATAAAACCTATGTACTCGCCGGCATTTTTATGCTGACGTATTTTCACATGTGTTTCTGGTACAATAGTTGATGATATTGATGCATGCTCACATAGGATTGGACGAGACCTTAGTGACATTAAAAGATGCAAGACTTGTTATTTTTGTTATGTTTCTTTATTGTTAAGACATTGTAACTCATTTAATTCAATAAAACGAAATTTGTTTAATCCATGGTTGTGAAACAATGATTCTGTTACAATACTCCCCGACGTTTCCGCCACGTTTTGTTGTTTTACGTGGTCGGGGTGTGACAGGTCAGGTTACCATCAACTGAGAGTCCAGGATGAGGACATCTCCAAAACAGCTTTCAGAACTCGCTACGGCCACTATGAGTTTCTAGTCATGCTATTCGGGCTAACGAACGCACCGGCAGTCTTCATGGATCTTATGAACAGGGTGTGCAAGCTTTATTTAGACAAGTTCGTGATTTTTTTCATCGACGACATTCTGATCTACTCCAAGAGTCAGGAGGAACACGAGCAGCATCTACAACTGATCTTGGAACTCCTTCGAATGGAGCAACTGTACGCCAAGTTTTCAAAATGCGACTTCTGGCTTCGTGAAGTCCACTTTTTGGGCCATGTGGTAAACAAGGATGGGATTCATGTTGATCCATCCAAGGTAGATTCGATCAGAAATTGGCCTGCGCCTCGCACTCCAACGGAAATACGCCAATTCTTGGGTTTGGCGGGTTACTACAGACGGTTTATCAATGACTTCTCAAAGATCGCGCAGCCATTTACACTACCGACACAGAAGGGTGTCACCTACCGTTGGGGAGATTCCCAGGAAACCGCTTTTCAGTACTTAAAGGATAGACTATGCAGCGCACCTATCCTCTCATTGCCAGAGGGCACGGAGGATTTTGTGGTTTATTGTGACGCATCGATACAGGGTCTTGGGTGTGTATTGATGCAACGGGATAAAGTTATTACGTACGCTTCTCGTCAACTCAAGGTTCATGAACGGAACTACACGACGCACGATTTAGAGCTGGGAGCTGTTGTTTCCGCGCTTAAGATATGGCGACACTACCTGTACGATACTAAGTGCACTATTTATACCGATCACAGGAGTCTCGAGCATATCTTCAAGCAGAAGGAATTGAACATGCGTCAACGACGATGGGTCGAGCTGCTTAATGATTACGAATGTGCCATCAAGTACCATCCAGGCAAAGCCAATGTTGTGGCTGACGCTCTCAGTCGAAAAGACGCTCTACCTAGGCGTGTACGAACTTTGCAGCTTACTATTCAGTCTGGCATTCCTGCACAGATACGAGATGCTCAGGTAGAAGCATTGAAACCAGAAAACGTAAGGACTGAAGCCTTGCGTGGCTCGAGGCAGCGATTAGAACAGAAGGAAGACGGCGCCTACTATGCAACATGACGTATTTGGGTCCCATTATATAGCGGTTTACGAGAACTTGTGATGGATGAAGCTCATAAGTCTCGCTACCCGGTACATCCAGGTTCGGATAAAATGTACCACGATCTCAGAACTACATATTGGTGGCCAAGCATGAAGGCCCACATAGCAACTTACGTCGGCAAGTGTTTGACTTGTGCGAGAGTCAAGATGGAGTACCAGAAACCCTCATGCCTACTTCAGCAACCCAAGATACCACAGTGGAAATGGGAAGAAATTTCCATGTATTTTGTTACTGGCCTACCTAGATCCCAGCGTGGGAATGATACTATTTGGGTGATCGTAGATCGACTCACAAAGTCTGCTCATTTCTTGGCTATCAAAGAAACGGATAAGTTCTCTACTTTAGCAGACATCTACTTGAAGGAAGTTGTTTCGAGGCACGGAGTGCCAACCTCCATTATTTCGGATCGGTATGCACGATTCACTTCAGAACTATGGCAAGCAATGCACAATGCTTTTGGCTCTCGATTAGACATGAGCACAGCTTATCACCCTCAGACGGATGCGCAGTTTGAGCGCACTATCCAGACTTTAGAAGACATGCTTCGGGCGTGTGTTATCGATTTCGGCAATAGCTGGGAAAAGCATCTCCCGTTAGTGGATTTTTCGTACAATAATAGTTACCACACCAGCATTCAAGCCGCTCCATTCGAGGCATTGTATGGACGTAAATGCCGGTCACCTCTCTGTTGGGCAGAGGTGGGGGATAGTCAGATCAAAGGTCCAGAAATGGTAGTTGATGCTACTGAACGAATTGCACAGATACGACAACGCATGGCGGCAGCTCGTGATCGCCAGAAAAGCTACGCTGATAAACGCAGAAAACCGCTCGAGTTCCAAGTTGGGGATCGAGTGCTACTCAAAGTTTCACCCTGGAAGGGTGTGGTTCGTTTTGGTAAACGGGGCAAACTCAATCCATGGTATGTTGGACCATTCGAGATCATTGAATGAATAGGCAAGGTAGCCTACAGACTAAACCTACCAGCTGAACTCGGTGCAGTTCACAACGTATTCCACGTGTCGAATCTGAAGAAATGTCTGTCAGTCAGATGAGACCCTCATAGTTCCTTTTAAGGAACTCACTATCGACGAGCGGTTGCAGTTCGTCGAGGAACCAGTTGAAATCACGGACCGGGATGTTAAGGTCCTCAAGAACACTAGAATACCTCTTGTACGGGTTCGTTGGAACTCCCGTCGTGGCCCAGAGTATACCTGGGAACGAGAAGATCAAATGGAACTCAAGTATCCCCAGTTATTCGAAAACCGTGCAACCACTACTGAGGCCGAAGCTACTACTACAGAATTTCGGGACGAAATTCCAAATCAACGGGGGGATGATGTGACACCCCAGGAAAACCAGTAAACGATACAACTTACATAGCTTCCTCAGTAACCGAATGCTAAATTTCGGGACGAAATTTCTTTTAAGTTGGGGATAATGTGACAACTCGAGTTTCCGAGATTCCACTTTCGCATTTATTGCACGTTCATTGTTTGTTTAGTTGTTTATTTGCACAATTGGTTGCTATGAAATTGTATACGTTTTGATACAATAAAGTGTATTGTGATTGTGCATGGTTATGTGTTAAGTGTTGTCAAATATATGAACTTGGTGGTGAAACTGTGAATTATTTTGAGATGGTGTACTTATGTAAAAGATGATACTTAGGGATGTATAGAGTAATTAGTGAAATCCTAATCATTCTTAACCCTAATCATTCACTGATCATCACACAAACCAATCATTTGCTTCATCTTTGGCACAAGTCTTTTGCATCAATCTTGGTCTTTCAATCCATTTAGAATCAATCCAAGGTAATTGTTAATGATTGTTTGTTGTTTTTGATTCTTGATTGTGTGATTCATGTAAACCCAAGTTCTTCACATACTAGTTCTGTAATTTCTGATTGAATTCTGATTTATTGTGTAATGATGTTGATTAGTGGTGTAATCGATTGTCTGATGATTAAGATACATTATATGTAGAATGATTGATTGATTGTTGGATTACTGCAATGCACATGAAAGAATTAGGGTTTCCTGATCGTATGAACACCAAAAACGTAATTGTTATATTGAACTTGGTTGATATGATTGTTGTTAGTCCGTAGATTATGTCAATAGATTATGTCAGGGCTTTTGTGAAGTCATAAAAGTGTGAACTTTGAAAACACTTGAGGATCCGAGTTTTACCTTGTATAGATGAAGTCCGAACTTTGTGATGTACATACATATAGGTCCGAATTCTTTCTTATGAACTCATGGTCCGACTTTCTTTTAACAAAGGGGTCCGGCTTTTGTTTGGTGTTGTGTGTCCGAGTTTTTAGTAGGCAAGGGAGGGGGTCCGAGTTTTGTGGGGTAGCCACCCCTTTTCCGAACTTTTAAGCAGGGAAGCTCCCCCCCCCCTTGGTCCGAGTTTTGTAAGGGAAGTCCCCTTGGTCCGAGTTTTGTAAGGGAAGTCCATTTGGTCCGAGTTTGTAAGGGAAGTCCCTTTGGTCCGAGTTTCATGTTCCATGGTCCGACTTTGTTGATGATGCTATGTCCGAGTTTTATATTAGGGTTATCATGTCCGACTTTTATAAGGACGCAAGGGTCCGAGTTTTAATTATGAAACCCTTGTCCGAGTTTTATTACCACATGTGTGTCCGAGGATTACATGCTAGAGTGTTAACTATGTTAAGTGTTAACCATGTTAAGTGCATCAGTTCTGCTAAAACTTGCTACCTTGTTAAGTATGTTGATCTCGTTAAACACGATGACCTTGTTAATTGTGTTACTGAATAACCTTGTTCGTATTGACCAAGAACTTTATCATATGATGCATGATTATAAGAAAGTGAAATAACTGTTATGTGTTACATGACGATGGTTGCTTACACCCACTTCGAGACATACATATTGCATGTGAATCTACGAGCTTAACTGATTGAGTGTTCGTGCATAAATTAGGACTTGACTGATTACTTGTGAACACATATCTAGCATACCGAGCAAACCAAGGTGAGTTCACACTCTTACTAAGGCATGGGATTCCCGGGGATAGGGAATGGGTTGAATGATGGAATTGAATAATTACTCGTACTTACACGGCTACTAGACTATCTACCATGGTCCTCGGGTTAAGCAGGACACTTACGTAAAACCTACGTAAACAGGAATATGCTACTGTCTTCCGGAGTCAGGAAGGACACTTACGTAAAACCTACGTAAACAATAACAGGCTACTGTCTTCCGGAGTCAGGAAGGACACTTACGTAAAACCTACGTAAATCCCACGCGTACCACTGTCCTCGGGTAAAGAAGGATACTTACGTAAAACCAACATAATGCTTGTACGTACTACTGTTCTCGGTTGTGAAGAACACTTATGGTTACGGATAGTCTAGTGTATATGCAACATGGGAAGCCCCCACCAATAGAACATACTACCGCCGCAGTAGAGCCACATGTTACGGACGAACTCAATATTACGCATTTACTTTCTGTGAACCCGCTCAACTAGTTGTTGATCCTCTGTTACATGCCTTGCAGGTCGTTAGATACTTGGAGCTTGCACAGGGAGGCGCGGTCGTTGTGGACAAGGATCGTGATTACTTAATTTAAACATTATGACATTGCATACTTTATTTATGATTGGGCTTTTATACATTTGCTTCCACTAAACTTTGTTATTATACTTATGTTTTGGAACACCTTTCATATGGATTGGTTTGGTTTAAATACAATTACTTTTACTATATACATTGTTCTATATGATTGGTGGCTTGATCCTGGTCAGTCATGCTCCCAAGCGGTGATACTCCGCAGGTGGATTTTGGGGGTGTGACAAGATTCTCGAGTAGAGGTACTCAAGTATCTTCGGGCTTTCTTCTTTTTCTGATGTTCTGCAGACTTTTCTGCTTTCCTTTTCCTTAGACGTTCTTCTTCAGAATCAGAGGGAACATATTCTGGATTATCTTCTTGTCGAACCTTCCTGAATCTCTTTACACCGCGTTCATCGAGATACATCTCGTATCCAGGTTCAATCAGACGATCATCATCAGAATCAGAGTCAGCCTCGTCATCACCACCGGCTGACGTATCTCCCGCTGACAGACCACCTGCTGACGTACCACCCGCTGATGTACCACCAGCTGATGTACCACCAGCTGATGTACCACCAGTAGTTCCAACACTAGATGCACCAACGGCACCTGTATCACCACCATCATTACCTTCATCATCACTATCACTCCCCGAACTATCCGAATCAATCAGATCTGGACCGAACTTTTCACTCATTCTCCTTTTCAACTCCGGCTCTTCATCATCTGATTCGTTGTCATCGTGACGCCATTTGTTTTCTTCAGGAGCAACATAGGCAGTGTTCCCTAGCGCACCGAACAACTTTCTTGGAGGATCACTTTCTTTGTATCTTTTGTGCGCAAGATTCTTGATTATCCTTAATGAATTGAAGTTCATCGCCTCTATCTTCAGAACATCGTTGTCGGCTTTAGGAAGACCCGGATGTTGAATATTCATAACCATTTAAAGAAACCGTGGATACATCCAGAACTTGTTCCCGGTTATCCTACTCCCAGTTCTCGTCATGTTTTCTTTCATGTTGCCAAAGATGTACCTTGAGATGCTAAACGGTTTGTTCAGCACCAAAGCCACCATAAAACCACCTAGATCGTTGCCAGCCATGTCATAACCGGCACGTCTATTGCTAAGACACTGGATGAGAACGTGTAGCAGAAACTTTCATGCGTAACAAGCAGCCTTGCGTACACATAATTGGAATAGAATCTGGAGCGTCTGGATGGTCTTGTAGTTGTAACACTTCGTTCAGAATATCCGGAGATATGATCACATCCACATTGTTCACACGGCCTCTGATAACATCCTTTCCATCCACTTGCACAACGCTTGCGGAATCCCAGAACGCCTTGATGAGAGACTTGTAAACCGGCGTCGAGAACGTGACAGCATAATTATCCGCGACTCCCTGATCCACTTCGTGATATCTTTCAATTCAGCAAGTTTTTCTTCCGGATCCAAATAGGCGATTTGATTGTGGCGCTTTTCAGACATAATCCCCTCTTCCGTTTTGTTTTCCTTCTTTGTCGCGGGTTTACGTTTGCCTTCTTTCCGTGCCATCTGAAATTGGAAATGTCCACAATAAGCAACAATTACATCACATATGCATTTAGACATCAATGGATACAAGTACATGTATCCAACTGACAGATAACCTATCAAAACATGTCTACTGTGAACAAATAACACACTGTGAAATTTCCTAAGGCATGGACGACGAAACAGGAGGTCTTCGACGTAACAGAAGTATGTACGACGAAACCGAAATTGACAGTTGACCAGCTCTGTTTCGTTGACCATTGCGTTTCGTCGATCATGTCTTCGACGAAACGGACTCACTTTGTTTCGTTGACCAGTTACACAACGAAACGGATTTGTTTCGTTGACTTTTCTGTTTTGCCAACTGTCTGATTCGCCGTAGTTAGGGTTTTGGAATTTGGGCGTTTCGCCGTATGAGATTTAAACAAATTGCAGATCATCATAAGTCAAAATCGGTGCTTTGTATAACCCAAACCAAGTAGAAATTATACCCAAAGACTAGTGAGGATACTGTTTTCCGTCAAAAACCCATTGAAAATAGCAAACCCATAATATTTCACAACCCTCTGTTTTTTGTTACATGACCCAAACCCAAATCAAGACAAACAAACATACATAAACCCTAGATATAACTAACATAGATAGAGACCACGACAAGTTCAACATCAAAAGCCTAAAGTATCAAGAAAAACAACATTTGTGAGGGACTCCGAGAGTTTCCGACAAAAACCCACGGTTCAATATGTGAGAAACAGGAACTTGAACATTTTTGTACCTTTGAATTTTGCAAGATTTCGAGATAAAATGGATTATTTGAGTGATTTAGTGGGTGACCGGAAGTATGGGGTTTTTGAGTGTTTGGAGAAGATGAATAGTGGAAGTTTGAAAAAGTGAACTATCTGACAGTTTGGACTTTTATACACCAACTCCATATCGACGAAACGGAATTTTGGGCCTCGACGAAACAAAATGTTGGGCCAAAACTTGGGCCAGAGAGTTTAGCCCATGACGAAACACGCATGGGCCATTTTGTTTCGCCATATCCTCGACGAAACGGGCTGTTTCGTCGATGACCAAGACAGTTTGACCAAGTGTTGACATTTTGACTTTGACCAATCTGTTTCGTCATACCCGATCTGTTTCGTCGACCACACATTTGATTCGTCGACAACACTTTTCAGTAATACCAAGGCATGCCAATTTTGCACACTGCACAGATTTTAATTAATTGAACATTTTGCCAGTTTGTTTGATTTTTCAAATGCAAGTACGTTTAATGAAGTAGGTTTCAGGCTTCCGGCATAAACACCAAGAAACAACTTTAGCTTAATCAAAAACGAACTTACACACTACACTAAAAACTATTTTAAAGCGCGAAAAACCAAACGAAATGCAATTGAAAGAAATAAACAACTGTACAAGAGCAACTTTTTTCGAGTTTCAAGGATAAGGAATCATACCAGCTTACGGTCTTAGTCAACAAGATTTTGATTTCTGTTTCAAGCTCTGGATAAGTATACTACCTCGATTATCGGTATTGTTGTCCACATAAACTCAAGCTTATCAAACGTAATCACAATTAGGAGATACGATTTACGGTAAGGATTATACTTACAAGTCGATGTGAATCCATTCACGACACATTCCCGTATCAAGGTATGCACGAGAATTCATCTTACCGGTGAGTATACCGATTATCATCTGTTTGACCGTATAAAGATGTGAGATACTCACTTATTTTGATTTGAAAACAAGCCCTATGTGATAGAATCACTTATGGATGAGGAACTTGATTTTCGATGCATTAGGGCACAGGAGCGAGTCCGTGAACAGGTCAGTACTTTCGTATAGCAGAGAGACGAACTTGACTCCCGGATAAATGTGATATTTTATCACTTATTTTGAGGGACATGTCATTGTTGATCGCTTATTGAGGTCGAATGCAGTATGTACACGTATGTATAGTATCATGGAAGATCTAGACTTGCGTCCCCGTTTTTTTTCGGTAAAAGATACAACCATGATACCCAGATGATAAGCAGCATAAAGACCGAATATCTCAGAACCTCGACAATCAATCAAACGAAATTTCGGTACTAAGACCATATGCCAATGAATGGTTCCCACCTGACTTGAAGTCTCTTAGGTTTGTATCATCCTGCACATTTTAGTTTGATTGTGAGCCTACCGAAACATCGTTAGTAGAGATACTTATCATTTGTTTAACATTTTTGACCATGTTGACCGTCCACAACAGTGAATATCATCATCTTCCTTTTTCGAAGAAACTCATTTTTGGGTTTTCTAATTTTTTTGAATTTTTGAATTTTTCAGATTTTTTTTAATTTTTTTTTAATTTGAAAAGACAGAACATAAAGACATCTTTTTGGATTTTTTGAGTTTTTCAAATGTTTTTGTATTTGTTGAAATTTTCTCCCCCCAAAATGCTAAAAGGTTACGAAAGTGAAAATCTTTATGTATTTTTTAGAATTTTGAAAGAAAATATTTACAAAAACGATTAGCCAAAGAAGTTTACTCGGGTATCACCTTAATGCCATTGACCAAAAGTAGATAATCAAACCGTGATTTATCAAATGCTTTTGTAAACAGGTCGGCACGTTGGTGATCGGTGGGGATATGAACGACATCGATTAATCTTTTGTCAAAACAATCACGTATCAAGTGATATTTAATTTCGATTTGTTTGGTCTTGGAATGCTGCACAGGATTTCTAGTGATCTGTAAGGCAGCATTGTTATCAACAAAAATAGGAGTAGATAGGAATTCAAAACCATAGCCGCGCATTTGTTGTTGTATCCACAAGACTTGGAAGCAACAACTGGAGGCAGCAATGTATTCTGCTTCACAAGTTGATGTAGTAACACACGTTTGCTTCTTGCACTGCCACGTAACTAGGCGATTTCCTAAGAATTGACATCCTGCTGTTGTTGATTTGCTATCAATTTTGCAACCACCGAAATCAGAATCACTGTATGCAGTCAAGTCAAAGCTATCATCCCTAGGGTACCAAAGACCGTTGTCTGGGCATCCCTTCAAATAGCGAAAAATCCTTTTAACAGCTGTCAGATGAGAGGCCTTCGGGTTGGCTTGATATCTTGCAAGCAGGCACGTTGGATACATGATGTCAGGCCTCGAAGCAGTGAGATACATGAGAGATCCGATCATGGCGCGATAGTATGAAGAGTTGATGCTTTCACCCTTCAAATCCGGAGTAATCCCGTGATTCTGCGGAAGTGGGGTACCAATGGGCGTTGCATCTGACATCTGGAACCGGCTTAGGATGTCACCAACATATTTAGTCTGATGGATGAATATCCCAGACTCGGTTTGTTGAACTTATAGGCCCAAAAAGAAAGTCATCTCCCCCATAGTGCTCATCTCAAACTTTTCCTGCATAATACGTTCGAACTGCCTGCACAAAGAATCATTAGTAGAACCAAATATGATATCATCAACGTATACCTGTACCAACAGAAGATCTCCATCTTGTTCCTTGATAAAGAGAGTGCAATCAATAAGACCTCGTCGAAATCCATTCTCCTGAAGATAGTTGGATAAGGTTGCGTACCAAGCTCTAGGTGCTTGATGTAAACCATAAAGAGCTTTGTTGAGCAACAGACCCGATCGGGGTGAATTGGATCTTCAAAACCTGGAGGCTGTTCGATGTACACCTCTTCTTGAACTATCGCATGACGAAAAGTACTTTTGACATCCATCTGGTAGACTTTGAATCCTTTAAAAGAAGCATAAGCAAGAAAGATCCGAATAGCTTCCAGACGTGCAACTGGTGCATAAACTTCATTGTAGTCAATCCCCTCAATCTGGCGAAAACCTTGAACCACCAGTCTCGCCTTCTTAGGAATAACTACTCCACGATCGTCCTTCTTACATTTAAAAATCCAGCGAGTGCCAATTTTCTTGTAATTCTCCGGCCTTTCAACTAGCTTCCAAACACCAAGCTTTTGAAATTGCTGCAGTTCGTCCTACATGGCTTCAACCCAAGCATTATCCTTTAAGGCTTCTTTCCAAGATTTCGGTTCTTCTTGTGAAACGTAACACGCGAAGGACCAATCATTTTGAAGACCAGATTCTCTGCTGAGGATGGGTATCATGAATCCTCATTTCAGGATTTTGAGGAACACCAGCATTGATACCCAGATTGTTAAGATTAAGATCAACAACCAATTCCACACCTGGAATATGTGTAGAAGTGGATGCATTTCCTTCAGCAGTATCTACATTCTGCACATGAGGAGTTTCCAAAGAAGCACCTTGAACAGGAGCAACTGGAGCTGAAGATCCTTCTGCCGCATCATGATATTCATCATCTTCCAATGACTCATTGTAATCAATAGCATCTTCAAATACCTCATTTTATACCGTATTGTTAACCGAAGAAGATCCTTGAGGGTTAACGATAACAGGTCTAACCAATGGCGAATCAGCAGTGTTGTCATTGTCAAATAACATTCTAGCAGGACTTGTGTTGTCTTGGTCAAAGGTTGGCAGATTAAAGGAGTCAAACAGTCCATCGTAATCGAACATCCAAGGATCACCCGGAGCCCTAACAGGACTTGTGTACCTTTGAACCCTTACTTCACTCCATAGTTCAATCTTTTTGGTTGCCAGATTCCATACACGGAAATTTGGAGTTGCATATCCAAGGAAGAAACCATCGATAGCTTTCGCGCCAAATTTTCCATCCGGCTCAATCATAGTACATGGAGCGCCAAACGGTTCTAATTAAGAAAGATCTGGTTTCCTTTTCTGTAGAAGTTCGAAACAAGTTTTGCCATGTCTCTTAACGGTAAGAACTCGGTTTAATGTGTAGCACGCAGTCGACACAGCCTCCCCCCAGAATTGAACAGGGAGTTCCGACTCTACCAGCATTGTTCTTGCAGTTTCAATTATCGTCTGATTCTTCCTCTCAACGACGCCGTTTTGTTGTGGAGTGTAACGAGAACTGTATTCATGCAGAATCCCCTTTGAAGTACAGAACTCATCCATCACATGATTCTTGAACTCCGTTCCATTGTCGCTTCTGATCCTCTTAACTTTCAAAGTGTAGAGATTCTCCAACATTGTAAGAAGATCTTTGAGGATGCCAGGAGTATCACTCTTGTGTGCCATAAAAGATACCCAAGAAAATCTAGAGTAATCGTCAGTAACCACTAGACAGTAAGCATCCCCGAAAGTTGTCTTGTGTTTCATAGGCCCAAAAAGCTCCATATGAAGACGTTCTAGAGGCATGCCAACAGTGTTGATTTTCTTCAAAGGGTGTGACTTCTTTGTTTGCTTCCCTTTCTAGCACGAAACACAGATATGTTGTAAATGAAAACTTCTCACAGGCACACCATTCACAAGATTCTTTTTCACCAAATGGTTCATTCTCCTCAAGTGAATGTGCCCCATTCTTCTGTGCCAAGATATAGACTCCTTTTCTGTGGCCTTTGAGACAAAGCAAGTGACTTGTGCAGATGTTGTAATCGCTTGGCTCATATCAAGAATATAGAGATCATTAACTCTTGGAGCCGATAAGAGAATCCATTCTTTAGGAATCTTGAAACCAGGTTTAAGCACATAACAACCGGCATCATCGAAATGCACGGTGAATTTTTAATCGCAGATTTGTGACACACTAAGAAGATTATGATCAATTTGACGAACATAATTGATCTTATCGAAACACTTAATACCATTGGAGATACTTCCCTCTCCAGTGTTGTATCCGCCTTTGTCTCCTACAAATGCGACATAGCCTCCTCTAATATTTCTCACATGATATAGAAGCCGTAAGTCGCATGTCATGTGCCTGGATGCTCCACTATCAACAATCCAATGACTATTAATAGTTCCTCCTGGAACATCCTGCACATATCATTGAAAGATCAGTTGAGGATGGGGACCCAAGCCTTAGTGGTCTTGGGTCGTCCCTGAGCATCACGAAAAGTGATCTCAATTTCTTGATGATTCTCAAAAACAGCAGCTCCCCCTGAACTATCACCCATCTTAGGTTTCCAAGTTTGTTTTTGCTTACCAGATTGAGTGTTGTAAACAGATTTTGACTCTTCTGGTTTTAGTGGTTGTGAAACACTTGGTTCCCTTTTTACTGTTTTGACTTCAGATTTTAAAGCCTTTTCAACAGCTTTGATGTTCTTACGTCATTGTTTCGTTTCTTGTTCTTTAACAGTTCGTTTATCATGTTTTGGTGAAACTGGACGACGTTGAGGGTGAACCTTTTCAGGTGGTGCTTTCTCAACAAATTTATCTTTTGGAGTGTTTGTCCAATTCTTAATGATATGCCCAAACTCCCCACATTTAAAACATGTTCTCCTTTCCACAAACTTAGGAGAATTTGATTGACCAACAGAGGTCGAACCCGTAGAACCTGAGGTACTTGCTTTCTCATCACACCTGTTTGTATGTTGAGTGTAATTATTTTCACTGTTACGTTTTAAAATCGTGACTTGTTGTACAAAATCGGTGTTTGATTTGTTTTCAAAAGTCTCAATTTTATCCGTACCCTTCGATGCTACGAATTTGACATCTTTTGCTTTCTTTTGATAACGAGTTGGTTTTGTTTCAGATTTCGATTGAGAAACGTTAGGCTTTTGAGCTCGCCTTTCTGGTTGTTTACCCTTAGAAGCAATAGGTTGTTGCTTTGTTGGTGGTTTTTGATTTCCAAATTGTTTTCTAATCTCAGCCTTAGGAACTGGATCACATTGAGTTACGACGACTCCTAGAAGTGTTTTTCCCAAAAACTTGTTTGTGTTATCTTCAAAAACTTTATCAATCGAAGATGGATTGACATTTTTAATTGGAAAATCGTGATCTGAATAGATTCTAGAATCACCAACCAAACTATACAACACATTACTGCTCTTAATGGTAGACACAGATGTCTTGTCATTCTTGACAAGATCTATCACTTGTTTGGCCACAGGTTGAACGGCAGGAGTATCAGGATTACAAAGAATATGATTTTCAAGTGGAATTTCTACTCCTTTCATCTTGTTAAGTGATTTATCCTGATCACTAATATCTGATTCAGATTTATCATCAGACGACTCATAGTCCTCAATGATTGGAGGACTTTGTTTCATAGATGTTGAGGTTTCTTGTTGCTCAGATGATGTGTTTGAAGAACTGTCCGGTTTGAACCCTAGGCCAGTAGAAAATTCCTCATAATCAAGAGGCACACTGGGTTCATACCGTGGCATATCCTCTTCATCAGGCATTTTGGTATAGTTATGTCTCAAAGGGGGCGGACATTTTTCATACCCTACACCTTTCTTGTTTTCTTTCAGTTGTTGAACATCGATGATGTGATCAAGCACAAATCGGGAGTTCGAATAACTCGACAATTTTTGCTTGATTGCATCATGCTCACATTTGGCTATGGCTAGTTCCTTTTTGGTTTCCTCAACAATGTTTATGTAATCGTTTATGCTAACTTGTTTATGATAAACCACTTTGTTAACTTCGGAAACGCTTTTCTTTAGGGTTTCAATTATAGATTTAAATTCTTTTTCATTTCGATCTAAAGCCATATTAGCCTCCTTGCACTTAGACAGTTCAATAACCAAACTTTGATTATGACTATGAAGCTTTTCGGATTCAAGCTTCATATCTGCACAAGATTTACAAACATTAGGAGCAGGAGTTTCAGAATTTACCTGACTCGTAGAGGCTGAGACATTTGCCATAAAGGCAGTATGAAAAGAAAAAGATCCGTCTTCAGAGAAGAACTTCTCCATTTCCGTAAATGCAACAGCAGCCTTCTCGATTAGAACTGATTTCTGACATTTCAACTCCTCAGCTTCATTTAACAAATCTTCAACATTAGAACTTGCTTCTTCCTTCACATCAGAATCAGAGTGATCATCTCCCGATACAGAACTTTCTTCATCAGAACTCCCGGTATAACCCGAACTGTCGTCACTTTCAGAAAATTCCTCCTTATGAACGTGCTTGATGTGATTGATGATCTTTGCATAACATGTTGTTCCTCCTCCTTGATCACCTTCCCCAAACTGTACAGACCAGTCACACCCTTCGTCAGCTTGGACGGTTAATGCTCGATTGGGATTTGATGGTCCAGACTAGTTCTAGTTCTGATTATTATTCACTGCTACAATCCTCCTTTCACGATTCTCTTGATGGGCATTGACATTTGAGGTACTCGTCTGGTTTCTGAATGGGTTATGATTGCCTTGTTTGGTTGGTCAGGTGCACTCACGTTTAAAATGCCCCTTCTTGCCACAATTGAAACATATGACTGCATTTATATCAAACCCGTACTTCGTATCCTTTTTGCCTTCCAACGAAGTTCTTCCAGTTCGAGCCATGAAGTCTTTTGCCCTTCTAACTGCACTAGCAAAAGCCCATTTGATATCCATTAACTCCATTTCATCCTGCCGATCTGTTGATAATCTTCATTGGTCATATTGATGTTTCCAATTTGACCTGCGACCAACCCGCAGTAAGCACTGACCATTGTATTAATGAGTTCCATATGCTCCTTTGCTACTTCAATGCTAACTTGTGAGAGGTTTGAAGTATCGACTCTGACCGTGTTAAGGTTTAGGGGTGGAGGATTGTTGGCATAATGAGCTTGTTGTTGTGGTTGTGCTTGAGGTGTGGGTATTGATTGTGAAAGATAGGCACTTTGATCGAACTGTGGTTGAGCAGTGGTAACTTGAGGTGTAGGAATGGATTGTGAAAGATAAGCACTTTGATCCCACTGTGGTTGTGCTTGATTGAACTGTGGAAACGGAGAAGAGTTTGTATTGGATACAAACGCCGTTTGAAGCTTTGGTTGCTGAACGGAACTAGAACTCGCTGAAGGACCAAAACCAGGAAAATACATTTCTGTATTTTGAGGAGGTGCAGCTGCAATTCTTTTAGCCTTCCTAATTTCTTCTTCATTCTTGTGCTCCAACTTCTGAATGAATTCATAGAGACTGGCATAGGCTGCATCCAGTGCACCCGTATGTTTCTGAAGCTCAATGAATGGACTCCACTTAGGAGGTAGAGCATCAGTAAACCGAGCAATCATTTCCTGATGGGTAGCATTAACATTGTAAGAACTCATTTCACTAATCAAATGATAGAAACGAGAAGTCATATCATTTAGGGTTTCATTTTCCAAGAACTGAAATGATTCAAACTCTTTCTTTAACAAATCATGACGAGTCTTCCTAGAAGCTGCATTCCTCTCGCCACCAATGCATTCCATAGGCTTTTCGTGATCTTACAATACCCAAATTGATGGTAGATTTCTTTGTGAAGTGCTTGCGTAAGAATAGCAAACGCCTTTTTCTCCAAGTCATAGGCTTTCTTATCATCTTCAAGCATATTAGCATAACCTGCTGAAGTTGATGATGCTAACTCGAGGGCAGGGTTGACTGCATTAATGAAACACGTCCAAAGTTCGGTGCTTTGCCCTTAAACATAGGTATGGAATCGTCCCTTCCATGATGGATAATCATTCATGTGATTTAACTTAGGCGGGCGATTATTGCTACCCGTCTCACTTTCGCTCAGCAAGAGATTTTGAATGCTTTGGTTTTGATTTGATACCAAGGCCATTGACTTGCACTTATGGAAGGTTGTTGTTGTTGAGGTATGGAGTTTGCTAAGTATGAAGCCATAGATGTCTGATTTGAACTTTGACCTGGTCGTGGGTCCGTACTCCAGTCCCACGGGCTTGTGCAACTCATCTTCAATGTATACAAGAGGAATACCTGACCAAATACTTGAAAATACAATGTTATGATAGTTTTGCAAGCCTTCTGTTTAAAAATGGTATCCCACACGACGAAACACTTTTCCACGAAGCAGATTCTGTTTCGCCGAAATTACTTATGACGAAACAGAGTATGTTTCGTCGAAGTATTATGGCGAAACACTTTTTGATTTGTCGAAGGGACCTTTGGCGAAACACTTTTTGATTCCTCGAAGGGACCTTTGGCGAAACACTTTTTGATTCGTCGCGAATCTGTTTCGTCGATTGTTTGATTCGTCAAGGCTTGTTTCGTTGAAAAAGGTAACCAGAGTTGGTGAGGTATGTCAAATCTTATACTTAAACTGTCAACTCACACCAGCTTTCTCACTTTACCCCATGCTATGATTACCAACCAAGGTATGGTAAACAATTGTTTAATACTTTTCAATACCTTTTCTGTTTAAAAATTAATTCAATATCCAATGAATATTCAAGAATAACTTGAATATCCTTTAAATAAATGAAGAACAGACCCAGAAATTTTAAACTTTCCGGTCACCGATAAATTTTCAAAATGCACAAGACTTTCACTAAAAACCCGGGTTATCACACAAACAAACAATCTAACGGGGTTTTTGATAAAACTCTTTAGCAAACAACCATATTTCAACAGATTTTTGAAGAACTTTTCCGGAAAATATGAGTTTTAAGAACAATTTTCTGAAAAACACACAAACACTTGATAAAACAACAGAACTATGTTTGATTTTAAACAAGGATAAGAGCCTACGCTCTGATACCACTTGTAGGTCCCGAAATCGGAGGATCGATTTACACAACCAAACCCTTGTTTATAACAAACAAAGTCACGTGTGCGGAAACCACATAACTAAGCCAAAACAAACATAGAACAAAGTAAGAACAGTGGTTTAAGCAAAGAAACCCAATCGTTTGATTAAACTGGATGAGAATGCAAATGATACAAACACAGTCTAGACAAAGTAACCTTCAGGGTATTCTCTCATCTCAAAGTTGTAACTGAGACAGATTGTGCCTTTATATAGCAGCTGGGCCAAAGACCATCGACGAAACACTAAGTGGGCCGACGAAACACAACTGGCCCACAACATCAGCCCATCTGACCACGAAACACATCTGTTTCGTCGCTGACCATGACCAAACAGATACAACAGACCAAAGTCTGTTTCGTCGACTAGTGTTCGACGAAACACATCTGTTTCGTCAAAGGCTGCAAATGGTTAACTGTTTGCTGCAAACATATAGCAAACAGCATGCACAAAATAAGCACATATATTGACAGAAATACCCTTAACATGCAACATGCATTGTTCAAAGACTATTACATAACAAACGAGACAAATAAGTCGGACACAAGCGGATAGGAGGATATCCGACTTGGTCGACTGCGAATACAGACTCAATAAACTATAAAAGACCGTACAAAATACATCGTAAATTAAAAGATTAGTGACAGACACAAAAATGCATCAACAGACACACCCGCCGACGGCGGAGGCTTCCCCGATACGAGCCCTAGGCTCTGATACCAAATGTTGGTTCAGGTCCCACACTAAATACACACTTAAACTCACGAGATGTATGCAGAGAAGAAAGGAAATTATAAACTACTGTTTCGATAATCAAATAAAGGGGTACCATTGATAAACTACTACTAAATCCCTATTTATAATAAATAAACACACCAAAAGATGCAACGTCATTCTCCACATAATTCGGTAACACGTTCCCATAATTCACTTCCTTGAAGCTTGGTCAAACAAAGACTAAATCTTCCACAAACCAAAATAACCATGTGATTAATATTGTTCTAGCTGATTTGAATCCAGATCCAATACCGGCGACCCGTGTGACCAGATAACGTACCGACCTTTGACCCGCAAACAAACCAAATAACCCAACATCAACTGGCTATCTTGAAATGGCGGGAAATCTATCTTGTTATATATATTTGTTTTAAACTACTCAGTAATGAGTTAGAGCTATAGAAGGATGAATCCGAGATGGTTTTTTAGTACCAAACTGGATAAACCAAATCCGCAATAGGTAATTAGGTTGGAAAACACGTTGTCCTACAAGTGTTAATAGTGGACTCCATCATCAAGACAAAAGCATGTGACCTTGGTCCTAATCTTCACAACTTACTGCCATATGAAATCAGGCCCTATAGCTTTTCATGTATGTCTCGTGTGTTTGGATTTCTCCCGAAGATTGGTATTCACTTATCTTCTATAATACAATTCTGGAAGATATGATACCATGTGCATTTGTTTTCTTGTTCATATGTCCCAGACTATTAAGTACCATGGTATGCCTTCTTATATATACCCTTCTACATGCCTAATACAACCACATCTTCCTATAAATCAATCTACAAACTCATTCAGAAAGAGTGATTCTTTGAATTGTTTTCCTTCCTTCGACAACACTTTACAGTGAACATCCTCTAGCTTCCTTGAAAACATGGCCATCCGTATGCCTCGTATCATTCAAGCAAGACAAATTCTCAAACGATCCCTCTCTAATGGTGACAACACTCCCGCATCTATGGATATCCCTGTTGAAAATCCGGTTTCGCATTAGCGGAAGCATGACCGGAATTCTTTGAATTTGTTTTCATGGTGAGTCACAATTGAACACTAACAGAGTGGGAATATGGGAACGAAAGGAGAAACAGTTTTGGACAATTCGTATGAAATAAAATTGTCTTGGTAACCAGAAATGTTTGTCGGTTAATACATATATATATCTATGAGAATGACGGTTGTAGGAATTGGCGGGAATAACCGCTATATGAAACGGTGCCACCAATTCGTCATCTCGGTTCGATAATTAATTACCTAATAAACTAAAATATCCTAAAATACATAATAAACATACATAATTTAGTTTATAATCTAACATACTCCCCTAAACTTAATTATGTTTAGAAGCATGTATGAGGACACTCCGGGTCGTTTTGCCTGCATCTTCTTCATCCCTTCCCAGTCATTACCAGCAAACAAAGCATAGTGATGGATCGCCTCTTCATCTTGAATATCTCCGTCCCTTTTCCTTCTTCATGGCAGAGATCCGATGAACCTTTGTCTTGTTCCACCATTTTCTTATCTATGGCTTTTCCTTGCACAGCCCTGAACTTGTAATAATAGATTAGTATGTCCAGATACATGGCATACAATGTCCTCATCAGTTCTCCAATATCATATTCATAACCCACATCGTTTTCCACTACTGCCCAGCGGTCGTTGGTCGACATAATCTTATACCATGCATTACGTTTTTGTTTGTCTTTCATTCCTGATTCATCTTCCTTCGAACGAACGGTTCTTTTCATAATATACTTGTCTTCATGAACGGTTCCGGTCATCGGAACATCATCTTGCATATCGCCTACGAAGACATACGGTCTTCATCTTCTTCGTCATCGAGAATACTACGGCCCACACCATAGCCGTCTTCAACCCTTTCATGGCTGAAACTTGGGACACTTATTTGTCCGTATTTTAACTTCTGGGAATCCTTATCGATTCCGTTCGCTATTTCACCGTTCTTCTTGCAGACGTAATTCATTGTTGGAACAACATCTTGTTCCAATCGCATCCTCCTTCGTCTTTCGTCTCTGTATCCTCTGTTTTGTTCTTCATCCTGTTGTGCCCGGAATTCTTCATCCGGTTGCGCCCGGAATCGTATAAAATCTACCGATTTTCTTCGATTTCCCACCGTGGCTCTGATACCACTATGTTGAAAATCCGGTTTAGCATCAGCGGAAGCATGACCGGAATTCTTTGAATTGGTTTTCATGGTGAGTCACAATTGAACACTAACAGAGTGGGAATATGGGAACGAAAGGAGAAACAGTTTTGGACAACTCGTATGAAATAAAATTATCTTGGTAACCAGAAATGTTTGTCGGTTAATACATATATATATCTATGAGAATGACGGTTGTAGGAATTGGCGGGAATAACCGCTATATGAAACGGTGCCACCAATTCGTCATCTCGGTTCGATAATTAATTACGTAATAAACTAAAACATCCTAAAATACATAATAAACATACATAATTAAGTTTATAATCTAACAATCCCCAAAGGCTATTTTGCCATTTATGTTGGGGAACAAGAGAAGAAGCGGTTTGTAGTCTCTGTATCAATATTAAGCGAGCCTAGATTTCAAGAGTTACTGCATCAGTCAGAGCAAGAGTTTGGATACTACCATTTTGCCCAGAATCTTCTTGACAAACAATGAATATAACAACGAATGAAATAAACACAAACTAACCTTGATTGAAAGAATACAAATCGTGAATGTATGTACAAGTGAATGATTTTTACAATAGAAATCTAACCCTATTTATACTAATTGAAGAGGTGCGAATCCAATAGACGTGTCTCTTCGCGAACAGTTGCGTCTTTTGATCTTGTGGCTCTCAATCGATTTGAAAGGTTGCGTCCCTGAGTTCTTGTTTCCTGTCGTCGATCAGAGAAGGGGTGTGTCCCTTGGATGTGTCGATTCCAACATGTAGGTTACTAACTTTCTTTTTGTCGCATCTAGTCCCCGCACTTCTATCACTAATCTAATTCTAATAAAACTAACTATTAACTAATTACATAATGAACCCTAATACTTATAGGATGTGAAGAGATTATGATTTCATTCACCCCCCTAATCTTGAACATCCTTAAGTTGCACCTTGATCTTTCTCCATGTCTTGCTTACCATCATGTGCTTGTTGAAGTAGATCATTGCAGTTTTCTTTGATTGCCATTAGGAGAGTTGGTTCCTCGTCTTCCTGTACCAGATTTGTTTCTTCTTCTCTTTGGTTTGACTCAGGACAGTCTGAGGCATAATGACCAAACTTTTGGCAATTGTAGCATTTAATCTTGCTTAAATCCTTCCCGAACTTCCTTTGGTTGCTTCTACTCTTGTAAGCATCATGTGATGAATCTTCATCATCATCTTCTTGTTTGAACTTTCCATCACGCCATTTGTCTTGCGATGAGTTGAACCTTCCCTGTCCATTCTTCCCAAAACGCCTTCCACGACCATAGTTCTTGTCGCGTCGCGTATACATAAGTTTCTCTTGATTATATACCGGGTTTTCATCCAGCAAACCAGTCCTTTCTTCATAGGCTTTCAACCTTCCAATTGTCTCGTCTAGCATCGTTGTTTCTAAATCAGCGAATTGTTCAATGGTTGCAACAATTTGAACGAACCTTTTTGGTACAGAACTCAGAAGTTTCCGTACTAAAGTCGGTTGATCAAACGTTGATCCAAGACCACTTGCCCTCGTGACAATGCTATTTAGTCTTGCAGTGAACGAATCAATAGTGTCTTCCTCCTTCATTTTTAACATCTCAAACTCTGTTTTGAGCGTTTGAAGACGTGCCTTTTGCACTCGATCTGCACCGACATGCCTAGTCTTTAATGCATCCCAAATTTCTTTTGCACTCTTGCAACTTGCAACTTGTATTATCATATCTTCCGGTAGTGCTTGATATAAATAAGCGGTCGCCATCATATCCTTCTTTTCATCCGCTTACGTATTTTCTTTGGGTTCTATCATTTCCCATAATCCGTTTGCCCTCAAAATGGTTTTTATATGGATTGCCCATACCGTATAGTTTGTAGACCTTAAGATAGGACACTGAAACTGGGAGAACGAACTACCATCTTTAATCACTACCGCGTTTGGCGGAGAGGCTCCTCCTGAATCCGTCATAATTTCTTTTCCAACAAGTTTCACTTTCTAAACTTTGCTTTTCTCCTAAAACCGAAGTCTATGATTCCGAAATTCACACTAACTTTCTAACAGAATCAAACCAATTTCTAAACCTTATATAAATTCCAGAAAAAATGGAACGTAGAACCTGGAATTTGCGAACCGACCGACTTCTCTTTATCGTGATTCTTCGCACGGTTTTCTGACTTTTCTTAACAACCCTCTTGGGTGCGTTTTTTTTTCTTCCTTCTTGATTCGCGACTCTCTAAACAAAAAATCAGCCCCAAACCCGCTTGATTTGCGACTAAACTTCTCAACCGAAGACCCTCTTGATGCTTTGATATCACAAAACTTCTCAGATTTTGTCTTTTGCAAATTTCAAACAACCCAAACTTCTCAGATTTGCGATTGCTTCTTCAAACCGGAATACAAACTCCTCAGATTTGCTTCCGTCTTCTTAACCCGAATCGTAGCCTCTTGCCGTGATTTGAATTAACAAAAAAACTCAGAATCTGAACACCCTTAGTGATGATCAGATAAAAATCGAACACCCTCCTGATGAACGATTAACTAACGAACAACAATCGTACCCGCTTGATGCGATTGGTGTTAAAACTTAACAAAAAACAACCTAATCGATGCCTCCTGCGTGATCAGAATTGTTAGGGGAATTCAACCACCCGCCTGATGATTGTTTTCCGAAACGAATTTGAGCCCTAGGCTCTGATACCACTGTTGCCCAGAATCTTCTTGACAAACAATGAATATAACAACGAATGAAATAAACACAAACTAACCTTGATTGAAAGAATACAAATCGTGAATGTATGTACAAGTGAATGATTTTTACAATAGAAATCTAACCCTATTTATACTAATTGAAGAGGTGCGAATCCAATAGACGTGTCTCTTCGCGAACAGTTGCGTCTTTTGATCATGGGGCTCTCAATCGATTTGAAAGGTTGCGTCCCTGAGTTCTTGTTTCCTGTCGTCGATCAGAGAAGGGGTGTGTCCCCTGGATGTGTCGATTCCAACATGTAGGTTACTAACTTTCTTTTTGTCGCATCTAGTCCCCGCACTTCTATCACTAATCTAATTCTAATAAAATTAACTATTAACTAATTACATAATGAACCCTAATACTTATAGGATGTGAAGAGATTATGATTTCAAACCATCCCATGGGCGGGATCACGATACCATGTAGTGAAGACGTATTCACCGATCTCGCTTCTCATTTTGGAGCATTTGACTTGTGTAGATCGGTATCTTTCTGACAAAGTTTTGTAAACAACAAGACAGTAGTGAGCTTTTGTAGTTGTAAAGTTAGATCGTTGTTCCAGATTAATGAAACTTCAATTGGATATTATTTTGAGTTCATGATATACTAATTGTTATAAGAAGTGGTTTAGTACACAAATAAAGCTACTTAGTAGCCAGTTATAAAAGTTGAAGGGGATACTTACAACCAGAATTGCATGCTCTTATAGTTTGACTCAACCCTATAATCCGATCTATCAGCAAACATTTCTACCTATTCCACATCCAGTCATGTTTTAAAAAAGGCCATGGCTACACATGTATAAGTCATAACCTTGGTAGAAGATACAGTGTCCGTTTGAATGTTTCTGCTGCTTGAAACTCCAATTATATAAATTACCACCGTCAAAGAAAGTGTCCTGCCTAATAAACTTGTTGGTGCTCATGGATTAATTACTATTTTGGGTCCACATAAACACATGACAGTGAAGTCATAGGCTGGTAATAGAACCTTGAATGAGCTTCGGAAATATAAAACAAAAACAAAATTGACACACAAAAACCTTACCGTAGTTCATAAACGTTCCATGATACGATTTTAACGCAGGCATTCCATAATTTGTAGCGTACTTTTATTATGATTAGTGTGACTGAGGCGGGTAACAAACATTTATCAGCTGGTTCTGGGTTCTGGTACTGGTAACCTGAAAACTAAATAATACAAGAAATGGATAATTTGCGTTTGTTACTCTCAACTGGCTATCTTGAAATGGCGGGAAATCTATCTTGTTATATATATATTTTTTAAACTACTCAGAAATGAGTTAGAGCAATAGAAGGATGAATCCGAGATGGTTTTTTAATACCAAACTGGATAAACCATATCCGCAATAGGTAATTAGTTTGGAAAACACGTTGTCCTACAAGTGTTAATAGTGGACTCCATCATCAAGAGAAAAGCATGTGACCCTTATCCTAATCTTCACAACTTACTGCCATATGAAATCAGGCCCTGTAGCTTTTCATGAATGTCTCGTGTTTGGATTTCTCCCAAAGATTGGTATCCACTTATCTTCTATAATACAATTATGTAAGATATGATACCATGTGCGTTTGTTTTCTTGTTCATATGTCCCAGACTATTAAGTACCTTGGTATGCCTTCTTATATATACCCTTCTACGTGCCTAATACAACCACATCTTCCTAGAAATTAATCTACATACTCATTCAGAAAGGAGCGATTCTTTGAATTTTTTTCCTTCCTTCAACAACACTTTACAGTGAACATCCTCTAGCTTCCTTGAAATCATGGCCATCCGTATGCCTCGTATCATTCAAGCAAGACAAATTCTCAAACGATCCCCCTCTAATGGTGACAGCACTCCCGCATCTATGGATATCCCCAAAGGCTATTTTGCCATTTATGTTGGGGAACAAGAGAAGAAGCGGTTTGTAGTCCCTGTATCAATATTAAGCGAGCCTAGATTTCAAGAGTTACTGCATCAGTCAGAGCAAGCGTTTGGATACAACCATCCCATGGGCGGGATCACGATACCATGTAGTGAAGACGTATTCACCGATCTCGCTTCTCGTTTTGGAGCATTTTGACTTGTGTAGATCGGTATCTTTCTGACAAAGTTTTGTAAGCAACAAGACAGTAGTGAGCTTTTGTAGTTGTAAAGTTAGATCGTTGTTACAGATTAATGAAACTTTAATTGGATATTATTTTGAGTTCATGATATACTAATTGTTATAAGAGGTGGTTTAGTACACAAATAAAGCTACTTAGTAGCCAGTTATAAAAGTTGAAGGGGATACTTACAACCAGAATTGCATGCTCTTATAGTTTGACTCAACCCTATAATCCGATCTATCAGCAAACATTTCTACCTATTCCACATTCAGTCATGTTTTAAAAAAGGCAATGGCTACACATGTATAAGTCATAACCTTGGTAGACAATACAGTGTCCGTTTGAATGTTTCTGCTGCTTGAAACTCCAATTATATAAATTACCACCATCAAAGAAAGTGTCCTGCCTAATAAACTTGTTGGTGCTCATGGATTAATTACTGTTTTGGGTCCACATAAACACATGACAGTGAACGCATAGGCTGGTAATAGAACCTTGAATGAGCTTCCGAAATATAAAACAAAAACAAAATTGATACACAAAAACTTTACCGAAGTTCATAAAGGTTCCATGATACGATTTTAACGCAGGCATTCCATAATTTGTTGCGTACTTTTATTATGATTAGTGTGACTGAGGCGGGTAACAAACATTTATCAGCTGGTTCTGGTTCTGGTAACTTGAAAACTAAATAATACAAGAAATGGATAATTTGCGTTTGTTACTCTCAACTGTTGGTCTCCTTAAAATGGCGGGAATTCTATTTTGTTATATATATTTTTTAAACTACTCAGTAACACTTCAAGAATGGACCACCTTTAGCGGCGACAGCTGTCGTCGGTATTGGTTGAAATTGTCGCCAGTATTAACCTTTAGCGGCCACACATCGCCGGTAAATGGTCACCGGTATTGGTATTGGTCGGCCGCTATTGGCCTCCTGTCGTCGCTAAAGGTCAGCGTCGCTGGTATAGATCTTAAACCTTTAGCGACGACACATGTCGTCGCTAAAGGGTCGCCGGTATTGACCATGGTCGGTAAAGGTTGTAAGGCAATAGCGGCGACACGTGTCGCCGCTAAAAGTCTTTTTTTTAATACAGCAGCTGTATATACAGCACTCAGCCACTTTTTCGGCCCAAAAACAGAACCTGCCTATTTCAAACCACATAAACATACGCCATGGACATATACTAAAGGTAATATAATTAAAAACTATGTTTAAGTCGTACATTATAATCCTACAACGTTTAATTAAATCATACATTAAAAACAACAGGTCACTCGTCATCGAATTCATTATCGAATAAGTCATCAGAATCGTAGTCTTTTGACTTTCCTTTTCCTTGTGAAGCAAGATAGTTCTTAAGTTGGTTAAAAAAGGACGGGGTTTGGAGCAAGCTGTTAACAAAATCCTACAATAATAGATATCAAAACGTATATTAGCATATTAATTAACGCTACCAACATATATTTAACAAGGAAACATGCGTTCGTTTGTCATTTTATAAATTGTGTAGTTTACCTCAAAAAAGGATTCTTGCGTCCGAGCTTGTGAAGACGACATGTTCGTGGACGTGTTGGAAGAAGGTTTAGGCCCCATCCCGCGGTACCATCCTTGCCGCTCTCCCAACGCTTCCTGATACGGGGCAATTGGAGGACCATCACCACTCCATTCATTTGTGGCATGTTGTATGTTCCGCTGTACTTTACGAAGATGATTAAATATATATGGGTATATATATATATATATATATATATATATATATATATATATATTTGTTATAGAAAATAATACTTAAAAGAAATACTTACGTAATTTTGTTCAGCAACCGGATCAACCCAATTCCCTTGATTGTCCGTGTGGGTTTTAGCATACGTAGGTACCCAGTCCATATCCTATCCTGTTTAACATTAAACTTAGATTAGACATTAAATAAAAAAAGCTTACACACACGCACACATACATAAAACATTACATTTTTTATAGGCGGTGCTACCATACGACGATGTCCCTCCACGGTATGGGAATTGTTGTTTCTCGCGTACTAGTTTGTTGGCCTTGCTTCTTTTAATATATTTTTCATGCCGAAAACCTTTATTGGTTCTCAACCAGTTTTCATAGGGCATATCCGCGGGATGGTATGCTCTTGCCCTCTCAAGATCATCGTAACCTCCCTCGCTCTCAAATAATTTTCTAGCTTCATACTTGCGGTCACTGTACCGCTTCATAAGCACAGCCCTAATACCACCCGTCAAGTTTCTCGCCTCATAATCACGTTCCACTTCATCAAAATTGAACTTTTCCTACAAATTAAATAAAAAAGTAAAAAATATCATATATAAAAAAGTGGTTTATGAGGGCATCCTTGTAATGTTGCTCAACGTTATCCCATCCAATTTTATGGAACGGGATGGTCCGCCACGTATACAGGCCGGCCTCCCGTGAAAACATATCTCTTGATTTACCAATAGTCAAACGTAAGCGATACAGCCCCCCCCCCCCCCCCCCCCGCTTTTACCAGACGTCGTAGTTTTTCGTTTTTGGCTTTCCCCCTAACCCTATTCGGGGGAACTGCTGCAATTAAAACAAAAATAATTAGTAACAACATTTATAATATATAAAATATAAGGACTACAAATTAATTTAGTAAAAGACTTACCGTCAGTCTCGTGCGTGCCACGAAATCCACCAGGAGGCGGTGATCGGGCGGTGGATCACCAGCGCCGTCACCCCATGTCCCCAAGGGGCCACATCCGCCATCAGATAAGCGAATATAAGCAATACCGAAAACATAATCCCTATAAAGTTACAAATGTTACAACATGTGTATCTAATAGAAATTAAGGGAAAGTACAACAAGTGTAACTCAAATTCAAATAAATATTTCAAACAAGTGTTTATCAAATACAAATCAATATAAATTACAATAACTTTTCTTTTAGTCAGACTCCACATAATCGGGATCATCCTCATCACAATCAGCCTCGACCTCATCACAATCAGTCTCGACCTCAAACACTTCATCGACGGTAGCCGTTGGGGGATCAACTTCAATTGAAGGCTCACCCGCAGTAACATGAGAAGATCCAATTTGAATGTATTGGGTCAAGTCAATGACAAGTGGACAGTCAGATGAAGAGTTGTTGTCGACAACGTCAATATCTTCTAAGCCTTTGTCAATATTTTGAACCTTATTGACATCGTAATCACTTAATGGCCAATCCCAAATTCTTCGATGATTAACATTTTCGACTACCCACTTATGTTTATTTTTTTGGTTTTGAGACGTTTCTTGGATGAAGAACACTTGTTTGGCTTGCGAAGCAAATATGAGTTGATCGTCTTTGTCCCATTCATGTTCAGTGCTTATACTGGTGATATTATTGTCATGGTTTACACCCCTTTCGAGTATCAAACCACTTGCACCGAAATAGGAGAGTGGAATAATCATTTGTATAACGCAACTCAATAATTTCTTCTAATTGGCCATAAAATTTCACACCGTTCTCTCCAACCACTTCCACCCCAGAGTTTTGCGTTGCGCATTTTGCATCAAGTTCAAGTGTCTTAAACCTAACACCGTTGACTATGCAAGCAGTGTAAGTGTAAGCAGTCATTTTTCGCACAAATTGAAAGAGCATACAACTCCGGGTGGAATTCTGGAGAATTTTGTGTTTTCATCGAATGGACCTAACAAATATAGAGTAATAATGTTTGTTATATATGTATTACCTAGCAAGTGTAGAGTAATGAGTGCTATATATGTATTATACCTTATGGAGAAACCATCCCGGAAATTTGGTTTTAAGATCATCTTGGGGATGTGTATGTCTGAATTCACTACATTGATCACAAATATAAGAAAGGAATGAAAAACACCAATTAACAGATTATGAAAAGTTAAAGATAGAAACACTCACTTCATGTACTCCCTAACTTCTGCGCAGTTTTCGAGGACAAACCATTCCATCTTGCTTTTTTCGATGAATGATAGATATTTGTTCTTTGTTGCGCCAACAGGATGACATTTGGACTCAAACACCCATAACTTTCTTTTTTCAACAACGACATCATCGTCTATCTGGGCGATTGAACTTAGTCTGAACATCTTTAAGGTACATTGAACAAAATGTTAGAGCTTCTTCAAACACATAACTTTCAGCTATACAACCTTCAGGCCTTGCCGGGTTTTTGACATAGTTCTTTAGTTTTTTCATGTACTTTCAAATGGATACATCCATCTAAAAGCTACTGGACCTCCTGGAATCGCTTCATCAGGTAAATGCACAAGTAAAGGAACCATACTGTCAAAAAACGCAGGTGGATAGATCATCTCTAACTTGTATAAGATGGTAACAATGTCATCCTTTGCTTTCTTCATATCATCCACTGATAGTGTTCTAGAGCAAAGTTGCTTACAGAACATACAAAGGTCTACTATTGGTGTAGATGTATCTTTAGTCAAAAGCCCTCTAACCCCAATCGGTATCAAACGTTGCATGAGGATCTGACAGTCATGAGATTTCAACCCGGTAATGTTAGCATTGTTATCTGTCACCCTCTTACTGATATTAGATCCAAACCCATCTGGTAATTTAACATTTTTTATAAACTCACAAAAAAGTTTTTAATCAACGGACATGAATGAGTACTTTGGGTGGGGACTTAAGAACTTGCCACCCAATTGTTTCAGCCATTGTGTCGGCCGAATGTTTAGTTTTTCCAAGTTGGACAGCGCATTTGGCGTGTCTTTGCTCTTATCGTTCATTAGAAGAGTACCGAGCAAGATGTCGCATACATGTAAGTGCAGTTCCTGCCGGGTAACTGTCGCTTATCAGTTCTGGTCAACCAAAGCAGAAGTCCAAGTTAAAGTCAACCATAACGAAGAATTCAAGACCACATGAAGACCATGCATTGATCAAGGGGGAGTTGTTAAAGCACTTTGGGTGAAAAGTGCATACCTTCCAATTGTTATGGTCTTTAGGGTACATGTCTTGAAAGTTAGTCCAAGGTTTACCCTTGGACAACTTGTCCAAGTTTTAGGAAAACTTTTGTCTGAGTTTTATGTTTAGGGCAAAAGTCAGAGCTTTGTGTAGATTGTGTTGTCCGAACTTTAGTCCCTAGTCTATATATATGTGTTGTATAGGATTAGGGCAAAGGGACATAGACAAGAACGACAACGAGAGAAAGAAAGAAACTTGGTGCACCTCTCCAGAGAGACTATGTGTTAGTGAGAGAAAGCTAGGGTTTAGATTTTTGTGATCTAAATCCAGCTTGTAGATGATGTATACTCCTTTGGTTTGTGTAATCTGTGATGACTGATTCATCAATAAAGAGTTTCATCTTCTACATATTTCTATCTTGTTCATATTTTGTTCTTCATGTCTTGAATCAAGTGCAATGTTTGATGTATGTCATCGATCCAGTGCTTTCACAGTGGTATCAGAGCATGGTTACCGATTAAGAATGGTCTAACCGCCTTCTGAATCACCATTGCTCTTGATTTGATGTTTGTTTCCGCTAAACATCTTGAAGACTTGAAGATTTTGTAGAAAAGTCGAAGAAAATGAAGCTGTTCTTGGTTGTTTTGTTCTCCAAGTTGTTGCAGATATGAGGTTTGATCCAAAAATTGCTCTGTCCGAGTTTTCCTTAGTGTTAAACTTGTCTGAGTTTTTTTTTTTAAACTCTGTGTTTGTTGTTTCCGGGGTTTTGGTGAACTAGTGTGAAGTCACACTAGGGAGAAAGTCCGGAGACTTGTTTCTGATATTCATCATGTCCGAGTTTTATATTTTTCTTCTGTCCGAGCCTTAAAGGTTACAGTAGTCCGAGTTTTAAGTTTCAGTTTAAACGAGATAAAAGTTCCGAGTTGGTGTTCGGATGTTTGTTGATTAAAATTGTGGTATTCGGAGTTTTGTCCGATGATTATTATCATTATCCGAGGTTCAACAATTATGTTCCGATGATAATCATATCATTATCTGAGTTCGTGTTATCTCTGAAGTTTTAATAACATCTTCAGTACCAAGTTTTGAAATGACGTCCGAGTTTTACCCAAGTCCGAGTTGTATCGATGTTTAACAAATTGTTCTTTTATTCCGAGTTTTTTTTTTACCAAACAGTTCTGTTGTTCTGATGTTTTATCTGGAACTCCGAGCTTTGACTGCGAGGTTTAACTGTCCGAGGTTGATTTTTAAATTCCGAGTTTCATGTTTGAGTAGTGTTCTGTCCGAGTTTTGAATGTCTTTCTTTTTCCGAGTTTTTTAACTGAAAGTGTGTCTCCGAGTTTTTAAATGTAAATTATTCCGAGTTTGATACTTATTCAGAGTACTGTTGAGAGTCTTATTTACTCCGAGTTTTGCAGAGTCTCAATGTAGTTCCGAGTTTTGCAATCTTCTCATTGTCCGAGTTTTAACAATCTTCTGTGATTCTCATATTATCATTGTCCGAGTTTTGCAATATTATCATTGTCCGAGTTCCTTATTGTTGTTATGTATAGTTTGTGCGAGTTCTTGTCGTTAGTTCCTTATTCCGAGTTCTTGTCGTTAGTTGTTATTGTTGTTATGTATATTTTGAAACAAGTTCATAGTTTGGTCGATTAACTGTTTTGGGTTAATGGTCCGCCTTTTGAAACAATTTCGTGTGTATTGTTCCGAGTCTTATACTTATTCCGAGTTTTGAGTAAATGGTCCGACTTTGGAACCTGTTTACTTGTCCGAGTTTTAATAGTTAAATGTTAACAGTTTAAAATTTAACATGTTCGAGTTTCAGAACAATTTAACATGTCCGAGCTTTTTAATTGTTCTCGGTTTTTATTAAAAGTCCGAGTCTTGAAGATATCTCAACTCGGACAACTTAAAAGTCCGAGTTTTGAGAGTTCCGATACAGATCAACTGTACAAAGGTTTAAGATAGTTCCGCCCGAGGAAATCAACTCCGAATTTTAATTCTTTCCGAGGTTTAAGACAGTTCCGCTCAAAGTTTCTGAGTTTTGATACTTCCGAGTTTAACATGAGTCTCCGAGTTTTAAAACTTGAATATTGTTCTGAGTTTTACTTCCGCGTTCTAGAAGCTTAAGCAATGCCCGAATGCTAGTGCCGAGTGCTTTGGTAGCCACTCATTGCATAGTAATGGTGACACGGAAGCAAGCAGATTGTCTATGGTCTTGATTTCCCCCTGTGAATATGTCACACCCCCAAAATTCCACCATGCGGAGTACCACCGCTTGGAGGCGTGACGTGACCAGGATCGAGCCACCAATCATACTGAACAACGTATTTAAGTAAATAAAGCCAACCACAATACGATTGGTGACTAAAAGCTAGTTAACCAAGTTTTTAATTTAAACAGCGGAAGCGTAAACGTAAAGTCCAAAACATAAGTCCATAGTTTATAAGTTAAAGTTCAAAAATGCAAGTTTAATAAGTTCATAAGGATTTAAATGTTAAGCACGGAACGTAACAGTCCGTACACCACAACGACTCCTTCCTCGTGCAAGCTCCAAGCATCTAGCGACCTGTAAGGCATGTAACAACGAGTCAACAACAAAGTTGAGTGAATTCACAGCTGGTTGTTTAGTTATAGCATTTGTTTTGTAAATCATTTGTTTGTTTTGTAAATCATGTATCGTATAAATTCGTATCGCGGTGTTTCTGACATGTTTGCGAAGATTGGTGGGGGCTTCCTATTAAGTACCTTGGTATGCCTTCATATATATACCCTTCTACATGCCTAATACAACCACATCTTCCTAGAAATTAATCTACATAATCATTCAGAAAGAAGCGATTCTTTGAACTTTTTTCCTTCCTTCAACAACACTTTACAGTGAACATCCTCTAGCTTCCTTGAAAACATGGCCATCCGTATGCCTCGTATCATTCAAGCAAGACAAATTCTCAAACGATCCCCCTCTAATGGTTGCAGCACTCCCGCATCTACGGATATCCCCAAAGGCTATTTTTCCATTTATTGTAGGTCCCTCGGAGGTTGAGGTTAAACCTTATCCTTGTTGTGTTAACACACTAGCAAGTGCGGAATCCAAGCTAGAGTGCAAACCGAGATGAAACAAGCACAAACACAAGACACACAATATTCATCGATTAACACCACTTGTATTAATACGTATGAAGGTTCGGTTACAAGCTCAATGTTTACAAATCTGTTTTGTAAACTCTCTAACAGTGTGTGTGTGTTCTAGACAGAATGTTCTCTCTATCTCTCGAGTCTATCTTTCTGTCTCTGCGTGTCTAAAGTGAAGTGAACACACTACATGGGTATTTATACCCGTCACAGATTGTCTGTCCGAAGGATCCGATAGATGTATCGAAGGATTATCTATCGATGTGAAAGCTGTCGAAGGATCCACATAAACCTCGAAGGATGATCTATCGAGGTCCATCAATCATCCATCGAAGGTTCATCTTTCGAGCTCATCGAAGGATCTAAACTATCCTTCGATGAGACATCCTTTGGCACAGACATGTTACATTCATGAAATAACTGTTTGGCCAAGTCAAACCAGGAGGATGGTTGACTTGGTCAAACTTACAAGACTAACGGAAGACATCGTTTTATATCGACAAGATACAGACAAACTACAGACACAAGTGCACCAACAAACTCCCCCTTGGCTGTAGCTTTGTCTCGATCTTCGTTTCTTCAAGTCTCGGATGTCCTTTCGAGTCATCAATGTCGGAGGATCTTCAAAGTCTTCACGACTTGAAAGCAGAAAGTGTATCAACAAACTCCCCGTTTCATGTAGGAAGTGTGTTGACAAACTCCCCCTTAACATAAGCTCCCCCTTGAGTTATGCTCGTGAATGACTTGATCTTTAATGCTTGAGATCCTTGTGGTGTTGATGATGGTCAGCGGCAACTCGATCATTTTCATCTTTTGAGTGCGTTCACGTCGTGTCTTCATTCCGAAGCTTGTCATCGACCATGTTCTCCTTGCCTTTAGAATCTGCACATGCAAGAAATCTAAACGCGTAATGAGAACAACTGCTTGGAATAGTTAGTATACACAAATGACACACGAATGACCATGTCACAATCAAACACCGTCCGACAGTTTGAAAGTTTAATAAATTTGTCAATTTTAGATTTAACTTTCAAAGACTTGCAAATTTCGACCGTTTATGAAGATTAGTCAGTTCAGTTTCCGTTCAGAATTCAGGCAACGAAGATTTGAGTTCCAACATCGTACGATCGAAAATAAAATAGAAATAAAATCTTTTTGGCTTTTATAAAGTTTATATTAAAACACACCTAAAATCTTTTTGGTATTTTTGAATAAATTAAAAGACAACAATTTTAATATCCTTTGAGTGTTATCAAACGACATCACCGCTAATGTCGTGCTGATATGCACCAAACGACGAAACTGTTTAAAATAAAACAATAAAGGTTAAGCAGTAAATAAATATATACAGACATTCTTTTTGCGAGTTTCGAGGGTAAGAGAATCATATCAGTGTACGGTCATGTCAAAACACTCTTGTTGTTCAGTTAGTTAACATTAAGATAAGCATCCTATAACAATTATCGGTATTGTTGTCCACTTAAGCTCAACTTATCAGATGTAATCATGGCGAGGGGATACGTTAAGGTATGATTTATACTTACCGACCGGTGTTCATCCACATCACGACACATTCCCGTATCAAGGTATGCACGAGGGTTCATCTTACCGGTGAGTATACCGATTATCATCTGTTTGACCGTATATGATGTGAGATACTCACTTATTTTGATTTGAAAACAAGCCCTATGTGATATAATCACTTATTGATGAGGAACTTGATTTTCATATGCATGAGGGCACAGGAGCAAGTCCGTGAACAGGTCAGTACTTTCGTACAGCAGAGAGACGAACTTGACTCCCGGATAAATGTGATATATTATCACTTATTTAGGTCGAATGCAATATGTACACGTATGTATAGTATCATGGAAGATCTAGACTTGCGTCCCCGTTATTTTTCGGTAAAAGATACAACCATGATACCCATATGATAAGCAGCATAAAGACCGAATATCTCTGAACCTCGGCAATCTATCAAACGAAATTTCGGTACTAAGACCATATGCCAATGAATGGTTCCCACCTGGTCTTCAGTCGATTTAAGTTTATATCACCCTGCACACTTTAAAATGATTGTGAGCCTACCGATACATCTTATATAGAGCTGCTTATCGTTTTTCATTTAAGGTTTAAAGAGGTTTGGATAGACCACTGATGTACTATCATTTTCTCTTTTGCTCGCCAGGAAACTCATTTTTGTTTTTCTATTGTTTTTGTGTTTGTTAAAATTTTTCGATGTTTTTGTATTTTCGAATTTTGGATTTACTCCCCCTAAAATCAACAAACTAAGATAAATTTAAAACACAAAGGTATTTACAAAAAAATGATTTTCCAATGTTGGTTTACTCTTGCTTGACCTTAATGCCGTTTACCAATAATAAAAAGTCAAATCTTGATTTGTCAAATGCTTTGGTAAAAAGGTCGGCACGTTGGTCGTCGGTGTGGACCTTAACAACATCGATTAGCCTTTTCTCAAAGCAATCACGTATGAAGTGATATTTGATTTCGATGTGTTTGGTCTTTGAGTGCTGCACAGGATTTCTAGTGATCTGTAATGCAGCAGAATTATCAACGTAAATAGGAGTAGTTAGGAATTCAAAACCGTAGTCGCGTAATTGTTGTTGGATCCAAAGAACTTGGGAGCAACAACTTGAGGCAGCAATGTATTCAGCTTCGCATGTTGATGTAGCGACGCACGTCTGCTTCTTGCACTTCCATGTGACTAGGCGATTTCCTAAAAACTGACATCCAGCCGTTGTGGATTTGCCGTCGATTTTGCATCCGGCATGATCAGAATCACTGAATGCGATCAAGTCAAAGTTATTATCCCTAGGGTACCATAGACCGGTGTCAGGGTAACCCTTCAAATAGCGAAAAATCCTTTTTACAGCTGCAAGATGTGAGGCCTTCGGGTTGACTTGATATCTGGCAAGCAGGCACGTTGGGTACATTATGTCTACCCTTGATGCTGTGAGGTACATAAGAGATCCGATCATTGCGCGATAGTATGAGGGGCTAACAGCTTCACCCTTCAAGTCTGGAGTAATTCCATGATTTTGTGGCAGTGGGGTACCAATGGGCGTTGCATCAGACATCTGGAACCGGCTCAAGATGTCACCAACATATTTAGTCTGATGGATGAATATCCCAGACTCAGTTTGTTGCACTTGTAGGCCCAAGAAGAAGGTCATTTCCCCCATAGCACTCATCTCGAATTTATCCTGCATAATGCGCTCGAAATTCCTACACAAAACATCATTAGTAGAACCAAAAATAATATCATCAACATATACCTGTACCAGAAGAAGATCTCCATCTTGTTCTTTGATGAAGTGAGTACAATCGATAAGACCTCTTCGAAAACCGTTCTCCAGCAGATAGTTAGATAAGGTTGCATACCAAGCTCGCGGTGCTTGATGAAGACCATAGAGAGCTTTGTTGAGCAACCAAACCCGATAGGGATGGATAGGATCTTCAAAACCTGGGGGCTGTTCGACGTACACCTCTTCTTCAACCACACCATGTAAGAATGCACTTTTCACGTCCATCTGATAAACCTTGAATCCTTTGAATGAGGCATAAGCCAGAAAGATCCGAATTGCTTCCAGACGTGCAACAGGTGCATAGACTTCGTTGTAGTCGATCCCTTATATCTGACGAAAACCTTGAACGACTAAACGTGCTTTGTTCCGAATAACCACTCCACGGTCGTCCTTCTTGCATTTGAAAACCCATCGAGTGCCAATTTTCTTGTAGTTCTCAGGTCTTTCAACAAGCTTCCAAACACCAAGCTTTTGAAATTGCTGCAATTCTTCCTGCATGGCTTCAACCCAAGCATTGTCTTTCAACGCTTCTTTCCATGATTTTGGTTCTTCTTGTGACACGTAACACGCGAAGGACCAGTCATTCTGAAGACCAGATTCTCTTATAGCTGAATACAAACCAGCATTCCGGTTGTTTCTCAGCTGATTACGTGTCTGCACACCGCGATGGACATCTCCTATAATATTCTCCTGGGGGTGGGTATCGTGAATCCTCATTTCAGGATTTTCTGACACACGTGCATTGATACCCAAATTGTTAAGATTAAGATCAACAACCAACTCCACACCAGGAATGTGTGTAGAGGTGGATGCATTCCCTTCAGCAGTGTCTACATTCTGCATATGAGGTGTATCAACAGAGGCACCTTGAACAGGAGCAGCTGGAGCCGAAGATCCTTCAGCTGCATCATGATATTTATCATCTTCAGAGGATTCATTATAATCAGCAGCATCTTCATAAACCTCATTTTGAACCATATTGTTGACAGACGAAGAAGCTTGTGGGTCAACAACAATAGGTCTAACCAAAGGCGAGTCAGCAGCGTTGTCACTTTCCAACAACATCCTAGCCGCTGCTGACTCTTCGTCAAAGGTTGGCAGATTGAAGGAGTCAAATAGCCCATCATAATCGAACATCCACGGATCACCCGGAGCCCTAACAGGACTCGTGTACCTTTGAACCCTCACTTCACTCCATAGCTCAATCTTTTTGGTAGCCAGATTCCAAGCACGAAAATTCGGAGTAGCATATCCAAGGAAGAAACCCTCGATAGCTTTAGCTCCAAACTTTCCATCCGGCTCAATCATAGTACATGGAGCACCAAACAGTTCTAGGTAAGAAAGATCCGGTTTCCTTTTCTGAAGGAGTTCGAAGCAAGTTTTGCCATGTCTCTTTACTGTAAGAACTCTGTTTAACGTGTAGCATGCAGCCGATACAGCCTCCCCCCAGAATTGAATAGGGAGTTCCGACTCTACTAACATTGTTCTTGCAGTTTCGATAATCGTCCGATTCTTCCTCTCCGCGACACCATTTTGTTGTGGAGTATAACGAGAACTGTACTCATGAAGAATGCCTTTAGAAGTACAAAACTCATCCATAACTTGATTCTTGAATTCGGTTCCATTGTCGCTTCGGATCCTCTTCACTTTCAACGAATAGAGATTCTCCAACATTGTAAGAAGATCCTTGAGGAAGCCAGGAGTTTCACTCTTGTGTGCCATGAAGGATACCCAAGAAAATCTAGAATAATCATCAGTAACAACTAGACAATAAGCATCTCCGAATGTTATCTTGTGTTTCATAGGTCCAAAAAGATCCATATGAAGACGTTCGAGAGGTATGCTGACAGTGTTGATTTTCTTCAAAGGGTGAGACTTCTTTGTTTGCTTCCCCTTTTGGCACGAGACACAGATATCTTGTAGATGAAAACTTCTCACAGGCACACCATTCACAAGATTATTTTTCACCAAATGGTTCATCTTTCTCAAGTGAATGTGTCCCATTCTTCTGTGCCAAGATATAGACTCCTTTTCCGTGGCTTTTGAGACAAAGCAAGTGACTTGTGCAGATGTTGTAATCGCTTGGCTCATGTCGAGAATATAAAGATCATTAACTCTCGGAGCCGATAAGAGAATCCATTCTTGTGGAATTCTGAATCCAGGTTTCAGCACATAGCAGCCGACATCATCAAAATGCACGGAGAATTTTTTATCGCAGATTTGCGACACACTGAGAAGATTATGATCAATTTGCTTAACATAATTGATCTTATCAAAGCACACAATGCCATTGGAGATACTTCCCTCTCCAGGGATGAATCCGCCTTTGTCTCCCGCAAATGCGACATACCCTCCTCTAATATTTCTCACGTCGTATAAGAGCCGTAAGTTGCCAGTCATGTGTCTGGATGCTCCACTATCAACAATCCAGTGACTATTAATAGTTCCTCCTGGAACACCCTGCACATGTCATTTAAAAACATCATTTGAGGATGGGGACCCAAGCCTTAGTGGTCTTGGGTCGTCCCTGAGCATCACGAAACGTGATATCAATCTCTTGATGGTTTTCAAGAACAACTGCTCCCCCTGAATTGTCACCCACCTTAGGTAACCAAGTTTGTTTTTGCCTACCAGTTTGAGTGTTGTAAACAGTTTTTGAAGATTCTGGTTTTACAGGTTGTGACACACTTGGTTCCCTTTTAACTGTTTTAACTTCAGATTTCAAAGCTTTTTCAACAGTTTTCATGTTCTTACGTCGTTGTTTAGTTTCTTGTTCTTTTACTGTTCGTTTATCATGTTTAGGTGAAACTGACCGACGTTGAGGATGAACTGTTTCAGGTGGAGCTTTCTCAACAAATTTATTCTTTGGAGCATTTGGGCAGTTTTTGATGATGTGCCCAAATTCTCCACATTTAAAACATGTTCTCCTTTCAACAAATTTAGGAGAACTTGATTGACCACAAGATGTCGAACCCGTGGAACCTGAGGTACTAGCCTTTTCATCACTCCCATTTGTGCATTGAGTGTAATTGTTATCAATGTTACGTTTTAAGATCGTGACCTGTTGTACAAAATCAGTGTTTGATTTATTCTCAAAAGTCTCAATCTTATCAGTACCTGTGGATGCCACGATTTTGACACTTTTTGCTTTCTTTTGAGATCGAGCTCCTTTTGTTTCAGATTTCATCTAAGAGACTTTATGCTTTTGAGCTCGTTTGACTGGTTGTTTACCATTAGAAGCACTAGGTTGTTGAGTGGTTGAAGATTTTTGATTACCAAACTGTTTTCTAATCTCAGCCTTAGGAATTGGATCACATTGTGTTACAACAATTCCCGGAAGTGTTTTTCCCAAAAATTTGTTTGTGTTGTCTTCAAAGACTTTATCAATCAGAGATTGATTTACATTTTTAATTGGGAAATCGTGATCTGAGTAGATTTTATCATCTCCAACCAATGTATACAACACATTACTGCTTTTAACAGTAGACACACATGTCTTATCAACTTTGACAGAATTAATCAATTGTTTCTTAACAGATGAGACATCAGGAGTATCAGGATCACAAAGAATGTGATTCTCTCGTGGAATAACTACTCCTTTCATCTTGTTAAGCGATTTATCCTGATCACTTACATCCAATTCTGATTCATCATCCGATGTCTCATAGTCCTCGATAATTGGAGGACTTTGCTTCATGGATGATGAAGTTTCTTGTTGCTTAGAGGATGTGTTTGAAGAATTGTCCGGTTTGAACCCTAGGACAGTAGCAAATTCCTCAACATCAAGAGGCACACTGGGTTCATACCGAGGCATTTCCTCCTCATCAGGCATCTTGGTATAGTTATTCATCAAAGGGGGCGGACATTTCTTATACCCTATGCCTTTCTGATTTCCCTTCGGTTGTTGAACATCGATGATGTGATCAAGCACAAATTGGGAGTTAGAATAACTCTCCAATTTTTGTTTGATTGCATCATGCTCGCATTGGGCAATGGCTAATTGCTTCTTAGTTTCTTCCACAATGTTAATGTATTCATTTATACTTACTTGCTTGTGGTAAACTACTTTGTTCACTTCGGACACATTTTTCTTTAATGTTTCAATTACTGATTTAAAATCTTTTTCGTTCCGAGTTAAAGCCATATTTGCCTCTTTGCATTTGGAAAGTTCAATAACCAAATTTTGATTATGACTATGAAGCTTTTCTAGTTCAAGCTTCATTTCAGCACATGATTCACAAACACTAGGAGCAGGAGGTTCAGAATTTACCTAACTCGAAGAGGCTGACACATTTGTCATAAATGCAGTTTGAAAAGAAAAAGATCCGTCTTCAGAAAAGAACTTTTCCATTTCCCTGGATGCAGTAGCAGCCTTCTTGATCAGAATTGATTTATGACATATGAGTTCATCAGCTTCATTCGATAAATCCTCAACACTAGAACCTACTTCCTCCTTCACATCAGACTCTGATTGATTATCCCCAGAAACAGAGCCTTCTTCATCAGAACTTCCAGAATAACCAGAACTGTCATCACTTTCAGAGGACTCTTCTTTATGAACATGCTTGATGTGATTGATGATCTTTGCATAACAAGCTGTTCCACTTCCTTGATCACCTTCACCAAACTGCACAGACCAGTCACATCCCTCATCAGCTTGAACAGTCAAAGCCCGATTGGGATTTGAAGTTCCAGGCTGGCCCTGATTGTTATTAACTACCACAATCCTCCTTTCACGGTTTTCTTGCTGGGCATTCACATTTGTATTACTCATCTGGTTTCTGAAAGGGTTGTGATTGCCTTGTTTTGTTGGTCGAGTGCACTCACGTTTGAAGTGCCCTTTATTACCACAATGGAAGCATGTAACAGCGTTAATATCAAACCCATACTTTGTATCTTTCTTTCCTTCCAACGAAGTTCTTCCAGTTCGAGCCATGAAATCTTTTGCCCTTCTCACTGCACTAGCAAAAGCCCATTTGATATCCATCAACTCCATTTCTTCCTTGTCGATCTGTTGATAATCTTCATTGGTCATGTTGATGTTTCCAAGCTGACCTGCTACCAAACCACAGTAAGCACTGACCATTGTATTGATAATTTCCATATGCTCCTTAGCAACTTCAATGCTGATGTGTGAAAGGTTTGAATTATCGACTCGGATTGTGTTCGGGTTTTGAGGTTGAGGATTGTTTGTATAATGAGCCTGCTGTTGTTGTTGTGGTGGTTGGACTTGTGGCTGTGTTAGGACGGGAATGTAAGACCTCGGATCAAAAGCCGGAGCAGCTGTTGATTGAGGAAACGGAAGAGAACTTGTGTTGGACACAAATGCAGTTTGCAGTTTAGGTTGCTGAGCTGCAGCGGATCTTGCCAAAACATCGAAGCCTGGAAGGTACATTTCTGTATTCTGAGGAGCGGGAGCTCGCTTTGCTTTCCTGATTTCTTCATCATTTTTATGTTCCAGTTTCTGAATGAACTCATAGATGTTAACCGTGTATAGAGTTCCAGTATGCTTCAACAACTCAATAAAAGAACTCCATTTTGGAGGTAAGGCGTTAGCAAACCTATTCACCATGTCTTGTTGAGTAGATACAACCCCATAAGCACACATTTCACTAATCAAATGATAGAACCGTGTTGTCATATCATTTAGAGTTTCGTTTTCCAAAAACTGAAACGATTCAAACTCTTTCTTCAACAAATCATGACGAGACTTTCGAGTAGCTGCATTGCCTTCTCCTCTAGCAACTAAGGCATCCCACAATGTTTTCGTGGTCTTGCAGTAGGAGAACTGATGATAGATATCTTTGTTGAGTGCTTGTGTAAGTGTAGCAAAGGCCTTTTTCTCCAATTCATAAGCCTTCTTGTCATTTTCGAGCATGTTAGCATAACCTTCTGAAGTGGACGCTGCAACCTCAAGATTAGCATTGAATGCATTGATGAAACATGTCCAAAGATCGGTGCTTTGCCCTTGAACATACGTGTGAAAGCGGTTTTTCCATGATGGAAAGTCGTTCATATGGTTCAACTTTGGTGGACGATTGTTGCTGCCCGTTTCGCTCTCACTAATCAAAAGATTTTGAATGCTTTGACTTTGATTGGATACCAATGCCCATTGACTTGGACTGATTGATTGCGGTGGAAACATACTTTTCGCCCAAGCAGCAGCAGAGGTTAGTTCTTGACTAGATTGTGAGTCAATACTTCAGTCCCAAGGACTTGTACAACTCATTTTGATGAGATACTAATAGAAGACCTTAACAAACACAAACTTGTTAAATTCAAACAGACAAGAATCGAAAGATACAATTTGTTCGAAGGATCAACAGTGTTCGAAAGATCACTGTTGAGTTTCGAACAACTACTTCGAAAGATTCACAATTGACAGATCCTTATCTTTCGAACAATGATTTCGAAGATTCACAATTGAAAGATCCTTATCTTTCGAGCAATTATTTCGAAAGATTCAAAATTTAAAGGTCCTTATCTTTCGAATATATATATATCCTTCGAATAGATTCCTTGGTTCGAAAGATAGATCACAGACTTCGAAAGATGTTCGAAGGATGGTTATCTGTCGAACCTCCTTTGATCGAAAGATAATCTTTCGACTTCGAAGGATATCTTTCGAATGGGACTGACACAGCTGACACAAAGTTGGGGTTGGTAGAAATCTTTCGGCAGAAAGGTATGGTCAGACCCTACCTTTTCACCAAACAGGATTTGACAAATAAAATATTCCGTAAAAGGAAAGCCTTATCCAGAAAATCCGGTCACCGGAGCAAGCCGGAAATATGGCCGGAAATTACCAAGTTTCTTAAAAACAAGTTTTAAGTTACCCAACCCGTTCCTTAACACACCCGGTTAGTTTAGAACACGTTTTTATGTTTAAAAAATCCAAGAAAAACACTAAAAACGGGTGCTAAACAAACACTCCAAAGTCTTGTACAAACCCGGTTTTTAACAAGGAAAAGAGCCACGACTCTGATACTACTTGTAGGTCCCTCGGAGGTTGAGGTTAAACCTTATCCTTGTTGTGTTAACACACTAGCAAGTGCGGAATCCAAGCTAGAGTGCAAACCGAGATGAAACAAGCACAAACACAAGACACACAATATTCACCGATTAACACCACTTGTATTAATACGTATGAAGGTTCGGTTACAAGCTCAATGTTTACAAATCTGTTTTGTAAACTCTCTAACAGTGTGTGTGTGTTCTAGACAGAATGTTCTCTCTATCTCTCGAGTCTATCTTTCTGTCTCTGCGTGTCTAAAGTGAAGTGAACACACTACATGGGTATTTATACCCGTCACAAATTGTCTGTCCGAAGGATCCGATAGATGTATCGAAGGATTATCTATCGATGTGAAAGATGTCGAAGGATCCACATAAACCTCGAAGGATGATCTATCGAGGTCCATCAATCATCCATCGAAGGTTCATCTTTCGAGCTCATCGAAGGATCTAAACTATCCTTCGATGAGACATCCTTCGGCACAGACATGTTACATTCATGAACTAACTGTTTGGCCAAGTCAAACCAGGAGGATGGTTGACTTGGTCAAACTTACAAGACTAACGGAAGACATCGTTTTATATCGACAAGATACAGACAAAGTACAGACACAAGTGCACCAACATTTATGTTGGGGAACAAGAGAAGAAGCGGTTTGTAGTCCCTGTATCAATATTAAGCGAGCCTAGATTTCAAGAGTTACTGTATCAGTCAGAACAAGAGTTTGGATACAACCGTCCCATGGGCGGGATCACGATACCATGTAGTGAAGACGTATTCACCGATCTCGCTTCTGGTTTTGGAGCATTTTGCCTTGTGTAGATCGACAAAGCTTTGTAAACAACAAGACAGTAGTGAGCTATTGAAGTTGTAAAGTTAGATCGTTGTTCCAGATTAATTGGATATTATTTTGAGTTCATGATGTACTAATTGTTACAAGAGGTGGTTTAGTACACAAATAAAGCTACTTTGTAGCCAGTTATAAAAGCTAAAGGGGATACTTACAACCAGAATTGCATGCTCTTATAGTTTGACTCAACCCTATAATCCGATCTATCAGCAAACATTTCTACCTATTCCACATCCAGTCATGTTTTAAAAAAGGCCATGGCTACACATGTGTAAGTCATAACCTTGGTAGACAATACAGTGTCCGTTTGAATGTTTCTGCTGCTTGAAATTCCAATTATATAAATTACCACCGTCAAAGAAAGTGTCCTGCCTAATAAACTTGTTGGTGCTCATGGATTAGTTACTGTTTTGGGTCCACATAAACACATGACAGTGAACGTGTTGGAAATCCGAATTAACATTGTGGTGAATAACTGGATTTCCAATATCACTTGCAGCGGAATTGATCGAATGGAAAACAGACATTTTAATGAATATCAAACAGCAACTAGGAAATTGAGTTTACAAACGAGAAAATGAAGGATTCAAAGGACAATTCTATGGCATATGAAATTGTCTTGGTAACCCGGAGTAGTTCCCGGTAAAACAATATTTAAACATACAATTTGGCGGTTAATTTAGGCGGGTAACTGCCTTGACGGTTTGATCACCCGCTTATCGTTGATCCGCATATCATCCTATCTTACATAACGAGTACATATCATAACATAACGGTTCTAATAATGAAATAACATAACTAAGTTTAATAATTTGATATTTCTAACACAACCCCCTTAAACTTTGGTTATGTTATAACTGTGTTCCATGACGCTGCGATTAGCATCATCCACAGCCTTCCTGACGTGATCAAAGTTAAAACGTTTCCTCTTCTTGTGAGCATTCCAGTCATCTACACTGCCCTTCCGAGTAAATAGTGCATATTGTGTTGCATCACCATTGCCTTGATCATGAACTGCTGCATCTTCTGCACTTTTAGTTCTCCTGTGATGACCCCCTTTGATATCTGCTTCATCATTCATCATTTCCTTTACATGAACTTCCTCTTGGACTGACTTGAACTTATAGTAATATTCCAGAACGTCGAGATACATGGCGTATATGATCCTTATGTAGTCTCCATCTTGATATTCAAATCCTAAGTCTTTAGCGATAATCGGCCATGTGTTGTCAGTAGTAATCTCTCGGTATCCTCCGTCTCTTATGACCAAGATAAACAAACTTAACAAGTCAATCTTCTTTTGGTTCGGAGAATAAGGAGGGATTGGCCTGGACGTTACTCCCATGTATACACTCAAGAACCAACGAACCATTTCTTCAAATTTCTTTTGTAGATCTAATTTGTACTTGAAAACATATTCCCTATCATCTAGCATATCTATTAATGCTTTGCAATCTGCAAATTCATTAAATTCTAATGCCTTCAAGATAAGTAGATTCCAGTCAATTTCATTCTCATCCGAAACATTTAGTGTCTCAAAATAAGAATTCAGATATTCTGCTTTGAATTGTTCGTCGACAGTTCCCAGTTCCTGCAATCTTCGTTTCTCATTTGCACTCAATTCTTCCTCCTTCGTTAAACCAGTTTTATCGTTTATTGAGTTTATTACCGGGGTTGAAAACATGGGATATATCTTACATTTATCACCGGATCTTTTGACCGTAAAACCTTGTAATGTAAGTTGATCAAGGCTTAAGACATTACGATCAATTTCCGGTGAATAATATACACTTTGAATGTTCAGCGTTTCATTCCCTGTTTTCAAATCAACCGACCCTACTCCTCTTATAAACAAAAAATTGTTCATACCCGATCTTGTCTCTACACCCATCATGTGTTTCACCCTTTTGAAAACATTTATATTGCCAGAAAAATGATGATTGAACGTCGGATTAACATACCATATTCCTGCCCATTGTCCGCCATCAGTGCCGGTGACAATCATCTCATCTTTGCAGTGAACATCTTCTTCCTTCCGTCTGATCCCAACATTGATAGCCTGTTTTAACAGTTGGGATGTTTCGTCATTATCTTTTGCCATACAGTTGTAAATCTGATGGCCTGGTAAGTGACAATAATAACAGAGGCGAACACGAGGAATTCGCTTGTTCCTTTCATTAATTTCATCGGTGCAATGTTGACAAGGAAGAGTGGTAGAGGTTTCATTGATTTCGGTTTGTTTTCCATGAGTGGCTCTGATACCACTTGTTAGAAATCCGGACAGCGGAAGTCGGTGATACTTCTATCATCGATAACATCATCATCATCGTATTCGTGTGTGTTTGATATGAACGTACAGAGAATAGAATAACTGAATGGATATTATGAATATCTTGGTGCCGAGAGAAGTTTCCCGGCAATGTGTATATATACATCAGACATAATACGGTTATGCGGTGGTTATGAAACGGTGTCACTGTACCGACGTAACCCCCCGATAATTATTGCCACTTATACATATAGACATAAGTTTAATTATCCTAATGATACTTAATACATAATAAACTAACGAAATTAAGTTTAATATTCCAACACACTCCCCTAAACTTAATTCAGTTTTAGAGAGTGCTTGAGAATACTTTTGTTGGCTTCGTCCAAAGCTGTTGCTGCTTGTTCTTCGTCGAAACGTCTCCTTTTTCTGCAGCTTTTCCATTCCTTCTTGTTTGGTAACGCAGCCACCACTTGAGTTTCTCTCCATTTGACCTGCAACAACTTCTCGTTTGTCACCTTGACTCCGGCTTTGTCTTGAAACATCATCGTTCTTCACCGTCTCTCTGCGTCGATGATAACATACCTTCTCTTTGAATTTATCATAATGCGTCCATGAATCTAACATGAATTGTTTTGTGATGCCGTGTACGGTAATGTTATTGCTCATTTCCCATTTTGTCACAGAAAGTCTTTTAATTGTCGTTAATGCCACTTCAGTGTCGCTAAATCGTTCTGTCGCTATCTTTCTTCTCTTGTCACTTACTGCCGTCACTAACTCTGGATATCCTTTCTTTCCTCTTTGTTCCCGCCTTTTCTGCATCCTTCTCTTCTTCATTTAATGTTATTGCTCATTTCCCATTTTGTCACAGAAAGTCTTTTAATTGTCGTTAATGCCACTTCAGTGTCGCTAAATCGTTCTGTCGCTATCTTTCTTCTCTTGTCACTTAATGCCGTCACTAACTCTGGATATCCTTTCTTTCCTCTTTGTTCCCGCCTTTTCTGCATCCTTCTCTTCTTCATTTTAACGTCTGATGTTCCTCTATTTTGATGATCCTCTATTTCAATTCCTTTCATATCTTCATCCTTCGTCCCTTTCTCGATATCTCGGTTCTTGTTCTTCATCCGGTTGTCCCCGGGATCGCTTAATTCTGATCGCAATTCTCCGATCTCCAACCATTCCCGTTCTCGTTCCATTTCTCTGTTCTGATCATGGAACATCTCCTTTTCTTTCATATCTTTATTTCGGTGATCTTCCTTGTTTACATCACCATGAGAATTGAAATCTCCCATTTCTATTTCGGTTGTTTCTTCTTGTCTCTCTTCCGTCTCTCGTTCCAGTAACTCGATCTCGCGTTCTAATTTCATTAGAATCTCTCGCTTCATTCTTGTAACCATTCGTGATCGCGAATTCGTGCGATCGGGATTAGATTCTTGTCCGTCTTCATATCCCCTGTTTTCCTGCATCTTACCGTTCAGTTTTTGAACATCTTCACAGGCCAAAACTTCTCTTTCGAAATCGGCTTCTTCTCTCCGTGTCATTACTTCGCCTGCATCTCCGTTATCTTCGTGACGTCCCGATTCGTATTCCATTAATGCAATTTCGTATTGCAATTCCATTATTGCAATCTCTTGTTTCAAGATTGCAATCGCGTGTAATCGGGGACTCATATAATCTGAATCGCTATTTGTTTCTCGCCTCTTCCCGTGTTTGTTTTTCATCTTCATCGTCCGTATCTTCCCAGGATCCTGAAATTCTGATCCTAATTCTTCGTTTTCTAACCATGCGCTCTGATACCACTATGTTGGAAATCCGAATTAACATTGTGGTGAACAACTGGATTTCCAATATCACTTGCAGCGGAATTGATCGAATGGAAAACAGACATTTTAATGAATATCAAACAGCAACTAGGAAATTGAGTTGAAAAACGAGAAAATGAAGGATTGAAAGGACAATTCTATGGCATATGAAATTGTCTTGGTAACCCGGAGTAGTTCCCGGTAAAACAATATTTAAACATACAATTTGGCGGTTAATTTAGGCGGGTAACTGCCTTGACGGTTTGATCACCCGCTTATCGTTGATCCGCATATCATCCTATCTTACATAACGAGTACATATCATAACATAACGGTTCTAATAATGAAATAACATAACTAAGTTTAATAATTTGATATTTCTAACAGAACGCATAGTCTGGTAATAGAACCTTGAATGAGCTTTGGAAATATAAAACAAAAACAAAATTGATACACAAAAACTTTATGGAAGTTCATAAAGGTTCCATGATACGATTTTAACGCAGGCATTTCATAATTTGTAGCGTACTTTTATTATGATTAGTGTGACTGAGGCGGGTAACAAACATTTATCAGCTGGTTCTGGTTCTGGTAACTTGAAAACTAAATAATACAAGAAATGGATAATTTGCGTTTGTTACTCTCAACTGGCTATCTTGAAATGGCGGGAAATCTATCTTGTTATATATATATTTTTTAAACTACTCAGTAATGAGTTAAAGCTATCGAAGGATGAATCCGAGATGGTTTTTTAGTACCAAACTGGATAAACCATATCCGCAATAGGTAATTTGGTTGGAAAACACGTTGTCCTACAAGTGTTAATAGTGGACTCCATCATCAAGACAAAAGCATGTGACCTTGGTCCTAATCTTCACAATTTACTGCCATATAAAATCAGGCCCTATAGCTTTTCATGTATGTCTCGTGTTTGGATTTCTCCCAAAGATTGGTATCCACTTATCTTCTAAAATACAATTCTAGAAGATATGATACCTGTGCATTTGTTTTCTTGTTCATATGTCCCAGACTATTAAGTACCTTGGTATGCCTTCTTATATATACCCTTCTACATGCCTAATACAACCACATCTTCCTAGAAATTAATCTACATATTCATTCAGAAAGAAGCGATTCTTTGAATTTTTTTCCTTCCTTCAACAACACTTTACAGTGAACATCCTCTAGCTTCCTTGAAAACATGGCCATCCGTATGCCTCGTATCATTCAAGCAAGACAAATTCTCAAACGATCCCCCTCTAATGGTGGCAGTACTCCCGCATCTATGGATATCCCCAAAGGCTATTTTGCCATTTATGTTGGGGAACAAGAGAAGAAGCGGTTTGGAGTCCCTGTATCAATATTAAGCGAGCCTAGATTTCAAGAGTTACTGTATCAGTCAGAACAAGAGTTTGGATACAACCATCCCATGGGCGGGATCACGATACCATGTAGTGAAGACGTATTCACCGATCTCGCTTCTCGTTTTGGAGCATTTTGACTTGTGTAGATCGACAAAGTTTTGTAAACAACAAGACAATAGTGAGCTATTGTAGTTGTAAAGTTAGATCGTTGTTCCAGATTAATTGGATATTATTTTGAGTTCATGATATACTAATTGTTATAAGAGGTGGTTTACTACACAAATAAAGCTACTTAGTAGCCAGTTATAAAAGCTAAAGGGGATACTTACAACCAGAATTGCATGCTCTTATAGTTTGACTCAACCCTATAATCCGATCTATCAGCAAACATTTCTACCTATTCCACATCCAGTCATGTTTTAAAAAAGGCCATGGCTACACATGTGTAAGTCATAACCTTGGTAGACAATACAGTGTCCGTTTGAATGTTTCTGCTGCTTGAAACTCCAACTATATAAATACCACCGTCAAAGAAAGTATCCTGCCTAATAAACTTGTTGGTGCTCATGGATTAATTACTGTTTTGGGTCCACATAAACACATGACAGTGAACGCATAGGCTGGTAATAGAACCTTGAATGAGCTTTGGAAATATAAAACAAAAACAAAATTGATACACAAAAACTTTATGGAAGTTCATAAAGGTTCCATGATAAGATTTTAACGCAGGCATTCCATAATTTGTAGCGTACTTTTATTATGATTAGTGTGACTGAGGCGGGTAACAAACATTTATCAGCTGGTTCTGGTTCTGGTAACTTGAAAACTAAATAATACAAGAAGTGGATAATTTGCGTTTGTTACTCTCAACTGGCTATCTTGAAATGGCCGGAAATCTATCTTGTTATATATATATATTTTTTAAACTACTCAGTAATGAGTTAAAGCTATCGAAGGATGAATCCGAGATGGTTTTTTAGTACCAAACTGGATAAACCATATCCGCAATAGGTAATTTGGTTGGAAAACACGTTGTCCTACAAGTGTTAATAGTGGACTCCATCATCAAGACAAAAGCATGTGACCTTGGTCCTAATCTTCACAATTTACTGCCATATAAAATCAGGCCCTATAGCTTTTCATGTATGTCTCGTGTTTGGATTTCTCCCAAAGATTGGTATCCACTTATCTTCTATAATACAATTCTAGAAGATATGATACCTGTGCATTTGTTTTCTTGTTCATATGTCCCAGACTATTAAGTACCTTGGTATGCCTTCTTATATATACCCTTCTACATGCCTAATACGACCACATCTTCCTAGAAATTAATCTACATATTCATTCAGAAAGAAGCGATTCTTTGAATTTTTTTCCTTCCTTCAACAACACTTTACAGTGAACATCCTCTAGCTTCCTTGAAAACATGGCCATCCGTATGCCTCGTATCATTCAAGCAAGACAAATTCTCAAACGATCCCCCTCTAATGGTGGCAGTACTCCCGCATCTATGGATATCCCCAAAGGCTATTTTGCCATTTATGTTGGGGAACAAGAGAAGAAGCGGTTTGTAGTCCCTGTATCAATATTAAGTGAGCCTAGATTTCAAGAGTTACTGTATCAGTCAGAACAAGAGTTTGGATACAACCATCCCATGGGCGGGATCACCATACCATGTAGTGAAGACGTATTCACCGATCTCGCTTCTCGTTTTGGAGCATTTTGACTTGTGTAGATCGACAAAGTTTTGTAAACAACAAGACAGTAGTGAGCTATTGTAGTTGTAAAGTTAGATCGTTGTTCCAGATTAATTGGATATTATTTTGAGTTCATGATATACTAATTGTTATAAGAGGTGGTTTAGTACACAAATAAAGCTACTTAGTGTTGGGGTTGAACATGGTTTGATCAGAACATCATCATCATTTAGATGATTCAAACGTCTGTTTGCAGCGGACATACTTGACATATTTAACAAACAATAACGAACGAATGGACAGACAATTATCGAAGAGAATTGAGTGTCTTCGTGCCGGTTAATGTTGCCGGTCCTTACATTTATATACTTGACAAACTTGGCGGTTAATTCAAGCGGGAAAACTGTCATTGGCAGTTTTGAATTACCCGCTTATAATATCCACCATAACTTATCACTATGATCCGAGTTCTAGCTATCACAAACATAAGTACATATACATATCATAAATTAAGTTTAATCGTTTCTTCTAATACTTCCCCCTAAACTTAATTACGTTTAGTAACACCCTTGAGAACGCTTGCATTTGCTTCTTCAACAGCTTTTCTTGCATGATCAAAATTGAATTTTCTTCTTTTCTTGTGTGCATTCCATGCTCCTTCCCAACTGTTTTCAGCATACAGTGCATACGATTCCATTTCAGTTGCCTTCTTGATTTCTTCAGCACTTGTGCTCCTTCCGAGACTGCATTCAGGTACATCTTCCCTTTCCTTCATTCTTTCTGATTCGTTGGCTCTTGTCTGCACATCTTTAAACGTATAATAATACACTAGGATATCTAAATACATGGCATAAACGGTCCGCATGTATTCACCATCCTTGTATTCAAAGCCCATGTCTTTAGCGATAATCGGCCAGAGATTATCTTCGGTTACACTGTTGTAACCACCATCCCGTTCCACAATCATGTACAGACTCAGCAAATCAACTTTCCTGTTCTCCGTCATCACCGGAGGTATTGGCCTAGTTGTTATGCCCAGGAAAGTTATAACAAACCAAGACACCATTTCGTCGAATTTCTTTTCTAATTCGTACTTGTAATGGAACACAAACTTGCCATCCTCTAACATATTTAACAGATTCACACAATCTTTGAAATCATTGAATTCCAAAGCCCTTATGATCATAACACTCCAATCCGTTTCATCGGAGGAAATGTGTAAATCTTCAAAATAGGAATTAAGGTATTCCTCTTTATATTTTTCATTCACATCATTTAACCTTATCACCTTTTGTTTTTCTTTTAGGCCTAATTCATCTTCCTTCGACAGTCCCGTTATTTCATTGACAGTGTTCTTGATAGGGGATGAGAACATAGGAAATATTTTGCAAGTATCACCATCCTTTTTAACCGTAAAGCCTTGCATTGTTAACTGATTTAGACTGAGTACATTTCTATCTAATTCCGGTGTGTATAAGACACCCTGAATCAACAACTTTTCATTATTGGACTTGACTTCTACAACCCCTATGCCCCGCATAAACAAGAAATCGTTTTCCCCCGAGTTGGTTTCAACCCCCACTAAATGTTTGATACGCTTGAAAACATTTAGATTACCGGCATAGTGTTGTGTAAATGAAAGACTAACATACCATATGTCTCCCCACGTTCCGCCCTCTGATCCAGTCACAATCATCTCGTTCCTTTCTTCTACCGATTCTCTTTGTTTTCGTATCCCTGCATTTACCGCTTGAGAGATAAGTTGTGTGTTTTCATCATTCTCCTTTGATTTGCAGTCGTATATGAAGTGGCCTGGGCGATGACAGTAATAACACAATTTTGTCCGATGAATTTTCGTTTGCAGTCTGGTTTCTTCATCTTGGCAGTGTTGGCATGGAAGGGTTGTCACCGTGGCTCTAATACCACATGTTGGGGTTGAACATGGTTTGATCAGAACATCATCATCATTTAGATGATTCAAACGTCTGTTGGCAGCGGACATACTTGACATATTTAACAAACAATAACGAACGAATGGACAGACAATTATCGAAGAGAATTGAGTGTCTTGGTGCCGGTTAATGTTGCCGGTCCTTACATTTATATACTTGACAAACTTGGCGGTTAATTCAAGCGGGAAAACTGTCATTGGCAGTTTTGAATTACCCGCTTATAATATCCACCATAACTTTTCACTATGATCCGAGTTCTAGCTATCACAAACATAAGTACATATACATATCATAAATTAAGTTTAATCGTTTCTTCTAATACTTAGTAGCCAGTTATAAAAGCTAAAGGGGATACTTACAACCAGAATTGCATGCTCTTATAGTTTGACTCAACCCTATAATCCGATCTATCAGCAAACATTTCTACCTATTCCACATCCAGTCATGTTTTAAAAAAGGCCATGGCTACACATGTGTAAGTCATAACCTTGGTAGACAATACAGTGTCCGTTTGAATGTTTCTGCTGCTTGAAACTCCAATTATATAAATACCACCGTCAAAGAAAGTGTCCTGCCTAATAAACTTGTTGGTGCTCATGGATTAATTACTGTTTTGGGTCCACATAAACACATGACAGTGAACGCATAGGCTGGTAATAGAACCTTGAGTGAGCTTTGGAAATATAAAACAAAAACAAAATTGATACACAAAAACTTTATGGAAGTTCATAAAGGTTCCATGATACGATTTTAACGCAGGCATTCCATAATTTGTAGCGTACTTTTATTATGATTAGTGTGACTGAGGCAGGTAACAAACATTTATCAGCTTGTTCTGGTTCTGGTAACTTGAAAACTAAATAATACAAAAAATGGATAACTTGCGTTTGTTACTCTCAACTGACTATCTTGAAATGGCGGGAAATCTATCTTGTTATTGTTGGCAGCGGAGGATTATCATTTGTCTGATAATCATTAACATCGGAATTGAATCTGCAAGGATTGGAAGTGGGTTCTATATTATCCTTGATCAAGTGCACGATAACAGACACACACACACGACATAATGGAAACGAAACTGAAATGGATATTATGAATATCTTGGTACCGAACAAAACTGTCGGTAAAGTATATATATACAGACATGAAGATGGCGGTTGACGGTTATTTCCGGCAGTTAGGATTTGGCGCCAATAACTGCCATTCGAACCGTTGTCACATATGACACATGCCTCTTCGATTATTTACATAATACACACATAAATAATAAGTTTACAGTTAGATAACATAAGTATAAACTAAGATATATAATCGAGTTTACTTATTTCTAATACTCCCCCTTAAACTGGATTATATCCATGGGAGTTTGATAACACACTTCGATTGGCCTCGTTCTCTGCCTTCTCAGCTTGCCGGAAATCAAATCTTCGCCGCTTCTGCGTCTTTTTCATTCCTCTCCAATCATTTCCTGCGAAGAGTGCATAATGTTCCCTTTCGTCATCTGGTATACATCCTGTGCTAACTGTTCTTCTTCCTCCTTCGGCAGCTATATCTTCATTCCTTGTTACTCCATGTGAACTATCATATCGGACATTTTCTTGAACAGATTTGAACTTATAGTAGTATATAAGAACATCTAGATACATGGCATATGCTATCCTCATGTGTTCTCCATCTTCATAATCATGCCCCATGTCTTTAGAGACCATTCCCCATAGGTTGTTGAATGTTACAGTACGGTGACCTCCTTCCCTTTTGACTATCATATAATGATCTAACAGATTTACCCTTTTATTATTTCCTATGAACACTGGTATTGGTCTTGAACTTATCCCCATTTGTACATGTTGGTGCACTTGTGTCTGTACTTTGTCTGTATCCAGTCTCGATGTAAAACGATGTCTATGTTAGGCTTGTAAGTTTGACCAAGTCAACTATCCTCCTAGTTTGACTTGGCCAAACAGTTTGTTTATGAATGTAACATGTCTGGTTCGAAGGATATCTCATCGAAGGATAGTTAGATCCTTCGATGAGCTCGAAAGTTGAACCTTCGATGGGTGGACCTCGATAGATAGTACTTCGAGGTCACTGTGAACCCTTCGATGGAAGCCTAATCGAAAGATGATCTTTCGATCAGTATTCCTGATCCTTCGACTGGTTCAACATCGATAGATGATCCTTCGTGACATCTATCGGATCCTTCGGTCAGACCTGCTGTGTATGGGTATATATACCCATGCAGTGTATGTTGAAAGGCAGATGCACACATAGAGAGTTTGAGAGTTGAGAGCATTCTGTCCGAAACACACACACACATAGTGAGAGTTTACAAAACTGATTTGTAAACATTGTGCTTGTAACCGGAACCTTCATACGTATTAATACAGTGGTGTTAATCGGTGAACCTTGTGTGTTTGTGTTTATACTTGTTTCATCTCGGTTTGCTTGCTAGCTTGGATTCCGCACTCGCTAGTGGGTTTGTATAACAAGGTTTAGGTTCGTCATCCTCCGAGAGGGACCTACTATTACCTTGTTTAAAACCAGGTTTGTTCAAGTTCTTGGTGTGTTTGGACACTTCGTTTAGCACCCGTTTTTGGTGGTTTTCTTGCATTTTTAAACTGAAAAACGAGTTCTAAACCTTTTGGGAGTGTTCAAGGTTGGGTTGGGTAACTTAAAAATCTGTTTTTAAGTAACTTGGTGTTTTCCGGCCATATCTCCGGTGTGTTCCGGTGACCGGACCTTCTGGATAAGGTTTGCCATTTTGGGAAATTTTATTTGAAAGTCAAAAAGTTGGTGAAAAGTTGTGTCTGCATATACCTTCTGCCGAAAGTTGTGCACCAACCCATCACCTTTCCCACCTACCCGTCAACTTCGTGTCAGTGTGTCAGAAGCATTCGAAAGATATCCTTCGACATCGAAAGACCATCTTTCAATCAAAGACAGCTCGATAGATAAGCATCTTTCGAGGAGTCTTTCGAAGTCAAGGCATTATCTTTCGTTCTTGGAATCTTTTCGAAGGATACATCGTTCGAGCTACTGTTACTCTTCGAAAGATAAGGATTTATCTTGAAAGATAAGGATCTTTCACTGTGAATCTTTCGAGATTATTGAATCTTTCGAGATTAGTGTTCGAAAGATAAGGATCTTTCATTGTGAATCCTTCGTGATAATTGTTCGAAAGATAAGGATCTGTCATTTGTGAATCTTTCGAAGTCTTTGTTCGAAACTCAACAATGATCTTTCGAACACTATTGATCCTTCGAACAAGTCTTGATCTTTCGATTCTTGTCTGTTTGCATTTGACAGTTTGTGTTTGTGTAGGTTTTTCTATTAGTATTTGATCAAAATGAGTTGTACAAGTCCTTGGGATTGGAGTTTGGACTCACAATCTAGTCAAGAACTAACTTCTGCTGCAGCTTGGGCTAAAAGTATGTTTCCTCCGCCATCAATCAGTCCAAGTCAATGGGCTTTGGTATCCAATCAAAGTCAAAGCATTCAAAACCTTTTGATTAGTGAAAGCGAAACGGGCAGCAACAATCGTCCACCAAAGTTGAATCATATGAACGACTTTCCATCATGGAAAAACCGCTTTCACACGTATGTTCAAGGGCAAAGCACCGATCTTTGGACGTGTTTCATCAATGCATTCAATGCCAATCTGGAGGTTGCTGCGTCCACTTCAGAAGGTTATGCCAACATGCTGGAAAATGACAAGAAGGCTTATGAATTGGAGAAAAAGGCCTTTGCTACACTTACACAAGCACTCAACAAAGATATCTATCATCAGTTCTCCTACTGCAAGACCACGAAAACATTATGGGATGCCTTAGTTGCTAGAGGAGAAGGCAATGCAGCTACTCGAAAGTCTCGTCATGATTTGTTGAAGAAAGAGTTTGAATCGTTTCAATTTTTGGAAAACGAAACTCTAAATGATATGACAACACGGTTCTATCATTTGATTAGTGAAATGTGTGCTTATGGGGTTGTATCTACTCAACAAGACATGGTGAATAGGTTTGCTGACGCCTTGCCTCCAAAATGGAGTTCGTTTATTGAGTTGTTGAAGCATACTGGAACTCTAGACACTGTTAACATCTATGAGTTCATTCAGAAGCTGGAACATAAAAATGATGAAGAAATCAGGAAAGCAAAGCGAGCTCCCGCTCCTCAGAATACAGAAATGTACCTTCCAGGTTTCGATGTTTTGGCAAGATCTGCTGCAGCTCAGCAACCTAAGCTGCAAACTGCATTTGTGTCCAACACAAGTTCAAGTTCTCTTCCGTTTCCTCAATCAACTGCTGCTCCAGCTTTTGATCCGAGGTCGTACATTCCTGTCCCAACACCGCCACAAGTCCAACCTCCACAACAACAACAGCAGGCTCACTATACAAGCAATCCTCAACCTCAAAACCCTAACACAATCCGAGTCGATAATTCCAACCTTTCACACCTCAGCATTGAAGTTGCTAAGGAGCACATGGAAATTATCAATACAATGGTCAGTGCTTACTGTGGTTTGGTAGCGGGTCAGCTTGGAAACATCAACATGACCAATGAAGATTATCAACAGATCGACAAGGAAGAAATGGAGTTAATGGATATTAAGTGGGCTTTTGCAAGTGCAGTTAGAAGGGCCAAAGACTTCATGGCTCGTACTGGTAGAACTTCGTTGGAAGGAAAGAAAGATACGAAGTATGGGTTTGATATCAACGCCGTTACATGCTTCAACTGTGGTAATAAAGGGCACTTCAAACGTGAGTGCACTCTACCAACAAAACATGGCAATCACAACCCTTTCAGAAACCAGACGAGTACGACAAATGTGAATGCCCAACAAGAAAACTGTGAGAGGAGGATGGTGGCAGTTAATAACAATCAGGGCCAGCCTGGAACTTCAAATCCCAATCGGGCTCTGGCTGTTCAAGCTGATGAGGGATGTGACTGGTCAGTGCAGTTTGGTGAAGATGATCAGAGAAGTGGAACAGCTTGTTATGCAAAGATCATCGAGCATGTTCATAAAGAAGAGTCTTCTGGAAGTGATGACAGTTCTGGTTATTCTGGTAGTTCTGATGAAGAAGGCTCTATTTCTGGGGATAATCACTCAGAGTCTGATGTGAAGGAGGAAGGAGGCGATGATATTCAAGATCTACTGAATGAAGCTGATGAGGTTAAATGTCAGAAATCAATTCTGATTATGAAGGCGGCTACTGCATCAAAGGAAATGGAGAAGTTATTTTCTGAAGATGGAGCTTTTTCTTTTCAAACTGCCTTTATGGCAAATGGTTCAGCCTCTTCTAGTCAGGTAAATTCTGAACCTCCTGCTCCTAGTGTTTGTAAATCATGTGCTGATATGAAGCTTGAATTAGAAAAGCTTCATAGTCATAATCAGAATTTGGTTATTGAACTGTCGAAATGCAAAGAGGCGAACATGGCTTTAACTCGGAATGAAAAAGAATTTAAATCTGTAATAGAAACATTAAAGAAAAATGTGTCCGAGGTTAACAAAGTAGTTTACCACAAGCAAGTGAGCATAAATGAATACATTAACATTGTGGAAGAAACTAAGAAGCAATTAGCCATTGCCCAATGCGAGCATGATGCGATCAAACAAAAATTGGAGAGTTATTCTAACTCCCAATTTGTGCTTGATCACATCATCGATGTTCCACAACCAAAGGGAAATCAGAAAGGCATAGGGTATAAGAAATGTCCGCCCCCTTTGATGAACAATTATTCCAAGATGCCTGATGAGGAGGAAATGCCTCGGTGTGAACCCAGTGTGCCTCTAGTTGTTGAGGAATTTGCTACTAGCCTAGGGTTCAAACCGGACAATTCTTCAAACACAGCCTCTAAGGAACAAGAAACGTCATCATCCATGAAGCAAAGTCCTCCAATTATAGAGGACTATGAGACATCGGATGATGAATCAGAAGTGGCTGTAAGTGATCAGGATAAATCACTTAGCAAGATGAAAGGAGTAGTTATTCCACGAGAGAATCACATCCTTTGTGATCCTGATACTCCTGATGTTCCATCTGTTAAGAAGCAAGTGATTGATCCTGTCAAAGTTGATAAGACATGTGTGTCTACTATTAAAAGCAGTAATGTGTTGTACACATTGGTTGGAGATAATAAAATCTACTCAGATCACGTTTTTCCAAATAAAAATGTAAATCAATCTTTGATTGATAAAGTCTTTGAAGACAACACAAACAAATTTTTGGGAAAAACACTTTCGGGAATTGTGGTAACACAATGTGATCCAATTCCTAAGGCTGAGATTAGAAAACAGTTTGGTAATCAAAAATCTTCAACCACTCAACAACCTAGTGCTTCTAATGGTAAACAACCAGTCAAACGAGCTCAAAAACATAAAGTCTCTCAGATGAAGTCTGAAATAAAAGGAGCTCGATTTCAAAAGAAAGCAAAAGATGTCAAGTTCGTGTCATCCAAGGGTACTGATAAGATTGAAACTTTTGAGAACAAATCTAACACGGATTTTGTAAAACAAGTGACAATCTTAAAACGTAACAGTGATAACAATTACACTCAACGCACAAATGGGTGTGATGAAAAGGCTAGTACCTCGGGTTCCACGAGTTCGACATCTTGTGGTCAATCAAGTTCTCCAAAATTTATTGAAAGGAGAACATGTTTTAAATGTGGAGAAATTGGGCACATCATCAGAAACTGCCCAAATGCTCCGAAGAATAAATTTGTTGAGAAAGCTCCACCTGAAACAGTTCATCCTCAACGTCGGTCAGTTTCACCTAAACATGATAAACGAACGGTAAAAGAACAAGAAACTAAACGACGACGTAAGAATATGAAAACTGTTGAAAAAGCTTTAAAATCTGAAGTTAAATCAGTTCAAAAGGAACCAAGTGTGTCACAACCTATAAAACCAGAATCTTCAAAAACTGGTAGGCAAAAACGAACTTGGTTACCTAAGTCGGGTGACAATTCAGGGGGAGCAGTTGTTCTTGAAAACCATCAAGAGATTGATATCACGTTTCGTGATGCTCAGGGACGACCCAAGACCACTAAGGCTTGGGTCCCCATTCTCAACTAATGTTTTTAAATGACATGTGCAGGATGTTCTAGGAGGAACTATTAATAGTCACTGGATTGTTGATAGTGGAGCATCCAGGCACATGACTGGCGACTTACGGCTCCTATACGACGTGAGAAACATTAGAGGAGGGTATGTTGCTTTTGCGGGAGACAAAGGCGGATTCATCACTGGAGAGGGAAGTATCTCCAATGTCATCGTGTGCTTTGATAAGATCAATTATGTGAAGCAAATTGATCATAATCTTCTCAGTGTGTCGCAAATCTGCGATAAGAAATTCACCGTGCATTTTGATGATGTCGGCTGCTATGTGCTGAAACCTGGATTCAAAATTCCACAAGAATGGATTCTCTTATCGGCTCCGAGAGTTAATGATCTTTATATTCTCGACATGAGTCAAGCGATTACAACATCTGCACAAGTCACTTGCTTTGTCTCGAAAGCCACGGAAAAGGAGTCTATATCTTGGCACAGAAGAATGGGACACATTCACTTGAGGAAGATGAACCATTTGGTGAAAAATAATCTTGTGAATGGTGTGCCTGTGAGAAGTTTTCACTTACAAGATATCTGTGTCTCGTACCAAAAGGGGAAGCAAACAAAGAAGTCTCACCCTCTGAAGAAAATCAACACTGTCAGCATGCCTCTCGAACGTCTTCATATGGATCTTTTTGGACCTATGAAGCACAAGACAACATTCGGAGATGCTTATTGTCTAGTTGTTACTGATGATTATTCTAGATTTTCTTGGGTATCCTTCATGGCACACAAGAGTCAAACTCCTGGCATCCTCAAGGATCTTCTTACGATGTTGGAGAATCTCTATTCGTTGAAAGTGAAGAGGATCCGAAGCGACAATGGAACCGAATTCAAGAATCAAGTTATGGATGAGTTTTGTACTTCTAAAGGCATTCTTCATGAGTACAGTTCTCGTTATACTCCACAACAAAATGGTGTCGCGGAGAGGAAGAATCGAACGATTATAGAAACTGCAAGAACAATGTTAGTAGAGTCGGAACTCCCTATTCAATTCTGGGGGGAGGCTGTATCGGCTGCATGCTACACGTTAAACAGAGTTCTTACAGTAAAGAGACATGGCAAGACTTGCTTCGAACTACTTCAGAAAAGGAAACCGGATCTTTCTTACCTAGGACCGTTTGGTGCTCCATGTACTATGATTGAACCGGATGGAAAGTTTGGAGCAAGAGCTATCGAGGGTTTCTTCCTTGGATATGCTACTCCGAATTTTCATGTTTGGAATCTAGCTACCAAAAAGATTGAGCTATGGAGTGAAGTAAGGGTTCAAAGGTACACTAGTCCTGTTAGGGCTCCGGGTGATCCGTGGATGTTCGATTATGATGGGCTATTTGACTCCTTCAATCTGCCAACCTTTGACGAAGAATCAGCAGCGGCCAGGATGTTATTGGAAAGTGACAACGCTGCTGTCTCGCCTTTGGTTAGACCTATTGTTGTTGACCCACAAGCTTCTTCGTCGGTCAACAATATGGTTCAAAATGAGGTTTATGAAGATGCTGCTGATTATAATGATTCTTCTGAAGATGATGAATATCATGATGCAGCTGAAGGATCTTCGGCTCCAGCTGCTCCTGTTCAAGGTGCCTCTGGTGATACACCTCATATGCAGAATGTAGACACTGCTGAAGGGAATGCATCCACCTCTACCCACATTCCTGGTGTGGAGTTGGTTGTTGATCTTAATCTTACTAATTTGGGTATCAATGCACATGTGCCAGATAATCCTGAAATGAGGATTCATGATACCCACCCCCAGCAGAATATTATAGGAGATGTCCATCGCGGTGTGCAGACGCGTAATCAGCTGAGAAACAACCGGAATGCTGGTTTGTATTCAGCTATAAGAGAATCTGGTCAACAAAATGACTGGTCCTTCGCGTGTTACGTGTCACAAGAAGAACCAAAATCGTGGAAAGAAGCGTTGAAAGACAGTGCTTGGGTTGAAGCCATGCAGGAAGAATTGCAGCAATTTCAAAAGCTTGGTGTTTGGAAGCTTGTTGAAAGACCTGAGAATTACAAGAAAATTGGCACTCGATGGGTCTTCAAATGCAAGAAAGACGACTGTGGAGTGGTTATTCGAAACAAAGCTCGTTTAGTCGTTCAAGGTTTTCGTCAGATAGAAGGAATCGACTACAACGAAGTCTATGCACCTGTTGCACGTCTGGAAGCTATTCGGATCTTTCTGGCTTATGCCTCACTCAAAGGATTCAAGGTTTACCAGATGGACGTCAAAAGTGCATTCTTACATGGTGTGGTTGAAGAAGAGGTATATGTCGAACAGCCTCCAGGTTTTGAAGATCCTGTCCATCCCGATCGGGTTTGGTTGCTCAACAAAGCTCTCTATGGTCTTCATCAAGCACCGCGAGCTTGGTATGCAACCTTATCTACATATCTGCTGGAGAACGGTTTTCGAAGAGGTCTTATCGATTGTACTCTCTTCATCAAAGAACAAGATGGAGATCTTCTTCTGGTACAGGTATATGTTGATGATATTATTTTTGGTTCTACTAATGATGTTTTGTGTAGGAATTTCGAGCGCATTATGCAGGATAAATTCGAGATGAGTGCTATGGGGGAAATGACTTTCTTCTTGGGCCTACAAGTGCAACAAACTGAGTCTGGGATATTCATCCATCAGACTAAATATGTTGGTGACATCTTGAGCCGGTTCCAGATGTCCGATGCAACGCCCATTGGTACCCCACTGCCACAAAATCACGGAATTACTCCAGACTTGAAGGGTGAAGCTGTTAGCCCCTCATACTATCGCGCAATGATCGGATCTCTTATGTACCTCACAGCATCAAGGCCAGACATAATGTACCCAACGTGCCTGCTTGCCAGATATCAAGTTAACCCGAAGGCCTCACATCTTGCAGCTGTAAAAAGGATTTTTCATTATTTGAAGGGTTATCCTGACACCGGTCTATGGTACCCTAGGGATAATAACTTTGACTTAGTCGCATTCAGTGATTCTGATCATGGCGGACGCAAAATCGATGGAAAATCCACAATGGCTGGATGTCAGTTTTTAGGAAATCGCCTAGTCACATGGCAGTGCAAGAAGCAGACGTGCGTCGCTACATCAACATGCGAAGCTGAATACATTGCTGCCTCAAGTTGTTGCTCCCAAGTTCTTTGGATCCAACAACAATTGCGGGACTACGGTTTTGAATTCCTAACTACTCCTATTTACGTTGATAATTCTGCTGCATTACAGATCACTAGAAATCCTGTGCAGCACTCAAAGACCAAACACATCGAAATCAAATATCACTTCATACGTGATTGCTTTGAGAAAAGGCTAATCGATGTTGTTAAGGTCCACACCGATGACCAACGTGCCGACCTTTTTACCAAAGCTTTTGACAAATCTAGATTTGACTTCTTATTATTGGTAAACGGCATTAAGGTCAAGCAAGAGTAAACCAACATCGGAAAATCATTTTTGTAAATACCTGTGTGTTTTAAATTTGTCTTAGTTTGTTGATTTTAGGGGGAGTAAATCCAAAATCGAAAAATCCAAAAACATTTTAAAATCTCAAAAACACAAAAACAATAGAAAAACTAAAATGAGTTTCCTGGCGAGCAAAAGAGAAAATGATAGTACATCAGTGGTCTATTCAAACCTCTTTAAACCTTAAATGAAAAACGATAAGCAGCTCTATATAAGATGTATCGGTAGGTTCACAATCATTTTAAAGTGTGCAGGGTGATATAAATCTTAAATCGACTGAAGACCAGGTGGGAACCATTCATTGGCATATGGTCTTAGTACCGAAATTTCGTTTGATAGATTGCCGAGGTTCTGAGATATTCGGTCCTTATGCTGCTTATCATCTGGGTATCATGGTTGTATCTTTTACCGAAAAATAACGGGGACGCAAGTCTAGATCTTCCATGATACTATACATACGTGTACATATTACATACTGCATTCGACCTCAATAAGTGATAAACAATCACATGTCCATATCAAATAAGTGATAAAATATCACATTTATCCGGGAGTCAAGTTCGTCTCTCTGCTGTACGGAAGTACTGACCTGTTCACGGACTTGCTCCTGTGCCCTCATGCATATTGAAAATCAAGTTCCTCATAAATAAGTGATTATATCACATAGGGCTTGTTTTCAAATCAAAATAAGTGAGTATCTCACATTTTATACGGTCAAACAGATGATAATCTGTATACTCACCGGTAAGATGAATTCTCGTGCATACCTTGATACGGGAATGTGTGGTGATGTGGATGAACACCGGTCAGTAAGTATAAATCATACCTTAACGTATCCCCTCGCCATGATTACATCTGATAAGTTGAGCTTAAGTGGACAACAATACCGATAATTGTTATAGGATGCTTATCTTAATGTTAACTAACTGAACAACAAGAGTGTTTTGACATGACCGTGTACACTGATATGATTATCTTACCCTCGAAACTCGCAAAAAGAATGTCTGTATATATCTACTGCTTAACTTTTATTGTTTTATTTTTAAACAGTTTCGTCGTTTGGTGCATATCAGTACGACATTACCGGTGATGTCGTTTGATAACACTCAAAGGATATTAAAATTGTTGTCTTTTAATTTACTCAAAAATACCAAAAAGATTTTAGGAGAGTTTTAATATAAACTTTATAAAAGCCAAAAAGATTTTATTTCTGCTTTATTTTCGATCGTACGATGTTGGAGCTCGAGTCTTCGTTACCTGAAACCTGAACGAAAACCGAATTGACTAAATCTTCATAAACGGTCGAAATTTGCAAGTTTTGAAAGTTAAATCTAAAATTGAGAAATTTATTAAACTTTCAAACTGTCGGACGGTGTTTGATAGCGACATGGTCATTCGTGTGTCATTTGTTTATGCTAACTATTCCAAGCAGTTGTTCTCATTACGCGTTTAGATTTCTTGCATGTGCAGATTCTAAAGGCTAGGAGAACATGGTCGATGACAAGCTTCGGAATGAAGACACGACGTGAAGGCACTCAAGTGATGAAAATGATCGAGTAGCCGCTGACCATCATCACCACCACAAGGATCTCACTTCATAAAGATCAAGTCATTCACGAGCATAACTCAAGGGGGAGCTTATGTTAAGGGGGAGTTTGTCAACACACTTCCTACATGATACGGGTAGTTTGTTGATACACTCTCTGCTTTCAAGACGTGAAGACTTTGAAGATCCTCCGACATTGAAGACTCGAAAGGACATCCGAGACTTGAAGACATGAAGATCAACGATCATCGAAGATCGAGACAAAGCTACAGCCAAGGGGAGTTTGTTGGTGCACTTGTGTCTGTACTTTGTCTGTATCCAGTCTCGATGTAAAACGATGTCTATGTTAGGCTTGTAAGTTTGACCAAGTCAACTATCCTCCTAGTTTGACTTGGCCAAACAGTTTGTTTATGAATGTAACATGTCTGGTTCGAAGGATATCTCATCGAAGGATAGTTAGATCCTTCGATGAGCTCGAAAGTTGAACCTTCGATGGGTGGACCTCGATAGATAGTCCTTCGAGGTCACTGTGAACTCTTCGATGGAAGCCTGATCTTTCGATCAGTATTCCTGATCCTTCGACTGGTTCAACATCGATAGATGATCCTTCGTGACATCTATCGGATCCTTCGGTCAGACCTGCTGTGTATGGGTATATATACCCATGCAGTGTATGTTGAAAGGCAGATGCACACATAGAGAGTTAGAGAGTTGAGAGCATTCTGTCCGAAACACACACACACATAGTGAGAGTTTACAAAACTGATTTGTAAACATTGTGCTTGTAACCGGAACCTTCATACGTATTAATACAGTGGTGTTAATCGGTGAACCTTGTGTGTTTGTGTTTATACTTGTTTCATCTCGGTTTGCTTGCTAGCTTGGATTCCGCACTCGCTAGTGGGTTTGTATAACAAGGTTTAGGTTCTCATCCTCCGAGAGGGACCTACAGTACACGCAGAAACCAGTCAATCATATCTTCAAATTTTCCTTCTATGTAATACTTATATTTCGCTACATATTCACCATCATCTAACATGTCTAACAGGGCTTTACAATCTTGAAATTCGTTGAACTTCATGGATTGCAAGATCATTACATTCCAATCGGGTTCATTGGAAGACAAGTTTAACTTTTGGAAATACTCATTCAAATAATCGGATTTGAATGTTTCATGTTCGAATTGTTTCTCTATTATGCACAGTTTTTCTTTCTCACCCATTTCATCCCCCTTGTTGTTCCAGTAAAATAATTTTTCTTATTCTGAAGTGGTGTGCAAAACATAGGAAACAATTTACATCTTTCATCGTTAAACTTCACTGTGATCCCTTGTATAATCAGTTGATCAAGGCTGAGGATATTTTTATCCAAGTCTGGTGTATAATATACACTTTGAATTCGAAATTTTTCACTTCCGGATATAACATCCACAACCCCTATGCCCCGTATGAAGTAAAATTGATTTTCTCCGGTGTTTGTTTCAACACCATATATATTTTTGATTCGTTTGAAAGACTCTAAGTTTCCCGAAAAATGACGCTTGAGTTTTGTACTGACATACCATATTTCTCACCAACGACCACCGTCTGTGCCACTGATGATGAATTCTGAGTCTCTAACGTTGTCTTCATCATGAATTTGTGTACTGACGTCTATGACTTGCCTGATCAACAACGCCGCTTCATTGCTTTCCTTTTCTTTGCAGAATGCTATTTGGTGTCCGTTCTTTTTGAAGTAATAGCACCGTTTCTGCATCACTTTGCCCTTTGATCTTTCACGTTGTTCATCGGAACAATGCTTACATGGAAGCACCGATGCAGACATATAAGTCATGTCTTCTGTAAGATCCGATTTGGCTCTGATACCACTTGTTGGCAGCGGAAGTTTGTCATGAATATCATCTTCTGTAAGATCCGGTTTGGCTCTGCATAATTGGATTTCATGTTGAATCAGTTTATCAACGAAGATCACACACACTTGAATTCGGGATAAAGAGAATTGAATAAGGATATTAAAGGAATAATATCTTGGTGCCGGTAAAGGTTGCTGGCAAGTTTCATTATATACATGAGAGGCAACGGTTATACGGTGGTTATTTTGGGCGGGAACAACCGTCATTTTAACATTTTAAATGGTGTCAGCCAACCGACGTAACCCTTCGCTAATATTCTTACATAAACACATAATTATAAGTTTAATTATCCTAATAGTACATAATATATATATATAATTAAGTTTATATAGTCTAATACACTCCCCTAAACTTAATTCAGTTTTAGAGAGTGCTTGAGAACACTTTTGTTGGCCTCATCCATAGTTTGTTCTTCATTCTCCGGCACATCTCCATCACTTCTGCTTCTTCCGGGCATAGTGTCTTGCTGTTCCATTTCGGTTCTATTAATGATAAACTTAGATTCTCAAAATAAGTATTCAAGTAATCTTCCTTATACTCTTCATGTACAGGGCCTTCATCGATCACTATTCTTCTTTCCCTTTCACCTATCTCATCTTCTTTAGTGAGACCCGTTCTTTTATTCTTAGTAATGCCATATATCTGCCCATAACCCATGTTCTGTGCCGGAGATGATCAGTTCTTCGAAAAAATCATACTCTGCCCTCGTTCGTTGAATTCCGGTGTTGATTGATCAGTTCTTCGAAAAAATCATACTCTGCCCTCGTTCGTTGAATTCCGGTGTTGATTGCATACCGGATTAATTGTGTCGCTCCATTGTTTTCTTTTGTTTTGCACGAACTGATTCGGTGACCGGTTTCATGACAGTAATAGCACCGTTTCTGCATCACTTTGCCCTTTGATCTTTCATGTTGTTCATCGGAACAGTGCTTACATGGAAGCACCGATGCAGACATATAAGTCATGTCTTCTGTAAGATCCGGTGTGGCTCTGATACCACTTGTTGGCAGCGGAGGATTATCACTTGTCTGATAATCATTAACATCGGAATTGAATCTGCAAGGATTGGAAGTGGGTTCCATATTATCCTTGATCAAGTGCACGATAACAGACACACACACACCGACAGAATGGAAACGAAACTGAAATGGATATTATGAATATCTTGGTACCGAACAAAACTGTCGGTAAAGTATATATATACAGACATGAAGATGGCGGTTGACGTCATTGGTATCAGAGCCGAAGGTTCACACGGACACGGAAAGGGTTGTAGTCATGGGAACACGTGTCTTCGCGGTAAAGGAAAAGGGGTAGAAATCGGTAGTAGTAGTGATGTTGGGAACGTTGGAAAGTGCGGCCGGGGCTGCAACCGTGGGAAACGAGTTGCGCAGGGGAAGCCAACCAAACGTTCGGTGAAGTCATCCGGGAAGGATTATGCGAAGAAGAAGGTTCCTAAAGGCGTTGGAAAGAAAGTTAACCGGAAAGGGAAGGCACCGGTTGGACGGCCGAGGAAGGCCGGGGTGACATGTTTTATTTGTAAGCAATTTGGGCACATAGCCTCCATTTGCCCTAGTAGATATATCAATTTAGGCCCGTTACCGGAAGAAGATGATTATTTAGTCGATGGTACGAGCGGTGGTTTGTTTAGCGAAATGTGGGTCGTTGATCCAAGTTTCAAGACACACATGACCGGGAACCGTAGTTTGTTCAAACGGTTCAAGAGGCATTTCGGGGTAATCACGAACGAGAAAAAGAAGAATTTTTCGTTTGTTCATGGCATTGGTGAAGTGAGAATACCGGTCGATGGTAGAGATAAAACAATCTCGTGTATAAGTTATGTACCGAAGATGGAGAAAAATGTTCTTAGTTTGGAACAACTTTTGTTCCAAGGGATCGAGACGGTCACTACGGGTGACAAATGTATGTTAAAGCGAATGTTCGGTGCACAAGTCAAGAACTTTGATGTGTATGAAGATAAATCAAATGTTGATTTAGAAGAGGATTACTTGAATCGGTTTTATGATCAATTTGATGTCGATAACGGTTATCGGATGGAGAAGGAGAAACTTAAAGAGTACATAGAAGATTACTATGAAGGAGAGTTTAAGAAGGAACGTGAAGAAAGAAAGAAGGCGAACGGCGAAGGAACATCCGGAACAAAAAAGGATGAAGTTGTGTTTTCAAAAAAGCATAAAGTTTGCTTTATGATCTACTACGAGGGGATGAAAGATAACCCTCTTCAATCTAGGCAAGAGTTACGTGAAAGGGCGGTGGTCCTTTCCCAAGATGAAGATGACGTGATCGAGAACGGCTTGATTATGGATAGTTGTTTAGAGCCGTTGGATTTGCTCTTAATGCACGAAGAATTGGCGGGTTATGACAAGTTTTATGATGCCAACTTTGATGATGTTTTGATATGGTTTTTACCAAGTTTTCTTGGTATTGTTAAGTCAAGAGAGATGCCACCGAAATTGCTAGACGGAAGAGATGTGAATTTGCTACTCTTGTACCGTATTGTGAATCTCAAGGGTGGAATTAAAAAGGTATTAGAAGATGATTCGTGGGCTGAAGTTGCACTCGAGTATGGGTACGAGAAGGTTGATGGCTTCGAGATGAAGGTTTCGTATGTTCACTATATCGAGTTGTTTGAATGGTACTTCGAATATATGAAGGAAAAGGGCGATAAGAATGCAAAAGCAAAAGAGAAAGATGGAAAGAAGAATGCTCAAGTCAAGGAGGTCAAGACCGAGGATGATGCGGACTTGGTGATCACATTCGTGGTCACCGATGACGAAGATGCGTGAAGATTGTTGCGGGTCAAGAAGATTCGTGCTTAAGGGGGAGAATGAAGATCGAAAGTTAAGCACGTATTTCTTGATGGGCCGCGTTTACGTTATGTTTATTTTAGTTAATGGGTCAGACTTTATTATTATGTTTAGTTTATTTCGGTTGGGCCGTAGGCCATGTTTGTCCAGGTTATGTATGGGTCAAAGAACAATGTCCGTGTCAGTTTGTTTATAGTCCAGTCCGATAGAAATATGATACGGGTCAAGGGTCTATAAAGCCCAAAGGTGAAACGGTGTGTCTCTTTGTTGTAACTGCTGCAACGGTTATTCAGGATACACCGTTTAAGGAAAAGACGCGACCGTATAGAGGCACCGTTTCACACCTATAAGAACCCTGCATCATTGTTCTATTTCGTAGCGTTGTAACAGACATTTGTTGAAGGTATTCGAAGTCAGTTTATGTTATTATCGAGTGCTGCAAGTATTTCTGTTTGTTTTTCGATCAGTAAGTTTTCCATTCAAATCATTCGTATTACTGTTCGTTCATTATTGTTACAATGAAGTTCTGCGATCGTTGTTATATGATTGATTGTGATTGTGAATATACTAACAACCCGGTCCGTTCCGAATGGTCCTGGGTGTCCGACGATTCTGATACCAACAGACGGTTATTTCCGGCAGTTAGGATTTGGCGCCAATAACTGCCATTCGAACCGTTGTCACATATGACACATGCCTCTTCGATTATATACATAATACACACATAAATAATAAGTTTACAGTTAGATAACATAAGTATAAACTAAGATATATTATCGAGTTTACTTATTTCTAATAGTTATATATATATTTTTTTAAACTACTCAGTAATGAGTTAGAGCTATAGAAGGATGAATCCGAGATGGTTTTTTAGTACCAAACTGGATAAACCATATCCGCAATAGGTAATTTGGTTGGAAAACACGTTGTCCTACAAGTGTTAATAGTGGACTCCATCATCAAGACAAAAGCATGTGACCTTGGTCCTAATCTTCACAACTTACTGCCATATGAAATCAGGCCCTATAGCTTTTCATGTATGTCTCGTGTTTGGATTTCTCCCGAAGATTGGTATCCACTTATCTTCTATAATACAATTCTGGAAGATATGATACCATGTGCGTTTGTTTTCTTGTTCATATGTCCCAGACTATTAAGTACCTTGGAATGCCTTCTTATACATACCCTTCTACATGCCTAATACAACCACATCTTCCTAGAAATTAATCTACATACTCATTCAGAAAGAAGCGATTCTTTGAATTTTTTTCCTTCCTTCAACAACACTTTACAGTGAACATCCTCTAGCTTCCTTGAAAACATGGCCATCCGTATGCCTCGTATCATTCAAGCAAGACAAATTCTCAAACGATCCCTCTCTAATGGTGGCAGCACTCCCGCATCTATGGATATCCCCAAAGGCTATTTTGCCATTTATGTTGGGGAACAAGAGAAGAAGCGGTTTGTAGTCCCTGTATCAATATTAAGCGAGCCTAGATTTCAAGAGTTACTGCATCAGTCAGAGCAAGAGTTTGGATACAACCATCCCATGGGCGGGATCACGATACCATGTAGTGAAGACGTATTCACCGATCTCGCTTCTCGTTTTGGAGCATTTTGACTTGTGTAGATCGGTATCTTTCTGACAAAGTTTTGTAAACAACAAGACAGTAGTAAGCTTTTGTAGTTGTAAAGTTAGATCGTTGTTCCAGATTAATGAAACTTTAATTGAATATTATTTTGAGTTCATGATATACTAATTGTTAAAAGAGGTGGTTTAGTACACAAATAAAGCTACTTAGTAGCCAGTTATAAAAGTTGAAGGGGATACTTACAACCAGAATTGCATGCTCTTATAGTTTGACTCAACCCTATAATCCGATCTATCAGCAAACATTTCTACCTATTCCACATCCAGTCATGTTTTAAAAAAGGCCATGGCTACACATGTATAAGTCATAACCATGGTAGACAATACCCCCGTTTGAATGTTTCTGCTGCTTGAAACTCCAATTATATAAATTACCACCGTCAAAGAAAGTGTCCTGCCTAATAAACTTGTTGGTGCTCATGGATTAATTACTGTTTTGGGTCCACATAAACACATGACAGTGAACGCATAGGCTGGTAATAGAACCTTGAATGAGCTTCGGAAATATAAAACAAAAACAAAATTGATACACAAAAACTTTACCAAAGTTCATAAAGGTTCCATGATACGATTTTAACGCAGGCATTCCATAATTTGTAGCGTACTTTTATTATGATTAGTGTGACTGAGGCGGGTAACAAACATTTTTTTATTATGATCAGCTGGTTCTGGTTCTGGTAACTTGAAAACTAAATAATACAAGAAATGGATAATTTGCATTTGTTACTCTCAACTGGCTATCTTGAAATGGCGGGAAATCTATCTTGTTATATATATATTTTTTTAAACTACTCAGTAATGAGTTAGAGCTATAGAAGGATGAATCCGAGATGGTTTTTTAGTACCAAACTGGATAAACCATATCCGCAATAGGTAATTTGGTTGGAAAACACGTTGTCCTACAAGTGTTAATAGTGGACTCCATCATCAAGTCAAAAGTATGTGACCTTGGTCCTAATCTTCACAACTTACTGCCATATGAAATCAGGCCCTATAGCTTTTCATGTATGTCTCGTGTTTGGATTTCTCCCGAAGATTGGTATCCACTTATCTTCTATAATACAATTCTGGAAGATATGATACCATGTGCATTTGTTTTCTTGTTCATATGTCCCAGACAATTAAGTACCTTGGTATGCCTTCTAAGATATACCCTTCTACATGCCTAATACAACCACATCTTCCTAGAAATTAATCTACATACTCGTTCAGAAAGAAGCAAGAAGCGATTCTTTGAACTTTTTTTCCTTCCTTCAACAACACTTTACAGTGAACATCCTCTAGCTTCCTTGAAAACATGGCCATCCATATGCCTCGTATCATTCAAGCAAGACAAATTCTCAAACGATCCCTCTCTAATGGTGGCATCACTCCCGCATCTATGGATATCCCCAAAGGCTATTTTGCCATTTATGTTGGGGAACAAGAGAAGAAGCGGTTTGTAGTCCCTGTATCAATATTAAGCGAACCTAGATTTCAAGAGTTACTGCATCAGTCAGAGAAAGAGTTTGGATACAACCATCCCATGGGTGGGATCACGATACCATGTAGTGAAGACGTATTCACCGATCTCGCTTCTCGTTTTGGAGCATTTTGACTTGTGTAGATCGGTATCTTTCTGACAGAGTTTTGTAAACAACAAGACAGTAGTGAGCTTTTGTAGTTGTAAAGTTAGATCGTTGTTCCAGATTAATGAAACTTTAATTGGATATTATTTTGAGTTCATGATATACTAATTGTTAAAAGAGGTGGTTTAGTACACAAATAAAGCTACATAGTAGCCAGTTATAAAAGTTGAAGGGGATACTTACAACCAGCATTGCATGCTCTTATAGTTTGACTCAACCCTATAATCCGATCTATCAGCAAACATTTCTACCTATTCCACATCCAGTCATGTTTTAAAAAAGGCCATGGCTACACATGTATAAGTCATAACCTTGGTAGACAATACAGTGTCCGTTTGAATGTTTCTGCTGCTTGAAACTCCAATTATATAAATTCCCACCGTCAAAGAAAGTGTCCTGCCTAATAAACTTCTTGGTGCTTATGGATTAATTACTGTTTTGGGTCCACATAAACACATGACAGTGAACGCATAGGCTGGTAATAGAACCTTGAATGAGCTTCGGAAATATAAAACAAAAACAAAATTGATACCTTGAATGAGCTTCGGAAATATAAAACAAAAACAAAATTGATACACAAAAACATTGTAAGGCCTCCTAATCCAAGATCTCACACTCAGCTAAAGCAACCAACAGGTGTGCGGAATCCACCTGATGATCAACCACTGCAGATGAAACTCTAGAATGCAAGGATTTGAGAGAGAAATCAAGAATACACTGAGTATTCTTGATGAAGAAGATGAATATGAATGACGTCACTCACACAAAGCAGCCGCCAGACAAAACATACACAATGATTAGGGTCAGGTGCACAGAAATTCACACAGAATCGTTACCTTGTCTATTCCACATTAAAGTATATATACAAGGCAAAGCCCGGACTTTCAAGACTAACTAGAAAGCCCGGACAAAACATATAGCACAAAGCTCAGACCTTTTGACCTAGACAAAACTCAAACAAAAGGTCTACACAAACAAACTCTGACCTTAGTCCTATACAAAAACTCTGACAAAAGAAACCATCCTAAAACTTGGACAAAAGTCCCTAGGATAAACTTGGGACTATCTTTTACAAATGTACAATAAAGACCCTAATAAATTGGGAGACATGCACTTATCACCTAAAGTGCATTAACAAACTCCCCCTTGATCAGTGCATGGTCTTCATTGGTCTTAAGATCTTCAAACCCTCTTCGAGAAGCTGCTTCCTGCCCAGACCTTGTTCTTCACACAGAACTGAACCACCTTTATGAACTGGTCCGGAAGAACACGATCTTCTTCATTGTTTTTTAGGGGCAGGCGCCGAAGCTTCTTTAGATGTGCTTCCCTTAAGTTGGCAAGCCAAATCGGATCCAGCACTTTAGCAATCTCAACAGTCACTTTCCTTTCAGAAATCACTGCTTCCCCAGGCTTGAGACGCACGATCCAGACACACACAACTTCTCCAAATCTTCCATCTTGAGATGAACGATACAGATGCACACAGCTTCTCCAAATCTTCGATCTTGAGATGAACCATCCAGACCTGAAACATTTAACCCCGGATTAAGAAACTTGACCCCGGAGACATCGGCCCAAACCTGGATCCCAAGAATAAATTCCAATACCCCAGAATAAACAATTGAAATATTAAACAACCAACATTTAATAACTTATTTAAACTATTCTCACAACCCTAGAGTATTCTTAATAAGATAACTCGCACATAGAAACAAAAAAGCAAAATCTTTTTGTGGTTTTTAAATTTTTGACTGAAATGGAAATTAAACCTACGAACGTATTTACACTAATTATCTTTTTGCGAAATCGGAGCAAAGGAATCATATCGGTTTTACTTGTCAGTATCTGACACAAGAACCATAGTATTCAGCTTTAATCCTTTAGAATGATAATGACAGTTCAAGACGTTCAACGGTATTGTGGTCCACTTAAGTTTTAGCACGCTTTCGAACACTGTTTTCGAGATATGAAATTAAGTGTATTAATAGCTGACAGTAACTATGTTTACCCACCTCAAAATATACTCCCGTATCAAGGTATGCGCGAGAGATCATCTTACTGGTGAGTATACCATTTATCATCTGTTTTTGACGTATAAGCTAATGTGAGATACTCACTTATTTGGGATTGAAAACAAGTCCTTCGTGATAGAATCACTTATTGAGGAGGAACTTGAATTTCAGATGCAAAGGGCACAGGAGCAAGTCCTTTGTGATAGAATCACTTATTGAGGAGGAACTTGACTCCCGCATAATTTTGTGGGACATGTGATTGTTTATCACTTATTTGGGTCGAATGCATCAAGAATTAAGGATATTTACACGTATGTATGGTATCATGGAAGATCTAGACTTGCGTCCCCGTTATTTTCCGGTAAAAGAAACAACCATCATACCCAGATGATAAACAGCATAAAGACCACGTATCTCAGAACCTCGGCAATCTATGAAACGAAATTACGGTACCAAGACCATATATCCGAGAGATGCGCCACACGAGTTACGCATTTCATTATGTTTATATATACCAAAGACAGGTTCTTATTTACGCGTAACGGTTAATTGATTATATAACCATAGTCCTGCACTAGATACGACTAACCGATGTACTATCATTTCCCTTATATCTGAACACGACTTCATTTTAAATTTTTTCAAATGTTTTTGTATTTTTCTGAAATTTATCCTACAACTAAGTAAAATATTTTTGGAGTTTTTCAATTTTTCGAAAGCGGTAAGAACTGTACAGAAAAGATAAAATAAAGTTTCTATGCGAGTTTTGAAAGCACTTTACTCTGGGTTGATGATGCCAATCATTCGGACCAGATTTTCAAATCTAGCCCGATCGAATGTTTTCGTAAACAGGTCGGCAAGATTATCCAAGGTGTCTACCCTAACCACTTCTATTAAACCCTTCTCAGCACAGTCGCGAATAAAATGATGCCTAACATCTATGTGCTTAGTGCGTGAGTGATTAACAGGATTGTTTGTTATGGAAATGGTAGAGTTATTATCGACAAGGATAGGAGTTCGAGTAAAATTCAAACCGTAGTCCCTCATTTGCTGCTGAATCCACAAAACCTGAGCACAACAGCTTGAAGCAGCAATGTACTCGGCCTCGCACGTGGATAGAGAGACGGCAACTTGCTTTTTGCATTGCCAAGAGACAAGACAATTCCCAAGAAGTTGTGCGCCGCCAGAGGTTGACTTCCTGTTCATCCGGCACCCTCCGAAATCTGCGTCAGCATACGCCATCAAATCCAGACCACCTTCAGCTGGATACTACAATCCAAGCTTAGGCGTCCCTTTCAGATATCTGAAAATACGCTTGACTGCTTTCAAATGAGACTCCTTCGGAGTTGATTGGTACCTAGCACACAAACAAACAGAGAACATAATATCTGGTCGTGAAGCAGTAAGATACATCAATGAACCTATCATTGCTCGATATAGAGTTGGATCCACTTCAGGATCTTTCTCCTGATCGGGTGAAAGCTTGAGATTAGTCGGGAGAGGCGTGTCATAGGGTAAGCTATCTTCCAATCCAAATCTTTTGAGAATCTCGTGGACATACTTTGTTTGATGTACGTACGTCCCGGTTTTTTCTTGACTCACTTGAAGACCTAAAAAGAATGATAACTCGCCCATCGCGCTCATTTCAAATTTTGACTTCATCACCGCTTCGAACTCACGACACAATTCTTCATTTGAAGAACCAAAAATTATGTCATCAACGTAAATTTGCACAATCAGAAAATCTCCCCCTTTCTTCAAAATGAACATTGTGGAGTCAATTGCACCACGCGAGAACCCATGCTCCAAAAGATGCTTTGACAACGTCTCGTACCATGCTCGAGGAGCCTGATGGAGACCATAGAGAGCCTTGTCCAACAAATAGACCTTGTTGTCTAACCCTGGAGCTTCGAAACCCGGTGGTTGGGACACATACACAGTTTCATGCAATTTCCCATAAAGAAAGGCGCTTTTCACATCCAACTGATAGACTTTGATACGCATGTGTGCAGCAAAGGCTAGAAACAAACGAATAGCTTCCAGTCTTGCCACCGGTGCATAAACTTCGGTATAGTCAATCCCTTCCTCCTGATTGAAGCCTTGAACAACCAACCGTGCTTTGTTTCTGACAACGACACCCTTATCGTCTTTCTTGCACTTGAAAACCCATTTCCTGTTGATTGCATGTTGGCCCTTTGGAAGATCGACCAAATTCCACACTTTTAACTTGTTGAACTGAGCTAACTCTTCTTGCATCGCCTCACACGAAGAATTATCCTTCAGAGCCATTTGATAGTTCTTCGGCTCTATCTGAGAGATAAAACATTCATGCAGGCTAAGATTGTAGATTTCTTCTTTCTTGATAGCAGAGAACAGACATTGCATCTCTGAAATACTCCTTCACGTTTGCACTCCCGCATTTGGATTCCCAATGATATTATCAACAGTATGATGAATATTTGTTCTTGGAACTGGGATTGCCGGAGCTTGAAGATTGTTTCCCAAATTCGATTGAATCTCCCCCTCGGCATTTGCATTACTACTAGAAGCTTGATCATTACCAGAAGACGCATTAACATTTGGATATGCTGAAAAGTCAACATATAGATCTCCACTTGTAGTTTGAGCAGCTGCATTGGGGATCTGCTCAGCAACAACATCATTTACGGACGAAGAATCAGCGACTGGAACATTCAAAGACACATTAGTAGGAATACTTGCTCTCCAGCTCGCATCCACTTCATCTTTGTTCACAAGATGTGTGTATACAACCTTCGAATCTTCTTCTGAAACATTAGGAAGATCAAACGAATCAAATAATTTATCATAATCATAACCGCTTTTGGGACCGAATTCGGACGGTGGAGGATCGAAACTCAAAGGAGTTATATCAAACACGATCTCCACTGTTCGCTTCTTGATGTTATAAACGCGTTTGTTTGGAGTTCCATTGGCATATCCCAAAAAGAACCCAATTTCACCAACTTCCCCCATTTTAGGAGTATCTTTGGTGCGTTTAATAACACACTTAATCCCAAAAGGCTGAAAACCAGATAGGTTCGGTTTCCTGTTTTCAAGCAATTCATAACACGTTTTATCTTCTCTTTTGACAGTAAGCACATGATTTAACACATAACATGCAGTGTTTACCGCCTCGGCCCAGAAGAAAATCGGCAATTTTGATTCAGAAAGCATAGTGCGGGCCGCCTCAATCAGGGTACGATTCTTCCGTTCTGCAACTCCGTTCTGTTGAGGAACATATGGAGCGCTGAACTGATGAATTATCCCATTTCCCGACATAACTCATCCATATACTGATTTTTAAACTCAGTGCCGTTGTCACTTCGGATTTTCTTAATAGAAAGTGAATAATTTTTCTCAAGTTGTTTGAATAAATCTCTTAAAATAGCAGCAGTTTGATCCTTAGTTTTTAAGAAAAATACCCATGAGTAACGTGAGAAATCGTCAGTGACAACTAAGCAATAAGACATCCCACCAATGCTAGCGACATGGATCGGGCCGAAGAGATCCATGTGAAGCAATTCAAGTGGTTTTTGGATTGAGTTAACTGTTTTCGGTTTATGAGGCTTTCGTTTGATTTTTCCTTTTTCACATGATTCACATTTGTTGTGCATATTGAAACTACATAAAGGAACCCCCAACACTAAGTTGTTTTTCACTAAGTGGTTCATTTTTCGCAGATGCACGTGGCCCATTCTCCTATGCCAGAGATACGATTGATCTTCAGTCGCCTTCAAAAGTAGACATGTCGCTCGAGCAGACGAGTTAACCAACGGGCGCATGTCCATGACATATGTGATAAGTGCACTCTTACTTTGCTCTGATACCATTTGTTAATGCACTTTAGGTGATAAGTGCATGTCTCCCAATTTATTAGGGTCTTTATTGTACATTTGTAAAAGATAGTCCCAAGTTTATCCTAGGGACTTTTGTCCAAGTTTTAGGATGGTTTCTTTAGTCAGAGTTTTTGTATAGGACTAAGGTCAGAGTTTGTTTTTGTAGACCTTTTGTCTGAGTTTTGTCTAGGTCAAAAGGTCTGAGCTTTGTGCTATATGTTTTGTCCGGGCTTTCTAGTTAGTCTTGAAAGTCCGGGCTTTGCCTTGTATATATACTTTAATGTGGAATAGACAAGGTAACGATTCTGTGTGAAAAATTATTTAACTCCCCCTTGATCAGTGCATGGTCTTCATTGGTCTTGAGATCTTCAAACCCTCTTCGAGAAGCTGCTTCCTGCCCAGACCTTGTTCTTCAAACAGAACTGAACCACCTTGATGAACTGGTCCGCAAGAACACGATTTCTTCATTGTATTTTAGGGGCAGGCGCCGAAGCTTCTTCAGATGTGCTTCCCTTAAGTTGGCAAGCCAAATCGGATCCAGCACTTTAGCAATCTCAACAGTCACTTTCCTTTCAGAAATCACTGCTTCCCCAGGCTTGAAATGCACGATCCAGACGCACACAGCTTCTCCAAATCTTCCATCTTGAGATGAATGATACAGATGCACACAGCTTCTCCAAATCTTCCTTCTTGAGATGAACGATCCAGACCTGAAACATTTAACCCCGGATTAAGAAACTTGACCCCGGAGACATCGGCCCAAACCTGGATCCCAAGAATAAATTCCAATACCCCTGAATAAACAATTGAAATATTAAACAACCAACATTTAATAACTTATTTAAACAATTCTCACAACCCTAGAGTATTCTTAATAAGATAACTCGCACATAGAAACAAAAAAGCAAAATCTTTTTGTGGTTTTTCAATTTTTGACTGAAATGAAAATTAAACATACGAACGTATTTACGCTAATTATCTTTTTGCGAAATCGGAGCAAAGGAATTATATCGGTTTTACTTGTCAGTATCCGACACAAGAACCATAGTATTCAGCTTTAATCCTTTAGAATGATAATGACAGTTCAAGACGTTCAACGGTATTGTGGTCCACTTAAGTTTTAGCACGCTTTCGAACACTGTTTTCGAGATATGAAATTAAGTGTATTAATAGCTGACAGTAACTATGTTTACCCACCTCAAAATATACTCCCGTATCAAGGTATGCGCGAGAGATCATTGGTGAGTATACCATTTATCATCTGTTTTTGACGTATAAGCTAATGTGAGATACTCACTTATTTGGGATTGAAAACAAGTCCTTTGTGATAGAATCACTTATTGAGGAGGAACTTGAATTTCAGATGCAAAGGGCACAGGAGCAAGTCCTTTGTGATAGAATCACTTATTGAGGAGGAACTTGACTCCCGCATAATTTTGTGGGACATGTGATTGTTTATCACTTATTTGGGTCGAATGCATCAAGAATTAAGGATATTTACACGTATATATGGTATCATGGAAGATCTAGACTTGTGACCCCGTTATTTTCTATTTTCTGGTAAAAGAAACAACCATGATACCCAGATGATAAACAGCATAAAGACCACGTATCTCAGAACCTCGGCAATCTATCAAACGAAATTACGGTACCAAGACCATATATCCGAGAGATGCGCCACACGAGTTACGCAGTTCATTATGTTTATATATACCAAAGACAGGTTCTTATTTACGCGTAAAACCTACCGAAGCAACGCATGATGAAGCTGTCACAGTTAACGGTTAATTGATTATATAACCATAGTCCTGCACCAGATACGTCTAACCGATGTACTATCATTTCCCTTATATCTCAACACGACTTCATTTTAAATTTTTTCAAATGTTTTTCAATTTTTCGAAAGCGGTAAGAACTGTACAGAAAAGATAAAACAAAGTTTCTATGCGAGTTTTGAAAGCACTTTACTCTGGGTTGATCATGCCAATCATTCGGACCAGATTTTCAAATCTAGCCCGATCGAATGTTTTCGTAAACAGGTCGGCAAGATTATCCAAGGTGTCTACCCTAACCACTTCTATTAAACCCTTCTCAGCACAGTCGCGAATAAAATGATTCCTAACATCTATGTGCTTAGTGCGTGAGTGATTAACAGGATTGTTTGTTATGGAAATGGCAGAGTTATTATCGACAATAATAGGAGTTCGAGTAAAATTCAAACCGTAGTCCCTCATTTGCTGCTGAATCCACAAAACCTGAGCACAACAGCTTGAAGCAGCAATGTACTCGGCCTCGCACGTGGATAGAGAGACGGCAACTTGCTTTTTGCATTGCCAAGAGACAAGACGATTCCCAAGAAGTTGTGCGCCGCCAGAGGTTGACTTTCTGTTCATCCGGCACCCTCCGAAATCTGCGTCAGCATACGCCATCAAATCCAGACCACCTTCAGCTGGATACCACAATCCAAGCTTAGGCGTCCCTTTCAGATATCTGAAAATACGCTTGACTGCTTTCAAATGAGACTCTTTCGGAGTTGATTGGTACCTAGCACACAAACAAACAGAGAACATAATATCTGGTCGTGAAGCAGTAAGATACATCAATGAACCTATCATTGCTCGATATAGAGTTGGATCCACTTCAGGATCTTTCTCCTGATCAGGTGAAAGCTTGAGATTAGTCGGGAGAGGCGTGTCATAGGGTAACCTATCTTCCAATCCAAATCTTTTGAGAATCTCGTGGACATACTTTGTCTGATGTACGTACGTCCCGATTTTTTCTTGACTCACTTGAAGACCTAAAAAGAATGATAACTCGCCCATTGCGCTCATTTCAAATTTTGACTTCATCACCGCTTCGAACTCACGACACAATTCTTCATTTGAAGAACCAAAAATTATGTCATCAACGTAAATTTGCACAATCAGAAAATCTCCCCCTTTCTTCAAAATGAACATTGTGGAGTCAATTGCACCACGCGAGAACCCATGCTCCAAAAGATGCTTTGACAACATCTCGTACCATGCTCGAGGAGCCTGATGGAGACCATAGAGAGCCTTGTCCAACAAATAGACCTTGTTGTCTAACCCTGGAGCTTTGAAACCCGGTGGTTGGGACACATACACAGTTTCATGCAATTTCCCGTAAAGAAAGGCGCTTTTCACATCCAACTGATAGACTTTGATACGCATGTGTGCAGCAAAGGCTAGAAACAAACGAATAGCTTCCAGTCTTGCCACCGGTGCATAAACTTCGGTATAGTCAATCCCTTCCTCCTGATTGAAGCCTTGAACAACCAACCGTGCTTTGTTTCTAACAACGACACCCTTATCGTCTTTCTTGCACTTGAAAACCCATTTCGTGTTGATTGCATGTTGGCCCTTTGGAAGATTGACCAAATTCCACACTTTTAACTTGTCAAACTGAGCTAACTCTTCTTGCATCGCCTCACACCAAGAATTATCCTTCAGAGCCATTTGATAGTTCTTCGGCTCTATCTGAGAGATAAAACATTCATGCAGGCTAAGATTGTAGATTTCTTCTTTCTTGATAGCAGAGAACAGACATTGCATCTCTGAAATACTCCTTCGCGTTTGCACTCCCGCATTTGGATTCCCAATGATATTATCAACAGGATGATGAATATTTGTTCTTGGAACTGGGATTGCCGGAGCTTGAAGATTGTTTCCCAAATTCGATTGAATCTCCCCCTCAGCATTTGCATTACTACTAGAAGCTTGATCATTACCAGAAGACGCATTAACATTTGGATATGCTGAAAAGTCAACATATAGATCTCCACTTGTAGTTTGAGCAGCTGCATTGGGGATCTGCTCAGCAACAACATCATTTACGGACAAAGAATCAGCGACTGGAACATTCGAAGACACATTAGTAGGAATACTTGCTCTCCAGCTCGCATCCACTTCATCTTTGTTCACAAGATGTGTGTATACAACCTCCGAATCTTCTTCTGAAACATCAGGAAGATCAAACGAATCAAATAATTTATCATAATCATAACCACTTTTGGGACCGAATTTGGACGGTGGAGGATCGAAACTCAAAGGAGTTATATCAAACACGATCTCCACGATCTCCATTGGCATATCCCAAAAAGAACCCAATTTCACCAACTTCCCCCATTTTAGGAGTATCTTTGGTGCGTTTGATAACACACTTAATCGCAAAAGGCTGAAAACCAGATAGGTTCGGTTTCCTGTTTTCAAGCAATTCATAACACGTTTTATCTTCTCTTTTGACAGTAAGCACATGATTTAACACATAACATGCAGTGTTTACCGCCTCGGCCCAGAAGAAAATCGGCAATTTTGATTCAGAAAGCATAGTGCGGGCCGCCTCAATCAGGGTACGATTCTTCCGTTGTGCAACTCCCTTCTGTTGAGGAACATATGGAGCGCTGAACTGATGAATTATTCCCATTTCCCGACATAACTCATCCATATACTGATTTTTAAACTCAGTGCCGCACTTCGGATTTTCTTAATAGGAAGTGAATAATTTTTCTCAAGTTGTTTGAATAAGTCTCTTAAAATACCAGCGGTTTGATCCTTTGTTTTTAAGAAAAATACCCATTAGTAACGTGAGAAATCGTCAGTGACAACTAAGCAATAAGACATCCCACCAATGCTAGCAACATGGATCGGGCCGAAAAGATCCATGTGAAGCAATTCAAGTGGTTTTTGGATTGAGTTAACTGTTTTTGGTTTATGAGGCTTTCGTTTGATTTTTCCTTTTTCACATGATTCACATTTGTTGTGCATATTGAAACTACGTCTAGGAACCCCCAACACTAAGTTGTTTTTCACTAAGTGCTTCATCTTTCGCAGATGCACGTGGCCCATTCTCCTATGCCAGAGATACGATTGATCTTCAGTCGCCTTCGAAAGTAGACAAGTCGTTGGAGCAGACGAGTTAACCAACGGGCGCATCTCCATGACATATGTGTTATTCACCCTTGGAGCCCTCATAACGATCCAATCTTCAGGAACAGCAAATCCCGGACGCAAGACGAAGCAAGCTTTATCAGTGAACAGCATCGTGTACTTGTTATCACAGATTTGAGAAACCGACATCAAGTTATGCTTCAGTTCTTCAACCTAGTTCACTTTATGCAACGTGATTTTTCCATTTGACACAGAGCCTTCACCGGTGATGTAACCACCCTTTTCACCGGCAAAATTCACATAACCACCATGGATTTGTTTAAAATTGTTCAATAACTCTTTATTTCCTGTCATGTGTCTGGAACAGCCACTATCGATATACCAAATATAGATAGCCCTTTTCAGCTGCTCCTACACTCCCCAACAAAAATTTATTTAGAGTGTAGGACCCAAGCCATGATGGTCTTGGGTCGTCCTGATTCGTCAACATAAGAAAACTCTTTGAAATAACCATCATCGCCTCTGTGCCCACCATTTCCATTTCGGAAATTGTTGGAATGAGTCCCCGCAAATCGTGGATTATACGGAGTTGACGATTTGTTGGTATAACCAGAGTTTCCATACCCTCGGCTTCCATAGTTTTGGTAACTGTAATTTTGATTCCTGGGTGGCTCAAAATTCCTACCAAATCTAGGAGCATCTTCGTGTCTTGAGAATGATCGTGGATGATTATCCGAATGCGGTCTTTGATTTGGAAATCGGGGGGGTGACGCATTTCGGTCATTCACGAATCTGTTCTGTGCATGAGGTCTAACATAGTTGTTGTTCGAACCTCCAGAGCGTTGGTCATTCTCAACTACTCGAAAGGTAACATGATTTTGTCGTCTGTGAGGGGTTTTCTCACGAGTATCATGTCTTTGAGATGTATTTTTCGATCTGTCCCCACGGTTAATAACAACAGGTTTCTCCTCCTGATCCTGATTTTGTTGTGATTTAACATTTGGTTTGATAACTGGTTTTACTTCTTGTTTAATCACTTTGTTTTTCTCAACCTTCTGATTTTTACCATTTTTCTTTTCAACAGTAACAGTAATTGATTCACTTTGTGGTTTTTCAACAAAAGGTTTCTTTTGATCAGGATCAACAAGAGATTTACCCCTGTCATCTGGACAGTCTGCTGCTAAGTGTCCTTTCCCACGACACTTGTAGCATTTGCGAATTTTCGCAGCATTCTTTGGACGTTCCTCATGAGTGGTCGAAGATGATGAGTCGTTGGTGGAATTTTTCAAAATTTGGTTCACAAACTGAGAGTTGGAACCTGTTTCGATCTTAACTTCTTCTTTGACAAAATCCTCCCCTTTCACAAACTCAGTTTTAGGGATATTTTTCAAAGCCTTTTCTAGTTTTCCCACGTGACATTGGTTTTGACTTCACATTTTGAACTTGATTAAACATTTCCAAAATCTTATTGCTTATCAAATTTTAATGTTTTCAAGATTTACTTCATTTTTCTTTGAAACTCCACTCATCTTCGACTGATCTGAGTCAGTAACTTCATCTGGCTCAGATTCTGACTCACTTTGCGGTTCAACCGTCAGAGGAGTCTTTGGCACAAAATTTGCCAATTCAGGATCAATGCTTGGCATCGATGTATAGTTATGGTTTACCGGAGGAGGCACCTTAGTATAACCAATGCCGAACATTTCTTCCTCAGATTCTTTGAGACGTTGGCTGTTAATACAGAAATTCATCACTTCGGATGAATCCCTAAATTTTTCAATCTTTCGTTGCAAATCTAAAATCAGATTATCTTTTTCCAAAATGATTTTGTTCTTTTCCAAAACACAATTTTGATTCATTTCAAGTTCAGATTTTAATTCCTGATTTCTAAGATTTCCCTGAGCCACAAGTCTCTCAAATTCAGAGATATCATTTTTCAGTGCTTTTATCTTAATTCGGTGTTCTTTATCCGAATTAGACAAAACAGCAATGAGTTCTCTGGATTTTTCTAAATCTGCAATTAAGTTTGTGTTATGAAGTGCATATCTATCAATCTTAGTCACAAACTCAACACATCTAGCACATCGCTTATCTACAGAAGATGATTTTACCTCAATGCCAGCCATGAATGCACAAGCCTCGTTTTGAACGGAGTTTTCTTCCAACCTTTTAGCTTCTGCATCTGCAAATTGCTGCATTTCAGCTGTGGAGATGTTGAATTCAAAGCGTTCTCCTTTCTCTCCATCTTCTGTCTTGTTTGACTTTTCAACAGTCTCTTCAATCGAGGGATCCACATTTTCAGCAACATTTCCCGAGTCCAATTCTTCCCCAATAACCTCAGCTACAACTGCAAGTTCCTCTATGCTAGTCTCTTCGACAATCTCCTCACACACTTCTTCGTTCACAATTTCAGCTATAAATGCTTGCGACACAATAGCTCCCGAAATGTCTTCCAAAGCACAACCCCTGTCATAAGGCTCAGTCACATTCTGCAGAGGTTGAGCCACGATAGCATTGTTTGTCGAAGGTGTAAGATTTTCAGACCCACTTGAACGAGCACTTGAGTTAGAGGTAGCAGTTGATGCATTGTTGTGAGGTCTTGAATTACTACCTCGAGAATTGTTATCAGATCTTTCCATTTTCGGCTTTCGACAATCACGTGCGAAATGCCCGTAGATACCGCAGTTGTAACATTTTACTTTGGACATATCTACTCCCACTCGAGTCTTTGTCTGACCTCCTATGAACTTCCTACCAGTCTTCAACAGAAACTTCTTCGCTCTTCGGACTAACAGTGCCATATTGAGTTGTAGATCAAGTTCTTCCATTTCATCTTGATCTATCTGAACAAAGTCCTCATCGAGACTTGACGATTCAACGAGCTTTCCAAGACAGAAGTTCTCGTAGGCAGTCATCAAGGACGCCAACAGACTCATGTTTTCTTCAATCAACTTCAAACAGCTTGCATCTATCTTAGGAATGCTCAAGCTTGTTCCTTGACATTTCTGAGCTCCACTAGAAGAGTACATCCCTTGATTTGAATTGGTTGTTCCACCTGAACTGTCATTGTTGCTTATGAAGGCGTGTTCACTTGCAGGACCTTCATTCTCCGAATACAAAGCAACACCGACTCCACCATTACTACTCTTCTCCGTTGGTTTTGAAGCCTTATATAACTGAGGATCTTGGATCTTCTCGAAATCAGATGCTTGATCTTCCATATTCCAAGCATAACCCCTCAGTTTCTGAACAGCTTCTTCCAATGAGAGCTCTTCATAGAGAATACCCTCTCTGATCAAAGCGGTGTACATATTCCATTCTCTGGAAAGACAATTCAGAAACTTCTCAACCTTCTCGAATTCAGTGTAGATACCCTTTTGACTTCTATCAAGTTCGCTCAGTAGATGATAAAATCGGTTCACTGTGTCATCAAATGATTCATTTCTTAAAGCCTTGAACACAACAAATTGAGTCTTCAAACGTTCGAGACGTCGCTTCTTGTACATTTCATTTCCTTCATATCGCTGGATCATACTATCCCACAATTCCTTCGAGTGACTTCTTTTACGGAACGTATGAAGTATGGATTGCGACATTGCCATCGTTATCATTGACATAGCTTTCTCTTCACAGTCAAAAAATCTCTTTCGGTCGCCAGTGAGTGCCAAATATGTATCAATCATCAACGTACGTACTGGAGTAGCTCCACATTCTTTAACGATACACAACCAGATTTTGATGTCTTTTGCTCGTACATATCTTTCTAAACGCTCCTTCCACTCAGGAAAATCAAGCTCGTTTAACAAAGGAGGTTTGTCGCTACTTCCTACCTTAGCATTGTGCTTGAGATTTTGCACCATTACAGTCAGATTGTTGTTTGCCATTTCAGAAATAAAACAACGGTAGTTACCAAGAACTGTGTTACAGAAAAGATTTTCTAAGTCCAAACTCGGAGAGAAAGCACGGAGTGAAATGTCTGAGCTTTAATCAGAGTGTGAAACCCGGATCACAAAACCTGAAATAAAACACAAACAGAAAAACTCGGACACTACACTGTTAGGAATTTAAACTCAGACTACCTAAAGGGTAGGTTAAAATTCGGACACAGTAAGCTTTGGACTACAAATTCTGACTAAACTGAGAACACACTATAGAATTCGGACTATAGTGATGAAATTCGGACTAATACTTCAGTAACAATGAAAAAACAAAAACCTCGGACTAAACAAAATAGAAAAATTCGGACTCTATAATAACTCAAAGATCGGATTCTAATGACTAAATAAAGAAAATAAGAAAATGATTAAAATTCGGACTTAAATAAGGACCTACAAAAGTCGGACGCTACTAAAAAGTCGGACAAAAGCTATTTTTTTTTTTAAAATTCAGACTAATCAAAATCGGACAAAACAATTAACTATTAAAGTTCGGACTAGGATTCTACCTAAATAACTCCGACTCAATAATCTTAAAATTCGGACTAAAGGACTACTAAACTAATAAACTTGGACTGATTAACTGATATAAAAGTCGGACTATATATATAAAAAAAATTCAGACACTAAAAATCAAGCTAAAAGTCGGACTAAATTCAGACCCTATCTAAAGAAGTTAAAAACTCAGACTCTTAGAAAATTCGGGCCCTATCTAAAGAAGTTAAAAACTCACTCTTAGAAAATTCGGACCCTATCTAAAGAAGTTAAAACTCAGACTACTTAATATATTATAAAATTCGGAGGAAACAAAAACTCAGACTCAAATAAAAACTCAGACCCTAGTAGAACCTAATAAAAACTCAGACCCTAATAAACTAGACCCTAATAAACTCTGACTCTCTAAAAAACACTAAAAACTCAGACCCTAATAAACTCTGACTCTCTAAAAAACACTAAAAACTCAGACACTAACAAAGAGAACCAAAAACTCGGACCTGAGAACCTAAGATTAAGATTCGGACTTATGTAACTATAAAACTCAAAGAAACTCTGACTAGTACTTCAATAACAACACAAAAAGGAACAAAACCTCTGAGTAAATAAAATTATAAAAAAGTTCGTACCTAATAAATAAAATTGAAATTCGGACTCTAAGCTCTAGGATAAAATTCGGACAATGAATAAAGGTCGGACAGAAATAGAGATTTGAAACTCAGAACAAAGTAAGAGTTTCTCAAAACTCAGAAGAACCAATCTCCGGACTATCTCCCCAATGTGACTTCACACTGGTTCAACAATACCCCGGAGACACAAACACAGAATGTAAACCACGGACAAGGCTTCCAAAGATCAAACTCAGAATCTTTTTCACCTTCAAAACTCTGTATGAACAAGAACCAAAAACCCCTGTAAAACCCAGATAAAGAAAACACTAAAAATCACCAAACTACTCAAAATCAATCATCAAATCACTAGATATGAATGAAGAATCATGAATAAAACACAAAAACTCACTAAACTCTCACTAAAACCCTATCAAAGTATGAACTTTTCTCACCAAAACCTTCAAACTAAGAACACCTACAGTAGTATGAGCACACTGCTCTGATACCACTTGTAAGGCCTCCTAATCCAAGATCTCACTCAGCTAAAGCAACCAACAGGTGTGCGGAATCCACCTGATGATCAACCACTGCAGATGAAACACTAGAATGCAAGGAATTGAGAGAGAAATCAAGAATAAACTGAGTATTCTTGATGAAGAAGATGAATATGAATGACGTCACTCACACAAAGCAGCTGCTAGACAAAACATACACAATGATTAGGGTTAGGTGCACAGAAATTCACACATAATCGTTACCTTGTCTATTCCACATTAAAGTATATATACAAGGCAAAGCCCGGACTTTCAAGACTAACTAGAAAGCCCGGACAAAACATATAGCACAAAGCTCAGACCTTTTGACCTAGACAAAACTCAGACAAAAGGTCTACACAAACAAACTCTGACCTTAGTCCTATACAAAAACTCTGACTAAAGAAACCATCCTAAAACTTGGACAAAAGTCCCTAGGATAAACTTGGGACTATCTTTTACAAATGTACAATAAAGATCCTACTAAATTGGGAGACATGCACTTATCACCTAAAGTGCATTAACAAACATTACCGAAGTTCATAAATGTTCCATGATACGATTTTAACGCAGGCATTCCATAATTTGTAGCATACTTTTATTATGATTAGTGTCACTGAGGCGGGTAACAAACATTTATCAGCTGGTTCTGGTAACATGAAAACTATATAATACAAGAAATGGATAATTTGTGTTTGTTACTCTCAACTGGCTTTCTGTTGATACATATTATGTGGATACGGCTCGGCTCGGCTCGACTCGGCTACGAAGTGAAGGCCGTAGTCAAAACATCCTCCTGTCTTGACTCGGTATGCTAGTTAATTTGTATCGAACGATGTAAATGCAACTGCGTGTGTGAAGTTTGCATTATTAGTTTAAGTGTTGTCAGTTTGTTAGGCCCAACATGTTGAAGCCCAATCCCAGGCCGAACATGTGAAGAAAACACCCTTGTGATGAAAACACCCATGTGACGAGAACACCCTTGTGGTGAAAACAGCCTTGTGATGAAAACACCCTTGTGGCGAAATCACTTGTGACGAAATCACTGAAATCACTGCATTTCGTCATAATGATGGGTGTTTGTCATTGTGTTTTCGTCGGCTTGTTTATTTCGTCATGGCTTCACTATATATATGTTGGGGATCAGAAGACAAATTTGCAGCGGAATGCATTTGTGCAGTGGAATTGAATTTTGGATTTGTGTTATCATATGTGAGTGATCCGAATTGGATATACATTATGAAAGGTATCAATGAATAACAAGTGCAAAGGTTTAATGGACAATTCTTGCAGTGAATAACAATGTCTTGATAACTGGAATTGTTTGCCGGCAATACAGCATATATACATAGTTTTTGGCGGGTAACTGCCTCCGGCAGTTATTCGAATTTGATCACCCGCTTATCACCGGACAATACATTCACTTATCATCTAATAATCCGAGTTCATATCATACATATTAACTACTTATAAGTTCAAATAAATATGAAACATAACAAAAGTTTAATAGTTCTAACATAACCCCCCTTAAACTAGGTTATGTTTCCGAGCTTGATCCATGACGCTCCGATTGGCTTCTTCGACGGCCCATCTAGCATAGTTGAAGTTGAACCGTTTCCTTCTTTTCACTTGATTCCAGACATCATCATCGATTCCAGCAAAGAGTGCAACCTGTGTCGACCCTGCAGGTTCCTCTTGAACCTCTCCTTCACTTTTCGATCTTCCATGGCAGCCGGTAGTGGACCCTCCTTCTTCGAACACCATCTCCTTGTCCTGCACTTTCCCTTGAACAGTTTTGAATTTATAATAATACTCTAGGATATCGAGATACATGGCATAAGTGACCCTCATGTAGTCTCCGTCTTCATATTCAAATCCTAGATCTTTTGCAATTGCAGGCCACAGTGTGACAACTCGAATTTCCAAGATTTCTGTTTCGCATTTATTGCACGTTCTTGTATTGTTTAGTTGATTATTTGCACAATTAATTGCTATGGAATTTTACACGTCTTGATGCAATGAATCGTATTGTGTGATTGTGCATGGTTGTTTGTTAGTTGTGAAAGACTTGGTAAATATATGAACTTGGTGGCGAAACTGTGAAATTGTTATGAGATGGTGTACATGTGTAAATTATGATACTTAGGGAGGTAATGGGTAATTAGTGAAATCCTAGAGATACTTAACCCTAATCTCTTTTCCTAATCATTCACTAATCATCACAAGAATCAAAACACATACCCTCACATTCCCTAATCCTCTCTACAATCATCTTCTCATCATTCTTGGCTTCACAAGTCTTTTGCAACAAGTTTGATCTTCCAATCCATCTAGAATCAATCAAGGTAATTGTTTAATCATTGTTTGATGTTAATTGTGATTGATTGAATGATGTTAAAACCCTAGTTCTTCATGTGATAGGCTGTGATTTTGATTTGATTCTGAATTATTGATGATGATGATGATTAGTTGTATGACTGATAGATGGTTCCTGTAATGATTATAGGTTGATTATTGTTGATCATAAGTGGATTGATTATGATTCTGCCGTCACTATGTATGATATTTGGGTTAGAAACCAAGAGAAACGTAATTGATTTGATTCTTTTGATTCTGTATTGGAATTCACGTAGTGTTACTGTCAGAGTTTCGTAACCCTAATTCTAGTTGTCTGAGTTTTGTGCATGATTGATTGTCTGAGTTTGTGGATGATAAAAGTCTGAGCTTTTATAACATTATGCTGGATCCGAGTTTTGATATTATACATCATGTCCGAGTTGTAACAATAGATTGTCTGAGTTTTTGCATAACTATGAAACGGTCCGAGGTTGTAACTTATGCTATGGTCCGACTTTTGACCCCCAAGATCTTGCCCGACCTTTATAGGGATCAAAGGTCCGAGTTTCCTAGTTATAAGAGGGTGTCCGAGTTTTGATAATGGGGGAAGGAAGTCCGAGCTTTTTGTTCTATGTGTGTCCGAGTTTCCTGGTTATAACACATAGCCCGACTTTTGTATATTGGATACATAGTCCGAGTTTTGCATGATAGTTTAGTCCGAGTTTTACTTGATGTCCGACCATTATGACCCCTACCCCCCCCATGTTCTGTCCGACCTTTATGAGTGTGATCTTGCCCGAGTTTTGGTGGGAGCTCATGGTCCGACTTCTTGTGGTTATACTTGACGTCCGATCTTTTGGAATGAAACAAGGTGTCCGACCTTTATGTGTGTTATGTCTTGTCCGAATTATTACATGATAACCTAAACCGAGTTTCATGTTTGATGCATAGCTTGAACATTATACTTAATGAATGATAGATGAACTGTCTAAGTTTTAAGTGGATTTACATGACCCAGAATGTTTATAATGATACATACTCTAAATTCTGTTTATACTTGAAAAGACTGTGTGATTGTGGTGTAAGTTCAGAAATCTGTATGAGAAACAACACACTACTATACCCTACCAGTATGTGAATATAAGATGCTGCATGTTACTGAATGATACTGCTTGTTACAGAATGATACGATATCGTATGTGATTGTTTGATCCGAAGAGTTGCAAACCCTAATTGAAATTATATACTTACGTCAAGTATGTGCAATGTATCCTAGGTCGTGTGTAACGGACTTAGACAATTGTTAAACCCTAGAGCATAGCATACCGAGCAAACCAAGGTGAGTTCACACCCTTACTAAGGCATGGGATTCCCAAGGGCTTGGGAATGGGATTGAAGGAATAAGGTTGAATAGATTCGTACTGACACTAATACTAGACTACCATACCAGCGTCCTCGGTTGTGCAGGACACATACGTAAACCTACGTATGCTTATACTACTTACTGTCCTCGGTTGTGCAGGACACAGGCGTAAAGCCCACATATGCATATGCTTCTTACTGTCCTCGGTTGTGCAGGACACATACTTATGTTTCTTACTGTCCTCGGTTGTGCAGGACACATACTTATGTTTCTTACTGTCCTCGGTTGTGCAGGACACATACTTATGCTATTCACTGTCCTCGGTTGTGCAGGACACATACTTACAATCTACGTAGACTTATACTTATCACTATCCTCGGTTGTGAAGGATACTCACGTAAAACCTACGTGTATTTATACTTACTACTATCCTCGGTTGTGAAGGATACTTATGGTTACGAATAGTCTAGTGGTTATACAACATGGGAAGCCCCCACCAATAGAACGTACTAACGGCCTAGTAGAGCCACCTGTTACATACGAACTTACTATTACGCATTTACTTTCTGTGAACTCGCTCAACTAGTTGTTGATCCTCTGTTACATGCCTTGCAGGTCGTTAGGTACATGCAGCTTGCACATGGAGGAGCTGGTCGTTGTGGGCTTGGATCGTGATTATCTTATTAAACACTTATGACGTTTCGTACTTAATTATGTTGGGTTTTGATTATACGCTTCCGCTAAACAATGGTAACTTACTTATGATTTTGGATCACCTTTCATATGGATTTGGTTTGGTTTAATGGCAATTACTTTTACTATATATATTTTTCTATATGATTGGTGGCTTGATCCTGGTCAGTCACGCTCCCAAGCGGTGATACTCCGCACGTGGATTTTGGGGGTGTGACAGATTGGTATCAGAGCCATTGGTTATAGAGAACTTGGTTTTGATATGGGAAAACGTTTTTATTAAAACCAGACTATAACCAGAACAGTGCTCTCAACGATCCACGACGACGCTTCGCTCCACGTGCAAGACTCAACATACTAGGTAATAAGGTTTATGTTTATTGCCTACTTGCTAGAATTGCATAGAACTTTGCTCGTAGTATGCTTACATTACTTTGCTCACTACTTGTTATTGCTTGAGAACACCTACGTGCTTACACTCTTCTGTCATCGCACTATTCGTGAACCTCTCTCACTTACGTTACATTTGCTATGAAGATCATGGCCGGACATATCAACATGACACAAGCCCAGTTGACGGCTCTCATTAATGAACGAATTGCTGCGGCACTGGCAGCCATACAAGCAGGAGGTCAACACGCTCAGTCACCTGCTTGCACCTTCAAAAATCTCAAGGATTGCCAACCTAGTACCTTCGGTGGAACTGAGGGGGTTGAAGGCCTCCTCCATTGGTTCGAGAGACTCGAAACTGACTTCGAGGTGCATGATTGCCCTGAGTCACGTAGGGTAAAGTTTGCTACTGGAACACTCGAAGGTGCTGCATTAACCTGGTGGAAAGCACAGGTTCAGATGTTAGGGCTGGCAGCTGCTAATGCCACCCCCTGGAACGAGTTCAAGGACTTAATTAAGGAAGAGTTTTGCAGTCGAGAGGACATCCACAAACTTGAGGTAGAGTTCCTCAACCTACAGATGGTGGGGTCTGAAATTGAAGTTTATATGAGGAGATCAAACGAGTTAGCCACACTTTGTCCTACTATGGTAGACCCTCCCACCAAACGCATCGAACTGTATCTCAAGGGTCTGGTGCCTGAAATTCAGAGTCATATGACCACAGCTAACCTTGGCACTATCCAGCAAGCCACTCGACTGGCTCATCGTCTCACAGACCAGGCTGTAGAACAGAACAAACTACCGAAACGAGCTAAGACCGATACTGCATGTGCTTCTAGAGATAACAAACGCAAGTGGGATGAAAACCTGAGCACGGGATTAATTTTGGTCCAGCCTCTGACGCAGCAGCAAGAGATAGATGACTACCAGAGCCCCAGATAGCAGTTTTCTAGTAGTCATGGGCAGAAAAGATATCGAGGAATTCACCCATGGTGCAACAAATGTAACAGACACCACGGTGGCCAGTGCAACAGGGGTCGTTGCCAGCGGTGTCTCAAGATTGGTCATGAAGCTAAGGATTGTCGAAACTCACGTCCTGTAACTCAAGAACAACAACGACCGCCTCAATCTTCACAGAATCAACAGCAACAACAAAGTTTTAAAGGATGTTTTCAGTGTGATGCTAAAGATCACTACAAGAGGCATTGTCCGCATATAAACCAGGACCAGACTCAGAACCACGACCATGGAAACAGGGACGACAATGGTGATAGCGTTGCGGGAAACAGAGGAAACAATGACGCCGGAGCCGCGCGTACGTGATTGGTCAGGGTGACGCAAGGAACGATCTTATCGTAATAGTGAGTAAGTCTCTTCTTGTCGACTTCTATGTTACTATATTGTCTGATTTGGGTGTGAATACCAATTATATGTCTTTGAAAGTTAGTCGAATGATAAAACGTACACCAACTCCCTTGAACACCAAACCTGTGGTAGTGTTAGCTTATGGTACAAGTCTAGAGGCCACACATAGTTCAGGGTTGTAAAATTATCCTCGCTGGGTAGACGTTCCCTATCGACTTCATTCCTATAGTTCTGGACAGCACCTACACCTCGCGCACCGTATCGCTTAGCTCCATCCGAATTGGAAGAACTATCGACGCAACTACAAGAACTCTTGGATAAGGGATTTATCCGACCTATCTTTTCGCCTTGGGGAGCTCCAGTATTATTCGTGAAAAGAAGGATGGCACTTTCAGAATGTGCATTGTTTATCGCGAACTGAACAAGGTCCAGTGAAGAACCGCTATCCTCTTCCTCGCATTGACGACTTATTCGACCAGTTGCAAGGGTCGAGTTACTATTCCAAGATTGATTTAAGGTCAGGGTATCATCAGCTGAGAGTCCGGGATGAGGACGTCTCCAAGACAACATTTAGAACTCGCTACGGCCATTACGAGTTTCTTGTCATGCCATTCGGGCTTATGAACGCGCCTGCAGTATTTATGGATCTTATGAACAGGGTGTGCAAACCCTATCTTGACAAGTTCGTCATTGTCTTCATCGACGACATTCTGATCTGCTCCAAAAGTCAGGAGGAACATGAGCAGCACTTACGCCTTATCTTGGAACTTCTTCGAAAGGAGCAATTGTACGCCAAGTTTTCCAAATGCGACTTCTGGCTTTGTGAAGTCCACTTTCTAGGCCATGTGGTGAACAGGGATGGGATTCATGTCGATCCATCCAAGGTAGATTCGGTCAGGAACTGGCCTGCACCGCGTACACCGACGGAAATACGCCAATTCTTGGGTTTGGCGGGGTATTACAGACGATTCATCAAAGACTTCTCAACGATCGCTCAACCGCTCACATTACTGACACAGAAAGGTGTCGTTTACAGATGGGGTAATACGCAGGAAACTGCTTTTCAGTACCTAAAGGATAGGCTTTGCAGCGCACCTATTCTCTCATTGCCAGAGGGCAGAATGACTTTGTAGTATATTGTGACGCATCAATACAGGGTCTGGGTTGTGTATTGTTGCAGCGGGATAAAGTTATTGCCTACGCTTCTCGTCAACTAAAGGTTCATGAACGGAACTACACGACGCACGATTTAGAGCTGGGAGCTGTTGTTTTCGCGCTTAAGATATGGCGACACTACCTGTACGGTACCAAGTGCACAATTTACACCGATCACAGGAGTCTCGAGCATATCCTTCAGCAAAAGGATTTGAAATGCGTCAACGACGATGGGTTGAGCTGCTTAACGATTACGAATGCGCTATCAAGTACCATCCAGGCAAAGCCAACGTTGTGGCTGACGCCCTTAGTCGGAAAGACACCCTACCTAAGCGCGTGCGAGCGCTACAGCTTACCATTCAGTCCAGTCTTCCTTCACAGATACGAACTGCTCAGATAGAAGCATTGAAACCCGAAAACGTCAAAGCTGAAGCTTTACGCGGCTCAAGGCAACGAATGGAACAAAAGGAAGACGGTGCATACTATGTAACGGGGCGTATTTGGGTCCCACTTTATGGCGGTCTACGAGAGCTTGTGATGGACGAAGCACACAAGTCTCGCTATTCGGTACATCCAGGGTCGGATAAAATGTACCACGATATCAAAACAACATACTGGTGGCCAAGTATGAAAGCTCTTATCGCGACCTATGTCGGCAAGTGCTTGACCTGTGCGAGGGTCAAGGTTGAATACCAGAAACCAGCGGGCCTACTTCAACAGCCTAAGATACCGCAATGGAAATGGAAAGAAATTTCCATGGATTTCGTTACAGGCCTACCTAGATCTCAGCGTGGAAATGATACCATATGGGTGATCGTGGATCGACTCACCAAGTCTGCACACTTCCTGGCTATAAAGGAAACAGATAAGTTCTCCACTCTCGCAGACGTTTATCTTAAAGAAGTTGTTTCGAGGCACGGGGTGCCCATCTCCATCATTTCAGATCGGGATGCACGATTCACGTCAGAGCTATGGCAAGCGATGCACAAATCTTTCGGCTCACGGTTAGACATGAGCACAGCGTATCATCCTCAGACGGATGGGCAGTCTGAGCGAACGATCCAGACTCTTGAAGACATGCTTCGGGCATGTGTCATTGATTTCGGCAACGGCTGGGAAAAGCATCTCCCGTTAGTGGAGTTTTCGTATAATAACAGTTATCACACCAGTATACAAGCCGCTCCATTCGAGGCATTGTACGGACGTAAATGCCGGTCACCTCTCTGTTGGGCAGAGGTGGGGGATAGTCAGATTACGGGTCCAGAGATTGTAGTGGACGCCACAGAAAAGATTGCACAGATACGACAACGCATGGCGGCAGCACGCGACCGTCAGAAAGCCTACGCGGATAAGCGTAAGAAGCCATTGGAATTTCAGGTCGGGGACCGGGTTTTACTTAAAGTCTCACCCTGGAATGGTGTGGTTCGATTTGGTAAACGAGGCAAACTCAATCCACGGTATGTTGGACCGTTCGAAATCACTGAAAGAATAGGCCCAGTAGCCTACAGATTGAACCTACCAGCTGAACTCGGTGCAGTTCACAATGTATTTCACGTGTCGAATCTGAAGAAGTGCCTGTCAGATGAGACCCTCATAATTCCTTTTAAGGAACTCACTATCGACGAGCGGTTGCAGTTCGTCGAGGAACCAGTTGAAATCACGGACCGGGATGTTAAGGTCCTCAAAAGCAAGAGAATCCCTCTTGTTCGGGTTCGATGGAACTCCCGACGTGGCCCAGAGTACACCTGGGAACGCGAAGACCAAATGAAAGAAAAGTACCCCCAGTTATTCGGAACCAATGCATCCACTACTGAGGCTGAAGCTACTACTGCGGAATTTCGGGACGAAATTCCAAATCAACGGGGGGATGATGTGACACCCCAGGAAAACCAGTGAACAATACAGCTTATCTAGCTTCCTCAGTGAGTGCTTACCAAATTTCGGGATGAAATTTCTTTTAAGTTGGGGATAATGTGACAACTCGAATTTCCAAGATTTCTGTTTCGCATTTATTGCACGTTCTTGTATTGTTTAGTTGATTATTTGCACAATTAATTGCTATGGAATTTTACACGTCTTGATGCAATGAATCGTATTGTGTGATTGTGCATGGTTGTTTGTTAGTTGTGAAAGACTTGGTAAATATATGAACTTGGTGGCGAAACTGTGAAATTGTTATGAGATGGTGTACATGTGTAAATTATGATACTTAGGGAGGTAATGGGTAATTAGTGAAATCCTAGAGATACTTAACCCTAATCTCTTTTCCTAATCATTCACTAATCATCACAAGAATCAAAACACGTACCCTCACATTCCCTAATCCTCTCTACAATCATCTTCTCATCATTCTTGGCTTCACAAGTCTTTTGCAACAAGTTTGATCTTCCAATCCATCTAGAATCAATCAAGGTAATTGTTTAATCATTGTTTGATGTTAATTGTGATTGATTGAATGATGTTAAAACCCTAGTTCTTCATGTGATAGGCTGTGATTTTGATTTGATTCTGAATTATTGATGATGATGATTAGTTGTATGACAGATAGATGGTTCCTGTAATGATTATAGGTTGATTATTGTTGATCATAAGTGGATTGATTATGATTATGCCGTCACTATGTATGATATTAGGGTTAGAAACCAAGAGAAACGTAACTGATTTGATTCTTTTGATTCTGTATTGGAATTCACGTAGTGTTACTGTCAGAGTTTCGTAACCCTAATTCTAGTTGTCTGAGTTTTGTGCATGATTGATTGTCTGAGTTTGTGGATGATAAAAGTCTGAGCTTTTATAACATTATGCTGGATCCGAGTTTTGATATTATACATCATGTCCGAGTTTCTTTTGTAACAATAGATTGTCTGAGTTTTTGTATAACTATGAAATGGTCCGAGGTTGTAACTTATGCTATGGTCCGACTTTTGACCCCCAAGATCTTGCCCGACCTTTATAGGGATCAAAGGTCCGAGTTTCCTAGTTATAAGAGGGTGTCCGAGTTTTGATAATGGGGGAAGGAAGTCCGAGCTTTTTGTTCTATGTGTGTCTGAGTTTCCTGGTTATAACACATAGCCCGACTTTTGTATATTGGATACATAGTCCGAGTTTTGCATGATAGTTTAGTCCGAGTTTTACTTGATGTCCGACCTTTATGACCCCTACCCCCCCCCCCCATGTTCTGTCCGACCTTTATGAGTGTGATCTTGCCCGAGATTTGGTGGGAGCTCATGGTCCGACTTCTTGTGGTTATACTTGACGTCCGATCTTTTGGAATGAAACAAGGTGTCCGACCTTTATGTGTGTTATGTCTTGTCGGAATTATTACATGATAACCTAAACCGAGTTTCATGCTTGATGCATAGCTTGAACATTATACTTAATGAATGATAGATGAACTGTCTAAGTTTTAAGTGGATTTACATGACCCAGAATGTTTATAATGATACATACTCTAAATTCTGTTTACACTTGAAAAGACTGTGTGATTGTGGTGTAAGTTCAGAAATCTGTATGAGAAACAACACACTACTATACCCTACCAGTATGTGAATATAAGATGCTGCATGTTACTGAATGATACTGCTTGTTACAGAATGATACGATATCGTATGTGATTGTTTGATCCGAAGAGTTGCAAACCCTAATTGAAATTATATACTTACGTCAAGTATGTGCAATGTATCCTAGGTCGTGTGTAACGGACTTAGACAATTGTTAAACCCTAGAGCATAGCATACCGAGCAAACCAAGGTGAGTTCACACCCTTACTAAGGCATGGGATTCCCAAGGGCTTGGGAATGGGATTGAAGGAATAAGGTTGAATAGATTCGTACTGACACTAATACTAGACTACCATACCAGCGTCCTCGGTTGTGCAGGACACATACGTAAACCTACGTATGCTTATACTACTTACTGTCCTCGGTTGTGCAGGACACAGGCGTAAAGCCCACATATGCATATGCTTCTTACTGTCCTCGGTTGTGCAGGACACATACTTATGTTTCTTACTGTCCTCGGTTGTGCAGGACACATACTTATGTTTCTTACTGTCCTCGGTTGTGCAGGACACATACTTATGCTATTCACTGTCCTCGGTTGTGCAGGACACATACTTACAATCTACGTAGACTTATACTTATCACTATCCTCGGTTGTGAAGGATACTCACGTAAAACCTACGTGTATTTATACTTACTACTATCCTCGGTTGTGAAGGATACTTATGGTTACGAATAGTCTAGTGGTTATACAACATGGGAAGCCCCCACCAATAGAACGTACTAACGGCCTAGTAGAGCCACCTGTTACATACGAACTTACTATTACGCATTTACTTTCTGTGAACTCGCTCAACTAGTTGTTGATCCTCTGTTACATGCCTTGCAGGTCGTTAGGTACATGCAGCTTGCACATGGAGGAGCTGGTCGTTGTGGGCTTGGATCGTGATTATCTTATTAAACACTTATGACGTTTCGTACTTAATTATGTTGGGTTTTGATTATACGCTTCCGCTAAACAATGATAACTTACTTATGATTTTGGATCACCTTTCATATGGATTTGGTTTGGTTTAATGGCAATTACTTTTACTATATATATTGTTCTATATGATTGGTGGCTTGATCCTGGTCAGTCACGCTCCGAACCGTTGTCACATATGACACATGCCTCTTCGATTATTTACATAATACACACATAAATAATAAGTTTACAGTTAGATAACATAAGTATAAACTAAGATATATTATCGAGTTTACTTATTTCTAATAGTTATATATATATTTTTTTAAACTACTCAGTAATGAGTTAGAGCTATAGAAGGATGAATCCGAGATGGTTTTTTAGTACAAAACTGGATAAACCATATCCGCAATAGGTAATTTGGTTGGAAAACACGTTGTCCTACAAGTGTTAATAGTGGACTCCATCATCAAGACAAAAGCATGTGACCTTGGTCCTAATCTTCACAACTTACTGCCATATGAAATCAGGCCCTATAGCTTTTCATGTATGTCTCGTGTTTGGATTTCTCCTAAAGATTGGTATCCACTTATCTTCAATAGTACAATTCTGGAAGATATGATACCATGTGCGTTTGTTTTCTTGTTTGGATTTCTCCCAAAGATTGGTATCCACTTATCTTCAATAGTACAATTCTGGAAGATATGATACCCTTCTACATGACTAATACAACCACATCTTCCTAGAAATTAATCTATATACTCATTCAGAAAGAAGCGATTCTTTGAATTTTTTCCTTCCTTCAACAACACTTTACAGTGAACATCCTCTAGCTTCCTTGAAAACATGGCCATCCGTATGCCTAGTATCATTCAAGCAAGGCAAATTCTCAAACGATCCCCCTCTAATGGTGGCAGCACTCCCGCATCTATGGATATCCCCAAAGGCTATTTTGCCATTTATGTTGGGGAACAAGAGAAGAAGCGTTTGTAGCCCCTGTGTCAATATTAAGCGAGCCTAGATTTCAAGAGTTACTGCATCAGTGTTGATACCTTTGTGTGGACGCGACTCGGCTTGGTTCGACTCGGCTCAGTTCGACTTGGTTTCGACTCGGTTATGTCTGGCTCATGCCCGACGTCGCGACATTCCTCCGTCGTGCGCCCCAGAGTTCGACACGCGAAGCACGGAGAGCCACGAACACATTTCCAAACACATCACCATGACATCACATTGATGATGTCATAATTGTTGAATATTGAAAAAATCACAAATGTGGAAAACCTCCTCTGACGAAACACACAAATATTTGGGCCTAAATATTGGGTCTGATCTCTTGACAACGAAACACAATGTTTTTCATCGACTGTGTATTGGGCCTCCCCTGTTTCGTCACTTGTTGGGTTTCGCCGTGTCCTTTTTCTGTTTCGTCAAGTCAAGTCTGTGTCAGTCTAGTATAAATACCCCTCATTTGTTTCTGTGTGAGATTAGATGAGAGCATACTCACCGTGAGAGGTTTACTTAAAACATTGTTTGTATATGTTTGTATCAGTTCTCATCCCGTTTAATCAATAGATTGTGTTTCTTTGGTTAAACCGTGTTGTTTATTTTACATTGTGTTTGGTTTGCACTGTCATGTGGATTCCGCACCCGTTACCGTGTTTGTGATAAACAAGGATAAGGTTTTTGTTATCGATCCACCGGAAAAACGGGACCTACAATTGGTATCAGAGCTTTGGCTCTAATCCTTGTTTAAAACCAAACAAGTTTCGGTTTTTATCAAGTTTGAACTTGATTGTTTATGATTTTCTGAAAAAGTTTTCTTAAAAGTTTTCTGATTGTTTTGGTAAAAACCTTTGTTATATTCTTGTTCACAAGATAAAGATCGGGTTTTCATTAAAAGTTTGTGCATTTTCGGGTTTCCGAAAATTATTCGGTGACCGGAATCTTCAAATATTCATCGTGTTCTTCAGTTAACTTCAAAGTGATCTTCAATATTTCACCTTTTTGATCTTTTGAGAAGCCACTGTACAGTTTGTTTGTGAATTATAAAATTATATTTGAGTTGAAAATGGTGCTCAAAAGCATGGTGGATTGACTGTGTTCGGTGAGATAAGCATGGTGGTAGTTTGAAATTGTGTGTCGTGTGTCAGAAGCAAGATAAGACTTGTCTGAAATATCTCACCAACTCCCAACCTTATCCATTCTTGTTCGTCGATCAGATTCACAAATTCAATCCTGTTTCGTCACACACAGCTTTCAAATTTGTTTCGTCCAATAATCAATCAATTCATTTTCGTCGATCAATATATCAACCTGTTTCGTCGGATATATAATATACAGATTGTCACGGCCCCCGACCCGGTTTGACCCGTTTCAGGAACCGCGGGACAGAAATCCCGTGATATTTATTTATGTGATTCTAGCAGCGGAATTTTATCATCAGGATCGTTTTAAAGCTAAAAACTTTTCCCGATTATTTTATTTCACAATTCGGGATAAAACCCCGATAATTTACAATAACAAGATTTTACTGATAAATCTTTATTTTTACAAAACATATTTCTTTATTTTATAATGAGCCACTATCTTAAGCTTGAAATGCTTCCCAGCACTTTTCCTGAATTACAATAGATCACCTGAAACATGTTTAAAAAAGGTTTTGTCAGCGGGGAAATACTGAGTGAATCATTCAGTTTACTAAAATGACTCGTTTATTATAATTTACAGTATTAAGAGTTTTTACATATGTTTCTGATATCTACCAACTACCCACAGTATTTGTCACTCGACCGGATCTGTGACTGTGGTCATATCACCATTGGCTGCCCCAATGAATGACGTATATCACTTAATTTTAGGTTCGCCCACCTAATGTGATTAAAACAGTAGTAATGTGCACAATACCCCACATACTGGCTGTAATTTGGTGATTACATAAACTTAATCACTGTAATTTATAATTCTGAAAATAATTTGGAGTATTGTAAAACATTTGATAAAAAGAGAATGACTCACATTGCAGATTTAACACGGGCGGAATATGATTTAGCCTTGTTAACCTAATTTAATAATAATGAACACAAAACCGGGTTAGTGATCAATACAGCAGTTACGATAACTCACGAGATCAAATTCTCACAACGAACGACAAAGTGCAATACTTAAACATCCATCGATTTAACGACGAACGACAAAGTATAACCCTATGTGGGCGGCACTTAAACATCCATTGGATATATTGATCAGTCGGAAAATGAATCGTAATAGCGATCGAGTTATTACCCTGAATTGTGGTAGCACTTCGTGATCAGTGTGTGTTTTTGTAGTAAACAGTGTCTAACTTTGTATACGTAAGGAATTTCAACGTCGAACTGAAGCCAGGAATCAAGTCCCAAGCCCCTGTATTTATACCCTAAATTTGCACCTCCCGAGTGTCGCGGAAGATGTCCCTGGTCCTGTCGCGACTCGCCTGAGATGTCAAAGTAGACTAGGCATGCTTCGTTACCTATCTAGCCCTGATGAGTCGACGTTGCATGAAATTTCATTTTTGACAGCGTTTTCTGTAGATAATTATCACTTAGGGTTTACCCCCCCTAGTTTTGGGGGCCCTGATCCTGATTCCAAATGTTCTGAAAATTTTAGGGTTTGTTTAGAATCACTTGGGTTTCACAATTAGGGTTTCCTATTGGACAATTTATTTAAATAAATATAACTTTTGATGAGAGTTGTTACATCCTCCCCACCTTAAGAAAAATCTCGTCCTCGAGATTTACTGAAATAGATGAGGGTATTTCCGCTCCATTTCTGATTCTAGCTCCCAAGTATATTCTGGTCCCCTCTTTGAATCCCATTTGACTTTGACACTAGTCGCTTGTGTTTGAGAAACTTGACCTTCCGGTCTTCTATTTGTAAAGGTTTCTCTATGAATTTCAGCTTTTCATTTACCTCCACATCTTGAAGAGGTACTACCAGGGATTCGTCTGATAGACATTTCTTGAGATTAGATACATGAAATACATCATGTACTCCAGCTAGTTCTTCTGGTAGTTGTAAGCGATAAGCTACTGGTCCTATTCGTTGGATCACTGGGAATGGTCCAACATATCTTGGACTCAGTTTTCCTTTCTTACCGAATCGTACTATTCCTTTCCAAGGAGAAACTTTCAATAGTACTTTGTCTCCTATCTGGAATTCTAGTGGCTTGCGGCGATTATCTGCATAGCTTTTTGACGATCTCTGGCTGTTTTCAATCTTTCTTTGATTTGAGTTATCTTGTCAGTGGTTTCTTGTACGATCTCTGGACCTGATAATTGACTTTCTCCTATTTCTGCCCAACATACGGGAGTTCTGCACTTGCGTCCATACAGTGCTTCGAATGGAGCGGCTTCGATGCTTGAGTGATAACTATTGTTATAGGAGAATTCGATTAATGGTAAATGGTTATCCCAATTACCACCAAAGTCAATTACACATGCTCGGAGCTTGTCTTCTAGAGTTTGGATCGTCCTTTCACTTTGTCCGTCTGTTTGTGGATGATATGCAGTACTTAAATTGAGTCGGGTTCCCATTGCTTCTTGGAAGCTTGTCCAGAACGGGAAGTGAAACGACTATCTCTATCTGATACAATGGGGAGTGGGACTCCATGTAAGGATACTACTTCATCTACATACAACTTGGCTAACCTTTCCATGCTAAAGGTTTCTTTCATAGGTAGAAAATGAGCAGATTTGGTTAATCGATCCACAATTACCCAAATAGCATCATTACCTTTTCTGGTTTTGGGTAACTTAGTAACAAAGTCCATTGTTATGAGTTCCCATTTCCATACAGGCATTTCTAACTGTTGTAGTAGTCCTGAAGGTTTCTGATGTTCGGCTTTAACTTGTGAACAGGTTAGACACTTAGATACGTATTCAGCTATATCCTTTTTCATTCCTATCCACCAGAAATTCTTTCTTAAATCTTGGTACATCTTATTGTTTCCTGGATGTACAGTATACCTAGATTTATGAGCTTCCTCTAAAATCTTTGATCTTAAATTTCCCTGTTTAGGTACCCAAATTCTGCTTTTGTGGAATTTCCAAATTCCATCATTTCCTTGTTCCAATTCTTTTAGGTAACCTTTCATTCCTTCGGCATCGTCCTTGATTGCCGTTTCCTGAATTTCCTTTAATTGTTCCATTAAATCTACTTGTAGATTTATTCTAAGAGCACAGACTCGCTTTTACTTCTCATGATCCTTACGACTTAAGGCATCTGCGACTACGTTTGCCTTTCCTTCGTGATATTGAATATCACAGTCGTAATCACTCAGGATTTCCATCCATCTTCTTTGCCTCATATTTAACTCTTTTTGCCCAAATATATACCTTAAACTTTTATGATCTGTATAAACAGTAAACTTACTTCCATACAGATAATGTCTCCATATCTTAAGGGCAAAAACTATAGCTCCTAATTCTAAATCATGAGTCGTATAGTTTTCCTCGTGCTTTTTCAATTGTCTGGAAGCATACGCAATTACCTTCTTGCGTTGCATTAACACACATCCGAATCCTAATTTTGAAGCATCACAATATACTTCAAAATCTTCTGTTCCTTCTGGTAAGGCTAAGATTGGAGCATTGGTTAATTTCTGCTTCAAGATTCTAAAGGCTTCTTCTTGTTTAGGTCCCCATTCAAACTTAATGGCTTTACAGGTTAGCTTAGTTAATGGTACAGCTATTTTGGAAAAATCCTTAATAAACCATCTATAATATCTGGCTAAACCTATAAAACTTCTAATTTCCATTGCGGTTTGTGGAACCTTCCAATTGGTAATTGCTTCTATGTTAGCAGGATCTATGTGAATACCTTCATGATTCACCATGTGTCCTAAGAATTGCACTTCTTGTAGCCAAAATTCACACTTCGAAAATTTGGCATACAATTTTTCTTTTCTTAACAAAGTTAAGAGTGAATGCAAGTGCTGACAATGTTCGTCCTGACTTTTTGAATAAATAAGTATATCGTCTATAAAAACAATTACAAATTTATCCAAATATGGTTTACAGATCATGTTCATCATGTCCATGAATGCTGCGGGTGCATTAGTTAACCCAAAGGGCATGACTGTAAACTCATAGTGTCCATACCTAGTTCTAAAAGCAGTTTTAGTTATGTCTTCTTCTTGAACCTTTAATTGATGATATCCGGAGCACAAGTCTATCTTGGAAAAGTACCTAGCGCCTTGTAATTGATCAAAAAGATCATCAATCCTAAGTAATGGGTATCGATTCTTAATTGTAACCTTATTTAGCTCTCTATAATCGATACACATTCTCATCGATCCATCTTTCTTTTTCACAAACAACACTGATGCACCCCAAGGGGATGAACTAGGTTGTATAAATCCTTTGCTTAGTAATTCATCTAATTGCTTCTTTAATTCTAGCATTTCGGTAGGAGCTAATCGATAGGGTGCTTTGGCTATCGGTGTAGTTCCGGGAATATATCTGGGTATTCTGAGACTACAGGAATTTCCTTAAGTTCTTTACCTTTAGTACTAATGATTACTGAAATCATATATACTATTCCTTGTTTTCGTTCATAATTAGCAACTTTCATTACTGATATGAACTTCAGTGGCTTTCGAGGTTTATCTCCTGTAATCATGATTACTTCTCCAGTAGGTGATTGAATTTCTATAGAGTTTTTGTCACAAATGATTTGAGCATGGTTGGCTATTAACCAATCCATTCCTAACACAACATCAAATTCAGCTAATTTCATAGGTAATAGGTTTGAAGCTTATTTATGACCTGAAAGTTCTATTCCTACTTTTTGCAAAACCTGATTGATTTTTACTGAATTCCCATCTGCGGTTTCGACTGTAAAAATCTGCCTAATGGTAGTTAAGGGTAACTTAAGAGCTTGGCAGAATGAAGTATTTATAAAACTTTGGTTTGCACCAGAGTCAAACAATACTTTTGCATAAATGTCGTGAACTAAAAACGTAACGGCTATCACATCCGGGATGAGCTCTGCTTCTTGAGTGGTTAGCTGGAATGCTCTGGCATTCTTCTTAGTAGCTCCTTCGGTTGCCTTGGTTTTGTTGTCCACTGGTTTGACTAACTTAGGACATTCTGTTTTGAAATGTCCGGCTTCTCCACAATTGTAACAAATTATGGATTTCTTTCTGCAGTTCTCTTCACGATGTCCTATCATTTTGCAAAAATTGCAAAGTTTGTTACATTTTCCAAAATGTTTCTTTTTGCAAATTTTGCAGAATGGCAAAGTTGAAGATTGCCCTGCACCTCTTTTCTTGAAACTACTATCACCCACCCTAAATCCTTGGGTAATTTTCTGAGCTAGTTCCTTCTTTCTGTCTTCATCTCTTGTGCGTATCAATTCATCAGTCAGAGTGTTAGCTAATTCTACAGCATCGTCAATAGTGCGAGGTCTCGCAGCCTTAACGATATTGCGAATTTCACTAATTAATCCCCAAATATAGCGAGAAATGAGTACCGGTTCTGGCGAAGCCAGTGTTGGTACCACTCTAGCATATTCAAAGAATGTCGAAGTATAACCACGACAATCCACACCTAACATCCGATGAGTTAGGAACTTATTTGCCATTTGTTCCTTTTCATACTCAGGACAGAATTTTCTTTCTACAAGATTCTTAAATTCCTCCCAAGTCATAGCATAAGCCATATTTCTTCCTTTAGCTTGAAACACAGTGTTCCACCATTCGATTGCTCCTTCTTTAAATAGATTTGACGCGTACATGACCTGATCATCTTTGGCACACTTACTGATTGCAATTACTGCTTCGGTTTTCTCTAACCAACGCAGTGATGCAGTTGCCCCTTCATTGCCTGCAAATTCAGTGGGTTTACAAGCAAGAGATCTTTGAAAGTGCAACCAGGTGTTGCAGCTTTCAGTTTCTTAGGGAGCGGCGTGTGCTGGGATTCATTATCATGATTAACATGATTATTGCCCCTGTTTATACTGTTACTGAAGTTATCTTCAGAAGTACGTTTACTAGGAACGATATGTTGCGGTTCGATTGGACTTTTTACAGCAGCAACGAATGCTGGAATGGCATTGGCTATCCCTTGAGCAACAATATTTTCAATATCTTGTCTAGTCATATATTGATCCCCTGGATGTTGCTCCGACTGATTAACCTCATTTACCGGTTCATTACCAATATTTGCCATCTGATAATATATATATAATTTTTTATTAGTATTTGATAAATAGCAATTATACACAAACAATCAGACAATTTGCAATACACGTATAGTCAAAACTATCGATTTCTTGATTCCATTTTATATTGGTTATAGTATGCATCAATACACGAAAATATTTTACAAAGTTTTATTCGTAGTTATGTTACAGACTGATTTTACTATTTCTTTTACTATTACAACTATAGTTTTACCACCCCCTATCTCTCGCCACTTGTCGTTCTAAAAACGAAGTTCCCTTTCATCATACATCCATGCAATTTGTCCCCCTATCTCCCTGATTCTATTTCCTGCATCCATCAATTCCTCACCATAATGGCGAAGTTCAGCCATATTTTCGTTACTCATTGGTGGATTAGGTAGGGGTTCTGGATCGAATTGTGGAAGAAAGGAATAAGGGTCGTTGACAATATTTTGAAATTGCCAATCATTCGTCCACCATTCGTCCATTCCTACAGGTTGGGAGTGGACTATTGGTTCCGGGATTGCTGGTTCAAAATTCATAGGGAGTGGATTTTCACTAGGATAGGTAAAAACATTCGTGTTGACAGCCTGAATAGTCTCACAGCTTGCCAATAGAAAATCTATTTCCTCCTGAAAAGTTATTCCCTGATTTTGGTTTAAGCTCTCTCCAATTTCTATCTGAGTTGGTCTAGAACCTTGTCCTACTTCCATTTCTATATCTTTAGAATATTCCTCAAACTGTTCTTCCATTTGCCTAGAGTCTTTCTTGACTTCAGTTTCCATCTCTTGCTGTTTAGTACTTTCTTTGATTACAATTTCTTTTCCTTTTTCTAAAGGGTTTTTTATTTTAGGACGTTTTGTGGCTGGCTTTTTCCTACGGATACGACTACCCCATACATAATTCTTTCTTTTCTTTCGGTTTGGCTTTGTCAAAGGTGGAGCATTGAATTCTACAGGTTGTTCCACATCAGCAGAGTATCCAGTGAAATCTTTGGAAACTTCTACATTCACCGGGTAAAGATCGAGGTTTCTGAAAGGCTTCAGATATCTCATTCATGCTGTGTAGCATATATGCAAAATGCACAAAAATACTAAGTTAAAACTTTGGAACAAAGTTTAACAAATAAACATTGAAGTTTTATTGCACACTATTTGTACAAAATAACAGGAAAGAACACACTCGGATTTATTTATTTATTTACTGGGAAGTGCTATTACTAGACTTAGGGTTTTTAAAGATCTGCATGTTCTGCTTCTGTGGCTAACATATATAAATTTGCCCATTTCTCATCTAGCTTGTCTTCCCAAGGTGATTTATTGATTAATTCCTGGGTTTCCCTTTTAATCCTCTTTTCTCGGATTTGCTCTTTACTTTTCTTAATAATCATACTCCTTTTTCTAGGAGAAAGCGGTTTTTCATATTGTGCTTTTCGCACAAATATTCCTTCTTCAGGAATTGTAGGGAGTTTTGAAGATGAACTTCCCTCTTCATAGACTGACCTATCTAATTAAGATAGATATCTTGCAGCTTTTGCTTACCCATACTGTAACTAACAAATAATCAGTTTATAAAACACATAATCACAAAATAGTAATCAGGAAAAATTAAGTATCTCTAAATACTTAATTAGCTTAACTCAGTAGCTCTGATACCACCTCACAGATCAGTCAACGTGTGGTCACCAGCAAACTATTTCGGCTGCATTATTTAATTCACACAAACCTGAGTTTCGTTGTAGCAACAACAAATCTGTTTCGTAGCTTAAAACTTAAAGTTGTTTCTTCGACATTACTTAATCTGTTTCGTCGACATCATATTTAATCTTGTTTTGTCACATCTTACATCAACTTGTTTCATCGATCATAATTCAAATCGGTTTCAAATCTGTTTCGTCGGACAACAACAAACTTGTTTCGTCGTTCAATAACACAAATCTTGTTTCGTCGCACATGAACAAGTTGTTTCGTCGCACATGAACAAACTGTTTCGTCGGACCTCCAACTTCTAGTTTCGTCGGACAACTTGAAATCTGTTTCTTGGATCATTTTTGTTTCGTCGATAGACACTTAATACAATTCTGATTCGTCACTCATTCATTTCAAAATCAGTTTCATTGATAAAGTCTGTTTCGTGGATAGCGTTTCATCGAGTTTGTTATCAATTTTTTAAACAGAAGACTTGCAAAAGTGAAATAACAGTCTGTTTTCAAGAGTGTGATCAGTTTTTTCACATACATACATCAAATATGAGTTGTACAAGTCCATGGGACTGGAGTATGGACTCACAACCAGTTCAAAAACCGACTTCGATGGCCGAATATTTAGCGAGTACCATGCCTCGACAACAACAGTCAATAAGTGCAAGTCAATGGGCATTGGTGTCGAATCAAAATCAGAGCATTCAAAGTCTATTGCTTAGTGAGAGTGAGACGGGTAGCAACAATCGGCCGCCAAAGTTGAATCACATGAACGACTATCCATCATGGAAGGGTCGTTTCCACACATACGTTCAAAGGCAAAGCAGCGAACTTTGGACATGTTTCATCAATGCATGCAACCCTGCCCTCGAAGTAGCAGCATCAACTTCAGCCGGTTTTACTAATATGCCTGAAAACGACAAAAAGGCATATGATCTGGAGAAGAAGGCATATCTATTCTCACTCAAGCACTTCACAAAGACATCTACCATCAGTTCTCCTATTATAAGACCACGAAAGAGTTATGGGATGCATTGGTAGCAAGAGGAGAAGGAAATGCAGCTTCTAGAAAGATACGCCATGATCTATTGAAGAAAGAGTTTGAATCATTTCGATTCTTGGATAATGAAACTCTAAGTGATATGACTTCTCGCTTTTATCATTTGATTAGTGAAATGTGTTCTTTTAATGTTGCTACAACTCATCAGGAAATGATTGAACGGTTTGCTGATGCTCTGCTTCCTAAGTGGAGTCCATTCATTGAACTTCTAAAGCATACGGGCGCTATGGATACAGCGAATGGCACCTTTTATGAATTCATTCAGAAGTTGGAGCACAAGAACGAAGAGGAAATCCGGAAAGCTAAAATGATTGCACCTCCTCAAAACACAGAAATGTAATTGCCTGGCTTTGGTCCTTCAGCTACTTCTATTCAGCAACCGAAGCTTCAAACGGCGTTTGTATCCAACACAAGCTCATCTCCATTTCCACAGTTCAATCAAGCCCAACCACAGTGGAATCAAAGTGCTTATATGTCGCAATCCATAACCCAACCACAAGCCCAACAGCAACAAGCACATTATATTAACAATCCTTCACTCCAAAACACCAACACTGTCAGAGTTGATACATCCAATCTTTCAAAAGTCGGTGTAGAAGTTGCTAAGGAACATTTGGAACTTCTCAGCACAATGTTCAGTTCATATTGCGGATTGGTGGCAGGTCACATTGGAAACATCAATTTGACCAATGAAGATTATCAGCAGATAGACCGTGATGAAATGGAGTTAATGGATATCAAGTGGGCGTTTGCAAGTGCTGTTAGACGGGCAAAGGATTTCATGGATCGAACAGGAAGAACTTCATTGTAAGGAAAGAATGATATGAAGTATGGGTTTGAAAACAATGCAGTTACTTGTTTCAATTGTGGCGAAAGGGGACACTTCAAACGTGAGTGCACTCGGCCAAGCAGACAAGGCAACCAGAATCCATTCAGAAATCAGACAAGTACTTCCAATGCCAATATAGATAACTGTGGAAAAGGGATAGTAGCGGTGAACAACAACCATAACCAGTCTAGACCTTCAAACACCAACAGAGCATTAGTTGTTCAAGCTGATGAAGGATGTGATTGGTCTGTACAATTCGGAGATGGTAATCAAGGAGGTGGAACTGCTTGCTATGCAAAAATCATCAACCACATCAAGCATGTTCACAAAGAAGAATTTGCTGAAAGCGATGATAGCTCGGGTTATAGCGGGAGTTCAGATGAAGAAGGCTCGAATGCTGGAGATTATAATTCTGAAGATGGATCTTTTTCTTGTCAAACTGCCTTTGTGGCAAATGTCTCAGCCTCTACGAGTCAGGTAAAATCTAAAACTCCTAGCATATGTAGTGATTGTGCTGATATGAAACTTAAATGTGCTGAATTGAAACATGAATCCGAAACGGTTCATAGTCACAATCAGAGTTTGATTGTTGAACTTTCAAAGTGCAAAGAGGCAAATATGGCTTTAGTTCGAAATGAAAAGGAATTTAAATGTGTTATTGAAACCTTAAAGAAAAGTGTTTCCGAAGTGAACAAAGTTGTGTATCACAAACAAGTTAGTATTAATGATTACATTAACATTGTTGAGGAAACCAAAAGGGAACTAGCCATTGCCAAATGCGAGCATGATGCAATCAAGCAAATATTCTAACTCCCGATTTATGCTCGATCACATCATCGACGTTCAACAACTAAAGGGAAACATGAAAGACGTAGGGTATAAGGCGTGTCCACCCCCTTTGAGACACAACTATACCAAAATGCCCGATGAAGAGGATATGCCTCGGTATGAACCCAGTGTGCCTCTTGATTATGAGGAAGTTACTACTGGCCTAGGGTTCAAACCGGACAATTCATCGGAGGGCTCATCTGATAACAAAGAAAAGTCATCATGTGCTTCAAATCAAAGTCCTCCAACCATTGAGGACTATGATTCTTCAGATGATGAATCAGATGTGAATGACCAGGATGAATCACTTGATGAGACAAAAGGAGTAGAAATTCCAATAGAGAATCATATTCTTTGTGATCCTCCTGCTCCTGCCGTACAACCTGTTGCCAAGCAAGTGATAGATCATGTCAAGGATGTCAAAGATGACAAGAAATCTGTGTCTACCATTAAGAGTAATAAGGTGTTGTACACTTTGGTTGGTGATTCTAAAATCTATTCAGATCACGATTTTCCAATTAAAAATGTCAATCCATCTTTGATTGATAAAGTTTTTGAAGACAACATGAATAAATTTTTGGGAAAGACGATCCATGGAGTTGTTGTAACTCAATGTGATCCCATTCCAAAATCCGAAGTCATAAAACAATTTGAAAGTCAGAAATCACCAACAAAGCAACAACCTATTGCTTCTAAGGGCAAACAACCAGAAAGGCGAGCTCAAAAGCCTAACGTTTCTAAATCAAAATTTGAAACAAAAGGAGCTCGTTATCATAAGAAAAGCAATGATGTTAAATTTGTAGCATCAAATGGTACTGATAAAATTGAGACTTTTGAAAACAAATCAAACACCGATTTTATCCAACAAGTCAAGATTTTAAAACGTAACAGTCAAAACAATTACACTCAACATACAAATAGGTGTGATGAAAGAGCAAGTACCTCAGGTTCTACAGGTTCGACATCTGCTAGTCGATCAAATTCTCCTAAGTTTGTTGAAAGGAGATCGTGTTTCAAATGTGGGAAGTTTGGGCACATCATTAAAGACTGCACAAACTCGCCCAAACCAAATTTTGTTGAAAGAGAACCACCTGAAAAGGTTCACCCACAACGTTGCCCCGTTTCACCAAAACATGATAAAAGAACTATTAAGGAACAAGAAATAAAACAACGACGTCAAACCATCAAAGCTGTTGAAAAGGATTAAAAATCTGAAGTTAAAACGGTCAAAAGGGAACCAAGTTCTTCACAGCCACTAAAACCAGAAGTTTCAAAATCTGTTTACAAAACTCAATCTGGAAAACAAAAAAAAACTTGGAAACCTAAATCGGGTGAAAGTTCAGGGGGAGGTGCTGTGTTAAAAAATCATCAGGAAATTGAAATTACATTTCTTGATTCTCAGGGGCAACCCAAGTCTATGAAGGCTTGGGTCCCCCTCTCCAACTAATCTCAATTGAGTGTGCAGGAAGTTCCAGAAGGAACTATCGATAGTCATAGGATTGTTGATAGTGGAGCGTCGTTGCACAAGATAGGCGACAAAAGAAATTGTTGCCTTTGATGGAGAAAAGATGAAAAGGGAAACAGAGTTGTCTGTTGAAAGAAATTGAAAAGCTTCGACAAAATGCAAATCATTTAAAAGTTTGATTGTTAATGGCTTTGATCGGGTCCCCGGGATAGATTCAATCAAAATATACGCCCCTGCAGCACGTCTGAAGTTCACAATCGACGAAATGAACGTGCAGGGTACATTTCTTCGCGGTGTGATTGAAGAAAATGTGTTTGTTGAACAAACCAACCAGGTGTGCGGATGCCTTCACGTGGGTTGAACAACCGCACACTACTTCTGAATGAGAAATACAAAGACCTTCGCTGGTGCAATGTAGAAGACCAGCCGGACCCAAAGGTTTCTGATCTTGTTGCTGTGAAGAGATTTCTCGGTCAATTAAAGTGGCAACAAAAATTCGACTTTGAAATCCACACCGGGTGGATATCCAGTTTGGGAGAGCGCTCAAATTCCTGGCAATGCGTGAAGAAGTTGCAGGATTACGGTTTTGAATTTCTAATCTCTCCTACATTTGTCAATTTTTAAGCTGCTTTATGAATTATTATTATCTCGTACAACACTCTTTGGCCAGACACCTTGATCTTAAATATCACCTCACACCTGATTGTTTCACTATGAAACTCGTCAATGTAGTCATGGTCTGCACCGCTTACTGACGTGCCAACTCATTTTCCCAAAATTCGATAAAATCATTTCTGATTAAAATTAATTTTGGTAAACGGCATTGAGGTAAAACATGAGTTAACCAGCATCGGAAAATCATTCTTGTAAATACCTTTGTGTTTTTTTAAAAATTTATCATAGTTTGTTGATTCTAGGGGGAGTAAATCCAAAATTTGAAAATCCAAAAACATCGAAAAATTTAAGAATACAAAAACAATAGAAAAACAAAAATGAGTTTCCTAGCGAGAAAAAGAAAATATGATAGTACATCAGTGGTCTGTCTAAACCTCTTTGAACTGAATGCAAAATGAAAAACGATAAGTAGCTCTATATAAGATGTATCAGTAGGCTCACAATCATTTTAAAGTGTGCAGGGTGATATAAACCTTAATCAACTGAAGACCAGGTGGGAACCATTCATTGGCATATGGTCTTAGTACCGAAATTTCGTTTGAGAGATTCCGAGGTTCTGAGATATTCGGTCTTTATGCTGCTTATCATTTGGGTATCATGGTTGTATCTTTTACCGAAAAATAACGGGGACGCAAGTCTAGATCTTCCATGATACCATACATATGTGTACATACTGCATTCGACCTCAATAAGTGATCAACAATCAGATGTCCCTCAAATAACTGATAATATATCACATTTATCCTGGAGTCAAGTTCATCTCTTTGCTGTACGAAAGTACTGACCTGTTCACAGACTTGCTCTTGTGCCCTTCATGGATCTGAAAATCAAGTTCCTCATCAATAAGTGATTCTATCACACAGGGCTTGTTTTCAAATCAAAATAAGTGAGAATCTCACATCATATACGATCAAACAGATGAGAAATGGTATACTCACCAGTAAGATGAACTCTCGTGCATACCTTGATATGGGAATGTGTCGTGTGTGGATGAACACCCGTCGGTAAGTATAAATGATACACTAATCTTATCCCCTCGCCATGATTACATCCTGATAAGCTGAGGTTATGTGGACAACAATATCGATAATTATTATAGGATGCTTATCTAAATGTTAATTAATTGAACAAAAAGAGCATTTTGACATGACCATACACTGATATGATTCTCTTACCCTCGAAACTCGCAAAAAGAATGTCTGTAAACATTTATTTACTGTTTTCAGTTTCTGCATCTTTGTATATATTTATTTATTGTTTTACGTCTTTACATTTGAAAAATGAAAAATACCAAAAAGATTTTAGGTGTGTTTTAATATAAACTTTATAAAAGCCAAAAATATTTTGCTTCTAGTTTATTTTTGATTGACCGATGTTGGAACTCGAGTCTATCCTACCCAAAATCCTGATCATAAGCCGGAAAACAATTGCATCTTCATAAATGTTCGTAGTTAACAAGTTTTGAAAGTTAAAGGATTAAAATTGATCATTTTCTAAACTTTCAAACTGTTGTCGGTCGGTGTTTGATTAAGATTCGATCTCACATGTGTCGTTTGTTTATGGAAACAATATTCCAAGCGGTTGTTCTCATTATGCGTTTAGATTTCTTGCATGTGCAGATGCTAAAGGCAAGGAGAACATGTTCGATGACAAGCTTCGGAATGAAGACACGACGTGAAGGCACTCAAAAGATAATGATGACAGAGTTGCCGCTGACCGTTCATCAACACCACAAGGATCTGAAGAATTAACGATCAAAAGATTCACAAGCATAACTCAATGGAGGGTTCATTCTAAGGGGGAGTTTGTTAACACACTTCCTAAATGAAATGGGGAGTTTGTTGATACACTTTCTTCTTACGACGCGTGAAGACTTTGAAGATCCTCCGACATGAAAGACACAGAAGACGAACCATCACAAGTAGCGTCCAACATGGAGTTTGTTGATACACTTTGTGTGGACGCGACTCGGCTCGGTTCGACACGGCTCAGTTCCACTTGGTTTCGACTCGGTTAGGTCCGGCTCAAGCCCGACGTCACGACATTCCTCCGTCGTGCGCCCCAGAGTTCGACACGCGAAGCACGGAGAGCCGCGAACACATTGCCAAACACATCACCATGACATCACATTGGTGATGTCATGATGATGTCATAATTGTTGAATATTGAAAAAGTCACAAATGTGGAAAACCTCCTCTGACGAAACACACAAATATTTGGGCCTAAATATTGGGCCTGATCTCTTGACAACGAAACACAATGTGTTTCGTCGACTATGTATTGGGCCTCCCCTGTTTCGTCACTTGTTGGGTTTCGCCGTGTCCATTTTTTGTTTCGTCAAGTCTGTGTCTGTCTAGTATAAATACCCCTCATTTGTTTCTGTGTGAGAGTAGATGAGAGCATACTCACCGTGAGAGGTTTACTTAAAACATTGTTTGTATATGTTTGTATCGGTTCTCATCCCGTTTAATCAATAGATTGTGTTTCTTTGGTTAAACCATGTTGTTTATTTTACATTGTGTTTGGTTTGCACCGTCACCGGGATTCCGCACCCGTTACCGTGTTTGTGATAAACAAGGATAAGGTTTTCGTTATCGATCCACCGGAAAAACGGGACCTACAATCAGTCAGAGCAAGAGTTTGGATACAACCATCCCATGGGCGGGATCACGATACCATGTAGTGAAGACCGATCTCGCTTCTCGTTTTGGAGCATTTTGACTTGTCTAGATCGGTATCTTTCTGACAAAGTTTTGTAAACAACAAGACAGTAGTGAGCTTTTGTAGTTGTAAAGTTAGATCGTTGTTCCAGATTAATGAAAATTTAATTGGATATTATTTTGAGTTCATGATATACTAATTGTTATAAGAGGTGGTTTAGTACACAAATAAAGCTACTTAGTAGCCAGTTATAAAAGTTGAAGGGGATACTTACAACCAGAATTGCATGCTCTTATAGTTTGACTCAACCCTATAATCCGATCTATCAGCAAACATTTCTACCTATTCCACATCCAGTCATGTTTTAAAAAAGACCATGGCTACACATGTATAAGTCATAACCTTGGTAGACAATACAGTGTCCGTTTGAATGTTTCAGCTGCTTGAAACTCCAATTATATTAATTACCATCGTCAAAGAAAGTGTCCAGCCTAATAAACTTGTTGGTGCTCATGGATTAATTACTGTTTTGGGTCCACATAAGCACATGACAGTGAACGCATAGGCTGGTAATAGAACCTTGAATGAGCTTCGGAAATATAAAACAAAAACAAAATTGATACACCAAAGCTTTGCCGAAGTTCATAAAGGTTCCATGATAAGATTTTAACGCAGGTATTCCATAATTTGTAGCGTACTTTTATTATGATTAGTGTGACTGAGGCGGGTAACAAACATTTATCAGCTGGTTCTGGTTCTGGTAACTTGAAAACTAAATAATACAAGAAATGGATAATTTGCGTTTGTTACTCTCAACTGGCAATCTTGAAATGGCGGGAAATCTATCTTGTTATATATATTTTTTTAAACTACTCAGTAATGAGTTAGTGCTCTAGAAGGATGAACTAGAGACGGTTTTTTTGTACCAAACTGGATAAACCATCTCCGCAATAGGTAATTAGGTTGGAAATCACGTTGTCCTATAAGTGTTAATAGTGGACTCTATCATCAAAACAAAACCATGTGATCTTGGTCCTAATCTTCACAACTTACTGCCATATGAAATCAGGCCCTATAGCTTTTCATGTATGTCTCGTGTTTGGATTTCTCCGGAAGATTGGTATCCACTTATCTTCTATAATACAATTCTGGAAGATATGATACCATGTGCGTTAGTTTTCTTGTTCATATGTCCCAGACTATTAAGTACCTTGGTATGCCTTCTTATATATACCCTTCTACATGCCTAATACAACCACATCTTCCTAGAAATTAATCTACGTACTCATTACTCATTCAGAAAGAAGCGAGTCTTTGAATTTTTTTTCCTTCCTTCAACAACACTTTACAGTGAACATCCTCTAGCTTCCTTGAAAACATGGCCATCCGTATGCCTCGTATCATTCAAGCAAGACAAATTCTCAAACGATCCCTCTCTAATGGTGGCAGCACTCCCGCATCAATGGATATCCCCAAAGGCTATTTTCCCATTTATGTTGCGGAACAAGAGAAGAAGCGGTTTGTAGTCCCTGCATTAATATTAAGCGAGCCTAGATTTCAAGAGTTACTGCATCAGTCAGAGCAAGAGTTTGGATACAACCATCCCATGGGCGGGATCACGATACCATGTAGTGAAGACGTATTCACCGATCTCGCTTCTCGTTTTGGAGCATTTTGACTTGTGTAGATCGGTATCTTTCTGACAAAGTTTTGTAAACAACAAGACAGTAGTGAGCTTTTGTAGTTGTATAGTTAGATCGTTGTTCCAGATTAATGAAACTTTAATTGGATATTATTTTGAGTTCATGATATACTAATTGTTATAAGAAGTGGTTTAGTACACAAATAAAGCTACTTAGTAGCCAGTTATAAAAGTTGAAGGGGATACTTACAACCAGAATTGCATGCTCTTATAGTTTGACTCAACCCTATAATCCGATCTATCAGCAAACATTTCTACCTATTCCACATCCAGTCATGCTTTAAACACGGAGGAGGTATCCACACACCCCCCCAAAAATTATCTACACACCCCCTAACCCTAAATGACCCTCATTGTCCAATACGCCTCAAACTGGCCCCACCCATACGCCCCTCATTGCCCAATACGCCTCAAACTGGTCCCTACCATCTAATTAATGCCAATCATTGGGTGTCAACCAATGATTACCAAAGATTGGGGTGTGTGAAACTTTATTTTGATAGGGTATTTGTATGGGGAAGTTGTGAACTATTAAAAAAATTAAATTTTTTTTTTATAAAATGTTGTTATAAAAAATTGTGTTATAAAAAATTGTGTTAGTATTATAAAAACTTCATATTTTTATGAAATGAATTGTGTATATTATTAAATGCCAATTTTTTATAAATATTATTAAATGCCAATGTTTTATAAGTATTATAAAACGTCAACATTTTTTTTAATTAGTATTATAAAACTTCTACATTTTTTTATCAAGTGTTAGTATAAAACGTCAACATTTTTTTTAATTAGTATTATAAAACGTCAACATTTTTTTAATTAGTATTATAAAACTTCTACATTTTTTTATCAAGTGTTAGTATAAAACGTCAACATTTTTTTTTATTAGTATTATAAAACTTCTACGTTTTTTTTATCAAGTGTTAGTATAAAACGTCAACATTTTTTTTAATTAGTATTATAAAACTTCTACATTTTTTTTTATCAAGTGTTATTGTAAAACGTCAAATTCTCTATAATCCATAACGCAAATGTAAATGAACATTCTTTGATAAAATAACACAAAACACAACACTTTCATACAAAATGTAATACAATACATAGCCGAAACCATAAACGCTAAACCCTACACACTAAATCGCTAACTATTACATATTATTACTTAGATTCACGCGAACCCGTTGTGTATCTGAATCAGGTTCTCAAACAAACCGTGAAATCGAACAGTTTCTTCGTACAACTGTGGCTAATGGAAATGCATGAAAAATATGATGAAGAAGTTGATTCTCGATTTGTTGAACCTGTTCTTATGACAAACCCTTCATCAATTGAGATTTTAAATACAAGGCAATGTCACTGGCATCTACCGACGCCCGGTAGTTCCGTGACCACCATATACCATCACGCGTCTGAACCGGCTTTTAAACCGGACGAAATCTACGAAGAAACTGTTCGATTTCACGGTTTGTTTGAAAACATCTTTCAGATACACAACGGTCTCTTTGCTTCATCCACTAGAACTATTTGTGTGTGTTTAACTACCAAAAGAATGCATACACAAATAGTTCTAGTGGACGAAGCAAAGAGACCGTTGTGTATCTGAATCAGGTTCTCAAACAAACCGTGAAATGGAACAGTTTCTTCGTAGATTCCGTCTGGTTTAAAAGCCGGTTCAGACGCGTGATGGTATATGGTTGTCACGGAACTACCGGGCGTCGGTAGATGCCGGTGATGGAACTATCGCGCGTCGATAGATGCCATCAAGAGTGCACCCGGAATCGACAATATAAGAGTTCCGTGCTATTTGCACGGTAACATCTGACAATGTCGGAGTTCCGGGTGACTTGGCAATTAATGTTGGATGATGCATCTCCCACCGACAAGCACCTCACCCTAGACCGACGTCCCGGCGCATGAATCAGAAATATGTACGCAGTGCACTTCTCCATAAGGATTACGCTACCACCACCGTCAAAACACCTGTTAATAAAAAATGCAATTTAGCATTAGACTCGGCATTCGAAAATATATTGTAAAAATTTAAAAAAAAACAAAACACCACCCAAGCCGACCCACCCCCACACCACCACCACAGCCTACCCACCACCACCACCATCACCACCCCAACCGACCCACCACCACCACCACCATAGCCGACCCACCCCCACCACCCCCACCACCACCACCACAACCACAACCACAACCACAACGACAACCCCAACACCACCACCACCACCACCACCACAACCCCAACCCCAACCCCAACACCACCACAAACCGCCAAAATAAAACCACAAAAAAACAAGGGTAAATAAACCTTGAATATTCCGACCATATAGACCGATACGAGAACAAAAACTATGCGAGAGACGTGTGTGGTCCCCTTCCGGATTGTCATCGTGTGGTCCAGAACTCGCTCAAAAAAAAACTTTTGTATTTGGATATGTACTTGTTCTCGGGTAAACCATAAAAGAAAGTGAAACTGAACTTCAATGAGACCCATATGGGTCGATGAGAGGCATATGCAAGTGGGGTGTCATAAATGTCCTGTCAACTTTTCAGAAAAGGCAGGTGGATATGGGTCTCATCGGGCTATACGAGGCATATGGGCTGAAAAGTTGTCAGGATCCGTGCTCACACCACGCGCGTATGAAGTGTATAAATGGTATACTATAACCAATTTATCAGCTACTGTACAGGAGGATAAACTGGTTAACGCTTGTGTGTTCTATGTGAGTTGTGCGAGTTCGAATCCCGGGGGAGGCCGGTCCGATACAGAAGGACCCCTCCCTTTTTATTTGACAATTTTTATTATTCATTCATTTATTTAAATTAAAATTAATAATAATAAATAATAACAATAATAATAATAATAACAATAATAAGTAATAAATAATAATAATAATAATAACAATAATAAATAACAACAACAACAACAATAATAATAACAATAATAATAATAATAATAAACAATAATAATAACAATAACAATAATAAATAACAACAATAATAATAACAATAATAATAACAATAATAAATAATAACAATAATAAATAACAACAATAATAATAACAACAATAATAATAACAATAATAAATAATAACAATAATAAATAACAACAATAAATAACAACAATAATAATAACAATAATAATAATAATAAACAATAATAATAATAGTAATAATAATAATAACAATAACAATAATAATAATAATAACAATAATAATAATAATAAACAACAACAACAACAACAATAATAATAATAATAATAATAATAATAATAATAATAATAATAATAATAACAATAATAATAATAATAATAAATAACAACAATAAATAATAACAATAACAACAATAAATATTAAATAATAATAATAACAATAAATAATAATGGTAACAACAACAACAACAACAACAAGAACAATAACAATAACAATAACAATAACAATAACAATAACAATAACAATAACAATAACAATAACAATAATAATAATAATAATAATAATAATAATAATAATAATAAATAATAAAATAATAATAACTAATAACAATAACAACAATAAAGTATTTCACGAAAAAGAATTTCTTACCTTGGCAAAGGTGTTAGTAGATGTATCGTATTACACAGGGTAGAGCGTTAGTAGATAGTAATAGAACTTCACAAAAAAGAATTTGTTAACTTGGCAAATGTGTAACATCTGTGAAATATAGTGTATGCAACAATTTGAAAAAAAATATTAATTAGGGTGTTTTATAACATTAAAAACCCTTAATTACCACATAAAATTGTTAAAAAATTTAATTTCATATGTGTCGTATAGGGCAATGAGACCCATATACAACTCCTATAAGATGCTCATTGATCAACAAGCCTCCCTTGGTTGACACCTTATGAGTGTCTCATTGACCAAAAAGCCTCCCCCGGTGGTTTCCACTTTTAAAGTGTCAACCAGGGGAGGCTTTTTGGTCAATGAGACACTCATAAGGTGTCAACCATGGGAGGCTTGTTGATCAATGAGCATCTTATAGTAGTTGTATATGGGTCTCATTGCCCTATACAACCCAAAAAGGGGGTTGGGTAAAGCAAACTCCCTCCTTGGACAACCACTCCCTCGAGGGGAAAATGTTTATCAGGCGCAACTTCGACTATAAAGCATAATTTCCAGTAGTAAACTTCCCAAGTTTAAGCCATATGAAATTAATTTTTTTAACAATTTTATGTGGTAATTAAGGGTTTTTATGTTATAAAACACCCTAATTAATATTTTTTTTAAATTGTTGCATACACTATATTTCACGGATGTTACACCTTTGCCAAGTTAACAAATTCTTTTTCGTGAAGTTCTATTACTATCTACTAAAGCTCTACCCTGTGTAATACGATACATGTACATTGTCACCCATTCATAGCTTCTATATGTCGGTGAGGTATTTCAAAGTCCATTTCGTACCGACATCGGACAATCATCCCGTAAACTTACCAATAATAAGAATAATAATAATAAGAATAATAATAATAATAATAATATTAATAAATAATAATAATAATAATAATAATAATAATAATAATAACAATAATAATAATAACAATAATAATAATAATAATAATAATTATAACAAATAATAATAATCATAATAATAATAATAATAACAATAATAATAATAGTAATAAATAATAATAATATTAATAATAATAATAATTATTATTATTATTATTATTATTATAAATAATAATAATAATAATAATAATAATAAAACTCGTTAACTTGGCAAAGGTGTCATTTATTAACCATAACGCAATAAATACACGAAACATCGTTTTATATTATTACACAAAACATGTCATTTTAATACAAAATGTAACGACTAAACCCTAAATCGCTAACTGTTACATATTCTTAAATTCTTGCAAACTGTATCGGTTATTCAGATCTCTATTCGGTCACCATATTGTTGCTATCAAGTTTAAGGACGCGTTCCACGGTAAACGTGCTCTCCGCTTCCCCATTACCACATGAGGAACCTCCGACCAGATCTGGCGCTACTTCGTTGTTGCTGAAAAATTCCCAGTAACCGGTTCCACAGCACGAAGAACCAATCCATACAGAAGGAGTTCTCCCTCGAGGTTGCTGACGCAGAAGCATTGTCCTTGGTGTGGTGGAAGAACATTCCAGTTCACCCACACAGTCACCGGTAAATATCTACTTCCACCGTCACAGGTTGCTGACGCAGAAGCATTGTCGTTGGTGGACGTTCCGGTGCATGAATCTGGAATACGAACGCAGTTAAGCGTTTGAATCTGAAATATGAACGCAATGTACTTCTCCATAAGGATTACGCTACCACCACCTTCAAAACACCGACTTTCGATATCCTGTTAATAAAACATACAATTATAGCATTAGGGTTACGTGTGTGGCCTTAAGTAAACATACAATCCGACTTTCGAAAATATATTGTTAAAAATAATAAATATAATAATAAAAATAACATATGCACATTAAAAAAACCGATGATATAAGCCTAGACCCGGCAAACGTGTCGGGCCGGGGGTCGGGTAGGGTTACGCTACCACCACCACCATACCCGCCTAACCACCACCACCACCACTACCACCACAGTCACCGCCACACCCGCCTAACCACCACCAACACCACCATCTCTACCACCACACCCGCCTAACCACCACCACCACCACCACTACCACCACAGCCACCACCACCACAACAACCACCACCACTACCACAGCAACCACCACCACCACAGCAACCACCACTACCACCACAACCGTCAATCCCCACCACCACAACCACCACCACCACAACCAGCACCACCACCACAACCACCACCACCACAACAACCACCACCACCACCACCAGCACAACAACCACCACCACAGCAACAACCACAACCACCACAGCCGTCAATCCCCACCACCACAACCACCACCACCACAACCACCAACACAAGTCAATAACTTCTTTTTGTCAAGTTCTATTACTACGTAGTAACGCCCTACCCTGTGCAATACGAGACATGTACATTGTCTCCCATTCCATAGCTTCTATACTTCGGTATATATTCCAAAGTCCATTTGGTGCTGGCATCGGGCTATCATCCGCTAACGTAACCATGATGAAATGGCTATCTTCGACATAAGCAATCGTTAAAATAGAATGGCTCGGGTAAACCTGCGGTCCATCGAACATCGGGAAGTAAGTTTGACAAACATCGTTGCTTAAATGTTGAACAATCACCCCAAATTTTTGAGCCACCAACAACCCTGTGTAGGACAACCACATCCAACATGCCATAGGTGCAGGTTCAACATTTAACGAATTTATCGATCGATACACATTTTCGTAACATCCCTTGTCCAATGATTCGAGTATATGGCCCCAACGCTTTTTGTTAATGAACATCTCGTCGAGTAGCTCTTGGCGGACCCACTTCCACTCTTTCTGGTCATACCCCAAACCCATAGCTATGGATCAAAACCCACGGTTACCGTCCGGCTGGGCATCTTCGATATGTGTTATGTATCTCCGATAGCTAGATGGAAGCCAATCCTTAAAACGCTCGATCACGTTTTTGTACCTATAATTGGAAAAAAATATAAAAAACTAAAAAATATTAAAAAATAAAAAATTGAAAAAGAATTCTAAATATATGTATGTATATACGTATGTACCTGTGCTGGGCCAACAGTGGAAAGTCTTTATCTATAATCGGAAGTGTATTTTTTTCTTCTTTGTTTTTCTTTGAACGACTACGTCGCACATTTGGCTTTTGAGTATAGTCGTTCCTCTGTGATTCGGGTTGATTATCTTTACGTCTCGCAAGGTCTTCATTCTTTTGTTGTTTTGCTTTCGTAGTTGGGCGGCCCCGCGTATCTTGTTGTACCTCAGGCGGTTGATGGTCAGTCATACTTGGATTCAACACCGCTTTCATCTTCGACAACATACTTTTTAACACTAGAGGTGGCTGCGTATGTAGTTGCTGTGTGAGTTTATCCATTTCCGCCTGAATATTACACTCGTCTTGATTATGTTCTTCTGCGAAAAACCAAGTTTTGTCCAGAATTTATCTATCGCGGCAAGTGGAATTTTGCAACCTGTTTTTCAAGAATCATTGTTAAAACATTAAGTATAATGATGATTATATTCTATGGATCGAAGCATATGTTATAGTTGTTATGTTACCTGTATTTTCCCACCACTCCATCTGACAAGCACATGGCAACCCACAACCCGTAGAAAGCTGGTGGCCACAAGTCCCCCCCCCTCCTGCCCTCAACGCATTTAGCTTCTTCCTCTCGACAACCAATAACTCTATGGCTTTTTGGGAAACATTACCGCGTAGGTTGTCCAAAAATGGAAATCTGTGGTCCCCCATTTGCACGGACTTGCTCTCCTCAAAACTAACTTTTATTTGTATCTTTTGTGACTCTACAACTTTGCCAACAAGACACACAAGTCTATGGAGCGAGTTGTTTGGCCCTTTAATGTATCTCTTAAACTTAGAATGCTGGCTTTCAACTCTGTTGGTTGTATGTTGACCAAAATTGGGGACTGTGTTAGTCCAAGCTGAAACGAACTTTTCTTTATAATCTTTCAGCCACACATCATACAAAAAATCCAGAACATCTGAAAAAAATTGAATACAATGAGTTGTAATGTTTGTATGTATATATGTATGGATGAATGTATGTAAACTAATATAATATGTACCTGATCGTCCATCGTTAACCAGTCGCGCGTGAAAAGCCGCTGAAAGTTATAATTGTATATCGTCGGAATGGGTGAATTACACAGTCGAGACCAAGAAAGCTTGAATATTTTCCAGTCTTCATCCATAAATTTTGCCCGACAGTGTTTTAGAATATTCTGTGAGATGTGCCACCTACATAGCAATTTGGAAGCTTTTGGGAATACTTTATCGCAAGCATTCATCAAAGCTTGTGTTGGATCTGAGTTTGTTTTTTATTGTATTTTACGTTTGTAAATAAGATGAAGATGGATGAGTGTGCAGCGGATATTATTATGAACACAAACTTTGCATACAATCAAACGAGAGTAATACTTTTATCAAACATCTTTACACAATGAACCGAAAGATTGAATTTATTTCAAACACGATTACAATGATTGATGAATGATTGCAAAGAGTTAATAGAACAGTACAAAGTACTGAACTATTTATAGGCACTTGCAAACTACTGAGCATCTTAGCTGACGTCACCATGAAAGTGACATCTAACCTCCTAACAAACTCTAACCTCTGATCTATTCAGACACTGCTTGTGTTAACTACTGCTAATACATTCTATTACAAAATAGACTTTAGAACAGCTGCTGCAACCTTCTACTGCTGTGAACCCAGCAGCACTTGTCCGGATCAGCAGTGCTTGACTCAAGGCAGTAGATTGAATCAGCAGGACTTTAGTCTTCCATCAGATCTTTAGTTGAGCAGCAGTTATGGGTCAGCAGTTTAGCAAGATCAGCAGATAGGAGGTCATCAGTAGTTGTAATCACTTTCAAGGGGAGAGATTTGTATATCAACATCTGCTTATTAAGGATCCACTGCTCTGATCCAGTTTTGGCTTTAATTATCTGTTCCTCTGATAGGGTTCAATCCCAACAATCTCCCCCTGGAACAGATAATGCCAAAACCCTTCATTATTTGTGGATATTTTATTGCCTCATTAACAGCTCCCTTATCTGACCTTTCAATTGTAATTCAAAGTCAAGGGCATCTGTATCTTCATCATCCCTGCTAAGTGGAAGATCAAGGAGATCCTGCAAATCTTCAAGACTCAGGCCAAGAGCTTGTTCCCTTGATATTTTCTCCACTTCTCCACCAGACCTGAGCAAAGTCAATACGCAGGTCTGTTTGTCAGTTTCCCACTTTTGTATTTTTGAGCCTAGTGGGTTTCTTGGGAGATGCTTATTTGCAGAAGTATTTGGTGAGGCTGGCCTGTTCATCACTGGCTGAGCAGTGTTTGCAGTTTGACCCAAGCCAAGAGATTCTATGATCATTTTCTTTATGTCTTCTTTTACAAGGTCATCTCCTTCTATCATCTCTTGGATGGTTTCATCTCTCAACTGTTTGTGTATCCTTCTTTTATAGATGGCATTACCAGTTGGAGCAGTGGCTCTCCTGATTTGCAGCTTTGATGGTCTTTTTGAAACCGCTGCTTCAGGATAGTCAGGTTTTTGAGGAACTTTTGGATCTTTCTTTCTTAATTCCTCCAACCTTTTGTAGGTTGTCCGGACCACATCTTCTTTCCATCTAGCAACTTGTCTTTTGGTACCATAATTAGCAGCAACAAGTTCTTCTTTCATTCTCTTCAGTTCCATCTGTTTGTCAGGTACATTCTTTCTGAACTTTGCCCAATCAGGAGGAGTGTGAGTGACTTTCCTTTTTATCATGTCTTGAATTCTTGTTGCTTCAACTTCAAGCTCAGGAACAGTCCACTCTTTGTACATGTGTCTCTCTCCTTTGTATCTTTTGTAAAACATAATGCTTTCAATGTAGTCTTTCTTCAAAGTTTCAGCTGCTCTTTCTGAAATTTGTTGACTGGCATTCTTTGCAAAACGTTCTAGGGAACTGACTTGTGTGAGCAGATATTGGTAGTATCTTGAAACTTCTTTGTCAGATTTCCCTTGTGTGTTTCTTTTCGAGATATCCTCTGCTTGCTTGGCCTTTATCTTCAAATATTCATCAATATTTTTGGGCCAGGGATATCCTTTGATTGAAGGCAAACTCCTTTTGGCAGGGTCATCCTCAATATAAAAAGATTTTATTTCTTCTCTAACAGCTTCTAGTTCAAGAGGAAATTGAACACCTGCAGGAGGTAAGGGTTTGTGCACTGGAACTGAAGAAAGTGGAACTGGTTTTGGTATATTGACAAGAGCTAAAGATTTTGAAGATGTTTGTGATGGTGAAGAGACATCATCTTTAGGAATTAGCCTTCTCCTCTTTATTTGAGGAGGGACTGATGATGTTTTGGATGGAAAGGTGGTTGTAGTGGCAGTGGTGGGTGATAGACTAACAGCTGTTGAAACAACTGGTGTTCCAACCACTGTTGTCTTTATAGCAGAAGTTATAACAACTGCTGTCTTCTGCCTTTTGACAGGAGGTGATTTTGATTTTGGTGGTGATGGTGGTAGAGCAGTGGATGTAGTGTGTGTTAAGATGGTGTGTGTTGAAGTGGGAGCAGATGTTGAAACTACTGAAGTACCAACAACAGCGGATACAACAGGAGTTACAACAGCTGTTTTAGGTGGTGGTTTTTGAGCAGACCTTGAACGTCTGACTGGAATGGATTTGGGTAGCCTTACTCTTCTTGTAAGCTTCTTCTTTTCATCAATAAGATTTTCATCATCTCTTGACCCTGAAGTACCCTGATCCGGATAATCCACCCTGGCTTTCTTTTTGGCCTCGCTATCCCTTTTCACACATGCAAGTGCTTCTGCAAGTGCATTTGTGGTCACATCAATTTTCTTACTCCCATCTGGCAAAGGAATCTGTTTGGTCATATTTGAATTTTCTGGTGCAAGGTAGAGACCATCTGTTATTCCTTTCCTTCTCCACTCCTGAATTTTCTCCCCCTTTTTGGCATTATCTTCGGGGAGTTGAGCAATGAAGAACACTGGTGGAGGAGCAGTGCCAGAGTTGTGCAGGATCTGAGTTTTGAGAGCCTTTAGATCAGCCTGAGTGTCTTTGAACCTAGACTCCATAGCATTTCTCAATTGTTGAACATGTTTTTCATGTTGCTGATCTGCTATTTGTACTTGATGATGGAGAAAAGGTTGAAATAGATTCCAGAGCTCATTTGTAGCAGGTGCCTGTTGGAGAGCAAGTGCTTGAGGTGGAACAGCAATGGCGTGTACCTTTTGTACCTGTAACAACTGTTGGAGCATATCTTTGAGCTCTGCAACAGAGTTATCAAGTTTTTCAACACGAGCCGTCAATTTCTGGTATTTTAAATCATCACCCAATTGAATGGGATCATCTGATTTCCCACTAACAGTGGTTTTATCAGTGGTAGAGGTAGGTAGTAACATTAACCACTGATGCCCCTTTTTCTTGGTACTGGGGTCTTCTTCCTTCAACACTTGACAACCTTTTGATGTTGCCAGTAGGATAAATAAATCCACTGGTGGTTGGCAGAGGTGCTATAAAAGGAATTGCCTCCAAGGAAGTCTTATTAATGTAACCACTGTCCAACTGTAAACCAGTGGGTTCAACAGTTGTAGTGGCTGCTTCACTTGGAATACCACAAAGAGTTACTTGTAACTCAATGGGTGTAACCTCCTCAGGTTGTGTTGGTGGGTTAGCAATGAATGATACAGCAGGCTCAGTCATTTGTTGAGGCATATTCTCATTGACAGGTGAGTGAGAAGGACTGGGTAATGCCTGGTTCAAATCAATTGCATCCAACAGTAGTTGTGTTTTTGGTGGAACTGTGGATGTGATGGTTGGTGTAGAAAGCGGACTTGCTCCGGGCATTGAGCTGTGGATGATGGAAACGAGTGTATCCAGAGCATCATAATGTGGTGGCCCTTTGTGTACAACCTGTTCTTTTTGTGAAGAAGCAGGAGGAGTTATGGTTATGGGTTGAGATATTTGTACCAACTGCTGTGAGGAAGAAGCAGCAGTGGTTTCTTGTGACATTTGTGTTGTCACAGGCATTAACTCTGGTATCTCATCCTCCAGAGTTGCCGTTTTGATTGGTTTGGGGAGTTTTTGATTTTTCGTTTTGTAAAGCCTTTTGGGTTTTGTAGGTGTGGGTTTCAAAACAGTTGGTCTGCTGCTTTGATCACCTAGAGCAGTAGGCTCAGCAGCAGATACCTGAGGAGCAGTGGTAGCTGCTAAATTCTGCTCAGGCACCCCTGCTTGTGTTTTGCAAGGTGCTAACATTCGTGAAAAAGTTTCAGATGTTAGGCAATTTATTACAGTTGTCTCACCTTGGTTTATTGAAGCTAAATCATCCTTACTGAATTTCTTTTCAAAATAGTAACTTAAAAACCTTGGAAATAGTAAGAATGATTTGGTTTCAACATTATTAACCAAATCTTTAAAGATTTCCCGAGAATAGTTAAAATTTTCTTCTTGAAGAATTGCATATCCCAGATTTTGAATCTTTATAGGGATCTCATTAAAAGAAGTGGTTTTGTTTGAAACACATAGTAGGAGGGTATGAAATAGGAATCTGGGTGCAGGAGAAAAATAACCTTTTTCTAAGGTTAGTTTCTTCATCATTGTGGCTTCATACCCTCGTTCAATGAAGTCAATGTGCAACTCGTTTTTAGTGAAGGAAGTTTTACCTGCCTGATCATCGAGTTGAAAGACTTCGGAGATGGATTGTGGCGTGATTTGGACCTTTTTACCCTTTATAGAAGAGTGTATGGTGGTTGCAATGTCTCCTTGTTTGTCAAGGGTTGCATTCTTCCAAAACTCCCTTTGGGTCGCCAAATAGATTGGTGCATCGGCGGTGAACAAAGTTTTGTACTTTGATTTTGCCATGATGTGAATGATGGAATCAAAAACATCGGTGGTTCCTGGTTTTGTTAGAAGACCCAAGAGATTGTGAGATGATTTGTATGGAATTTCAGTGGAAGTTGCCTTTTGAGAGGCTGTTTTCGATGATTTTGATGTGGGTTTTGCAGATGACTTCGATTTTGTCATTTTTGAAACGAATGATCGGAGGAATTTGTGAGAGATGAGAAGAAAAACTGCTTTAAGAAGAGAATTTTTAAGAATTCAATTCGACGGTAAAACCCTGTTTTGGTGGTGAGTGGGGAATTTTATAGGAAAGAGAATGAATGCTGACGTGGCAGCCGTTACAAAAGGTCTGACTGCTATGTACTGCCCACGTGACAACCACTGGTGAAAATGAAGGACAGTACTTTTGATGAAAGCAACTGATGAAAGCAGTGGAAAGGGGACAGTGGATGATTTTCACTATCAGTGGATAGCATATCAGTGGATAAGACACTGCTTTTGAACAACAGAGGTTATCAAGAAATGAGAGAACAGAGGTTGCCTTTCAGCAGTGGGCAAGCTTTTTGAAGTAGAGCAGACTTTTGAACAATCAGTGGTTATGGCAGACTTTTAAGGATTTTAATGAAATTTTCATTTTTAGCTATTTTTAAGGATGGATTTTTGATTTTCTGAAAACATTTTGTTGCTTTTATTCATAGAAAAACAAGATGTTGCTTGTTATTCCATGTTTAGCATCCCAATCCTAGAGACCAAGCTTTCAAAAGTGGCTGTATCAAGTGCTTTTGTGAGCACATCTGCCAGCTGGTCTTTAGTTGGGACATGATGCAGAGAAATCAAACCTTTTTCATAGCAATCCCTCACAAAGTGATGTCTGATGTCGATGTGCTTTGTGGTAGAGTAGGAAACTGGATTTTTTATGATATTTTCTGCTGCCTGGCTGTCCAACATGAGTGGTGTCTTTAAGGCAGTGATACCAAAATCCAGTAACTGATTTTGAAGCCACAAGACTTGGGTTGTACAGCTTGCAGCAGCAATGTATTCAGCCTCAGCAGTGGATGTTGAAACTGCTGCTTGCTTTTTGCTTTGCCAAGAAACTAAGCAATCACCTAGAAACTGGCACCCTCCCGAAGTGGACTTCCTTGTGGTATGACATCCAGCAAAGTCACTGTCTGAAAAACCTGAAAGCTTGATATTCCCATTAGCTGGATACCAGATACCAAGTGTGGGAGCACCTTTTATGTATCTGAGAATCCTTTTTACAGCAATGAGATTTGATTTTTTGGGAGCTGATTGACTTCTTGCACAGACACATGTTGCAAACATGATGTCTGGTCTAGATGCAGTTAGGTACAATAAAGACCCAATCATGCTTCTATAAAGTGTTTGGTCAATCAGCTCATCCTTTTCATCAAACATGACCAGCTTATTTGTGGCCATGGGTGTGCTGCATGGTTTACAATCATTCATATCAAATTTGGTTAAAAGTTCTTTAGCATATTTGCTTTGATGAATGAAGGTTCCATTTTGCAATTGCTGTACTTGGAGACCAAGAAAGCATTGCAGCTCACCCGTTGCACTCATTTCAAACTCAGCTGTCATGAGTTCTCTAAACTCTTCACACATTTTGGTACATGTGCTTCCAAAAATAATGTCATCCACATAAATTTGGACAATCATTAAATCCTTCCCTCTCCATTTAAGAAACAGTGTTTTATCAATGGTACCTCTTTTGAAACCATTTGAGAGTAGAAAGTTGGAAAGAGTTTCATACCAGGCCCTTGGTGCTTGTTTAAGGCCGTACAAGGCTTTGTTTAGCCTGTAGACATGATCAGGATAAAATGGATCCTCAAAGCCTGGAGGTTGACATACATACACCTTTTCTTGCAATGTACCATAGAGGAAAGCACTATTGATATCCATCTGAAACACCTTCATGTTGTGGTTGACAGCAAAGGCCAGGAACAGTCTGATAGCTTCCAATCTTGCAACAGGGGCGAATGTTTCATCATAATCAATCCCCTCTTCCTGTCTGTAACCTTGAACCACAAGCCTGGCTTTGTTCTTGACAATAATGCCCCTTTCATCTGTTTTGTTCTTAAAGACCCACTTTGTGCCAATGGGACTAACCTCTTTTGGCAGTGGTACAAGCTCCCATACTTGTTGTCTTTTAAACTGTTGGAGCTCCTCTTGCATGGCTTCTACCCAGCTGTTGTCTTTTAGTGCCTCTTGGTACTTGACTGGCTGATGGAGTGATAGAAAACCAGCAAAAAGACAAATCTTTTGGGTTTGGCTTCTTGTGAGCACCCCTTCATTGATGTTGCCAATGATTTGATTAGGTGGATGAGATCTCAAGAAGATTAAATCTCCTTGGTATGGTATGATGGCATTTGTTGGTGAAGGCTGCAAATGTGTATCATCTAAGCTAACCACTGCTGGTGACTTTGATGACCCAGCAGTGGCTTCAAAAGGTGGTGGAATGGGTGGTAATGAAGTGGACCACTGCTGACTTTTATCCCCTGTTTGAGGACTTTTGTCAGCAGTGTTTGAGGATGTGGAAGCAGTGGTAGAAGGGCTACTTTGGTCAACAACTGTTGAGGTAGCAGTGGTTGAGCTTTGACAGCTGTTTTAAACAACTGATGCTTTTCCATTTGTGGCAGACCTTTGAGGGATGATGATTTCATACCCATAGTCTGGTGTTGTATCCTCTGTTGGACCTGCACTGTTAGTCTTGACAGCAGTATTTTCAAAAGTAAACTTTTCAAGATCAAACAGATCAGCAGGATTTGCTGGGATTTTCATTGAAGAAAGTTCATTGAACTTTACATTCAAAGTTTCCTCCACTGCCTTGGTCCGTGTATTGAATACTTTGTTGGCCTTGGCAGTGGCTGAGTATCCCAGATGATAACCACAATCAATTTTGGCTGCAAATTTTGAAATGGAATCTTTTAAGTTCAAAATAAAGCATGGACAGCCAAACACCTTGAAATATGAGATCAGTGGTTTAATTTTATACAGAATTTCATAAGCAGTCTTTTTGTGCCTGGGATTTATTAAAACTCTGTTATGAACATAGCAAGCAGTGTTTACTGCCTCTGCCCAGAAAGTTAATGGCAAACCTGAATCTGCAAGCATGGTTCTGGCAGCCTCAATTAAAGTTCTGTTCTTTCTCTCAACAACCCCATTTTGCTCTGGTGTTCTAGGGATGCTGTACTGCCTTACAATCCCTTTCTTCACACAGAAGGCATCCAACTCCTTATTTTTAAATTCTGTGCCATTGTCACTCCTGAAGCTTTTTACTGGAAGATAAAATTGCTTTTCAACCTGTATCACAAAGTCTTGCAAAATGCCTACAGTTTCATCTTTAGAGTGCAAAAAGAAAGTCCATGTAAACCTAGAAAAGTCATCAACTATAACCAAACAATATCTTTTCCTTTTGAGGCTCATGACTTGAACTGGGCCAAACAAATCCATGTGTAGCATTTGCAAACACTGGGTTGTTTTGGACTCTTCAATGGACTTGTAAGAACTTTTATGTTGTTTTCCTTTTAAACAGGAAATGCAATGTTCAGAACATGAAAACAATTTTTGTGGTAGGCCTCTCACCAAACCATTTTTTAAGATTTCACTGATTGTCTTAAGATTTGTGTGCCCTAGCCTTCTGTGCCAAAGTTCTGTCTCTTTGTTAGAGGCAGCTGAGAACAGACAGGCATCAGCTCTGGGACACTCTTTTGACATGTCAACAACATAAACATTGCCACTTCTTTGAGCAACAAGTTTAGTTTGACCATTTTTGATTATTGCTTCAATCTTTTTGACCATTTCTGGTCCAACAATCCTACAACAATCTTTTGTGAAGAATGACCCAAACCCTTTGTCACTCATTTGAGATACACTCAGAAGGTTGAATTTCAGATTGTCTATTAGATTGACATTTTCAAATTTTACATTACTAGATTGCACTGTACGAGACCCTAGAACTTTCCCTTTACTATTATTCCCAAAGGATATATCACCCCCTCCATGGATTTTAAAGTCTTTGAGGAGGGCTTTACATCCTGTCATGTGCCTGGAGCCTCCACTATCTACATACCAAAGACTATCAAAGCATGTAGAAGCTCCCTGCACATGAAGTAAAAGGATTAGTTCATTAAGGACTCCAAAGCCAACAAGGCTTTGGATGGAGTCTCAACAGTGTCTGGTATGGATGCAGTGTGATGGACAGTGGTTAAGTCAGAGGTTTGGACAGTTTTAATACTGTTTCTAGCTAACCACTGTTGGGGGTCTTGACCAATCACCTGCTGATAACCAAAAGGATGCCTGTTCACTCTGGGTTTAGAGGGGCTTTTGTAGACCTCATAAACGTGTGGAATCCTTTGGTAAGACTGTTTTTCCTTGCCTTTTCTGAACTGATTGGCAGGGGTGCATCAGTAACCTGAACATCTCTTTTGACAGATGTTTGGTTCAGCTGTTTTGTGACAGCTGTTTGAACTGGTACAAACAGTGGTTGCTTTTTGGTGAATTTGACCGATGATGATGCTGATAGACTCAAGGATGTTTTAGCAAGGTACTCTTTCTTTTTGATATCAAAGTTTTTGAGATACATACATGCTTGAGTTCTGTGGTTTGTTTTACCACAAACAATGCAACTTTCAGCTCAAACTATGACACTTGTTTTGTTTATATCATAAGCTTTTAAGTGAAAACAATCTTTTGTTAGATGGTTCCTTTTCTTACATAATTCACAAGACAATTTATCAATTTTTTCTTTCTTCTTTCTCTTTTCAGACTCCTTTGTAGCAGAGGTTTTAACCACTGCTGGGATGTCCTTGAGAGGTATGACTTTAGCTTTTGGAGCTTTAACACCATCAGTTGATGTAAAGTCCATTGGCTTAAAATTTTCAAGAATCTCACACTCATCAGACCATTTTGGTTTAAATTGATGATTTTCAATCTCCTCAAAAGCAGAGGGGCCCATTGGTCTGTCAAGTGTGATTTTGTTAACAAGTTTGTCAGTGATTTTCACTTCTTGGCCATTCTTGTTTTTGGGGATGAACTCAGCAGTTACATCAGTGGTTGAAACAAATTTTCCAAAAGCAGTGTTTTCATCATCATGTTTTCTATAACCAACCCCAAATTTCACATTGCTTTTTATCTGTTTCTCAAGCATAACCTCACACCCTTTGCATGATTCCACCCATTTCTCACATGTGATCTGGGTGGATTCTAACTCCTTTTTTCAACCTTGGTATTTTTCTACCAAGGTTTGGAGTTAGGTTTTGGTTATGCTTTGCTCTTCTTTCATGCTGCTAATATCTTTCTCTTTTTTAGCCAATTTGTTTTTAAGTTCTTTTAGAGATCTTTCAAATTTGACTTCATCAGATAAGATTTTATCACGAAGGTTTTCATTCACCTCTTTGATGTTAGCAAAAGCAATAATGCAATTGTCAGAACACAGTTTTTCAAGAACTTGGGGTGATACCTTGGCAGCAGCCATCATTGCACAATCACATTGAGGATTTTCCTCATCTTCAGCTCTCTCTTCTTTCTCACCTGCATTTTCATCTTTGTTCTCTTCTGACCATGGATCTGTCAGTGGTTCAATCAGGGTGCCTGAACTTTCTCCCAACAGTACTTCATTTGCCACAGCATTAACCACTACTTCAATCACCACATCCACTGTTTCAGAAACCAGTTGTTCCTCTTCAGATTCAACATCCTCCTGTATTGACTCTAATGCCATCAAACAAAATTCATCATGAGAAGAAACATTGGAAGCATAGAGTGCAAAACTTTCATCACTAAGGCCTTCAGGCATACTGCTCCAGTCAACAAACCCTTGAGTGAAAAAGCTTTGTTGATCTGGTTGTACTGCTGCTGGAGCAGTGGTTTGAGGTGCAGGTTGCACTTGTGCCTGAGGGACAGGGGTTTGAACATATTGGATCTGTGGAGCAGCTGTTTGGACATAATGTACTGGCACAGGGGCAACAGCATAGTGAGTAGTGTTCACTTGAGCTGTTGGGGCATATTGGGCATAGTGCATAGTGTTTTGATTTTGAGGTCTAGGATTTGAACTAGGATGAGTGATTATGGGGCCAGCAGTTTGACTCCTACATTCCGTAGCAAAGTGTCCTAACCTATTACACTTGTAGCACTTGATTTTCGATTTATCCAACCCAACCCTTAGATTCCCATGCAACCCTGGGTATTTTCGCCCTGTTCTTTTATAAAACTTGCTAGTTCTAACCCTTAGCAAGGCCAGTTGATGCAGGATGTCCATTTCCTCTAAATCAGTGGGGTCAAAATGCTGTAGATCATTGAGTTCAAAGCTTAGATTGTCTGACATCTGGTTTTCGTTTGCAGTGAATGCATAACTTGTAGAGTGAGGATCAGGGTTGTTAAAATTTGCACCAGCAGTTATGTCAATGAAGTGATCATAACCCTGATCCTTACCACTACTCCCAGATTCTTCTTGACCCAAAAGAGCAGTGTTACCGAATGTATAATCATCAACGGTTTTTCCTGACTCTTGTAACTTCCTTTTCTGGTTCAACTCCCTTTCGTAGGTCAGGAGTCGACCATGGAGTTAGGTCAAGGTCAGATCCTTGAACTCAGGTGAATTTCGGGTGACAAAAGCTATGGTGTCCCATTTTTCTGGCGGTGACCTAAGGAACCTGCTATTTTGAGTTGAGTTTGTAAAAGTGGTTTTAACAAGCCTCAGTTCACTGATGAGACAACTAAAACACTCAAATTGTTGCGTCAGTGATTCACCTTTAACATGACAAAAGGTTTCATACTGTTGGTTTAGGATTTCCCTATTGTTTTCTATGACTTCTTCAGTACCCCCAAACTGTTCCTTAAGCGTGTCCCACAATTCTTTGGCACTGTTACAGTGTAACAGTCCAGCATATATTTCATTGGGCAGTGCTGAAGCTATGATGCTAAACGCTTTAGCATCTAGTTCGATCTTTTGAAAGTCGGTTTCAGTATAGTTTTCAACTGGTTTTGGAACGAACTTTTTAGTATCTTCAGCGCTTGGCACTGTAGGAACATGGGGACCAAAGACGACAGACCTCCAACAACCTGTGCTTTGTTGAGCGAGGATGTGACCCATCCTCCTCTGCCAGATGTTGTACTCATTTCTTTTTAGCATAGGTGGTTTAAAAAGAGAACCAATGTTGTTTTTATCGTCCTGAGATTGTGACGTCATTCTTGTTGTTTTACAGGTACTGAGAAATCAACTTTAACGGTGATTAATCCTTACTCTGTTTTTCAACGACGAACAAACGATCAGTATCAACTGTTTTGAGCTGAACTATTTACGTCAAAATGATTGTTAAATTAAATTTGACTGTTCTAGCTCTGATACCAATTGTTGGATCTGAGTTTGTTTTTTATTGTATTTTATGTTTGTAAATAAGATGAAGATGGATGAGTGTTCAGCGGATATTATAATGAACACAAACTTTGCATACAATCAAACGAGAGTAATACTTTTATCAAACATCTTTACACAATGAACCGAAAGATTGAATTTATTTCAAACACGATTACAATGATTGATGAATGATTGCAAACTCCCCCTCAGCCAGAGCTCAGTAGTTTGTTCGTGCAAAGAAGACGAATGATGTAAAGAGCTAATAGAACAGTACAAAGTACTGAACTATTTATAGGCACTTGCAAACTACTGAGCATCTTAGCTGATGTCACCATGAAAGTGACATCTAACCTCCTAACAAACTCTAACCTCTGATCTATACAGACACTGCTTGTGTTAACTACTGCTAATACATTCTATTACAAAACAGACTTTAGAACAGCTGCTGCAACCTTCTACTGCTGTGAACCCAGCAGCACTTGTCCGGATCAGCAGTGCTTGACTCAAGGCAGTAGATTGAATCAGCAGGACTTTAGTCTTCCATCAGATCTTTAGTTGAGCAGCAATTATGGGTCAGCAGTTTAGCAAGATCAGCAGATAGGAGGTCATCAGTAGTTGTAATCACTTTCAAGGGGAGAGATTTGTATATCAACATCTGCTTATTCAGGATCCACTGCTCTGATCCAGTTTTGGCTTTAATTATCTGTTCCTCTGATAGGGTTCAATCCCAACAGCTTGATCCCTATCAGTTACAATTACACGTGGCTCCATGCAATCTACCAACAATTCTTTGAGCTTCTCCAGGACCCATAAGAAGTTATCTTTTTTTTCTTTAGAGACAAACGCATGAGCCACAAAAAAAGACTTGTGTGTCGATGTCACACCCACAACTTGAATAAACGGAAGCTTATACTCATTCGTCTTGTAGGTAGCATCAATCATCATCACATGTGGGAATGCACGCTACATGTTGTACGAGTCCGGATGAACGAAAAAACCTCCTCGACCGCGTTTGTGGAGGGATTCACTCTGGTGAAATAAACGTACCTTTCTTCTTGCAACATGTTCTACAATATCTACATTGGAGTTCGATCGCTGTACATTTTTCGTTTAATCTTTTTAATCACGTTTTGTACATCTTATAGAATGCACACGCTATGTGGGTACTGATTTCTTATAGTTAAATGTATATTTGTAGGCTCCATGTTTTGCAGATAAACTCTCTACACCAGTGATTCTTCGTCCGGGGTCATCCTTCTAGCAAACGCGTGGCCCTCGAGAAATTCAGCAGGCTCATGGTTGTGAATGTTTTTCTTCTCCACAAGGCTCCAACTACCACTACTTGAGTCTAGTTTCCCTATCAGACTAAAAGGACAGCCAACCTTTTTGCTACCGGAACGCCGAACGGATGCTTTACTTTTGGGTTCGCTGCCACGATCGCATTGCAACCGTATCTTCACTGTCCTTGCTGACGCACCTTCGCCTTTTTTCCACGTTCGTTGGGTGACAATGACGTAACCTTTCGCAACTTCTCTTTTGTATACGCAATTCTTCAATTCTTTAAGTGACCCAAATACCTCAAAAACAAAGGTTCATTAGAAATCCACATAAATGAAATTAATATATTATTTTGTCGAAAAGACAATAAAAAAACTTGGGTTCAACATTATGTATGACACATTTTAGTGTTTGTATGAAATTTCATGTCATACATTTTCTATTTTTAATCGGTACACATGACTCGTTCGTGTTCGTTCGGTTCATTTACAAGCCTAAGTAATTATTTTAACAAAATATCTCACCAGAACATATATACAAGTTCACCAAAACGATAACGAAATCCGGTTAATATGTATGACACAATTTCGGGTCGGGTTCGGGTTAAACATTTTCTAGATTTCTCCTACCTAATAAAAATTATATACATACGAATAACACGTATACAAAATCATTTTATCCACTCTAAAATTATATCAACATTATGTAACACGAAGAACACGTAATTGACGGTTATGTCATACATTTTTTTGTTTTTTTTTCTGGTCTTTAGCACCTTCCTCGTTAGCACGCTCGTCGTCGTGAACACCTTCCTCGTTAGCAGGTTCGTCGTCGTCAACATCCTCCTCAAAGTGCATTACACCTTCCTCGATTTCGTTATCATTTTCCTCAAAGTCCTTAGCACATTCCTCGACTTCGTTATCATTTTCCTCAAAGTCGTTAGCACCTTCTTCGACTTCGTTATCATTTTTCTCATACTCCTTAGCACCTTCGTCATACTCTAACTTGTGTTTGTTTTCCGTATACGAATGGTAAGTCCCGTATTCGTGTCGCGGATAACTTTGGGCAATGTAAGATGGTTCCCCCTCATCTACAAACACCTGGTTCAAGTCAGGTAACGTGGGTCGCACACCCCCATCATCACAACGAGGCACAGACACAACCTCCTCCTCACCTCGATCAACGCCGGATAACCAAACTCTTTCGGAGACGTACAACTGGTTCGAATCTTCGCCAATAATATTACCAATGCCCCAAGATGACATCTTTATGCTTCACGGTCTCAACCAAATTTTTTAGTTAAGAATCTTTAGGAGTTCAGTCGAAATTTTGCGAGTTTGAAAAAATTTGGAACAAAAAATCCCGTATGTTTTGGGTAAATAAAAATTTTTGGTCGATAAGGGTCGTATAGGTCGATAAGGGTCATATGGGTCACTTTCACGCTTTTTCAGACTGAACTCCTTTCATGTCAGTAATTATACCTTAAATTCATCAAAAGTCGTGTCGATAAGCCTCTCATTGCTCAATGAGAGGCGTATAGGGTTTAATGCTCCAACTACCACAACCTTATATGCCTCTCATAGGGCAATGAGAGGCTTATCAAAACCCTTTTTCTGACACATTAATTGCTTTCACACTATATACTCCCCTTATTGCCCTATATGCCACCTTTGGGGGGTGTGCACTCAAAAAGTAGGGGTGTGTCAATACCCTCACCCTATAAAAAAGGCCATGGCTACACATGTATAAGTCATAACTTCGTAGACAATACAGTGTCCGTTTGGATGTTTTTGCTACTTGAAACTGTTGGATAATCTTGACGGGTCCGGTTCGGGTCAGCAGAAAAGGTGCGGACCTCGTTAAAACGGGTTGCAAATTTTTTATTTATTTAGTCACATGTTTGTTTGTGTTTTAGTGGGTCAAAGTCATGGGTTTGTTTCCTGGCTTCTAGGAATGTTATTTTGTTCACGTTGTAGTAGGTTACTCATTTTCTTTAGGATCAAGTTTGTTTAGTTCTCTATTTAATGTACGTATTTGATCAGTGAATGAACTAGTGAGAGTTCCATAAAATATTCATCCTGTTAGATTGTGAGTTTGTTATTTGTTATTTGGAGTTCCACCCAATAATTGGTATCAGAGCTCTAGGCTCATACCGTGGGATTAGCAAGGTTGAGAAACGAGTGCCGGTTTGATAGTCGTTTCGAGAGAAGGGCAGCCCGTGGGCTGTAGGGCTGAAGTAAGAAGAAAGAAGTCGTGAACCGCATGCAAAAGAAAGATCCTGTATAGCAGTAGTAAGACCGAGAGAGACCGTCGCCGGAGAAGAAGAACCGGTATGAAGAGAAGAATGAGGTCGTGGCTATAAATTAATTTCTAGCGTGAGACCGAGAACACGACCAAGGAGCCGCAAAAGACAGGCAAGAAGAGAACAAAGCTATAATAGACCGAGTGGCTTGAAAGAAAGACCGAAGAAAGTGACTGAAACAGGTGACCATAGACCGAAGGCTCACCTAAGAAAGAAAGTTTAGACCGAAGACCGAAGGAGGTAACCGAGACCGGTGGTGGTTTACCTGAGAAAGAAAGTCAGACCCAAAGAAGACCGAGAGAAAGAAAGTTAGCTGATTGAGACATCATCAAGAAAGAAAAAAAGAGGCGCCACAAGAAGAAGGAAGGAAAGAGGCCGGCGTCGCTTTGCGAGAAAGAAAGAAGGCCTCCAAAAAAAAAAGAAAGAGAACGACGGTTAGTGTAGCAAGTAGCAAGACCAAACCTATGTGGTTTGTATAGAAATTAAGCAACAGGGTTTGAAGCAAGTAAGCAATCTAGAGAGTTCGAATCAAGCAAGATTAGCAAGAACGAGCAAGATCGACGTCAAGATTATGGGGCTGAGTGTTGGATAATCTTGACGGGTCCGGTTCGGATCAGCAGAAAAGGTGCAGACCTAGTTAAAACGGTTTGCAGATTTTTATTTATTTAGTCACAATTTGTTTGTGTTTTAGTGGGTCAAAGTCATGGGTTTGTTTCCTGGCTTCTAGGGATGTTATTTTGTTCACGTTTTAGTAGGTTACTCATTTTCTTTAGGATCAAGTTTGTTTAGTTCCCTATTTAATGTACGTATTTGATCAATGAATGAACTGGTGAGAGTTCCATAAAATATTCATCCTGTTAGATTGTGAGTTTGTTATTTGGAATTCCACCCAACAATGGAAGCTCCAATTATATATATTACCACCGTCAAAGAAAGTGTCCTGCCTAATAAACTTGTTGGTGCTCATGGATTAATTACTGTTTTGGGTCCACATAAACACATGACAGTCAACGCATAGGCTGGTAATATATTGATACACTTTGTGTGGACGCGACTCGGCTCGGTTCGACTCGGCTGAGTTCGACTTGGCTTCGACTCGGTTAGTGTTGGTGCACTTTTTGTGTCTGTCGCTAGTCTTGTATGTAGTGTCGTATTTTGTACGGTCTTTAGTCTTTTATCGAGTTTGTATCCATAGTCGACCAAGTCGGATATCCTCCTATCCGCTTGTGTCCGACATATTTTGTCTCTCGTGTTTGTAATTTGTGTTAAACTATGCATGTCGCATGAAAGGGCATTAATGTCTTTTGTAAACAACTTCTGTTCCTATTCTGTTTCTGCAAACTGTTGTGCAGAAACAGTATGCAAAGTGCAGCCCTTGACGAAACAGGACTGTTTCGTCAATTTGTTGTCGACGAATCAGATCTGTCAGTTTCGTTTATGATTCGTCAAGGTGGTCAACGAATCAGACTTGATTCGTTGACTGTTGGGCTTTTACTTGGGCTTTCATCCGTTTCGTCGGCCAAAGTTCACTTTCGTCAATGCTGTTAGCCCAGCTGCTATATATAGGAACAGAATGTTATCTGATAAGGTTGGAGATGCTAGTTTACCATTGTTGCTTGTAAGAACTGTGTTTGTATCAGTTGGCATTTCTCAGATTAATCAAACGAGTGTGTTTCTTTGGTTAACCGCGTGTTTATCTTGTTCTATGTTTGGTTGGCTTAGTTAAGTGGATTCCGCACACTTAACTTTGTTTGCTATAAACAAGGATTCCGTAGTGAAAATCGATCCTCCGATTTAGGGACCTACAAGTGGTATCAGAGCTTTGGCTCTTATCTTTGTTTAAAATTAAACATAGTTTGATTTGTCTAGCTTGTGTTTGTGTTTGTTTTTGCTCAAAAAAATAAATAAATAAAAAAATATTATTGAAACTTCATACTTTTCTGGAAAAATACTCTATAAAAGGTGTATTTATTGCTTGTTTGTTGAAAGTTTTGCCAAAAACGATACTAGTTTAAGGTTACACTTTCAACCGGTTGGTTTTGGTTGAAAGTTTTATACAAATTTCTGCTTCCTGAGGGTTTAAAGTTCTTGAGTGTTGAAAGTGTTCTTCATTTTATTTATCATCTTCAAAATTGTTCTTGATAAAAGGCATGTTTTGATCTAAAAAGGTAAGGTTTGTATTTTGAAAGAGTGTTTGACCCTTGCTATTATCCACCATACTTCTGAGTTGGTGGATAGCAGGTGTGGGAGAGCGTGTGAGTAGACAGGTTGGGGTATAAACTTTTCACCAACTTTCACCAAACTCTGACAGTTCCTTTTTGACGAATCAGAACTCAACGAAACTAAAAGTCAACGAAACAGGAGTATCTCGCCAAAGGTATCTTTGACGAAACTGAAAGGTGTTTCGCCAAAGGTTCCTTCGACGAATCACATCTATCTCGCCAAAAGTCCCTTCGACGAATCAAGTCTATTTCGCCAAAGGTCCTTTTGACGAATCACAAATCTGTTTCCTCAAACTTCTTTGAAGAAACAGGTTCTGTTTCGTCAACTTCTGTTTCGTCAAAAGCATCATTCTGTTTCGTCAAGGCAGTTTCAAATTTTCAACAGAAGGTTTGCAAGTTAACCATAACCGTGTGTTTTCAAGTATTTGTTCAAGTTTTCAGGTAATTGTGATCAAATATGAGTTGTACAAGTCCTTGGGACTGGAGTATTGACTCCCAAACTAGTCAAGAACTCACCTCTGCTGCAGCTTGGGCGAAAAGTATGTTTCCATCGCCATCAATTAGTCCAAGTCAATGGGCATTGGTATCCAATCAAAGTCAAAGCATTCAAAATCTTCTGATTAGTGAGAGCGAAACGGGCAGCAACAATCGTCCACCAAAGTTGAACCATATGAACGACTTTCCATCATGGAAAAACCGCTTTCACACGTATGTTCAAGGGCAAAGCACCGATCTTTGGACGTGTTTCATCACTGCATTCAATGATAATCTTGAAGTTGCAGCGTCCACTTCAGAAGGTTATGCCAACATGCTCGAAAATGACAAGAAGGCTTATGAATTGGAGAAAAAGGCCTTTGCCACACTCACACAAGCTCTCAACAAAGATATCTATCATCAGTTCTCCTACTGCAAGAACACGAAATCATTGTGGGATGCCTTAGTTGCTAGAGGAGAAGGCAATGCAGCTACTCGAAAGTCTCGTCATGATTTATTGAAGAAAGAGTTTGATTCATTTCAGTTTTTGGAAAACGAAACTCTAAACGATATGACAACACGTTTCTATCATCTGATTAGTGAAATGGTTGCTTATGGGGTTGTATCTACTCAACAAGACATGGTGAATAAGTTTGCTGACGCTTTACCTCCTAAGTGGAGTTCTTTTATTGAGCTGCTGAAGCACACTGGAACTCTAGACACGGTTAACATCTATGAGTTCTTTCAGAAACTGGAACATAAAAATGATGAAGAAATTAGGAAAGCAAAGCGAGCTCCCGTTCCTCAGAATACAGAAATGTACCTTCCAGGCTTCGACGCCTTGGCCAGATCCAATGCAGCACAGCAACCGAAACTGCAAACTGCATTTGTGTCCAATACAAGCTCCTTTCCGTTTCCTCAATCAACTGTTGCTCCTGTTTTTGATCCAAGATCATATATTCCAACACCTCAAGTTAACCCGGCACAACCCCAATTTGATCCAAGATCTTACATCCCAGTTCCATCTCAGCCACAAGTCCAACCTCCACAACAACAACAGCAGGCTCACTATACAAGCAATCCTCAACCTCAAAACCCTAACACAATCCGAGTTGATAATTCAAACCTTTCACACCTCAGCATTGAAGTTGCTAAGGAGCATATGGAAATTATTAATACGATGGTCAGTGCTTACTGTGGTTTGGTAGCAGGTCAGCTTGGTAACATCAACATGACCAATGAAGATTATCAACAGATCGACAAGGAAGAAATGGAGTTGATGGATATTAAGTGGGCTTTTGCAAGTGCAGTTAGAAGGGCCAAAGACTTCATGGCTCGTACTTGTAGAACTTCGTTGGAAGGAAAGAAAGACACGAAGTATGGGTTTGATATTAATGCTGTCACATGCTTTAATTGTGGCGAGAAAGGGCACTTCAAACGTGAGTGCACTCGACCAACAAAACAAGGCAATCATAACCCCTTTAGAAACCAGACGAGGACTTCAAATGTGAATGCCCAGCAAGAAAATCAAGACAGGAGGATTGTGGCAGTCAACAACAATCAGAACCAGTCTGGACCATCAAATCCCAATCGGGCTATGACAGTTCAAGCTGATGAAGGATGTGACTGGTCTGTGCAATTTGGAGAAGGTGATCAGAATGGTGGAACAGCTTGTTATGCAAAGATTATCAATCACATCAAGCATGTTCATAAGGAAGAGTTTTCTGAGAGTGATGACAGCTCTGGTTATTCGGGTAGTTCTGATGAAGAAGGCTCTATTTCTGGAGATAATCAGTCTGAGCCTGATGTGAATGAGGAAGGAGGTGCTGATATTCAAGATCTACTGAATGAAGCTGGTGAGCTTAAATGTCAGAAATCAATTCTGATTAGGAAGGCGGCTACTGCATCAAAGGAAATGGAGAAGTTCTTTTCTGAAGATGGAGCTTTTTCTTTTCAAACTGCTTTTATGGCAAACGTCTCAGCCTCTTCTAGTCAGGTAAATTCTGAACCTCCTACTCCTAGTGTTTGTAAATCATGTGCTGATATGAAGCTTGAATCAGAAAAGCTTCATAGTCATAATCAGAATTTAGTTATTGAACTGTCGAAATGCAAAGAGGCGAACATGGCTTTAACTCGGAATAAAAAAGAATTTAAATCTGTAATAGAAACATTAAAGAAAAATGTGTCCGAGGTTAACAAAGTAGTTTACCACAAGCAAGTAAGTATAAATGAATACATTAACATTGTGGAAGAAACTAAGAAGCAATTAGCCATTGCCCAATGCGAGCATGATGCGATCAAACAAAAATTGGAAAGTTATTCTAACTCCCAATTTGTGCTTGATCACATCATCGATGTTCAACAACCGAAGGGAAATCAGAAAGGCATAGGGTATAAGAAATGTCCGCCCCCCTTGATGAACAATTATACCAAGATGCCTGATGAGGAGGAAATGCCTCGGTATGAACCCAGTGTGCCTCTTGATGTTGAGGAATTTGCTGCTGGGCTAGGGTTCAAACCGGACAATTCTTCAAACACATCCTCTAAGGAACAAGAAACTTCATCATCCATGAAGCAAAGTCCTCCAATTATCGAGGACTATGAGACATCGGATGATGAATCAGAAGTGGATGTAAGTGAACAGGATAAATCGCTTAACAAGATGAAAGGAGTAGTTATTCCACGAGAGAATCACATTCTTTGTGATCCTGATACTCCTGATGTCTCATCTGTTAAGAAACAAGTGATTGATTCTGTCAAAGTTGATGTGACATGTGTGTCTACTGTTAAAAGCAGTAATGTGTTGTATACATTGGTTGGAGATAATAAAATCTACTCAGATCACGTTTTTCCAATTAAAAATGTTAATCAATCTTTGATTGATAAAGTCTTTGAAGACAACACAAACAAGTTTTTGGGAAAAACACTTCCGGGAATTGTGGTAACACAATGTGATCTAATTCCTAAGGCTGAGATTAGAAAACAGTTTGGTAATCAAAAATCGTCAACCACTCAACAACCTACTGCTTCTAATAGTAAACAACCAGTCAAACGAGCTCAAAAGCATAAAGTCTCTCAGATGAAGTCTGAAACAAAAGGAGCTCGAGTTCAAAAGAAAGCAAAAGATGTCAAGTTTGTGTCATCCAAGGGTACTGATAAGATTGAAACTTTTGAGAACAAATCTAACACAGATTTTGTAAAACAAGTCACAATCTTAAAACGTAACAGTGATAACAATTACACTCAACATACAAATGGGTGTGATGAAAAGGCTAGTACCTCTGGTTCCACAAGCTCGACATCACATGGTCAATCAAGTTCTCCCAAATTTGTTGAAAGGAGAACATGCTTTAAATGTGGGGAATTTGGGCATATCATTAAAAATTGCTCAAACGCTCCAAAAGAAAAATTTGTTGAGAAACCTCCACCTGAAAAGGTTCACCCTCAACGTCAGTCTGTTTCACCAAAACGTGATAAACGAACAATTAAAGAACAAGAATTGAAACTACGACGTAAGAATGTGAAAACTGTTGAAAAAGCTTTAAAACCTGAAGTTAAAACAGTTAAAAGGGAATCAAGTGTGTCACAGCCGTTAAAGCCAGAATCTTCAAAAACAATTTATAACACTCAATCTGGTAGGCAAAAAGAAACTTGGAGACCTAAAACGGGTGATAGTTCAGGGGGAGTTAATGTGTTTGAGAATCATCAACAGATCGAGATCACGTTTCGTGATGCTCAGGGACGACCCAAGACCACTATGGCTTGGGTCCCCATCCTCAACTGATCTTTGAACAACATGTGCAGGGTGTTCCAGGAGGAACTATTAATAGTCATTGGATTGTTGATAGTGGAGCATCCAGGCACATGACTGGCGACTTAAGGCTTCTGTACGACGTGCGAAATATTAGAGGAGGCTATGTCGCATTTGCGGGAGACAAAGGCGGATATATCACTGGAGAGGGAAGTATCTCCAATGGTATTGTGTGTTTCGATAAGATCAATTATGTTCGTCAAATTGATCATAATCTTCTCAGTGTGTCGCAAATCTGCGATAAGAAGTTCACCGTGCATTTTGATGATGCCGGCTGCTATGTGCTAAAACCCGGATTCAAAATTCCACAAGAATGGATTCTCTTATCGGCTCCGAGAGTTAATGATCTGTATATTCTCGATATGAGCCAAGCCATTACCACGTCTGCACAAGTCACTTGCTTTGTCTCTAAAGCCACTGAAAAGGAGTCGATATCTTGGCACAGAAGAATGGGCCACATTCACTTGAGGAAAATGAACCATCTGGTGAAGAATAATCTTGTGAATGGTGTTCCCGTCAGAAGTTTTCCTTTACAAGACATCTGTGTATCGTGTCAAAAGGGGAAGCAAACGAAGAAATCCCATCCCTTGAAGAAAATCAACACGGTCAGCATGCCTCTCGAACGTCTTCATATGGACCTATTTGGACCCATGAAGCACAAGACAACGTTTGGTGATGCCTATTGTCTAGTAGTTACTGATGACTACTCTAGATTTTCTTGGGTATCCTTCATGGCACACAAGAGTGAAACTCCTGGCATCCTCAAGGATCTTCTCACAATGTTGGAAAATCTCTATTCGTTGAAAGTGAAAAGGATCCGAAGCGACAATGGAACTGAATTCAAGAATCAAGTTATGGATGAGTTCTGTACTTCTAAAGGCATTCTTCATGAATACAGTTCTCGTTATACTCCACAACAAAATGGTGTCGCTGAGAGGAAGAATCGCACGATAATAGAAACTGCAAGAACAATGTTAGTAGAGTCGGAACTCCCTGTTCAATTCTGGGGGGAGGCTGTGTCGACTGCGTGCTACACATTAAACAGAGTTCTTACAGTAAAGAGACATGGCAAAACTTGCTTCGAACTCCTTCAGAAAAGGAAACCGGATCTTTCTTACCTAGAACCTTTTGGTGGTCCTTGTACTATGATTGAACCAGATGGAAAATTTGGAGCAAAGGCTATCGAGGGCTTCTTCCTTGGATATGCAACTCCAAACTTTCGTGTTTGGAATCTAGCTACTAAAAAGATAGAGCTATGGAGTGAAGTGAGGGTTCAAAGGTACACGAGTCCTGTTAGGGCTCCGGGTGATCCGTGGATGTTCGATTATGATGGACTATTTGACTCCTTCAATCTGCCAACCTTTGACGAAGAATCAGCAGCGGCTAGGATGTTGTTGGAAAGTGACAACGCTGCTGTCTCGCCTTTGGTTAGACCTATTGTTGTTGGCCCACAAGCTTCTTCGTCTGTCAACAATATGGTTCAAAATGAGGTTTATGAAGATGCTGCTGATTATAATGAATCTTCTGAAGATGATGAATATCATGATGCAGCTGAAGGATCTTTGGCTCCAGCTGCTCCTGTTCAAGGTGCCTCTGTTGATACACCTCATATGCAGAATGTAGATACTGCTGAAGGGAATGCATCCACCTCTACACACATTCCTGGTGTAGAGTTGGTTGTTGATCTTAATTTTAACAATTTGGGTATCAATGCTCGTGTGCCAGATAATCCTGAAATGAGGATTCATGATACCCATCCCCAGCAGAACATAATAGGAGATGTTCATCGCGGTGTGCAGACGCGTAATCAGCTGAGAAACAACCAGAATGCTGGTTTGTATTCAGCCATAAGAGAATCTGGTCAGCAGAATGACTGGTCCTTCGCGTGTTATGTGTCACAAGAAGAACCAAAATCTTGGAAAGAAGCTTTGAAAGATAATGCTTGGGTTGAAGCCATGCAGGAAGAACTGCAGCAATTTCAAAAGCTTGGTGTTTGGAAGCTTGTTGAAAGACCAGAGAACTACAAGAAAATTGGCACTCGATGGGTTTTCAAATGCAAGAAGGACGACCGTGGAGTGGTTATCCGTAACAAGGCAAGATTGGTCGTTCAGGGTTTTCGTCAAATAGAGGGGATTGACTACAATGAAGTCTATGCACCAGTTGCTCGTCTAGAGGCTATTCGAATCTTCCTTGCTTATGCATCATTTAAGGGATTCAAAGTCTACCAGATGGATGTGAAAAGTGCTTTTCTTCATGGAATAGTTCAAGAAGAGGTGTATGTGGAACAGCCTCCAGGTTTCGAAGATCCAGTTCATCCTGATCGGGTTTGGTTGCTAAACAAAGCTCTTTATGGTTTACATCAAGCACCTAGAGCTTGGTACGCAACCCTATCCAACTATCTTCTGGAGAATGGATTCCGGAGAGGCCTTATTGATTGCACCCTCCTCGTCAAGGAACAAAATGGAGATCTTCTGCTGGCGCAGGTATACGTGGATGATATTATATTTGGTTCAACTAATGAATCTTTGTGCAGGGAATTCGAGCAAATTATGCAGGAAAAGTTCGAGATGAGCGCGATGGGAGAGATGAACTTCTTTTTGGGCCTACAAGTTCAGCAAACAGAGTCTGGGATATTCATCCATCAGACTAAATATGTTGGTGACATCTTGAGCCGGTTCCAGATGTCAGATGCAACGCCCGCCAGTACCCCACTTCCGCAGAATCACGGGATTACTCCGGATTTGAAGGGTGAAAGTGTCAACTCTTCCTATTATCGTGCTATGATCGGATCTCTCATGTATCTTACTGCTTCGAGGCCTGACATCATGTATCCAACATGCCTGCTCGCAAGATATCAAGCTAATCCGAAGGCCTCCCATTTGTCAGCTACAAAAATGATTTTTCGCTATTTGAAGGGATGCCCAGACACCGGTCTTTGGTACCCTAGGGATGATAGCTTTGATTTGACCGCATATAGTGATTCTGATTTTGGTGGTTGCAAAATTGACGGCAAATCAACAACAGCAGGATGTCAGTTCTTAGGAAGTCGCCTGGTGACGTGGCAGTGCAAGAAGCAGACGTGCGTTGCTACATCAACCTGTGAAGCAGAATATATCGCTGCCTCAAGTTGTTGCTCCCAAGTCTTGTGGATACAACAACAAATGCGCGACTACGGTTTTGAATTCCTAACTACTCCTATTTTTGTTGATAACAATGCTGCCTTACAGATCACTAGAAATCCTGTGCAGCATTCCAAGACCAAACACATCGAAATTAAATATCACTTCATACGTGATTGTTTTGATAAAAGATTAATCGATGTGATTCATATCCCCACCGAACACCAACGTGCCGACCTGTTTACAAAAGCCTTTGATAAATCACGGTTTGATTATCTACTTTTGGTCAACGGCATTAAGGTGCTTCCTGAGTAAACTCTTTGGCTAATCGTTTTTGTAAATATTTTCTTTCAAAATCCGAAAAATACAAAAAGATTTTCCTTTTATAATCTTTTAGCATTTTAGGGGGAGAAAATTTCAAGAAAATACAAAAACATTAGAAAATCTCAAAAATCCAAAAAGATGTGTTACGTTTCTGTCTTTTATTTCTTTGGTTAAAAAAAAAAAACCCAAAAATGAGTTTCTTGGAAAAAGGAAAGTGATGATATTCACTGGTGTGGTCGGTCAACACGTTTGAAATCATTAAACAAATGATTAGTATCTATTCTAACGATGTATCGATAGGCTCACAATCAAACTAAAATGTGCAGGATGATACAAACCTAACAGACTTCAAGTCAGGTGGGAACCATTCATTGGCATATGGTCTTAGTACCGAAATTTCGTTTGATAGATTGTCGAGGTTCAGAAATATTCGGTCTTTATGCTGCTTATCATCTGGGTATCATGGTTGTATCTTTTACCGAAAAATAACGGGGACGCAAGTCTAGATCTTCCATGATACCATACATACGTGTACATATTGCATCCGACCTCAATAAGTGATAAACAATCACATGTCCAAATAAATAAGTGATAAAATATCACACCTATCCGGGAGTCAAGTTCGTCTCTCTGCTGTACGAAAGTATTGACCTGTTCACGGACTTGCTCCTGTGTCCTCATGCATCGAAAATCAAGTTCCTCATCAATAAGTGATTCTATCACATAGGGCTTGGTTTTCAAATCAAAATAAGTGAGTATCTCACATCTTATACGGTCAAACAGATGATAATCAGTATACTCACCGGTAAGATGAACTCTCGTGCATGCCTTGATACGGGAATGTGTCGTGAGGTGGATTCACATCGACTTGTAAGTATAATTCTTACCGTAAAGCGTATCTCCTAAGTATGATTACGTTTGATAAGTATGAGTTTATGTGGACAACAATATCGATAATCGAGGTAGTATACTTGTTAAGAACTTTAATCAGAAATCAAATAATGTTGACTAAGACCGTAAGCTGGTATGATTCCTTATCCTTGAAACTCGAAAAAGTTGCATCTGTACAGTTATTTATTTTATCATTTCAATTGCATTTAGTTTAATTTTCAGCATTTTAGGAAATGTAGTGGTTATGCTTGTTTTTGATTATGCCAAAGATGTTGCTTGGTGTTTGTGACCGGAAGCCTGAAACCTACTTCATAAATCGTTCTTGCTTTTGAAAACTCAAACGAATGTCAAAATGGTTAAATTGCTAAAACCCTGTGTGCAGTATGCAAAAAGTTTCATGCCTTGGTGTTTTTGAAACTGAAGTTGACGAATCAGGATCTGATTGACGAATAAAAGAACCATTGACGAAATAGACCTGGTCAAAGTCAGTCGTTAGTCAATCTGCTTCACATTGACGAATCAAGTCTATCTCGTCAAGGACTTTGACGAAACAGGGAGCCCAAGCCCGTTTGGCCAACGGGCTAACTTTAGGCCCAAGATAAGGCCCAGTTGTCTGTTTCGTCAAAGCCCGTATCAGATTCGTCAAAAGCCTGTTTCGCCAAAAAGGTGGGGCGGTGTATAAAAGTCTCTGATGTCAGAGATGTGGTTCACTTTTTCAAAAACACTCAAAAGTTTCCATCATCTTCTCTCCCAAACAGTCAAGAACCATACTGGCGATTATCTCATATTTCTCATTAAATCTTCGGATTTTCTTCAAAAACTTACAAACATAAAGGTGCAATGTCGTTTATCTTCGTGTTTTTTAAGTTTTGGCTCCGTCGGATCTCATCGGATATCATCGGAAACCTCATCGGTGACCGGATTTTTGGTGCTTTTTTGTTTATAATGATGTTTAAATTGTTTGGCTTACATATTAACTGCTAATCCTAAGTGCTTGTATGTTTGTTGCCTGTTCTGATTCGGGTTGGGTTTGAATAACAAAACAGGGTATTGCTTGCTAAATGGATTTTAGGGTTTGTACCGGGTTTTTGACAAAATGACTAAGAACTCATCATCCCTAAATAAAATTATGACATGTTGTTGGTAATTTTTCTGTGGATTATGGTGATCAAAACATGTTATAACTGTCTGTTTGGCGAAACTGACAAAACCTAGATCCTTATTCCGGCGAATTTGAACAGTCGGCGAATCAGAAATTGGGGAAACAGACATGTTGACGAATCAGAGAGTCAACGAATCAGACTCGTTGACGAAACACTAGTGTCTTCTGTCTCGTCAAAGGATGGTTTGACGAATCTGGATGGTCAACGAATCAGATCTGGTCAAACAACCATTTCTGTTTCGTCAAAAACATCTCTGTTTCGTCAAAGGATCCTTTGACGAATCACAATGGGTCAACAAAACAGATCTGGTCAACACTCAGATCTGTTTCGTCAAACTCTTTCCTGTTTCGTCAAATGTGGTCTGTTTCGCCAAAATGCCTTAGTGAAATGCTCAGTAGGCAGTCTGTTCACAGTGGGCATGTATGACAAGCTGTATGTCTAGTGGATACATGAACTTGTATCCGTACATGTCCAAATGTATGTGTAAGTGACTATTATTTACTATGGATGTTTATACTTGCAGATGGCACCCAAGGAAGGTAAACGTAAGCCGGCAACTAAGAAAGAAAACAAAACGGAAGAGGAAATCATGTCGGAAAAGCGGCATAATCAGGTTGCATATTTGGATCCAGAAGAGAAACTGATCGAGCTAAAAGATATTACACAATGGATCCGGGAATCGCGTATCAATTATGCAATCACATTCTCAACGCCTATATACAAGTCTCTAATCAAGGCGTTCTGGGATTCGGCACATGTTGGAGAATTGGATGGCAAAGAAGTTATCAGCGGTCGGATAGAGAACGTGGACGTGATTGTGTCACCGGAGATTCTAAATGAAGTTCTTCAGCTACAGGATATTCCGGACGCGCCAATTTCTGTTCCTATCATGTGCATCCGTGGGTGTTTATTACGGATGAAGTGTACGGGTGATATCTTCAGCATGCAGATAAACAAGGGTGACTTCCCGCTTCGATACAAGTTTCTTTTGCACGTTCTCATCCAGTGTATAAGCAACAAACGGGCCGGTTATGATATGGCCAGTAACGAGCTCATGGGACTCTTTGTGGCCTTGGTACTAAATAGACCGTTTAGTATTTCAAGGTTCATATTTGAGTATATGAAAGAGAATCTGACGAGGACGGGAAAGAATCGAACCATCGGAAGCAAATATTGGATGTACCCTCGGTTTCTGCAGATGATCATGAACGTTCAGCATCCAAGCCTGCCAAAAGCCGACAATGATCTGCTAAAAATTGAAGCTATGAATCTCCATTCTTTACGTCTCATCAGGAACTTAGCACATAAACGGTACAAGGAGAGTAACCCTCCAAGGAAACTTTTCGGTGCTCTTCATGATACTACGTATGTTGCTCCTGAAGATAACAAGTGGCGTCATGCAGAAAGTCAATCTGATGACGAAGAACCTGAGTTGACAAGGATGATGAGTGAGAAATTCGGTCCAGAACCTGAAGTATCAGATGAATCTGATAGTGATGATGATGGTGGTGATGGTGGTGATGGTGGTGATGCTGGTGCAGTTGGTGCATCGAGTGTAGGCACAACTGCTGGTGCTTCAGCTGGTGGCACCTCAGCAGGGGGAGTGTCAGCTGGTGACACCTCAGCTGGTGGTGACGATGAGGCGGAGTCAGATTCTGAGGATGACTTTCTACTTGAACCCGGATACGAAATGTATCGGGATGAACGTGGGGTAAGAAGGTACAGAAAGATAAGACAGGAAGATGATCCTGAATATGTTCCTGAAGACCCTGAAACGGAGCGTGCAAAGAAAAGGAAAGCTGATAAAGCTGCTGAGCATCATAAGAGAAAGAAAGCTCGAAAGTACTTAAGTACCTCCTCCAGAGGATCGGCACCTCAAGCACCCACTCCTGAACCTCCTGTGATTTCAACCCCTCCTGCAGCTCAAACTGGGCCTGCTCAAGTTACTCCTCAACGCTCTATGGCAGCATCGATTAGAGCAACGACAGCTGGGCCAAGTGCTGAACGACAGCAGACTTTTACAGATATGACACAGGATGAAAAGAATAACTTCTTGTTTATGCAATTTGAAGTTGCGGCTGATCGGATTAAAAGGCAAACTGACTTCATTCATATCACAAAACGTGACCAAGTCAGTCAGTTGGTGGAGATTGAGAGGTTAAAAACAGCAGTTGGTGCACAGCAGGCCACTATCCAACACCAACAGGAAGAGATCAACAGGCTTAAGGAAGAGAATGAGCGTCTGAAAGCGTCTGAAGTTGAACGGGATAGGAGAAGTTCTGTTCTTCAAAAACTGGCCGAAGACTTGAAGGGTCGGTGTGATTATATGAAGAACTGGTATGAATCAAGGAATACAACTATTGCTGAGGGTGTAAAGACAATGACGAGGGGGTATGAGTTCCTAAGAAAGCGCGTGGCGACTTTATGGGAAGATCGGTGCAAGCAGCAGGAAATCTTGCAAAAACGGGATGAAGACCCAGAGGATCAGGGTAATCCAGATACAGCTGCTGCACCTCAGCAACCCCCAGCTGGTACTTCATCTGCTATCATTGTATATCAGCCGTCAACTCTTGGATCATCTCAGGCTGGCTCTAGTGGAACTGTTGGTGAAGAACAGCTCCTAGAGGCGTTAGCTGGTACATCTTCTGTTCCCAGTACTGCAGATTTTGCTTTGCAGGTTGTACCACCAGTCACCAAAGGACTACTGGAGGAGGGTGAGATAGTTGAAGATCTCACGCCTCAACAGATGATCACTCTCATGGCAATGTGTGATGTAAACGACGAAGAAGTAGAGAAAATGCCAAGTGAACCGGAGACTGGGGAGTCTGTGAATGTGGAAAATGTTGATGAGATGGTATTTGAAGGTGCTGCCAAGAAATCAACTTATGTGAGAGAAGACGGTACCGAATTTGCTCCGTTTGATGAGGACTGGCTAAAGGATAATGTTGAGGACATTGATGAACACTTGAAGAACCGTGACGCTTCTGAAAATGCCACAGATGCGTTTACCGCATGGCGTCAGCGGTTTCTGTCTAAGGTTGCTAAGCCAGCTCCTGAACCTGAACAGGTGGATTTCCTACGGCTAGAAGAGGCCAAGCCAAGTGGGCGTATCTTATGTTGGATGTTTGTTAAAGAAATCCACTGTATAGCCATCAAAAGGGAGTTCGGGATTCAGTATTTCCGATCATTGCTGAGTATTCTATCACTGCCATTCTACGACGTCGCAGCACTTACAAAACTTGAGCTCATTAATCGCTCAAATTTTGAAGGTGCTTCTCACTTTGCGCGTCTTATCAAGATGAACAAGAAGTCAGGATGGAAAGACAAGTCATACAAGCCGCAGTTTCCAAGGCATGAGCAGATCAGGTTCACGCTTGATCCGGAAACAAATACAGGGAGGTACAAGCTGGTGTATGATCCTCCCAGAGTGGTAGACAAGATTCCTCTCATGCCGATGCAACAGGATTTTCTTGAAGATATGCGTCTGTGGTGTTATGATTCGGATACGCATGAAGCAGTAATCGTGTTCAATGATGACAAGAATTTTAGAATACTGGACCCGATGTGGTTGGTGAATATGTCGGCGTCTGATATCACGAAGCTGTATAGGCATGACATCATCTACGAAGACAAGGATGCTCATCAAGCGTTAAAGTTTCAAAGAATTGCATGCTACTGCTATTACCGGGGAATACATTCTGGTAGTTCCTGGTCAAGGCGTCACCTGTGAAGATCAAGATGAAGACCGAAGACGAGCAACAGACAAGGGGGAGTTTGTTGGTGCACTTTTTGTGTCTGTCGCTAGTCTTGTATGTAGTGTCGTATTTTGTACGGTCTTTAGTCTTTTATCGAGTCTGTATCTGTAGTCGACCAAGTCGGATATCCTCCTATCCGCTTGTGTCCGACATATTTTGTCTCTCGTGTTTGTAATTTGTGTTAAACTATGCATGTCGCATGAAAGGCATTAATGTATTTTGTAAACAACTTCTGTTCCTATTCTGTTTCTGCAAACTGTTGTGCAGAAACAGTATGCAAAGTGCAGCCCTTGATGAAACAGGACTGTTTCGTCAATTTGTTGTCGACGAATCAGATCTGTCAGTTTCGTTTATGATTCGTCAAGGTGGTCAACGAATCAGACTTGATTCGTTGACTGTTGGGCTTTTACTTGGGCTTTCATCTGTTTCGTCGGCCCAAGTTCACTTTCGTCAATGCTGTTAGCCCAGCTGCTATATATAGGAACAGAATGTTATCTGATAAGGTTGGAGATGCTAGTTTACCATTGTTGCTTGTAAGAACTGTGTTTGTATCAGTTGGCATTTCTCAGATTAATCAAACGAGTGTGTTTCTTTGGTTAACCGCGTGTTTATCTTGTTCTATGTTTGGTTGGCTTAGTTAAGTGGATTCCGCACACTTAACTTTGTTTGCTATAAACAAGGATTCCGTAGTGAAAATCGATCCTCCGATTTAGGGACCTACAGTTAGGTCCGGCTCAAGCCCGACGTCACGACATTCCTCCGTCGTGCGCCCCAGAGTTCGACACGCGAAGCACGGAGAGCCGCGAACACATTGCCAAACACATCACCATGACATCACATTGGTGATGTCATAATGATGTCATAATTGTTGAATATTGAAAAAATCACAAATGTGGAAAACCTCCTTTGACGAAACACACAAATATTTGGGCCTGATCTCTTGATAACGAAACACAATGTGTTTGGTCGACTGTGTATTGGGCCTCCCCTGTTTCATCACTTGTTGGGTTTCGCCGTGTCCTTTTTCTATTTCGTTAAGTCTGTATCTGTCTAATATAAATACCCCTCATTTGTTTCTGTGTGAGATTAGATGAGAGCATACTCACCGTGAGAGGTTTACTTCAAACATTGTTTGTATATGTTTGTATCGGTTCTCATCCCGTTTAATCGATAGATTGTGTTTCTTTGGTTAAACGGTGTTGTTTATTTTGCATTGTGTTTGGTTTGCACCGTCACTGGGATTCTGCACTCGTTACCGTGTTTGTGATGAACAAGGATAAGGTTTTCGTTATCGATCCACCGGAAAAACGGGACCTACAATTGGTATTAGAGCTTTGGCTCTAATCCTTGTTTAAAACCAAACAAGTTTCGGTTTTTATCAAGTTTGAACTTGATTGTTTATGATTTTCTAAAAATCTATTAGAACTTGCTTGTTTGCCAAAGTTTTGGTAAAAACCTATGTTATATTCTTGTTCACAAGATAAAGATCGGGTTTTCATTAAAAGTTTGTGCATTTTCGGGTTTCCGAAAATTATTTGGTGACCGGAATCTTCAAATATTCATCGTGTTCTTCAGTTAACTTCAAAGTGTTCTTCAATATTTCACCTTTTTGATCTTTTGAGAAGCCACTGTACAATCTGTTTGTGAATTATAAAATTATATTTGAGTTGAAAATGGTGCTCAAAAGCATGGTGGATTGACTGTGTTCGGTGAGATAGGCATGGTGGTAGTTTGAAATTGTGTGTCGTGTGTCAGAAGCAAGATAAGACTTGTCTGAAATATCTCACCAACTCCTAACCTTATCCATTCCTGTTCGTCGATCAGATTCACAAATTTAATCCTGTTTCGTCACACACACCTTTCAGATTTGTTTCGTCCAATAATCAATCAATTCATTTTCGTCGATCAATATATCAACCTGTTTCGTCGGATATATAATATACAGATCAGATAACGTGTGGTCACTAGTCAACTATTTTGGCTGCATTATTTAATTCACACAAACCTGAGTTTCGTTGCAGCAACAACAAATCTGTTTCGTAGCTTAAAACTTAAAGCTGTTTCGTCGACATTACTTAATCGGTTTCGTCGACATCATATTTAATCTTGTTTCGTCACATCTTACATCAACTTGTTTCGTCGATCATAATTCAAATCTGTTTCAAATCTGCTCCGTCGGACAACAACAAACCTGTTTCATCGTTCAATAACACAAATCTTGTTTCGTCGCACATGAACAAGTTGTTTCGTCGCACATGAACAAACTGTTTCGTCGGACCTCCAACTTCTAGTTTCGTCGGACAACTTGAAATATGTCTCGTGGATCATTTTTGTTTCCTCGATAGACACTTAATACAATTCTGATTCGTCACTCATTCATTTCAAAATCAGTTTCATCAATAAAGTTTGTTTCATGGATAGCGTTTCGTCGAGTTTGTTATCAAATTTTTAAACAGAAGACTTGCAAAAGTGTGATAACAGTCTGTTTTCAAGAGTGTGATCAGTTTTTCACATACATACATCAAATATGAGTTGTACGAGTCCATGGGATTGGAGTACGGACTCACAACCAGTTCAAAAACCGACTTCGATGGCCGAATATTTAGTGAGTTCCATACCTCGACAACAACAGTCAACAAGTGTAAGTCAATGGGCATTGGTGTCGAATCAAAATCAGAGCATTCAAAGTCTATTGCTTAGTGAGAGTGAGACGGGTAGTAACAATCGGCCGCCAAAGTTGAATCACATGAACGACTATCTATCATGGAAGGGTCGTTTCCACACATACGTTCAAGGGCAAAGCAGCGAACTTTGGACATGTTTCATCAACGCATGCAACCCTGCCCTCGAAGTAGCAGCATCAACTTCAGCCGGTTTTACTAATATGCCTGAAACGACAAAAAGGCATATGATCTGGAGAAGAAGGCATATCTATTCTCACTCAAGCACTTCACAAAGACATCTACCATCAGTTCTCCTATTATAAGACCACGAAAGAGTTATGGGATGCATTGGTAGCGAGAGGAGAAGGAAATGCAGCTTCTAGAAAGACACGCCATGATCTATTAAAGAAAGAGTTTTAATCATTTCGATTCTTGGATAATGAAACTCTAAATGATATGACTTCTCGTTTTTATCATTTGATTAGTGAAATGTGTTCTTATAATGTTGCTGCAACTCATCAGGAAATGATTGCACGGTTTGCTGATGCTCTGCCTCCTAAGTGGAGTCCATTCATTGAACTTTTAAAGCATACGGGCGCTATGGATACAGCGAATGGCACTTTCTATGAATTCATTCAGAAGTTGGAGCACAAGAACGAAGAGGAAATCCGGAAAGCTAAAATGATTGCACCTCCTCAAAACACAGAAATGTATTTGCCTGGCTTTGGTTCTTCAGCTAGTTCTATTCAGCAACCGAAGCTTCAAACGGCGTTTGTATCCAACACAAGCTCATCTCCGTTTCCACAGTTCAATCAAGCCCAACCATAGTGGAATCAAAGTGCCTATATGTCGCAATCCATACCCCAACCACAAGCCCAACAGCAACAAGCACATTATATTAACAATCCTTCACTCCAAAACACCAACACTGTCAGAGTTGATACATCCAATCTTTCAAAAGTCGGTGTAGAAGTTGATAAGGAACATTTGGAACTTCTCAACACAATGTTCAGTTCATATTGTGGATTGGTGGCAGGTCACAATGGAAACATCAATATGACCAATGAAGATTATCAGCAGATAGACCGTGATGAAATGGAGTTAATGGATATCAAGTGCTGTTAGACGGGCAAAGGATTTCATGGCTCGAACAGGAAGAACTTCATTGGAAGGCAAGAATGATACGAAGTACGGGTTTGACAACAATGCAGTTACTTGATTCAATTCTGGCGAAAGGGGTCACTTCAAACGTGAGTGCACTCGGCCAAGCAGACAAGGCAACCAGAATCCATTCAGAAATCAGAAAAGTACTTCCAATGCCAATCAAGATAACCGTGGAAAAGGGATAGTAGCGGTGAACAACAACCAGAACCAGTCTAGACCTTCAAACACCAACCGAGCATTAGTTGTTCAAGCTGATGAAGGATGTGATTGGTCTGTACAATTCGGAGATAATAATCAAGGAGGTGCAACTGCTTGCTATGCAAAAATCACCAACCACATCAAGCATGTTCACAAAGAAGAATTTGCTGAAAGCGATGATAGCTCGGGTTATAGCGGGAGTTCAGATAAAGAAGGCTCGAATGTTGGAGATTATAATTCTGAAGATGGATCTTTTTCTTGTCAAACTTCCTTTGTGACAAATGTCTCAGCCTCTACGAGTCAGGTAAAATCTGAAACTCCTACCATATGTAGTGATTGTGTTGATATGAAACTTAAATGTGCTGAATTGAAACGTGAATCTGAAACGGTTCATAGTCACAATCAGAGTTTGGTTGTTGAACTTTGAAAGTGCAAAGAGGCAAATATGGCTTTAGTTCGAAATGAAAAGGAATTTAAATCTGTTATTGAAACCTTAAAGAAAAGTGTTTCCGAAGTGAACAAAGTTGTGTATCACAAACAAGTTAGTATTAATGATTACATTAACATTGTTGAGGAAACTAAAAGGGAACTAGCCATTGCCAAATGCGAGCATGATGCAATCAAGCAAAAATTGGAGAGTTATTCTAACTCCCGATTTGTGCTCGATCACATCATCGACGTTCAACAACTAAAGGGAAACATGAAAGGCGTAGGGTATAAGGCGTGTCCACCCCCTTTAAGACACAACTATACCAAAATGCCCGATGAAGAGGATATGCCACGGTATGAACCAGTGTGCCTCTTGATTATGAGGAAGTTACTACTGGCCTAGGGTTCAAACCGGACAATTCATCGGAGGGCTCATCTGATAACAAAGAAAAGTCATCATGTGCTTCAAATCAAAGTCCTCCAACCATTGAGGACTATGATTCTTCAGATGATGAATCAGATGTGAATGACAAGGATGAATCACTTGATGAGACGAAAGGAGTAGAAATTCCAATAGAGAATCATATTCTTTGTGATCCTCCTGCTCCTGCCGTGCAACCTGTTGCCAAGCAAGTGATAGATCCTGTCAAGGATGTCAAGGATGACAAGAAATCTGTGTCTACCATTAAGAGTAATAATGTGTTGTACACTTTGGTTGGTGATTCTAAAATCTATTCAGATCACGATTTTCCAATTAAAAATGTCGATCCATCTTTGATTGATAAAGTTTTTGAAGACACACGAATAAATTTTTGGGAAAGACGATCCCTGGAGTTGTTGTAACTCAATGTGATCCCATTCCAAAATCCGAAGTCAGAAAACAATTTGGAAGTCAGAAATCACCGACAAAGCAACAACCTATTGCTTCTAAGGGCAAACAACCAGAAAGGCGAGCTCAAAAGCCTAACGTTTCTCAATCAAAATTTGAAACAAAGGGAGCTCGTTATCATAAGAGAAGTAATGATGTTAAATTTGTAGCATCAAATGGTACTAATAAAATTGAGACTTTAGAAAACAAATCAAACGCCGATTTTATCCAACAAGTCAAGATTTTAAAACGAAACAGTCAAAACAAATACACTCAACATACAAATAGGTGTGATGAAAGAGCAAGTACCTCAGGTTCTACAGGTTCGACATCTGCTAGTCGATCAAATTCTCCTAAGTTTGTTGAAAGGAGAACGTGTTTCAAATGTGGGAAGTTTGGGCACATCATTAAAGACTACACAAACTCGCCCAAACCAAATTTTATTGAAAGAGCACGATCTGAAAAGGTTCACCCACAACGTCGCCCCGTTTCACCAAAACATGATAAAAGCTGTTGAAAAGGCTTTAAAATCTAAAGTCAAAACGGTCAAAAGGGAACCAAGTTCTTCACAACCATTAAAACCAGAAGTTTCAAAATATGTTTACAAAACTCAATCTTGTAAACAAAAACAAACTTGGAAACCTAAATCGGGTGAAAGTTCAGGGGGAGGTGCTGTGTTCAAAAATCATCAGGAAATTGAAATTACATTTCTTGATTCTCAGGGGCAACCTAAGTCTATGAAGGCTTGGGTCCCCCTCTCCAACTAATCTCTAAGTGAGTGTGCAGGAAGTTCCAGGAGGAACTATCGTTAGTCATAGGATTGTTGATAGTGGAGCGTCCTTGCACAAGATAGGCGACAAAAGAAATTGTTGCCTTTGATCGAGAAAAGATGAAAAGGGAAACAGAGTTGTCTGTTGAAAGAAATTGAAAAGCTTCGACAAAATGAAAATCATTTCAAAGTTTGATTGTTAATGGCTTTGATCGGGTCCCCGGGATAGATTCAATCAAAATGTACGCCCCTGCAGAACGTCTGAAGTTCACAATCGACAAAATGAACGTGCAATGTACATTTCTTCGCGGTGTGATTGAAGAAAATGTGTTTGTTGAACAAACCAACCGGGTGTGCGGATGCCTTGGCGTGGGTTGAACAACCGCACACTACTTCTGAAGGAGAAAGACAAAGACCTTCGCTGGTGCAATGTAGAAGACCAGCCGGACCCAAAGGTTTCTGATCTTGTTGCTGTGAAGAGATTTCTCGGTCAATTGAAGTAGCAACAAAAATTTGACTTTGAAATCCACACCGGGTGGATATCCAGTTTGGGAGAGCGCTCAAATTCCTGGCGATGCACGAAGAAGTTGCAGGATTACGGTTTTGAATTTCTAATCTCTTCTATACTTGTCGATTTTTAAGCTGCTTTATGAATTATTATTATCTCGTACAACACTCTTTGGCCAGACACGTTGATCTTAAATATCACCTCACACATGATTGTTTCACTATGAAACTCGTCAATGTTGCCATGGTCTGCACCGCTTACCGACGTGCCAACTCATTTTCCCAAAATTCGATAAAATCATTTCTGATTAAAACTAATTTTGGTAAACGGCATTGAGGTAAAACAAGAGTTTACCAGCATCGGAAAATCATTCCTGTAAATACCTTTGTGTTTTTTTAAAAACTTATTATAGTTTGTTGATTCTAGGGGGAGTAAATCCAAAATTTGAAAATCCAAAAACATCGAAAAATTTAAAAACACAAAAACAATAGAAAAACAAAAATGAGTTTCCTGGCGAGAAAAAGAGAATATGATAGTACATCAGTGGTCTGTCTAAACTTCTTCGAACTAAATGCAAAATGAAAAACGATAAGCAGCTCTATATAAGATGTATCGGTAGGCTCACAGTCATTTTAAAGTGTGCAGGGTGATATAAACCTTAATCAACTGAAGACCAGGTGGGAACCATTCATTGGCATATGCTCTAGGTACCGAAATTTCGTTTGAGAGATTGCCGAGGTTCTGAGATATTCGGTCTTTATGCTGCTTATCATCTGGGTATCATGGTTGTATCTTTTACTGAAAAATAACGAGGACGTAAGTCTAGATCTTCCATGATACCATACATATGTGTACATACTGCATTCGACCTCAATAAGTGATCAACAATCACATGTCCCTCAAATAAGTTATAATATATCACATTATCCGGGAGTCAAGTTCATCTCTTTGCTGTACGAAAGTACTGACCTGTTCACGGACTTGCTCTTGTGCCCTTCATGCATCTGAAAATCAAGTTCCTCATCAATAAGTGATTCTATCACATAGGGCTTGTTTTCAAATCAAAATAAGTGAGAATCTCACATCATATACGATCAAACAGATGATAAATGGTATACTCACCAGTAAGATGAACTCTCGTGCATACCTTGATACGGGAATGTGTCGTGTGTGGATGAACACCGGTCGGTAAGTATAAATCATACACTAATCGTATCCCCTCGCCATGATTACATCTGATTAGTTGAGCTTATGTTGACAACAATACCGATAATTATTATAGGATGCTTATCTAAATGTTAATTAATTGAACAAAAAGAGCGTTTTGACATGACCATACACTGATATGATTCTCTTACCCTCGAAACTCGTAAAAAGAATGTCTGTAAATATTTATTTACTGCTTTCAGTTTCTGCATCTTTGTATATATTTATTTATTGTTTTCCGTCTTTACATTTGAAAAATGAAAAATACCAAAAAGATTTTAGGTGTGTTTTAATATAAACTTTATAAAAGCCAAAAAGATTTTGCTTCTAGTTTATTTTTGATTGACCGATGTTGGAACTCGAGTCTATCCTACCCAAAATCCTAATCGTAAGCCGGAAAACAATTGCATCTTCATAAATGTTCGAAGTTTACAAGTTTTAAAAGTTAAAGGATTAAAATTGATCATTTTCTAAACTTTCAAACTGTTGTCGGTCAGTGTTTGATTGAGATTCGATCTCACATGTGTCGTTTGTCTATAGAAACTATATTCCAAGCGGTTGTTCACATTATGCGTTTAGATTTCTTGCATGTGCAGATGCTAAAGGCGAGGAGAACATGTTCGATGACAAGCTTCGGAATGAAGACACCACGTGAAGGCACTCAAAAGATAATGATGATAGAGTTGCCGCTGACCCTTCATCAACAACACAAGGATCTGAAGAATTAACGATCAAAAGATTCACGAGCATAACTCAATGGAGAGTTCATTCTAAGGGGGAGTTTGTTAACACACTTCCTAAATGAAATGGGGAGTTTGTTGATACACTTTCCTCTTACGACGCGTGAAGACTTTGAAGATCCTCCGACATGAAAGACACAGAAGACGAACCATCACGAGTAGCGTCCAAGGGGGAGTTTGTTGATACACTTTGTGTGGACGCGACTCGGCTCGGTTCGACTCGTCTCAGTTCGACTTGGTTTCGACTCGGTTAGGTCCGGCTCAAGCCCGACGTCACGACATTCCTCCGTCGTGCACCCCAGAGTTCGACACGCGAAGCACGGAGAGCCGCGAACACATTGCCAAACACATCACCATGACATCACATTGGTGATGTCATGATGATGTCATAATTGTTGAATATTGAAAAAATCACAAATGTGGAAAACCTCCTCTGACGAAACACACAAATATTTGGGCCTAAATATCGGGCCTGATCTCTTGACAACGAAACACAATGTGTTTCGTCGACTGTGTATTGGGCCTCCCCTGTTTCGTCACTTGTTGGGTTTCGCCGTGTCCTTTTTCTGTTTCGTCAATTCTGTGTCTGTATAGTATAAATACCCCTCATTTGTTTCTGTGTGAGATTAGATGAGAGCATACTTACCGTGAGAGGTTTACTTCAAACATTGTTTGTATATGCTTGTATCGGTTCTCATCCCGTTTAATCAATAGATTGTGTTTCTTTGGTTAAACCGTGTTGTTTATTTTACATTGTGTTTGGTTTGCACCGTCACGAGGATTCCGCACCCGTTACCGTGTTTGTGATAAACAAGGATAAGGTTTTCGTTATCGATCCACCGGAAAAACGGGACCTACATAATAGAACCTTGAATGAGCTTCGGAAATATAAAACAAAAACAAAATTGATACACAAAAAAACTTTACTGAAGTTCATAAAGGTTCCATGATACGATTTTAACGCAGGCATTCCATAATTTGTAGCCTACTTTTACTATGATTAGTGTGACTGAGGCGGGTAACAAACATTTATCAGCTGGTTCTGGTTCTGGTAACTTGAAAACTAAATAATACAAGAAATGGATAATTTGCGTTTGTTACTCTCAACTGGCTATCTTGAAATGGCAGGAAATCTATCTTGTTATATATATTTTTTTAAACTACTCAGTAATGAGTTAGAGCTATAGAAGGATGAATCTGAGATTGTTTTTTAGTACCAAACTGGATAAACCATATCCGCAATAGGTAATTAAGTTGGAAAACACGTTGTCCTACAAGTGTTAATAGTGGACTCCATCATCAAGACAAAAGCATGTGCCCTTGGTCCTAATCTTCACAACTTACTGCCATATGAAATCAGGCCCTATAGCTTTTCATGTATGTCTCGTGTTTGGATTTCTCCCAAAGATTGGTATCCACTTATCTTCTATAATACAATTTTCTGGAAGATATGATACCATGTGCGTTTGTTTTCTTGTTCATATGTCCCAGACTATTAAGTACCTTGGTATGCCTTCTTATATATACCCTTCTACATGCCTAATACAACCACATCTTCCTAGAAATTAATCTACATACTCATTCAGAAAGAAGCGATTCTTTGAATTTTTTTCCTTCATTCAATAACACTTTACAGTGAACATCCTCTAGCTTCCTTGAAAACATGGCCATCTGTATGCCTCGTATCATTCAAGCAAGACAAATTCTCAAACGATCCCTCTCTAATGGTAGCAGTGTAGGTCCCGAAATCTGAGGATCTGATACGAAAACCAAATCCTTGTTTATGACAAACACGGTAACGGGTGCGGAATCCCCGTGACGGTGCAAACCAAACACAGTGTAAAACACACGCATAACCAAAGATTCAATATCTATTGATTAAGGATGAGAACGGATACAAACATATACAAACAATGTTTTACAGACTCTCTCAAAGTCTCACAGCTCTCATCTGTTTCACACATATACAAACTATGAGGGGTATTTATAGGGTACAAGAGATAGATATCGACGAAACGTTGGATGGCTACGGCGAAACTCCAAAGTCGACGAAACTGGGTGAGTTTCATCGACATGCATGTTGAATCTAACTGTTTCGGCCCAAATGCAAGCCCAAGTGAGCTTTTGTCGCATGCAAACAAGTTGATTGGCCCAAACAGTGCTTTACGTACATGAAATCACAAATATTTAGAATTGTAGGATTAGTCAAACTTGTGACATCATCATGACATCACAATGATGATGTCATGGTGATGTGTCATCGGGACTTGGTTTGCGGCGCTCCATGCTTCGCGTATCGAACTCTTGGGCGCACGACGGAAGAATGTCGTGACGTCGGGCTTGATCCGGACCTAACCGTGTCGAAACCAAGTTGAACCGAACCGAACCGAGTCGAACCGAGCCGAGTCGCGTCCACAAAAGTGTACCAACAAACTCCCCCCTGGACGCTACTCGTGATGGTTCGTCTTCTGTGTCTTTCAAGTCTGAGGATCTTCAAAGTCTTCACGCGTCGTAAGTAGAAAGTGTATCAACAAACTCCCCATTTTATTTAGGAAGTGTGTTAACAAACTCCCCCTTAGAATGAACGCTCCATGAGTCATGCTTGTGAATCTTTTGATCGTCAATACTTCAGATCCTTGTGGTGTTGATGAGTGGTCAATGGCAACTCGATCATCTTTATCCTTTGAGTACCTCCACATCGTGTTTTCATTCCAAAGCTTGTCTGTGACAACTCGAGTTTCCAAGATTCCACTTTCGCATTTATTGCACGTTCACTATTTGTTTAGTTGTTTACTTGCACAATTGGTTTACTTTGTAACTGTATATGCTTTGGTTCAATAAAGTGTATTGTGATTGTGCATCGTTATGTGTTAAGTGTGACAAATACATGAACTTGGTGATGAAACTGTAAAATTGTATTGTGATGGGTGTTTTATGTAAGAAATGATATTTAGGGATGAGTAGAGTAATTAGTGAAATTCTAATCATTCTTAACCCTAACCTCCTCCCTAATCATTCACAAAAATTATCACACGTACTTTCACATTCTCCTCTCCTATCCTACAACCATCTTCTCATCATTCTTGGCTTCACAAGTTCTTTGGCATCAAGTTTGATTTTCCAATCCATCTAGAAGCAATCCAAGGTAATTGTTTAATGATTGTTTATTATTAATCATCGATTGATTGATTTTTGCTAAAACCCTAGTTCTACATGTAATGGTTCTATGTTTATTGAATTCTGATTATTGTGAAATGATTTGATTAGTGTGTAATCATTGCCTGATGTTAAGATACAAGACATGTTAGAATTACTGATTGATAATTGGATTACTACAATGCATATGAATGAATTAGGGTTTCCTGAATGTATGAACGTAAGAATGTAACTGTTCCATTGATTCTGTGAATTGGCTTTGGAAATCACGTATGTTGAAACTCGGAGTTAACAGTCAGGGTTTTGTGAAGTCACAAAAGTCTGAGTTTTATTTACATGTTGTCTGAGTTTCTTGCTTGATTGATAAAGGTCCGAATTTTGTAAGGGTTGTGAACATGGTCCGAATATTAAACATGTATATCTAGTCCGAATTCTTTAATTATCACACATGAGAGTCCGAGTTTTTGAACAAGCACATGAGTCCGACTTTTTGATTAGACATAGGGTTGTCCGAGTTTTGTGGGGAGCCTCCCTTGTCCGAGTTTTAAAGGGGGGGAAGCCCCTTGGTCCGACTTTTAAAAGAAGTAAAGGGGGGGTCCGAACTTTAGATATATGGGGATCCGAATTTCTGGTGATGGACATGAAGTCCGACCTTTTGCTTGCATAAGGACCCTAGGTCCGAGTTTATTATAAGGACACAATGTCCGAGTGTTAATAAGTGATGTTGTCCGACTTTTGTTTAATAAAGATGTCCAAGGTTTGAATTGAATGATAGATATATATGATGATGTCCGAGGTTTGAATTGAATGATAGATATATATGATGATGTCTGAGTTTTGAATGCTTACACATGTCCGACTTTCTGAATGCTTATGTTTATACATGTCCGAATGTTATGATGAATCATGGAAAGTTTTGTTAATCTTGTTAAGTATGTGGATTTGGTTTAATCTTATAACCCTTAAGGTTTGTTACCGAGTAGCTACGTTAGAATTAACCACGGACTCTGTCATACGACGCATGATTGGATGAACGCGAGATAACTGTTATGTGTTACTTGACGATGATTGCTTAAACACACTTCGTGATATATATTGCATGCGAATCAATGCGAGCTTAACTGATTGTGTATACATGCATAACTATAGGACTTGACTGAGTTCACACTTTTACTAAGGCATGGGATTCCCAGGGCTTGGGAATGGGATTGAAGGAATGAGATTGAATAGATTTGTACTTACACTGTTACTAGACTATCTACCATCGTCCTCGGTTGTGCAGGACACATACGTAAAACCTACATATACTTGTACTAATCACTGTCCTCAGGTTGCGAAGGACACTCACGTAAAACCTACGTGAACTTATACTCACTACTGCCTCGGTTGTGTTAGGCACTTACGTAAAACCTACGTAAACCCCCGCGTACCCCTGTCCTCGGTTTGTGAAGGACACTTACGTAAATCCTACGTAAACCTTGTACGTACTACTGTTCTCAGGTTAAGAAGAACACTTATGGTTACAAATAGTCTAGTGTATATGCAACATGGGAAGCCCCCACCAATAGAACATACTATCGGCCCAGTAGAGCCACATGTTACAAACGAACTTACTATTACGCATTTACTTTCTATGAACTCGCTCAACTAGTTGTTGATCCTCTGTTACATGCCTTGCAGGTCTTTAGGTACATGGAGCTTGCACTGGGAGGCGCGGTCGTTGTGGACAAGGATCGTGAATACTTTGATTTAAACATTATGACATTGCACACTTTATTTATGATTGGGCTTTCACTCATTTGCTTCCGCTAAACTTTGTTATTATACTTATGTTTTGGAACACCTTTCATATGGATTGGTTAGGTTTAAATACAATTACTTTTACTATATACATTGTTCTATTTTATTGGTGGCTTGATCCCGGTCAGTCACGCTCCCAAGCGGTGATATTCCGCAGGTGGATTTTGGGGGTGTGACAGATTGGTATCAGAGCCATTGGTTATAGAGAACTTGGTTTTAATATGGGAAAAACGTTTTTATTAAAACCAGACTATAACCAGAACAGTGCTCTCAACGATCCACAACGACGCTTCGCTCCACGTGCAAGACTCAACATCTTAGGTAATAAGGTTTATGTTTATTGCCTACATGCTTGAATTACATAGAACTTTGCTCGTGGTATGCTTAGATAACATTGCTTACTATTCGTTATTGCTTGAGAACACTTGTGTGCTTACACTCTTCTGTCATCGCACTATTCGCGAACCTTTCTCACTTATGTTGTCTTTGATGTGAAGATCAATGGCCGGACGTATTAACTTGACTCAAGCCCAGTTGAAGGCTCTTATCAACGAACAAGTTGCTGCGGCACTTGCAGTTGCAAACGCAGGAGGTATACCCTGCAGTCGTAACTCATACTAGGATCTTTAGATCCTACATTCCTAAACCAACTCTTGTGTTTAACCTTGTTCTGTTCTTACACATTAGGTCAACCCGCTCAGCAACCTGTTTGTACTTTCAAGAACTTCATGGATTGTCGTCCTAGCACGTTTAGTGGCACTGAAGGAGCGGTGGGACTCCTCCATGGGTTCGAAAAGCTCGAGTCGGTGTTTGAGATGTGTGAATGCCCTGAGGCTCGCAGGGTGAAATACGCCACTGGTACTTTAGAAGGGATTGCGCTAACTTGGTGGAATGCGCAAGTCCAACTTTTGGGATTGGCAGCTGCTAACGCCACTCCCTGGAATGATTTCAAGGAGCTGATTAAACGAGAATACTGCTCACGAGACGACATCCACAAGTTAGAGGTGGAGTTCTTCAATTTGAAAATGACAGGGTCGGAGATCGAGGCTTATACTAAAAGGTCAAACGAGCTGGCCGTTCTGTGTCCAACTATGGTGGACCCTCCTATTAGATGTATTGAGTTGTATCTCAAAGGGTTGGCACCAGAAATTCAGAGCCATGTGACATCGGCTAATCTTGACAATATCCAGGATATTCAGCGCCTTGCTCATCGCCTCACGGATCAGGCAGTGGAACAAGACAAGCTGCCTAAACGTCAGCGCTACTGCTACCGCTACTACTTCAACTACTCTTGCTACTCCCAGTGACAACAAGAGAAAATGGGATGGGGATTCCAGCAAGGGTTCAGCTTCAGTTCAGTCCCAAGTTCAGCAGCGAACTGACAACTATCAGAGCCCTAGTCAGCAATCTTCAGGCATTCATAGGCAGGGTGGATATCGAGGGAACCTTCCAAGGTGTAACAACTGCAACAGACACCACAGTGGCCAGTGTAACAAGGGTCGCTGTCAAAGGTGCCTCAAGATGGGTCATGAGGCCAAGGATTGTAGGAGCCCGCGGCCTGCGAACCAGAATCAGCAGCAGCAGCAAACACCGCAGAATCGGCAACAGGGCAACAAGGGATGTTTTAATTGTGGCGCTGAAGGTCATTTCAAAAGGCAATACCCTCAGTTGAATCAAAACCAGAACAACAACAACAACAACCAGGGCAATGGGAACAACAATAATGGGGGAAACAACAATGATGGGAACAACGGCGCTAGGGGTCGTGCTTTTGTGCTGGGGCAGGATGATGCCAAGAATGATCCCAACGTAGTCATGGGTAAGTTTCTTCTTGACGACTTTTATGTTACTGTATTGTTCGATTCAGGTGCGGATACTAGTTATGTGTCTTTGAAAGTCAGCCAAGTGTTAAAACGTGCACCAACTCCCCTAAACACCAAACATGTCGTAGAGTTAGCCAATGGTAAAAGTCTAGAGGCCACACACATAGTTCAGGGTTGTAATCTTATCCTCGCTGGTCAGACTTTCTCCATTGATCTCATTCCTATTGTTCTGGGTAGTTTCGACATCGTCGTTGGTATGGATTGGTTATCCAAGCAGCAAGCAGAGATTCTATGTAAGGAGAAGATCATTCGTATTCCTCGTTCTGGTAGAGAACCTCTCGAAGTTCAAGGCGACAGGAGTGGTGCTGTGGTTGGCATCATCTCTTTCCCGAAGGCTCAGAAATGTTTACGCAAAGGCCACACTGCCATTTTGGCACTAGTTACTGATGCATCGACGAAAGAGAAAAGAATAGAGGATATCCCAGTTGTACGCGAATTTCCTCAAGTGTTTCCTGAAGATTTACCTGGTCTACCGCCTCATCGCCAGGTCGAGTTTCAAATCGAGCTAGCTCCAGGAGCAGCACCTATAGCTCGCGCACCGTATCGTTTAGCTCCAACTGAGCTGGAAGAACTGTCAAAGCAACTACAAGAGCTCTTGGATAAGGGCTTTATACGTCCTAGCTCTTCGCCTTGGGGAGCTCCCGTACTGTTTGTGAAGAAGAAAGATGGAACTTTCAGGATGTGCATAGATTACCGCGAACTGAACAAAGTGACAGTGAAGAACCGCTATCCTCTTCCACGTATTGACGATTTATTCGACCAGTTGCAAGGGTCGAGCTACCACTCCAAGATTGATCTGAGATCAGGCTATCATCAGCTGAGAGTCCGGGATGAGGACGTCTCCAAAACAGCATTCAGAACTCGCTACGGCCACTACGAGTTTCTAGTCATGCCATTCGGGCTAACGAACGCGCCTGCAGTTTTCATGGATCTTATGAACAGGGTGTGCAAACCCTATCTAAACAAGTTTGTAATTGTCTTTATCGACGACATTCTGATCTACTCCAAGAGTCAGGAGGAACACGAGCAGCACTTACGTCTTATCTTGGAACTTCTACGAAAGGAACAACTGTACGCCAAGTTTTTAAAATGCGACTTCTGGCTTCGTGAATTCCACGTTCTAAGCCATGTGGTAAACAAGGATGGGCTTCATGTCGATCCATCCAAGGTAGATTCGATCAGGAACTGGCCTGCACCGCGTACACCAACGGAAATACGCCAATTCTTGGGTTTGGCGGGTTATTACAGGCGATTCATCAAAGATTTCTCAAAGATTGCACAGCCGCTTACTCTACTGACACAGAAGGGTGTCACTTATTGTTGGGGTAATTCCCAGGAAACCGCTTTTCTATACCTAAAGGATAGGCTCTACAGTGCACCTATTCTCTCATTGCCAGAGGGCACAGACGATTTTGTGGTCTATTGCAACGCATCGATTCAGGGTCTTGGTTGCGTATTGATGCAAAGGGATAAAGTCATTGCCTACGCTTCGCGGCAACTCAAAGTTCATGAACGAAACTATACTACACATGATTTAGAGCTGGGAGCTATTATTTTCGCACTTAAGATATGGCGACACCACCTGTACGGTACCAAGGGCACGATCTACACCGATCACAGGAGTCTCGAGCATATCTTCAAGCAGAAGGAATTGAACATGCGTCAACGACGATGGGTCGAGCTACTGAATGATTACGAATGTGCCATCAAGTACCATCCAGGCAAAGCCAATGTTGTGGCTGACGCTCTCAGTCGAAAAGACACTCTACCTAGGCGTGTACGAGCCTTGTAGCTCACTATTCAGTCTGGTCTTCCTGCACAGATACGAGATGCTCAGGTAGAAGCATTGAAACCAGAAATTGTCAAGGCTGAAGCCTTACGCGGTTCAAGGTAGCGATTAGAACAGAAGGAAGACGGCGCCTACTATGTAACAGGACGTATTTGGGTCCCACTATATGGCGGTTTACGAGAACTTGTGATGGATGAAGCTCATAAGTCTCGCTACTCGGTACATCCAGGTTCGGATAAAATGTATCACGATCTCAGAACTACATATTGGTGGCCTAGCATGAAGGCCCACATAGCAACTTACGTCGGCAAGTGTTTGACTTGTGCGAGAGTCAAGACGGAGTACCAGAAACCCTCAGGCCTACTTCAGCAACCCAGGATACCACAGTGGAAATGGGAAGAAATTTCCATGGATTTTGTTACTGGCCTGCCTAGATCCCAGCGTGGGAATGATACTATTTGGGTGATCGTAGATCGACTCACCAAGTCTGCTCATTTCTTGGCCATCAAAGAAACAGATAAGTTCTCGACCTTAGCAGACGTCTACGTGAAGGAAGTTGTTTCGAGGCACGGAGTGCCAACCTCTATTATTTCGGATCGGGATGCACGATTCACTTTAGAATTATGGCAGGCAATGCACAAATCTTTTGGCTCTCGATTAGATATGAGCACAGCTTACCACCCACAGACAGATGGGCGGTCTGAGCGCACTATCCAGACTCTAGAAGACATGCTTCGGGCGTGTGTTATCGATTTCGGCAACAGCTGGGAAAAACACCTCCCGTTAGTGGAGTTTTCGTACAATAACAGTTACCACACCAGCATACAAGCCGCTCCATTCGAGGCATTGTACGGACGTAAATGCCGGTCACCTCTCTGTTGGGCAGAGGTGGGGGATAGTCAAATCACACAGATACGACAACGCATGGCGGCAGCTCGCGACCGTCAGAAAAGTTACGCTGATAAGCGCAGGAAGCCACTCGAGTTCTAAGTTGGGGATCGAGTGCTACTCAAAGTCTCACCCTGGAAGGGTGTGGTTCGTTTTGGTAAACGAGGCAAGCTCAATCCGCGGTATGTTGGACCGTTCGAAATCACTGAAAGAATAGGCAAGGTAGCCTGCAGACTAAACCTACCAGCTGAACTCGCTGCAGTTCACAACGTATTCCACGTGTCGAATCTGAAGAAGTGTCTATCAGATGAGACCCTCATAGTTCCTTTTAAGGAACTCGCTATCGACGAGCGGTTGCAGTTCGTCGAGGAACCAGTTGAAATCACGGACCGGGATGTTAAGGTCCTCAAGAACACTAGAATACCTCTTGTACGAGTTCGTTGGAACTCCCGTCGTGGCCCAGAGTACACCTGGGAACGAGAAGATCAAATGGAACTCAAGTATCCCCAGTTATTTGAAAACCGTGCAACCACTACTGAGGCTGAAGCTACTACTGCAGAATTGCGGGACGAAATTCCAAATCAACGGGGGGATGATGTGACACCCCAGGAAAACCAGTAAATGATACAACTTGCCTAGCTTCCTCAGTAACCGCATGCTAAATTTCGGGACGAAATTTCTTTCAAGTTGGGGATAATGTGACAACTCGAGTTTCCAAGATTCCACTTTCGCATTTATTGCACGTTCACTATTTGTTTAGTTGTTTACTTGCACAATTGGTTTACTTTGTAATTGTATATGCTTTGGTTCAATAAAGTGTATTGTGATTGTGCATGGTTATGTGTTAAGTGTGACAAATACATGAACTTGGTGATGAAACTGTAAAATTATACTGTGATAGGTGTTTTATGTAAGAAATGATACTTAGGGATGAGTAGAGTAATTAGTGAAATTCTAATCATTCTTAACCCTAACCTCCTCCCTAATCATTCACAAAAATCATCACACGTACTTTCACATTCTCCTCTCCTATCCTACAACCATCTTCTCATCATTCTTGGCTTCACAAGTTCTTTGGCCTCAAGTTTGATTTTCCAATCCATCTAGAAGCAATCCAAGGTAATTGTTTAACGATTGTTTATTATTAATCATCGATTGATTGATTTATGCTAAAACCCTAGTTCTACATGTAATGGTTCTGTGTTTATTGAATTCTGATTATTGTGAAATGATTTGATTAGTTTGTAATCATTGCCTGATGTTAAGATACAAGACATGTTAGAATTACTGATTGATAATTGGATTACTGCAATGCATATGAATGAATTAGGGTTTCCAGATTGTATGAACGTAAGAATGTAACTGTTCCATTGATTCTGTGAATTGGCTTTGGAAATCACGTATGTTGAAGGTCCGAATTGGCTTTGTAAAGTCAGAAAAGTCTTAGTTTTATTTACATGTTGTCTGAGTTTCTTGCTTTGTTGATAAAGGTCCGAATTTTGTAAGGCTTGTGAACATGGTCCGAATATTAAACATGTATATCTAGTCCGAATTCTTTGATTATCACACATGAGAGTCCGAGTTATTGAACAAGCACATGAGTCCGACTTTTTGATTAGACATAGGGGGTGTCCGAGTTTTGTGGGGAGCCTCCCCTGTCCGAGTTTTAAAGGGGGGAAGCCCCTTGGTCCGACTTTTGAAACAAGTAAAGGGGGGGGGGGGTCCGAACTTTAGATATATGGGGATCCGAATTTCTGGTGATGGACATGAAGTCCGACCTTTTGCTTGCATAAGGACCCTAGGTCCGAGTTTATTATAAGGACACAATGTCCGAGTGTTAATAAGTGATGTTGTCCGACTTTTGTTTAATAAAGATGTCCGAGGTTTGAATTGAATGATAGATATATATGATGATGTCCGAGGTTTGAATTGAATGATAGATATATATGATGATGTCTGAGTTTTGAATGCTTACACATGTCCGACTTTCTGAATGCTTATGTTTATACATGTCCGAATGTTATGATGAATCATGGAAAGTTTTGTTAATCTTGTTAAGTGTGGATTTGGTTTAATCTGATAACCCTTAAGGTGTATTACTGAGTAGCTATGTTAGAATTAACCACGGACTCTGTCATACGACGCATGATTGGATGAACTGAGATAACTGTTATGTGTTACTTGACGATGATTGCTTAAACACACTTCGTGATATATATTGCATGCGAATCAATGCGAGCTTAACTGATTGTGTATACATGCATAACTATAGGACTTGACTGATTATCTGTGAGCACATAGTTTAACATACAGAGCAAACCAAGGTGAGTTCACACTTTTACTAAGGCATGGGATTCCCAGGGCTTGGGAATGGGATTGAAGGAATGAGATTGAATAGATTTGTACTTACACTGTTACTAGACTATCTACCATCGTCCTCGGTTGTGCAGGACACATACGTAAAACCTACGTATACTTGTACTCATCACTGTCCTCAGGTTGCGAAGGACACTCACGTAAAACCTACGTGAACTTATGCTCACTACTGCCTCGGTTGTGTCAGGCACTTACGTAAAACCTACGTAAACCCCCGCGTACCCCTGTCCTCGGTTTGTGAAGGACACTTACGTAAATCCTACGTAAACCTTGTACGTACTACTGTTCTCAGGTTAAGAAGAACACTTATGGTTACATATAGTCTAGTGTATATGCAGCATGGGAAGCCCCCACCAATAGAACATACTATCGGCCCAGTAGAGCCACATGTAACAAACGAACTTACTATTACGCATTTACTTTCTATGAACTCGCTCAACTAGTTGTTGATCCTCTGTTACATGCCTTGCAGGTCGTTAGGTTGCACTGGGAGGCGCGGTCGTTGTGGACAAGGATCGTGAATACTTTGATTTAAAAATTATGACATTGCACACTTTATTTATGATTGGGCTTTTACTCATTTGCTTCCGCTAAACTTTGTTATTATACTTACGTTTTGGAACACCTTTCATATGGATTGGTTTGGTTTAAATACAATTACTTTTACTATATACATTGTTCTATATGATTGGTGGCTTGATCCTGGTCAGTCACGCTCCCAAGCGGTGATACTCCGCAGGTGGATTTTGGGGGTGTGACGTTGTCATCGAACATGTTCTCCAGTCCTTTAGCATCTGCACACCCAAGAAATCTAAACGCATAATGAGAACAATCACTTGGAATATAGACAAATTAAACAAACGACACATATGTGATCAAATCTCAATCAAACACCGACCGACAACAGTTTGAAAGTTTAGAAAATGATTAATTTTAATCCTTTAACTTTCAAAACTTGTTAACTTCGACTGATTATGAAGATGTAGTTGTTTTCCGGCTTACGATCAGGATTTTAGGTAGGATAGAGTCGAGTTCCAACATCGGTCAATCAAAAATAAACTAGAAGCAAAATCTTTTTGATTTTTGTAAAGTTTATATTAAAACACACCTAAAATCTTTTTGTAATTTTTCATTTTTCAAATGTTAAGACGGAAAGCAATAAATAAATATATACAAAGATTCAGGAACGAAAGCAGTAAACAGATATTTACAGACATTCTTTTTGCGAATTTCGAGGGTAAGAGAATCATATCAGTGTACGGTCATGTCAAAACGCTCTTGTGGTTCAATTAGTTAACGTTTAGATAAGCATCCTATAACAATTATCGGTATTGTTATCCACTTAAGATCAACTTATCAGATGTAATCATGGCGAGGGGATACGATTAGGTGTGATTTATACTTACCGACCGACGTTCATCCACACACGACACATTCTCGTATCAAGGTATGCACGAGAGTTCATCTTACCGGTGAGTATACCGTTTATCATCCGTTTGACCGTATAAAAGATGTGAGAAACTCACTTATTTTTTATTGAAAACAAGCCCTATTTTATAGAATCACTTACTGATGAGGAACTTGATTTTCATATGCATGAGGGCACAGGAGCAAGTCCGTGAACAGGTCAGTACATCGTACAGCAAAAAGACGAACTTGACTCCCGCATAAATGTGATATTTTATCACTTATTTGTTTGGACATGTGATTGTTGATCACTTATTGAGGTCGTATGCAGTATGTACACGTATGTATAGTATCATGGAAGATCTAGACTTCGTCCCCGTTATTTTTCGGTGAAAGATACAACCATGATACCCAGATGATAAGACAGCATAAAGACCGAATATCTCAGAACCTCGGCAATCTCTCAAACGAAATTTCGGTACTAAGACCATATGCCAATGAATGGTTCCCACCTGGTCTTTAGTCAATTAAGATTTATATCACCCTGCACACTTTAAAATGATTGTGAGCCTACCGATACATCTTATATAGAGCTGCTTAGCGTTTTTCATTTTAAGTTCAGTTCGAAGATGTTTCAACAGACCACTGATGTACTATCATTTTCTCTTTTTCTCGCTAGGAAACTCATTTTTGATTTTCTATTGTTTTTGTGTTTTTGAAATTTTTAGATGTTTTTGGATTTTTAAAATTTGGATTTACTCCCCCTAAAATCAACAAACTATGATAAATTTTAAAAACACAAAGGTATTTACAAAAATGATTTTCCGATGTCGGTTAACTCATGTTTTACCTCAATGTCGTTTACCAAAAGTAATTTTAATCAGAATTGATTTCGAATTTTGGAAAAATCAGTTGGCACATCGGTAAGCGGTGCGGACCATGACAACATTGACGAGTTTCATATTAAAAACAATCACGTGTGAGGTGATATTCGAGTTCAACGTGTCAGGCAAAGAGTGTTGTACGAGATGATAATAATTCATAAAGTAGCTTAAGCATCGACAAGTATAGGAGAGATTAGAAATTTAAAACCGTTTCATGCAACTGCTTCGAGCATTGCAAGGAGTCTGAATGCTCTCCGAAACTGGATATCCACCCGGTGTGGATTTCAAGGTCGAATTTGCAGCTACTGAGAAATCTCTTCACAACAACAAGATCATAGACCTCTGGGTCCAGCTGGTCTTCCATATTGCACCAGTGAAGGTCTTTGTCTTTCTCTTGAGAAGTAGTGTGCGGTTGTTCAATCCACGCCAAGGCATCCGCACACCCGGTTGGTTTCTTCAACAAACACATTTTCCTCAATCACCCCGCAAAGAAATGTACATTGCACGTTCATCTTCTTGATTTTGAACTTTAGACGTGCTGCAGGTGCGTACATTTTGATTGAATCTATCCTGGGGACCCGATTAAAGCCTTGAACAATCAAACTTTGGTATGATTTTCATTTTGTCGAAGGCTTTCAATATCTTTCGACAGACAATTCTGTCTTCTTTTCTTTTTCTCTCCATCAAAGGCAACAATTTCTTTGTCGCCGATCTTGTGCATGGACACTCCACTATCAACAATCCGATGACTATCGATAGTTCCTCCTGGAACATCCTGCACACTCACTCAGAGATTAGATGGAGAGGGGGACCCAAGCCTTCACAGACTTGGGTTGCCCCTGAGAATCAAGAAATGTAATTTCAATTTCCTGATGATTTTCAAACACAGCACCTCCCCCTGAACTTTTTCCCGATTTAGGTTTCCAAGTTTGTTTCCGTTTACCAGATTGTGTATTATGTATAATTTCTGGTTTTAATGGTTGTGACAAACTAAGTTTCCTTTTAACAGACTTTACTTCAGATTTTAAGGCATTTTCGATCACCTTCACATTTTTACGTCGTTGTTTTTTTTCTTGTTCTTTAATAGTGCGTTTATCATGTTTTGGAGAAACAGGACGACATTGTGAGTGACCTTGTTCAGAGGGGGCTCTTTCAACAAAATTTGGTTTGGGCGAGTTTGTGCAGTCTTTAATGATGTGCCGAAACTTCCCACATTTGAAACAAGTTCTCCTTTCAACAAACTTAGGAGAATCTAATCGACGACCTGACGTAGAAGTTGTAGACACAGAGGTACTAGCTTCACACCCATTTGTGCGTTGAGTGTAATTGTTGACTTTTTGAACAAAATCGGTATTTGTCTTATTTTCAAAAGTCTCCACTTTATCAGTACCTTTGGAGGCCACAAACTTAACGTCTTTTGCTTACTTCTTGTAACGAGCTCCTTTTGATTCAACCTTAGCCTTGGGCTTTGGAGCTTGTTGTTGTTGTTGTTTACCCTTAAAAGCGACAGATTGTTGCTTTGTCGGTAATGTTTCATTTCGATGTTGTTTCCTAACTTCAGCTTTTGGAATAGGATCACACTGAGTTACAGAAACTCTCGGGATCGCTTTACCCAAAAACTTAGTTGTATTATCTTCAAACACTTTATCAATCAAGGATTGATTAACGTTTTTGATTGGAAAATCTTTGTCTGAATAAATTTTACTATCACCGACCAAAGTATACAACACGTTATCACTGTTAATGGTAGAAACTGTCTCAGTGATAGGATCTATTTCTTGTTTAGCACCAGTTGATTGCACAGCAGGAGTAGGAGGATCACACAGAATGTGATTCTCAAAAGGCACTTCTACTCCTTTTCTATCATCAAGAGATTTATCCTCATCACTCACATCTGATTCATCATCTGACGAATCATTGTCCTCAATGGTTGGAGGACTTTGATTTGAAGCACATGATGACTTTTCCTTGCTATCAGATGAGCCCTCTGATGAATTGTCCGTTTTGAACCCTAAGCCAGTTGTAACTTCCTCATAATCAAGAGGTACAGTTGGCTCAAAACGCGGCATTTCCTCTTCATCGGGCATCTTGGTATAGTTGTGTCTCAAAGGAGGCGGACACTACTTATACCCAATGCCTTTAACATTACCCTTTAGTTTTTGAATGTCAATGATGTGATCGAGCACAAATCGGGAGCTAGAATAACTCTCCAATTTGAGCTTGATTGCATCATGCCGCATTTGGCAATGGCTTGTTCCTTTTTGGTTTCCTCAACGATGTTAATGTAATCGTTAATACTAACTTGTTTATGATAAACAATTTTGGTCACTTCGGAAACACTTTTCTTTAAGGTTTCAATTACAGATTTAAAATCCTTTTCATTTCTAACTAAAGCCATATTTGCCTCTTTGCACTTTGACAGTTCAATAACCAAACTCTGATTGTGACTATGAACCGTTTCAGATTCACATTTCAATTCAGCACATTCACGTTTCATATCAGCACAATCACTACATATGCTAGGAGTTTCAGATTTTACCTGACTTGTAGAAGCTGTGACATTAGCCATAAAGGCAGTCTGAGAAGAGAAAGATCCATCTTCAGTGAGAATCTTCTCCATTTCTTCTGATGTAGCATCAGCTTTCTTGATCAAGTCAGATTTCTCATTAGCATCATTCGACAAATTATCAGCTTCAGAATCCATTCCCTCCTTCACGTCCGATTCTGAACTGTAATCACTCACACCTGAGCCATCTTTATCAGTACTGCCACTATATCCTGAACTGTCATCATTTCCTAAAGATTCACCATCATTAACATTCTTGACAATTTCAGCATAAAACACAGTTCCTCCTTGATCTCCACTTCCAAATTGTACAGACAAGGAGTCATCGGCTTTATTTGAGTTGGACGTGGATGTACTTGTTTGATTTATGAAAGGATTTTGGTTGCCTTGTTGAGGTTGATCTTGAGGTGTAGCAAAGCGAGGTTGAAGTGGAGTGTAAGTAATCGATGGTATCAAACCGAAAGGTTGAGGTTGGGCTTGTTGTTGTGGTTGGACTTGTGGTTGTGATGGAACAGGAATATAAGCCCTCGGATCGAACTGAGGTTGAGTAGTGTTAACTTGAGGTGGAGGTTGGGGTGTTGGAATAGGAATATAAGCACTACCCAATTGAGGTCTAGAATAAGCCTGAGCTTGAGCACTCATATGCGCTGGCGGATGATAGGCACTCGGATCGAAAACCGGAGGTGGAGCTGAAGGAGGAAAACCAGGCAGGTACATTTCAGTACAACTCATAATTGATGTATTGAATAAAGTTCCTGATCACACACTTGAAAACACGCTATTAAATCACTTTTCCAAAGCCTATGTTAAAAAAATTTAACAAGTTTCGACCAAACCCAAATTTTGGCGAAACTATCACTGCTGAAACTTTAGCTCGACGAAACTTGTGAATTATGGCGAAACTTGTTTGTTCAAAAACAAACTACTCGACGAAACTTGGATAATGACAAAACAATGTCGACAAAAATTAGATAAAATAATGGTCGACGAAACTTTGATGATTGAAATACAAAATGACCTTTTCTTTCAAACGAATCACATGTCACCACTGAATGAATTCATATGCAAATTTTGACTTAATTGAACCAAAAAATTGAAATCTCATGAGCTGACACATGAATTACATCACGTGACTATGGGCCACAATCATTAATTCACCTCACGTTCAAAGTCACTAACTGATCTTACATGTATATGGCGGACATCATTTATATCTACATAATTCTTATTGGGCCGCAACAGCACATGCAATCTGATTACCATAACATGGGCCGCCAAATCTGATTCCCACTCACAATCCAATGAATTGTTAATAATTTTTTTTTAATCGACGAAACTACTATGAATTATAGTCGACGAAACTCAGGAACCAATGACGAAACAGTATGGAAAAACAAAGACGACCATACTGTTTTGATAACTCACTGATCGACGAAACTGTTGAATGATTAATGAACGACGAAACTCCTTATTCTTGGTCGACGAAACAGAAAGGATAAGGTTTCAGAGTTGCTGAGATTGGTTAGATATTTTGAAAGCAATCTTATCTCCTTCTGACAACATGACACACAAATTCAAACTACAGCATGCTTGCCATACCAACCGATAAGGTCACCCATATTTTAATCAAACAAGCTTTTATCTTTTAATTTTTAATTCAACAAACAACTTGAACAGACACCTTGTTAAAGATCAACTAGGTTTGGTTTTAAACAAGGATTAGAGCCAAAGCTCTGATACCAATTGTAGGTCCCGAAATCTGAGGATCCGATACGAAAACCAAATCCTTGTTTATAACAAACACGGTAACGGGTGCGGAATCCCCGTGACGGTGCGAACCAAACGCAGTGTAAAACACACGCGTAACCAAAGATTCAATATATATTGATCAAGGATGAGAACGGATACAAACGTATACAAACAATGTCTTACAGACTCTCTCAAAGTCTCACAGCTCTCATCTGTTTCATACAGAAACTATGAGGGGTATTTGTAGGGTACAAGACACAGATATCGACGAAACGTTGGATGGCTATGGTGAAACTCCAAAGTTGACGAAACTGGTGAGTTTCGTCGACTTGCATGTTGAATCTAACTGTTTCGGCCCAAATGCAAGCCCAAGTGAGTTTCTGTCGCATGCAAACAAGTTGATTGGCCCAAACAATGTTTACGTACATGAAATCACAAATATTTAGAATTGTAGGATTAGTCAAACTTGTGACATCATCATGACATCACAATGATGATGTCAGGGTGATGTGTCATCGGGACTTGGTTTGCGGCGCTCCGTGCTTCGCGTGTCGAACTCTGGGGCGCACGACGGAGGAATGTCGTGACGTCGGGCTTGAGCCGGGCCTAACCGTGTCGAAACCAAGTTGAACCGAACCGAGTCGAACCGAGCCGAGTCGCGTCCACAAAAGTGTACCAACAGGCAGCACTGCCGCATCTATGGATATCCCCAAAGGCTATTTTGCCATTTACGTTGGGGAACAAGAGAAGAAGCGGTTTGAAGTCCCTGTATCAATATTAAGCGAGCCTAGATTTCAAGAGTTACTGCATCAGTCAGAGCAAGAGTTTGGATACAACCATCCCATGGGCGGGATCACGATACCATGTAGTGAAGACGTATTCACCGATCTTGCTTCTCGTTTTGGAGCATTTTGACTTGTGTAGATCGGTATCTTTTAAACAAAGTTTTGTAAACAACAAGACAGTAGTGAGGTTTTGTAGTTGTAAAGTTAGATCGTTGTTCCATATTAATGAAACTTTAATTGGATATTATTTTGAGTTCATGATATACTAATTGTTATAAGAGGTGGTTTAGTACACAAATAAAGCTACATAGTAGCCAGTTATAAAAGTTGAAGGGGATACTTACAACCAGAATTGCATGCTCTTATAGTTTAACTCAACCCTATAATCCGATCTATCAGCAAACATTTTTACGTATTCCACATCCAATCATGTTTTAAAAAAGGCCATGGCTACACATGTATAAGTCATAACCTTGGTAGACAATACAGTGTTCGTTTGAATGTTTCTGCTGCTTGAAACTCCAATTATATAAATTACCTCCGTCAAAGAAAGTGTCCAGCCTAATAAACTTGTTGGTGCTCATGGATTAATTACTCTTTTGGGTCCACATAAACACATGACAGTGAACGCATAGGCTGGTAGTAGAACCTTAAATGAGCTTCGGAAATATAAGACAAAAACAAAATTGATACACAAAAACTTTACCGAAGTTCATAAAGGTTCCATGATACGATTTTAACGCCCGCATTCCATAATTTGTAGCGTACTTTTATTATGATTAGTGTGACTGAGGCGGGTAACAAACATTTATCAGCTGGTTCTGGTAACTTGAAAACTAAATAATACAAGAAATGGATAATTTGCGTTTGTTACTCTCAACTGTTGGTTCAGGTCCCACACTAAATACACACTTAAACTCACCAGATGTATGCAGAGAAGAAAGGAAATGTAAAACTATTGTTTTGATAATCAAATAAATGGGTACAATTAATAAACTACTACTAAATCCCTATTTATAATAAATAAACACATCAAATGATGCAACGTCATTCTCCACATAATTCGGTCAACACGTTCCCATAATTCACTTCCTTGAAGCCCCGTCAAACAAAGACTAAATCGTCCACAAACCAAAATAACCATGTGATTAATATTGTTCTAGCTGATCTGAATCCAGCTCCAATACCGGCGACCCGTGTGACCCGATAACGTACCGACCTTTGACCCGAAACAAACCGAATAACCCAATAATCACCCCCTTAATCGGTTTGTTCACACCCGTCACTGCAGCACCGAACCACCTTCGTTTCAAACCATCTCGACCTTTTCTCGGACACCCGACCTTCACCTCGGTCACGCCCAAGTCTTCTCGGTTCAACCCAAATCAACTCCACTACACTTGTAACATATCACATGGCATCACGCTGGAAACGACGTTCACTAACATCACGACTTATCACGGGTCAACGACCTCTCCCCGGTCACATCCAAAGCCACCCGATTGAACTCCAACGCCATAATGTTACACCCTGTTTTTTTTCTTGACCTTTTACCGATCACCCTTGTTCAAGAGGCTCTCCACCGACAAAGAAAACAAGCCACCCGCTTCTAAGGTTTTCTCACCTTGCTAAACAAGATGAATCCAAAGCCACCTGCTTTGACGGATCCATTCTGCCAATGTTTCACGCACTACGCCGGTCTCCTCTTATCACGAAAAATCCGATCAAGGCTTCCGTTCTCACCATCTACTGTTATCACCGGTTGTATACCAGCCGCGCAAACCCGCAACTAACAACCGAACAGCCTAGTATCTTCTTCCTTTGAACATCGCTAACAGCCACGAACACCGATGTTCATCGCGGTCACCCCCGTCATCTCACCCGGTTCTTACCCGCAACAACGGTTGACCCGAACACCATAACGTCTTCGTCTTCTGCTGTTAGTCAGTCCCGAACAACCCTTCTTTACCTTCTTTCACACCTGCCCTCCACCGACCGACACACCCGCCGGCGGCGGAGGCTTCCTCGATACGAGCCCTAGGCTCTGATACCAAATGTTGGTTCAGGTCCCACACTAAATACACACTTAAACTCACGAAATGTATGCAGAGTAGAAAGTAAATGTAAAACTACTGTTTTGATAATCAAATAAAGGGGTACAATTAATAAACTACTACTAAATCCCTATTTATAATAAATAAACACACCAAAAGATGCAACGTCATTCTCCACATAATTCGGTCAACACGTTCCCGTAATTCACTTCCTTGAAGCTCGGTCAAACAAAGACTAAATTGTTCACAAACCAAAATAACCATGTGATTAATATTGTTCTAGCTGATCTGAATCCAGCTCCAACACCGGCGACCCATGTGACCCGATAACTTACCGACCTTTGACCCGCAAACAAACCGAATAACCCAACATCAACCGGCTATCTTGAAATGGCGGGAAATCTATCTTGTTATATATATTTTTTTGAACTACTCAGTAAGGAGTTAGAGCTATAAAAGGATGAATCCGAGATGGTTTTTTAGTACCAAACTGGATAAACCATATCTGCAATAGGTAATTAGGTTGGAAAACACGTTGTCCTACAAGTGTTAATAGTGGACTCCATCATCAAGACAAAAGCATGTGACCTTGGTCCTAATCTTCACAACTTACTGCCATATGAAATCAGGCCCTATATCTTTTCATGTATGTCTCGTGTTTGGAATTCTCCCAAAGATTGGTATCCACTTATCTTCTGTAATACAATTCTGGAAGATATGATACCATGTGCGTTTGTTTTTTTTCATATGTCCCAGACTATTAAGTAACTTGGTATGCCTTCTTATATATACCCTTCTACATGCCTAATACAACTACATCTTCCTAGAAATTAATCTACATACTAATTCAGAAAGAAGCGATTCTTTGAATTTTTTTCCTTCCTTCAACAACACTTTACAGTGAACATCCTCTAGCTTCCTTGAAAATATGGCCATCCGTATGCCTCGTATCATTCAAGCAAGATAAATTCTCAAACGATCCCTCTCTAATGGTGGCAGCACTCCCGCATCTATGGATATCCCCAAAGGCTATTTTGCCATTTATGTTGGGGAACAAGAGAAGAAGCGGTTTGTAGTCCCTGTATCAATATTAAGCGAGCCTAAATTTCAAGAGTTACTGCATCAGTCAGAGCAAGAGTTTGGATACAACCATCCCATGGGCGGGATCACGATACCATGTAGTGAAGACATATTCACCGATCTCGCTTCTCGTTTTGGAGCATTTTTGTAGGTCCCGTTTTTCTGGTGGATCGATAACGTAAACCTAACCTTGTTTATCACAAAAACAGTAACGGGTGCGGAATCCCCGTGACGGTGCAAACCAAACAAAGTGTAAAAGAAGAACACGCGTAACCAAAAGATTCAATATCTATTGATTAGGGATGAGAACGATACAAACATATACAAACAATGTTTAAAGACTCTCTCTCAAAGTCTCACACAGCTCTCGTCTGGTCCAAGTTTCACACAGAAACTTTGAGAGCTATTTATACTAAAACACAGACACAAACTTGACGAAACAGAAAAGCACTCGACGAAACACCTTTGGGCCAAAGATTGGACCTGAAGAAGCCCAACAGGCGACGAAAGAGGGCTATGCCCACTACAAAGGTGACGAAACACAAAAGTGTTTCGTCATTTGCTTTACAGAATCCACAAAGTCAACATATTCAACTACATGACATCATCATGACATCATCATGACATCATCATGATGATGTCATGCTAATGTGGCGCCTGGACTTGGTTCGCGGCGTTCCGTGCTTCGCGTGTCGAACTCTGGGGCGCACGACGGAGGAATGTTGTGACGTCAGGCTTGAGCCGGACCTAACCGTGTCGAAACCAAGTCGAACCGAGCCGAGTCGAACCAAGCCGAGTCGCGTCCACACAAAGTGTATCAACAAACTCCCCCTTGGACGCTTCTCGTGATGGTTCGTCTTCTGTGATTGTTCGTCTTCTGTGTCTTTCATCTCGGAGGATCTTCAAAGTCTTCACGCATTGTAAGAAGAAAGTGTATCAACAAACTCCCCATTTAATTTTGGAAGTGTGTTAACAAACTCCCCCTTAGAATGAACTCTCCATTGAGTTATGCTCGTGAATATTTTGATCGTTAATTCAGATCCTTGTGGTGTTGATGAAGGGTCAGCGGCAACTCTATCATCGTTATCTTTTGATTGCCTTCACGTCGTGTCTTCATTCCGAAGCTTGTCATCGAACATGTTCTCCTCGCCTTTAGCATCTGCACATGCAAGAAATCTAAACGCATAATGAGAACAACCGCTTGGAATATAGTTTCCATAAACAAACGACACATGTGTGACCATTTTACAATCAACTACCGACCGACAACAGTTTGAAAGTTTAGAAAATGATCAATTTTAATCCTTTAACTTTCAAAACTTGTTAACTTCGAACGTTTATGAAGGTGCAATTGTTTTCCGACTTACGATCAGGATCTTGGGTAGGATAGACTCGAGTTCCAACATCGGTCAATCAAAAATAAACAAGAAGGAAAAATGTTTTTGGCTTTTATAAAGTTTATATTAAAACACACCTAAAATCTTTTTGGAATTTTTCATTTTTCAAACGTAAAGACGGAAAACAATAAATAAATATATACAATGATGCAGAAACTGAAAGCAGTAAATAATATTTACCGACATTCTTTTTGCGAGTTTCGAGGGTATGAGAATCACATTAGTGTACGGTCACGCCAAAACGCTCATGTTCTTCAGTTAGTTAGCATTTAGATAAGCATCCTATAACAATTATCGGTATTGTTGTCCACATAAGCTCAACTTATCATATGTAACATGGCGAGGGGATATGTTAAGGTATGATTTATACTTACCGACCGGTGTTCATCCACACACGACACATTCCCGTATCAAGGTATGCACGAGGGTTCATCTTACCGGTGAGTATACAGATTATCATCTGTTTGACCGTATATGATGTGAGATTCTCACTTATTTTGAATGAAAACAAGCCCTATGCCATAGAATCACTTATTGATGAGGAACTTGATTTTCAGATGCATAAGGGCACAGGAGCAAGTCCGTGAACAGGTCAGTACTTTCGTACAGCAAAGAGACGAACTTGACTCCCGGATAAATGTGATATATTATCACTTATTTTGTTTGGACATGTGATTGTTGATCACTTATTGAGGTCGAATGCAATATGTACACGTATGTATGGTGTCATGGAAGATCTAGATTTCGTCTCCGTTATTTTTCGGTAAAAGATACAACCATGATACCCAGATGATAAGCAGCATAAAGACCGAATATCTCAGAACCTCGGCAATCTCTCAAATGAAATTTCAGTACTAAGACCATATGCCAATGAATGGTTCCCACTTGGTCTTTAGTCGATTAAGGATTTATATCACCCTACACACTTTAAAATGATTGTGAGCCTACCAATACATCTTATATAGAGCTGCTTACCGTTTTTCATTTTAGGTTCAGTTTAAAGATGTTTCAACAGACTACTGATTTACTATCATTTTCTCTTTTTCTCGCCAGGAAACTCATTTTTGATTTTCTATTGTTTTTGTGTTTTCAAATTTTTCGATGTTTTTGGATTTTTCAAATTTTGGATTTACTCCCCCTAAAATCGACAAACTAAGATAAATTTGAAAAAACAAAAAGTTATTTACAAAAATGATTTTCCGATGTTGGTTAACTCATGTTTTACCTCAATGCCGTTTACCAAAATTAATTTTAATCAGAAATGATTTATCAAATTTTGGAAAAATGAGTTAGCACGTCAGTAAGCGGTGTGGACCGTGACAACATTGACGAGTTTCATAGTGAAACAATCACGTGTGAGGTGATATTTGAGTTCAACGTGTCTGGCCAAAGAATGTTATACGAGATGATAATAATTCATAAAGCAGCTTAAATATCGACAAGCATAGGAGAGATTAGAAATCCAAAACCGTATCCTGCAACTGTTTCATGCATTTCAAGGAATCTGAGTGCTCTCCCAAACTGGATATCCACCCGGTGTGGATTTCAAGGCCGATTTTTGGTAGCTACTTCACTTAATCCGAGATAGCTCCACACAGCAACAAGATCAGAAACCTCCAGGTCCAGCTGGTCTTCTACATTGCACCAGCGAAGGTCTTTGTCTTTCTCCTTCAGAAGTAGTATGTGGTTGTTCAATCCACGCCAAGGCATCCGCACACCTGGTTGGTTTGTTCAACGAACACATTTTCTCCAATTACACCGCGAAGAAATGTACACTGCACGTTCATCTTGTTGATTTTGAACATCAGACGTGCTCCATGTGCGTACATTTTGATTTGAATCTATCCCGGGGACCCAATCAAAGCTTTTAACAATCACATTTAATGAATGATTTTCATTTTGTCGAAGTTGCCAATTTCTTTCAACAGACAATTTTGTTTCCCCTTTCTTTTTCTCTCCATCAAAGGCAACAATTTCTTCTGTCGCCTATCTTGTGCAAGGACGCTCCACTATCAACAATCTTACGACTATCAATAGTTCCTCCTGGAACATTCTACACACTCACTCAGAGATTAGTTGGAGAGGGGGACCCAAGCCTTCATAGACTTGGGTTGCCCCTGAGAATCAAGAAATGTAATTTCAATTTCCTGATGATTTTCAAACACAGCACCTCCCCATGAACTTTCACCCGATTTAGGTCTCCAAGCTTGTTTCCGTTGACCAGATTGTGTATTATGTACAGTTTCTGGTTTTAATGGTTGTGACAAACTAGGTTTCCTTTTAACCGTTTTGACTTCAGATTTTAAAGCTTTTTCAACAGCTTTGATGTTATGACGTCGTTGTTTGGTTTCTTGTTCCTTAACAGTTCTTTTATCATGTTTTGGAGAAACAGGACGACGTTGTGAGTGACCTTGTTCAGAAGGGGTTCTTTCAACAAAATTTAGTTTGGGCGAGTTTGTGCAGTCTTTAATGATGTGCCAAAACTTCCCACATTTAAAACACGTTCTCCTTTCAACAAACTTAGGAGAATTTGATCGACTAGCAGATGTCGAACCTGTAGAACCTGAAGTACTTGCTCTTTCATCACACCCGTTTGTGTGTTGGGTGTAATTGTTATCGCTATTACGTTTCAAAATCTTGACTTGTTGAACAAAATCGGTGTTTGATTTGTTTTCAAAAGTCTCAATTTTATCGGTACCATTTGATGCTACAAATTTAACATCTTTTGCTTTTTTCTTGTAACGAGCTCCTTTTGATTCAACCTTAGCCTTTGGCTTTGGAGCTCGTTGTTGTTGTTTACCCTTAAAAGCAATTGGTTGCTGCTTTTTCGGTGATTTATGTTTTCCAAATTGTTTTCTGATTTCAGCTTTTGGAATTGGGTCACATTGAGTTACAATGACTCCTGGAATTGTCTTTCCCAAAAACTTGTTTGTAGTATCTTCAAACACTTTGTCAATCAAAGATTGATTGACGTTTTTGATTGGAAAATCTTTGTCTGAATAAATTTTACTATCACCGACTAAAGTATACAACAAGTTATTGCTTTTAGCAGCAGACACAATTTCCTTGTCATTCTTGACATCTTTGACAGGATCTATCACTTGCTTGGCAACAGGTTGCACGGCAGGAGAAGGAGGATCACAAGGAATATGATTCTCTATTGGAATTTCTAGTCCTTTCGTCTCATCAAGTGATTCATCCTGGTTACTTACATCTGATTCATCATCTGAAGAATCATAGTCCTCAATGGTTGGAGGACTTTGATTTGAAGCACATGATGACTTTTCTTTGTTATCAGATGAGCCCTCCAATGAATTGTCCGGTTTGAACCCTAGGCCAGTAGTAACTTCCTCATAATCAAGAGGCACACTGGGTTCATACCCAGGCATATCCTCTTCATCGGGCATTTTGGTATAGTTGTGTCTCAAAGGAGGCAGACACGACTTATACCCTATGCCTTTCATGTTTCCCTTTAGTTGTTGAATGTCGATGATGTGATCGAGCACAAATCGGGAGTTAGAATAACTCTCCAATTTTTGCTTGATAGCATCATGCTCGCATTTGGCAATGGCTAACTCCTTTTTGGTTTCCTCAACAATGTTAATGTAATCGTTAATACTAACTTGTTTATGATAAACAGCTTTGTTCAATTTGGAAACACTTTTCTTTAGGGTTTCAATTACAGATTTAAAATCCTTTTCGTTTCGAGTTAACGCCATGTTTGCCTCTTTGCACTTAGACAATTCAATAACCAAACTCTGATTGTGACTATGAACCGTTTCAGATTCACGTTTCAATTCAACACATTTATGTTTCATATCAGCACAATCACTACATATGCTAGGAGTTTCAAATTTTACCTGACTTGTAGAAGCTGTGACATTAGCCATGAAGGCAGTCTGAGAAGAGAAAAATCCATCTTCAGTGAGAATCTTCTCCATTTCGTTCGATGTAGCATCAGCTTTCTTGATCAAGTCAGATTTTTGACTTTTTGTCTCCTTGGCATCATCCGACAAATTATCAGCTTCAGAATTTGTTCTTTCATTCAAATTCGATTCTTCATCCGAACTGCCACTATATCCTGAACTGTCATCATTTCCCGAAGATTCACCGTCATTGACATTCTTGACAATTTCAATGTAAAACGCAGTTCTTGTTTGATCACCGTTTCCCAACTGTATGGCCGGACCACAATCGACACTTGGATCGAATTGAGGTTGTGTTGTGGAAACTTGAGGTTGAGGTTGGGGTTTACATTGCGAAAGATAAGCACTTTGATTGAACTGTGGAAACTGAGATGAGCTTGTATTTGATACAAACGCCGTTTGAAGCTTCGGTTGCTGAACGGAACTAGAACTAGCTGAAGGACCAAAACCCGGCAAATACATTTCTGTGTTTTGAGTAGGTGCAATCCTTTTAGCTTTCCAAATTTCCTCTTCGTTCTTGTGCTCCAACTTCTGAATGAATTCATAGATATTAACATTGACAACATCTAGAACGCCCGTATGCTTTAAAAGCTCAATGAATGGGCTCCACTTTGGAGGTAGAGCATCCGCAAACCGTGCTACCATTTCCTGTTGAGATGCAAGAACACCAAAATTATACATTTCACTCATGAAATGATAATAACGAGTAGTTATATCATTTAGGGTTTCATTCTCTAAGAAATGAAATCCTTCGAATTTCTTCTTCAATAGATCATGACGTATCTTTCTAGTAGCTGCATTTCCTTCTCCTCTCGCTACCAAAAGATTCTGTATGTTTTGATTTTGATTCGACACCAAAGCCCATTGACATGCACTTATGGATGGTTGAGGAACCATATTTCTTGCCCACGCGGCTGCGGAAGTTTGATCTTGACCTGGTTGTGGGTCCATACTCCAATCCCACGGACTTGTGCAACTCATGATTGGTGTATAGAAGTGAAAAAAACTGGTCACACACTTGAAAACGAACTCTTAAGTCACTTTTGCAAAGCCTCTGTTTAAAAACTTTATGTCTACTATCAGTAAATCAATGCTAATATCCACGAGGACTATTTTGTTCGCTGACTAAGGCCCAAGAAAAAAAAATTCGTGACTAGTGCACAATAAAGAAAATTTGTGAATAGGCCCAAAAAAAAAAAAAAAAATTCTTGTCTACGAATACCTTCACCACTAACTTGATTTTTTTTTTTTAACCAATGAGAAGTCACGAAGACTCAATACAGGAAGTCAGGAAGACTAGTATTCACTAGTAAAGGTCCAATGAAAATTTTATCTTGTCCACTAACAATTAAAGCATTAAGAGCCCATGGCTGCTTTGGCCCAAACAGTGTTTAGTGAGCCCAAACAAAAGACCTAGCTGCCATCAATTTACTTCAGCCGACAATAAAAGTTGCTTGACTTCATCTCTTTCTTCGATACAAACTCTAACACTGTGTTCCCGAGTTTCATTAAATGAGAGAAAAGAAAAGATTTGAAAGGAAATAATTTTTAGTTGTGTTCCAGAGTTTTATTAAAGGGATGAAAAGAAGAGAAAATGAAAGTTTTTTTGCCTAAAATTAATCTTTCCAATTTGGAAAGAAATGGAGAGAAAGAAAAGAAAAGGAGAGAATCATTTCTTTTCTCTCCTTAACTTAACTCTGGAACATAGTGTAAAGGAGCAGACAAACTTTACCAAACAACTCTCTAATGAAAACCCCAAAATTCTCCTTCTCTCTCGATACACAGAATCCAAAAATCAAAACCCCTTAATTATTCATCATCCACTTCAGCCGACATACAACATCAATCTCTGATTCCACCTTCAAACTGAACCAGGTCTTCTTCTTCATCGATGCAATACCTTCAAACCTCTTCACCGATCTTCATCAATCTCATCAATCGGATCTATACACAGGCTGCCGGATATGCTGCTGTGTGCTGGTGACGAAGATAGGAGATAGACGAAGTCTGTTTGTTTGACGAAATTGATATGGTTATGACGAAATCTGCTTGGCGAAATCGGTTTGTTTGTTTGTTTGTTTGTTTTTTGTTTTGTCGAAACCTTGTGTTATGTTGTGATCGACAAAACTCAAAAGAATTGAATGATTCGACGAAACTAAATGGAGAATTTAATAATCGACGAAAACCCCTTTTAATTTCTGTTCGACGAAACAGTTCTGAAGTGTTTTGCGACGAAATAGAGTGGTTGAATTGAGTTCGACGAAACAGATTTGATGATATTGGCCGACGAAACTGATTGATGATTTTGGCCGACGAAACTGATTTGTTAATGTTGGATGACGAAACAGATTCTCAAAGTTGGGTGACGAAACAGAAATCTGGTCGACGAAACTGGATCTTTCTGGTCGACGAAACTGATTTAGAATGGGTGACGAAGACGAAACTGTTGTTTGAGTGGATAAGGTCTGGAGTTGGTGAGATATTTTTGAAATCTTATCCCTTCCTGACACAAAGCCACAACTTTCAAACCTCACACTTACCAATCGGTATGGTGTCGCACTATTTTAAACAAAAATCTTTTTATCTTTAAAATTTTAAAAACATCAACAACTTATACAGTCACTTTTCATAAGATCAAAAAGTGGAAAATATGAAGAACACATATGAACTCTTTGAAGATTTGATAAACTCTATGATGATTCCGGTGCCGGAGAATTTTGTCGAACAAAGATTTGTTAAAACTTTCAATAAAAACCAAATGCTAACATGTAAACACTCAAACAAACAAGGTTTTTGAACAAACTTTTAGCAAAACAACAAGATAAACACTGATTTTCGAACCTTTTTCAGAAAATATATAAACTTTTCAAGACCAAGATATGAAAATCACAAGAACACTCTTGATAAAACAATAACAATGTTTGGTTTTAAACAACTATTAGAGCCAAGGCTCTGATACCAATTGTAGGTCCCGTTTTTCCGGTGGATCGATAACGTAAACCTAACCTTGTTTATCACAAACACGGTAATGGGTGCGGAATCCCCATGACGGGCAAACCAAACAAAGTGTAAAAGAAGAACACGCGTAAACAAAAGATTCAATATCTATTGATTAGGGATGAGAACTATACAAACATATACAAACAATGTTTAAAGACTCTGTCTCAAAGTCTCACACAGCTCTCGTCTCGTCTAACTTTCACACAGAAACTTTGAGAGTTATTTATACTAAAACACAGACACAAACTTGACGTAACAGAAAAGCACTCGACGAAACACCTTTGGGCCAAAGATTGGGCCTGAAGAAGCCCAACAGGCGACGAAACAGGGCTATGCCCACTACAAAGGTGATGAAACACAAAAGTGTTTCGTCATTTGCTTTACAGAATCCACAAAGTCAACATATTCAACTACATGACATCATCATGATGATGTCATGCTGATGTGGCGCCTGGACTTGGTTCGCGGCGCTCCGTGCTTCGCGTGTCGAACTCTGGGGCGCACGACGGAGGAATGTCGTGACGTCGGGCTTGACCCGGACCTAACCGTGTCGAAACCAAGTCGAACCGAGCCGAGTCGAACCGAGCCGAGTCGTGTCCACACAAAGTGTATCAACAATTTTGACTTGTGTAGATCGGTATCTTTCTGATAAAGTTTTGTAAACAATAAGACAGTAGTGACGTTTTGTAGTTGTAAAGTTAGATCGTTGTTCCAGATTAATGAAACTTTAATTTAATTGGATATTATTTTGAGTTCATGATATACTAATTGTTATAAGATGTGGTTTAGTACAAAAATAAAGCTACATAGTAGCCAGTTATAAAAGTTGAAGGGGATACTTACAACAAGAATTGCATGCTCTTATAGTTTGACTTAACCCTATAATCCGATCTATCAGCAAACATTTCTACCTATTCCACATCCAGTCATGTTTTAAAAAAAGCCATGGCTACACATGTATAAGTCATAACCTTGGTAGACAATACAGTGTCCGTTTGAATGTTTCTGCTGCTTGAAACTCCAATTATATAAATTACCTCCGTCAAAGAAAGTGTCCTGCCTAATTAACTTGTTGGTGCTCATGGATTAATTACTGTTTTGGGTCCACATAAACACATGACAGTGAACGCATAGGCTGGTAGTAGAACCTTGAATGAGCTTCGGAAATATAAAACAAAAACAAAATTGATACACAAAAACTTTACCGAAGTTCATAAAGGTTCCATGATACGATTTTAACGCAGGCATTCCATAATTTGTAGCCTACTTTTATTATGATTAGTGTGACTGAGGCGGGTAACAAACATTTATCAGCTGGTTTCTGGTAACTTGAAAACTAAATAATACAAGAAATGGATAATTTGCGTTTGTTACTCTCAACTGGCTATCTTGAAATGGCGGGAAATCTATCTTGTTATATATATTTTTTTAAACTACTCAGTAATGAGTTAGATCTATAGAAGGATGAATCCGAGATGGGTTTTTAGTACCAAACTGGATAAACCATATCCGCACTAGGTAATTAGGTTGGAAAACACGTTGTCCTACAAGTGTTAATAGTGGACTCCATCATCAAGACAAAAGCATGTGACCTTGGTCCTAATCTTCACAACTTACTTCCATAAGAAATCAGGCCCTATAGCTTTTCATGTATGTCTCGTGTTTGGATTTCTCCCGAAGATTGGTATCCACTTATCTTCTATAATACAATTCTGGAAGATATGATACCATGTGCGTTTGTTTTCTTGTTCATATGTCCCAGACGATGAAGTACCTTGGTATGCCTTCTTATATATACCCTTCTACATGCCTAATACAACCACATCTTCCTAGAAATTAATCTATATACTCATTCAGAAAGAAGCGATTCTTTGAATTTTTTTCCTTCCTTCAACAACACTTTACAGTGAACATCCTCTAGCTTCCTTGAAAACATGGCCATCCGTATGCCTCATATCATTCAAGCAAGACAAATTCTCAAACGATCCCTCTCTAATGGTGGCAGCACTCCCGCATCTATGGATATCCCCAAAGGCTATTTTGCCATTTATGTTGGGGAACAAGACAAGAATCGATTTGTAGTCCCTGTATCAATATTAAGCGAGCCTGGATTTCAAGAGTTACTGCATCAGTCAGAACAAGAGTTTGGATACAACCATCCCATGGGCGGGATCACGATACCATGTAGTGAAGACGTATTCACCGATCTCGCTTCTCGTTTTGGAGCATTTTGACTTGTGTAGATCGGTATCTTTCTGACAAAGTTTTGTAAACAACAAGACAGTAATGAGCTTTTGTAGTTGTAAAGTTAGATCGTTGTTCCAGATTAATGAAACTTTAATTGGATATTATTTTGAGTTCATGATATACTAATTGTTATAAGAGGTGGTTTAGTACACAAATATAGCTACTTAGTAGCCAGTTATAAAAGTTGAAGGGGATACTTACAACCAGAATTGCATGCTCTTATAGTTTGACTCAACCCTATAATCCGATCTATCAGCAAACATTTCTACCTATTCCACATCCAGTCATGTGGACAATACAGTGTTCATTTGAATGTTTCTGCTGCTTGAAACTTCAATTATATAAATTACCACCTTCAAAGAAAGTGTCCTGCCTAATAAACTTGTTGGTGCTCATGGATTAATTACTGTTTTGGGTCCACATAAACACATGACAGTGAACGCATAGGCTGGTAATAGAACGTTGAATGAGCTTCGGAAATATAAAACAAAAACAAAATTGATACACAAAAACTTTACGGAAGTTCATAAAGTTTCCATGATACTGTAGGTCCCGAAATCTGAGGCTCGATAACGAAAACCAAATCCTTGTTTATAACAAACAATGTCACGGGTGCGGAATCCCCGAAACTATGCAAACCAAACACAGTAAATAATACACACGGTATAACCAATGAAACGCAATCTATTGATTAAATGGGATGACAACCAAGTTCAACTGATACACACACAGTTTGACAGAATAACTGTCAGGGTATGCTCTCATCTAGTTTCAAAGTGAAACCAGATAGTGTTTATATAGCAGCCTGGGCCAAACATCGACGAAACCAAAGGTGGGCTCGACGAAACAACACTGGGCCTGAAGAAGCCCAACAGTCGACGAAACAAGTCAGTTTCGTCGTAGATCACGACGAAACAAGATCAAATGGTCATAGTTTGTTTCGTCGTTATGTGTTCGACGAAACACAAGGTGTTTCGTCGAAGGCTGCAAATTGTGAACTATTTGCTGCAATCAGACAGTTGCAGCAAACTTCATACAAACACAAACATAAAGACAGCTTTACCCTTATATGCAACATGCATTGTTCGTATGCATTACATACCAAATAGAGACAAATAAGTTGGACACAAGCGGATAGGAGGATATCCGACTTGGTCGACGGCAAATACAGACTCGATAAACATCAAAAGACCGTACAAAATACAACGATAAACAAGACTAGTTACAGACACAAAAAGGTGCACCAACAAACTCCCCCTTGTCTGTTACTCGTCTTCGGTCTTCAAATCTTCTAACTTCAGTGTTGTTCGGACCACGAACTACCCGCATGAATTCCCCGGTAGTAGCAGAAACAAGCGACGCGCTGAAATCGCAACGCTTGATGCGCGTCCTTGTCTTCGTAGAAAATATCGTGCCTATACAATTTGTCAATGTCGGACGCGGACATGTTAACGATCCACATCGGATCCAACATTCTGAAATTTTCATGATCGCCATAAAAAACAATCACTGCCTCGTGCGTATCGGAGTCATAACACCATAACCTCATTTCTCCAAGAAAGTTCAGCTTCATCGGCATCAAGGGTATCTAATCTACGACTTTCGTGAGCTGATACACAAGCTTGTAGCGCCCGGTGTTCGTTGCTGGATCAAGAGTAAACTTGATTTGCTGATAAATAGGGAACTGAGGCTTGTACGACTCGTCTTTCCAGCCAGACTTTTGTTCATCTTTATCAGCCGTTCGAATAAAGTTGCGCCTTCAAAGTTTGAGCGATTAATAAGCTCAATCTTCGTCAATGCTGCCACATCGTAAAAAGGCAAAGATAGTATGCTCAGCAACGACCAAAAGTATTGAATTCCAAATTCCCGTTTGATGGCGACGCAATGTATTTCTTTGACGAGCATCCAACAGAGGATTCGCCCACTCGGCTTCACTTTCTCGAACCGTAAGTAATCAACTTGAGCAGCATCTTGCACTAGCTTGGAAACCCTCGATAAGAACTGTTGTCGCCACTCGAAGAATGCATCTGTGGCATTTTCAGATGTATCACGTTTCTTTAAACGCTCATCAATGACTTCCACATTCTCTTTTAGCCATTCTTCATCGAAAGGGGCGAATTCAGTCCCGTCTTGACGCACATACGCGGACTTCTTCTCATTTCCCTCAAAAACAATTTCTTCAATGTTTTCAACATCAGTAGATTCGGGCTCACTAGGCATTCGATCAATCTCTGCATCATCAATCTCTCTCATGGCATTTAGAGCAATCAATTGCTCATGTGAAAGCTCGTCGATAATTTCTCCTTCTTCAAGTAATTCCCTAGTGATTGGATGAACAACCTGCAATGCAAGATCAGCACTGCTAGGAACAGAAGTTGTACCTTCAATCTGTTGTATTTCTTCAACTATTCCAAAAGAGGTTCCTTGAGTAGATTCGATCGTTGGCGGCTGAACAACAATGATTGTAGAAGATGTAGCGGCTGTCGGCTGCAATGATGTAGTAGAAGGATCAGGATTCCCTTGATCTTCAGGATCATCATCCCTTTTCTTCATAACTTCTTGTTGCTTACATCGATCATCCCACAGAGTAGCAACCCGACTTCGAAGAAACTCATAGCCAGCATTTATCTTCTTAGCTCCCTCAAGTATCGCTGTATTTCGTGACTCGTACCACTCTTTCATGTAGTCACATCTTCCTTTAAGATCTTCAGCAAACTTTTGAAGAATAGAATTGCTTCTCTCTATTTCGGCGTCTGCGGCTTTCAAGCGTACATTTTTAGCTTTAAGTAGATCAATCTCAACTTGTTGGCGCTCTATCACAGTTTGTTGTTGACCAACAGTGGACTTCAACTTATTTATTTCCACCTGTTGACTGACCTGATCGTTTTTCGTGATCCTAATGAAATCAGTTTGCCTCTGAATACAATCTGTCGCCGCTTCAAATTGAGAGAATAAGAAGTTGTTCTTCTCGTCTTGAGACATTTCAGAGAATATCCTTTGACGGTCAGCACTAGGCTGAGAACTAGTTGCTCTAATTGCAGCAGCCATTGATCTTTGTGGAACGGTCTGAGGGGTTACAGTTGGAGTTTCAGCAGGAGCTGAAGATACCACAGGAGTTTCAGGAGCTGAAAATACCACAGGAGTTTCTTGAACTGGCTCTTGAGAAACAGATTGCCGAGCAGAGGTACTCAAGTATTTTCTAGCTTTCTTCTTCTTCTGATGTTCAGCAGCTTTCTCAGCTTTCCTTTTCTTTAAACGTTCCGCTTCAGTATCTGAAGGAACGTATTCTGGGTCATCCTCCTGTCTAATCTTCCTGTATCTTTTAACACCGCGTTCATCAAGATACATTTCATATGCAGGCTCGATTAGATGATCGTCCTCGACTCAGAATCAGACTCGTCATCGCCACCTGCTGATGTATCACCAGCTCCACCAGCACTAGATGCACCAACGCAACCTGTATCACCACCATCATCACCATCACCTACACTATCACTCTCCGACATATCAGAATCAACTGGATATGGACCAAACTTTTCAACCATTTTTCTCTTCAACTCCGGCTCTTCGTTATCAGATTGGCTGTCATCATGACGCCATTTATCATCTTCAGGAGCAACGTAATCAGGATTTCCTAGCGCACCGATCAACTTCCTTGGAGGATCGCTTTCTTTGTATCTTTTGGCTGCAAGGTTCTTGATTATCCTCAATGAATTGAAGTTCATTGCTTCTATCTTCAGAATGTCGTTATCGGCTTTAGGAAGACCAGGATGTTGAACATTTAAGATCATTTGAAGAAACCGCGGATACATCCAGAACTTGTTCTCGGTTATTCTACCTCCAGTCCTCGTCATATTTTCCTTCATATTGGCGAAGATGTACTTTGAGATGCTAAACGGTTTGTTTAGCACCAACGCCACCACGAAACCAACTAGATCATTGCCAGCCATATTGTTGGGATTGAACCCTACCAGAGGAACAGATAATGTAAAGCCAAAACCGGATCACATCAGAGGACTTCAATAAGCAGCAGTTAACACTTTGCTTTCCCCTTGACAGTGGTATTCTTACAGCTGATGGATCTTAAGTATTGCTCACTATAACCACTGATGAACCAAACACTGATGAGATCCTAAAGACTGCTGAAGACAAACACTGTTGCTCTATCTACTGCTGTTTCCTAAGTACTGCTTAAGACACAAGCACTGCCCACTCAAAGACTGATCACCTTTGAAGAAAGCACTGAAGTTCAACATCAGTGCTCAGGCTACAACAGTGGAACGTGAAGCAGTTGTTATCTCTTGTTTTGTATTGTACTGATAATCAGATGTTGCATATCAGTAGTTTGTTTAGAACAGTGTATATAGGTTGTTAGTTTGTTAGATATCACTATCATGGTGACGTCAGCTGAGATGCTTCAGTGGTTTGGTTTGCCTATAAATGGAGCAGTACCCTGTACTGTTACATTTGATTGACTGAGTAGATTCTTCTTCTCCAGTCCAATCCTTTCATCTTGTGCAACCAACCTTGGAGTATCAGGCTGAGGGGGAGCTTAGTATTGTAAGCATGCTTGTAATCATTTGCTTTGTAATTCAATCATTTGACTTAATGTGAAGCAATTGTTTATCATACTATTCCCTTCTTTGGATTGTGTTTACACAGTTTGTATTCATTTCCGCTGCACTTTTCACTGTTTAATATTCTCTGAATGTTCAATTTATACAAACAAACACAATCATGAGAGCCTCCGATCCCAGCAATTGGTATCAGAGCTTGGACAGTCAAATCCGATCTAACAATCAATTTGACATAACAGTTCAGCTCACAATTCATTGATACTAAGGTTGGTCGTATTTTAGTTGAAAAACAGAGTAACGAGAAATCATATTCAAAGTGATGACTCAAATGCTCTGTAAAACAACCAAGATGTCATAAGATTCACAAATCTCATACAGCTGGTGATGTCATGCACAAATCACTCATAGTTTCCCCTGGAAACTTATCTGGAACTATGGTATGTTGATCTTCATTCAAAATTGATTTCAACTGTTGTTATGAAATCTGTGATGTTTTCATCATATTTTACACTAAAGTATGCACCTCAGATTAGCAAAACCTATGTTCATATAAACACTAGTGTTTTGCTAACATAGAAAGAGGGAAATAAAAGCTTTAGTCAAAATTTCTTATGTGCTAAAAGGCAGGTTGAGAATCCTCAAAAGGACCAAATCAACTTTGTCAAAACACATTAAGAAAATATGGTGTCAAAACAGTCCAAATCATAAGTAATGTGAGAATTGGTAATAAAACATGTACAAATGTGGCCAGATCTCTCAAAACATTACTTCAAAATGATTCTGGACTAAACTTCTTCAAAATAACATCTCCCAGTGAGTATTTCTGTACTTGTGAATGGGAAGGGTAAAAAGGGAAAAAGGAAATGAACAAATCTCAAAGTGTGGTTATCTCAAAACTTTTGAAATCAAAAGAAAAGAGTATAAGCATAAAACACTCTTGAGGTTAAAGTTGGGTAAAACAATGGAATGATGCAACTGTGTGCATTCATCAATACAGGAATTGTTCAGGTAACAATGGCATCCCAGTGATTGACCTTAAAAGAAGAATTTACAATCAATTGACAAGAGAATGACCCCAAACAATGGTCAAAATAACTTGAGAATGATATGATCATGAACTTATTTGAAAAGCTGTCAGATCCTTTTGATGATTTTCAAAACATCCTTTAATTTTTATTTAAGGTGTTTTTCTCTAAATAAAACCAGATATATATTACTTTTATAAAATATATTTTGTACTTGTACTCATTTTTGATAGTAAAAGCTCATCTCTGGTCAGCATGCAATTTCCTTATTTTTGTGTGAAATTACTATCCTTAAATCTGATCAAAAGGAAATGGCACACATATCAAGGTCATGTTAAGCTCAAGTTTGGTTGTCACGGATCAAAAATTGATTACAAATTGATTTTGAACTACTGAGATACTCATGTTCTAGTTCAAGTAATTAGACACAAAATGAGTAGCTTTAGTAGAATTGTCTTCATCATCTGGGATGCTAAACCACTGCCTGGAATAATGGACATTTGGCAAAACCTTGAACAAAAAAATTTCTGTAGATAACTGCCGGCAATTTAATCTTGATAATATACATCTAAAATGTATTTTGTTAAGAATAGCATTTCTGGTGCTCAACAGACGTTAGATAAGATATTGTGCTTTCACGAGACAAAATCAATTCCTACATCTGAACAAGCAGATGCTAAAATTATTTGTCAAAAGTCAAAACACTGCTGCACAAACAGTTGTTATACTAATGAGCCTCATTATTGTCTTTAACCACTGTTGTACCTTAAATGTTGTTGTGCCTCAACATCTGCTCTCTAAAGTCTGTCCACTGCTGATAGTCAACCTCTGTTCTTTCAAAAACACTGATGTTTAAAATCATTGTTCAATCCACTGATACACCCACTGCTTCATTTCATTACCGTTGTAACTACTGATGCTTGATCCATTAGTGGTTGTCAAAACAACTGTTCCCCATTATTTACCATTTTATCAGGGGTTGGCACGTGGTCAGTTTTTAGCATTCAGATCATTATAACCGCTGCCACATCAGCATTCACTTTTTCCCTAAAATAAAACCCTGATTAAACCCAAACAGGGGCTCACACTGTCAAATTGAATTCCAAAATTCTCTTCACAAAGCAGTTTCCCACTCTTCTTCACAAAAACTTCCTTCGATCTTCTTCATAAAAAATGACGAAATCAAAATCGAAACCAAAATCAAAATCATCTTCCTCCACCCCAACAGACGCCACTCAAATGGCTGTTGAAGCGAGCGAAATACCATTCAAAGCTCCTCACAACTACGTGGGTATACTCACAAAACCCACAACCGACAACACCTTCAATTCCATCATAGACATCATATCTGCATCAAAGTATAAAACTTTGTTAACAGCAGATTCTCCCATCTACCTGGAAACCCAGAGAGAGTTCTGGAAAAATGCCACTCTTGAGAAACAAGATGATGTCATCAAAGCCATAAACTCCTCAATAAAGGGTAAAGCCATCCAAATCACTCCGCAATCTATTTCAGAGGTCTTCAAACTCGATGATCAGAAAGTTAAAATTTCTTTCTAAAAAACCGAGTTGAAAAATGATTTTCTGAACAGGGGATATGCAGAACAACCAAAAAGGGATACCTTACAAACGGGTTATTTTCCTTTTGCACCCAGATTTTTATTTCACACACTTTTAATGTGTGCTTCAAATAAAACATCTTTCAATGAAATACCATTAAAAATTCAATGTCTGGGCTATGCTATTTTGAATAATAAAGATTACAATTACTCCCAGGAAATTTTTAATATATGGTAAAGAATGTTGACAACAAAGCATTTCTGCTCTTTTCACGATTTCTGAGTTATTATCTTGAACAAAAATTTGAAAAGAAAGAAGTAGATTTGCTCAAACAAGGTTCTCCTTTTAAAATAAACGGCTTAACACCTGAGACTTTCTCAAGGATGTTAGCTCCTGTAAAAACAAAAGCAGGGGTACCTGAGCAGAATTTAGCAGATGAAACTGCTCCTCAGGTATCTGCTGCTGAGCCCACTGCTCCAGGTGATCAAAGCAGCACACCCACTGTTTTGAAACCCACACCTGCCACCACAAAAAGAACCAAAAAGAAAATATCCAGAAAGCCCACCAAACCCAAAACAAAGGCATCTCTGGAAGATGAGATCCAGAGACAATGCCAGTGACAGCACAAAAGTCACAAATAACCACTGCTGCTACTTCCTCACAGCAGTTGGAAGAAAGATCTCAACCCCAGCCTCAAACTCCTCCTGCATCCTCACAAAAGGATCAGGTTGTAAGCACAGGGACCCCACAATATGAAGCTCTGGACCCACTTGGATCCATCTTCCACAGTCCTGATCCCAAGGACATGTCTCTTTCAACCCCTTTACCCTCACCTCACATAATACCACCATCAACTATACCATTGTTGCATGCAACTGATGTTACTCAGACACAAACCAGTTCCTCTCAACCACCTATCACTGAGAGTATACTTCAACAGGTGACTGGGTCTGATGTTGACATTTTTGCTATCCCAGCAACAACTGAGGAGGTTACACTGCAGGAATTACAAGTAATTCCTGTCAGTAGTTCAAGTGGAGCAGCCACTACAAATGTTGAACCCACTGGTTTACATTTGGACAGTGGTTACATTCATAAGACTCCCTTGAAAGCAATTTCTTCAATAGCACCACTAAGAACCACCAGTGAGATTGTTTTAACTACTGGCAACATCAAAAGGTTATCAAGTGCTGAAGAAAGAAGTCCCCAGTACCAAGAACAAGGGGCATCAATTGCTGATTTTTAGGACTCTGTTCCTAAGTCATTCATTGGTAAAACCACTGCTGGTGGGGATTCAGATGATCCTGTTAATTCAGGTGATGATTCAAGATATCAGGAATTGACGGGCAGGGTCGAAAACCTTGAAACCTCAGTTGTTGAAATAAAAGATATGGTGCAGCAGCTGTTAAAAGCTCAGAAAGCCCAATCAACTGCTCCTCCTGCTCAAGCATCTACTCAACAAGCACCTGCTGCAAATGAGTTATGGAACCTATTCCAACCACTGCTGAAAAGACAAAAGCAGATGGCAGATCAACAGCATGCCATACATGTTCAAAAGCTGACCAATATGGTGGAATCAAGATTCAAGGATACTCAGGCGGATATAAAAGCTTAAAAGCTCACATTCAAAGTGCCTCTGGAAAGGTTCCCTCCACTGTTCTCTTAATGAATGAACCCTTCTCAAATAATGCTAAAAGGGGGGAGAAGATCAAGTGGAAGAAAAAGGGAATTGATGATGGTATATATGTTGAGCCAGAAAGTAGTCAAACCAAAACTGCAGTATCAAAACACACCACATCACCACACACCATCACAACTACTGTTCCACCACCATCTATGTCTACAACACCAAAACCACCATCACCATCAAAAAGAGCCAATCCATCATCACCTCCTGCCAAAAAGCAGAAGACAGCAGATGTTATAACATCTGTTGTAATGGCAACAGTGGTTGAAACACCAGTTGTTTCAGCTGCTGTTAGTCAGCCACTTATCACCACTCAAACATGTTGGTGCAGTCATCTGTCGTCTTCGTCTTATGTCGAGTATCGGTCTCGTTGCGGATACGATCGGGCATGACATCACGAGTGACATCACATAGGTGACATCACAAGTGACATCACCTAGGTGACATCACAAGTGATGTCATGAAACAAGAAATGGATATTGATTGTTGGTGCAGTCATCTGTCGTCTTCGTCTTATGTCGAGTCTCGGTCTCGTTGCAGATCCGATCAAGCATGATATCACATGTGACATCACCATGATGACATCACATGTGACATCATCATGAGAATTCTAATATTGGCCGTTTGAATTCATTGTTCATGAGAAAGTTAATATGGATAAAGACAAAAGAATGCTTGGTCCAATTAGGTAATGCCATTATGTGGTCCAATGAGAGCACACTGTTTGAAGATCCAAAGTTTGTATGGGTTGACCGTTTGAAGAGTATGTCCACCGTTTGAATAGTTAGTCGTTTGAACTGGTGTCCGTTTGAGATGTTTTCAAACGGTTAGGTGTTTAGTATAAATAGCATGTTGTCTAGTTCATTTGTAACGGTTAGGTTAGTTGATACCGAAGTGCTGCCGGTATTTCCTCTCACTGTAAACATTGTCAATTCAATATACAAGAGGTTTAAAGTGTAGTTCAAGCTGCTTTATAGTGCGTTTCTTAGTTTCCGCCTCTGAAACGTACGAGAGCTCTTCCGAACGACTCATTCAGGTCGAAACCCGATCCTACATTGACCGTGTGTAGTTACTAGTTCATTTGGAGGTCCATATAAGACAAAATATTGAGGGTCCAATGAGAGCCCACCAAATGATGGCCCAATAAGAAGCAACCGTTTGAAGATATGAAGGCTGCCGTTTGAGATCAAGACCGTTTGAAGGCCCATCGCTTGAAGCCCACCGTTTGAGTTTACAGTTGGTCGTTTGAACTGTTGTCCATTTGAGATGTTTCAAACGGTTAGGTGTCGACTATAAATAGGTTGTTTGTCATTGTCATTTGTAACGGTCAGGAAAAGTGTTACCGAAGTGCTGCCGGTATTTCCGCTCACTGTAAACGTTGTTAAATGAATGAACAAGAGGATTAAATAGTAGTTCAAGCTGTTTTCTAGTGCGTTTCTTAGTTTCCGCCTCCGAAACGTACGAGAGCTCTTCCGAACGACTCATTCAGGTCGAAACCGATCCTACAATTGGTATCAGAGCTCAGGACGAGGAGTTCTTGCCATATTCAGCTTGAAAATCTCATTTTCTACACCTTCTTTCATAAAATCGATAAATTTTACGGTTGAAATCGGCTCAAAGTTTCACATTGTGTTCGGATTTGTCAATTAACAAAGCCTTAGAAATTTCAGACTGAAATTCGATCTAAATCTGATAGAAAAATGTCTGACCGTTTGAAATTGTTCGATAATTGCTGACGTCACAGACGTTTCCGTTTGAAACCGGCATCCTATCGTTTGAATATGCATCTGGCCGTTTGAAATTGACGATGTCCGTTTGAACTGACACATCGTTTGAAACAACCCATCGTTTGAAATCTGATCCTGACCGCTTGAAAATTATATTGAATCGTGTGATGTGTGTCGGTTTGTCAAAGATGTCAGTTCATTAAATTGGTTGCATGTGTTTTTATTGGTAAATCAGTCGGCCATTTATAACCAAACAAAAGTGGGTTTTATGGTCCAATTAAAAAAAAAAGGGAATCAAGAAATGTTGTTAGGCTGAAAGGTTGTCAGACTTTTATAATTGGTCCAATCAGTGAATTATGTGATTAGATCCTTTTGTCAGCTGCATGTAATTGGTTGAAAGTGTGGTCCAATCGGAATTAAAAATAGCCGCACAAGTTTTTTTTTGGTGACATTCAGTTTGGAGTTTTTATTATATCGAATCATTAGTTGTCGGCCACTCAGTGTCAAGCCCACTATAAAATTTGCGGCCCAATCACTGATTCAGACTTAAAAGTGAACCGGCCGTTTGAAAGTTACTTCCGGTCGTTTGAAAGAAAATATTTTCGTTTGAAAAAAGGGGATTTAGTTTGAACATGGTTGTTTTTGAGTGCTGCCGAAATGTTTGATGAAGAAGAGAATAAGTTTGTTGAAAGTTTAAATAGATTTGGAAGGCACTGTACAAGTCTGTATGATCAAGATGATAAGCATATTTGGACTCTTCGACTTGAAAACCTCGCTTGTCAACAGAATGAGAGCATGAAAGAGATGGAAAAAAGATTTGATTACTTGTTGGACAAGTTAAAATCATTTGGGATAAATTTGACAGACACTGAAAAGATATCAAAGTTGGAAGCCGCTTTACCTGCCGAATGGGATGATGTTTTAAAGGAGTTAAAACAAAAGCCTAAATTCTCGAAATTACATCCATCTGATTTCATCAACAAACTTCAAAAACATAGTTATGAAAATTCTGATAAGAAGAAAATGTTGATGAATAGAATCAAAGAAAATCTAGATGAACTGAATTTGGGAAATCTGGATAAAATCAATTTGGATGTAATTACTGAGATTAATAAAAGAATTTGTATATGTTTTGGTGCAAAACATAACATGAAATATGATTATAAAAGAGGATGTTATATTGATGAAAATTTAAAACCTCTTGACTTTGTTAAAATTGTTTGTGCAGGTACATTCAGGGCAAATGAAGAAGAAGTTCCAAATGCTGAAAAATCTGCAGAGTCTGGATCATCAAGTTGTGAATCAGTGTGCTCTAAGTGTGACAACTTTAAGACTGACAATGACAAATTCTTGAAGAATGCGGAAAGTTTGACATCGGAAGTCAAGAAGTTGAAATATGAGAAGCAAACTGATGAAAAGCAGATTCTGGATTTACAAGAAAATTGTGAGAAGTTGGAATCTGTGAATGTTAAACTGTTAAGTAATTTGAACAGTTTGACATCAGAAAACAAAAAATTGAAAGATAAGAATAAAAGTTTTGAAATTGAAAAATCAAGAATTGAAAAATATTTTCAAAATCAAATGAAAATTCTTGAAGATGGGAGAGATGTGTTTAGCAAAAACAACATTGAAAAACAAAAAATGATAAATTCCCATCTTCAGAAAATTATAAAATTGGAAAAAGAAGGTGAGTGTGCTAAAAAGAAAATCAAAGAATTGGAAAAGAGCTTGAAAGCAAACAGAAATCTTCAGAAGATTTGTATTTCTGGATAAAGCTTGAGAATAAGAATTTGAAAGCAAATGAATCAAAATTCCAAGAACAGATAAAAATTTTGGAAAATGAAAAGTCTGTTCTTGAAAATTTGAAGAATGAGAATGAAGAATCAATCAAGTCTCATCTTGAAAAAATATCTCAGCTTGAAAAAGAAGCTAAGAATTCCAGGACCAAGATTGATGAACTTGAGAAGAAATTGATAGGTTTTGGATCTACTTTAGACAAATTGAATTTTCCTTGTCCGAAACCAATCAATTCAATTCCAATAACTGACAATGTCACAAACTTTGACAGTGTCAAAGTTGAAGATTGCGATGAAAAATCTGATGATGAAAATGAAAAATTAGAAAAACAAAAATTGTTTTTAAATTTGAAAGAAAAATTTCAGAAAAATGTTCTACAATCGACTGAAAATGGAGAATGCTCTAAGCAAAAACCTTTGAAGAAGAAAGTGGAACAGAAACAAAAAATTAAAAATGAGAAATTTTCAAAAACATAATAAAAGTTCATCAGATCGATCATCCAATCGTAATGAAAAATTACAAAAAGTAAAAAATGAAAACTCAAAAATTGTTGGTAATAAGTGGTGCAGGTTGGACCACAGTGCTCAAACGTCAAAACCAGCAAACTTGAGGAAGGAATACCACCAAGCTAAACAATGTTATGATCTAAGCATTTGGTGTGAAAAAGGTGGTAACTGGTACAATAACAGAGTGTGTTACAGTTGCGGATATCACGGACACATTGCTGTTAACTGTCAGTATTGGAGTTATGAGACCAGGAGGTGCTTTAACTGCAACATCAAAGGTCACATTGCCAGAGATTGCCCAAGGAGATCAAATGAAAGATTGAGGGCTAAGTCTCAAAAATTGGCAAAGATTCCAGTCAAAGTCAAGCCCTAGGAACAGAAGGTTCTGAAACCTAAAGTTCAAGAACAGTCAATTCAAGAAAAGAAAGTTAAACTTTCACAGGGGCAGAAAGACAGACTGAGGAAGAAAAGAAAGAAAGCAAGAGAATATCTGGAGAAGATATTGTCCTCGGTTTCATCCGTGGGAAAGAATAAGAGTTCTGATGAATCAATTTCTTCGGTTGCAAAGTCAAGCAAGATGAATTCATCAGATACAAATCTGAGGACTAAAGAGGATAAGAAGAAGAAGAAAATGGTCGGCGATGAATCTGACAGGTCAAAGTCAGACAAGCCACCTGCAGGCAATGATTCTGGTTCGTTGAAGCCAGAGGAGCCATTGGTTGAGGTAAAAAAGGAGAATTCAGGTTTAACAATGGATGATGCAAACTTTCCACCATTGTTGAACAAGAATTCGAAATTACCCAAGGACCGTCAGGCTTGGGTGAATCTGTTTAAATGAAAAACCTGACTTGCCGGAGTTCCCAGGTTGGTAAGCGTGGAACATGAATCGGCATATTTCTTGAGAAATTTCACTTTGGTGATTTTTCGTTTTACATGTGGTAAATCAGGGACATTAAGTTGTACTTGATTTTCTACAAGTATCATGTTGAGTTTTTTAAACTGATAGCGTCAAATCTATTATGAGTTTAATGAAAACATGATGATGAAGATAACCCCGAACCTACAAATGGTTGTTACACAAACTAATTTTTCCGGAAAAACCATTTTGATTGAAACAAACTTAAGTGTTTTGAAATCTAAATGGGAAAATAGTTTGTTGTGAGGGGGGGGGTTCTGATTGTTTTTGCATGAGAATGGTGATTTGAGGTAATTCACATAATGTTGTCAAATTTCTTGTATAGTTTGTTTTCAATTTTTCCTCAGAAAATCAAAATTGAAACATATTTTGCTTTTAGGGGGAGTAATAAAATTTTGAAAAATTTAAATTAATTGAAAAATGAAAATGAGTTTGCTTGCAAAAAGAGGAAATGATAGTACATCGGTGGACTATCACAGCATGCTAGAGATTTGTAAAGTCAAAAATGTTTTTAAACAAGTCTTACTAATGATGTGTCAGTAGACTTCACACAGTTAGTAAATTGTATTCGAGATATAAACCTAAATTCAAATTTGCTTAGTTTGTGGGGAACACTACTTGGATATATAGGTAACCCCTGAAATCTCGTTTGAAAGGTTTCTTATTCTGATATACTAGGTTTTTCTACTCAATGATGTCTGGGGTATTATTCCGGGACTTCTGCTGAATGGAAGTTCTGACCTAGTCCTTGGATAATACTTTCTTCACATGCTTAAAACATAGCATAAAGCCCTCAGCTGATTAGAAAATAAAATTGATAATCAGTTGTTGTAGCTAAAAGATCTCCTAAAGGGGACACACTGCAAAGTCGAAACTGATATCTCTCTGCGCATACGGAAGTATCGACCTGAGATCTCTCAGTTCTCGCACATCCCCTAATTTATATACAAATATCATTCGTAGTATACTTACCTGTAAATCTGAATATTGAGATCTGGATACGGGAGTATATTCAAGAGGTGGGACACTCAAATAAGTTTAAGTGCTAAGACATTAAATACATATCTTGAATCAATTGAAAATTTGTGTAGAGGTTTAAGTGGACAACAATACTGACAATCAGAAGTGAATTTGTTTCTTAACACTTGCTGATTAATAAGATCAACGGTGTTCTACTTCACAAAAAAGTAAAGCAGATAGAAGAATTTGCACAAGAGCTAAACAAAGAAAAGGCTGATCAAAAGAAAAGGTTAAGAAAACAATATCTAGCCTACATCATGAAAGAGAAATTTTATCCTGCTGAAGAACAACAGTTCGAAGAATGGCCATTAGTTGCTCTAAAGCATGAGGCAGAAAGGATTGGAAGAATCAAGAATGATCCTACAAAGAAGAAGAATGCTCCAAACTAGAGCAAATTCAAAAAGCTCATTGCTGACCTCACTGCTGAGTACAAAAGAAAGAAAAAGGAGCTGGTGGATGCTACAATGGATGCTGCTGAAGCCATATCAAAATGGTCAAAACAGCAGACTGATGAAGCCTATGAAAGGCTAAAGAAAACAAAGATAACTGTTTCAAGTGCTTCAAAGAAACGTGAACAAATGATGAAGCTTGAACAGCAGATTGAAAACCTCAGAACATTTTTTAAATCAGTAGACAAACCTATTTTTGTGTTAAACCAAGAAGAAGGTAAACAGCTGACTGAAGAAGAGGTCAAAGAAAAGGAAGCAGAGTATTTCAAGGACACCATCATGAAAATGGGTCTAAAAGAAGATAGCTCAACAAAGCTTCAAAACCTTTTTAGGAAGGTATTAAACAAACCTGCATCACTAAACACTTCAACAGACATGTCAGAGATTGAAAGGCAAGAGCAAATTGAAAAAGAAACTGCAGAAGACATAGCTGCAGCAAACAAAGTCATTGAACAAGCCTTCAAAAGAATGTCTGAAAGTCTGCAAGTGTTCACAAGGCCAACATCTCCTAACTCATCAAAGAATAAATCTCTCCCAAGAAACCCATTTGGTTTAAAAATACTAAAGTGGATATCTGATCAAAAGACCCACGTATTGACTCTGGTCAGAACCAATGGTGAAGTGAAGTACATATCAAGGAAAGAAGCACTAGGCCTTAGTGTTGAAGATTTGCAGGATCTCCTTGAACTTACACTGTGTAGGGATGAAGATGATCTAAGTTCCAAGGAATTTGAAGCTGAATTTAAAAGACAAGCTAAAGAACTTTTGGTGAGAAATAAAGGTCCTGAATAATGAAGGGTTTTGGCATTATCTGTTCCAGGGGGAGATTGTTGGGATTGAACCCTACCAGAGGAACAGATAATGTAAAGCCAAAACCGGATCACATCAGAGGACTTCAATAAGCAGCAGTTTACACTTTGCTTTCCCCTTGACAGTGGTATTCTAACAGCTGATGGATCTTAAGTACTGCTCACTATAACCACTGATGAACCAAACACTGATGAGATCCTAAAGACTGCTGAAGACAAACACTGTTGCTCTATCTACTGCTGTTTCCTAAGTACTGCTGAAGACACAAGCACGAGCCACTCAAAGACTGATCACCTTTGAAGAAAGCACTGAAGTTCAACATCAGTGCTCAGGCTACAACAGTGGAACGTGAAGCAGTTGTTATCTCTTGTTTTGTAGTGTACTGATAATCAGATGTTGCATATCAGTAGTTTGTTTAGAACAGTGTATATAGGTTGTTAGTTTGTTAGATGTCACTATCATGGTGACGTCAGCTGAGATGCTTCAGTGGTTTGGTTTGCCTATAAATGGAGCAGTACCCTGTACTGTTACTGTGACACCTGTGTCACCACGAACACCAAACAAATGCCAAACCTATGAAACATTGTGTTTCATACCTGGGATTTGTATAAATATGTGTATCCTTTGCACATATCAATTCTTGTTCAATTCCGAGCTTTAAATCGCTTTCTGGAAAGTTATATGCGCACTGGTGCGTAGACGTAATCAGTTTTAGCGCAACAAACACTCTGGAATAGTGAAATAGGCTTAACATACCTTAAATGACCTTTACATAACTTAGAAATAAGTTTTGGAAGGTTTGGTATGGCGAAAACAAGTTTATTCGATCGCAGGGACTATTTGCGTCAAACTGCGAAACTATACCGATTCGTAAGGTAACGAATAGTCCGGAACTTGATCATAAGCTAAACATACCATATATAACCTAAACATAGCTTAGAAATAAGCTTTGATAGGTTCGGTGTGCGAAAACATGCTTATATGATCTTTCAGGGACTAAAAGTGTCAAAAACGACGTAAGTTTGCATTTTCGCGCATATCTTACGTTCTGGACACATCTGGACATCCAAAATTTTTGTACACACTAAAATATTTTTATTTTTGTAATCGCCATGCAAAAATTCCATTCGTCGCTTAATTTGGATCGATTTTGCGTTCGTTACGACTTCCGTCGTAATTAACCGAACAACGCGATCGTACGACCAAACGAACCGACATCCGAAATATTTTTGAGCATGTTTTGAGTCCCCTATGCTTTAACTTCATTTTAGAGCCTTGAAATGAGGTTAACGGGGTTTAAACGCATCGAAAAAGGCTTTAAACACGTGCAGGGACCATTTCTGTCATTTTTGAAACTTTGCTGAATCTGATACATGGTAGCGTAGCGCGAGCACCTCCTTCCTATGCCGTAGCGCTACGCGAGCATCATATCTGGGCAGAAAGTCTGTTTTCAGCAACAGTTTGTAAATTCAGGGGCTGTTTTGGTAAATTCTTGGTGTGTTGAGCAAGTTATGTGCTCTCCAAGTAATACCAGCTGTCCCTAACACATGTATGGTTGTGATTCATTGCTTAATGGCTAATCAAACCACTTGTAATGATCTTGTTCATCATCAACAACTATAAATAGCTTGGCCAACTTCCTCATTCTTTGCTCATTTCCTTCTCTTCACCTCTCTAATCTGATTTGGGAGCTTTCTAATCTGCTTGGAACTTTATTCTTTGTAGAAAAGATAGCTACGATCCTTTGTAAGTCTTCTTTCATGCTTGTTCTTTATGTTTAAGCAGAAAGTCAAACAGTTTGGCCAACAGTTTGACTTTCGGTTTTGACCATCAATTGGTCAAGTCAAAGTTCAATTGAACTTTGAAACGTGATTGTAATCACGATAGTTATAATCCTTCGTGATTATAGCCGCTGATTACCACGTTAACTAGTTGTAGTGTCGAGTCAAAGTTTCGGTCAAAATGCGTTTTAGCACGCATTTTGCAACGGAACTACTTTAGGGTATCAAAACGCTTTGTTTTGATACCAAATCAGTAGGTTAGACATGTTTTGACATGTTTAACTCGACACTATTAGTTTAGTGCTTGTTTAGGGTCGTAAGGTAAGCGGTCTAAACAACCGCTTAGACTTTCGAACCCGACCCGTTTGGTCGATCTTTAGGATCCGACCAAGCTTAGTTAGTGATCATAGTTTCATAGGGAATAACCACTGAGGTTATACCATATGATCACATAGGATTGGTTAGTCGTATGCTAGTTAGCTTGTATGCCCATAGGAAATGACCAAAATGCCCTTTTGAAGCTAAAATCCGTATTTTGACTATGTGAACATATTTTTGACATATAATCTGAATTAGTAACATGTTTAGGGATAATTGGGCATGTAAGACTTGACATAGCACATAGTTAACCATCCGAACCTAGTTTTACGCAAACGACGCATTATAGTGGCTTATGTTACCATAATGTGTCGAAATGGGTCAAAAGCACTTAGGTAGGCCTTCCAATCAGAATGTTAGGTCTATTAAATCATGCCATATGAGTTGCAATACTCATTTGATTTATAGAACTTCATTCTATCCTATCTTCCGATTTAGGATCCGATTGTTTAACATAGTGATCCATACTAGGTGCCACTTGATTCCTTGATTTCCCGAGCTTTGTTAGGACACTTAATCAAGGATACTTGCAATCTCAAGTGAGTACATAGTCCCCCTTTTACTGTTTTCAATTGTTTTGGGGTGAAACATATATGCCTATCTGTTATTTTCCTGATTTTAAACTATATGATTACACATGCTTAATACATATTCTTTTGACAAATTAAACGATTTCCTATGGTTTAAAAACTGAATTTCCAAAAAACTTATAAAACTAAATTGTTGGATTGTACCTATTTTTATACATTCACCCAGCCGATTGGTAGTATGATATAGCGCTATAGGACTAGACACCCCATTCCTGTTGTATGGAATTTCAGAAACCAAATTTTAACCAAATAGAAATTGCCTTCATGGTATTTCTATAGTCTCCAAAGTGTAGTTTGATACACTAAGGCTTTGTTGAATACCAAATCACACTCTCTTTGTATATGTTGATATACTACAAAAGTACAGTCTGATGTGCTCTCAAATGTGATATACCAAAGTATATTTTGATATATAAGTACAAAATCCAACATATGTTTTAACATACTTTGTTATTTTAAACTAAAGTATATTTTGATATACTATCCAAAGCATAGTTTGATATGCTACTATTTTCCAAAGTATAGTTTGATATACTACCTACTTTGTTATTTTAAACTAAAGTATATCTTGATATACTATCTAAAGCATAGTTGATATGCTACTTTTAAACCAAAGCATAGTTGATATGCTATTTTCAAACCAAAGTATAATTTGATATACTACCAATACTTTTATTCTTAAACCAAAGTATACTTGAGATATACTACCAAAACTATTATTTTAATTACTAAAGTATATTTTGATATACTATCCATTTAACTATTTCAAAACTAAAGTATACTTTGATATACTATTTATACAAACTTTTCAAAACCAAAGTATATTTTTGTCTATACTATAAACCCGTTTTCCAAAACGACACGTTTTCAGAAACAAAACTTTTACATTAGATTCATGGCTATTTTGAAAACATAAAACCTTTTCTCGTATTATCTAAAGCCATGAATCTAATACACAAAATCCTATGTTACTCACAGGCATTTTTATGCTGACGTACCATATTTTCATATATGTTTCAGGTACTGCTATGTGATGATTGTTGATACACGCTACATATAGGATGGACTTGTGCCTTAGCGACTTAAAACTGAGAAACAATTATTTGTTTTATTATAAATTGTACCAAAACATCGAATTCAATAATTCAATAAAACAAAACTATTTAATCCATGGTTGTGAAACAATGATTCTGTTACAACACTCCCCGACGTTTCCGCCACGTTTTGTTGTTTTACGTGGTCGGGGTGTGACAGAAAAGTTGGTATCAGAGCCAATGGTTATAGGGAATTAGGTTATTAGTAATGCTTTGACCTAGACTATAACCTTCCTAGGACCCTAACACAAGTTATCTTGTGTTTAGTCTTAAAACAATACACTTCACCTATCCTTAGGTGATAACCACAACGAGAACACAATAACGAATCCGCTTCGAAAATTAATCATCTATCCTTGGATGATTGATTACTAGGCTTTGAACCCTTTGTTATAAGGTTTTGAACCCTTCCAGTTTGATTCATCTTTAGCTTTGTGCCTTTTGAGTTTTCAAAATCCCGTCAAAGTTTGGGTCTAAATAATGTGAACACGTGCAAACTGGAAGAGTGAATGCCTGTACCATGAGTTTTCTGTCTAAGGCTAGAGTGTTCGTACAAATCCGCAGTATCGGACCAGTCACTCTTACCTGGGAACTCTTGGGGTGAGTGTTCACTTATAGGCGAGCATGTCTTCAGTGATACATTATATTGACCTATTTACTTTGATTTGTCACAGTGTCGTTTGTTTGTTTTAAGTAACAAACGAATGATCACAATCCTTATGCCTTGTCGATATTCTTAACATCTAGTTTTGAATATCTAATGACATTTCACTCGTTTTCCCTCATGTTTCTCTGCCCTTTTAGAATATGCCTCCTCGACGTGATCAAGCTCAGGATGCCGCCTTGGCAGCCTTAATCGCTCAGCAATTCGCTGCTGTACTCCCGAACCTTATCACCCAGATAAATCAGGCAAACAATAACAATGTTCAGTGCACCTTTAAGACATTCAACTCAGCTAAGCCACTTACATTTACTGGGTCTGAAGGTGTGACAACTCGGACTTTAGACTTGCTTTGATGTAACGTTACGTGCTTGTGAGAACTGAATTATATGAATTAATGAATGTTTTGTTTATGTGTATTATGTGTGCATGTATGTATTGAACCGCACAACACTTGGAAACCCGAATCGCACAACACCCTTGGACCGCACAAGCCTATTGGGCCTTACACTTGCTTGCGGACCATTAGAAGTAGCCGAGTGGGCTCGGCCCACTCCCCTTATGCGCAAGCAAACAAAACACTCCTTAGGGACTTGTTTTCTCATTAGTTGCAAAACACAAACACACACAACCCTACTTCTCTCTCTCGTCTCTCTCTCTCGGCTTGAGTTGAAACCCGACGGCAGGAACATCCACAACTCGGATCACCCTCTCCCCTCTCTAATTCGGTTAGTATGTTTTGATTCATGACCATTCGGATAGTTGTTGATGATAATATTCTGTAACCGGTTAGTGATAAAGTGTGATGATAAATTGTTAATGATAAAGTGTTTGAAATCGGCTCATGTATGTTTATAAGATGATGATTGATTTGATGATAATTGATTGGGTTTTGTTAATCGGCTACCATGTTTTATACTCGGATTATTGCATGATATTGGTAGGGTGCATGTAACCGGTTGATTTATGTTAAACCCGAATAATTTACTTAGATCCGTATGAATGTTAGGATGGTTATTCTTGAATATGATATGAACAGGTTGAATGTGTTTGATTTTGGAATAATTGTGATTTGATCTGTTTCCGAAACTGCCAAGGATGTTTGCTAGAATCACGGAATAATTGTTGCATGAATTATGGAAACCGGTTACACACGTGGTTGCGACATAGATTGCGAGTCGAAACCTCACGATCTCGACTCGAGACCACAACAGCACAAGCCGAAAACATGGTTGCGAGTCCCATTGCGACTCGTAACCGGACCATGACGAGCCGAGACCACCTGTTGCGACTCGTAACCAGCTGTTGCGACTCGTAACCCCTTTGTTGCGACTCGAGATCACTGGTTGCGACTCGAGACCATATGCACGTGCACACACTATTGGGTTATGGACTGTTTTGTTATTGGGCTGTTATGTGCTGATTGTTGGACCGAGTGTTTTATACTTGAACTGTTTAGATTGGGCCTTGTTATTCGGGCCGAGTACATTGGGCTTATATATATATCCTGAAACGCACAAGAATGTTAATGTTGTCTGTTACGTGCACACGTGTTTGCTATGATGTTTATGCGTATTGTTTGGAGTCAAAACCTGACTTGTATAAAAACCGTGATAGGACGTGGTTGACCATTTACTTGCTACCTGTACTCTTTGTGTATCTGCCGAGCAAACCAAGGTGAGTTCACACAGCCAAGGCATGGGATTCCCGGGTTGGGAATTGGGTTGGAAATGTCGATATGGAATGATTACTCGTACTTACGCATTCACTAGACTATAGACCATCGTCCTCAGGATAGTCAGGACACGTTACGTAAAGCCTACGTAACCCAGTAATTACCATTTGTCTCCCGGGCCGGGAGGACACGTTACGTAAAGCCTACGTAACCCAATACCATCTACTGTCTTCCGGGTCGGAAGGACACGCTGCGTAAAGCCTACGTAGCCCCCACGCGTACCATTGTCCTCGGGGAAGGGCACGTCACGTAAAGCCTACGTGACCCAGTACGTATTCCTGTTCTCGGTTTAAGAAGAACACATGGTTGCACTAGTCTAGTAAGTACCATAATGGGAATCCCCCATTGTTCAGGATAATGGTGAGAATCCCTCACCAATAGTATATACATGTATGGGAAGCCCCCACTAGATGAACTTACGCATTACTGTTATGAACTTACTTTCTGTGAACTCGCTCAACTAGTTTGTTGAATTATTTGCTGCATGCCTTGCAGGACCTTAGGTACATTATGGAGCTTGCACAAGGAGGAGCAGGTCGTTGTGGGATACGGATCATGAACAATATCTGAACTTATAACTATTTTGAGATTACATTACTATGCTTCCGCTACTTAAACAATGTTTGGTTTTGAAACATCAATCATGTCATGATGAACCACCTTAACTACTTTTATTATTATTAAATGCTATGTTCGATATGATTGATGGCTTGATCCTGGTCAGTCACGCTCCCAAGCGGTGGTACTCCGCGAAGTGGGATTTTGGGGGTGTGACAGATTGGTATCAGAGCCATTGGTTATAGAGAACTAGGTTTTAATATGGGAAAACGTTTTATTAAAACCAGACTATAACCAGAACAGTGCTCTCAACGATCCACAACGACGCTTCGCTCCACGTGCAAGACTCGACATCCTAGGTAATAAGGTTTATGTTTATTGTCTGTTTGCTAGAACTGCTTAGAACTTTGCTCGCATTACGTTTAGATACACATGATACTATAGCATGAGAATCCCTACGTGCTTACACTTTTCTGTCATCGCCCTACTCGCGAACCACTCTCATTTACGTTACTTTTTACTATGAAGATCATGTCTGGAAGAATTAACATGACACAAGCCCAGCTAGAGGCTCTCGTCCAAGCTCAAGTTGCTGCGGCACTTGCAGCTGCTCAAGCAGGTAGTATATCCTGTAGTCATAACTTACGCTAGGATCTTTAGATCCTACACTCCTAAACTAGCCCTTGTATTTAAACTTTGCCCTATTCGTACACAATAGGTCAACCAGCGCAGCAAGTTTGCACCTTTAAGAACTTCATGGACTGTCGTCCAAGTACCTTCAGCGGCACAGAGGGGGCAGTAGGACTCCTCCACTGGTTTGAAAAGCTAGAGTCAGTATTCGAAATGTGCGAGTGCCCTGAGGCTCGCAAGGTCAAGTATGCCACCGGCACGTTGGAAGGAATCGCGCTAACCTGGTGGAATGCGCAGGTGCAAATTCTGGGGTTGGCAGCTGCTAACGCCACCCCATGGAACGATTTCAAGGAACTCATCAAGCGTGAGTATTGCACGCGTGAAGACATTCACAAGCTGGAAGACGAGCTGTATAATCTGAAAATGGTTGGATCAGAGATCGAAGCGTATACTAAGCGGTCGAATGAGCTGGCCGTTCTGTGTCCAACTATGGTGGACCCTCCATACAAGCGCATTGAGATGTATCTCAAGGGGTTGGCACCAGAAATCCAGAGCCATGTTACCTCGGCTAATCTCGATAACATCCAGGATATTCAACGCCTCGCTCATCGCATCACCGACCAGGCAGTGGATCAGAATAAACTGCCTAAGCGTGTCAACGCTACTGCTACAGTCACTCCTTCAGCTACTCCTGCTACTACTAGCGACAGCAAAAGGAAGTGGGATGGAGATTCTAGTAAAGGTTCAGCATCCGTTCAGTCTCAAGCTCAGCAACAGAAGACTGACCACTACCAGAGTCCTGGTCAGCAATCCTCTGGTGGTCATAGACGGGGAAGATATCAGGGTTTTCACCCCAAGTGTCACAATTGCAACAGGCACCATAGCGGCCCATGCAGCAAGGGTCGTTGCCAAAGGTGTCTCAAGATGGGGCACGAGGCTAAAGACTGTAGGAGCCCTCGTCCTGCAAATCAGAACCAGCAACCACAACAACCAGCTCCACAGAACCAGCAGCAGCAGCAGCAGCCACAGCGTGGAAACCGGGGATGTTTCCAGTGTGGGGCTGAAGGTCATTTCAAACGCGACTGCCCTCAGTTGAACCAGAATCGCAACAACAATAACCAGGGCAACGGGAACAACAACGGTGGGAACAAAAACAATAATGGCAACGAGGCTAGGGGACGCGCTTTTGTGCTAGGTCGAGGTGACGCAGTGAACGATCCCAACGTAGTTATGGGTAAGTTTCTCCTCGACAATATTTACGTTACTGTTTTATTTGATTCGGGTGCGGATACAAGCTATATGTCTGTGAAAACGTGTCAACTGCTAAAACATGCACCAACACTTCTACCCACCAAACATGTAATAGAGTTAGCTAACGGTAAAAGTCTAGAAGCCACGCACGTAGTTCAGGGTTGTAATCTTATCCTAGCTGGTCAAGCTTTCTCGATCGATCTCATTCCCATAGTTTTGGGTAGTTTCGACGTCGTGATTGGGATGGATTGGTTATCCCAACATCAGGCAGAAATTCTATGCAGTGAGAAGATCATTCGTATTCCATGTTCTGGTCAAGAACCTCTCAAAGTCCAAGGCGACAAGAGTGGTGCTGTGGTTGGCATCATCTCTTTCTTGAAGGCTCAGAAATGCTTACGAAAGGGGCACACTGCCATTCTGGCTCTTGTTTCAGACGCATCAGCAAGAGAAAAGAAATTGGAGGATATTCCAATTGTACGTGACTACCCTCAGGTGTTTCCTGAAGACTTACCTGGATTACCGCCTCATCGACAGGTCGAATTTCAAATCGAGCTCGCTCCAGGAGCAGCACCCATAGCTCGCGCACCATACCGTCTAGCTCCATCAGAATTGGAAGAATTGTCAAAGCAGCTACAAGAGCTCTTGGAAAAGGGTTTCATTCGTCCAAGCTCTTCGCCTTGGGGAGCTCCGGTACTTTTCGTGAAAAAGAAAGACGGTACGTTCAGGATGTGCATAGACTACCGTGAACTCAACAAGGTGACGGTGAAGAACCGTTATCCTCTTCCGCGCATCGACGACTTATTCGACCAGTTGCAAGGGTCGTGCTACTATTCCAAGATAGACTTGAGGTCAGGGTACCATCAGCTGAGAGTCCGGGATGAGGACGTCTCCAAGACAGCCTTCAGAACTCGTTATGGTCACTACGAGTTTCTTGTCATGCCGTTCGGGTTAACGAACGCGCCTGCTGTATTTATGGACCTTATGAACAGGGTGTGCAAACCCTATCTTGACGAGTTTGTCATAGTATTCATCGACGACATTCTGATCTACTCCAAGAGTCAGGAGGAACACGAGCAGCATCTTCGCCTCATTTTAGAACTCCTTCGGAAGGAGCAGCTATACGCTAAGTTCTCGAAATGCGACTTCTGGCTTCGTGAAGTCCATTTCTTAGGCCACGTAGTGAACAAGGATGGGATTCATGTCGATCCATCCAAGGTAGATTCGATTAGAAACTGGCCTGCACCGCGTACACCGACAGAAATACGCCAATTCTTGGGTTTGGCAGGTTATTATCGGCGGTTCATCAAGGACTTTTCAAAGATTGCTCAGCCGCTCATGCTACTAACACAGAAGGGTGTCGTTTATCGCTGGGGAGAGCCCCAGGAGACTGCTTTTCAGTACCTAAAGGATAGACTTTGCAGCGCACCTATTCTTTCATTGCCAGAGGGCACAGATGACTTCGTAGTATATTGTGATGCATCCATCCAGGGTCTTGGATGTGTATTAATGCAGCGCGACAAGGTTATTGCTTACGCCTCTCGTCAACTCAAGGTTCATGAATGGAACTACACGACGCACGATTTAGAGATGGGAACTGTGGTTTTCGCGCTTAAGATATGGCGACACTACCTGTACGGTACCAGGTGCACGATTTACACCGATCACAGGAGTCTCGAGCATATTCTTAAGCAGAAGGATTTGAACATGCGTCAACGACGATGGGTTGAACTACTGAACGATTACGAATGCGCCATCAAGTACCATCCAGGCAAAGCCAATGTTGTGGCTGATGCCCTCAGTCGAAAAGACACACTACCTAAGCGCGTGCGAGCGCTACAGCTTACGATTCAGTCTAGCCTTCCTGCACAAATACGGGCTGCTCAGATAGAAGCACTGAAACCCGAAAACATTAAAGCTGAAGCCTTACGCGGCTCACGACAACAAATGGAACAGAAGGCAGACGGCGCCTACTATGTAACAGGGCGTATTTGGGTCCCACTTTATGGCGGTCTACGCGAACTTGTGATGGATGAAGCTCACAAGTCTCGTTACTCGGTACATCCAGGGTCGGATAAAATGTACCACGACATCAGCACTACTTATTGGTGGCCTAGCATGAAGGCCCACATTGCTACTTACGTCGGCAAGTGCTTGACCTGTGCGAGGGTCAAGGTTGAATATCAGAAACCAGCTGGCCTACTTCAGCAGCCTAAGATACCGCAATGGAAATGGGTAGAAATTTCCATGGATTTTGTTACGGGCTTACCTAGATCCCAGCGTGGGAATGATACTATATGGGTGATCGTGGATCGACTCACCAAGTCTGCACACTTCCTAGCTATAAAGGAAACGGATAAGTTCTCCACCCTCGCAGACGTCTATCTAAAAGAAGTTGTTTCGAGGCACGGGGTGCCCACATCCATCATTTCGGATCGCGATGCACGATTCACGTCAGAGCTATGGCAAGCGATGCACAAATCTTTCGGCTCACGACTAGACATGAGCACAGCATATCATCCTCAGACGGATGGGCAGTCTGAGCGAACGATTCAAACACTTGAAGACATGCTTAGGGCATGCGTTATCGATTTCGGCAACGGCTGGGAAAAGCACCTCCCTTTGGTGGAGTTTTCGTACAATAATAGTTATCACACCAGCATACAAGCCGCTCTGTTCGAGGCATTGTACGGGCGTAAATGCCGGTCACCTCTCTGTTGGGCAGAGGTGGGGGATAGTCAGATTACGGGTCCAGAGATTGTAGTGGACGCCACAGAAAAGATAGCACAGATACGACAACGCATGGCGGCAGCACGCGACCGTCAGAAAGCCTACGCGGACAAGCGTAGAAAGCCTTTGGAATTTCAGGTCGGGGACCGGGTATTATTGAAAGTCTCACCCTGGAAGGGTGTGGTACGTTTTGGCAAACAGGGCAAACTAAATCCGCGATACGTCGGACCATTCGAAATCATAGAAAAGATTGGCAAAGTAGCATACAAGCTAAACCTACCAGCTGAACTCGGGGCAGTTCACAATGTCTTTCATGTGTCGAACCTAAAGAAGTGCCTATCAGATGAAACCCTCATCATTCCTTTTAAGGAACTCACTATCGACGAACGGTTGCAGTTCGTCGAGAAACCAGTAGAAATCACGGACCGGGATATGAAGGTCCTCAAAAACAAGAGAATCCCTCTTGTTCGAGTACGTTGGAACTCCAAACGTGGCCCAGAGTACACCTGGGAACGCGAAGACAGGATGACAGAAAAGTACCCCCAGTTATTCGAAACCAATACAACCACTACTGAGGCTGAAGCTACTACTTCGGAATTTCGGGACGAATTCCAGATCAACGGGGGGAGGATGTGACACCCCAGGAAAACCAGTGAACGATTGAACTTACCTAGCTTCCTCAGTGAGTGCATACCAAATTTCGGGACGAAATTTCCAATTAGTTGGGGATAATGTGACAACTCGGACTTTAGACTTGCTTTGATGTAACGTTACGTGCTTGTGAGAACTGAATTATATGAATTAATGAATGTTTTGTTTATGTGTATTATGTGTGCATGTATGTATTGAACCGCACAACACTTGGAAACCCGAATCGCACAACACCCTTGGACCGCACAAGCCTATTGGGCCTTACACTTGCTTGCGGACCATTAGAAGTAGCCGAGTGGGCTCGGCCCACTCCCCTAATGCGCAAGCAAGCAAAACACTCCTTAGGGACTTGTTTTCTCATTAGTTGCAAAACACAAACACACACAACCCTACTTCTCTCTCTCGTCTCTCTCTCTCGGCTTGAGTTGAAACCCGACGGCAGGAACATCCACAACTCGGATCACCCTCTCCCCTCTCTAATTCGGTTAGTATGTTTTGATTCATGACCATTCGGATAGTTGTTGATGATAATATTCTGTAACCGATTAGTGATAAAGTGTGATGATAAATTGTTAATGATAAAGTGTTTGAAATCGGCTCATGTATGTTTATAAGATGATGATTGATTTGATGATAATTGATTGGGTTTTGTTAATCGGCTACCATGTTTTATACTCGGATTATTGCATGATATTGGTAGGGTGCATGTAACCGGTTGATTTATGTTAAACCCGAATAATTTACTTAGATCCGTATGAATGTTAGGATGGTTATTCTTGAATATGATATGAACAGGTTGAATGTGTTTGATTTTGGAATAATTGTGATTTGATCTGTTTCCGAAACTGCCAAGGATGTTTGCTAGAATCACGGAATAATTGTTGCATGAATATGGAAACCGGTTACACACGTGGTTGCGACATAGATTGCGAGTCGAAACCTCACGATCTCGACTCGAGACCACAACAGCACAAGCCGAAAACATGGTTGCGAGTCCCATTGCGACTCGTAACCGGACCATGACGAGCCGAGACCACCTGTTGCGACTCGTAACCAGCTGTTGCGACTCGTAACCCCTTTGTTGCGACTCGAGATCGCTGGTTGCGACTCGAGACCATATGCACGTGCACACACTATTGGGTTATGGACTGTTTTGTTATTGGGCTGTTATGTGCTGATTGTTGGACCGAGTGTTTTATACTTGAACTGTTTAGATTGGGCCTTGTTATTCGGGCCGAGTACATTGGGCTTATATATATATCCTGAAACGCACAAGAATGTTAATGTTGTCTGTTACGTGCACACGTGTTTGCTATGATGTTTATGCGTATTGTTTGGAGTCAAAACCTGACTTGTATAAAAACCGTGATAGGACGTGGTTGACCATTTACTTGCTACCTGTACTCTTTGTGTATCTGCCGAGCAAACCAAGGTGAGTTCACACAGCCAAGGCATGGGATTCCCGGGTTGGGAATTGGGTTGGAAATGTCGATATGGAATGATTACTCGTACTTACGCATTCACTAGACTATAGACCATCGTCCTCAGGATAGTCAGGACACGTTACGTAAAGCCTACGTAACCCAGTAATTACCATTTGTCTCCCGGGCCGGGAGGACACGTTACGTAAAGCCTACGTAACCCAATACCATCTACTGTCTTCCGGGTCGGAAGGACACGCTATGTAAAGCCTACGTAGCCCCCACGCGTACCATTGTCCTCGGGGAAGGGCACGTCACGTAAAGCCTACGTGACCCAGTACGTATTCCTGTTCTCGGTTTAAGAAGAACACATGGTTGCACTAGTCTAGTAAGTACCATAATGGGAATCCCCCATTGTTCAGGATAATGGTGAGAATCCCTCACCAATAGTATATACATGTATGGGAAGCCCCCACTAGATGAACTTACGCATTACTGTGATGAACTTACTTTCTGTGAACTCGCTCAACTAGTTTGTTGAATTATTTGCTGCATGCCTTGCAGGACCTTAGGTACATTATGGAGCTTGCACAAGGAGGAGCAGGTCGTTGTGGGATACGGATCATGAACAATATCTGAACTTATAACTATTTTGAGATTACATTACTATGCTTCCGCTACTTAAACAATGTTTGGTTTTGAAACATCAATCATGTCATGATGAACCACCTTAACTACTTTTATTATTATTAAATGCTATGTTCGATATGATTGATGGCTTGATCCTGGTCAGTCACGCTCCCAAGCGGTGGTACTCTGCGAAGTGGGATTTTGGGGGTGTGACAGAAGGGGCCACGGGACTCCTACAGTGGTTCGAGAGTCTCGAAAGCACGTTTCGTCATGTACAATGCCCAAACGAGCGAAAAGTTGAGTTTGCGTCGAGTGTATTCCAGAAAAGAGCACTCACATGGTGGAACGGCATAATGAGGGATCGAGGTGCCGATGTAGCAATGGCACAAACCTGGGAAGAGCTTCGGGCTCTAATGATGAAGGAATTCTGTCCTCGTCATGAGCTTAGGGCTTTGGAACGGGAATTTGATGATCTCAAACAAGACAGCGGTGAACATCGAGCATACACTGATCGTTACGAGGAATTGAGTCTGTTATGTCCTACCATGGTTACGCCCTTGGATAAGGCGATTGAAAGATACATCGATGGTCTTCCTGACCCAGTTCAGGATATTGTTACTGGTAGCAACCCTACTACCGTCAGACAAGCCATTGAACTATCTGCTACCCTGACTGAGTCTCAAATCAGGAAGGGTAAGCTTTTCCGAAAAGGCGATCCGAAACCATCTGACAAGTCAGCACCAGAAAAACCAAAGGATAAACAGACCGAGTCCTCTAAGAAGTCGAAGAAGCGTAAGGCTTCACAAAACTTCGCAGTGGTCGCTCAGAATGATCAGGTTGCACCAAATCAACCAGCACAGCCTCGTGCTAGGAAGAACTATGTTGGTACTGCACCCTTGTGCAACAAATGCAACCGTCATCATGTGAATCAGACACCGTGTCAGAAGTGTACCCACTGTGGGCGATTGCGACATTAGGTTGAAACCTGCCGTCATGTTATCCAAAACCAGAATGCTGCAAAACCTGCTGCTGTTCAAGCATAATTTCCACCTGGATCGTGCTATAACTGTGGTGATCTTACTCACTACCGGAACAATTGCCCGAGACTTGTTAATGCAAATCCAGCGCGCGGACGAGCATTTAACATAAACGAGGCAAATGCAAATGACAATGCAGCAGTAAACAATTAGACTATTGTATTTCCTTCGTTTGTTATCTTTTGACATTTGAGACAATTCAGTTATTATAAATAAAATGGTTGTTCCAATTTTATTTCCAAAACTGATACGATTGTGTGTATGTGTCGACATACCCCTACAATATCGACACCAAAGAACCATGTTCTTTTCATAACAAACTTCTCGTGTGATTCCTTTATTCTATGATCATTTGTGATCTCCCCAAAAATCCTAAGTACTAGTTTCTTTTAAGAAACAAAGTACAGGTGCAATTCTTAATCAGATACTTGAAGTACCATTTCAAATCTTTGATTTGATAAAGGTACTATCGTAAGTCCTTAATGGATTCTTTATTTATCCTAATACGAATGTTATAACACGACAGAAACAAATTCCAAATCCTTATAAGATCTTCCTATCTTCATAGTTAGATTCTTGAGGATATTTTAAAGTACTAATTGAAGTCCGTGATTGGATTTCTAGTGTACTTCAAATTCACAAACGAGCTAATAATTAAATTAACGAATACATAATTTGGTGATTTTGTGTTTATGTGTAACTCCAAAGCTCGTTATCTAAGTCCTGGTGGAATCTTCCGTATTTTCATATGTTAGATTCTCAGAAGGATACTCAAAGTACTGTCTGAAATCCTTAAGGGGCTTCTATGCAAATAGTAAGAACCTTGGATTCCAAAGTACTGATTCAAAACGATTATTTGGTTCCGAGTTATAAAGATCCCTTAAATGGTCTATTTAAAGAGATCATACGACGATTTAGATAAGGAGATCATGTGTTGATCTAGTTAAAAAGATCGTTCGTTGATTTAATTAAAAAGATCTTTTGGTGATCTAGTCAAGTCATTTCATGGTTATTCGATTGATTTTACCCTACACATTATGAGATGAACTGTGCGGACTGTGCAAGGAATTACGTAATTATGAATGCATACGTAATTATGGAATTCAGTGCACAGAAACCACAGCAAGTTTTGTCATGTGTTAAGACCTATAGTGATGAGAATAACGAGACGGGAACAATGTAAAAAGGGCATGGTGGATACGCCGCTGGTACTTCCTATATATAAGTGTTCCTTATTACATTGCGAAAGTAGCGTTATTTAAATTACTAGAAGTCCTGGACCTTGACCAATGCCATTCTATTTTGCAATCTCCGACTCTGATTTCGAGCACACACAAGTTTCCTATAATAGTCTTCATAGGAAACATTCTCCTATCTGTTGTTCAAAACCCCATGTTTTTGGTACTACAACAACGACATTTTGGCAGTTAATAGATTCGCTAAGAATCCAAATGTGACCTAGAGTTTTACTTGGGAAACGGAGGATTCATTCGAAAGCGAAACGATCACAGTTGTCTTCACAAGTTTCCTCTAGAATTAAATTTCGGGACGAAATTTCCTAAAGTAGGGGAGACTGTGACACCTGTGTCACCACGAACACCAAACAAATGCCAAACCTATGAAACATTGTGTTTCATACCTGGGATTTGTATAAATATGTGTATCCTTTGCACATATCAATTCTTGTTCAATTCCGAGCTTTAAATCGCTTTCTAGAAAGTTATATGCGCACTGGTGCGTAGACGTAATCAGTTTTAGCGCAACAAACACTCCGGAATAGTGAAATAGGCTTAACATACCTTAAATGACCTTTACATAACTTAGAAATAAGTTTTGGAAGGTTTGGTATGGCGAAAACAAGTTTATTCGATCGCAGGGACTATTTGCGTCAAACTGCGAAACTATACCGATTCGTAAGGTAACGAATAGTCCGGAACTTGATCATAATCTAAACATACCATATATAACCTAAACATAGCTTAGAAATAAGCTTTGATAGGTTCGGTGTGCGAAAACATGCTTATATGATCTTTCAGGGACTAAAAGTGTCAAAAACGACGTAAGTTTGCATTTTCGCGCATATCTTACGTTCTGGACACATCTGGACATCCAAAATTTTTGTACACACTAAAATATTTTTATTTTAGTAATCGCCATGCAAAAATTCCATTCGTCGCTTAATTTGGATCGATTTTGCGTTCGTTAAGACTTCCGTCGTAATTAACCGAACAACGCGATCGTACGACCAAACGAACCGACATCCGAAATATTTTTGAGCATGTTTTGAGTCCCCTATGCTTTAACTTCATTTTAGAGCCTTGAAATGAGGTTAACGGGGTTTAAACGCATCGAAAAAGGCTTTAAACACGTGCAGGGACCATTTCTGTCATTTTTGAAACTTTGCTGAATCTGATACATGGTAGCGTAGCGCGAGCACCTCCTTCCTATGCCGTAGCGCTACGCGAGCATCATATCTGGGTAGAAAGTCTGTTTTCAGCAACAGTTTGTAAATTCAGGGGCTGTTTTGGTAAATTCTTGGTGTGTTGAGCAAGTTATGTGCTCTCCAAGTAATACCAGCTGTCCCTAACACATGTATGGTTGTGATTCATTGCTTAATGGCTAATCAAACCACTTGTAATGATCTTGTTCATCATCAACAACTATAAATAGCTTGGCCAACTTCCTCATTCTTTGCTCATTTCCTTATCTTCACCTCTCTAATCTGATTTGGGAGCTTTCTAATCTGCTTGGAACTTTATTCTTTGTAGAAAAGATAGATAGGATCCTTTGTAAGTCTTCTTTCATGCTTGTTCTTTATGTTTAAGCAGAAAGTCAAACAGTTTGGCCAACAGTTTGACTTTCGGTTTTGACCATCAATTGGTCAAGTCAAAGTTCAATTGAACTTTGAAACGTGATTGTAATCACGATAGTTATAATCCTTCGTGATTATAGCCGCTGATTACCACGTTAACTAGTTGTAGTGTCGAGTCAAAGTTTCGGTCAAAATGCGTTTTAGCACGCATTTTGCAACGGAACTACTTTAGGGTATCAAAACGCTTTGTTTTGATACCAAATCAGTAGGTTAGACATGTTTTGACATGTTTAACTCGACACTATTAGTTTAGTGCTTGTTTAGGGTCGTAAGGTAAGCGGTCTAAACAACCGCTTAGACTTTCGAACCCGACCCGTTTGGTCGATCTTTAGGATCCGACCAAGCTTAGTTAGTGATCATAGTTTCATAGGGAATAACCACTGAGGTTATACCATATGATCACATAGGATTGGTTAGTCGTATGCTAGTTAGCTTGTATGCCCATAGGAAATGACCAAAATGCCCTTTTGAAGCTAAAATCCGTATTTTGACTATGTGAACATATTTTTGACATATAATCTGAATTAGTAACATGTTTAGGGAAAATTGGGCATGTAAGACTTGACATAGCACATAGTTAACCATCCGAACCTAGTTTTACGCAAACGACGCATTATAGTGGCTTATGTTACCATAATGTGTCGAAACGGGTCAAAAGCACTTAGGTAGGCCTTCCAATCAGAATGTTAGGTCTATTAAATCATGCCATATGAGTTGCAATACACATTTGATTTATAGAACTTCATTCTATCCTATCTTCCGATTTAGGATCCGATTGTTTAACATAGTGATCCATACTAGGTGCCACTTGATTCCTTGATTTCCCGAGCTTTGTTAGGACACTTAATCAAGGATACTTGCAATCTCAAGTGAGTACATAGTCCCCCCTTTTACTGTTTTCAATTGTTTTGGGGTGAAACATATATGACTATCTGTTATTTTCCTGATTTTAAACTATATGATTACACATGCTTAATACATATTCTTTTGACAAATTAAACGATTTCCTATGGTTCAAACACTGAATTTCCAAAAAACTTATAAAACTAAATTGTTGGATTGTACCTATTTTTATACATTCACCCAGCCGATTGGTAGTATGATATAGCGCTATAGGACTAGACACCCCATTCCTGTTGTATGGAATGTCAGAAACCAAATTTTAACCAAATAGAAATTGCCTTCGTGGTATTTCTATAGTCTCCAAAGTGTAGTTTGATACACTAAGGCTTTGTTGAATACCAAATCACACTCTCTTTGTATATGTTGATATACTACAAAAGTACAGTCTGATGTGCTCTCAAATGTGATATACCAAAGTATATTTTGATATACTAAGTACAAAATCCAACATATGTTTTAACATACTTTGTTATTTTAAACTAAAGTATATTTTGATATACTATCCAAAGCATAGTTTGATATGCTACTATTTTCCAAAGTATAGTTTGATATACTACCTACTTTGTTATTTTAAACTAAAGTATATCTTGATATACTATCTAAAGCATAGTTGATATGCTACTTTTAATCCAAAGCATAGTTGATATGCTATTTTCAAACCAAAGTATAATTTGATATACTACCAATACTTTTATTCTTAAACCAAAGTATACTTGAGATATACTACCAAAACTATTATTTTAATTACTAAAGTATATTTTGATATACTATCCATTTAACTATTTCAAAACTAAAGTATACTTTGATATACTATTTATACAAACTTTTCAAAACCAAAGTATATTTTTGTCTATACTATAAACCCGTTTTCCAAAACGACACGTTTTCGGAAACAAAACTTTTACATTAGATTCATGGCTAGTTTGAAAACATAAAACCTTTTCTCGTATTATCTAAAGCCATGAATCTAATACACAAAATCCTATGTTACTCACAGGCATTTTTATGCTGACGTACCATATTTTCATATATGTTTCAGGTACTGCTATGTGATGATTGTTGATACACGCTACATATAGGATGGACTTGTGCCTTAGCGACTTAAAACTGAGAAACAATTATTTGTTTTATTATAAATTGTACCAAAACATCGAATTCAATAATTTAATAAAACAAAACTATTTAATCCATGGTTGTGAAACAATGATTCTGTTACAACACTCCCCGACGTTTCCGCCACGTTTTGTTGTTTTACGTGGTCGGGGTGTGACACTTACATTTGATTGACTGAGTAGATTCTTCTTCTCCAGTCCAATCCTCACACCCCCAAAATCCACCTGCGGAGTATCACCGCTTGGGAGCGTGACTGACCAGGATCAAGCCACCAATCATATTGAACATGCATTTAATATTAAATAAAGTAAATGAAAACCATCCATTCAATACAAAAGGTGTTCAAACATTAAATCGTTTCAAAAGTGTTGCGGAAGCATAGTAAATAAACCAGTATCAATAGTTTTAAGTATCACAATAGTAAAGCGGAAGAGCCACGATCCTTGTCCACAACGACCCGCATCTCCAGTGCAAGCTCCAAGTACCTAGCGATCTGCAAGGCATGCAACAGAATGATCAACAAACTAGTTGAGCGAGTTCACATAAAGAGAATGCGTAATAGTAAGTTCATTTGTAATAGGTGGCTCTACTGGGCCGTTTGTATATTTTACTGTGGTGGGTTCCACGTTTTCCTGTGGTGGTGTTCCACGTTTTCCTGTGGTGGGGTTCCACGTTTTCCTGTGGTGGTGTTCCACGTTTTCCTGTGGTGGGGTTCCACGTTTTCCTGTGGTGGTGTTCCACGTTTTCCTGTGGTGGTGTTCCACGTTTTCCTGTGGTGGTGTTCCACGTTTTCCTGTGGTGGTGTTCCACGTTTTCCTGTTAGTTCGCGACCATAGTCTTTACCGACCAGGGTGTGTGCGAAGGCAATTTATCAGTTCGTTCGCGACCATAGTCTTTACCGACCAGGGTGGGTGCGAAGGCAGTTGAGTAGTTCGTAAGCATCAACAGTTTAATCGTTCGTTACAGTATCAAAGTATGCACAATTAATCATCCAACCCATTCCCACCCTGGGAACCCATGCCTTGGCTGTGTGAACTCACCTTGGTTTGCTCGGTATGCTAAGTTATGCGCTCACTAGTAATTAATCACGTCCTACTGTACGCACGTATAACAAATCAGTTCATGTTCACAATGATTCGCATGCAATATAATGTTCACGTACAGTCAGTTTGTACATCGGCGCAACACGTACCATTTCCTAGTTACTCATCAGCTAGTGCACACAATTACAAATGTAAACATTCATCATCAAGCATGGCATGTCAAATAGTTCATGTATACATTCCATCCTTCGAAGGATGTTTATAATTGCTACTATCCTTCGATCCACTGTTAACTTTCGACACATCAGTGATCTTTCGACACTTACAAGTTTTCACAGTTATCTTTCGGACTAGTTGGTATGTTTCGTACCATCAGTCATCTTTCGACCTAAGGTATCTTTCGGTCAACTTAATTATGTTTCGGTCATATCTATCCTTCGGTCAATGCTATGTTTCGACTACAAGCATCTTTCGATCAATCAACAGTTACGTTTTCACAATCAGTTACGTTTTCACAGGAACAGCAACCCTAATCATCTGTACAGCCGTCATCATCATTACCAAAACATCAGAATCATTTAGCACATCTAATCATAACGCAATCATCCAGAAATCATTGTCTAGCATGAACCTAGTTTAAACGTATCACGAAACCGGTTAACGCACATTAACACATCATCAAACCCTATGTGAAATCTATATCGATATTCAATCGTATTCAAAATCATAATATTCAGGCATGTATCAGTTCAGGTTACATCAACAATCAAGAACACACTACACGTGAACACATACGCATATAAACGAACGATCGAATCAAATAGATTTTACTAACCGAAATGAGGGTTTGGTCGCAAGGGTCTCCTGTGGTTACTAGCTTGCCGTCACAGTTTGGAGAGCTCTAGGGTTGGGAATATGATAGAAAATGACAGCCGATACATGCTGATACGTATTTATACGTATTACAGAAATGGGCCAAGCCCATCTGAAAGACTGGGCCGAAGGATCTGGGTTCCAGTCGAAGGATATGGTCTTGGTTCGAAGGATATGTTTCGAGATCCTTCGAACCGGCAGTTGATCCTTCGAATCGAAGGATATCTTTCGGGGTCCTTCGATTGGCATAACATGTTTCGATCTAAACTAAGTGTTTTAATAATATTCTAATAATAACTTTAATACCACAGCAAGTAATCACATATGTGCAACACGACAATTCATTTCATCAAAACACAACGTGTACAATTACAAGTCCATAATCCAAACAACTAAACAGTCAAAGTCAACGCGCATTTAATGCGAAAGTGAAAGTCAGAAACTCGAGTTGTCACATTATCCCCAACTAATTGGAAATTTCGTCCCGAAATTTGGTATGCACTCACTGAGGAAGCTAGGTAAGCTGTATCGTTTACTGGTTTTCCTGGGGTGTCACATCATCCCCCCGTTGATTTGGAATTTCGTCCCGAAATTCAGTAGTAGTAGCTTCAGCCTCAGTAGTGGTTGCATTGGTTCCGAATAACTGGGGGTACTTTTCTGTCATCCTATCTTCGCGTTCCCAGGTGTACACTGGGCCACGTTTGGAGTTCCAACGAACTCGAACAAGAGGGATTCTCTTGTTTTTGAGGACCTTCACATCCCGGTCCGTGATTTCTACTGGTTCCTTGACGAACTGTAACCGCTCGTCGATAGTGGGTTCCTTACAAGGAAAGATAAGGTTTTCATCTGATAGGCACTTCTGTAAGTTCGATACATGAAAGACATTGTGAACTGCCCCGAGTTCAGTTGGTAGATTCAATCTATAGGCTACCCTGCCTATTCGTTCTATGATCTAGAATGGTCCGACATACCGTGAATTTAGTTTGCCCCGTTTGCCAAAACGTACTACACCCTTCCAGGGTGAAACTTTTAGTAAAACCCGGTCCCCGACCCGAAATTTCCAATGGCTTTCTACGCTGGTCCGCGTAGGCTTTCAGACGGTCGCGTGCTGCCGCCATGCGTTGTTGTATCTGTGAAATCTTTTCTGTGGCGTCCACTACAATCTCTGGACCCGTGATTTGACTATCCCCCACCTCTGCCCAACAGAGAGGTGACTGGCATTTACGCCCGTACAATGCCTCGAATGGAGCGGCTTGAATGCTGGTGTGATAACTATTATTGTACGAGAACTCCACCAAAGGGAGGTGCTTTTCCCAGCCGTTGCCGAAATCGATAACATACGCTCGAAGCGTGTCTTCTAGAGTTTGAATAGTTCGCTCAGACTGCCCATCCGTCTGAGGGTGATATACTGTGCTCATGTCTAATTCTGAGCCGAAGGATTTGTGCATCGCTTGCCAAAGCTCTGTCGTGAATCGTGCATCGCGATCCGAAATAATAGAAATGGGCACCCCGTGCCTCGAAACAACTTCCTTGAGGTAGATATCTGCGAGAGTGGAGAACTTATCCGTTTCCTTAATAGCTAAGAAGTGTGCAGACTTGGTGAGTCGATCCACGATCACCCATATTGTGTCGTTCCCACGCTGAGATCTCGGTAGGCCTGTAACAAAGTCCATGGAAATTTCTTCCCATTTCCACTGTGGTATCGTAGACTGTTGAGGTAGGCCAGCTGGTTTCTGATATTTGACCCTGACTCTCGCACAGGTCAAGCATTTTCCAACGTACGTAGCAATGTGGGCCTTCATACTAGGCCACCAATATGCAGTGCTGATGTCGTGGTACATTTTATCCGACCCTGGATGTACCGAGTAACGAGACTTGTGTGCTTCGTCTATTACGAGTTCGCGTAAACCGCCATAGAAAGGGACCCAACTCCGGCCCGTGACATAGTAGGCGCCGTCCGCCTTTTGTTCCATTTGTTGTCGTGAGCCGCGTAAGGCTTCAGCCTTGACGTTTTCGGGCTTCAGGGCTTCTGTCTGAGCAGCTCGTATCTGAGCAGGAAGGCTAGACTGAATCGTAAGCTGTAGCGCTCGCACGCGCCGTGGTAAAGTGTCCTTTCGACTAAGGGCATCCGCCACAACATTGGCTTTGCCTGGATGATACTTGATAGCGCATTCGTAATCGTTAAGTAACTCGACCCATCGTCGTTGACGCATATTCAAATCCTTCTGCTTAAGGATATGCTCGAGACTCCTGTGATCGGTGTAAATCGTGCACCTGGTACCGTACAGGTAGTGTCGCCATATCTTAAGCGCGAAAACAACAGCTCCCAGCTCTAAATCGTGCGTCGTGTAGTTGCGCTCGTGAACCTTGAGTTGACGAGAGGCGTAAGCGATAACCTTGTCGCGCTGCATTAACACACATCCCAGTCCCCGAATGGATGCATCACAATAAACCACGAAGTCGTCTGTGCCCTCTGGCAATGAGAGGATAGGTGCACTGCAAAGTCTATCCTTTAGGTGCTGAAAAGCAGTCTCCTGGGGCTCTCCCCAGCGATAGGTAACACCCTTCTGTGTCAGTAGCGTAAGTGGTTGCGTGATCTTTGAAAAGTCCCTAATAAACCGTCTGTAGTAACCTGCCAGACCCAAGAATTGACGTATTTCTGTCGGTGTACGCGGTGCAGGCCAGTTTCTGATCGAATCTACCTTGGATGGATCGACATGTATCCCATCCTTGTTCACTACGTGGCCTAAGAAGTGGACTTCACGAAGCCAGAAGTCGCATTTTGAAAACTTTGCGTACAGTTGCTCCTTTCGAATAAGTTCCAAGATAAGACGTAAGTGTTGCTCGTGCTCCTCCTGACTCTTGGAGTAGATCAGAATGTCGTCGATAAAGACAATAACGAACTTGTCAAGATAAGGTTTGCGCACCCTGTTCGTAAAGTCCGTAAATACGGCAGGTGTGTTCAATAATATCAACCCATCCATCACATCAAACATAAAATATAGTAGTTAAAATAATTCATAAAACCCAAGACATTTGATGTTCAAACCAAACTTTGTTCGAATAGCGGAAACATAATAATGAAAAACCCAAAAAGAAGTTATAAGTTCAAATATCGTTCATTGCGTCTCCCTGACCAATCATGTACACGCTGCCCCGGCGTCATGGTTTCCATTGCTTCCCCCAACACTTTCCCCGTTGTCATCCCTGTTTCCATGGTCGTGGTTTTGAGTCTGATCCTGGTTTAATTGAGGGCAATCGCGTTTAAAATGACCTTCAGCCCCACACTGGAAACATCCCCCGTTTCCACGCTGTGGCTGCTGCTGTGTGCTCTGTGGAGCTGGTAGTTGCAGTTGCTGGTTCTGTGAAGGTTGAGGCAGTCGTTGTTGTTCTTGGGTTACAGGACGTGAGTTTCGACAATCCTTTGCTTCATGACCAATCTTGAGACACCGCTGGCAACGACCCCTGTTGCACTGGCCACCGTGGTGTCTGTTACATTTGTTGCACCATGGGTGAATTCCTCGATATCTTTTCTGCCCATGACTACTAGAAAACTGCTGTTTGGGGCTCTGGTAGTCATCTATCTCTTGCTGCTGCGTCAGAGGTTGGACCAAAATTAATCCCGTGCTCAGGTTTTCATCCCACTTGCGTTTGTTATCTCTAGAAGCACATGCAGTATCAGTCTTAGCTCGTTTCGGTAGTTTGTTCTGTTCTACAGCCTGGTCTGTGAGACGATGAGCCAATCGAGTGGCTTGCTGGATAGTGCCAAGGTTAGCTGTGGTCATATGATTCTGAATTTCGGGCACCAGACCCTTGAGATACAGTTCGATGCGTTTGGTGGGAGGGTCTACCATAGTAGGACAAAATGTGGCTAATTCATTCGATCTCCTCGTATAAGCTTCAATTTCAGACCCCACCATCTGTAGGTTGAGGAACTCTACCTCTAGTTTGTGGATGTCTTCACGACTACAAAACTCTTCCTTAATCAGTTCCTTGAACTCGTTCCAGGGGGTGGCATTAGCAGCTGCCAGCCCTAACATCTGAACCTGTGCTTTCCACCAGGTAAATGCAGCACCTTCGAGTGCTCCAGCAGCAAACTTTACCCTACGTGACTCAGGGCAATCATGCACCTCGAAGTCAGTTTCGAGTCTCTCGAACCAATGGAGGAGGCCTTCAACCCCCTCAGTTCCGCTGAAGGTACAAAGCTGGCAATCCTTGAGATTTTTGAAGGTGTAAACAGGGGACTGAGCGTGTTGACCTCCCGCTTGTATGGCTGCAAGTGCCGCAGCAATTCGTTCGTTAATGAGAGCCGTCAACTGGGCTTGTGTCATGTTGATATATTCGGCCATGACCTTTATGGCAAATGTAACGTAAGTGAGAATGGTTCGCGAGTAGGGCGATGACAGAAAAGTGTAAGCACATAAGTATTCTCATGCAATGACAAGTTGTGAGCAAAGTAATGTAAGCATACTACGAGCAAAGTTCTATGCAATTCTAGCATGTAGGCAATAAACATAAACCTTATTACCTAGGATGTCGAGTCTTGCACGTGGAGCGAAGCGTCGTTGTGGATCGTTGAGAGCACTGTTCTGGTTATAGTCTGGTTTTAATAAAAACGTTTTCCCATATTAAAACCAAGTTCTCTATAACCAATGGCTCTGATACCAATCTGTCACACCCCCAAAATCCACCTGCGGAGTATCACCGCTTGGGAGCGTGACTGACCAGGATCAAGCCACCAATCATATTGAACATGCATTTAATATTAAATAAAGTAAATGAAAACCATCCATTCAATACAAAAGGTGTTCAAACATTAAATCGTTTCAAAAGTGTTGCGGAAGCATAGTAAATAAACCAGTATCAATAGTTTTAAGTATCACAATAGTAAAGCGGAAGAGCCACGATCCTTGTCCACAACGACCCGCATCTCCAGTGCAAGCTCCAAGTACCTAGCGATCTGCAAGGCATGCAACAGAATGATCAACAAACTAGTTGAGCGAGTTCACATAAAGAGAATGCGTAATAGTAAGTTCATTTGTAATAGGTGGCTCTACTGGGCCGTTTGTATATTTTACTGTGGTGGGTTCCACGTTTTCCTGTGGTGGTGTTCCACGTTTTCCTGTGGTGGGGTTCCACGTTTTCCTGTGGTGGTGTTCCACGTTTTCCTGTGGTGGGGTTCCACGTTTTCCTGTGGTGGTGTTCCACGTTTTCCTGTGGTGGTGTTCCACGTTTTCCTGTGGTGGTGTTCCACGTTTTCCTGTGGTGGTGTTCCACGTTTTCCTGTTAGTTCGCGACCATAGTCTTTACCGACCAGGGTGTGTGCGAAGGCAATTTATCAGTTCGTTCGCGACCATAGTCTTTACCGACCAGGGTGGGTGCGAAGGCAGTTGAGTAGTTCGTAAGCATCAACAGTTTAATCGTTCGTTACAGTATCAAAGTATGCACAATTAATCATCCAACCCATTCCCACCCTGGGAACCCATGCCTTGGCTGTGTGAACTCACCTTGGTTTGCTCGGTATGCTAAGTTATGCGCTCACTAGTAATTAATCACGTCCTACTGTACGCACGTATAACAAATCAGTTCATGTTCACAATGATTCGCATGCAATATAATGTTCACGTACAGTCAGTTTGTACATCGGCGCAACACGTACCATTTCCTAGTTACTCATCAGCTAGTGCACACAATTACAAATGTAAACATTCATCATCAAGCATGGCATGTCAAATAGTTCATGTATACATTCCATCCTTCGAAGGATGTTTATAATTGCTACTATCCTTCGATCCACTGTTAACTTTCGACACATCAGTGATCTTTCGACACTTACAAGTTTTCACAGTTATCTTTCGGACTAGTTGGTATGTTTCGTACCATCAGTCATCTTTCGACCTAAGGTATCTTTCGGTCAACTTAATTATGTTTCGGTCATATCTATCCTTCGGTCAATGCTATGTTTCGACTACAAGCATCTTTCGATCAATCAACAGTTACGTTTTCACAATCAGTTACGTTTTCACAGGAACAGCAACCCTAATCATCTGTACAGCCGTCATCATCATTACCAAAACATCAGAATCATTTAGCACATCTAATCATAACGCAATCATCCAGAAATCATTGTCTAGCATGAACCTAGTTTAAACGTATCACGAAACCGGTTAACGCACATTAACACATCATCAAACCCTATGTGAAATCTATATCGATATTCAATCGTATTCAAAATCATAATATTCAGGCATGTATCAGTTCAGGTTACATCAACAATCAAGAACACACTACACGTGAACACATACGCATATAAACGAACGATCGAATCAAATAGATTTTACTAACCGAAATGAGGGTTTGGTCGCAAGGGTCTCCTGTGGTTACTAGCTTGCCGTCACAGTTTGGAGAGCTCTAGGGTTGGGAATATGATAGAAAATGACAGCCGATACATGCTGATACGTATTTATACGTATTACAGAAATGGGCCAAGCCCATCTGAAAGACTGGGCCGAAGGATCTGGGTTCCAGTCGAAGGATATGGTCTTGGTTCGAAGGATATGTTTCGAGATCCTTCGAACCGGCAGTTGATCCTTCGAATCGAAGGATATCTTTCGGGGTCCTTCGATTGGCATAACATGTTTCGATCTAAACTAAGTGTTTTAATAATATTCTAATAATAACTTTAATACCACAGCAAGTAATCACATATGTGCAACACGACAATTCATTTCATCAAAACACAACGTGTACAATTACAAGTCCATAATCCAAACAACTAAACAGTCAAAGTCAACGCGCATTTAATGCGAAAGTGAAAGTCAGAAACTCGAGTTGTCACACCTTTCATCTTGTGCAACCAACCTTGGAGTATCAGGCTGAGGGGGAGCTTAGTATTGTAAGCATGCTTGTAATCATTTTCTTTGTAATTCAATCATTTGACTTAATGTGAAGCAATTGTTTATCATACTATTCTCTTCTTTGGATTGTGTTTACAAAGTTTGTATTCATTTCCGCTGCACTTTTCACTGTTTAATATTCTCTGAATGTTCAATTTATACAAACAAACACAATCATGAGAGCCTCCGATCCCAACACATATCGTATCCGACACGTCTATTGCTAAGACACTGAATGAGAACATTAAGTAGAAACTTGTAGCGTAACGGCAGATCACCCTTATTGATTTGAGTGCTGAAGATGTCTCATGTACACTTCATTCGTAACAAGCAGCCTCGTGTACACATGATAGGTAGAGAATCTGGAGCATCCGGATGGTCTTGTAGCTGTAAAACCTCGTTCAAGATATCCGGAGAGACTATGACATCCAAATCATTACAAGACCCTTAATAACTTCCTTTCCATCCACTTGCACCACACTTGCTGAATCCTAGAAAGTTTTGATAAGAGACTTGTAGACAGGAGTTGAGAAAGTAACAGCATAATTGATCCGCGACTCCCTTATCCATTTAGTGATATCTTTCAGTTCAGCGAGCTTTTCTTCCAGATCCAGAAAAGCGATTTGGTTACGACGCTTTTCAGACATAGTCTCCTCTTCTGACTTATTTTCCTTCTTAGTCGGTTTCTTGCGTTTTCCTTCTTTCGGTGCCATCTATGATTTTTGTGAGTTTTGAAGGTAAAATGAGGGTTTTGAGAGATGGTGAATGGGTATGGCGAGGGGTATGGCGGTGGAGTGTTTGGAGATGATGAACAGGTTGAAGTTTGAAAAAGTGAATAATAATTGACGTGGGACGCTTTAAATACCGCCTTACCTCGGCGAAACGCACATCTCGACGAAACATATTGTGGGCTTCGACGAAACGGATAAGTTGGGCTGGACTTGGGCCTTAAACTTTAGCCCACGACGAAACGAAATGGGCCATGGGCGTTTCGTCGAGGTTTCGACGAAACGAGTTGTTTCGTCAATTACCAAAACAAGTTTGACCAAGGTTGACCAACTTGAAGCCTTTGACTTTGACCAGCCTTCGTTTTGTCGATACTAATTTGTTTCGTCGACCATACTTCGTTTCGTCGACATCATTTTTCAAAAACACTAAGGCATGAAAATTTTGCACACTGAACAAATTTTGATTAATTGAACACTTTTCCATTTTCTTTGAGTTTTCAAATGCAAGGACGTTTTATGAAGTAGGCTTCAGGCTTCCGGCAGAAAACACCAAGCAACAACTTCGGCTTAATCAAAAACGAACTTTACAAATTACACTAAAAATGAATTAAAGCGCGGTAAACTAAACGAAAAGCTAATTAAAGGAATAAACAACGGTACAAGTGCAAACCTTTTGCGAGTTTCAAGGATAAGGAATCATACCATCTTACGGTCTTAGTCAACATGATTTTGATTTCTGTTTAAAGCTCTGGATAAGTATACTACCTCGATTATCGGTATTGTTGTCCACATAAACTCAAACTGATCAAAGGTAATCACAATTAGGAGATACGATTTACGGTAAGGATTATACTTACAAGTCGATGTGAATCCACTCACGACACATTCCCGTATCAAGGTATGCACGAGAGTTCATCTTACCAGTGAGTATACCATTTATCATCTGTTTGACCGTATAAAAGAATGTAAGAAACTCACTTATTTTGATTGAAAACAAGCCCTATGTGATAGAATCACTTATTGATGAGGAACTTGATGTTCGATGCATGAGGGCACAGGAGCAAGTCCATGAACAGTCAGTACTTTCGTACAGCAGAGAGACGAACTTGACTCCCGGATAAATGTGATATTTTATCATTTATTTGAGGTACATGTGATTGTTGATCACTTATTGAGGTCGAATGCAATATGTACATGTATGTATAGTATCATGGAAGATCTAGACTTCGTCTCCATTATCTTTCGGTAAAAGATACAACCATGATACCCAGATGATAAGCAGCATAAAGACCGAATATCTCAGAACCTCGGCAATCAATCAAACGAAATTTCGGTACTAAGACCATATGCCAATGAATAGTTCCCACCTGACTTGAAGTCTGTTAGGTTTGTATCATCCTGCATATTTTAGTTTGATTGTGAGCCTAACGATACATTGTTAGTAGAGATACTTACCATTTCTCATCAAATTTTTTTGTTTTACATTTTTTAACACGTTGACCGACCACACCAGTGAATATCATCATCTTCCTTTATCCAAGAAACTCATTTTTGATTTTCTATTTTTTTTTAATTTTGAATTTTGAAACGAAAAGACAGAAAGTAAAGACATCTTTTTGGATTTTTGGTTTTTCAAATGTTCTTGTATTTTCTTGAATTTACTCCCCCTAAAATGCTAAAAGGTTACGAAAACGAAAATCTTTTTGACTTTTTAGTGTTTTTAAAGAAAATATTTACAAAAACGATTAGCCAAAGAAGTTTACTCGGGTATCACCTTAATGCCATTGACCAAAAGTAGATAATCAAAAGACAATTTATCAAAAGCTTTTGTAAACAGGTCGGCACGTTGGTAATCGGTGAGGACATGAACCACATCGATTAATCTTTTGTCAAAACAATCACGTTCGAAGTGATATTTAATTTCGATGTGTTTGGTCTTGGAATGTTACACAGAATATCTAGTGATCTGTAAGGCAGCATTGTTATCAACAAAAATAGGAGTAGATAGGAATTCAAAACCGTAGTCGCGCATTTGTTGTTGTATCCACAAGACTTGGGAGCAACAACTGGAGGCAGCAATGTATTCTGCTTCACAAGTTGATGTAGCAACACATGTTTGCTTCTTGCACTGCAATGTAACCAGGCGATTTCCTAAGAATTGACATCTTGCTGTTGTTGATTTGCCATCTATTTTGCAACCACCAAAATCAGAGTCAATATATGCAATCAAGTCAAAGCTATCATCCCTAGGGTACCAAAGACCGGTGTCAGGGTAACCCTTCAAATAGCGAAAAATCCTTTTAACAGCTGACAGATGAGAGGACTTCGGGTTGGCTTGATATCTTGCAAGCAGGCACGTTGCATACATGATGACAGGCCTCGAAGCAGTGAGATACATGAGAGATTCGATCATAGCGCGATAGTATGAGGAGTTGATGCTTTCACCCTTCAAATCCGGAGTAATCCTGTGATTTTGCGGAAGTGAGGTACCAATGGGCGTTGCATCTGACATCTGGAATCGGCTCAAGATGTCACCAACATATTTAGTCTGATGAATGAATATCCCAGACTCTGTTTGTTGAACTTGTAGGCCCAAGAAGAAATTCATCTCCCACATAGCGCTCATTTCGAACTTTTCATGCATAACACGTTCGAATTGCCTGCACATAGAATCATTAGTAGAACCAAAAATTATATCGTGAACGTATACCTGCACCAGCAGAAGATCTCCATCTTGTTCCTTGATAAAGAGTGTGCAATCAATAAGACCTCGTCGAAATCCATTTTCAAGAAGATAATTGGATAAGGTTGCGTACCAAGCCCTAGGTGCTTGATGTAAACCATAAAGAGCTTTGTTGAGCAACCAGACCCGATCAGGATGAAAAGGATATTCAAAACCTGGAGGTTGTTCGACGTTCACCTCTTCTTGAACTATACCGTGAAGAAAAGCACTTTTGTTGTCCATCTGGTAGACTTTGAATCCTTTGAAAGAAGCATAAGCTAGAAAGATCCGAATAGCTTCCAGACGTGCAACAGGTGCATAAACTTCATTGTAGTCAATGCCTTCAATCTGGCGAAATCCTTGAACAACCAATCTCGCCTTGTTACGAATAACTACTCCACGATCGTCCTTCTTGCATTTATAAACCCAGCGTGTGCCAATTTTCTTGTAATTCTCTGGCTTTTCAACAAGCTTCCAAACACCTAGCTTTTGAAATTGCTGCAGTTCGTCCTGCATGGCTTCAACCCAAGTATTATATGTTAAGGCTTCCTTCCAAGATTTTGGTTCTTCTTGTGAAACGTAACACGCAAAGGACCAATCATTCTGAAGACCAAATTCTCTAATGGCTAAATATAAACCAGCATTCTGGTTATTTCTCAGCTGATTACGCGTCTGCACACCGCGTTGGACATCTCCTATAATGTTCTGCTGTGGATGGGTATCGTGAATTCTCATTTCAGGATTTTCAGGAACACGAGCATTAATATCCAAATTGTTAAAATTAAGATCAACCACCAACTCCACACCGGGAATATGTGTAGAAGTGGATGCATTTCCTTCAGTAGTATCTACATTCTGTACATGAGGAGTTTCTAAAGAAGCACCTTGAACAGGGGCAACTGGAGCTGAAGAACCTTCTGCAGCATCATGATATTCATCATCTTCTGATGACTCATTATAATCTGCAGCATCTTCAAATACCTCATTTTGTACCGTATTGTTAACCGAATTAGAACCTTGGGGGTTAACGATAACATGTCTAACCAATGGCGAGCCCGCAGCTTTGTCACTATCGAATATCATTCTAGCAGTTGCAGATTCTTCGTCAAAGGTTGGCTGATTAAAGGAGTCGAATTGTGACAACCCGTACTCTAGACTTATCTTGTGCAACGTTATATGCTCACGTGAACTATGTTACTTGAACGAATACATGATATGTTATGTGTTACACGGTTGTGTGATTTCGTGATTATATTGAATGTTGCATGTTACGTGATTTAATGTGATTGCATATGTTATTACTTGAACGATTAGTGAAACATTTATAAGAACCCACTCGGTCCATATGGTTGGACTCGAGACCATGAGGAAACCCAAGTGGGGGTTTCGGCCCACTTCCCTTCACACGCATATATACACACATTACCTCTAGGGTTTTAGTTTTACACAACTTAGCAATCAAGAACACACACAAACTCTCCCTCTCTTCTTCGCAAACCGAAGGCAGCCAAGGACTTTCCCCCATCGGAGATCATTGTCCACGGATCAATCCTACTCTCCTTTCAATCGGTTAGTGGTTTGTGTTTTCTTGGTTGAATGATGTATGTTGTATGCTTTCGGATTGATTGGTTGTGATGATATTATGTGATAACTAGGGTTCTTGCTGTGATTATTAATGAAGGTTCTTGATGTCATAATATTCATACAATTCGGTTTGCATGATGTTAATCGGACACTATGTTCCTGTTATTGTTTTGATGCGTATATGATTAATCGGTCCAAGTATATGTTAGCCGGCTAGGTTGCATGCTAGTTCAATAATATGATTCATGTTTCGGTTTAGGTCTGTTTGATGATCTGATTACGTGTTCTTGAGGCTGTCATGAATATGTTAATGATGCTAATTTGAAGATGCTATGAAACTGTTATTTTCGGTATTTGATCTGTTTCCGAAACTGCTGAATATGTTTGCTGAAATCACGGATTAGTTGTTATTGTTATTTAAGGAATTCAGGAAAAGCTGTTACACGCATGGTTGCGACTCAGATTGCGAGTCGGGAACCCACAGTCTCGACTCGAGACCACAACGACATCAGCCGCAATCATGGTTGCGAGTCCCGTTGCGACTCGTAACCGGACCATGATGAACCGAGACCAGCCATTGCGACTCGCAACCTACTGTTGCGACTCGTAATCTCCTGATGTGACTCGTAACCCGGTTGCGACTCGAGATCCCCGTTGCGACTCGAGACCGGCTATTACACATACACTGTTTTGGGCCTACTTTGCCACGGGCCCAATCGTACGACTGTTATGCTATTGGACTGCTTACCTGTTGGGCCGACATGCTAGTTGGGTGAATACTATTGGGCCGGGTTATGGTTGGGACGAATACTTAGATTGTTTATCGATACGTGTACGTGTTTACCATGAATCCTTGTATGCTTGCAACGTGGTAACTTATGTGATACATACGTGCGATACTTGAACCGAACCTGACTTACATAATAAACCATGATAGGACGTGGTTGATCATTTACTTGCTACCTGTACTCTTTGTGTATCTGCCGAGCAATCCAAGGTGAGTTCACACAGCCAAGGCATGGGGTTCCCAGGGTGGGAATGGGATTGAATAAACTATACGTACATACTTAGTTAACAGAACATAATGATATGAGTCCTCAGGGTGAGGGTGGTGAATGATAAGATACGGCTAGACTAGTATACCAATTGAACTGATCTTCGCATACACGCCAGGGGTTGGCCGCGATATTATGACTGATCTTCGCACACATGCCTTGGAAAGGTCGCGAACTATATACTAAAACTTCGCACACATGCCAGGGTGGCCGCGATACAAATATACATAGTCTAGAATACTTGAGAACTTTCTTTAATCTTCGCATACATGCCGAAATGGCCCGCGATACGAACCGATACTATACATGAGCAATGAACGAACTAATACGATGCATGATTAGATAAACGAACGCAATGTTTGCTATACTATGCTATTACTGAACTTACTTTCTGTGAACTCGCTCAACTAGTTGTTGACTCGCTGCTGCATGCCTTGCAGGACCTTAGGTACATTATGGAGCTTGCACAGGGAGGAGCAGGTCGTTGTGGGCAAAGGGTCGTGAATGATATTTCAACACTTATGATAAATCATGCATGCTATTGTTTGGGTTACTTAAAATGCTTCCGCTATACTTAACTACTTTATACGTTCAATATGATTGGTGGTTAGGATCCTGGTCAGTCATGCCTCCAAGCGGTGATACTCCGCGTGTGGATTTTGGGGGTGTGACAGATTGGTATCAGAGCCATTGGTTATAGAGAACTAGGTTTTAATGTGGGAAAACGTTTTATTAAAACCAGACTATAACCAGAACAGTGCTCTCAACGATCCACAACGACGCTTCGCTCCACGTGCAAGACTCGACATCTTAGGTAATAAGGTTTATGTTTATTGCCTGTTTGCTAGAACTGCTTAGAACTTTGCTCGCATTACGTTTAGATACACATGCTTTGATTACATGAGAACACCTATATGCCCATACTTTTCTGTCATCGCCCTACTCGCGAGCCACTCTTATTTACATTACTTTTACTATGAAGATCATGTCTGGACGAATCAACATGACTCAAGCCCAGCTAGAGGCTCTCGTTCAAGCTCAAGTTGCTGCGGCAGTTGCAGCAGCTCAAGCAGGTCAACACGCGCAGCAGCCTGTCTGCACTTTCAAGAATTTCATGGACTGTCGTCCAAACTCTTTCAGCGGCACAGAAGGAGCGGTTGGACTCCTCCACTGGTTCGAGAAGCTAGAATCAGTATTCGAGATGTGCGAGTGCCCTGAGGCTCGCAAGGTCAAGTTTGCCACCGGCACCTTGGAGGGAATAGCACTAACTTGGTGGAACGCCCAAGTTCAAATCTTAGGGTTGGCAGCTGCTAACGCCACCCCATGGAACGATTTTAAGGAACTCATCAAGAGGGAGTATTGCACGCGTGAAGACATTCACAAGCTGGAAGACGAGCTGTATAATCTGAAAATGATTGGGTCAGAGATCGAAGCATATACGAAACGGTCAAACGAGCTGGCAGTTCTGTGCCCTACTATGGTGGACCCTCCATACAAGCGCATTGAGTTGTATCTCAAGGGTTTGGCGCCAGAGATTCAGAGCCACGTGACGTCGGCTAACCTCGAAAACATTCAGGAAATTCAACGCCTCGCTCATCGCATCACTGATCAGGCAGTGGATCAGAATAAACTGCCAAAGCGTGTCAACGCTACTGCTACAGTCACTTCAGCTGCTACTTCTGCTACACCCAGCGACAACAAACGGAAATGGGATGGGGATTCCGAACAGTCTCAAGCACAGCAGCGCAGAACGAACGACTACCAGAACCCGGGTCAGCAATCATCTGGCAGTCAGGAGCAGGGTGGATACAGGGGAGTACACCCACTATGTAACAAGTGTAACAAACACCACAGTGGAAGGTGTCGCAAGGAACGTTGCCAGAGATGTCTCAAGATAGGGCATGAAGCCAAAGATTGCAGGAGCTCACGACCTGCAAACCAGAATCAGCAACTTCCACCACCAGTTCCTCAGAACCCACAGCAGCAGCAGCCACAGCGTGGAAATCGGGGATGTTTCCAGTGTGGAGCAGAAGGTCATTACAAGCGCGATTGCCCACAGTTGAACCAGAATCAGAACAACAACAATAACCAGGGCAATGGGAACAACAACAACAACAATGGCAACGAGGCAAGGGGTCGAGCTTTCATGCTAGGACAAGGAGACGCTGTTTGAACTTATAACTCGTTTTGGGATTTCCTATATTATGTCTCTGTTACTCAAACAAAGTTTGGTTTGAACATGAATCGTACTGGGTTTTATAGACTATTTTAATTACTATACTTTATGTTTGATATGATGGATGGCTTGATATTATTTGGACGCTCCTGCCGTATTTAAGGACCTTATGAATAGGGTGTGCAGACCCTACCTAGACAAGTTCGTCATAGTATTCGTGAAGTCCACTTCTTAGGCCACGTAGTGAACAAGGATGGGATCCGTGTCGATCCATCCAAGGTAGACTCAACCAGAAACTGGCCTGCACCACGTACTACAGACGGTTTACCAGGGATTTCTCGAAGATTGCTCAGCCACTTACGCTACTGACACAGAAGGGTGTCACCTATTGCTGGGAGAGCCCCAGGAGACTGCTTTTCAGCGCGACAAGGTTATCGCTTTCGCTACACGTCAACTTAAGATTCATGAACGCAACTACACGACGCACGATTTAGAGCTGGGAGCTGTTGTTTTTGCGCTTAAGATATGGCGACACTACCTGTACGGTACCAGGTGCACCATTTACACCGATCACAGGAGTCTCGAGCATATTCTTAAGCAGGAGGACTTGAACCATGCGTCAACGGCGATGGGTTGAACTACTTCGCGACTGTGAATGCGCCATCAAGTACCATCCAGGCAAGCCAATGTTGTGGCTGATGCCCTCAGTCGAAAGGACACCTTACCAAAGCGCGTGCGAGCGCTACAGCTTACGATTCAGTCTAGCCTTCCAGCACAGATACGAAATGCTCAGGTAGAAGCATTGAAGCCCGAAAACGTCAAGGCTGAAGCCTTACGCGGCTCACGACAGCAAATGGAACAGAAGGCAGACGGCGCTTACTATGTAACGGGCCGGATTTGGGTCCCACTTTATGGCGGTCTACGCGAACTTGTGATGGATGAAGCTCACAAGTCATACCACTCAGTACATCCAGGGTCGGATAGAACGTACTAAGACATCAGCACTACTTATTGGTGGCCTAGTAGGAAGGCCCACATTGCTACATACGTCGGAAAATGCTTGACCTGAGTGAGAGTCAAGGTTGAATACCAGAAACTAACAGGGCCTACTTCAGCAGCTTAAGATACCTCAGTGGAAATGGGAAGAAATTTCCATGGATTTCGTTACAGGCCTACCTCGATCCCAGCATGGGAACGATACCATATGGGTGATCGTGGATCGACTCACCAAGTCTGCACACTTCCTACCGATTAAGGAAACGGACAAGTTCTCCAACTCTCGCAGATGCCTATCTTAAAGAAGATTGTTTCGAGGCACGGGGTGCCCACGTCCATCAATTCGGATCGCGATGCACGATTCACGTCAGAACTTTGGCAAGCAAGGCACAAACCATTCGACTCACGATTAAACATGAGCACAATAGCATACAAGCCGCACCATTCGAGGCATTGTACGGGCGTAGATGTCGGTCACCTCTCTGTTGGGTAGAGGTGGGGGATAGTCAGATCACGGGTCCAGAGATTGTAATGGACGCCACAGAAAAGATTGCACAGATACGACAACGCACGGCGGCAGCACGCGACCGTCAGAAAGCCTACGCGGGCAAGCGTAGAAAGCCATTGGAATTTCAGGTCGGGGACCATTCGAGATCATAGAACGTACAGGCAGGGTAGCCTATAGATTGAACCTATCAGCTGAACTCGGGGCAGTTCACAATGTCTTTCATGTATCGAACTACCGACGAGCGGTTACAGTTCGTCGAGGAACCAGTAGAAATCACGGACCGGGAGGTGAAGGTCCTCAAACACAAGAGAATCCCTCTTGTTCGAGTTCGTTGGAACTCCAAACGTGGCCCAGAGTACACCTGGGAACGCAAAGACAGGATGACAGAAAAGTACCCCCAGTTATTCGAAACCAATGCTACCACTACTGAGGTTGAAGCTACTACTTCGGAATTTCGGGACGAAATTCCAGATCAACGGGGGGAGGATGTGACACCCCAGGAAAAACCAGTGAACGATTGAACTTACCTAGCTTCCTCAGTGAGTGCATACCAAATTTCGGGACGAAATTTCCAATTAGTTGGGGATAATGTGACAACCCGTACTCTAGACTTATCTTGTGCAACGTTATATGCTCACGTGAACTATGTTACTTGAACGAATACATGATATGTTATGTGTTACACGGTTGTGTGATTTCGTGATTATATTGAATGTTGCATGTTACGTGATTTAATGTGATTGCATATGTTATTACTTGAACGATTAGTGAAACATTTATAAGAACCCACTCGGTCCATATGGTTGGACTCGAGACCATGAGGAAACCCAAGTGGGGGTTTCGGCCCACTTCCCTTCACACGCATATATACACACATTACCTCTAGGGTTTTAGTTTTACACAACTTAGCAATCAAGAACACACACAAACTCTCCCTCTCTTCTTCGCAAACCGAAGGCAGCCAAGGACTTTCCCCCATCGGAGATCATTGTCCACGGATCAATCCTACTCTCCTTTCAATCGGTTAGTGGTTTGTGTTTTCTTGGTTGAATGATGTATGTTGTATGCTTTCGGATTGATTGGTTGTGATGATATTATGTGATAACTAGGGTTCTTGCTGTGATTATTAATGAAGGTTCTTGATGTCATAATATTCATACAATTCGGTTTGCATGATGTTAATCGGACACTATGTTCCTGTTATTGTTTTGATGCGTATATGATTAATCGGTCCAAGTATATGTTAGCCGGCTAGGTTGCATGCTAGTTCAATAATATGATTCATGTTTCGGTTTAGGTCTGTTTGATGATCTGATTACGTGTTCTTGAGGCTGTCATGAATATGTTAATGATGCTAATTTGAAGATGCTATGAAACTGTTATTTTCGGTATTTGATCTGTTTCCGAAACTGCTGAATATGTTTGCTGAAATCACGGATTAGTTGTTATTGTTATTTAAGGAATTCAGGAAAAGCTGTTACACGCATGGTTGCGACTCAGATTGCGAGTCGGGAACCCACAGTCTCGACTCGAGACCACAACGACATCAGCCGCAATCATGGTTGCGAGTCCCGTTGCGACTCGTAACCGGACCATGATGAACCGAGACCAGCCATTGCGACTCGCAACCTACTGTTGCGACTCGTAATCTCCTGATGTGACTCGTAACCCGGTTGCGACTCGAGATCCCCGTTGCGACTCGAGACCGGCTATTACACATACACTGTTTTGGGCCTACTTTGCCACGGGCCCAATCGTACGACTGTTATGCTATTGGACTGCTTACCTGTTGGGCCGACATGCTAGTTGGGTGAATACTATTGGGCCGGGTTATGGTTGGGACGAATACTTAGATTGTTTATCGATACGTGTACGTGTTTACCATGAATCCTTGTATGCTTGCAACGTGGTAACTTATGTGATACATACGTGCGATACTTGAACCGAACCTGACTTACATAATAAACCATGATAGGACGTGGTTGATCATTTACTTGCTACCTGTACTCTTTGTGTATCTGCCGAGCAATCCAAGGTGAGTTCACACAGCCAAGGCATGGGGTTCCCAGGGTGGGAATGGGATTGAATAAACTATACGTACATACTTAGTTAACAGAACATAATGATATGAGTCCTCAGGGTGAGGGTGGTGAATGATAAGATACGGCTAGACTAGTATACCAATTGAACTGATCTTCGCATACACGCCAGGGGTTGGCCGCGATATTATGACTGATCTTCGCACACATGCCTTGGAAAGGTCGCGAACTATATACTAAAACTTCGCACACATGCCAGGGTGGCCGCGATACAAATATACATAGTCTAGAATACTTGAGAACTTTCTTTAATCTTCGCATACATGCCGAAATGGCCCGCGATACGAACCGATACTATACATGAGCAATGAACGAACTAATACGATGCATGATTAGATAAACGAACGCAATGTTTGCTATACTATGCTATTACTGAACTTACTTTCTGTGAACTCGCTCAACTAGTTGTTGACTCGCTGCTGCATGCCTTGCAGGACCTTAGGTACATTATGGAGCTTGCACAGGGAGGAGCAGGTCGTTGTGGGCAAAGGGTCGTGAATGATATTTCAACACTTATGATAAATCATGCATGCTATTGTTTGGGTTACTTAAAATGCTTCCGCTATACTTAACTACTTTATACGTTCAATATGATTGGTGGTTAGGATCCTGGTCAGTCATGCCTCCAAGCGGTGATACTCCGCGTGTGGATTTTGGGGGTGTGACACGAATAGCCCATCGTAATCGAACATCCAAGGATCACCCAGAACTCTAACAGGATTTGTGTACCTTTGAACCCTTACTTCACTCCATAGTTCAATCTTTTTGGTTGCCAGATTTCATACGCGAATATTTGGAGTTGCATATCCAAGGAAGAAACCCTCGATAGCTTTCGCGCCAAACTTTCCATCCGACTCAATCATAGTACATGGACTGCCAAAATGTTCTAGGTAAGAAAGATCCGGTTTCCTTTTCTATAGAAGTTCGAAACAAGTTTTGCCATGCCTCTTAACTGTTAGAACTCGGTTTAACGTGTAGCAAGAAGTCGACACAGCCTCCCCCCAGAATTGAACAGGAAGCTCCGACTCTACCAACATCGTTCTTGCAGTTTCGATTATCGTCCGATTCTTCCTCTCCGCGACATCATTTTGTTGTGGAGTGTAGCGAGAACTGTATTCATGAAGAATGCCCTTAGAAGTACAGAACTCATCCATCACACGGTTCTTGAACTCAGTTCCATTGTCACTTCGGATCCTCTTAACTTTCAACATGTAGAGATTTTCCAACATTGTAAGAAGATCCTTGAGGATGCCAGGAGTATCACTCTTGTGTGCCATAAAAGATACCCAAGAAAATCTAGAATAATCATCAGTAACTACCAGACAGTATGTGACATCTGTGCCTCCAAGACCATCGAAAAAATACCAAAACAATGAAATATTCTATTTCATACTTGGAAAATTTTATAAATATGTGTATCGTTTGCACATATCAATTCTCGTTCGATTTCAAGCTCTAAATCGCTTTCTGGAAAGTTATACGCAAACTGGTGTGTAAACGCAGTCAGTTTAATGCGACAAACACTCCAGAATAGTGAAATAGGCTTAACATACCTTAAATAACCTTCACATAACTTAGAAATAAGTTTTGGATGGTTTGGTGTGTCGAAAACAAGTTTGTTCAATCGCAGGGACTATTTGTGTCAAACTGCAAAACTATACCGATTCGTATGGTGTCGAACAGTCCAGAACTTGATCATAAGTTAAACATACCATATATAACCTAATCATAGCTTAGAAACAAGCTTTGAGTGGTTCGGTGTGCGAAAACATGCTTATATGATCTTTCAGGGACTAAAAGTGTCAAAAACGACGTAAGTTTGCATTTTCGCGCATATCTTACGTTCTGGACACATCTGGACATCCAAAATTTTTGTACACACTAAAATATTTTTATTTTAGTGATCGCCATGCAAAAATTCCATTCGTCGCTTAATTTGGATCGGTTTTGCGTTCGTTACGACTTCCGTCGTAATTAACCGAACAACGCAATTTTACGATCAAACGAACCGACATCCGAGATGTTTTTGAGCATGTTTTGAGTCCCCTATACTTTAACTTCATTTTAGAGCCTTGAAATGAGGTTAACGGGGTTTAAACGCATCGAAAAAGGCTTTAAACACGTGCAGGGACCATTTCTGCCATTTTTGAAACTTTGCTGAACCTGATACATGGTAGCGTAGCGCGAGCACCTACTGCCTATGCCGTCGCGCTACGCGAGCATCACATCTGGGCAGAAAGTGTGTTTTCAGCAACAGTTTGTAAATTCAGGGGCCAATCTTGCAATTTCTTTGTGTGGTAACCAAGTTACCACCTCTCCAAGGCTTTGCACCTGCTCCTAACAAATGTATGGTTGTGATTTCATGCTTAATGGCTAAGAAAAACACTTGGAGTGATCTTGTTCTTCATGTCCAACTATAAATACCATGCTCCATCAACTCATTTTTTTGCTCATTCACTCATTCCTCTCTTCACATCTGCTTTGGAGCTCTCTCTCAAGCATTTGGGACTTTGTCTTCTTGTAGAAAAGATAGCAAGGACCTTAAGTGAGCTTCTTTCATTCTTTTTCTTGCTTTTTCCTTATGTAGTGCAGAAAGTCAAACAGTTTGGCCAACAGTTTGACTTTCGGTTTTGACCATCAATTGGTCAAGTCAAAGTTCAATTGAACTTTGACACGTGATTGTAATCACGATAGTTATAATCCTTCGCGATTATAACCGCTGATTACCACGTTATCTAGTTGTAGTGTCGAGTCAAAGTTTCGGTCAAAATGCGTTTTAGCACGCATTTTGCAACGGAACTACTTTAGGGTATCAAAACACTTTGTTTTGATACCAAATCAGTAGGTTAGACATGTTTTGACATGTCTAACTCGACACTATTAGTTTGTGCTTGTTTAGGGTCGTAAGATAAGCGGACTAAACAACCGCTTATACTTCCGAACCCGACCCGTTTGGTCGATCTTTGGATCCGACCAAGCTTAGTTAGTGATCATAATTGCATAGGGGATAACCACTGAGGTTATACCTTATGATCACGTAGGATCGGTTAGTCATTTGCTAGTTAGCTTGTATGCCCATAGGAAATGACCAAAATGCCCTTTTGAAGCTAAAATCCGTAATTTGACTATGTGAACATATTTTTGACTTGTAATCTGATTTAGTAACATGTTTAGGGATAATTGGGCATGTAAGACTTGGCATAGCACATAGATTACCGTCCGAACATAGTTATACGCTAACGACGCCTTATAGTAGCTTATGTTACCATAATGGGTCGAAACCGGTCAAAAGCACTTAGGTAGGCCTTTCAATCAGAATGTAGGGCCTATTAAATCATACCATATGAGTTCAATTACTCATTTGATTTATAGAACCTCATTCTATCCTATCTCCCGATTTAGGTGTCGATTTATTTATTTAGCAATCCGATACTAGGTACCACTTGATTCCTTGATTGCCCGTGCATCGATAGTTCACAAAATCAAGGATACCCTACAATCTCAAGTGAGTACATAGTTCCCCTATTTTACTGTTTTCAATTGTTTTGGGGTGAATCATATGTACAAAACGATTTTCAAGGTTTAAACGATGATTTCAAAAACGATTAAGATGGTTTATACAAAACTAATAACGATTTCAATAAGGTGAACAAGACTTGTTGGTTGTAATTACATAACGAATGACATTCATTAGCTCTGATCAAGCCGACCAGTATTAGGTTATGGTACCATAGGATCTGACAAATCCCGTTATCAGACTACACCCATGGTTATGTGTGGGGGTTATGTAGGTAACGACCGGACCTGATGATTGTTAACTTACCCTTTGGTGGTTTGTTAATACGAAACGAGAAACGAGTTAAACGAGTCACGAAGGTTTGAATGTTGTTAACGAGACGACCAAAAGTATTTTTCACTATTAAAACGAATACGATTTTGGGTCAAGTTAAACGATTTGAAACGAGATACACGATTTGAAACGAGATAAACGAATTAAACGATTGGCTTTGGGTAGTGATTAAATAATGGGATGAGTGTAGTATGATAGAATCATGGTAGATACGCCGCTGGTACTTCTTATATATAAGTGATTCTATCATATTATATTGCGTGTCATTATTTAGTGCACTTGGGAAAACGATTTGAAACGATATCACACAACGAGGTTTTCGAAACGATATAAACCATACGAGTTTTATTAACGAGCTTTTACGAGATGTTTCCAAATTATTTTACTAAAACAAATGTGTTTGGGTTAAGACTCATGGCTACGAGATTTTATAAACTATAACCAATTTGATTTGAGTTGGTTAATTATGTTGCAATACACTTTTCAAAACGAGGTTTGTATTTTTGACTCTTGTAGTCTAACGAGTACTGCAACATATAAACGAGCCATGAATCCAATACTCCCACAAAACCTATGTACTCGCCAGCATTTCTTTGCTGACTTTATTTTTTTACATATGTTTCAGGAGATATTGCTTGATGTTGCTTGCTAGGAAGTTTGCGTCACATAGGACCTGGACGAGGCCTTAGTGATCTAAAAACAGCAATAAACAATATGTAGTTTGTTTGTTTTAAAGACAATGTACATTACATAATAATCCAATAAAACAAAACATTTGGTTACCATGGTTGTGAAACAATAATTCTGTTGCAACACTCCCCGACGTTTCCGCCACAGTTTGTTGTTTTAACGTGGTCAGGGTGTGACACAGTAAGCGTCCCCGAATGTTGTCTTGTGTTTCATAGGTCCAAAAAGGTCCATATGAAGACGTTCGAGAGGCATGCTAACAGTGTTGATTTTCTTCAAATGGTGAGACTTCTTTGTTAGCTTCCCTTTCTGGCACGAAACACAGATATCTTGTAGATGAAAACTTCTCACAGGCACACCATTCACAAGATTGTTTTTCACCAAATGGTTCATTTTCCTCAAGTGAATGTGCCCTATTACTCTGTTCCAAGATATAGACTCCTTCTCTGTGGCCTTTGAGACAAAACATGTGACTTGCACAGATGTCGTAATCGCTTGGCTCATATCAAGAATATAAAGATCATTAACTCTTGGAGCCGATAAGAGAATCCATTCTTGTGGAATTTTGAAACCAGGTTTAAGCACATAACAACTGGCATCATCGAAATGCACGGTGAACTTTTTATCGTAGATTTGCGAAACACTGAGAAGATTATGATTAATTTGACGAACATAATTGATCTTATCGAAACATACAACACCATTGGAGATCATTCCCTCTCCAGTGATGTGTCCGCCTTTGTCTCCAGCAAATGCGACATAGCCTCCTCTAATATTTCTCACATCATATAGAAGCCGTAAGTCGCCAGTCATGTGCCTAGATGCTCCACTATCAACAATCCAATGACTATTAATAGTTCCTCCTGGAACATCCTGCATATATCATCCAATGATCAGTTGAGGATGGGGACCCAAGCCTTAGTGGTCTTGGGTCATCCCTGAGCATCACGAAAATTGATCTTAATTTCTTTATGATTTTCGAAAACTGCAGCTCCCCCTGAACTTTCACCCGATTTAGGTTTCCAAGTTTGTTTTTATTTACCAGATTGAGTTTTGAAAACAGATTTTGAAACTTCTGGTTTGAATGATTGTGAAGAACTTGGTTCCCTTATGACCGTTTTGACTTCAGATTTTAAAGCCTTTTCAACAACTTTGATGTTTTGACCTCGTTGTTTCATTTCTTGTTCCTTAATAGTTCTTTTGTCATGTTTTGGTGAAACGGGACGACGTTGAGGGTGAACCTTTTCAGGTGGTGCTTTCTCAACAAATTTTTCTTTTGGAGTGTTTGAGTAGTTCTTAATGATATGCCCAAACTCCCCACATTTAAAACACGTTCTCCTTTCCACAAACTTAGGAGAATCTGATCGACCAACAGATGTCGAACCCGTAGAACCTGAGGTACTTGCTTTCTCATCACACCCATTTGTATGTTGAGTGTAATTGTTTTTACTGTTACATTTTAAAATCTTGACTTGTTGTATAAAATCGGTGTTTGATTTGTTTTCAAAAGTCTCAAATTTATCCGTACCCTTTGATGCTACAATTTGACATTACTGTTTTTTTCTGATAACGAGCTCCTTTTGTTTCAAATTTTGATTGAGAAACGTTAGGCATTTGAGCTCGCCTTTCTGGTTGTTTACCCTTAGAAGCAATAGGTTGTTGCTTTGTTGGTGATTTTTGATTTCCAAATTGTTTCCTGATTTCAACTTTTGGAATTGGGTCACATTGAGTTACAATGACTCCTGGAATTGTCTTTCCCAAAAACTTGTTTGTATTATCTTCAAAAACTTTATCAATCGAAGATGGATTGACATTTTTAATTGGAAAATCGTGATCTGAGTAGATTTTAGAATCAACAACCAAAGTGTACAACACATTATTACTCTTAATAGTAGACACAGATTTCTTGTCATTCTTGACAGGATCTATCACTTGTTTGACAACTGGTTGAACATCAGGAGTAGGAGGATCACAAAGAATGTGATTCTCAATTGGAATTTCTACTCCTTTTATCATGTCAAGTGATTTATCCTGATCACTTATATCTGATTCTGATTCATCATCAGACGACTCATAGTCCTCAATGATTGGAGGACTTTGTTTCGTAGATGTTGAAGTTTCTGGTTGCTCAGATGATGTTCTTGAAGAACTGTCCGGTTTGAACCCTAGGCCAGTAGTAACTTCCTCATAATCAAGAGGCACACTGGGTTCATACCGAGGCATATCCTCTTCATTAGGCATTAGAGTATAATTGTGTCTCAAAGGGGGCGGACACTTCTTATACCCTATGCCTTTTTTGATTCCTTTCAGTTGTTGAACGTCAATGATGTGATCGAGCACAAATCGGGTGTAACACCCTTCTAATTACTACTCGACTTTAATCAAAATACATATGATTTTATATATAAAGTGCGTCTAAATTAAAACATAAGTCCAAAGAGACCAAACATTAGTCAACTACCGACTAATAAAAAAAAAACATTTCAAACGTGGATGACAACTCATTTACATCATAACCATAGTCTAGACAAAGTTAAGTTTAACGCGGAAGCTTCAAAAGTTCGTGTTCGGTTCTTCAAAAGATGCTTGATCATCGTCCACATACTTGAAATACCTGAAACTGGAGGTTTTAAACAAATTTTAGCATTAGAATTCTTAGAAATATTTCTTAATCGAAACTACGCTTAAAAATGGATTCGATTAGCTGGATATAAAAGAATTTAGACAAAAATGTTTAGAATCTACCGTAACTTACTTACGGTACCACCGTAAGTCACCGTAAGTTACGGTGGTTGCTGGAAAACCCAGATCTGCCGTAAGGCAGTAAAGGACTGCCGTAAGCCTTCTTATGTCTACCGTAAGTTACGGTACCACCGTAACTTACGGTAGTCCCTGTAAGTTCATGATTTGGTTGTTTTGTTTATTTCGGCCAAACCAAATTCTTGGATCTCTCGTTCTATCAAAACAACATGTTAATTTCTCGCATTTTATTATGTCCTTTATTAATTAAGACAAAGGCCAGTTATCTATATTACGAAACATTTGCCACGCATAAATGGATTATTCAACCCGTCCTAACTTTACTCATTTCACTATCATATAACTAGGAAGCTTATGGCACTTTATACCCTACATCCGAGGCTTGTTATCACCCGCATTTCTTTACCGATCTCATGGCTTAATGCTCTTGTGATTGTTATCGCCCTTTTCACTCTCTAAAACACTAGTACAATAATTTACACCATAATTCGACCCGTTTGGTTTGTCGAGTGAATTCCATCACTTTCTAGACTTACCAAAGGGTTCCAATTTCACTATTTCGACATCATACCTATTTCAACTATTTCTTTTGACCCGTTTGGTTTGTCGAGTGAATTCCATCACTTCTTAGACTTACCAAACGCAACTATTTTCGCCATAACAACATTAGACTTATTTACGACTAGGCTTATCTACGTAAATGTATCGAGACGACAAGTTGCGTACCTTTAGAGCACACCCTTCAAACGCGTATCCGCTCCGGCTTGTCCGCTTGACGATCCGGATTCTTTGCCTAAAGAGTTCAATTCACAATCAACTTAGAACTCTTTTCATAATCATCAACGCATAATTCTCTATAATAATCAAATCTGCGTTTTCATCTTATTTTTAACATTTTAATCCCCACTTAGGCCTTTTAACAAACACCTAGCGGGTCAGCTTTTTACATCATCAAAATCAAGTTCATGACTTTTAATAATCATCTAGATCAACTTCAATTAGTCACATTTACACATGTTTTAACTTCCAAATTTCAGAAAGTACCTCATAAAACTCAGATCACACTAGAACAAGAATCATGATCTTAGTGTTTACCAAGTTTCTACAACTTATTAATCACCTACAATGGTGATTATGAACGCTACAAGTATCATGCAAGATTTTGACAAGAATCATCTAGGGTTTATCCCTAAACATCATACTTTTTCTGAAATCACTCTCTATGATCAAATTACACTGGAATAGTCATTCTAAACCCTAGTGTTCATCATTATCTTGTAAAACCCATAACCCACCTTCAATGTGTTCGTGGGATTTCCTGAATTTGGACATGATTTCACATGTAGTTGTCTAGGTTTTACTTCTAGACACCATCTCATCACTAAGCTAACCAAATCACAAACATGCATCATCTAATTCAGATTTCCCAATTTCATGAGAATTTCAAACAGAGAATTAACACCAAATTTTACATACCTTGTAACCCCCTTGTGATGAGGATCACTAATCTATGTTTGGATTTTGATTTGGACTGAGTTTGATCCTTCAATTTGGAGATTTATGCTGAACTAGGGTTTTATTGGAGTTTGGGGTCGCCCCTTCTCTCTGGTCGATCTCCACCAAACACAGATCAAATGTGTTTATGTTTTATTTATTTAGATTTTGTTAATATTAGTTTCATTTTGAACACACTTGGTCCCTAAACTTTCCTTTGGTTTAATTTTAGCGTTTTAACCCATTTGTAGGTTACTACAAGGCTTTCACCTAACTGGGTTATTTTAAATCCTAGTTAGTTAACTAGTTTATTTATTCACTTTATATAAAAGGAATAAAAATTTGCATTTTTTGGGGTGTTACAAGTCAACCCCCCTTAAGAGGGTTTCGTCCCCGAAACCAAAGTACGTACCAAATAACGTAGGGTAGAGACGTCGCATCTCCTCTTCGCACTCCCACGTAGTGTCCGAGCCCTTTCTATGCTCCCTCTTGATCTTAACTTGATCGATTTGTTTGTTTCGCAATTGCTTCTAGAATTCTATCACCACATTTCTTATCCTACAATCTCCCACCACAGCTGTATTTACGGTGGGTTTAATGTGGTGATCTATATGAACCAAATTTTACCTCTCGAATCATTATTTTACGGCAAAAACTCAAATAGTGCCATTTAACTAATATAATACCTCTTTCAGGTTCTATAATTTTTCTAAGTATTTACCTATCATAAAACTCGTTTCCAAACAACCTTTAAAGGTTGTTTGTTCGAATTAGCTAACAAGGGCGTTTTGGTCCTTTTTAGTCTTTCAGTTACTACAAGGTCTTTTGAGAGCATGTTTGACCCATAATTCTTCTTTTGAGTTATGATCTTGTTTGAAAAGTCATTATGCTTTTCGAAACGCCCGACCCTCTTTTAAAACATTCGGTTTACCCAATAAGGTAATCATTAAAAAGTGCATTTTCAATTTGTCATAAAATGATCGAATTACCGATTTAACTCCTTTTTAAACCCTCCACATGGTTTCTTGTCATGCTCCACTATCTTGTTCCGTACGTCTACACGCCGAAACATCATACCTCGTCATTCGGGTATGCAATATTGCCATCATCGGCCCTTTTTGCGTGTTTATACTTCCATATCTAGTCATTTACATTATAACGTGATTACATTCTATATTACTTTTGTGTCCGTGATCACATCACGCCATGTTTAGTTTTACCTTGACCTTAGCCTAAGGCTACACTCATTTTCTTTCGGATTATCTTTCCGACTCTATGACTTCTTATGTGTCCTTGGTGACGGTTTATTTTACTGATGCCGTTATTTGGTTTATGCCTCTATTTCCTTTCAACCCGTTACCGGGTTCGTTATCTTAATGTTTTTAACACCCTGGTTTTATTGGTTTGCGTTTTCCTTCCCATAATCTCTTACAGCCTATCACATTGGTTCAGTAATACTCCGTACTTTCATTATTCAAATTGCGCTTACTTGGAATGTCAAGTATTTTACTTTATTCAGTCCGTCCAGCATTGCAAGAGTCGAACATAACTATCGAAATTTCTGTTTTGTGAAATTTTATCGTCCTTTAGTCCTAACTATTAATCCGAGTCTTTTGACCTTTAATCTGCGTCACCATCTCTTGGCTTACGCATAGATCCGTATTCCTACCCATCTATCTGGTATTTTACCGAAGTCACTATCAAAGCAGCCATTCCGGCATGTATTAAAACTTCGTTTTGATTTATTCCTTAGTGTTAGCGTATTCTGTTTACTTTTATTATTAAGCATTTTGCTTTTTTTTTTTTGATCGTAACACCACCTTTTTGTTGTTAGCGACCCTTAGGTCTGTCTCTTTTTCTAATATTTCAAAAGCCTATTTCTTGAGTTTTATTTGGTAAAACCACTGTTATGGTTATACGGCTTTTGGGGTTTGTTCGTTATTATTCTAATGCTTTCATAAAGTTTATTTTACTAGGCTTTTATATAATCACATTCATCACTACGATCATCTTTCTCCCTCATGAGGATTTGATTAATAATATATTACTTGGATGGTTACCCATACCCAAGTTTCTAAGTTTGCATTTATTGATACTTTATTAATCATAGTGCGAATAATACGTATCATTCATTTAACTTCTTTTTCACGGACGTTCTCGGTCCGAATCTTAATTTCTCATCTTTTAACCATAATCCCATTGAAGCAATAACAGAATTAATTCATTTAATTTTTTAATATTGTTTATCGTTGCATAAAATTTATCTACATCATTTGTTGATGTAAATGACGCTCCTACGCGTTTTATTTAGTTCGACGAAGTCTATAATCTTGTCTTCGTTGTTTATTATTAATGCAATTTCCGGGTTCGAGTGTAATTACACTCCTTCCCAATACAAAATTTATTCACTTCTTTTATTTCCCGGGTTCGAGTGTTCACGCACTCCTTCCCATTATGACACTTGTCTTTCATTGCCTCTCCGGGTTCGAGTGTACATGCACTCCTTCCCATTGCAATATCTATCGAGATTACTTTTACCTCGATGCTCAATGTACAGTCTCCGCACTTCTTATAAAGAGTAGAACTTTTATTATTACCTATTTCTATTTCTCAAAGCATAGGTAATTTCGTTCACGCGAATGTAGGATGTTGAATAAATCGATATAAAACAATTGATTTATTTGCACTCGTAATAATTAAAAATTCATGCTGAAATTTAATTTATAAGAGTATACCTGATGCGACATCAGGTTCAGCTTTGGCCCCTGTGGCTGTTATATAAAACAACTTTGTCCTTGATTTCTGGGCATCAGACTCTGTGTCGGTTGTGTCCTTGGTTCTAAGCCTCTCTGGACATTTAGACTTCTTATGTCTTGGCTTACCACATGTGCCCTTGTGAATTTTTTTACAAAATTTGCACTGATGTAACACGCTTTTTGTAACTCCCTTCTTGGGAGCTTTATTAGACTTGGATTTCTTTACGGAACTTGGATTGATATCCAACACCCTCCTTTCTTCTATCTCTTGTAATATGCTGTCTTTCAATTCAGCCATCATATCGTCCACCACCGGCACGATTGTGGTTTGTAATCTATCAATATAATGTGATAGACTATTTTCTAGAGCCTTTCCGACTGCCTCGGAAATCTTAGCTTTCATTTGTTCGGTCAATTGAGATGTCGCATCATCTCCGGCTACTCCAGACATTTCTTTAACTGAAACATCCATATGGTTAATCAATAATTATTTCATCCTCTTCCATTTTATTATACGGAAATTTATATCACACTTACTTAATCATAAGTAATGTGTTATTCTTTTTCGGTTTGGTAAGTACATGTCTTGCCTTACCTTTCTTACTTAGTGTATTTTCCCAGGTTCGAGCGTATTTATACACCCCTCCCATACACTTTTCACATAATTCATATAGTTTAATCTCAATTTATAAGTAGCTCTTACCGGATGTCTTGAAACTGAAATGTTTACATCAATTATTAAACATCTCATTTTGTAACATAACTTTGTTTGCTTCGGTTTAGCTAAGTTCGTAACTTGCATTGACCGTTCTCATTTAGTGTTCTCATTTAGTGCACTTTCTGGGTTTGAGTGTATTAACGCACTCTTCCCGTGCACATTAATTTCCATCTCTTTCACTTAAATAGGATAAGATTTACTGAAATAAATAATTAATCCTTACCGGACGATCGATCAAGCTTGAACCGAACACTTTGTTGACAACCTTAAGCTCTGATACCAACTTGTAACACCCTTCTAATTACTACTCGACTTTAATCAAAATACATATGATTTTATATATAAAGTGCGTCTAAATTAAAACATAAGTCCAAAGAGACCAAACATTAGTCAACTACCGACTAATAAAAAAAAAACATTTCAAACGTGGATGACAACTCATTTACATCATAACCATAGTCTAGACAAAGTTAAGTTTAACGCGGAAGCTTCAAAAGTTCGTGTTCGGTTCTTCAAAAGATGCTTGATCATCGTCCACATACTTGAAATACCTGAAACTGGAGGTTTTAAACAAATTTTAGCATTAGAATTCTTAGAAATATTTCTTAATTGAAACTACGCTTAAAAACGGATACGATTAGCTGGATATAAAATAATTTAGACAAAAATGTTTAGAATCTACCGTAACTTACGGTACCACCATAAGTTACGGTGGTTGCTGGAAAATCCAGATCTGCCGTAAGGCAGTAAAGGACTGCCGTAAGCCTTCTTATGTCTACCGTAAGTTACGGTACCACCGTAACTTACGGTAGTCCCTGTAAGTTCATGATTTGGTTGTTTTGTTTATTTCGGCCAAACCAAATCCTCGGATCTCTCGTTCTATCAAAACAACATGTTAATTTCTCGCATTTTATTATGTCCTTTATTAATTAAGACAAAGGCCATTTATCTATATTACCAAACATTTGCCACGCATAAATTGATTATTCAACCCGTCCTAACTTTACTCATTTCACTATCATATAACTAGGAAGCTTATGGCACTTTATACCCAACATCCGGGGCTTGTTATCACCCGCATTTCTTTACCGATCTCATGGCTTAATGCTCTTGTGATTGTTATCACCCTTTTCACTCTTTAAAACACTAGTACAATAATTTACACCATAATTCGACCCGTTTGGTTTGTCGAGTGAATTCCATCACTTCCTAGACTTACCAAAGGGTTCCAATTTCACTATTTCGACATCATACCTATTTCAACTATTTCTTTTGACCCGTTTGGTTTGTCGAGTGAATTCCATCACTTCTTAGACTTACCAAACGCAACTATTTTTGCCATAACAACATTAGACTTATTTACGACTAGGCTTATCTACGTAAATGTAACGAGACGACAAGTCGCGTACCTTTAGAGCACACCCTTCAAACGCGTATCCTCTCCGGCTTGTCCGCTTGACGATCCAGATTCTTTGCCTAAAGAGTTCAATTCACAATCAACTTAGAACTCATTTCATAATCATCAACGCATAATTCTCTATAATAATCAAATCTGCGTTTTCATCTGATTTTTAACATTTTAATCCCCACTTAGGCATTTTAACAAACACCTAGCAGGTCAGCTTTTTACATCATCAAAATCAAGTTCATGACTTGTAATAATCATCTAGATCAACTTCAATTAGTCACATTTACTCATGTTTTAACTTCCAAATTTCAGAAAGTACCTCATAAAACTCAGATCACACTAGAACAAGAATCATGATCTTAGTGTTTACCAAGTTTCTACAACTTATTAATCACCTACAATGGTGATTATGAACCCTACAAGTATCATGCAAGATTTTGACAACAATCATATAGGGTTTATCCCTAAACATCATACTTTTTCTGAAATCACTCTCTATGATCAAATTACACTGGAATAGTCATTCTAAACCCTAGTGTTCATCATTATCTTGTAAAACCCATAACCCACCTTCAATGTGTTCATGGGATTTCCTGAATTTGGACAATTTTTCACATGTAGTTGTCTAGGTTTTACTTCTAGACACCATCTCATCACTAAGCTAACCAAATCACAAACATGCATCATCTAATTTCAGATTTCCCAATTTTATGAGAACTTCAAACAGAGAATTAACATCAAATTTTACATACCTTGTAACCCTCTTGTGATGAGGATCACTAATCTATGTTCGGATTTTGATTTGGACTGAGTTTGATCCTTCAATTTGGAGATTTATGCTGAACTAGGGTTTTGTTGGAGCTTGGGGTCGCCCCTGCTCTTTGGTCGATCTCCACCAAACATAGACCAAATGTGTTTGTGTTTTATTTATTTAGATTTTATTAATATAAGTTTCATTTTGAACACACTTGGTCCCTAAACTTTCCTTTGATTCAATTTTAGCGTTTTAACCCATTTGTAGGTTACTACAAGGCTTTCACCTAACTGGGTTATTTTAAATCCTAGTTAGTTAACTAGTTTATTTATTCACTTTATATAAAACGAATAAAAATTTGCATTTTTCGGGGTGTTACATCGGGAGTTAGAACAACTCTCGAACTTGAGCTTGATTGCATCATGCTCGCATTTGGCAATGGCTAGTTCCATTTTGGTTTCCTTAACGATGTTAATGTAATCGTTAATACTAACTTGTTTATGATAAACAACTTTGTTCACTTCAGAAACACTTTTCTTTAAGGTTTCAATTACAGATTTAAATTCCTTTTCGTTTCTAACCAGAGCCATATTTGCCTCTTTGCACTTAGACATTTCAATAACCAAACTTTGATTATGACTATGAAGCTTGTTCAGATTCAAGCTTCAAATCTGCACAAGAATTACAAACACTAGGAGCAGGAGTTTCAAAATTTACCTGACTCATAGAGGCTGAGACATTTGCCATAAAGGCAGTTTGAAAAGAAAAAGATCTGTCTTTAGAGAACAACTTCTCCATTTCTTTAGATGCTACAACAGCCTTCTTGATCAGAACAGAACTGAGAACTGATTTCTGACATTTCAACTCCTCTGCTTCATTTAATAAGTCATCAACATCAGAACTTGTTTCTTCCTTCACATCAGATTCAGAATGATAATCGCCCGAAATAGAACTTTCTTCATCAGAACTCCCGGTATAACCCGAACTGTCGTCACTTTCAGAAAATTCTTCCTTGTGAACGTGCTTGATGTGATTGATGATCTTTGCATAACACGCTGTTCCTCCTCCTTCTTGATCACCTTTCACAAATTGTACAGACCAATTACACCCTTCATCAGCTTGAACAACCAATGCTCTGTTGGTGTTTGAAGGTCCAGACTGGTTCTGGCTCGGATTTGGATTGTTGTTCACCGCTACTCTCCTTCGTTCACGATTGTCTTGATTTGCATTAGAAGTACTCGTCTGATTTCTGAACGGATTCTGATTGCCTTGTTTGGTTGATCGGGTGTACTCAAGTTTGAAGTGACCCTTTTCGCCACGATTGAAACATGTAACCGCATCTTTATCAAACCCGTACTTCGTATCCTTCTTACTTTCCAACGAAGTTCTTCCCGTTCGAGTCATGAAATCCTTTACCCTTCTAACAGCACTTGCAAACGCCCACTTTATATCCATCAACTCCATTTCATCACGGTCGATTTGTTGATAATCTTCATTGGTCATATTGATGTTTCCAATTTGACCTGCAACCAAACCGCAGTAAGCACTGACCATTGTATTAATGAGTTCCATATGCTCCTTTGCTACTTCAATGCTAACATTTGAGAGGTTCGAAGTATCAATTCTGACAGTGTTGGTGTTTTGGGGTGAAGAATTGTTGGTATATTGTCCTTGTTGTTGTTGTGGTTGGGCTTGAGGTTGGGGTATGGATTGTGAAAGATAAGCACTTTGATTGAACTGTGGTTGAGTAGTGGTAACTTGAGGTGGAGGTATTGATTGTGAAAGATAAGCACTTTCATCGAACTATTGAAACGAAGATGAGCTTGTATTGGATACAAACGCCGTTTGAAGCTTGGGTTGCTGAATGGAACTAGAACTAGCTGAAGGACCAAAACCAGGCAAATACATTTCTGTGTTTTGAGGAGGTGCAATTGCAATCCTTTTAGCTTTCCGAATTTCCTCTTCGTTCTTGTGCTCCAACTTCTGAATGAATTCATAGAGACTGACATTGGCTGCATCCAGAGCGCCCGTATGCTTTAGAAGCTCAATGAATGGACTCCACTTAGGAGGTAGAGCATCAGCAAATCGTGCAATCATATCCTGATGAGTTGCATTAACATTATAAGAACTCATTTCACTAATCAAATGATAAAAATGAGAAGTCATATCATTTATGGTTTCATTTTCCAAGAATTGAAATGATTCAAACTTTTTCATCAATAAATCATGGCGTATCTTTCTAGTAGCTGCATTTCCTTCTCCTCTCGCTACTAATGCATCCCATAAATTTTTCGTGGTCTTACAATATCCGAATTGATGATAGATTTCTACCACCTGTGATTGCGTTTAGAAATTTACCAAAGAAATTCAACATATGAAAAAAATTTTATCCCCCCATTTCTTTGGTAAGATCTCTAAATCTTAACATATTCTCTCCACTTCAAAGAAACTGTCGTCAATTTCACAGAACAAATTCTCTCCACTGAGTAGAATTTATCTTCAAATGTTCACCAATTCCCTCCTCTGAGCGGAACTGTCATCAATCTTCACTGAATGTTCTCGGTTGTTCGAAAAATCACGAAAACGACTTTCTTATTTGCATATTCTAGTTGAATAAGAACGTCCCCTAGTACCCCGTAGGATCCGACTTGTATCCCTCCAAAGACTTTGTGAACTCGTAGGACCGCTATTGACATTCTAGGTTCATTCATTCGTTACCAAATGCGAGAATGTGACAATAAACAAAAAGATTTCTTCGTTGCATATTCTAGTTGATAAAGAAATTTCGCCTAGTACCCCGTAGGATCCGACTTGTATCCCTCCAAAGACTTTGTGAACTCGTTAGGACCGGTATTGACATTCCAGGTTCATACGTTCATTTTCAAATGCGAGAATATGACAACAAACAAAATGCTTTCGAACATTTACGAATAACCGATAACAATCATAAACATTGACGTGCGGAAGTGGACATACCGTTCTTGATTTTTTGGCCCATAATAGTGAAGTCACCAAATTTGACGTTTGCATCGGTAACTGAGACTACCCCACATTTAACAAAAATCATGTTTTCATCATCCCAAACTAATCTGGCACGCCCCCGAACTCGTACGAATTTGGCGTTGAAAAATAGAAGCTTGGTACAGATAAAATTCGCGAACACCCGACCCCACGTGCATGGCCCAGAATTTATGCTACGCCAATCACGACCCAATCAAACTTAAATTCATACATGTCACTTTTTAGAGCCCAGTATTAATTAAGGCCCAAACTAGTGACTAAAGAAGCCCAAAATTAATTTAGCCAATCAATTAATTAGCTCCAACATTTGTGGGCCTTTTGATCGGTTCAACAATTCAAAATAAACTTTCATCTTGCATAAGTGAGCCCAATAGAAAAACATTAGATCCATAGCCCAATATCGATTAATAATTTAAAAGTCTGAATAGAAAAACCACTCCCATCACCAAGCCCCAAAAGAAATCCCTTGTGCAGCCTCCACAAACTTCAAGAAGTCTATCTCTCTCTGCGATACATGAAGAACAAACAAGACAAACTTCTTTCTTTCTTGTATCTTCGATACATAGACATCCAATTCCACCTTCAAAGAAAATTTTGCATTTGCCATCATCAATTCTGAGTTCAATGGAAGACTTGATTAATTGCGCAGCTGCCACCCAAACCACTAAAATCAAACATTCAGTTGTCCGATTGATCCATCAAAACCTAGATCCACAACTACACCCCAAACCCTTTATTTCCGATCTATTCACATCACACTTTAACCATCCGTGTTAAAAACCGGTGAAGATGTCGGGATGGATGTGGTTAGCCCGACTGCAGCTCCTTCCGATGTCGATTCTGATGCGAGCGACACCCAAAATGACACGCTAAAGGAGGCGATTGTGCAGAAACTTTGGGATGCTACTGATTCTGGTGGTTGGAGACTGTCCTCTGTTCCAAGATCTGACTGGAACAAACTGCTTCTACCCTCTATTCTCTGATTCTTCATCGGATCTAACGATTCTCCGACCATTATCAGTCATCCTCCTCTTCCTCTTCTGTATGCTGCTGTAATATAAGGACAAGGACGGCGAAACATTGTGCAGATCGACGAAACATCATGAGCCGATGAAACATCATGGTCAGGTGTTTCGTCATGCAAGAGTTTCGTCAAGGCATGAATAGCAGGAGTTTCATCAACATCAAGATATTTAGGAGTTTGGGGGGGGGGGGGTTCGTCGGACCTGATATGAGGAAACCCTAAAGTTTCTTAACAGCCGCCACACCCTCTTCAAGATCACAGCCACTGTTCATTCCCATGACAAAAATCACTTCAAAAGTGATATTTGATGATGAAAACTTGACTTGTTTAGTGTAAAACAGAAAACCTAAACCTTGGGTGTGATCCGTTTCAGCTCAGACCCATCTGTCGGTCTAGATCTGGGTTTTCTTCACGTTTCCACCATGTTTACATCTTGAACAAAAATCACAGATCTAGAGCACATGTGACTTAGCAAACTGTTAGATTTACTAAATCGGGTACCATGGCTCTGATACCAATTGTAGGACAGTGTTTCGGGACCGAAACCGTGATTAGTGTGAGACTAGTTCAAGATGGGAGAGATTAGAGTGATAAACAAACACTTCTTTGTATTAATCGGTAGTAAAACATTACAAATCGGCCCGATTACAAGATAACCGAACTAATACCAAAGGAGTATACATCTGGGGAGAGACCAAGTGGTGATCTCTCCCCAAAACCAAACAACTCATAGTGAACTCTCAAATGAGCTCACCCTTTCTCTAACTCTCTCTCTTGCAAATGAACCAAATGGGTGGTATTTATAGCCACACCCATTTCACTTGCACACACATGGTCAAACACATAACCCTCTCGTTTGACCACTTCAAGCGAGCGGGTCAATACACATTCGTTTGACCGTTTCACTAACTATTACAAATTCAGCGTAAAAAAATGTAATCTACTCGACAAGCATCAGACACAGAATCTGTATCAACATTTTGGAGCATTTTGACTTGTGTAGATCGGTATCTTTCTGACAAAGTTTTGTAAACAACAAGACAGTAGTGAGCTTTTGTAGTTGTAAAGTTAGATCGTTGTTCCAGATTAATGAAACTTTAATTGGATATTACTTTGAGTTCATGATATACTAATTGTTATAAGAGGTGGTTTTGTACACAAATAAAGCTACTTAGTAGCCAGTTATAAAAGTTGAAGGGGATACTTACAACCAGAATTGCATGCTCTTATAGTTTGACTCAACCCTATAATCCTATCTATCAGCAAACATTTCTACCTATTCCACATCCAGTCATGTTTTAAAAAAGGCCATGGCTACACATGTATAAGTCATAACCTTGGTAGACAATACAGTGTCCGTTTAAATGTTTCTACTGCTTGAAACTCTAATTAAATTACCATCGTCAAAGAAAGTGTCCGCCTAATAAACTTGTTGGTGCTCATGGATTAATTACTGTTTTGGGTCCACATAAACTGATGTAGCGTGTAAAACGATATTGAAGATCAAACACGTTGATTCTGCGAATACCCGTGTAGCTCTTCCCCAACCCCCAATATTCAACCCAAAGGGCACAGAATTTGAAGTGAAAAATGAGTTATTCCAAAATTCAAGTATGCCATTTCCAATTATTAGAGAAACATATAAATAGGAACAGAAATTCGAAATGGGCCTAAAAAAGCCAACGGGCCAAACGCAAGCCCAAAAATAAAATGCCCAAAAACACTTCGAAAAACATAAAAACGTAAATAACTAATAGAAATAATCGGTTTCCTTGGGTAAGTTCTATCTCCATTGGTTGGGTTCGGAATAGTGGTAGTGGTTGTGGTGCAATTATCTGATCTAAGTTTGGATCTGCTGCAGTGGTGGCTAGTATATGAAAGTTAGCCAATCGCTTGTTAACTGCTTCCTGGGTCTAGGCATTTACTTCCCTATTGGCTGCTGCTAATGCTCTTTGTTTCTGTAACTTTCTCATTCGCTTTCTCCTTTCGTATGCTCCCTTACTAAACCATCCTCGCTTTTTCGAAGGGAATGGTTCTTCGGATTGTGCCTTAGGGATGAAGATTCCTTCCTCAGTGACAGCAGAATACCCCGAAGGAGTAGGATGTGATGAAGTTCCTTCACATTTGGGAGAACTAGCTAGGTGACGATAGGCGTCAGATGTACCTTGATCACTCATACTGTAAACTAACAGATTGTCAAATAACACAAAACAATAATATACAGATATACACATAATCACAAAGATTATTTCCTAACATATTTGATAAAATTTTGGTGTCAGCAGAACACTTCTATGGCTTAAACCAGTGGTAGTGGCTCTGATACCACTCTCTTTCGCAACCCCCAACTCCTACCCCGGGAGCGGGCGGCCGCGAGGACAGTATAGTGGTATCGGTGTTTATTAATTTGGCAGCGGAAAATACAACAGGACCGTAGTTAGGAAATAGTTTATGAGAGTTAAAACACCACACTTTTATAAATAATAAATACATGGGAAAAACCCAAGTTTCCATTACAAATATGTTTATAGGGATAAATCCCAATTTATTGAAATAAAACTTCTTTCTTGTTTAGGTAACTTTTATAGCCATTTTTCCAAGCCTTCGATGCTCTCCAGCTGGGTTCTATTTGGCTTTCACATTTTGTTACCTGAAACGCGTTTTAAAAAGTTTTATGAGCAAGAAATATTGGCGAGTTCATCTCAGTTTAATCAAAATAGAATTTTATATCTCTACAGTACTGAAAGCGATTACAATGTTTTTATCTACCCAATTACCACCCACGGTACTGTCAATCCTGACTTGTGGTCATGCTGCTACTCACAGTGTAGTAACAAGTAATGTGTACAAAACCCCAACATACCGACAGTAATTGTAGAATACATAGACTCAATCACTGCTAAATATACTTTAAAACCATTGAGGTTTTGTAAAAACAGTTTATATAAAGTGAATGTACTCACAAAAAGATTTACAAAAATAAGATGTACTCACATCGCTATTTTAGATAATACTACTGCTTTCTGGTGACTTCCTGGTTATAATCTATTAAAATAAATAATGCACACGTGTTAGTACAATAACCCAATTTACATTAGCTATACCCCCCCGAGACAGAACTCCAATGACTAAGTCAGGCAGAGCCTCAACATACGTTACAGAGCTCTAGATCAATCGGGCAGAGTAACTAATACGTAACCGGGGGTTATAATACTTACAACGAGGCAGAGCTTTGCTTTTTAGGGGGTATTATACCCAAGATTTTCGAGTTATATATTTGAGAGAGAAAGAGATTTTGAGAGATTGTGAAATGTGGCGCTGCTGCTCAATTTATAGGGTTTTCCGAAGTCCGTCACGCCCCGCGACGCCCTTGGGCTTAGTACCTCGCGGGCCGCGAGGACCCTAGGCTAGGGCCTAGGCTTGGTGACTCACCAGCTAGACTCGACACGGAGGGGGACACGTGGGAGCACCGGGTGCCGCCTAGCGCCATGCTGTCGCGCCCCGCGACAGATCTAAGCTTCATCTGTCGCGGGCATAAGAGAGTTATTATTAAATTAAAGGTTATTCGGGTTCGTTTTTCATATACGGGGTGTATTTTAGGACGTAAGGGGTGTTTTAAGGATTTTAAGAGAGTTTTTATAACCATTGTGAACCTTACGCCTTTTTTACTCTTTGATCGAGGTTCTTAGGTTCTTGGCATTGAAAAACCTTCGTAAACTAAATCACACGTGTATATCTTGACATTTAAGAGATATACAGTCAAGAAAATCAAGAGCAATGGTGATATATATGCGGACTAGACACCAAAAAATAAACACTCAAAAATGGCTACAATTTAAGGAATGTGTTTAGTGACATCATCAGATTCCTAATTGATGGAGAAAGGTCTGGTGGCAAAAAAAAGCTGCTTCCAGGAGGTCGTCAAGTGTTTTCGCTCGACGATTCCATTCATGGGTGGTTGGATTGGCACTTGTTCCTGTAACTCGAATCCTAGCTTGGTATATCCCATTTTAGTTTATGACCCTTACACCTTTTTTACTCTCTCATCGAGGTTCTCGCTATTAAAAAATATTCGTAATCTAAATCACACGTGTATATGTTGACATTTAAGAGATATACAGTCAAGAAAATCAAGAGCCATGGAGATATATATGCGGATTAGATACCAAAAAATAAACACAAAAAAATGGCTACAATTTAAGGAATGTGTTTAGTGACGTCATCTGATTCCTAATTGATGGAGAAAGGTCTGGTGGAAAAAAAGCTGCTTCCAGTAGGTTGACAAGTGTTTTCGCTCGACGATTCCATTTTACGGTGGTTGGTTTGGCCCTTGTTCATGTAACTCGAATCCTAGCCCGGTATATCCCATTTTAGTTTGTGAACCTTACGCCTTTTTTACTTTCTGATCGAGGTTCCCGGCATTGAAAAATCTGGGTAAACTAAATCACACGTGTATCTGTTGACATTTAAGAGATATATAGTCAAGAAAATAAAGAGCAATGGTGATATTTATGCGGATTAGACACCAAAAATAAACACTCAAAAATAGTTACAATTTAAGGAATGTGTTTAGTGACGGCATCAGATTCCTAATTGATGGAGAGAGGTCTCTTGGCAAGAAAATCTGCTTCCAGGAGGTTGTCAAGTGTTTTCGCTTGATAATTCCATTCTTGGGTGCTTGGTTTGGCCCTTGTTCCTGTAACTCAAATCCTAGCCCGATATATCTGATTTTAATTTTACACCATTGTGAACCTTAACCCTTTTTTTATCACACGTGTATATGTTGACAATACAGTGTCCATTTGGATGTTTTTGATGATTGAAACTCCAACTATATATATTACCACCGTCAAAGAAAGTGTCCTGCCTGATAAACTTGTTGGTGCTCATGGATTAATTACTGTTTTGGGTCCACATAAACACATGACAGTGAACGCATAGGCTGGTAATAGAACCTTGAATGAGCTTCAGAAATATAAAACAAAAACAAAATTGATACACAACATTTATCATGATTACTGTGACTGAGGCGGGTAACAAACATTTATCAGCTGGTTCTGGCTCTGGTAACTTGAAAACTAAATAATACAAGAAATGGATAATTTGCGTTTGTTACTCTCAACTGGCTATCTTGAAATGGCGGGAAATCTATCATGTTATATATATTTTTTTAAACTACTCAGTAATGAGTTAGAGCTATAGAAGGATGAATCCGAGATGGTTTTTTAGTACCAAACTGGATAAACCATATCCGCAATAGGTAATTAGGTTGGAAAACACGTTGTCCTACAAGTGTTAATAGTGGACTCCATCATCAAGACAAAAGCATGTGACCTTGGTCCTAATCTTCACAACTTACTGCCATATGAAATCAGGCCCTATAGCTTTTCATGTATGTCTCGTGTTTGGATTTCTCCCAAAGATTGGTATCCACTTATCTTCTATAATACAATTCTGGAAGATATGATACCATGTGCGTTTGTTTTCTTGTTCATATGTCCCAGACTATTAAGTACCTTGGTATGCCTTCTTATATATACCCTTCTACATGCCTAATACAACCACATCTTCCTAGAAATTAATCTACATACTCATTCAGAAAGAAGCGATTCTTTGAATTTTTTTCCTTCCTTCAACAACACTTTACAGTGAACATCCTCTAGCTTCCTTGAAAACATGGCCATCCGTCTGCCTCGTATCATTCAAGCAAGACAAATTCTCAAACGATCCCTCTCTAATGGTGGCAGCACTCCCGCATCTATGGATATCCCCAAAGGCTATTTTGCCATTTATGTTGGGGAACAAGAGAAGAAGCGGTTTGTAGTCCCTGTATCAATATTAAGCGAGCCTAGATTTCAAAAGTTACTGCATCAGTCAGAGCAAGAGTTTGGATACAACCATCCCATGGGCGGGATCACGATATCATGTAGTGAAGACATATTCACCGATCTCGCTTCTCGTTTTGGAGCATTTTGACTTGTGTAGATCTGTATCTTTCTGACAAAGTTTTGTAAACAACAAGACAGTAGTGAGCTTTTGTAGTTGTAAAGTTAGATTGTTGTTCCAGATTAATGAAACTTTAATTGGATATTATTTTGAGTTCATGATATACTAATTGTTATAAGAGGTGGTTTAGTACACAAATAAAGCTACTTAGTAGCCAGTTATAAAAGTTGAAGGGGATACTTACAACCAAAATTGCATGCTCTTATAGATTGACTCAACCCTATAATCCGATCTATCAGCAAACATTTCTACCTATTCCACGTCCAGTCATGTAGACAATACAGTGTCCGTTTGAATGTTTCTGCTGCTTGCAACTCCAATTATATAAATTACCACCGTCAAAGAAAGTGTCCTGCCTAATAAACTTGATGGTGCTCATGGATTAATTACTGTTTTGGGTCCACATAAACACGACAGTGAACGCATAGGCTGGTAATAGAACCTTGAATGAGCTTCGGAAATATAAAACAAAAACAAAATTGATACACAAAAACTTTACCGAAGTTCATAAAGGTTCCATGATACGATTTTAACGCAGGCATTCCATAATTTGTATCGTACTTTTATTGTGATTAGTGTGACTGAGGCGGGTAACAAACATTTATCAGCTGGTTCTGGTTCTGGTAACTTGAAAACTAAATAATACAAGAAATGGATAATTTGCGTTTGTTACTCTCAACTGGCTATCTTGAAATGGTGGGAAATCTATCTTGTTATATATATTTTTTAAACTACTCAGTAATGAGTTAGAGCTATAGAAGGATGAATCCGAGATGGTTTTTTTACTACCAAACTGGATAAACCATATCCGCAATAGGTAATTAGGTTGGAAAACACGTTGTCCTACAAGTGTTAATAGTGGACTCCATCATCAAGACAAAAACATTTGACCTTGGTCCTAATCTTCACAACTTACTGCCATATGAAATCAGGCCCTATAGCTTTTCATGTAAGTCTCGTGTTTGGATTTCTCCCAAAGATTGGTATCCACTTATCTTCTATAATACAATTCTGGAAGATATGATACCATGTGCGTTTGTTTTCTTGTTCATACGTCCCAGACTATTAAGTACCTTGGTATGCCTTCTTATATACCCTTCTACATGCCTAATACAACCACATCTTCCTAGAAATTAATCTACATACTCATTCAGAAAGAGGCGATTCTTTGAATTTTTTTCCTTCCTTCAACAACACTTTACAATGAACATCCTATAGCTTCCTTGAAAACATGGCCATCTGTATGCCTCGTATCATTCAAGCAAGACAAATTCTCAAACGATCCCTCTCTAATGTTGCAGCACTCCAGCATCTATGGATATCCCCAAAGGCTATTTTGCCATTTATGTTGGGGAACAAGAGAAGAAGCGGTTTGTAGTCCCTGTATCAATATTAAGCGAGCCTAGATTTCAAGAGTTACTGCGTCAGTTAGAGCAAGAGTTTGGATACAACCATCCCATGGGCGGGATCACGATACCATGTAGTGAAGCCGTAGTCACCCATCTCGCTTCTCGTTTTGTGTAGGACCGTGTTTCGGGACCGAAACCATGATTAGTGTGAGATTAGTTCAATGGGAGAGATTAGAGAGATAAACAAACACTTCTTTGTATTAATTGGTAGGAAAACATTACAAATCGGCCCGATTACAAGATGACCGAACTTATACCAAAGGAGTATACATCCAGGGAGAGACCAAGTGGTGATCTCTCCCCCAAACCAAACAACTCACAGGGAACTCTCAAATGAGATCACCCTTTCTCTAACTATCTCTCTTGCAAATGAACCAAATGGGTGGTATTTATAGCCACACCCATTTCACTTGCACACACACACACGGTCAAACACATAACCCTCTCGTTTGACCATTTCACTAACTATTACAAATTCAGCGTCAAATAAATCTAATCTATTCGACAAGCATCGGACACAGAATCTGTATCAACAAATTCCCCCTTGTTCGTTGTTGTCGAATGCTGAATGCTGAAAATGCAACTGCAATCGATCTTCAGTAAGTATTTATCTTCTCTGTGTTAACAAATTCCCCCTTGACCGATGATCCAAGTAAGTAGTATCTTGACGCTCCTTGAATAATAGTTCCCCCTCAAAGTACGCGTATCTATGTTGGGTGTTGTGCAATTTCCTCACAAGGCTCAATTGACCGATCTTCCGCTGATCTTCCAATACTCCAACCGACATTTGATAAGGGTTTCATTCTTTAAAAACTACATCAAGTCTTGATCTGTCATAAGACAAACTCTACCACCTGTGATTGCGTTTAGAAATTTACCAAAGAAATTCAACATATGAAAAATTTTTATCCCCCCATTTCATTGGTAAGATCTCTAAATCTTAACAGATTCTCTCCACTTCAAAGAAACTGTCGTCAATTTCACAGAACAAATTCTCTCCACTGAGTAGAATTTATCTTCAAATGTTCACCAATTCCCTCCACTGAGCGGAACTGTCATCAATCTTCACTAAATGTTCTCGGTTGTTCGAAAAAGCACGAAAACGACTTTCTTCTTTGCATATTCTAGTTGAATAAGAACGTCCCCAAGTACCTCGTAGGATCCGACTTGTATCCCTCCAAAGAGTTTGTGAACTCGTTAGGACCAGTATTGACATTCTAGGTTCATTCATTCGTTACCAAATGCGAGAATTTTTCAATAAACAAAAAGATTTCTTGGTTGCATATTCTAGTTGATAAAGAAATTTTGCCTAGTACCCCGTAGGATCCGACTTGTATCCCTCCAAAGACTTTGTGAACTCGTTAGGACCGGCATTGACATTCCAGGTTCATACGTTCGTTTTCAAATGCGAGAATATGACAATAAACAAAATTCTTTCGAACATTTACGAATAACCGATAACAATCATAAACATTGACGTGCGGAAGTGAACATACCGTTCTTGATTTTTTGGCCCATAGTAGTCAAGTCACCAAATTTGAGGTTTACCCCACATTTAACAAAAATCATGTTTTCATCATCCCAAACTATTTTGGAACGCCCCCGAACTCGTACGAATTTGGCGTTGAAACATACAAGCTTGGTTCAGATAAAATTCGCGAACACCCGACCCCACGTGCATGGCCCAGAAATTTATGATACACCAATCACGACCCAATCAAACTTAAATTCATACCTGTCACTTTTTAGAGCCCAGTATCAATTAAGGCCCAAACTAGTGACTAAAGAAGCCCAAAATTAATTTAGCCAATCAATTAATTAGCTCCAACATTTGTGGGCCTTTTGATCGGTCAAACAATTCAAAACAAACTTTCATCTTGCACAAGTGAGCCCAATAGAATAACCTTAGATCCATAGCCCAATATTGATTAATAATTTAAAAGTCTGAATAGAAAAACCACTCCCATCACCAAGCCCCAAAAGAAATCCCTTGTGCAGCCTCCACAAACTTCAAGAAGTCTATCTCTCTCTGCAATACATGAAGAACAAACAAGACAAACTTCTTTCTTTCTTGTATCTTCGATACACAGACATCCATTTCCACCTTCAAAGAAAATTTTGCATCTGCCATCATCAATACTGAGTTCGATGGAAGACTTGATTAATTGTGCATCTGCCACCCAAACCACTAAAATCAAACATTCAGTTATCCAATTGATCCATCAAAACCTTGATCCACAACTACACCCCTTTATTTCCGATCTATTCACATCACACTTTAACCATCCGTGTTAAAAACTAAAAACTGGTGAAGATGTCGGGATGGTTGTGGTTAGCCCGGCTGCAGCTCCTTCCGATGTCGATGATGATGCGAGCGACACCCAAAACGACACGCAAAAGGAGGCGATTGTGCAGAAACTTTGGGATGCTGCTGATTCTGGTGGTTGGAGACTGTCCTCTGTTCCAAGATCTGACTGGAACAATCCGCTTCTACCCTCTATTCTCTGATTCTTCATCGGATCTGAAGATTCTCCGACCATTATCAGTCATCCTCCTCTTCTCTTCTGTCTGCTGCTGTTATATAAGGACAAGGACGACGAATCATAGTGCAGATCGACGAAACATCATGAGCCGATGAAACATCATGGTTAGGTGTTTGGTCATGCAGGAGTTTCGTCAAGGCATGAAGAGTAGGAGTTTCGTCAACAACAAGATATTTAGGAGTTTCGTGGGGGGGGGGGTTCGTCGGACTTGATATGAGGGAACCCTAAAGTTTCTTAACAGCCGCCACACCCTCTTCAAGATCACAGCCACTGTTCATTCCCATGACATGACGAAAATCACTTCAAAAGTGATATTTGATGATGAAAACTTGATTTGTTTGGTGTAAAACCAAAAACCTAAACCTCGGGTGTGATCCGTTTCAGCTCAGATCCATCTGTCGGTCCAGATCTGGGTTTTCTTCACGTTTTCACCATGTTTACATCTTCAACAAAAATCACTAAAATCACAGATCTGGAGCACATGTGACTTAGCAAACTGTTAGATTTACTAAATCGGGTACCATGGCTCTGATACCAATTGTAGGACAGTGTTTCGGGACCGAAACCGTTATTAGTGTGAGAGTAGTTCAAGATGGGAGAGATTAGAGAGCTAAACAAACACTTCTTTGTATTAATCGGTAGTAAAACATTACAAATCGGCCCGATTACAAGATAACCGAACTAATACCAAAGGAGTATACATCAGTGGTGGTCTCTCCCCCAAACCAAACAACTCATAGGGAACTCTCAAATGAGCTCACCCTTTCTCTAACTCTGTCTCTCTTGCAAATGAACCAAATGGGTGGTATTTATAGCCACACCCATTTCACTTGCACACACACGGTCAAACACATAACCCTCTCGTTTGACCACTTCAAACGAGCGGGTCAATACACATTCGTTTGAGCGTTTCACTAACTATTACAAATTCAGCGTAAAATAAATCTAATCTATTCGACAAGCATCGGACACAGAATCTGTATCAACATTTTGGAGCATTTTGACTTGTGTAGATCGGTATATTTCTGACAAAGTTTTGTAAACAACAAGACAGTAGTTAGCTTTTGTAGTTGTAAAGTTAGATCGTTCTTCCAGATTAATGAAACTTTAATTGGATATTATTTTGAGTTCATGATATACTAATTGTTATAAGAGGTGGTTTTGTACAAAAATAAAGCTACTTAGTAGCCAGTTATAAAAGTTGAAGGGGATACTTACAACCAGAATTGCATGCTCTTATAGTTTGACTCAACCCTATAATCCTATCTATCAGCAAACATTTCTACCTATTCCATATTCAGTCATGTTTTAAAAAAGGCCATGGCTACACATGTATAAGTCATAACCTTGGTAGACAATACAGTGTCTGTTTGAATGTTTCTGCTGCTTGAAACTCTAATTATATAAATTACCACCCTCAAAGAAAGTGTCCTGCCTAATAAACTTGTTGGTGCTCATAGATTAATTACTGTTTTGGGTCCACATAAACTGATGTAGCGTGTAAAATGATATTGAGATCAAACACGTTGATTCTACGAATACCCGTTTAGCTCTTCCCCAACCCCCAATATTCAACCCAAAGGGCACAAAATTTGAAGTGAAAAATGAGTTATTCCAAAATTCAAGTCTGCCTTTTCCAATTACTAGAGAAACATATAAATAGGAATAGAAATTCGAAATGGGCCTAAAAAAGCCAACGGGCCAAACACAAGCCCAAAAATAAAATGCCCAAAACACTTCAAAAAACATAAAAACGTAAATAACTAATAGAAATAATCGGTTTCCTTGGGTAAGTTCTATCTCCATTGGTTGGGTTCGGAATAGTGGTAGTGGTTGTGGTGCAATTATCTGATCTAAGTTTGGATCTGCTGCAGTGGTGGCTAGTATATGAAAGTTAGCCAGTCGCTTATTAACTGCTTCCTGGGTCTGGGCATTTACTTCCCTATTTGCTGCTGCAAATGCTCTTTGTTTCTGTAACTTTCTCATTCGCTTTCTCCTTTCGTATGCTCCCTTACTAAACCATCCTCGCTTTTTCGAAGGGAATGGTTCCTCGGATTGTGCCTTAGAGATGAAGATTCCTTCTTTAGTGACAGCAGAATACCCCGAAGGAGTAGGATGTGATGAAGTTCCTTCACATTTAGGAGAACTAGCTAGGTGACGATAGGCCTCATACGTACCTTGATCACTCATACTGTAAACTAACAGATTGTCAAATAACACAAAACAATAATATACAGATATACACATAATCACAAAGATTATTTCCTAACATATTTGATAAAATTTTGGTGTCAGCAGAACACTTCTGTGGCTTAAACCAGTGGTTGTGGCTCTGATACCACTCTCTTTGATGTGTCGGTGTTTATTAATTTGGCAGCGGAAAATACAACACGACCGTAGTTAGGAAATAGTTTATCACAGTTAAAACACCACACTTTTATAAATAATAAATACATGGGAAAAACCCAAGTTTCCATTACAAATATGTTTATAGGGATAAATCCCAATTTAGTGAAATAAAACTTCTTTCTTGTTTAGGTAACTTTTATAGCCATTTTTCCAAGCCTTCAGTGCTCTCCAGCTGGGTTCTATTTAGCTTTCACATTTTGTTACCTGAAACGTGTTTTAAAAGGTTTTATCAGCAAGAAATATTAGCGAGTGCATCCCAGTTTAATCAAAATAGAATTTTATATCTTTACAGTATTGAAAGTGATTACAATGTTTTTATCTACCCAATTACCACCCACGGTACTGTCAATCCTGACTTGTGGTCATGCTACTACTCACAGTGTAGTAACAAGTAATGTGTACAAAACCCCAACATACCGACAGTAATTGTAGAATACATAGATTCAATCACTGCTAAATATACTTTAAAACCATTGAGGTTTTGTAAAAACAGTTTACAAAAAGTGAATGTACTCACAAAAAGAGTTACAAAAATAAGATGTACTCACATCGCTATTTTAGACAATACTACTGCTTTCTGGTGACTTCCTGGTTATAATCTATTAAAATAAATAATGCACATGTATTAGTACAATAACCCAATTTACATTAGCTATACCCCCGAGACAGAACTCCAATGACTAAGTCAGCCAGAGCCTCAACATGCGTTACAAAGCTCTAGATCAATCGGGCAGAGTAACTAATACATAACCGGGAGTTATAATACTTACAACGAGGCAGAGCTTCGCTTTTTAGGGCGTATTATACCCAAGATTTTCGAGTTTTATATTTGAGAGAGAAAGAGATTTTGAGCCATTGTGAAATGCGGCGCTGCTGCTCAATTTATAGGGTTTTCCGAAGTCCGTCATGCCCCGCGACGCCCATGGGCTTAGTACCTCGCGGGCCGCGAGGACCATAGGCTAGGGCCTAGGCTTGGCGACTCACCAGCTAGATTCGACATGGAGGGGGACACGTGGGAGCACCGGGTGCCGCCTAGCGCCATGCTGTCGCGCCCCGCGACCGATCTTAGCTTCATCTGTCGCGGGCATAAGCGAGTTATTATTAAATTAAAGGTTATTCGGGTTCGTTTTTCGTATACGGGGTGTATTTTAGGACGTATAGGGGTGTTTTAAGGATTTTCAGAGAGTTTTTATAACCATTGTGAAACTTACGCCTTTTTTACTCTCTGATCGAGGTTCTTGGCATTAAAAAACCTTCATAAACTAAATCACACGTGTATATGTTGACATTTAAGAGATATACAGTCAAGAAAATTAAGAGCAATGGTGATATATATGTGGATTAGACACCAAAAAATAAACACTCAAAAATGGCTATAATTTAAGGAATGTGTTTAGTGACGTCATCAGATTCCTAATTCCTATTTGATGAAGAAAGGTCTGGTGACAAAAAAAAGCTGCTTCTAGGAGGTTGTCAAGTGTTTTCGCTCGATGATTCCATTCTTGGGTGCTTGGTTTGGCCCTTGTTCCTGTAACTCAAATCCTAGCCCCGTATATCTGATTTTAGTTTTACACCAATGTGAACCTTAACCCTTTTTTTATAACACGTGTATATGTTGACATTTAAGAGATATACAGTCAAGAAAATCAAGAGTAATCGTGATATATATACGTATTAGTCACCAAAAAATAAACACTCAAAAAATTGCTACAATTTAAGGAATGTGTTTAGTGACGACATCAGAATCCTAATTGATGGAGAAAGGTCTGGTGGCTAGAAAAGCTGCTTGCAGGACATTGTTAAATGCTTTCGCTCAACGACTCCATTCTTGGGTGGTTGGTTTGGCCCTTGTTCCTGTAACTCGAATCCTAGCTCTGTATATCCCATTTTTGTTTGTGAACCTTACGCCTTTTTTACTCTCTGAACGAGGTTCTCGGCATTGAAAAATCTCCGTAAACTAAATCACACGTATATATGTTGACATTTAAGAGATATACAGACAAGAAAATCAAGAGTAATCGTGATATATATACGTATTAGTCACCAAAAAATAAACACTCAAAAAATGGCTACAATTTAAGGAATGTGTTTAGTGACGACATCAGATTCCTAATTGCTGGAGAAAGGTCTGGTGGCAAGAAAAGCTGCTTCCAGGACATTGTTAAATATTTTCGCTCAACGATTCCATTCTTGGGTGTTTGGTTTGGCCCTTGTTCCTGTAACTCGAATCCTAGCTCGGTATATCCCTTTTTTGTTTGTGAACCTTAAGCCTTTTTTACTCTCTGAACGAGGTTCTCGGCATTGAAAAATCTCCGTAAACTAAATCACACGTGTATATGTTGACATTTAAGAGATATAGAGTCAAGAAAATCAAGGGCAATGGTGATATATATGCGGATTGGACATCAAAAAATAAACACTCCAAAAATGGCTACAATTTAAGGTATGTGTTTCGTGATGGCATCAGATTCCTAATTGGTGGAGAAAGGTCTGGTGGCAAAAAAAAGCTGCTTCCAGAAGGTTGTCAAGTGTTTTCGCTCGACGATTCCATTCTAGGGTGGTTGGTTTGGCCATTGTTCATGTAACTCGAATCCTAGCCTGGCATATCCCAGTTTAGTTTGTGAACCTTACGCCTTTTTTACTCTCTGATCGAGGTTCTCGGCATTGAAAAATATTCGTAAACAAAATCACACGTGTATATGTTGACATTTAAGAGATATATAGTCAAGAAAATCAAGAGTAATAGTGATATTTATGCGGAACAGACACCAAAAAATAAACACTCAAAAAATGGCTACAGTTAAAGGAATGTGTTTAGTGACGGCATCAGCTTCCTTATTAGATTCCTAATTGATGGAGAAAAGTCTCTTGGCAAGAAAAGCTGCTTCCAGGAGGTTGTCAAGTGTTTTCGCTCGATGATTCCATTCTTTGGTGGTTAGTTTGGTCCTTGTTCCTGTAACTCGAATCCTAGCCCGGTATATCCGATTTTAGTTTTACAACATTGTGAACCTTATGCCTTTTTAACTCTCTAATCGGGGTTCTAGGCATTGAAAAATCTTTGTTGGACCGGTTTGCGACCCTAAACAGTCAGTTGAGAACGTTCATCTTCACATACAAAGGCGGAATCAATACACATGAAGTTACACAGCTTTTCCGTTTCAATTCCTTCTCTTTATAAGCTTTCTAGAATGATTTTGACAGAGTTTCGTTACAAAGCTAATGACCAGGTTCCGCTCCAATGTACACGACTGAATGACCTGGTTTTGCTCCAAATCCCTATATATAGTTCAAGTGGTTTCGCTTATATGGCATGACATATAAGCAAAACTACCAACTAACCACATGAGCGAAACCATATGTCTCTATAAGCGAAACCTCCTACTCTAATTGTTCACATAAGCGAAACCTCAACATAATAACCTAATTTTGACTTTCAAGCTCCTATGTTGACCTATCTTGACCTAAGACTTAATGCAGACATAGTCAACAGACATTCCATGCATCAACAGACTCCCCCTTGGATGTTGACGAAGTCTTCAGCTCCTAGTCTTCAGTCTTGGTCTTTTCTCCAACTCTCTGTCTTCTCATCATAAGCACTCTAACTTCACAAGTTTACAATCTTGTCCTGACTTTCATCTTCAGACTTCCCTTTGACTGTTGATCCAGACTCCGCCTTTCACAGACTCCCCCTCCCGATTTGCTAGAATCTGAAATATCTGGTTCAAGCTTTGACAATTAACTTCCGTTGGGAATAATGAAGTCCAAAACATGTGACTCAACCAATAACATTACAAACTTATCTTTTCACAAAATCACAAATTCAATCAGCTTTAGAAATCCACTCAAGTATTCAGGTCCAAGTTAATGACTCTGATTACTCGATTAATCTACCAAGTTCAACTTAATGAACCCTGTTGATCATTTGACGAATCAAACTGATTTTGAAAACATTTTCAAACTTTTTCTGAAAATAACAAGTATCAAGTTAATGAACTTGTTTTTGATTTTTTTTAATAAATCAAACTCCAATAAGATAAGCTCTCCTCATTCTTCAGTCCAGAATCTCCTGCATCTGCTTCAATCTTCTGAGAATCCAACGATCAACTCTCCACTTTGGTTTGTCAGAAATAAAGCAGAAATGAAAAATCTTTTTGGATTTTATAATGTGTTCTAAACTAAGAAATGAAATACAGAAAAGTTAAACTTGTAGAAAGTAAACAAAGTAAACTATTTACAAATTTATTTTTGGCGAGCGTGTCAGGGAATCATATCAGTTTTTCAGACAAATTACTAGTACCGTTAAGCTTCATTGCATATTCAAACTTAAATAATTCACCTCGGTTGTCGATATACTGATCCATCTTAAATTCTCACACAATTTTCAATTTACTCAGGATACAATTTAGATATCTTATGAACTTAGCTCATTCATGTGTCCCACCTCTTGAATATACTCTCGTATCCAGAATCCCGATATTCAGTCTTACAGGTGAGTATACTACAATGATATCTGTACATAAATTAGGTAATGCGAGGGCCGAGGGATCTCAGGTCGATACTTCCGTATGCGCAGAGAGATATCACCTTTGACTTTTCAGTATGTCCCCTTTAGAGGATCTTTTAGTTACAATAGCAGCGACTATCAATTTTATTGTTTCATCTGCAAGCTGAGGGTTTATTTGAGGAAAGTATTATCCAAGGACTAGGTCAGAATTTCCATTCAGCAGAAGTCCCGAAATAATACCCCAGACATCATTGAGTATAAAAACCTAGTGTATCAGAATACGAGACCTTTCAAACGAGATTTCAGCGGTTACCTATATATCCAAGTAGTGTTCCCCACAAATTTCGCAAGTTTGAAATTTTAGGTGTATATCCCGAATAAATCTACTAAATGTGCGAAAACCTATCGACACATGAATAGTGAGACTGTTTAACTCATTTAAACTTTACAACTCTTTAGCATACAGTAATTGTCTAGCCGATGTACTATCATTTTCCCTTTATACACAAGCTCTTTTTCAGATTTTATCATGTTTTTAGATTTTTGATTTTTATCATGTTTTTGTATTTTTGCATTTTTTACTGTTTTTGTATTTTCTGAAAATAAGCTATATACATCTATCTACTCCTCCTAAATACCAAAACAGGTAAAAAATCGACAAACCATTGCAGATTGTTTTTCGTCTTCATCCGCAACAGTACTCTCATCAACGCTCACAATCCCATCAATTTTATACCATTCAATTTTAAAAAATAGTTAAACCGATTTTTATTAAACGCTTTGGTATGCAAATCAGCCTTTTGTTCGTCAGTATGGATTTTCTCAATTCGTATCAACTTTTTCTCGAAACAATCGCGAATAAAGTGATGACGAATTTCTATGTGTTTAGTTTTAGCGTGATGTAATGGATTCTTTGTTATGTTTATAGCGGCCTCATTATCAACAAAAAGAGGTGTGTTAAGAAACTGCAAACTGTAGTCGCGCATCTGTTGCTGTATCCGCAGGACCTGAGAGCAGCAACTGCTAGCAGATACGTACTCCGCTTCACATGTAGATAGTGCCACAGACGTTTGTTTCTTACACTGCCAGGTAACCAACCTAGGTCCAAAGAACTGGCATCCTGCAGTTGTTGATTTTGCATTGACTTTGCAGCATCCAAAATCCGAATCGGAATACCCTTCGAGCGTAAAGTCGCCTTTCCTAGGATACCACAACCCCAATGAAGGAGTTCCTTTCAGGTAGCGTAATATCCTCTTCACAATAATCATGTGCGAAGCTCTCGGGTTAGATTGATATCTTGCTGCGAGGCACGTTGGGTACATGATATCAGGACGTGAAGCCGTTAAATACATCAATGAACCTATCATGGATCGGTAGAACGTTTCATCAGCCTTGTCTCCGGTGAGATCTGGGTGAATCCCATGATTTGTTGCAAGTGGGCTAGCAGCTGAAGTAAAACTTGACGTCCCAAATTTCTCTAGAATATCATGAACGTACTTCATCTGGTGAATGAAAATTCCCTCAGGTAGTTATTCAACTTGTAATCCCAAAAAGAATTTCATCTCCCCCATTGATGACATTTCGAATTTTTTCTTCATCACTGATTCAAAGTCTTTACATAGACTTTCATTTGTCGACCCAAAAATTATATCGTCTACATAAATCTGTACTATCAGAAGATGACCGTCGACCTCTTTTTATTGAAGATAGTGGCATCCACTTTTCCACGAATGAACTTGTTGGCTAGTAGGTGTTGAGACAAAGTCTCGTACCAAGCTCTCGGGGCCTGGTGTAAACCATACAGCGCTTTGTCCAATAAGTAGACCTTATTTTTGTGGATAGGATCGGTGAAGCCCGGCGGCTGACCGACATAAACCTCCTCTTTGACCTTCCCTTAAAGAAACGCCGATTTTACATCTAACTGATATACTTTAAAATTCTTCCAAGACGCAAATGCTAGGAAAATTCTGATTGCTTCTAGTCGTGCCATAGGAGCATAAACTTCTGTAAAATCAATCCCCTCCTGTTGACTAAAGCCCTGAACAACGACTCGAGCCTTGTTTCATACAACAACTCCTCTGTCGTCTCTCTTACACTTAAATACCCATTTTGTATTGATTTTTCTATGACCATCCGGCAAATCCACTAGCTTCCACACTCCTAACTTTTCAAACTGACTTAACTCTTCTTGCGTCGCTATGACCCAAGAGTCTTCAGTAAGCGCCTCTTTGTAAGTTCTCGGTTCGATCTGCGAAATGAAACAACTTAATGAAAATTCAGTTTGTAAAGGTGCTACTGTAGAATAAAAACATGTAAGGCCTTGGTCAATTTGACGTCTCGTGCGAACGCCTGATTGCAATTCTCCTATGATCAACTCCTCTGGATGATACGAAAGAGTTCGCGGCATTACTTCTCTTGGAACAACTACATTGCCCTCCAGATTAGTAACATTCTGATCTGCATCTTGTTCACTAACTTGGTTTGTTTGACTTCATCATCTTGTTCACCAGCATTACTAGGACCTGCTTCATCATCATTTGAAGTTTCCCGAGGTCTTCTAGAATACTCAGCTGGGAACATTTGTTGCGACTCACACTCTCGCAAAATATCCAGCTCATCAAAGAAATCCTCATCTTCTTCTGATTCTTCTTTCATGTCAAACGAATCCCACAGTTTGTCATAATGATAACGCCATGAATCACCAGGATTCTGTGGCGGCATCGTATAACCTTGACATTCAACATTTGCAGCTTCAGTAATTCGCTTCTCACTTGGAACGAAGACACGTCGCATCGGATTTGCATAACCAACAAATATTCCCTCAATGCTTCGGACCAAACTTTCCATGAGGCTCTATAACTGTACAGGGTGACCCGAACGGTTCTAGATACTTCAAATTCGGTTTGCGATTATTGATTAGCTCAAAGCATGTTTTGTTGAACTTCTTGACAGTGAGAACCCTGTTGAGCGTATAACATGTGGCGGAAACAGCTTCAGCCCAAAAATTAATCGGTAACTTTGAATCAGCGAGCATAGTTCTAGCCGTCTCGATTAGCGTCCGGTTTTTGCGTTCTGCGACTCCATTCTGCTGCGGAGTGTACGGAGCACTAAATTCATGTAATATACCTCTTTCATCACACAATTCTTCCATCTTGCTGTTCTTGAATTCAGTACCATTATCACTTCTAATTCTTTTGATACGCCTTTGATACAGATTCTCAATTCTCTTGAACAACGTCATTAAACAGTCAAATGTTTCGTCTTTCGTCTTCAAGAAAGATACCCACGAAAATCTGGAATAATCATCAGTAACGACCAAACAGTAGTAATCTCCTATAATACTTTTAACATTCACATGACCAAACAAATCCATGTAAAGCCTTTCCAGAGGTCTCGATACTGAATTGACTTGCTTTGTAGGGTGCGACTTTTTCTTCTGCTTCCCTTTGACACAGCTTATGCACTCCCCTTCCAGATGAAAACCTTTGACATGAACTCCAAGAACTAAGTCATTGTGCACCAAATGATTCATTTTTCTAAGATGTATATGCCCCATCTTGCGGTGCCACAATCTCGATTCTTTCTCGGTTGCTCTGGACACAAAACAATGAGCTTGACCCGTGGTTGTAGTAGCTACGCTCATGTCCAACACGTACAGATCATTAACTCTCGGTGCCCTCATGATAATCCATTCCTCAGGTATTACATATCCCAGTTTCAAGATCAAACATTCTTTATCAGTGAAGTGAGTAGTATACATCCTATCACAGATCTGGGAGATACTCAGCAGATTATTCTCCAGCTTAGCAATGTAGTTAACTCTCTCAAACGTTACAATCCCGTTAGATAACGTTCCTTCACCAATAATCCTTCCTCCTTGATTACCAGCAAATCCTACGTATGCTCCATTTATGTTTCTCACATCATACAGCAACGCAGTCTTCCCTGTCATATGTCTTGAATTTCCACTATCCATGATCCATCTGGATACAAGTCTTGAAAGATCCTGCATATAGCAAACTTTGACTTAACCAACTTCAATAAAGATGCCGATTCATGCTTCGCGATCCAGGAAGCTCCGGCAATTCAAACTGTTTAATCAAACATTGAGTCCACCCAGGCCTCATCAGCCTTAGGTGTAACCTTGACTCTTTCAATTTGAATTTTGAAATTTTCAGCCTTAAGAGGTGGAAAATTTGCATCATAATCAATCGAAATTGAATCTTCAGCCTTTTACACCTCAAAAGTTGAAGTTTTCGACTCTGTGTTTGGTTTCCACACTTGTTGAGATAATGCAACCCTTTTATAAAACTTGTCATTTTTAGTTACAACTTTCTTTATGGGTTCATTTTTCACTTTGGTGTTATCATTTTTCACACTCTTTTTCTCAACAACCATTTGTGTTTTACCCTTCACATCAACTTTCTTCTGTCGAACCTTCACAGTTTCAGTCTTAGACTTCGCATTAGTACACTTTCGTGCAATGTGACCAACTTGATTACATCTGAAGCATGTTCGAGTATCAACAACTCGACTTGTGCCTTCAGACTGAGCCTGTGAAGCTCTTTTCTCGAGGAACTCTTCATTTGATTTTGAAAAAATTTCTTTCTCCTCATCAGCAAGTGAACTCGAACTGTTCACAAACTTTTTCTTTTCAGCAAACCTCTTGTTTGGAACATTTCTTTTCTGATAATTCCTACCACCCTGATAACCACCCGACCAGTTGTTTCGATTGTTATTATTAAAATGTGGTGGATTAACAGATTTCTTGTTGTAAGTTTTGTCTTTCTCAAAACTCATTTTTCTCTTCTTTTGACTCAAATTGTTCACTTTTGACAATTCAACTTTGACCAGCTTAAAAACATTTATCAATTTGTTCATGTTTACATTCTCAATCGGAAACTCTGAATCCAAAAACAACTTATCTGAACCCAACAACTTGTACATGACAAGATTTGATTCTTCATTTAAGTTGTTCTTGGACTTTTGTTTCGGAATGTATTTGTCCAAGAAACACCCATCTTCCTCAGTAGTGTCACTATCCGTTTTTAGCACTTTTTCAACAACACCTTTTACAATATCATTTTGGACACTATCGTCATTGGAAGATGTGAACGTGACATCAATTGAATCTGGAAGATTCATTTCACTTTCTTCTTCAATTTCAACCAACCCAGATTGCTTTTTCGTGTAATTATCCAAAATCGACGGTGGAACTCTGTGAAAACCCACCCCGGTTCCATCAGAATAGACATCTTCACCAGCTTTGTTTTTCCCGATGGGTTTGGGAACAATGTGTTGCAATTTAAGTTCCAGTTTAGTGATTTCATCCAGTTGTTGGTTGATTGATTCTTCTTTGACCCTAAGCACAACTTTTAGTTGAACATTTTCTTTATATGTTTTACCATTTCGATCATCATTATCTTTCATTGTGCTTTTGAGTTTTTTCAAACTTTTCAGAAATCTGACGGTTTTCAAGAATTAACTTTTCATTTTCCTTTTTAACTTTTTCATGATCAATTTTATCATTTTCAATTTGGCTAGTTAATTCTCTTATCCGTTCAGTTGAAGCTTAAACTGTTTTGTCACGATCGAGAATTTGATTCTCAACGCTTCTGACAATTGCTGTCAGATCTTCAACTTTCTTACCATTGAGATACGTGACAGTATTACAAAATTTGCACTCTTTATTGCAATTTTTGCAATCAACATTTCCATTAATTTGTTTACCTGGCGCATTTGTGGACAAGTTTGAACTGACCTGGCTTTTTGACTCAGAAACGGATTTAGAGTCTACCTCAAGTGCCTTAGCAGCCAGCACTTTGTCAGCCATTTTTCCTAGGTTCTCAACATTCAACTCCTGCGTTGTATCAATAACTCCAGTATCAATCTTCTTTGATTTCTCTTGCTCTTCTTTCTCCTTTTTCTCTTTTTCTTCTTTCTCTTTCTTGTCTCCAGTTCCCCACCATTTATTCTGCCAATACTCATCCTCTTCTTTGTACTCCTTGATTATGGCTTCGATATCAAGCGTTTTGTCATCGATCGCAATATTTCCATATGGGTCAAGATAACACTCCCTGTCCGGATCCCATCTTCTCGCTCTCCTCGCTTCCAGATAGATACCAGAAATTCTAATGATTCTGTTTTCAGCCAACATTTTTCTGTATCTATACTTCTGCTCTTCAGTTCGGTTATCTTTCCAAGGAATAGGTTCGTTTTTCGCCATGAATGTGTAACCAATCGCATCTTCTTCCGGTAGAATCTCTTTACTCCAGTCATACCCTTCATCATCATAAGTCACCGCAAGAGCTCTAGATTTCTCTTTGTTGTCTTCAACCTGCTTCAATCTAGGCAGCTCAGGTTTATTCTGGTGATAAATCGCCTTCTTGTAGTAATCATCTCTGAAAGGGTTCTCCGACTCATCAGCATATGCGTTTCTGCATTCTCGTTTGAAGTGACCCTTCTGCTTACACTTGAAACATGTCACCTTGGACTTATCAAATCCCAATTTAGTAGATGGACCACCAATTGTCTTCCTGCCGGTAATTTCCATGAAACGCTGTGCACGGCGAATAGCACTGGCCATAGCCCAACGAATATCGATCAGCTCCATTTCTTCAGGATCTATCTGATCATAATCTTCTTTCGTGAGATTGGTATTGCCTATCTTCCCAGCTACTAATCCTTCATATGATTCCAACACCGATGCTAGAAAGATCATCTGTTGTTTAGCCGACTCCTCATCAAAATTCTGAGCATTCTTCAAGTCTATTGCGATGTTGCATTGAAAACGATTCTTTGCATCAAAATGACTTCCAGATGATGAAGATCCACTGTGATAACCACTGTGACTTCCACTGCTTTGATTACTTTGGGTTTCTTTGCTTGCTGTGGACACATTCTCAGCAGAAAACGCAGTCTTGGGAGAAGTTGCTTTTGGCATCATGCTTTTCGGATAATATAAATCCAAATTCTGTTGATAAGATGAGTGATTGACTTTGTATGTCTTCTTTAGTTCCAACTCATGACTCTCGAGTTTCTCAATCAGCAAATCCACAGTCAACACTTCTGGCGCTTTGATTGTATTCTTCAGCATCAGCGCATAATACCTCCAATCCATTTCGTCTGGCAATGAATCGAACAACTTGTCTACTAGCTCATCTTCGGAATACGTAATATCATGTCTAGCTAGTTCTAATTTCAAATGCCCAAACCTCTCAATCATCTTTGACACTGATTCATTCTTAAGACAACCAAACATATCAAACTCTTTCCTAAGTAGTTTCTTTTTACTTTTCACAATTTCGGCACTTCCTAGACATTTTGTTTCTAGCTTTTTCCAGAGATCTTTTGCATTTGAATAATCGATCAATGAGATTATGTCCTCCCGGACGGACTGAAATAACAAAGCTACACATTTTTGCTCAGCCACAAATGATTCCATCTCCTCAGCTGATGTGAGAGTTTCACCGTTTTTGTTTCCATTGACATATCCACTTTCAGACTCTTCCAGCTAGGAAATACAAATGCCATCAACCAATCTTCAAACTTTCTTGACCACCGACTGTATTCCTCGATAGCCATTAGCTTTGGAGGCTTATTGAATGTTCCAAAGGCACTTTCAGATTCCCAAGCTTCCGTTATCTTTTTCTTCGCATTTGGTGGATTCTCATTCGCATTGCTTGACGAAGTATCATCGTTTCCGGAATTTCCAGAAAATGCGTACATATCACTGAACGGGTTCAAGAATATATCATCCATCTTGAATGTACCGGCAAAAACAGCCAACACTTAGAAAAATTTTCGAGATTTTGAAAAACAGTGACTGATAAGCGAAATATCAATTTTGTAACAAATAAGCGAAATCACTTATTACCGTTGTAACTACTGATACTTGATCCATCAGTAGTTGTCAAAACAACTGTCCTCCATCATTTACCATTCCATCAGATGTTTGACACGTGGTCAGTTTTTTAGCCTTCAGATCAAAATAACCGCTGCCACATCAGCAATCACTTTTTCCCTAAATAAAACCCTGATTAAACCCAAACAGAGGATTACACTGTCGAATTGAATTCCAAACATTCTCTTCACAAAGCAGTTTCCCTCTCATAACTCCAAAAATCTTCTTCGATCTTCTTCACCAAAATGACGAAACCAAAATCGAAAACAAAATCAAAACCATCATCTTCTTCCACAACAGCAGATGCCACTCAAATGGCCGCTGAAACACCGGAGATTCGCTACAAAGCTCCTCACAACTATGTGGGTATACTCACAAAACCTACCGATAACCACACCTTCAACTCCATCCTTGACATCCTTTCTGCATCAAAATACAAAACTTTGATAACAGCAGACGCTCCTATTTACCTTGATACCCAGAGAGAGTTCTGGAAAAATGCCACCCTTGAAAAACAAGGAGATATCATCGCCGCCATCAACTCCTCAATACAGGGTAAGAAGGTACAAATCTCACCAAAATCCATCTCTGAAACCTTTAAACTCGATGATTTGAAAGGAAAAACCTCATTTACTAAAGATGAGTTGGTAAAGGATTTCATGAAAAGGGGCTATGCAGAACAACCAAATAGGGATACCCTACAAAAGGGTTACTTCCCTTCTGCACCCAGATTTTTATTCCACACACTGCTCATGTGTGTTTCTAATAAAACAACGTCTTTTAATGAGATACCCACAAAAATCCAATGCCTGGGGTATGCAATTTTAAATGATAAAAACTATAACTACTCCCAGGAAATATTTGATGATTTGGTAAAGAACGTTGATAATAAAGCATTTCTGCTCTTTCCAAGATTTCTAAGCTACTATTTTGAACAATAATTTGTAGAGAAAGATGCAGAATTGCCCAAACAAGGTGTCTCATTCAAAATAAACCGTTTAACAATTGAAACATTTTCAAGAATGATGGCACCAATAAAATTAAAAACAAAGGAGGCTGAGCAGGTTTTAGAAACTGCTACTGATCCTCAAGCAACCACTGCCGAGCCCACTGCTCCAGGTGATCAAAGTAGCACACCCACTGCTTTGAAACCAACACCTGCCACCAAAAAGTTCAAAAGAAAAACAACCAGAAAACCCACCAAACCCACACCAAAGGCAACTCTGGAAGATGAGATCCCAGAGTCAATGCCAGTGACAACACAAAAGTCACATGAAACCACTGCTGCTACTTCCTCACAGCAGTTGGAAGAAAGATCTCAACCCCAGCCTAAAACTCCTCCTGCATCCTCACAAAAGGATCAGGTTGTAAGCACAGGGACACCAAATTATGAAGCTCTGTATCCACTCGGATCCATCTTCCACAGTCCTGATCCCAAGGACATGTCTCTTTCAACACCCATACCCTCACCAATCATATTGCCACAATCAATAATACCCCTGTTGCATGCAGTTGATATGGCACAGACACAAACCAGTTCCTCTCTATCACCTATTACTGAGAGTATACCTCCACAAGTGACTGGGTCTGATGCTCATGCCTCTGCTAACCCAGCAACAGCTGAGGAGGTTACACCCCCTGAGTTACAAGTAACTCTCGGTGGTAGTTCAAGTGAAGCAGCAACTACAACTGATGGATCAACAGATCTTCAGTTGGACAGTTGTTACATTACTAAGACTCTCTTGAAGGCAATTTCTTCCATGGCAACATCGGTAACCACCAGTGAGTTACCTTTAACTGCTGTAACATCAAAGGATTATCGAGTACTGAAGAAAGAAGTCCACAGTACCAAGAAAAAGGGGCATCAATGGATGACTTTTGGGCCACAGTTCCTAAGTCACACATTGATACAACCACTGCTGGTGGGGATTCAGATGATCCTGTTAATTCAGGTGATGATTCAAAATACAACGAATTGACGGCCAGAGTTGAAAATCTGGAATCTTCAGTTGCAGAGATAAAAGATATGGTGCAGCAGCTGTTAGAAGCTCAAAAAGCCCAATCATCTGCCCCTCCTGCTCAAGCACCTGCTCCACAAGCATTTGCTGCAAATGAGCTTTGGAATATCTTCCAGCCCATGCTTGAACAATAGCAACAAATGGCTGCTAAAAAGCATGCTAATCAAGTACAAATGCTGACCAACATTGTCACACCCCAAAATCCACCTGCGGAGTATCACCGCTTGGGAGCGTGACTGACCAGGATCAAGCCACCAATCATATAGAACCATGTATAAAGTAAAAGAAATTGTATTAAACCAAACCCATCCATATGAAAGGTGTTCCAAAACATAAGTATCATATCAAAGTTTAGCGGAAGCAAATGCATAACAGCCCAATCATAAATAAAGTGTGTATTTGTCAAAATGTTCAAATCAAAGTAAACACGATCCTTGTCCACAACGACCGCGCCTCCCTGTGCATGCTCCAAGTACCTAACGTCCTGCAAGGCATGTAACAGAGGATCAACAACTAGTTGAGCGAGTTCACAGAAAGTAAATGCGTAATAGTAAGTTCATGAGTATCAGGTGGCTCTACTGGGCTGATATTGGTTTCTATTGGTGGGGGCTTCCCATGTTATTTATCCACTAGACTATGCGTAACCATAAGTGTTCTTCACAACCGAGAACAGTAGCGCGTATGGGGTTTACGTAGGTTTTACGTAAGTATCCTTCACAACCGAGGATAGGAGTACGCGGGGGTTTACGTAGGTTTTACGTAAGTGCCTGACACAACCGAGGCAGTAGTGAGTATAAGTTCACGTAGGTTTTACGTGAGTATCCTTCACAACCGAGGATAGCGAGTAGCATAAGTATACGTAGGTTTTACGTATGTGTCCTGCACAACCGAGGACGATGGTATGGTAGTCTAGTAACAGTGTATGTACAAATCTAGTCAACCTCTTTCCTTTAATTCCATTCCCAAGCCCTTGGGAATCCCATGCCTTAGTAAGGGTGTGAACTCACCTTTGTTTGCTCGGTATGTTAACTATGTGCTCACGAATAATCAATCACGTCCTATAGTTATGCATGCATACACAATCAGTTAAGCTCGCATTGATTCGCATGCAATATTTGTCACGAAGTGTATTTAAAGCAATCATCATCAAGCAACGCATAACAGTTATATTTCCCGTTCATCGGTCAATTCTAACGTAGTAAATCAATATCACGCTTTATGGATCATCAGGCTAAACAGTAGTTGCATGCTTTACAATCTGGCTAATATAACACCGTCACACTTAACAGGTTCAATCATGTAATATCTAATAACATACATTCAGCTTCAATTTAACATCATATAAAATTAGACAGAGCTTTGCCCTAATCAAAGCTCGGACAGACAAGTGTGGGAGGGGGGGGGGCTTGCCCTGTTTAAAAGTTGGCCAAGTCTAAGCATGAAACTCGGACTTGAGGGTGGTAGCTTAAAGCTCGGACCATTAAGGTTTGGGATTAAAAAGTCGGACAAAGGCCCTAGATCAAAAACTCGGCCACTTATTGATCCAAGCAAGAAGTCGGACTCCCTTTGCATTAAAAGAATTCGGACAAGGTGGCCTTGTCCAAAACTCGGACATTATCAACAAGGGGGGAGGGTTTTAAACCTCGGACAGGGTGTGTGGGGGTTGAAACTCGGACCTATTGTCCTGATATAATAAAACTCGGACCTTCTACAAGTCATTAAAGGTCGGACAACAAAAACAAGCAAATAACTCGGTCATGTAGGTTATTTAAAACTCGGATTATATGATTATGTATAAAGCTCGGACTTCATGTCCCTTTTAAAACTCGGATCACATGCCTGAGGTTATAAAATTCGGACCACACTCAATCCTTTAAGAGTTCGGACCTGATTACATGATTAAAAAGATCGGACATGCATGTTTGTATTAGAAACTCGGGGCATAGAAGTATTCTTCAAGAAACTCAGACAACATTGTGTAATTAAAACTCGGACATACAACATCACAAAACTCAGACAGTTTAACAATACAAACTCTGACTAGAAACAACATACATACGAATGTTCAAGTTCAACGTGATTATATCAGTTACGTTCTTATATTCATACGATCTTAAAACCCTAATTACATTGTGGCAGTCTAGCATCAATCCCATTATCATTCAACAGTTATAGCATCTTGACATTAAGCAGACGATTACACCACTGATCAATATTATTTCACAACAATCAGATTTCACTCGGTAGCCACAGAACTATCATATATGAAGAACTAGGGTTTTTAACATGAATCACATAATCAAGAATCAAGAACAACAACAATTCATTAACAATTACCTTGGATTGTTTCTAGATGGATTGGTAATCAACTTGATGCAAAAGAACTTGTGAATCCAAGATTGATGAGGAGATGGTTGTAGAGAGGATTAGGGGAGGTGAAAGTACGTGTTTTGATTCTTTGTGAATGATTAGTGAATGATTAGGGAAGGGAATTAGGGTTATGAGTTGTTAAGGTTTCACTATTAACCCTAAACACCCTTAAGTATTATTTATTACAGTTTCAACACCACATTCCATTATTTGACAAATCTTTTACAAGTAGCACATAACCATGCACAACCACAAAACACTTTATGGTATCAAAACGTATACAGTTTCATAGCAAACCAATTGTGCAAGTAAACAACTAAACAATAACAGAACGTGCAATAAATGCGAAATAGAAATCTTGGAAATTCGAGTTGTCACAAACATGGTGGAATCTCAGTTCAAAGACACTCAAGCAGACATCAAGGCCATAAAAGCTAACATACAAAAGACTGCTCAGAGTGAGAAAGTTCCATCTGCCATTTTCTTCATGGATACACCCCTGGCAGATAATGCCAATAAGGGGGAGAAAACCAAGCTGAAAAAGAAAGGTATAGAAGATGGGTTGTACATTGAACCAGAGAAACCAAAAACCTCAAAAACTTCAACTTAAACAACTGATACAACAGTAGTTACAAAAACTGCTGTCAGTAGCCAAACAGCTGCCATCTCATCAACACACACACCACCAACACACACCACCACAACTACTGTTCCACCACCACCTGTGTCCACAGCACAAAAACCTTCATCAAAACCAAAAACCACCAAACCATCATCATCTAAAATCATACCACCACTGCCTCCTGCCATAAAGCAGAAGACAGCAGATGTTACAACATCTGCTGTAATGACAACAGTGATTGAAACACCAGTTGTTTCAACCACTGTTAGTCAATCACAATCACAAACCACTGCCATCAAATCTCAAACCACTGATCCACCCAAAACATCATCAGCCTCTCCTACATTAAAAAGGAGAAGGGTTCTCATTCCTGATGATGATTCACCACCACCATCACCATCATCCCCTGCTCAAAAGCAGAAGACATCTGCTGACATATCAACAGTTGTAATGACAACAGTGGATAAAAAACCAGTTGTTTCAACCACTGTTGGTCAAAAATCCACCACTGATCTCATCACTCCAACACCACAACCTACAAAGCTTCTCAAAAGAAAAAGAGAAACAGCACAGGCTGCTGATGAAAAGTATGATCCTGTTGCGGCTAAGTATCCATTGGAATTAGAAGCTGTGAAAAATGAGATGAAGCAGTTTTACACCATAGATGATTTTACAAAAAGGAAATTTCCTTCTCTCATAGGTTTCATAATTCCAGAAAACATCAATGAATATCTTGAAACAAAAGCAAGACAAGCAAGGATAAGAGCCAAAGTTGAATGCAAGGATCAAGACGATGAAGCCATTTTGAAAAGAAGGGAATTTCTGCTCAACAAGGTCAAACAAATAGCAGAATATGCAAGTGAATTGAACAAAGAGGTGTCAAGCTTATTTCCTAAAGCAGAACAACGAAATGAATTAAGAAAGGAATATCTTGCATACATAATGAAAGAAAAGTTCTATTCTGCTGAAGAAACAGAGTTCAAAGACTACTGGCCATTCATTGCATTGAAGCTTGAAGCTGACAGAATTGAAAAGATTAAACTTGATCCACGGAAGAAAAAGACAGCTCCAAATTGGAATAAATACAACAAATTCATAGCTGATCTTATTTCCGAGCATAAAAGGAAGAAGCAGGAGTTGGTGAAGGTAAAGGTGGATACTGCGGAGGCCATAGGAAAATGGTCAAAGCAGCAAATTGATGAAGCTTATGAAAGGCTTGAGAAGCAGAGGTTGAAAGCCTCTAACCCTCCCAAAAAGTCTGACTACAAAAAGCTACAGGAGCAAGTCAAAATTTTTGAAACACAGATCAGCACAGTAGAAGGTTTTGTCACAAAATTGAGAAAAGAAAAGAAAGAAATGCTATCTGCTGGAGTAGAAAAGAACAAAGAAGCTGAACAGATAGAAGAAGCTATGTAGAAAATAGCATCAGATAAAGAAAGATTGGCAAAACTACAAGCCCTTGCCAAAAATGTCAAAGTAGTAAGCCAAAAGTCATCAGCAGGTGTCACAAACAGTGAGCTGATTGACAAAGAAGTTGAAGCAGACATAGCTGCAGCCAATAAGATTATTGAACAAGCATTCATACGAGTGTCTGAAGCTCATGATACTGCTCTGCACTTCTTTTCCAGGCCAATCATTTCAAGTTCATCAGTAAATAAACCTCTCCCAAGAAAGCCATTTGGTTTTAAAATACTAAAGTGGCTCTCTGATCAAAAGACCCATGTACTGACTCTGAACAGAACCAATGGAGAAGTGAGACAGATATCAAGGAATCAAGCACTAGGCCTAAGTGTTGAAGATCTACAAGATCTCCTTGAGCTCTCACTGTGCAGGGATGAGGATGATACAAGTTCCAAAGAATTTGAAGAAGAATTTAAAAGAAAAGCAGAGGAACTTCTGATGAAGAATAAAGATCCTAAATAAAGACAGGTTTTGGCATTATCTGTTCCAGGGGGAGATTGTTGGGATTGAACCCTATCAGAGGAACAGATAATGTAAAGCCAAAACCTAATCATAAAAATGGATTCACAATAAGCAGAAGTTTACTCTAAGCTCTCCCCTTGACAGTGGTTATCTAACAGCTGATGGATCTTAAGTGCTGCTCAACTACAACAACTGATAAACCAAACTCTGATGATTATCTAACGACTGCTGAAGACAAACACTGATGCTCTATCTACTGCTGTTTTCTGAGTACTGTTGAAGACTCAAGCACTGCTCTCTCAAAGACTGATCACCTTTGAAGAATGCACTGAAGATTCAACATCTGTGCTCAGGCTACAACAGTGGAACGTGAAGCAGTAGTTTTCCTTAGCTTTGCATTTTACTACTTATCAGATGTTACATGTCAGTAGTTTGTATAGAACAGTGTTTATAGTTTATTAGGTCGTTAGATGTCACTATCATGGTGACGTCAGCTGAAGCTCATCAGTAGTTTGGTTTGCCTATAAATATGACAGTATTCTGTACTGTTATACTTGATTTGTTTTGAGTGAGTTCGCCTCCTCAATTCAACCTTTCATCTTGTGCAACCAACTCTGGTGTATCAGGCTGAGGGGGAGTTTAGATTGTAAGCTTGCATTGTAATCTTTTGCTTTTATGTAAATCTTTTGACTCAATGAAAAACAATTGTTTATCAATCTATACTTTCCTTTGATTGTGTTTACAAAGTTTGCTACTCATTTCCGCTGCACTTATTATTCGTTTTATGCAAACAAACACAATCATGATAGCCCCAGATCCTAACAAACCTCCTACTCTAATTGTTCACATAAGCGAAACCTCAACATAATAACCTAATTTTGACTTTCAAGCTCCTATGTTGACCTATCTTGAGCTAAGACTTAATGCAGACGTAGTCAACAGACACTCCATGCATCAACAATCTTTGTAAACTAAATCACACGTGTATATGTTGACATTCAAGAGATATACAGTCAAGAAAATCAAGAGCAATGAAGATATTTATGCGGATTAGACACCAAAAAATAAACACTGAAAAAATGGCTACAATTTATGGAATGCATTTAGTGACGGCATCAGATTCCTAATTGATGGAGAAAGGTGTCTTGGCAAGAAAAGGTGCTTCCAGGAAGTTGTCAAGTGTTTTCGCTCGACGATTCCATTCTTGGGTGGTTGGTTTGGCCCTTGTTCCTGTAACTCGAATCCTAGCCCGGTATATCCGATTTTAGTTTTACACCATTGTGAACCTTACGCCTTTTTTACTCCCTGATCGAGGTTCTCGGCATTGAAAAACCTTCATAAACTAAATCACACGTGTATATGTTGACATTTAAGAAATATAGAGTCAAGAAAATCAGGAGCAATGGTGATATAAATGCGGATTAGACATCAAAAAATAAACACTCAAAAAATGGGTACAATTTGAGGAATGTGTTTAGTGACAGAATCAGATTCCTAATTGATGGAGAAAGGTCTGGTGGCAAGAAAAGCTGCCTCCAGGAGGTTGTTAAGTGTTTTTGCTCGATGATTCCATTCTTGGGTGGTTGGTTTGGCCTTTGTTCCTGTAACTCGAATCCATGCCCGATATATCCCCTTTTAGTTTTACACAATTGTGAACCTTACGCCTTTTTTACTCTCTAATCGAGGTTCTCGGCATTGAAAAATCTTCGTAAACTAAATCACACGTGTATATGTTGACATTTAAGAGATATACAATCTAGAAAATCAAGAGCAATGGTGATATATATGCGGATTAGACACCAAAAACTAAACACTCAAAAATGGATACAATTTAAGGAATGTGTTTAGTGACGGCATCAGATTCCTAATTGATAGAGAAAGGTCTTGTGGCAAGAAAAGCTGCTTCCAGGAGGTTGTCAAGTGTTTTCGCTCGACGATTCTATTCTTGGGTGGTTGGTTTGCCCCTTGTTCCTATAACTCGAATCCTAGCCCGGTATATCCAATTTTAGTTTCATACCATTGTGAACCTTAAGCCTTTTTTACTCTCTGAGCAAGTTTCTCGGCATTGAAAAATCTTCGTAAACTAAATCACACGTGTATATGTTGACATTTAAGAGATATACAGTCAACAAAATCAAGAGCAACGGTGATATATATGCGGATTAGACACCAAAAAATAAACACTCAAAAAATGGTTACAATTTAAGGAATGTGTTTAGTGACGGTATCAAATTTCTAATTGATGGAGAAAGGTTTGGTGGCAAGAAAAGCAGCTTCCAGGAGGTTGTCAAGTGTTTTCGCTCGACGATTCCATTCTTGGGTGGTTGGTTTGGCCCTTGTTCCTATAACTCGAATCCTATCCCGGTATATCCGATTTTAGTTTTACACCATTGTGAACCTTACGCCTTTTTTACTCTCTGATCGAGGTTCTCGACATTGAAAAACCTTCATAAACTAAATCACACGTGTATATGTTGACATTTAAGAGATATAAAGTCAAGAAAATCAAGAGCAATGGTGATATAAATGCGGATTAGACACCAAAAAATAAACACTCAAAAAATGGTTACAATTTAAGGAATGTGTTAATGACAGAATCAGATTCCTAATTGATGGATAAAGGTCTGGTGGCAAGAAAAGCTGCCTCCAGGAGGTTGTTAAGTGTTTTTGCTCGATGATTCCATTCTTGGGTGGTTGGTTTGGCCTTTGTTCCTGTAACTCGAATCCATGCCCGATATATCCCATTTTAGTTTTACACCATTGTGAACCTTACGCCTTTTTTACTCTCTAATCGAGGTTCTCGGCATTGAAAAATCTTCGTAAACAAAATCACACGTGTATATGTTGACATTTAAGAGATATACAGTCTAGAAAATCAAGAGCAATGGTGATATATATGCGGATTAGACACCAAAAACTAAACACTCAAAAATGGCTACAATTTAAGGAATGTGTTTAGTGGCATCAGATTCCTAATTGATGGAGAAAGGTCTTGTGGCAAGAAAAGCTGCTTCCAGGAGGTTGTCAAGTGTTTTCGCTCGACGATTCTATTCTTGGGTGGTTGGTTTGGCCCTTGTTCCTATAACTCGAACCCTAGCCTGGTATATCCAATTTTAGTTTTATACCATTGTGAACCTTAAGCCTTTTTTACTCTCTGATCAAGTTTCTCGGCATTGAAAAATCTTCGTAAACTAAATCACACGTGTATATGTTGATATTTAAGAGATATACAGTCAACAAAATCTAGAGCAACGGTGATATATATGCGGATTAGACACCAAAAAATAAACATTCAAAAATGGTTACAATTTAAGGAATGTGTTTAGTGACGGTATCAAATTTCTAATTGATGGAGAAAGGTTTGGTGGCAAGAAAAGCAGCTTCCAGGAGGTTGTCAAGTGTTTTCGCTTGACGATTCCATTCTTGGGTGGTTGCTTTGGCCCTTGTTCCTGTAACTCGAATCCTAGCCCGGTATATCCGATTATAGTTTTACACCATTGTGAACCATACGCCTTTTTTACTCTCTGATCGAGTTTCTCGGCATTGAAAAATCTTCGTAAAAAAAATCACACGTGTATACGTTGACATTTAAGAGATATACAATCTAGAAAATCAAGAGCAATGGTGATATATATGCGGATTAGACGCCAAAAACTAGATCAAAAAATGGCTACAATTTAAGGAATGTGTTAAGTGACGGCATCAGATTCCTAATTGATGGAGAAAGGTCTGGTGGCAAGAAAATATGCTTCCAAGAGGTTGTCAAGTGTTTTCGCTAGATGACTCTATTCTTGGGTGGTTAGTTTGGCCCTTGTTCCTGTAACTCGAATCCTAGGCCGGTATATCCCATTTTAGTTTTACACCATTGTGAACCTTACGCCTTTTTACTCTCTAATCAAGTTTCTCGGCATTGAAAAATCTTCGTAAACTAAATCACACATGTATATGTTGACATTTAAGAGATATACAGGCAAGAAAATCAAGAGCAATGGTGATATAAATGCGGAATAGACATCAAAACATAAACACTCAGAAAATGGCTACAATTGAAGGAATGTGTTTAGTGACGGCATCAGATTCCTAATTGATGAAGAAAGGTCTGGTGGAAAGAAAATCTGCTTCCAGGAGGTTGTCAACTGTTTTCGCTTGGCGATTCCATTCTTGGGTTGTTGGTTTGGCCCTTGTTCCAGTAACTCGAGTCCTAGCCCGGTATATCCTGTTTTAGTTTTACACCATTGTAAACCTTACGCCTTTTTTACTCTCTGATCGAGGTTCTCGGCATTGAAAAATCTTCGTAAACTAAATCACACATGTATATGTTGACACTTAAGAGATATACAGTCAAGAAAATTAAGAGCAATGGTGATATATATGCGGATTAGACACCAAAAAATAAATCTCAAAAATGGCTACAATTTAAGGAATGTGTTTAGTAGCGGCATCAGATTCCTAATTGACTGAGAAAGGTCTGGTGGCAAGAAAAGCTGCATACAGGAGGTTGTCAAGTGTTTTCGCTCGACGATTCCATTCTTGGGTGGTTGGTTTGGCCCTTGTTTCAGTAACTTGAATCCTAGCCCGGTATATCCCATTTTAGTTTTACACCACTGTGAACCTTACGCCTTTTTTACTCTTTGATCGAGGTTCTCGGCATTGAAAAATCTTCGTGAACGAAATCAAACGTGTATATGTTGACATTTAAGAGATATACAGTCAAAAAAATCAAGAGCAATGGTGATATATATACGGATTAGACACCAAAAAATAAACACTCAAAAAATGGCTACAATTTAAGTAATGTGTTTAGTGACAGCATCAGATTTCTAATTGATGGAGAAAGGTCTGGTGGCAAGAAAAACTGCTTCCAGGAGGTTGTTAAGTGTTTTCGTTCGACGATTCCATTCTTGGGTGGTTGGTTTGGCCCTTATTCCTGTAACTCGAATCCTAGCCCGGTATATGCCATTTTAGTTTTACACCGTTGTGAACCTTACGCCTTTGTTACTCTCTGATCAAGGTTCTCGGCATTGAAAAATCTTCGTAAACTAAATCACACGTGTATATGTTGACATTTAAGAGATATACAGTCAAGAATATCAAGAGCAATGGTGATATATATGTGGATTAGACACCAAAAAATAAACACTAAAAAAATGGCTACAATTTAAGGAATATGTTTAGTGACAGCATTAGATTCCTAATTAATGGAGAAAGGTCTAGTGGCAAGAAAAACTGCTTCCAGGAGGTTGTCAAGTGTTTTCGCTCGACGATTCCATTCTAGGGTGGTTGGTTTGGCCATTGTTCATGTAACTCGAATCCTAGCCCGGTATATCTCATTTTAGTTTGTGAACCTTACGCCTTGTTTACTCTCTGATTGAGGTTCTCGGCATTGAAAAATCTTCGTAAACTAAATCACACGTGTATATGTTGACATTTAAGAGATATACAGTCAAGAATATCAAGAGCAATGGTGATATATATGTGGATTAGACACCAAAAAATAAACATTAAAAAATGGCTACAATTTAAGGAATGTGTTTAGTGACGGCATCAGATTCCTAATTAATGGAGAAAGTTCTGGTGGCAAGAAAAGCTGCTTCCCGAAGGTTGTCAAGTGTTTTCATTCGACGATTCCATTCTTGGGTGGTTGTTTGGCCCTTGTTTCTAAACCTCCGACCTTGGTCAGAGAGGAATACCCACAATGGAAAATCAGGATGATCAACTTCCTTAATGGACATAATCGAGCTCTGTTTGCATCCCTTGTGAGGAGTCCACATATACCACCTACTGAAATAGAAGCTGTTGATCGAACCCCAGCTATCCCCCTGCCTGCTTTGCTCCAAAAAGTGAAATTCACTGGATTCAAGAAGACAAGGATCTAGTGTCAGCTGATGAAAGGGCCAAATCACTTCTGATTATGGCACTTCCAAATGACATATTTTCACAGGTAGATGCTTGTGCATCTGCTAAAGAAATATAGGATCAATTGGAAAATTTGTGTGAAGGAGGTGAAAGAATGAAGAGAAACAAGAGAACAAACTGTGTCTGTTCTTATGAAGGTTTAAAAGGCTCCAAAATGAGACCCTTTCTGAGACATATAATAGGTTTACCAAGCTTTTAAACGAACTAAAAAAATTTGGTATTGAGAAATCAAACGGTGAAAAGAATGTTAAGTTCATAGATGCACTACCAAGAGAGTGGCGTAGTTTAACAATGACTCTATCATTAACTCTTGAATTAGGGAATATGAACTTGCATGACCTTTATAGCATCTTAGTCCCTAGAGAGGAACAAATCTATGAAAACTCAAACCAAAGTGGGGGACCTATAGCTCTAGTTTCAAACACCCAACACACACAAATTTCACCAGCTTCAGATCATCAAACCTCTCATTACCATAACACATAAATTTCTGAGGCTTCATCAGATTTTTCTGCCTTTGCTGAGGCAATAGCACTGCTCACAAAGACATTTAGGCAAAGGCTAAGAGGGGGAAGTGGTAAGTTTCAGAAAAGTGATAGAGGGAGGATGGAAGGAAAACCAAGGGAAAAGGGGAAGACAGAAGTTGTTTGCTATAAATGTAGACAAAAGGGGCACTATGCTTCTGAATGCAAGAATAAGAAGCTAAAGGATGTGGCATACTATGAAAAGAAGCTTGAAGAAGCTAAGAAACAACAACAGAAAGTTAGCTTAATTGCAGGTACTGATACTTGGTTAACCGATTATTCTTCCGATGAAAAAGAGGAGGAAATGGCTAATTTCTTTCTGATGGCCACAACTTCTGATGGTTGCTCCACATCATGAGAACAAAAAGTGAGTTCAGACAATCTTGATTTAGAAAAACAACTGAACAAACTTATGCAGGATTTTGTGCTTCTACAAAGCAAAACCTCATTAGAAAGCACAAAATCTAATGATCTGCAAAGATTGCTCAATAAAGCAAAAGTTGAAAATCAATCACTTATTGATAAAATTTTGATAAAAGACTCAAAAATTGAATATGAAAAGAGAGAAAAAATATTTACAAGAAAATTCAAGACAATGAAATCAATGTGAAGGGCTTTCAAATGCATGCTTTACTCAAAACAGAAAATTCATGACAATGAAATCAATGTGAAGGGCTTTCAAATGCATGCTTTACTCAAAACAGGTCTATCATTAAGAGAAGACATCAGAAAACCCCATATCAAATTATCAACCAAAGGGTGCCAAGTGTTAAATTTTTACACACCTTTGGTTGCAATTGCTTTGTCTTTGATGATTTTGATAGTCTGGAAAAATTTGACAGAAAAGCAGAAAAAGGAATATTTCTAGGCTACTCATTGTCCTCAAAAGCTTACAGGATTTTTCTTTTGAACACAAGGACAAAAAGAGAGTGTTTATATGTGTCCTTTGATGACTCACTAGAAACCAAAATTTCTAATGAAATTATGAAAGATATAAATCTCTCAAAACAACCTGAAAATTCTGAAAGTCTTCTCAATAAGCTAACTGACGAATTATTAGAACATGATCATATGATAAATATATCAAACAAGAACATATCATGTACTAACCCTGCAGATGATCTGGAACCTCCAACAGAAAATGTGCAAAATGATCAGAATTATGTTATTTCATCAGAAAATGTTATTGATCAACATAATTCTGGTCTGATTGACAACGTTGAGGTCACAGGTCAGGGGGAAGCTTCAAATCCATCACCAAGTACAAGCTCACACAACAACTTAAGATGGATCAGGGGACACTCACTTGCAGACATCATTTGAAACCCTGAAGAAGGTGTTAAGACTAGACCTGCAACAGCTCATGAATGTCTCTATGCTGGCTTCTTAAGCATAATTGACCAAAAACTGTCAAAGAAGCACTAAATGACTGAGATTGGGTCCAAGCAGTGCTAGAAGAGCTTGACAAATTTGAAAAGAGTCATGTGTGGGATCTGGTACCCAAACCAAACAACAAGTGTATCATTGGTTCAAAATGGGTATTCAGAAACAAGTCTGATGAACAAGGTATCATAATAAGGAACAAATCAAGGCTTGTGGTCAGAGGTTATTGTCAACTAGAAGGAATTGATTATGATGAAACATTTGCACCAGTTGCAAGGCTTGAAGCTGTTAGAATATTCCTGGCTTATGCTGCCTCAAACAACATCAAACTTTATCAGATGGATGTAAAGTCTGCTTTCTTAAATGGTGAAATTGAAGAAGAAGTATATGTGCATCAACTAGAAGGCTTTGTTGATCCTCAATATCCAAATCATGTTTACAAACTAAACAAAGCCTTGTATGTATTGAAGCAAGCTCCAAGAGCCTGGTATGAAACACTATCCAACTTCTTGATCAATTCTGGCTTCACTAAAGGTACAATTGACACAACTCTCTTTCTAAAAACTCATCAGGGGCACACACTTTTGGTTCAAATTTATGTTGATGACATAATATTTGGATCCACTAATGATAAATTATGCAAAAAGTTTGAGAAACTTATGACCAGCCATTTTGAAATAAGTATGATGGGTGAATTAACCTTTTTTCTTGGCTTATAAATAAAACAACTAAGTGACCGCATATTTTTGAGTCAATCAAAGTATGTTAGAACAATTTTGAAAAAGTATTCACTAGAAAACTGCTCATCTTCAAAAACTCCCAGGGCCACTAGAAATAAACTTGATTCTGATCCAGAAGGAAAACCTATAGATATAAAAACTTATAGAGGAATGATAGGATCATAACTATCATTTCCGCACGTGAAAATTTGTTTTGTTATCGTTGTTTATAAATGCTTGAAAGAATTTTGTTTATTGTCATATTCTCGTATTTAGTAACGATTGAAGGAACCTAGAGAGCCAAGAATGGTCGTAACGAGTTCACAAAGTCAAAGAGTTATGCCTATGATGGAAGTTTCCGAATTAGGTGTTAGCAGAACTTTGGGGGATACAAGTTGGATCCTATGGGGCTAGGGGACTTTCTTTATCAACTAGAAAATGCAAAGAAGAAAGTTGCTTTGGTGATTTTTCAAAAAACCAAGAACATTTGAAAGATTCTGCTCAATGGAGAGAATCTGTTCAGTGAAGTTGACGACAGCTTTGCTCAGTGGAGGGAATTTGTCAAGGTTTAGAGATTTTACCAAAGAAATGGGGGGATAAAAATTTTCATATGTTGAATTTCTTACGTAAATTTCTAAACGCAATCACAGGTAGTAGAGTTTGTGATTTTCTGGTGATACCAAAGGTTCTGCGTGGAATGTTTTGCACAGACACATATTTGAGGATTTTAATTAATTCTCCAGCCAGCGTGAAGGGTTTTGCATGGAAACATACAGGTATCTAAAGTCTACAGTAGTTTCAAAACGTTGTTCACTAAAGACCTGGGGAATCTTTATGAGATTTTACAGGGATCTGGGTGTAATTCAATTTGTTGAGTTCGCAAACGATGTACTTGGTCAAGCTGACATCCTGAGTACTGATGCTGAAGATCCGTAGAGCATTACGTGGTCAACTACACAAAGGCGAGACAATGAGATCTGGATGTAGTTCAACTAAGCATGCTGGTTGAGCTTGCAAGTGATATACTCGGTCTAGCTGACTTCCTGAGTGTTGATGCTGATGATCAAAGTGCATTACTTGGTCGATTCCACAAAGATGGTTTACAGAAGACAGTTCACCAGAAAACTCTACCAATGTAGTATGCTTGAATGAAATGGAGTTCTTATGACAAGATCAAGACTTGATGCAGTTTTTAAAGAATGGAACCCTTATCAAATGTCGGTTGGAGTATTGGAAGATCAGCGGAAGATCGGTCAATTTTTCCTTGCGAGGAGATTGCACAACACCCAACACGGATACGCGTACTTTGAGGGGGAAATATTATACGAGAAGCTTCAAGGTTTTGGTATTGCTATGAAGACTCATGTCAAGATACTACTTACCTGGACTATCGGTCAAGGGGGAATTTTTTAACACAGAGAAGACAACATGAACAAATACTTGACAAAAGATGGATTGCAGTTGCATTTCAGCATTCGACAGCAACGGACAAGGGGGAATTTGTTGGTGCAGTTTTTGTGTCCGATGTTGTTCGAATAGATTAGTTTTATTTTATGCTTATTATGTAATAGTTAGTGAAACGGTCAAACGAACGTGTACTGACCCGCTCGTTTGAAGTGGTCAAACTAGAGGGTTATGTGTTTGACCGTGTGTGTTTGCAAGACAAGTGGGTGTGGCTATAAATACCAACCCCTTGTTCATTTGCAAGCAAAGAGTTAGATGAAGGTTTTAGACTTTGGGGGTGAGATCACCACTTGGTCTCTCCCCAGATGTATGCTCCTTTGGTATGTTTCGGTTAGCTTGCAATCAGGCCGCTTTGTAATGTTATGCTACCGATTTAATACAAGGAAGTTTTGTTTATCCGTATCTAATCTCTCCCGTCTTGAACATAGTCACACACTACTCATGGGTTTCGGTCCGACGAATCACGGTCCTACACTATCTTGTTATACATATTTTTTTAAACTACTCAGTTATGAGTTAGAGCTATAGAAGGATGAATCCGAGATGGTTTTTTAGTACCAAACTGGATAAACCATATCCGCAATAGGTAATCAGGTTGGAAAACACGTTGTCCTACAAGTGTTAATAGTGGACTCCATCATCAAGACAAAACCGTGTGACCTTGGTCCTAATCTTCACAACTTACTACCATATGAAATCAGGCCCTATAGCTTTTCATGTATGTTTGGTGTTTGGATTTCTCCTGAAGATTGGTATCCACTTGTCTTCTATAATTCAATTCTGGAAGATATGATACCATGTGCGTTTGTTTTCTTGTTCATATGTTCCAGACTATTAAGTACCTTGGAATGCCTTCTTATATATACCTTTCTACATGCCTAAGATAACGACATCTTCCTAGAAATTAATCTACATACTCATTCAGAAAGAAGCGATTCTTTGAATTTTTTCCTTCCTTCAACAACACTTTACAGTGAACATCCTCTAGCGTCCTTGAAAACATGGCCATCCGTATGCCTCGTATCATTCAAGCAAGACAAAATCTCAAACGATCCCTCTCTAATGGTGGCAGCACTCCCGCATCTATGGATATCCCCAAAGGCTATTTTGCCATTTATGTTGGGGAACAAGAAAAGAAGCGGTTTATAGTCCCTGTATCGATATTAAGCGAGCCTAGATTTCAAGAGTTACTGCATCAGTCAGAGCAAGAGTTTTGATACAACCATCCCATGGGCGGGATCACGATACCATGTAGTGAGGACGTATTCACCAATCTCGCTTCTCGTTTTGGAGCATTTTGACTTTTGTAGATCGTTATCTTTCTGAGAGAGTTTTGTAAACAACAAGACAGTAGTGAGCTTTTGTAGTTGTAAAGTTTGATCGTTGTTCCAGATTAATGAAACTTTAATGGGATATTATTTTGAGTTCATGATATACTAATTGTTATCAGAGGTGGTTTAGTACACAAATAAAGCTACTTAGTAGCCAGTTATAAAAGTTGAAGTGGATACTTACAACCAGAATTGCATGCTCTTATAGTTTGAGTCAACCCCATAATCCGATCATTCAGCAAACATTTCTACCTATTCCACAATCCAGTCATGTTTTAAAAAAGGCCATGGTTGTTGGGTTAATCTTAATGGTTCGGGTTGAGTACGGGTCAAGTCAGTTGCGGGTCGAATAACTAAACGGGTTTGCTGGATTTTATTTTAGTCACATGTATAGAGCTAGTCAAAATTGACCGAAATAGAAGGCATGTGAACGTTGGAGTGTGGCTGCAACAAAGGAGTACGTGGGCTTGTTTTATGCATGTGGACCATATTACTAGCTAGGACTAGTTTGTTTGTTTTTTCTACTATTTAAAGGCATGTATTGCATACTTTTTAGTGTACTCTCATTCTACTAAAATAAGTAAGATAATTTTCAACAGCTTGCAAATTACATTCGTGAGTTTGAGTGTGTGATTTTGGGGCCTGAACCAACATTTGGTATCAGAGCGGGTGAGAAACGAGGGCCGTTTTGAGAGTCGGTGGCGAGAAAAAGTGCAGCCCTTTTCGTTGAAAGGCAAAACGCAGCAGTAGGAGGAACCGAGGTGAAGACCATGAGGCTATTTTTTGTAGGTCCCTTCTCGGAGGATGACGAACCTAAACCTTGTTATACTAACCCACTAGCAAGTGCGGAATCCAAGCTAGCAAGCAAACCGGGATGAGACAAGTATAAACACAAACACACACGGTTCACCGATTAACACCACTTGTATTAATACGAATGAAAGGTTCCGGTTACAAGCTCAATGTTCACAAATGTGTTTTGCAAACTCTCTAGTGTGTGTGTGTGTTTCGGACAGAATGCTCTCAAACTCTCTATCTTTCTATCTGTGTGCATCTATCTGTTCTCAACACACTGCATGGGTATATATACCCATACACTGCATGTCTGGTCGAAGGATCCGATAGATGATCGAAGGATCATCTATCGATGACAAAGTGTTCGAGGGATTCACATATACTTCGAAGGATGGCATATCCTTCAAAGTCCAACATCATCCTTCGTAACATATCTTTCGAGGTCATCGAAGGATAGAATCAATCCTTCGATGGACCAACCTTCGGCACAGAACAATATAACTAATTTACTAACTGTTGGCCAAGTCAAACCAGGAGGACGGTTGACTTGGTCAACTTACAGGACTGACAAGGACATCGTTTACATCGTGACCGAATACAGACAAAGTACAGACACAAGTGCACCAACAAACTCCCCCTTGGCTGTAGCTTTGTCTCGAACTTCGATGGTTGTAAATTTGTCTCGATATTGATCATCTTTGATCTTCATGTCTTCAAGACTCTAATGTCCTTTCAAGTCTTCAATGTCGGAGGATCTTCAAAGTCTTTACGTCTTGAAAGCAGAGAGTGTATCAACAAACTACCCGTATCATGTAGGAAGTGTGTTGACAAACTCCCCCTTAACATAAGCTCCCCCTTGAGTTATGCTCGTGAATGACTTGATCTTTATGAAGTGAGATCCTTGTGGTGTTGATGATGGCCAGCGGCAACTCGATCATCTTCATCCTTTGAGTGCCTTCACGTCGTGTCTTCATTCCGAAGCTTGTCATCGACCATGTTCTCCTAGCCTTTAGAATCTGCACATGCAAGAAATCTAAACGCGTAATGAGAACAACTGCTTGGAATATAGTTAGCATAAACAAATGACACACGTATGACCATGTTTCAATCAAACACCGTCCGACAGTTTGAAAGTTTAATAAATTTGTCAATTTTAGTTTAACTTTCAAAACTTGCAAATTTCGACCGTTTATGAAGATTTAGTCAGTTCGGTTTTCAGTCAGGTTAAACATCGTACGATCGAAAATAAAGTAGAAATAAAATCTTTTTGGTATTTTTGAATTTTTCAAATGTAAAGACTGAAAACAGTAAATAAATATATATACAGACATTCTTTTTGCGAGTTTCGAGGGTAAGAGAATCATATCAGTGTACGGTCATGCCAAAACGCTCTTGTTGTTCAATTAGTTAACATTAAGATAAGCATCCTATAACGATTATCGGTATTGTTGTCCACTTAAGCTCAACTTATCAGATGTAATCATGGCGAGGGGATACGTTAAGGTATGATTTATACTTACCGACCGGTGTTCATCCATATCACGACACATTCCCGTATCAAGGTATGCACGAGGGTTCATCTTACCGGTGAGTATACCGATTATCATCTGTTTGACCGTATATGATGTGAGATTCTCACTTATTTTGATTTGAAAACAAGCCCTATGTGATATAATCACTTATTGATGAGGAACTTGATTTTCGTATGCATGAGGGCACAGGTGCAAGTCCGTGAACAGGTCAGTACTTCCGTACAGCAGAGAGACGAACTTGACACCCGGATAAATGTGATATTTTATCACTTATTTGTTATGGACATGTGATTGTTTATCACTTATTGAGGTCGAATGCAGTATGTATTATATACACGTATGTATGGTATCATGGAAGATCTAGACTTGCGTCCCCGTTATTTTTCGGTAAAAGATACAACCATGATACCCAGATGATAAGCAGCATAAAGACCGAATATCTCAGAACCTCGGCAATCTATCAAACGAAATTTCGGTACTAAGACCATATGCCAATGAATGGTTCCCACCTGGTCTTCAGTCGATTAAGATTTATATCACCCTGCACACTTTAAAATGATTGTGAGCCTACCGATACATCTTATATAGAGCTGCTTATCGTTTTTCATTTTAAGGTTTAAAGAGGTTTGGATAGACCACTGATATACTATCATTTTCTCTTTTGCTCGCCAGGAAACTCATTTTTGTTTTTCTATTGTTTTTGTGTTTTTGAAATTTTTCAATGTTTTTGGATTTTCAGATTTTTGGATTTACTCCCCCTAAAATCAATAAACTAAGATAAATTTAAAACACAAGGGTATTTACAAAAATGATTTTCCAATGTTGGTTTTACTCTTGCTTGACCTTAATGCCGTTCACCAATAGTAAAAAAGTCAAATCTTGATTTGTCAAATGCTTTGGTAAATAAGTCGGCACGTTGGTCATCGGTGTGGACCTTAACAACATCGATTAGCCTTTTCTCAAAGCAATCACGTATGAAGTGATATTTGATTTCGATGTGTTTGGTCTTTGAGTGCTGCACAGGATTTCTAGTGATATCTAAAGCAGCAGAATTATCAACGTAAATAGGAGTAGTTAGGAATTCAAAACCGTAGTCCCGCATTTGTTGTTGGATCCAAAGAACTTGGGAGCAACAACTTGAGGCAGCAATGTATTCAGCTTCGCATGTTGATGTAGCAACGCACGTCTGCTTCTTGCACTGCCATGTGACTAGGCGATTTCCTAAAAACTGATATCCAGCCGTTGTGGATTTGCCGTCGATTTTGCATCCGCCAAAATCAGAATCACTGAAAGCTACCAATTCAAAGTTATTATCTCTAGGGTACCACAGACCGGTGTCAGGGTACGCCTTCAAATAACAGAAAATCCTTTTGACAGCTGCAAGATGTGAGGCCTTCGGATTAACTTGATATCTGGCAAGCAGGCACGTTGGGTACATTATGTCTGGCCTTGATGCTGTGAGGTACATAAGAGATCCGATCATTGCGCGATAGTTTGAGGGGCTAACAGCTTCACCCTTCAAGTCAGGAGTAATTCCGTGATTGGTTGGCAATGGGGTACCAATGGGCGTTGCATCAGACATCTGGAACCGGCTCAAGATGTCGCCAACATATTTAGTCTGATGGATGAATATCCCAGACTCCGTTTGTTGCACTTGTAAGTGCACCAACATTTTTGATAGTCGAAAGAAGGACTCCGAGCAAGATAGGCGGCAGCCTTGGCTGCTGTTGCTGGAAGCAAGAAATTGTGGTTTTAACCCTAAGAAAGAAAGGGAAGCAGCCCTCTAACTGCAGAGAAAGAAAAGAATGAGAAAGTGGATGATTTCATGTGAATCGCTAAGGAAGTCAGAAGACCGAGAGAGAGACCGACGTTGGCGAGAAGAACAATGCCATAATTGACCGGTGGCTTGAAAATCAGACCGAAGAACTCTCGCCAAGAAGACCGTAGGTGTGAGCCAGAGACCGAAAGCTTACATCGGAGAAGACCGTGACTGACCACTGCCGGAAAGAGAGTTCCGGTGGGAAACAAAGAAGACCGCTATAGACCGAAAAGCCGCAAAAGACCGAACGGTGTGACCGAGACCGTAAGTGTGACCATGACCGAAGGTTCACACCAAGATAGACCGAGAAAGATCGTAGACTGAAATAAGCTTTTATCGAAAGAAAGCGTAGACCGAATGACCGAAAGAAAGACTGAGATTGTAAACAAAGACTGAGAGTTCACATTAGACCGAGTTGTGAACCGAAGACTGAAAGAGTTCACGTTAGAAAGACGAAGACTAGACCCGTGTGGTTCGTATCGTAAGTAGCAAGTGTAGCAAGAAGAAAGACGGACATCAAGATTAAGGGGGTGAATGTTGGGATAATCTTAATGGTTCGGGTTGAGTATGGGTCAAGTCAGTTGCGGGTCGAATAACTAAACGGGTTTGCTGGATTTTATTTTAGTCACATGTATAGAGCTAGTCAAAACTGACCGAAATAGAAGGGATGCGAACGTTGGAGTGTGGCTGCAACAAAGGAATACGTGGGCTTGTTTTATGCATGTGGACCATATTAGTAGGACTAGTTTGTTTGTTTTTTTTTACTATTTAAAGGCATGTATTGCATATTTTTTAGTGTACTTTCATTCTATTAAAATAAGTAAGATAATTTTCAACAGCTTGCAAATTTCATTGGTGAGTTTGAGTGTGTGATTTTGGGGCCTGAACCAACAATGGTTACACATGTATAAGTTGTAACCTTGGTTGACAATACGGTGTCGGTTTGAATGTTTCTGCTGCTTGAAACTCCAAATATATAAATTACCACTGTCAAAGAAATTGTCCTGCCTAATAAACTTGTTGGTGCTCATGGATTAATTACCGTTTTGCGTCCACATAAACACATGACAGTGAACACATAGGCTGGTAATAGATCCTTGAATGAGCTTCGGAAATATAAAACAAAAACAAAATTGATAGACAAAAACTTTACCTAAGTTCATAAAGGTTCCATGATACGATTTAAACGCATGCATTCCATAATTTGTAGTGTACTTTTATTATGAATAGTGTGACTGAGGCGGGTAACAAACATTTATCAGCTGGTTCTGGTTCTGTTTACTTGAATACTAAATAATACGAGAAATGGATAATTTGCGTTTGATACTCTCAACTGGCTATCTTGAAATGGCGGGAAATCTATCTTGTTATATATATTTTCTTAAACTACTCAGTTATGAGTTAGAGCTATAGAAGGATGAATCCGAGATGGTTTTTTAGTACCAAACTGGATAAACTATATCCGCAATAGGTAATTAGGTTGGAAAACACGTTGTCCAACAAATGTTAATAGTGGACTCCATCATCAAGCCAAAAGCATGTGACCTTGGTCCTAATCTTCACAACTTACTGCCATATGAAATCAAGCCCTATAGCTTTTCATGTATGTCTCGTGTTTGGATTTCTCCCCAAGATTGGTATCCACTTATCTTCTATAATACAATTCTGGAAGATATGATACCATGTGCGCTTCTTTTCTTGTTCATATGTCCCAGACTATTTAGTACCTTGGTATGCCTTCTTATATATACCATTCTACATGCCTAATACAACCACATCTTCCTAGAAATTAATCTACATACTCATTAAGAAAGAAGTGATTCTTTGAATTTTTTTCCTTCCTTCAACAACACTTTACCGTGAACATCCTCTAGCTTCCTTGAAAACATGGCCATCCGTATGCCTCGTATCATTCAAGCAAGACAAATTCTCAAACGATCCCTCTCTAATGGTGGCAGCACTCCCGCATCTATCGATATCCCCAAAGGCTATTTTGCCATTTATGTTGGGGAACAAGAGAAGAAGCGGTTTGTGGTCCCTGTATCAATATTAAGCGAGCCTATATTTCAAGAGTTACTGCATCAGTAAGAGCAAGAGTTTGGATACAACCATCCCATGGGCGGGATCACGATACCATGTAGTGAAGACGTATTCACTGATCTCGCTTCTCGTTTTGGAGCATTTTAACTTGTGTAGATCGGTATCTTTCTGACAAAGTTTTGTAAACAACAAGACAGTAGTGAGCTTTTGCAGTTGTAAAGTTAGATCATTGTTCCAGATTAATGAAACTTTAATTGGATATTGTTGGTGCATTATTTTGGTGTCTGTCACTTGTCTTTATTAGCGATGTATTTTGTACGGTCTTTTATGTTTATTGAGTCTTCGCCGTCGACCAAGTCGAATATCCTCCTATCCTACTTGTGTCCGACAAGTTGTCTCAGTTTGTTATGTATGTTTAATGAACAATGCATGTTGCATGTAAGTTTATATGTATGTTTGTGTGTTTATGTGTTTTGCTGCAAACTGTATGTTTGCAGCAAACCATTCAACAAATGCAGCCTTCGACGAAACCTTAGAGTTCCGTCGAGCTATACATGGCGAAACCCCAAACGCCCAAAACTTCATGTTTCGTCGTGATGGATGACGAAACTCCTAGAGTTTCGTTGTCCAGGAGGCTTCGTCAGGCCCACATGCAGTTTCGTCAAGCCCATTGATGTTTCGTCGAGTGTTGGGCCTGGTCAGCTATATAAACACAACATGGTTTCACTTTGAAACCATGAGAGCATAAACTGTCTGTAAGCTTTGTGTCAAACTGTGTATGTATCCGTTTGAACGTTGTTCTCATCCTCTTAATCAATTGACTGTGATTCATTGGTTATATTGTGTCTTGATTATCTATGTTTGGTTTGACACCGTCACTGGGATTCCGCACTAGTGACCGTGTTTGTGATAAACAAGATTAGGTTTCGTTAATCGATCCTCCGAGAATCGGGACCAACAAGTGCTATTATCCTTTAAGGCTTCCTTCCAAGATTTTGGTTCTTCTTGTGAAACGTAACACGCAAAGGACCAATCATTTTGAAGATCAGATTCTCTAATGGCCGAATACAAACCAGCATTCTGGTTGTTTCTCAGCTGATTACGCGTCTGCACACCGCGATGGACATCTCCAATAATATTCTGCTGCAGATGAATATCGTGAATTCTCGATTCAGGAACATCAGGAACACGAGTTTTGATACCCAAATTGTTAAGATTAAGATCGACAACCAAATCCAAACCAGGTATAGGCATAGAAGTGGATGCATTCCCTTCAGCAATGTCTACATTCTCCTCATGAGGGGTTGCTTCAGAACAGGAGCAACCGGAGCTGAAGTTCCTTCATTTGTATCATGATATTCATCATCTTCCGACGACTCGTTGAAATCAGTAGCATCTTCAAATTCCTTATTTTGAACCGTATTGTTATTAACCGAAGTAGAAGCTTGAGGGTCAACAACAATTGGTCTCACCAATGGCGAATCAGCCACGTTGTCGCTTTCAAGTAACATTCGAGCAGCTGCAGATGCTTCGTCAAAAGATTCAAAGTCTAGCAGATGGACGTCAAAAGTGTTTTCTTACACGGTGTGGTTGATGAAGAAGTGTACGTCGAACAACCTCCGGGTTTTGAAGATCCTATTCATTCGGATCGGGTTTGGTTACTCAACAAAGCTCTTTATGGTTTACATCAGGCACCACGAGCTTGGTATGCAACCTTATCAAATTATCTGCTGGAGAATGGTTTTCGGCGAGGTCTTATTGATTGCACTCTCTTTATCAAAGAACAAGATGGAGATCTTCTGTTGGCGCAGGTATACGTTGATGATATAATATCCGGTTCGACTAATGATTCTTTGTGCAGGCAATTCAAGCGTGTTATGTAGGAAAAATTCAAGACGAGCGCAATGGGGGAAATGAATATCTTCTTGGGCCTACAAGTTCAACAAACCGAGTCTGGGATATTCATCCATCAGACAAAATATGTTGGTGACATCTTGAGCCGGTTCCAGCTAAGCTATCTGATGCAACACCCATTGGTACACCACTTTCGCAGAATCACGGGATTACTCCGGATTTGAAGGGTGAAAGCATTAACTCTTCATACTATCGCGCTATGATCGGATCTCTCATGTATCTCACAGCCTCGAGGCCCGACATCATGTATCCGACGTGCCTGCTTGCAAGATATCAAGCCAATCCGAAGGCCTCACATTTGGCAGCTGTTAAAAGGATTTTCCGCTATTTGAAGGGATGCCCAGACACTGGTCTCTGGTACACTAGGGATGATAGATTCGACTTGATCGCGTTCAGTGACTCTGATTTTGGCGGATGCAAAATTGATGGCAAATCAACAACAGCGGGATGTCAAATCTTAGGAAATCACCTGGTCACGTGGCAGTGCAAGAAGCAAACCTGTGTTGCTACATCAACATGTGAAGCAGAATACATTGCTGCCTCTAGTTGTTGCTCCCAAGTTCTTTGGATACAACAACAAATGCGCGACTACGGTTTTGAATTCCTATCTACTCCTATTTTTGTTGATAAAAATGTTGCCTTACAGATCACTAGAAATCTTGTGCAGCATTCCAAGACCAAACACATCGAAATTAAATATCACTTCATACGTGATTGTTTTGACAAAAAATTAATCGATGTTGTTAAAGTTCACACCGATCACCAACGTGCCGACCTGTTTACAAAAGCTTTTGATAAATCACGTTTTGATTATCTACTTTTGGTCAATGGCATTAAGGTGATACCCGAGTAACTTCTTTGGCTAATCGTTTTTGTAAATATTTTCTTTAAAACTCAAAAAATACAAAAAGATTTTCAATTTCGTCAACTATTAGTATTTTAGGGGGGGAAAATTTCAAGAAAATACAAAAACATTCCAAAAATTCAAAAATCCAAATATATGTCTTTACTTTCTGTCTTTAAGTTTGAAAAAATAAAAAATTCAAAAAAATTGAAAAAGCAAAAATTAAAAAATCAGAAAACCAAAAAATGAGTTTCTTGGATAAAGGAAGATGATGATATTCACTGGTTTGGTTGGTCAACATCTTCATAATGAAAAACAAAAATTTAGAAATGTAAAGTATCTCTACTAACGATGTATCGGTAGGCTCACAATTAGACTAAAATGTGTCAGGATGATACAAACCTAAGAGATTTCAAGTCAGGTGGGAACCGTTCATTGGCATATGGTCTTGGTACCAAAATTTCGTTTCAGAGATTGTCGAGGTTCTGAGATATTCGATCTTTATGTTGTCTTATCATCTGGGTATCATGGTTGTATCTTTTACCGGAAAAATAACGGAGACGAAGTCTAGATCTTCCATGATACTATACATACATGTACATATTGCATTCGACCTCAATAAGTGATAAACAATCACATGTCCCAACAAATAAGTGATAAAATATCACATTTATCTAGGAGTCAACTTCGTCTCTTTGCTGTACGATGTACTGACCTATTCACGAACTTGCTCATGTGCCCTCATGGATATGAAAATCCAGTTCCTCATCAATAAGTGATTTTATCACATAGGGCTTGTTTTCAATAAAAAGAATTGAGTATCTCACATTTTTATACGGTCAAACAGATGATAAACGGTATACTCACCGGTAAGATGAACTCTCGTGCATACCTTGATACGTGAATGTGTCGTGTGTGGATGAACACCGGTCGGTAAGTATAAATCATACCTTAAAGTATCCCCTCGCCATGATTACATCTGATAAGTTGAGCTTATGTGGACAACAATATCGATAATCGTTATAGGATGCTTATCTTAATGTTAACTAACTGAACAACAAGAGCGTTTTGGCGTGACCGTACACTGATATGATTCTCACAAAAACAAGCTTTGTATATATTTATTTATTGCTTTCCGTCTTTCCATTTGAAAAATGAAAAATCCCAAAAAGATTTTAGGTGTGTTTTAATATAAACTTTATAAAAGCCAAAAAGATTTTGCGTCTAGTTTATTTTTGATTGACCGATGTTGGAACTCGAGTCTATTCTACCTAAAATCCTGATCGTAAGCCAAAAACAATTGCATCTTCATAAATGGTCGAAGTTAACAAGTTTTGAAAGTTAAAGGATTAAAATTGATCAATTTTTAAACTTTCAAGCTGTTGTCGGTCGGAGTTTGATTGAGATTTGATCTCATATGTGTCATTTGTTTAATTTGCCTATATTCCAAGCGGTTGTTCTCATTATGCGTTTAGATTTCTTGCATGTGCAGATGCTAAAGGCAAAGAGAACATGTTCGATGACAAGCTTCAGAATGAAGACACGACATGGAGGCACTCAAAAGATAAAGATGATCGAGTTGCCACTGACCACTCTTCAACACCACAAGGATCTAAAGAATTGAAGATCAACTGATTCATGAGCATAACTTAAGGGAGAGCTTATGTTAAGGGGGAGTTTGTTAACACACTTCCTAAATGAAAAGGGGATTTTGTTGATACATTTCCTGCGTGCGACACGTGAAGACTTTGAAGATCCTCCGATATGGAAGACATGGAAGACGAACCTCACGAGTAGCATCCAAGGGGGAGTTTGTTGGTACACTTTATGTGGACGCGACTTGATTCGGTTCGACTCGGTTTGGTTCGACTTGGTTAGGTTCGGCTCAAGCCCGATGTCACGACATTCCTCCGTCGTGCGCCCCAGAGTTCGACACGCGAAGCACGAAGAGCCGTGAGCAGTTTCCCGCTGACACATCATCATGACATCACCATGATGATGTCATGATGATGTCATGTGAAGAATTTTCATTCAAATGCATGCTATCATTCAACGAGAATTTCATTAATTTGATACAATTAGATGCTGTTGTTGGTTTATAACTTCTGCATGACGAAACTCTGATCCTAACTTGCTGTTGACGAAACTTCATGATGGAACCATTGACGAAACTCCTGCCAATGTGATCATGACGAAACTACAGATGCTAATGACGAAACTTGCTGAAGAAAGACAAGTTTCGTCGGTCTTGTGAGTGTGACGAAACTCTTGCATGTTTCGTCACATTGAAGTTTCGTTGAATTGTTTCCTCGCCATGAGGATTCGTCGACTCAACAAGGTTTGGTTGACCTACATTCTGTTTCGTCATCCTTGTCCCTTTATAAGGAGTAGACAGAAACAGAAGAGATTACAGAGAACACATAGAACAAAGATAACACACACACACACGAGAGACACCAGTGTGAGTTGTGAGCTTTATGTAATATAATCTTGTAAACAAACTTTCTGGTGTTAATATATTTGATAGTTCAAACGTTGAATCTGTGTGCTTTTGTGTTCCTATCTGGCTTTGCTTTCCCGGTTGGATTCCGCACAACCGGGTTTGTTCGAATTCAAGGATTAGGCAACTAGATCCTCCGCTAGTTAGACCTTCAGATATTATTTTGAGTTCATGATATACTAATTGTTATAAGAGGTGGTTTAGTACACAAATAAAGCTACTTAGTAGCCAGTTATAAAAGTTGAAGGGGATACTTACAACCAGAATTGCATGCTCTTATAGTTTGACTCAACCCTATAATCCGATCTATCAGCAAATATTTCTACCTATTCCACATCCAGTCATGTTTTAAAAAAGGCCATGGCCACACTATTGGTTCAGGCCCCTTTGCAAACACACCGTAAACACACACAAGAAAACACACACTCAAGAACTCTTTCTATATTATTAAACTTTCACAAAGAAACAAAAACTGACTTACAAAAAGCTACTGCAAACTACACCTATATATAGTGATAAAACAAAAGGCATATGCTTAAAATACCAATTCTTCTTCTCCTTTCTTTTAGCAACAGACGTTAGCCTTCACCTCCATATTTTTCCCACTTTACTCGGTCAACTTAGACCAATTCCTCATCCATGTAAGTCTCCTACCCAAGGATCTCACTCAGACAACAATCACCAGGTGTGCGGAATCCACCTAGCAATCACTATTGTATGGTATTGGATCAAGAAAGTGTAGAACAATAATGATGAAAATGATGAATGACGTCACACACAGTAGCCGTCAATTCACGCACAGTGACAATGATTAGGGTTTCTTGAAGAACAAACTTTCCACAAAAGAAATCGCCGCGTATAACATATCACTAAGAGTTTATATACAATGGGAAGTCCTGACTACTAAAGTCAGGACATAGAAAGGCCCAAAGCCCAATACAAAACAAACCCTGGCTAAACAAAACACCAAAATTCGGACTAGGTTGAATTCTTAAGTCCTGACTATGAGACCATGAAAACCCTGACCAACATAATAGTTTTAACAAATTACATAAAAGACCCTTAAGTTTGAGAGTCTGCACTTATCACCCAAAGTGCATTTACAGACTCCCCCTTGATTAGTGCGGGATCTTCAATGTAAAGCTCAGGATCTTCTCTTTGTTAATGCTTGAGTACTTGCTGCCTGATTTTTCACACATAATTAATCAGCTAACAATTGATCTTCTTCAAAGGAATGCAACGGCAGACGTCTTAGCTTCTTCAAATCTTCCATCTTGAGATGAACGATCTAGACACACACAGCTTCTTCAAATCTTCCATCTTGCGAAGAACGATCCAGACCTAAAACACTTAACACCAGATTAAGAATCTTAACGCTGGAGACTCTCGGCCCAACTGGATCCCAAAAATAAATTCCAATACCACCGAACAAAAATTGAAATATTAAACAACCAACATTTAATAATTTGTATTTCAAAACATGATCATTTAGAACAAGTTACTTCAAAACTTATACTTTCAGAAAAATATCACAACTTGGAACCAAATTTACCAAACACCTTTTAAAAAATGAGGAAAATACCCACACACTTAGATGGATCTTACACGACCGATTTTTATAGACAAAGACTTATTTTAAGATTACCTAACTTGATGCTTAACACCTTATAAAAGAATGTTCACAACCCTTAGAGAATATTCAGAATGATAACTCGCACATAGAAACAAGAAAGCAAAATCTTTTTGTTGTTTTTTAGTTTAGACTAAAATTAAAGAAATTAAACCTAAGAACGTATTTACACTAATTATCTTTTTGTGAAATCGGAGCAAAGGGATCATATCAGTTTTTCTGTCAATATCCAACACAAGAACATAGTTTATTAGTTTAAGCTCTTACAATGATATTAATAGTTCAAGACGTTCAACGGTATTGTGATCCACTTAAGTTTTAGCACGCTTTCGAACACTGTTTTCGAGATATGTGATTAAGTGTATTAATAACTGATTGTAACTATGTGTACCCACCTCAGAATATACTCCCGTATCAAGGCTACCAAACATTACATCTTACAGGTGAGTATATCTGAAAAATCTCTGTATCCGGCTAAAATGCGATGCCTTGAGAGCTCAGGTTAGTGCCACCGCACAGACAAAGAGATGAAGGCTCGACATTAAAGGTGGTGTACCATCGTTTAGTATCTTTTTCTGCACTATTTTTTTTTTGCTATGTACCCGGTGGTAACATAGAATTGTAGGTTGTACATCCGGTGATGACAATTTTGAACAGATCATCCGGTGATGATTGTTGTGGCAGAAAAGAAATCCACCAAGAGGGTTTGCGCACAAACGAAGCGCTTAGCAAAGCATTATACGAGGTCTAGGCCATTGCTCACGCAATATCAGAATACCAAGTATAATACCCCATAGATTTAACAAACATAGTATCTCAGAAGTTTGGCAACGTATCAAATGAAATTACGGTACCAAGAACATATATCCGAGAGATGTAACACACAAGTTACGCAGTTCATTATGTTTATATACCAAAAACAGGTTCTTATTTACGCGTCAAACCTACCAAAGCAACGTATAATGAAGCTGTTACAGTTAACGGTTAATTTTATATATTACTATAATACTACACCAGATATGACTAGCCGATGTACTATCATTTCCCTTATATCTCAACACGACTTCATTTTATATTTTTCAAATGTTTTTGTATTTTTCTTAAAATTTATCCTACAACTAAGTAAAATATTTTTGGAGTTTTTCAATTTTTGAAAAGCGGTAAGAACTGTACATAAAAAATAAAATAGAGTTCCTATGCGAGTTTTGAAAAGCATTTTACTCGGGGTTGATCATGTCGATCATTCGGACCAGATTTTCAAATCTTGCGTGATCGAATGTCTTCGTAAACAGGTCGGCAAGATTATCCAAGGTTTCTACCCTAACCACTTCTATTAAACCCTTCTCAGCACAGTCGCGAATGAAGTGATGCCTAACATCTATGTGCTTAGTGCGTGAGTGACTAACTGGATTGTTAGTTATGGAAATGGCAGAGTTGTTATCGACAAGAATAGGAGTTCGAGTAAAATTCAAACCGTAGTCCTTCATTTGCTGCTGAATCCACAAGACCTGAGCACAACAGCTTTATGCAGCAATGTACTCGGCCTCACACGTGGATAAAGAAATGGCAACTTGCTTTTTGCATTGCCAAGAGACAAGACGGTTCCCAAGAAGTTGTGCGCCTCCAGAGGTTGACTTTCTGTTCACGGAGCACCCTCTAAAGTCTGCGTCAGCATACGCCAGCAAATCCAGACCACCTTCAGCTGGATACCACAATCCAAGCTTAGGCGTCCCTTTCAGGTATCTGAAGATACGCTTGACCGCTTTCATGTGAGACTCTTTCGGAGTCTCGATTGGAACCTAGCACACAAACAAACGGAAAACAAAATATCTGGTCGTGAAGTAGTAAATTAGCCAACCTATCATTGCTTAATATAGAGTCGGATCCACTTCAGGATCTTTCTGCTTATCGGGTGAAAGCTTGTGATTTGTCGGCAGAGGCGTGTCATAAGGTAACCTATCTTCCAATCCAAATTTTTTGAGAATCTCGTGGACATACTTTGTCTGATACACGTATGTCCTGGTTTTTTCTTGACTCACTTGAAGACCTAGAAAGAACGATAACTCGCCCATTGCGCTCATTTCAAATTTTGACTTCATCACCGCCTCAAACTCACGACACAATTCTTCATTTGAAGAACCAAAAATCATGTCATCAACATAAATTTGCACGATCAGAAAATCTCCTCCTTTCTTCAATATGAACAGTGTTGAGTTGATCGCGCCACGCGAGAACCCGTGCTACAAAAGATGTCTTGATAAAGTCTCGTACCACGCCCGAGGAGCCTGATGGAGACTGTAGAGAGCTTTGTCCAACAGATAGACTTTGTTCTCAGACCCTGGAGCTTCGAAACCCGGTGGTTGGGATACATACACAGTTTCATGCAATTTCCCGTAAAGGAACATGCTTTTCACATCCAACTGATAGACTTTAAAATGCATGTGTGTAGCAAAAGCTAGAAACAGACGAATGGCTTCCAGTCTTGCAACCGGTCCGTAAACTTCTGTATAATCAATCCCTTCCTCTTGATCGAAGCCTTGAACAACCAACCGTGCTTTGTTTCTGACGACAACACCCTTATCGTCTTTCTTGCACTTGAAAACCCACTTTGTGTTGATTGCATGTTGGCCCTTTGGAAGATCGACCGAATTCCACACCTTTAACTTGTCGAACTGAGCTAACTCTTCCTACATCGCCTCACACCAAGAATTATCCTTCAGAGCCATCTGATAGTTCTTCGGCTCTATCTGATAGATAAAACATTCATGTAGGCTAAGATTGTAGATTTATTCCTTCTTGATAGTAGAGAACAGACATTGCATCTCTGAAATACTCCATCGCATTTGCACTCCCGCATTTGGATTCCTAATAATATTATCAACAGGATGATGAATATTTGTTCTTAGAACTGGGATTGCCGGAGCTTGAAGATTGTTTCCCAAATTCGATCGAATCTCCCCCTCAGCATTTGCATTACTACTAGAAGCTTGATCATTTCCAGAAGACGTATTAACATTTGGATATGCTGAAAAATCAACGTAAAGATCACCACTTGTAGTTTGAGTAGTTGCATTGGGGATCTGCTCAGCAACAACTTCGTTTACGATCGAAGAATCAGCGACTGGAACATTCGAAGACATGTTAGTAGGATTACTTGCTCTCAAGCTCACATCCATTTCATCTTTGTTCACAAGATGTGTGTAGACAACCTCCGATTCTTCTTCTGAAACATCAGGAAGATCAAATGAATCAAATAATTTATCATAATCATAACCGCTTTTAGGACCGAATTCGGACGATGGAGGATCGTAACTCAAAGGAGTTATATTAAACACGATCTCCATTGTACGCTTCTTAACGTTATGAACGCATTTGTTGGGAGTTCCATTGGCATAACCCAAAAAGAACCCAAATTCTCCAACTTCCCCCATTTTAGGAGTATCTTTGGTGCGTTTGATAACACACTTGATCCCAAAAGGTTGAAAACCAGATAAGTTCGGTTTCTTGTATTCAAACAATTCATAACACGTTTTATCTTCTCTTTTGACCGTAAGCACATGATTTAACACATAACATGCAGTGTTTACCGCCTCGGCCCAGAAGAAAATTGGAAATTTTGATTCAGAAAGCATAGTTCGGGCCGCCTCAATTAGGGTACGATTCTTCCGTTCTGCAACTCCGTTTTGTTCTGTTGAGGAACATATGGAGCGCTGAACTGATGAACTATTCCTATTTCCCGACATAACTCATCCATATAATGATTTTTAAACTCAATCCCGTTCTCACTTCGGATTTTCTTAACAGGAAGTGAATAATTTTTCTCAATTTGTTTGAACAGGTCTCTTAAAATACCAGCAGTTTGGTCCTTTGTTTTTAAGAAAAATACCCACGAGTATCGTGAGATATCATTAGTGACAACTAGGCAATAGGACATCCTACCAATGCTAGCAACATGGATTGGGCCGAAAAGATCCATGTGAAGCAGTTAAAGTGGTTTTTGGATTGAGTTAACAGGTTTTCGGTTTGTGAAGCTTTCGTTTGATTTTTCCTTCTTCACATGATTCACATTTATTGTTGTCACACCCCCAAAATCCACACGCGGAGAATCACCGCATGGAGGCGTGACTTGACCAGGATCAAGCCACCAATCATATTGAACAATATATAAAATAAATGAAATTTTAACTAAACCAATATGAAGGGTGTTTAGAACATAAGTATAATATCAACGTTTAGCGGAAGCATAAGAGTAAACCCAATCGTAAATATAAATATGAAATGTCATAATGTTTAACAAAGAAATCACGATCCTTGTCTACAACGATCGCACCTCCCAATGCAAGCTCCATGTGTACCTAACGACCTGCAAGGCATGTAACAGAGTGTCAACAAATAGTTGAGCGAGTTCACAGTGGATTGTTTAGTAATAGTGTTCATTTCGTAAAACGTTCGTTTGTTTAGTAATCCATGTATCGTATATAATTACATCGCGGCCCTCCTGGCATGTTTGCAAAGATTAGTGGGGGTTCCCATATATTGTAGACTAGTTTTATTCGTATCACCGCCCTCCAGGCATGTGTGCGAAGTTTAGTATCAGTATCGCGGCCATTCCAGGCATGTGTGCGAAGATCAGTATCAGTATCGCGGCCATTACAGGCATGTGGGCGAAGAGTAGTGGGGGCTTCCCCATGTATCACTAGTCTAGCAGTATCTATAAGTGACCTTTCCCAGATGAGGTCAGTAGTACGTAATTCCCATAACCATGTAAGTACAATCAGTCAATCAATCCCATTCCCTACCTCGGGAATCCCATGCCTTAGTAAGAGTGTGAACTCACCTTGGTTTACTCGGCAGATACCCAGAAAGGTTACTTGAGTTATAAGTGGTCAACCACGTCCTAACATGGTTACCATACAAGTTAGGTTTTGGTTTCAAGTAATACACATAAGTTTACACATAACTAACAGGTTACGAACACGTATTGATCATGGCAAACACGTATTTTCACGTTAACAGTCAAAACATAACATTCTCGAACTTGTGCGACTCAGATGATTGGGCCGTTGAGCTTGTGCGAGCCCAATCATCTTGTGCGATTCAGAATTGAAGTCCATTGAACCTTCTGCCCAATTAATAACAAGCATTGGCCTTGTGCGTCCCGGTTAGACTTGTGCAATTGGATTTGGGTTGATCGGCCCAACTGCTTATCATAATAAATTACGTTGGGCGGCCCAACATCTTGTGCGACTGTGCTTAGTGAGGTCGTACAAGATGCTTTAGTCAATGTACTCTAGTTTAACTGGCTTGTACGATTCCCTTATATGACCGGAACCTCTTGTGTGATCAAGAGACTTGTGCGACCCATTAACAAATTCCTTAATCCATGCAATCAGTTACTGATTTCAATCGATTCGTTTTGACCAATTATAACAGTTTCCTTAACTGAAATTTAATCAATCAACACAATTACAATTTCTAACATGAACAATAATCGATCAAAACAAGCATATTCCATACGATTTCTCATAAACCCTAATCAAACAAAGCATGAACAATAATTTACCCATCAACATTGAATCGGATTAAACCCTGGAATTTATACATATCATCCGAGTTCTACCATATCACAGCCGATTAATTCATCATATATACATATAACCGAAATCAAGTGTATAGTTTCAAATCATGTTTACTAGCATAAACAACCCTAGTGTAATCACATACAATCAAAGCAACCACAACATCATCTATCAAACAAATAATAGCAAAACACTAACCGTGATGTTTGAATAGGTTGATTAGATCGACAGGAAGGGCTTCGAGTGGGAAGGGCTGCCGTCGAGTTTCCAAGAGATGAAGGAGAGAGCTTAGGGTTTTTAGTGTTTATCTTGTATTGTGAAGATAATGAGAGTTACATGTTATTCGAGGGTTATAAGGGTCGGGCCCGGCTTGGGCTTCCGTTGAGTTGTATTTGGGCCGAGTACAATCATGTGTGGCCGTGTGGAATTATGCGACCCAAGGAGGGTGTTGTGCGGTCGGTCAGATTTTGTTCGGCTAAGTTAGTGTTGTGCGACCACGGTTTAGTATATACATATATATTCACATAGCACATATAACACATAGCATGATAAACGTAACATTCAGTTGAAACCAAGTACATTAACTGGTCACGTATTGTTCAAACAAGTACATCAAAGCATAGCAAGGAGGTTCTAAAACACGAGTTGTCACATTATCCCCAAGTTGAAAGAAATTTCATCCCCAAATTTAGCATGCGGTTACTGAGGAAGCTAGTCGTGTTGAGTAGTTTACTGGTTTTCCTGGGGTGTCACATCATCCCCCCGTTGATTTGGAATTTCGTCAGGAAATTCCGTAGTAGCTTCGGCCACAGTAGTAGTTGCATTGTTTTCAAATAACTGGGGATACTTGAGTTTCATTTGATCTTCTCGTTCACAGGTGAACTCTAGGCCACGACGGGAGTTCCAACAAACTCGAACAAGAGGTATTCTGGTGTGCTTGAGGACCTTAACATCATGATCCGTGATTTCAACTGGTTCCTCGACGAATCGCAACTGATCGTCGATAGTGAGCTCCTTCAAAGGAACTATGAGGGTCTCATCTGACAGACACTTCTTCAGATTCGACACGTGGAAAACGTTGTGAACTGCACCAAGTTCTGCTGGTAGGTTCAGTTTGTAGGCCACTTTTCCTATTCTTTCTGTGATTTCGAACGGTCCGACATACCGCGGATTGAGTTTGCCTCGTTTACCAAAACGAACCACACCCTTCCAGAGTGAGACTTTGAGTAGCACTCGATCCCCAACTTGGAACTCGAGCGGTTTCCTGCGCTTTATCAGCGTAACTTTTCTGACGGTCACGAGCTGCCGCCATGCGTTACCGTATCTGAGCAATTCTTTCCATTGCGTTTACCACCATTTCTAGACCTGTGATCTGACTATCACCCACCTCTGCCCAACAAAGAGGTGAGCGGCATTTACGCCCGTATAATGCCTCGAATGGAGCGGCTTGAATGCTGGTGTGGTAACTGTTATTGTACAAGAACTCCACTAACAGGAGATGTTTTTTCCCGGCTATTGCCGAAATCGATAACACATGCCCGAAGCATGTCTTCTAGAGTTTGAATAGTGCACTCAGACTGCCCATCCGTCTGAGGGTGATAAGCTGTGATCATGTCTAATCGTGAGCCAAAAGCTTTGTGCATAGCTTGCCACAGTTCTGAAGTAAATCGTGCACCACGATCCGAAATAATGGAGGTTGGCACTCCGTGCCTCGAGACAACTTCTTTCACGTAGATGTCTGCTAAGGTAGAGAACTTGTCTGTTTCTTTGATAGCCAGGAAGTGTGCAGACTTAGTCAGTCGATCCACGATCACCCAAATAGTATCGTTACCACGCTGAGATCTAGGTAGGCCAGTAACAAAATCCATGGAAATTTCCTCCCATTTCCATTGTGGTATCTTTGGTTGCTGAAGTAGGCCTGATGGTTTCTGATATTCCGTCTTGACCCTCGCACAGGTCAAATACTTGCCAACATAAGTCGCTATGTGGGCCTTCATGCTAGGCCACCAATACGTAGTTCTGAGATCGTGGTACATTTTATCCGAACCTGGATGTACCGAGTAGCGAGACTTATGAGCTTCGTCCATTACAAGCTCGCGTAAGTTGCCATAAAGTGGAATCCAAATATGCCCTGTTACATAATAGGCGTTGTCTTCCCTTTGTTCTAATCGTTACCTTGAGCCGTGTAGGGCTTCAGCCCTGACGTTTTCTGGTTTCAATGCTTCGACCTGAGCATCTCGTATCTGCGCAGGAAGACTAGACTGAATAGTAAGTTGTAACGCCCATACACGCCTAGGTGTAGTATCTTTTCGACTGAGAGCGTCAGCCACAACATTGGCTTTGCCTGGATGATACTTGATGGCGCATTCATAATCGTTAAGTAGCTCGACCCATCGACGTTGTCGCATGTTCAATTCCTTCTGCTTGAAGATATGCTCGAGACTCCTGTGATCGGTGTAAAAAGGGCACTTGGTACCGTACAGGTAGTGTCGCCATATCTTGAGCACGAAAACAACCGCTCCCAGCTCTAAATCATGTGTAGTGTAGTTCCGCTCGTGAACTTTAAGTTGCCCCGAAGCGTAGGCAATGACTTTATCCCTTTGCATCAATATACAACCAAGACCCTGAATCGATGCGTCGCAGTAGACCACAAAATCGTCTGTGCCCTCTGGCAATGAGAGAATAGGTGCAATGCATAGTCTATCCTTTAAGTGTTGGAAAGCTGTTTCCTGTGTACTACCCCAACGTTAAGTAATACCTTTCTGTGTCAGTAATGTAAGCGGCTGTGCGATCTTTGAGAAGTCTTTGATAAACCGTCTGTAATAACCCGCCAAACCCAAGAATTGGCGTATTTCCGTTGGTGTACGAGGCGCAGGCCAGCTTCTGGTCGAATCTACCTTGGATGGATCAACATGAATCCCATCCTTGTTTACCACATGGCCCAAAAAGTGGACTTCACGAAGCCAGAAGTCGCATTTTGAAAACTTGGCGTACAGTTGTTCCTTTCGAAGAAGTTCTAAGATAAGTCGTAAATGCTGCTAGTGTTCCTCGTGACGTTTAGAGTAGATCAGGATGTCGTCGATGAAGACAATCACAAACTTGTCCAGATAAGGCTTGCACACTCTGTTCATTAGATCCATGAAAACTGCAGGTGCGTTCGTTAATCCGAATGGCATGACTAGAAACTCGTAGTGGCCGTAGCGAGTTCTGAATGATGTCTTAGAGATGTCCTCATCCCGGACTCTCAGCTGATGGTAACCTGACCTCAGGTAAATCTTTGAGTAGTAGCTCGACCCTTGCAGCTGGTCGAACAAGTCATCAATACGTGGCAGAGGGTAGCGGTTCTTCACTGTCACCTTGTTGAGTTCGCGGTAATCTATGCACATCCTGAAGGTACCGTCCTTCTTTTTCACAAATAATACTGGAGCTCCCCAAGGCGAGGAGCTAGGACGGCTAAAACCCTTGTCCAAAACTTCTTGCAATTGCTTAGACAGTTCTTCCAGTTCGGTTGGAGCTAATCGATACGGTGCGCGAGCTATGGGTGCTGCTCCAGGAGCTAGTTCTATCTGGAATTCGACCTGGCGATGAGGCGGTAGACCAGGTAAGTCTTCAGGAAACACTTGAGGAAAATCACGTATAACCGGGATATCCTCTAATCTCTTCTGTTTCGTTGATGCGTCTGTAACAAGTGCCAAAATGGCAGTGTGACCCTTTCGTAAACATTTCTGGGCCTTCAGGAAGGAGATGATGCCAACCACGGCACCACTCTTGTCGCCTTGAACTTCGAGAGGTTCCTTACCAGAACGGGGAATACGAACAATCTTCTCCTTGCATAAGATCTCTTCTTGCTGTTGGGACAACCAATCCATACCAATGACGATGTCGAAACTACCCAGAGCTATAGGAATGAGATCGATAGAGAAAGTCTGACCAGCGAGGATAAGACTACAACCCTGAACTATGTGTGTGGCCTCTAGACTTTTACCGTTGGCTAACTCTACGACGTGTTTGGTGTTTAAGGGTGTTGGTGTACGTTTTAACATTTGACTAACTTTTAGAGACACGTAACTGGTATCCGCTCCTGAATCAAACAAAACAGTAACATAAAAGTCGTCGAGAAGAAACTTACCCATAACCACGTTAGGATCATTCCTTGCGTCACCCTGCCCCAGCACGAACACACGACCCCTAGCATCGTTGCCATTATTGTTTCCCCCGTTGTTGTTCCCATTGTCCTGATTATTGTTATTGTTGTTGTTCTGGTTCTGGTTTAACTGGGGACAGTCACGTTTGAAGTGGCCTTCAGCACCACATTGATAGCATCCTCTGTTGCCACGCTTTGTTGCTGCTGCTGGTTTCGTGGAGCAGGTGGTTGTTGTTGTTGATTCTGATTGGCAGGTCGTGAGCTCCTGCAATCTTTAGCTTCATGACCCATCTTGAGGCACCGCTGACAACGACCTTTGTTGCACTGGCCGTTGTGGTGCTTGTTGCAAGTATTGCACCTTGGGAGGTTTCCTTGATATCCACCCTGTCTCTGATTACCCGAAGATTGCTGACCAGGGCTTTGGTAGTTAGCAGTCCTTCGCTGCTGAACCTGAGACTGAGCTGTAGCTGAACCTTTGCTGGAATCCCCATCCCATTTTCGTTTGTTGTCACTAGGAGTAGCGGATGTAGTAGCATCGGTAGCACTGATACGTTTAGGCAGCCTGTTATGTTCCACCGCCTGATCTGTGAGGCGATGGCTTTGAATTTCTGGTGCCAGCCCTTTAAGGTATAACTCAATACGTCTAATAGGAGGGTACACCATGGTTGGACACAGAATGGCCAGCTCGTTTGACCTTTTAGTATATGCCTCAATTTCCGACCCAGTCATCTTCAAATGAAAGAACTCCACCTCTAACTTGTGGATGTCGTCACATGTGCAGTATTCCCGTTTAATCAGCTCTTTGAAATCCTTCCAAGGGGTGGCGTTAGCAGCTGCCAACCCTAAAAGTTGAACTTGCGCATTCCACCAAGTCAGCGCGATTCCTACCAGTGTGCCAGTGGCGTACTTCACCCTGCGAGCCTCAGGGCATTCACACATCTCAAATACGGACTCTAGCTTTTCAAACCAATGGAGGAGTCCAACTGCTCCCTCCGTGCCACTGAATGTGCTAGGACGACAGTCCATGAAATTCTTGAGAGTGCAAACAGGTGGCTGGGCGTGTTGACCTACTGTGTTTAAGAACAGGACAAGGTTTAACACAAGAATTGGTTTAGGAGTGTAGGATCTAAAGATCCTAGAGTGAGTTTTCAACTGCTGGGTATACCTCCTGCTTGTGCGGCTGCAAGTGCCGCAGCAACTTGTTCGTTAATCAGAGCCCTCAACTGGGCTTGAGTCATGTTAACGCGTCCACTCATGATCTTCATATCAAAGGGAACATAAGTGAGAGGGGTTCACGAAAAGTGCGATGACAGAAGAGAGTAAGCACACAAGTGTTCTCAAGCAACAACGAATAGTAGGCAATGTAATCTAAGCATACCACGAGCAAAGTTCTATGTAATCTAGCAAGTAGACAATGTAAACATGAATAGTAGTACCTAGTATGTTGAGTCTTGCACGTGGAGCGAAGCGTCGTTGTGGATCGTTGAGCACTGTACTGGTTATAGTCTGGTTTTAATAAAAGCGTTTTTCCCATATTAAAACCAAGTTCTCTATAACCAATGGCTCTGATACCAATCTGTCACACCCCCAAAATCCACACACGGAGTATCACCGCATGGAGGCGTGACTTGACCAAGATCAAGCCACCAATCATATTGAACAATATATAAAATAAATGAAATTTTAACCAAACCAATATGAAAGGTGTTTAGAACATAAGTATAATATCAACGTTTAGCGGAAGCATAAGAGTAAACCCAATCGTAAGTATAAATATAAAATGTCATAATGTTTAACAAAGAAATCACGATCCTTGTCCACAACGATCGCGCCTCCCAGTGCAAGCTCCATGTGTACCTAACGACCTGCAAGGCATGTAACAGAGTGTCAACAACTAGTTGAGCGAGTTCATAGTGGATTGTTTAGTAATAGTGTTCATTTCGTAAAAGGTTCGTTTGTTTAGTAATCCATGTATCGTATATAATTACATCGCTGCCCTCCAGGCATGTTTGCGAAGATTAGTGGGGGTTTCCCATATATTGTAGACTAGTTTTATTCGTATCGCGGCCCTCCAGGCATGTGTGCGAAGTTTAGTATCAGTATTGCGGCCATTCCAGGCATGTGTGCGAAGATCAGTAGCAGTATCACGGCCATTACAGGCATGTGTGCGAAGAGTAGTTGGGGCTTCCCCATGTATCACTAGTCTAGCAGTATCTATAAGTGACCTTTCCCAGATGAGGTCAGTAGTACGTAATTCCCATAACCATGTAAGTACAATCAGTCAATCAATCCCATTCCCTACCCCGGGAATCCCATGCCTTAGTAAGAGTGTGAACTCACCTTGGTTTGCTCGACAGATACCCAGAAAGGTTACTTGAGTTATAAGTGATCAACCACGTCCTAACATGGTTACCATACAAGTCAGGTTTTGGTTTCAAGTAATGCACATAAGTTTACACATAACTAACATGTTACGAACACGTATTGATCTTGGCAAACACATATTTTCACGTTAACAGTCAAAACATAACATTCTCGAACTTGTGCGACTCATATGATTGGGCCATTGAGCTTGTGCGAGCCCAATCATCTTGTGCGATTCAGAATTGAAGTCCATTGAACCTTCGGCCCAATTAATAACAACCATTGGCCTTCTGCGTCCCGGTTAGACTTATGCGATTGGATTTGGGCTGATCGGCCCAACTGCTTATCATAATAAATTACGTTGGGCGTCCCAACATCTGGTGCGATGAGCACAATCTTGTGTGATCCACAAGATGTTGTGCGACTGTGCTTAGTGAGGTCGTACAAGATGCTTTAGTCAATGTACTCTAGTTTAACTAGCTTGTGCGATTCCCTTGTACGACCGGAACCTCTTGTGCGATCAAGAGACTTATGCGACCCATTAACAAATTCCTTAATCCATGCAATCAGTTACTGATTTCAATCGATTCGTTTTGACCAATTATAACAGTTTCTATAACTGAAATTTAATCAATGAACACAATTACAGTTTCTAACATGAACAATAATCGATCAAAACAAGCATATTCCATACGATTTCTCATAAACCCTAATCGAACAAAGCATGAACAATAATTTACCCATCAACATTCAATCGGATTAAACCCTAGAATTTATACATATCATCCGAGTTCTACCACATCATAGCCGATTAATTCATCATATATACATATAACCGAAATCAAGTGCATAGTTTCAAATCATGTTTACTAGCATGAACAACCCTAGTGTAATCATATACAATCAAAGCAACCACAACATCATCTATCAAACAAATAATAGCAAAACACTAACCGTGATGTTCGAATAGGTTGATTAGATCGATGGGAAGGGCTTCGAGTGGGAAGGGCTGCCGTCGAGTTTCCAAGAAATGAAGGAGAGAGCTTAGGGTTTTTAGGTTTATCTTGTATTATGAAGATAATGAGAGTTACATGTTATTCGAGGGTTATAAGGGTCGGGCCCGACTTGGGCTTCCGTTGAGTTGTATTTGGGCCGAGTACAATCATGTGTGGCCGTGTGGAATTATGCGACCCAATGAGCGTGTTGTGCGGTCGGTCAGATTTTGTTCGGCTAAGTTAGTGTTGTGCGACCACGGTTTAGTATATACATATATTCACATAGCCCATATAACACATAGCATGATAAACGTAACATTCAGTTGAAACCAAGTACATTAACTGGTCACGTATTGTTCAAACAAGTACATCAAAGCATAGCAAGGAGGTTCTAAAACACGAGTTGTCAATTATGCATATTGAAACTACGTAAAGGAACCCCCAACACTAAGTTGTTTTTCACTAAGTGGTTCATTTTTCGCAGATGCACGTGGCCCATTCTCCTATGCCAGAGATACGATTGATCTTCAATCACCTTGGAAAGTAAACATGTTACTGGAGCAGACGAGTTAACCAATGGGCGCATGTCCATGACATATGTGTTATTCACCCTTGGAGCCCTCATAACGATCCAATCTTCAGGAACAGCAAATCCCGAACGCAAAACAAAGCAAGCCTTATTAGTGAACAACATCGTGTACTTGTTATCACAGATTTGAGAAACCGACATCAAGTTATGCTTCAACGTAGTTCACTTTATGCAGCGTAATTTTTCCATTTGACACAGAACCTTCACCGGGGATGTAACCACCCTTCTTAACGGGGAAAATTCACATAACCACCACGAATTTGTTTAAAATTGTTCAATAACTCTTTATTTCCTGTCATGTGTCTGGAACAGCCACTATCGATATACCAAATATAGATAGCCCTCTTCAGCTGCTCCTACACTCCCCAACAAGAAAATTTAGTTAGAATGTGGGACCCAAGCCATGATGGTCTTGAGTCATCCCGATTCGTCAACATAAGAAAACTCTTTGAAATAGCCATCATCGCCTCTGTGTCCTCCAGTTCCATTTCGGAAATTGTTGGAATGACTTCCCGCAAATCGTGGATTATACGGAGTTGACGATCTGTTGGTATAACCAGAGTTTCCATAACCTCGGCTTCCATAGTTTTGGTAACCGTAATTTTGATTCCTGGGTGGCTCAGAATTCCTACCAAATCTAGGACCATCAATGTGTCTTGAGAATGATCGTGAATGATTATCCGAATGCTGTCTTTGATTTGAAAATCGGGGGGGGGGACGCATTTTGATCATTCACGAATCTATTCTGTGCATGAGGTCTAACATAGTTGTTGTTCGAACCTCCAGATCATTGGTCATTCTCAAGTGTTTGGAAAGTAACATGATTTTGTCGTCTGTGAGGGTTTTTCTCACGAGTATCATGTCTTTGAGATGAACTTTCCGATCCTTCACCACGATTAATAACAATTGGTTTCTCCCCATGACCCTGATTTTGTTGTGATTTAACATTTGTTTTGACAACTGGTTTTACTTCTTGTTTAATCACTTTGTTTTTTTCAACCTTCTGATTTTTACCGTTTTTCTTTTCGACATTAATTGTTTCATTTTGCGGTTTTTCAACAAAAGGTTTCTTTTGATCAGGATCAACATGGGATTTACCCTTGTCATTTGGACAATCTACTGCTAAGTGTCCTTTTCCACGACACTTATAACATTTGCGAACTTTTGCAGCATTCTTTGGACGTTCCTCATGACTGGTCGAAGATGATGAGGCGTTAGTGGGATTTTTCAAAATTTGATTGACAAACTGAGAGTTTGAACCTGTTTCGATTTTCTCTTCCTCTTTGATAAAATCTTCCCCTTTAACAAATTCAATTGTAGGGATATTTTTCAAATTCTTTTTAGGTTTCCCACGTGACTTTGGTTTTGACTTCGCATTTTGAACTTGATTGAAAATTTCCAAAATTTTATTGCTTATCAAATTCTCAATGTTATCAAAATTTAGCTCATTTTTCTTTATGACTTTGCTCACCTTCGACTGTTCTGAGTCAGAAGCCTCATCAGGCTCAGATTCTGACTCACTTTGCAGTTCAACCGTCTGAGGGGTCTTTGGCACAAAATTTGCCAATTCAGGATCAATGCTTGGCATCGATGTATAATTATGGTTTACCGGTGGAGGCACTTTCTTATAACCGATGCCGAACATTTCTTCCTCAGATTCTTTGAGACGTTGGCTGTTAATACAGAAATTCATCACTTCAGATGAATCCCCGAACTTTTCAATTTGTCGTTGCAAATCTAAAATCAGATTATCTTTTTCCAAAATGATTTTGTTCTTTTCCAAAACACAATTTTGGTTCATTTCAAGTTTAGATCTTAATTCCTGATTTTTAAGAGTTCCCTGTGCCACAAGTCTCTCAAATTCAGAGATATCATTTTTCAGCGCTTTTATCTTAATTCGGTGTTCTTTATCGGAATTAGACAAAACAGCAATGAGTTCTCTGGATTTTTCTAAATCTACAATCAGATTTGTGTTATGAAGTGCATATCTGTCAATCTTGGTGACAAACTCTACACATCTTGCACACCGCCTATCTACAGAAGTTGATTTTACCTCAATGCCAGCCATGAATGCAGATGCTTCATTTCCTACGGAGTCTTCTTCCAACCTCTTAGCTTCTGCATCCGCAAATTGCTGCATTTCAGCTGTGGGGATCCTGAACTCAAAGTATTCACCTTTTTCTCCATCTTCTGTTTTATTCGACTTTTCAGTAGACTCTTCATTCAGGTTATCTTCATTCTCAGCAACATTACCCGAATCCAACTCTTCCCCAAAAACCTCGGCTACAACTGCAAGTTCCTCAATGCTAGTTTCTTCGATAACCTCTTCACACACTTCTTCCTATAAAGGCTGGTGAAACAATAGCTCCTGAAATGTCTTCCAATGCACAACCCCAGTCGTAAGGCTCAGTCACATTTTGTAGAGGTTAAGCCACCATTGCATTGTTTGTCGAAGGTGTAAGATTTTCAGAACCACTTGGACGAGCACTTGAGTTTGACGTAGTTGATGCATTGTTGTGAGGTCTTGAGTTGTTTCCTTGAGAGTTGCTTTCTCTGTTAGATCTTTCTATCTTCGGCTTCCGACAATCACGTGCGAACTGCCCATAGATGCCGCAGTTGTAACATTTCACCTTTGACATGTCGACTCCCATTCGAGTCTTCGTCTGACCTCCTATGAACTTCCTACCCGTTCTCAACAGAAATTTCTTCACTCTACAGACTAAGAGTGCCATATTAAGTTGTAGATCAAGTTCTTCCATTTCGTCTTGGTCTATCTGGTCAAAGTCCTCATCAAGACTTGACGGTTCAACGAGCTTTCCAAGACAGAAGTTCTCGTAGGCAGTCATGAAAGACGCCAAAAAGCTCATGTTTTCTTCTATTAACTTTAAGTAGCTTGCATCTAATTTTGGAATGTTCAAGTTTGTTGCTTGAGATTTCTGAGCTCCACTAGAAGGGTACATTCCTTGATTGGAATTTGTTGTTCCACTAGAACTAACATTGTGGCTTATAAAGGCGTGTTCACTTGTAGGAACTTCATTCTCTGAATATAGGGCAACACCGGCTCCTCCATTACTACCCTTATCCGTAGGTTTTGAAGCTTTATATAACTGAGGATCTTGGATCTTCTCGAAATCAGATGCTTGATCTTCCATATTCCAAGCATAACCCTTCAGTTTTTGTACAACTTCTTCCAATGAGAGCTCCTCGTAGAGAACACCTTCTCTAATCAATGCGGTGTACATATTCCATTCTCTAGGAAGGCAATTCAGAAACTTCTCAACTTTCTCAAATTCAGTATAGATGCCTTCTTGACTACGATCAAGTTCGCTCAACAGATGATAAAATCGATTCACCGTGTCATCGAAGGACTCATTCTTTAATGCTTTAAACACAACGAATTGAGTCTTCAACCGTTCAAGACGTCGTTTCTTGTACATTGCATTTCCCTCGTACCGTTCAATCATGCTATCCCACAACTCCTTCGAATTACTTCTCTTACGAAAAGTGTAAAGTATAGATTGTGTCATAGCCATCGTAATCATCGACATTGCTTTCTCTTCACAATCATAGAATTTTGTTTGGTCGTCGGTGAGTGCCAAATAAGTATCATTCGTTAACGTTCTTACCAATGTGGATCCACATCCTTTAACGATACATAACCAGATCTTGATGTCTTTCGCTCTTACATACCTTTCGAAATACTCCTTCAACTCAGGAAAATCAAGCTCGTTTATCAACAAAGGAGGTTTGTCGTTACTCCCTACCTCAGCATTGTGCTTGAGGTTTTGCACCATTGCAGTCAGATTGTTGTTTGCCATTTCGAAAAGAGTTGCGAAAGGAACAGTGAGTGTTTATGACAAAAATAGTGAGTTTAAACAGAAAGATTAGCTTGAAAAAGTTTCTAAGTTTACAAAATCCGGAGACACAAAGGAAAACTTGGAAATTCGGAGTAAAAAGTCCGAGAATATCAGAGTATACAGAGCCCGGATCAAACCTGATTTGAAACAAACTTGGACCATATAAACTCTGAGTTTAGCAAGTAATAAACTCGGAACAAAAACTCTGAAAGACTTAATATAAAACTCGGATAGGCTAAACACTTAAACTCTGAAGTTATAAAACTCTGACTACTTCTAAAACTAAACTAGGAATTAGTGAAAAGAAATGAAACTCTGAATGATTTTAATAACAAGAACTCGGACCTTTTAAAGATTTAAAAAAGAAATTCTGAAGCTTTAGAATTAAACTCTGAAACCCCTTTTTTTAAATAATAATAATAAAGAAAGAAAATTTGGATCTTCTACTAGAAACTCGGACCGGGGATTAAAATCTGAACCTTTTTAAACTCGGACCTATTAAAAACTTGGATTCTGTTAGAAGATAAACTCGAACCTAATAGAAAACTCGGACTCTAAAAGAAACAAGATAAACTCAGACCTAAATGAATAACTCTTAATGAATTCTAAAAAACTCTGAATATCTAGTAAGTGATTTTTCAAAGAAAAGTCTGACCTATGAAAAATAAACCCTAAATAAACCCTGAAAGTAAACTCTGACCTCTTAAAAAGGAAAAACCCTGACCTCCAAATCCTGACCTCACAAAGAAGTAAACCCTGACTTCTTAGTTTGGACAAGAGGAAATTGCTTCAGGGATATCTCACAAGTGTGACTTCACACTAGTTCATCAATAATCCTGAAGCACAAATACTGAATGGAAACTCTAAAGGAAAACTATAAACTCTAAAGGAAAACTCTGAAGGAAAAACACTAAAAGAAAACTCTGAACAAAATAAAATGGATCAAACACGGAATCTTTACTAACCTTCAAAAACCCCTAATGAAGATCTTCAAGCTCTGTAAAAACCCAGATGAATGTTTAACTAATGAATGGCAAACAACACCAAACACCCAATCAAAATGTGATCTTTCTCAACTAAACCTCTAAACCCAAACCTACAGTAGTATGAGCACACTGCTCTGATACCACTTGTAAGCCTCCTACCTAAGGATCTCACTCAGACAACAATCACCAGGTGTGCGGAATCCACCTAGCAATCACTACTGTATGGTATTGGATCAAGAAAGTGTAGAACAAGAATGATGAAAATGATGAATGACGTCACACACAGTAGCCGTCAATTCACACACAGTGACAATGATTAGGGTTTCTTGAAGAACAAACTTTCCACAAAAGAAATCGCCGCGTATAACATATCACTAAGAGTTTATATACAATGGGAAGTCCTGACTACTAAAGTCAGGACATAGAAAGGCCCAAAGCCCATTACAATACAAAACACTCCCTGACTAAACAAAACACCAAAATTCGGACTAGGTTGAATTCCTAAGTCCTGACTATGAGACCATAAAAACCCTGACCAACATAATAGTTTTAACAAATTACATAAAAGACCCTTAAGTTTGAGAGCCTGCACTTATCACCCAAAGTGCATTTACAATCCACAACCCGTTAGTAGATGGATAACCCATTTAAACAAAACAATAACCGACTTGACCCGTTTTACAACCCGTAACATCAAGATTAATTCCAACATTCACCCCCTTAATCTTGATGTCGATTCTTTTACTTGCTCGTTTCTTCGCATCCGTTCTTGCTTTTCTTGCTATCCGGAGATTCCATCTTGCTCTTGCTAAACAAACCGCACATGGTTCGTATTGTGCTCTTGCTAATATCTTACTTAAACTTGCTTTAATCGGTTCACCAAGATCCATGTTCTCAATTGCACTTACTTCTTTCGAGTTTTTCCTTCTATTCTTCCTAGATTCTCGGTTTTGACATTCCCTTGTTTTATTCACACCTGCCTTGTTGCCTGCTTATTTTTTTCGACAACTCCAAGAAAGAGAATTGAGATGCATGCTTGCTTGGTTATTAATTCTCCAGCCTTCTTGCTTGCATCATTACTTATTCTAATCATGAATACTTCTAGATTAAAACAAACTGCAAAAGCCAACCACGTCTCATATTATTTCAATCACACCACCGCCTTTTTTTTCACTCGTGTTGCACCTAGCTTCTCTTCACATAAGTTTTCACTTGAATCACACGCACCATATAGGTCTCTACTCAAATCGCTGAACCACACAGGTTCTTATTCGCCACACACCTCCCACACAGAACTTTTTCCCTATCACACAGATCCATCGTCCCCCGTTTACCACAACGGTCATCTTCAGATCACACAGATTTCTTTTTTTTTTCTTTTCTCTTCAAACTTTTCACACAAATACTGGAATCACTAAGATTCTCCTTTTTTTCCTTGATCAATTCACACAGCACCACTAAGGTTTTTCGATCCTTTTGATCACAAAGATTTGGTCCTCCTTTCTCACGCCTGCGACACACAGAGCAGGTACGTTTGATCACACAGATCATCTTCTTCCTTTTGTTCACATAGAACCCTTCTTCTCTTGGCTTCTTGTTCACCCCTGAACTCTTCTTACGGCTCACACAGAACCGTGTTTGGTTCACTAAGAACTCTTTTCATCTCTCGATTTCGTCTCGATATGGCTCAGTGGCTCACTAAGAACCATGTTCGGTTCACACAGAACCTGCTGCTCTTCTTTCTTCCTCTCAACGGTAATCACCGCCTTCAAGGCCGATCTCTTTTTCTCTTCTCAGCCTTGTAGTTTAGAGGGCTACTCCCCTCTTCTCCGAACCTACTCTCAAAACGGCGAACACCGTCTTCACCCGCTCTCGTTTCTCCACCCTCGTTTCGACCTCGCTCTGATACCAAATGTTGGTTCAGGCCCCTTTGCAAACACACAGTAAACACACACAAGAAAACACACACTCAAGAAACTCTTTCTATATTATTAAACTTTCACAAAGAAACAAAAACTGACTTACAAAAAGCTACTGCAAACTACACCTATTTATAGTGATAAAACAAAAGCCACATGCTTAAAATACCAAGTCTTCTTCTCCTTTCTTTTAGCAACAGACGTTAGCCTTCACCTCCATATTTTTCCCACTTTACTCGGTCAACTTAGACCAATTCCTTATCCACAACCCGTTAGTAGATGGATAACCCATTTAAACAAAACAGTAACCGACTTGACCCGTTTTACGACCTGTAACATCAAGATTAATTCCAACATACACATGTATAAGTCATAACCTTGGTAGACAATACAGGGTCCTTTTGAATGTTTCTGCTGCTTGAAACTCCAATTATATAAATTACCACCGTCAAAGAAACTGTCATGCCTAATAAACTTGTTGGTGCTCATGGATTAATTACTGTTTTGGGTCTACATAAACACATGACAGTGAACGCATAGGCTGGTAATAGAACCTTGAATGAGCTTCGGAAATATAAAACAAAAACAAAATTGATACACAAAAACATTACCGAAGTTCATAAAGGTTCCATGACACGATTTAAAAGCAGGCATTCCATAATTTGTAGCATACTTTTATTATGATTAGTGTGACCGAGGCGGGTAACAAACATTTATCAGCTGGTTCTGGTTCTGGTAACTTGAAAACTAAATAATACAAGAAATGGATAATTTGCGTTTGTTACTCTCAACTGGCTATCTTGAAATGGCGGGAAATCTATCTTGTTATATATATTTTTTTAAACTACTCAGTAATGAGTTAGAGCTATAGAAGGATGAATCCGAAATGGTTTTTTAGTACCAAACTGGATAAACCATATCTGCAATAGGTAATTAGATTGGAAAACACGTTGTCCTACAAGTGTTAATAGTGGACTCCATCATCAAGACAAAATCATGTGACCTTGGTCCTAATCTTCACAACTTACTGCCATATGAAATCAGGCCCTATAGCTTTTCATGTATGTCTCGTGTTTGGATTTCTCCCGAAGATTGGTATCCACTTATCTTCTATAATACAATTCTGGAAGATATGATACCATGTGCGTTTGTTTTCTTGTTCATATGTCCCAGACTATTAAGTACCTTGGTATGCCTTCTTATATATACCCTTCTACATGCCTAATACAACCACATCTTCCTAGAAATTAATCTACATACTCATTCAGAAAGAAGCGATTCTTTGAATTTTTTTCCTTCCTTCAACAACACTTTACAGTGAACATCCTCTAGCTTCCTTGAAAACATGGCCATCCGTATGCCTCGTATCATTCAAGCAAGACAAATTCTCAAACGATCCCTCTCTAATGGGGGCAGCACTCCCGCATCTATGGATATCCCCAAAGGCTATTTTGCCATTTATGTTGGGGAACAAGAGAAGAAGCGGTTTGTAGTCCCTGTATCAATATTAAGCCAGCCTAGATTTCAAGAGTTACTGCATCAGTCAGAGCAAGAGTTTGGATACAACCATCCCATGGGCGGGATCACGATACCATGTAGTGAAGACGTATTTACCGATCTCGCTTCTCGTTTTGGAGCATTTTGACTTGTGTAGATCGGTATCTTTCTGACAAAGTTTTGTAAACAACAAGACAGTAGTGAGCTTTTGTAGTTGTAAAGTTAGATCGTTGTTCCAGATTAATGAAACTTTAATTGGATATTATTTTGAGTTCATGATATACTAATTGTTATAAGAGGTGGTTTAGTACACAAATAAAGCTACTTAGTAGCCAGTTATAGAAGTTGAAGGGGATACTTACAACCAGAATTGCATGCTCTTATAGTTTGACTCAACCCTATAATCCTACCAATCAGCTAACATTTCTACCTATTCCACATCCAGTCATGTTTTAAAAAAGGCCAAGGTTACACATGTATAAGTCATAAACTTGTTTACAATACAGTGACCGTTTGAATGTTTCTGCTGCTTGAAACACCAAATATATAAATTACCACCGTCAAAGAAAGTGTCCCGCCTAATAAACTTTTTGGTGCTCATGGATTAATTACTGTTTTGCGTCCACATAAACACATGACAGGGAACACATAGGCTGGAAATAGAACCTTGAATGAGCTTTATTGAACAAAAACTCGAAACCCAGGGATATAAATGCGGATTAGAACTCAGATATTTGATGTTATCGGTTGATGTTAGTTGTTAAAACTTATCAAAAACTGTTGAAGATAATCAAAATTGCCGGTTTTATTGAGTTTTGAAGTTAAAACTCCAAACACCATAAATCCGGTGAGGTCACCGGAATAGTACACCGGAAAATGTTGACGGAATAGTACAATCGATAGTCCTTTATGGTGAGTTGCAACAATTTCAATCGATATGAGTTGCAACAAGTTAAAAGCCCATTTTTTGTTAAGAATTAAATGGACCGTTCACCTCTGTTGAAAGGGACAATAATTAAGGACCAGTAGGTGAACATTAAGCGTGGCCCACAACATTTAAAGATCCAAATTCATTTGGAACAAGAGTGACCATTCTAGCACAGACTAATTTGATAAGCCCACTTTCTTTTATGATACTAGATTTGATTTAATCTAGTGAGCGTCTTGTTTTTAATAAATTTTTGGCAAGTTACATTTTCGGATAAAACTAGAATATATACCCGCGCTACGAGGCGGGATTTCGAGCAACATTGGTTGTGTTTGGTAGGGCATCGACATATGGTATAACAACCACAAAAAAATTCCCCAACAGCACATCTACACGTGTTTTACTTACATTGAAACCATGAAAGAAAATGTACATGGATCACCATTGTTGTGACGCGTTAAGTTACCGAAAAGTAACATTTCCTAAACTCCAAATGGTCTTTAAAAATGATATGTGTCTAACTTTCGACTATCTTTTAGACTGTTACAAACAAATAATAAAATTTAAAATAGGGGTGTACAATGAAAAGTATTAAGTTAGAAGCCTAAAATCAAAATTTGCCCAAGTTCAGGGACTATATAAAAGACATGTTGAAACTTAATCAAAGCTGGCAAAATGAGGATAGCCCCATGTATATTCATCAAATTCATAATTGTGGGTATGTATGAACCTACTATAGCCGGTAAAGCATGTCACTATACTGCCATTCAATCTTAGTTCCAAAATCTCAAAACCAGGTTTGTTTTCACATCTCTCTCTCTCTCTCTCTCTCTCTCTCTCTCTCTCTAAATCCTACCAGCCCCAAATCTCTGGTCCATTGTTCGTCATCCACCGTTCAACATCTCAAGAGTGCCCCAAGGGTATCACGATGGTCTCCGACGACCGTAAGACGACGATCGTGGGTTGCAGCGATAAATCGGTTTCCAGCAACTGTCGTGCATGTCGCCTATTTTGTCGGATCGAAACTGTTGGTTGTCGATTTTGACGGCGGTTAAGTGATGGCCAAGGCAATTAAGGCCCGATCCGTAGTGCAGTTATAGATTGGGGATGGCTGGTCGATTTTCGCCGCTGCCGGCGACGACGTTTCTTCTCACGACTCACCATATTCAAACAACCACTCTCGAAACATCTTATGCAGAATCGATAATTTTCCCAAAAAAAAGTTGTGGTTTTGTAACGACGACGGTGAGAAGCCGTTGGTGTAGATGGATGGTTTGCAAAAACAAAAATTGGCGAATAGCGAGGTGCCACGTCAGCTGGTTGGCACTGTTTATCCAACTTTGAAAATGTTATAGAGGTAATGGCATACTGTCAAACCCAAACAATACAAGCTCGAGCAACTCTTCACAAGCATTTGATCCTTTTGCATGGGGACCTCGACCTTCTAGTTCTAGTAATACCCCTGTTCATCAACACAAACCTGATATAGTTTGGGCTCATCATTCTTGCTGTCAGAGTCCGCGATGATTTTGGAAAGCAAGTGGGCATTTGTTGCTAATCGATACCAAACTATTCAGATCTTATAAACCATTACCGTTATTGGTAAGTGACATGCGTGGGTGTAGGTATCTTTTTTTTATATATTTTAACTCTTTTTACTCGCCAATTCAAGTTTTAAATTTATAAAACACGATATAATATTATCACTCTACACACACGTTAGGGCAAGTGCACCCATCGCGGACGTAATATAGTGATGGCAAGATACCGAGGTCGTCCAAGGACAAAAGAGTTTTTAATATCGACTTGACTTATCGTTAACGTTTATTCTAACCAAACTTTGATAAAAAGGTTTTAAAGTTATAAAAAAGATAAACTAAAAAGCAAAAGTAAAATATAAGGAGAAACAAATAGACAAGAAGGAATCACTTGGTTCCAACTCCTTAAGTTATAGTAGAGATTTCTGTACTTTGGGCATTTTAAGAGATTATCTTTAAGTTATAGTAGTAGGCCCCCTTCTAGGCAGCGTTACCCTCAACCTATTGATCGGAGTCAGCAGGGATACAGTCCCGCAAGGTCGGATTACTGAAAGATAATTAAGTAAGTTATTAATGCGAAAACTGCTAGGCCCCCTTCCAGGCAGCGTTACCCTCAACCATTTGGTCTGAGCCAGCAGAGATACAATCCTTGTGGGGTTGGTTTAAAGTTTTAATAGTAGTTTATAGATAAGGGATTTAAGCGGTTTCCTACTTTCTTCTGGGGCGCATAGCAACGTCCAAACCGTGATGTAGTACTAAGCTTGAGCCAGGTTCTCGCATGATCTATACACTAAACGAGACATAGAATTACCCAACCACTCTTCCAACCCCTTCCAAGTAGTTAACGTGCTTTCTATAGACAGTAAAAACAGGAATATGTGAATCAACAACATATGAAGAATGGTTAGATAAAATTGCCTTCAATATAAAAAAAACTAGTTATTAAAGTCATTAATACATACCTAATTAAAAAGGAGCCAAAGTTTGGAAATCAAAAAGTAATACATAAAATATTCGACTTCACCAAGTGATGTAAGAGTTTAGCCAAGCATGACCTTTGTTTGACAAGAACTCTTACGATCGATCTTGGATCCTGAGACTACTACACACTCTAAATGATGGAAGATGGATGACGGTGTTGTAGTGGTGGTGGAGTGGTGGCAAGTTTGAGAGAAGTGGTTTGCTTGGATTGGAATGAAACCAAGAACCCCTATTTATAGCTGAAATCGGACATTCAATACAGCACGTGCCCGCCTGGCACGGACCCATGGCCTTCAGTCTCTCTCCTCTTCATTAACTACAGTGTCAGACCTCGTACTAACACAGCCCTGTGTGTCAACGGCACGGCCCGTGGCCAATGTACTTGCTGTACTATCACAGATTCTGCGAATCCTAGAGTTGACCACACCCCGTGTTTCCTTAGCACAGCCCCGTGTTGAGCTTTGGATTTGTATTTTGTTGTTGTCTTTTTCTTCTGCAGAGAATTCTCACTAGGCACGGCCCATGCCTGATGGGCACGGCCCCGTGCCAAAGCTTTTGAGCTTAGATGTGGATGGGGGCTTGGCGAGTTGTGTCAATCCTCCTTCATTGTATTTTATGTTGGTTTTGCTGTTATTTTGCTCCTTTTGTGCATTTAAGCTCTTTTGATCCTGTTAATTAAAAAGGAACGAAGAAACGAGCTTTTTCCAACATTAGTACTGAAAAAGGGTTGATTTTACGTTGTATTTGATATAATTTATATGTTGTATTTTACGTACATCAAATACCCCCACACTTGAATGTTTGCTTGTCCTCAAGCAAAACTATATATCATAGCTTATACACACAAACGGAATTGGTAGAAGAGAAGGTTTTAGGCTTATCTTTAGAGTGTCGGGAATCCAAGTTTTAATTTTATTTTGTTTTTATTTTATTTACAGTCTTATTCGTCATGATTTATTTACAACACATATTAAGAAAAATTATTTGTTTTAGGCATAACATGCCTTTATAAAATTCTATTTAGTTATATACAAATTTTACACACCTCACAAGCAATCACTCAACACTCTGCCGAAGATGTATAAGTGAAGACACTTATACCCGGATTGAAACTTACTCTTACTATAGGCATGACAAGTAATCAAACCTCCTCCTTTTTGACATTTCAATCCTTGTAAGCATCGAGAGGACTTTTAAAAGGGTAGGTTGTGGCTCGAGTAGGGTGTGTTTTATTTGAAAGTGGCTAAAATTGTAAAACGTCGGCTTTTTCTTTTGAAAATTTATTTGCTTGTGACTTAGTTAAAAAGCTACATATTTATAAGCAATAATTTTTGCTTATTTATTTCAAGTAGCTACATATATATATAGATCTACACACGTGTATGGCCAGGATCTCATCATCAAATCGTAAAATACACTAGTGTATTTCAACATCAAATCCTGGCCATTGATCTACACACATGTATGGCCATGATGTGTGTAAAATGCTATAAATAGAGGTGCTTGGTTCACTTCAAAAGCATCCCTTGATAAACCACCTCTCTCCCACTTCACCCACACTCCACCACCATCACAACGCCCACATCCACCACCATCATCCATCATCCATCATCCATCATAGAGTGTTTGTAGTAGTCTCGGGATCCAAGATTGATAGTAAGAGTTCTTGACAATCAAAGGCCATGTTTGCCTAAGTCTCTTACATCACTTGGTGAAGACAAGCATTTAGTGTAATACTTTTGTTTTTTTTATCTTTTCGCACTTTTTATTTGGTTTTGTATTAATGACTTTAATAACTAGTTTCTTATGTTGAAGGTGAAACTTCCTTATCATTTGTCCGTGGTGTCTAGGCGTTATTTTACTGTCTATATAAAATAAAAGATTTACACCATTCATATCTCTACGGTCTATATAGAGATATGTTGGCTACCTGGTCGGGGGTTAAGGGAATGGTTTGGTAAGGTTCTTGCCTTGTTCAGTGTATAGATCCTGCAAGGACCTGGGTCAAGCTCACTAGGACCTCCTTCAATACCCACTGGTATTGGATGGCGGGGGTGCGAACGGCTTGATCCCCTTATATGTAAACTACTATTAATACATTAACCCGCTACTTGGGATTGTATCCCTGCTGACTCAAACCACTTAGCCGAGGGTAACGTCCCCTTCAAAAGAGGGGCCTACCTCTTTACGCATTAATAACTTAATTAATTATCTTCCAATAATCCAACCCTTTAGGATTGTATCCTTGCTGACTCAAACTACTGGGTTAAGGGTAACGTCACCTTCAAAAGAGGGGCCTACTACTATGACTAAGATAATCTCTTAAAAAGTGCAAAAGTGCAGAAAACATGAAAGGTTACACTAAAGGCGAGTCGGATCCAAGTGATTCATCTTGTCTATCTGTTTTATTTTACTTTTATTTTCAGCATTTTTAGTTTTTATTTTCATGTTTAATACCTTTTTCCAAAATTTTGATTTGATTAGACGTTGAGGATAAACTGGTACTAAAAGCTCTTGTGTCCTTGGACGACCTCGATATCTTACCAACGCTATACTACGCTCACGATGGGTGCGCTTGCCCAATTGTGTGTTTAGTGTTAGTAAAATATCGTGTTTTATAAATTTAAAACTTGGCTAAAGTGTTGAAAAGGGCTAAAAATATACATAAAAACATATCACACTCGACACGCATCAATTTTTTTTGGCACCGTTGCCGGGGACACAAGGATTTTAAGAAAGCATAAAATCGACGGCCTAATCTGTTTTTCAAAACTTTTTTAAAACGCACGCACATTTTATGCATTTTAGTTAGTTTTTTGCATTTACAGTAGACTGAACACGGGGCCGTGTTCACTGAACACGGGGCCGTGCTGCACATTTTTTTCAAAACTCCCAGATACAGAGTCTGAACACAGGGTCGTGCTCACTGAACATGCCTCTGTACTGCACAAAACCTAAACAGAACCTGAACACGAGCCGTGCTTGTAATGCCTCGTATTGTATAAAACACACTTCGAAATGCTTGATGCTCGATTATTCATGACAAAATATCGCACTTCAAACTTCGAAATTCGTTTTTCTTTAACTAACCGTTTCTTTTTCATAGGTCTACTCTTAAATAAATTTCGGGACGAAATTTCCTAAAGTAGAGGAGACTGTAACGCCTCGTATTTCCGAATTTCTATTTTTAGCAAATTTGTATTCACCTTCTATTTTTTTAGCGTCACAATCGAAAACGGATCGAAAAAAGTTGACAAGGAACAACCACCGAAGCGTTTTACGCGATTTTACCGCAACTGACGAACGTACGCGTCAAAACCGACTTCCAACATACGTTTTACGTGTTTTCATCTTTGCATGCATACTTTACGACGTCTCATAAATTTCGGTTATGAAAACGAGTAGTGGAAACATATTTGGGCCTTTTAAAAGACTGTATACGAAGTAACGGGCCCTGGGCCCAACCCAACTTACCAAACCCGACCCTATTTAAATTTAAACACACACACTCAACAGACACACAAACACGCCGCACACACACACAGACTCCCACTGTTCCCCCTCCTTCTCCCTCTGAACTCCAGCGGAGTAATTCCGACCGTGTTTCCGGTAGGCCGACCACCCACAACACCCTTCAACCCCTCTGCTCTCTCTCTCGCTCTTTCTTTTCTCGACGAAGACCACCGGCCAAACTCTGGTGATCGGTGACTTTCCGGTGCCCCTTTCTTCTCCGACCACGCACGAACAACTCCACCTCTAGCTCATCTCTCTCTCTCTCTCTCTCTCTCTCTCTCTCTCTCTCTCTCTCTTCAGCAAGTACCCGACACCACTCCTGGTAGCGGCGACGTCGGTTTTTCGGCGACCACGGCGGACGGAAGTGGTGACAATCAGTCTTATCCTTCCGATTTAGAGCTGGTTCGAGTTTTGGGTTATTTCGGTTCAACCCGGTTCCAGTTCGAGTCTCGGTTCAGGTTCGACAGCCGACGGTGGTGGCTCCGGCTACATTGACAGCATCGGCGTAATGGGTGACTTGTTTCGAGGTTCCGTTCACTCGGGTGAACTCGGGTCCTATTTCAATTTGGTCTCGGGTTATTTCATTCTCAGTCAGACTCAGATTCATGTGCGGGTTTTGTTTTGACAGAGGTCAAATTCGGTTCAATTTCTGTTTGGGTCAACTCGGTCAAACAGTCAGCTGAGGTCAAACTCAGTCAACGCAAGCTCAGTAAACTTTTTTTATGACGTAAATTTTTATTAAGTTATTTATATTGGTTGTGTATGTTATCTAGTTTAAAACCGAGTTCAATACCATACACTTATTGATTAATTATGTTTTGACACATCGATGGAAATTTTATACATATTTTGATATAGCGTTGATTATTGTTGCGTTTTGACAAATATAAGCGACAACTTGTGTTGTCGGGATCCTCTACAAACAGAGGAAACTCTATCCGATTTTCGTGAAAATATATAAATATATATATATATATATATATATACTTTATAGCCGAAACACCAATAAAAACGTATCAAAACTCTAATGAAGTTTAAAGTAAATATAAATGAATATATTATTTTATGTCTAACACTTTTATAACTTCGAACGCTCTAATTCTTTACTTATGAGAGAACGAGACTCGTGTTCTTCAAGAACTGAAAGGTTACCTCGGTGTCCCATCCTTCAACTCTTCAACTCTCAACGGGACATGGAATGCGTTGTGAAACAGTGAGCATACTCGATCCTTTCTTACGCTTTATTACCTTTGGGATGCAATACATGTAATTTGAATCAAATGCACAAACATACTAGAATTTTTGTACAAATAATCTTTATATATGCTCATACGTGTTATACTTGCAATCATACGTGTTGTACTTGCATTCATACGTGTTTAAATTCATATGTTCATACTTAGTTATTGCCATGAAAAAGCTGTTTAAAACATTTTTATACTTATACTCAAACGTGTTTGCTCGCCAATACCATTTGTATTGATCTATGCTTTAACATGAATTGCAGGATTTGGATGATGCAAGGAATCTAGTAGGGTTGCCTAGAAACGCGATTAAACTCTAATACTTGTTCTGTATTTTATTTTCAAACATGTTGTAATTTGTTTCAAATCTTTGTATGAGACCAGTAATCAATGAAATCAAACCTAATTACTTGAATACTTGTTGTATTTTATTTATTTCAAACGTGTGGTATTTCTAGTTCAAGCAATGTAAAAAGTAACTATTAAATACTTGTCACAATTAGCGTTATGAAGTCTCTTGCAATCTATTTCGTCTCATCCCGATGTTTCCGCCATCGGTTGGGGTGTGACAGTGCTAACTGAACACGGGGCCGTGTCCGGCTTCTGTTTCCGTTTTTATTTTTGTTTTCTGGTCCCGAGACTCTGTTGCGGTCTGCTGAGTGATTCTTATGGATCAATACTCAGGATATTACAACTACACCTATGAGGAGGATGATTATAGGGAAGACTATTGCACCATTTGTGGTAACCCTCACTCGGTACAATATTGTGACCTCTTTGAACCATCCACTTCATACAACTACTATGAGGAGCCCAGGTACGAGCCGTCTACTTCATATACATCCTATGAAGACCCAAGGTATGAACCTTCTCCCTCATACTCATATTTTGATGAACCAAGGTATGAGCCTTCATACTCATACTTGAGGAACCAAGATATGAGCCTTCACATTCATATGCTAATTATGAGGAACCATGGCGTGAACAACCCACCTCATATGAGTATTATGAAGAACAAAGTTACGCCCCTTATCCATCATATACTTACAATGAGGAACAATGGTGTGAACCATCTACTTCACATGAGTATTATGAGGAACCAAGGATCGAACATCTGGATTAAAGCTTTGAGGATCCAGATCCTTACTCTATCACCCACATAGCCGATAAGATAATAGAACACATTAAAACTATCGAACGCTACATAAAAGAATCCCGCGCATGGGAAGAGGAGTCCCGCGCAAGGAAAGAATTAACTTGTAATAAAGAAGAGATAGTTGAAAATGTAAAACTGGAAGAACAAGAAAGTGAAAAGCCGACACATGAGTTAAACAACGAAAACGGTGAGTTCGACAACGTTAAAATTCAAGAAGAGTCTAATTTTAATGAAATTAATCTCTTGTCACCTTCTTTCGAAAATCATTGTTTAGTACCCACTCATGCTAAGTTTTTAAAAGAGTTAAACACTAACACTAAAATTGACGAAACGGTAAGCATTAAGTCAACAAATGATCAAACTACGCTAATAAAAGAAGATCCATTTGAAATTAACATTACCCTAGTTCCATGTTTTTTTTTCAAAATTCCTTTATTAGTAATATTACAATTGATAAAGATCTTTGTGTTAATATAATGCCAAACTACATTTTCGAAAAATTTAGTATTGATGATTTTTCTCCACTTTAAATACCCATTTTTCTATCTAATCGGAAAATAATAAAATCAATAGGGGTAGTTGAGGATGTCTTGGTATAAACAAATCAAATGGTAATCCCAACCGACTTTGTCATCCTTGATTACGCTCCTCTAGTGTTGGGATGACCTTTTGTAAAGACCCACGAAGCCTTGAAAAATCCGAAGTACAACAATCTATCTATTCAATTAGGGGCATTTAAAAAGAGTGTCGATCTTGAGTGTGCAATGAAATATCCATTCGGCAATGATGACCCCCTAATTGAAGAGGAAGATGAACCACCTGATTCAAGAGAAGAAATTGACCACTTTGTTGAAGAAGAGGTCGCCATAGAACAAACCTTTGTGGTTCTTGATCAAAATGAGCAACCAAATAAGGAGTCTCCTAAAGACCCACCTCTCGAGCTCAAAGAACTTCCAAAAGGTTTGGAATATGCTTTTCTAAATAAAGATGGTAAATCACCTGTAATTATTTCATCAAAGTTAACTAGTTTAGAAAAAGAAAAATTAATTACGCTTTTGAAAAAACACAAAAATGCGATCGCTTAGAAGCTTGTAGATATTAAGGGAGTAAGTCCTTCCATGTGCACGCACAAAATTTTGATGAATGATGACTATAAATCGGTAATACAACCACAACGTAGAGTAAATCCAAATGTCCAAGAAGTGGTTAAAAACGAAGTCATCAAATTACTTTACGCCGGACTCATTTACCCAATTTCCGATAGTCCTTGGTAAGTCCCGTCCAAGTAGTTCCAAAGAAAGGAGGTATAATGGTAATAACTAATGAGAAAAATGAGTTAATATACCAACAAGAACCGTCACAGGATGGAGAGTATGTATAGATTATCGTCGATTAAATGAGGCAACGAGGAAAGATCACTTTCCTTTGTCTTTTATTGATCAAATGTTAGAAAGATTATCCGGTCACAAATTTTATTTTTTCTTAGATGGTTTTTCAGGTTACTTTCAAATACAGATAGCACCCAAAGACCAAGAAAAGACAACATTCACATGTCCCTTCGGAACTTTTGCTTATCGACGCATGCCTTTTGGTCTATGTATCGCCCCTGCAACCTTTCAACGTTGCTTGGTGGCCATCTTCCATGACATGATAGAAAAGACAATGGAAGTCTTCATGGACGACTTTTCTATCTTTGGAGATTCATACGACCAATGCCTCGATAACCTTGAACGAATGCTATCTCGATGTGAGGAAACTAACCTCGCCCTTAACTGGGAAAAATGCCATTTCATGATAACGGAGGGAATAGTACTCGGTCACAAATTCTCAAGCGAAGGAATGGAGGTTGATCGAGCAAAAATAGACACTATTTTTCGATTACGACCCCCATCCTCCGTTAGAGCTATTAGAAGTTTCCAAGGGCATGCCGAATTTTATAGACGATTTATCAAAGACTTTTCTAAAATCTCAAGACCTCTAACAAAATTACTTGAAAAAGATGTCCCTTCAATCTTTGACAAGGATTGCAATCAAGCATTTCTAACACTAAAGGAAATGCTAGTCAATGCACCTATCATGATAGCGCCTGATTGGAAATTACTCTTCAAAATCATGTGTGATGCAAGTGACTTTGCAGTTGGAGCCGTCTTGGGACAAAGAAAAGATAAGCATTTTCACCCAATTTATTACGCTAGTAAAACACTTAATGATGCACAAGAAAATTATACAACAACAGAAAAGGAATTACTAGCCGTGGTATTTGCTTTTGATAAATTTTGTTCTTTCTAAAACGATAGTTTATACAGATCATGCGGCCATTCGATATCTCTTTAAGAAACAGGATGCTAAACCACGTTTAATTCGGTGGATTCTACTCCTCCAAGAATTTGACATTGAAATAAAAGACAAAAGAGGAGCAGAAAACACCGCAGCAGATCATCTTTCCCGCTTGGAAGACCCAGCTTTGGGGGCAACCAGGGACGAGCTAATCAATGAAAAGTTCCTAACGGAGTCCCTGGAAATGGTGGAATACCGAGAAGAGCCATGGTACGTCGACTATGCTAACTACCTAGCTAGCGGTATAGTCGCAAAAGGATGGCAACATCATCAAAGAAAGAAATTCTTTGCCGATGTAAAGCATTATTTTTGGGAAGATCCTTATCTTTTCAAAATGTGTGATGATCAAGTAATCCGTGGATGCGTACATAGTAGTGAAGCAAGAAGAATTCTCTGCCATTGTCATGAGGGTCCATACGGAGGACATCATGGTGCCGCTAGTACCGCACGAAAGATCAGTTGAAATTAAATCTCAGAATGGAATTCCATTCAAAGTCAATGGCCAATGGCTAAAGCTCTATCAAGGATTTATTGAGGATGAGGAGGAAGAAATCTCGAAGCATGTGGCCGAAGAATAAAACGAAGGTTCAAGCATCAACATCATACCTTGTAAGTTACAAACATCGGGAAAACATCTAAATCGGTAAGATTTCTAAAACCAAGTTTCGGGAAACAGGGCACTCACATGAGCACTGAAAAAAATAAAAAAATAATATTTTTAAAATTGCCCGCCCAGAGGGCCGTGTCCGCGCAACTATCAGGATAAAACCCCTTTTTCTTTCATTCTTTCACTTCAACACGCCCCGTTTCCCCAAGAACTCTCTGATTCTGGCGAAATTTTCTGCAGATTTCAACGTTTCCCCTTCTTCTAACAACGTCAAGGTATGATTCTATCCTTATAATTAGTTAGTTTAAGTACTTACATGTAGTTTAACATCAAAATTTGCGGAAAATATGGGGTTCTTCAACTTGAACCGATCAAACCCCAAATTTTTGCTTAGATCTGTTTGTATTAGTATAGATGCATGTTATAGGAAGTAAATCAACTTGTATTGTTTGTAGATTTGCCCGATTTCTCACAAAAACCCCCAAACCCTTGTTTTTAACCGAAAAAGATTAAATTAAAGGGGTAAACGGTTTGTTTTGGGAAAAACGGCACTTGGGGTTTCATTTTCGCGGAAAACCGCCCCTACTGGACCAAAAATTTTCAAGTTTTCGGGACCGGGTCGAAAAATGGGATTTTTGGGAAACAGACGCCTGGACACGGGGTCGTGCTCAGCGAGCACGGGGCCGTGTCCAGCTAATTTCAGGCGAACATGGGGTGTGTCCGCTGAAAACGGGGTCGTGTTCAGCTGACAGTTTTCAGTTTTCTTCGAAAATTCCACTGTTTCGTGCTAATTGTTTGGTGTTTTCTTTCAGATGGCCAAGAAATTTACCAGATTCAACGCAAGTGAGTTGGTTGCTCAGGCGCGGTATGAGGTGCTAAGAACTAGGCCCGAGGAAAATCCCGACAGGTGTGCATGAACACTCTTGAAGCAGTGAACCAAATAGACCGCGTCAACAACATTGTCACCGGCCCACTACGAGCTGCTCTTTGCACTCGGCTTCACTCCGTGCATTAATACAACATGGAAATTTACAGCACGTTCGTCTTCAAGACATGGGCGGATCCGTTTGACAATGAGGGAGTAGAGTTCTGTTGTGCAGGGGTCATATACTCAATCTCAATCGCACAATTTGGGGCAATTGTCGAGTTGTACTCGGAAGAGGATGCCGGAGAGGAAGAGAACACCGACGGTCTCCGCGAGATTCCAGAAAATCAACGTTAAGCTGCTTGGGCTCAGATCGGGGACGACAACTATACCGAGCCGAACTAAGAGCACAATGTTGACGGATCCTCTCCACCGCTACATCCAGAGGGTCCTCAGCTACTCTCTCTGCCAGAGACACGACAGTGGTGGTGTTGTAGGGTTGCGTGATCTTCTAGTCCTCCATTGCATTCACAACTATGTCAAACTCGATGTTCCATACCTGCTACTCCGTAACATGCACTTAAACCAACTTGCTACTCCCCTGACTCCTATCCTGTTTGGAGGCTGGATTTACCGCCTCTTCAAACACTTTATGCCAAGGATGCCGAGATCCGGGAGTATATGGCGGGCCACCGAGGGGATGATGATGAAGACCAGGACATGGATTGAGCGGGGAGGAGTTGGAGGTAGCATCACACAGTTGAAGGTCTAACAGGTTAACCCTTATCTCTCATGGACAATTGCGTAGCCTGCGTGCCACTTGTTGAACAATTTACTTCTCTTAACACTCTTTTAATTTTCTGCATTTCTTTTCTTTTTATTTTGTTATGTGGATGATGAAACTTTGGTAAATTAGGATGTTTGTTATTGTTTGGTGTGGTGTTTATTAGTAAAACAGGTACCTACGAGGCTTAAAGCACTAAACATTAGTGCTACTAAAGTCGGGACAGCAGAACCGAAAGTAGAAACCTGTTTTAAATGTTTGCAGATTGTCCACACGAGGTCGTGCCCAGCCGACACGCCCCCGTGCCCACCGCCCAGACCTGCTGTTTGTCTAAATTATGCATATTTTTTCCCAACACGGGGTCGTGTTCACTAGACACGCCCTCGTGTCCAGCTTCTGTAAGTTCTCGTTATGGCAATCTGACCACGTAGCCGTACTCATCCGACACGGGGCCGTGTCCAGATGCCCAGTAACATAAATTTTTGTTTTAACACAAATTTTTACACATTCAATCAACCTAAGAACTTAATTTTGGGACACATTGAGGACAATGTGTAATTTAAGTGTGGGGGGAGGGGATGCTAAAACCTTGAATTTTGCATGTTTTAATTACAAGCCTTACACAAAACTCTATTTGAACCGCTAAACACCCTAATTTTTTTCAAAAACTTTTCATTTTTTTACTTGTCTTGGTTTAAATTGGGAATAACATATTCTAAAAGGGTTATATTTTTACGAATTTACAACCGATAGCGTCGTGATTAAAAGAGCCAACATAAGAAAATTATGAAACAACATGACAAATCTAGTTAAAATTTGATTATATATACTTGATCACATTAAAAACCCATTCCCACAAAAAGTGAGTTTTGAGCATTTAATTGAGCATATAAATACACATATTTAAACTAAATGCTTATCTTTCGTTTCTTGTTTGAATAGCCGCTTGGTTTCTTACGACTCTAGAACTTGCCATGACAATACATTCCCGGTCCTTACCAACTTAAACCCAAGTAACTAAATCATGGAGGCATTAGGACTAACCCTTTTTCTTTCAACACCATTATTTTTCTTTTTTTATCACCTACCCAAAATCCCCCTAGTTAACCCCTTTGAGTCTAAACCTTTTCATTTTAAACCCACAAAACAAACACCCTTTACCCACCAAAAAACCCTTTTTTTCGTTTTAAACCCTTTATTTTAGTAAAAAGCTCAGTCTTCATGCGACATTCCTTATCAAAAAAAAATGATAAAGTATAGCAATAAACAAACAAGTTCCTCAAAAGAAACTTTGTTTGAGAAATGCTTCGTTTGAATAAAAAGTCACAAAAACAAAAAAAAAGTTACGAAAACCGACGCTTTTTACGCCTTTCGTCCTTTTCTACTAACCACTAATCCAAAACCACCTACCTTTAACCAAAGCCTAACCCTTCCCTAAGTCCTCTTGATATTTACAAAGGTTTATAGTTAAAAAGGAGGAGGATTGATTGCTTGGCAATCATATGGTAGAAGTAAGTTCCATACCATTCTCGAGTGTTTCATAAAAATACATCTTCGGCCGAGTATTGAGTGATCTCCCGTGAGGTATGAGAACTTGTATATAAATGAAATTTTAAAAAGGCATGTTATGCCCAAATAAGTAATTTCTCTTATGTAATGTTCTAAATAAATCATAACGAATCGGATTGTAAATAACATAAAAATAAAGCCTAATAAAGATCTTGGAATCCCGACACTCAAGACAAGCCCAAAACTTCTCTTCTACCCATTCCATTTGGGTGTGTGTGCCACATTATAAAGAGTTTTGCTTGAGGACAAGCAAAGATTCAAGTGTGGGGGTATTTGATGTGTGTAAAATGCAACATATAAGTTACATCAAAAAAGGCATAAAAGTAACATTTTTTAGTACTAATGTTGGAAAAAGTGTGCTTTTGTCTTCCTTTTGTAATTACGGGATTAAATGAGCGCAAATGAACAAAAGAAGCAAAAAAATATAGCTAAATCTAACATAAATACAAGAAAAGGAATAAACGTGGCATGCCCGACCCCTCCACTGCATCTTCCCAAGCAAAAACAAGAGATCAGAAGGCTAAACACGCCCCGTGCCCAGCGGACACTGGGGCGTGCTCAAGTGTCTGCAGAAAAGACAAAGTTGTAGAGCTTCTATTTCCCAACACGAGGGGGTGCCCAGCTCAACACGGTCGTGGTCAACGCTAAGATTCACAGAATCCAAGTAAACCTTGATAGTACAGATAAGTTTCTACACACGGGACCGTGCCCAGCGGACACTGGGGCGTGGTCAACTAATGCAGACAAACTGCAATTAATGAAAAAGAGAAAGTGGATGGACACGGGGCCGTGTCCGGGCTTCTTTGCAGGCTATAAATAGAGGTGCTTGGTTCACTTCAAAAGTATCCCTTGACAAACCACCACTCTCCCACTTCACCCACACTCCACCACCATCACAACACCCACATCCACCACCATCATCCATCATAGAGTGTGTGTAGTAGTCTCGGGATCCAATATTGATAGTAAGAGTTCTTGACAATCAAAGGCCATGTTTGCCTAAGTCTCTTACATCACTTGGTGAAGACAAGCATTTAGTGTAATACTTTTGTTTTTTTATCTTCTCGCACTTTTTATTTGGTTTTGTATTAATAACTTTAATAACTAGTTTCTTATGTTGAAGGTGAAACTTCCTTATCATTTATCCGTGGTGTCTTGGCGTTATTTTACTGTCTATATAAAATAAAAGATTTACACCATTCATATCTCTACGATCTATATAGAGATATGTTGGCTACCTGGTCGGGGGTTAAGGGAATGGTTTCGTAAGGTTCTTGCCTTGTTCAGTGTATAGATCCTGCAAGGACCTGGGTCAAGCTCACTAGGACCTCCTTCAATACCCACTTGTATTGGATGGCGGGGGTGCGAATACTACACATGTGTATGTGTACTACAAAAAAAAATTTGACAAAAAGTTTTTTTTTATATAAAAAAAACCTATGATTTTTATAAAAAATTGAAAAAATAAAATTTTGGTGTGTTTTGTAGGCTTTTCTTAGTTAGTTTTCGAGTTTTCACAATAAAAGTGGTTTTCATTTGAACCATCCCCTATATATATATATATATATATATATAGGATCAGGATTTAGAGAGAACGGTGAAAAGTGTGAGAACGGTGAGAACGATTTTGGTGGTTGCATGTGGCATTGATGCTAAATTATACTAAGGGGTAATATTGTCAAAAACCCACTCGCATGAACCGGGTGTTCAAATAAAACGCCATAAAAACACCCAATTCAGAAAAATGCCATGAAAATATCTAGTTAAAAACGTCATACACCTAGTTCAGAAAAACGCCATGAAAAAACTTAGTCGAAAACTCCATAAAACACTCGGTTCAGAAAAAACGCCATGAAAATACCTAGTTAAAACGCCATAAAAGCACCTAGTTCAGAAAAACGCCATGAAAATACATAGTCTAAAACGCCATAAAACACCCACTTCAAAAAAACTCCATAAAACCCAGTTAATTTTTTTCGAAACGTATATCAATAGTATACTCGTTGGAAAGATAAAAAAAACTTTGAGTTTTATGGTGTAATTTTTTTCAAAAAATAATCACGTATAAAAAAGTTATTGTCGTTTAAATATGATGGGGGAAAATGGCATGTGATTAGCATGTGCACCTTTGTTTAGATCTTCCTATTTTAACCCTCCTGGTAGTTCTAAGGCCCATATTATTTACAAAAATGCCACAACATCAATCTCAGCCACAAACCACTAAGATCTTGTGGCTGAGAATCATTCTCACCGTTCTCACTTTGAGGCGTTTCTTCTTGATCTTGTTTATATATATATATATATATATGTATATATATATATGGAGCCGCTAAAATAGAAACCATCCCTAGTTGTAAGAACCGCGAGAACCACTCTCAACCAATCAGAATAAGGGGTAAGTTGGTCATTTCTTTCAAATGTCCAATCTCTCTCTCTCTCTCTTCATTTAAAGTCACCTGACTTTTTAAATACCTCTCTCATCTCTCATCTGCATCTCTCATCTCATATCTTCCTTTTTCTCTTCAAAGATCCATTATTCAGATCTCATTTTTCTCCGGTCAGTTTCACCGACGATACCAAAAATCCACCCTTCTCCGCCACCCACAACCACCCTTCTCCGCCACCCACAACCACCCTCTCTCTTAATGTACCAAAATCTGAAATCCCCTCCTCCATCACTTACCGGTACCACCGCCGCCTACACCCGGCACCACCATATCAACAAGTCATCTGGTCTCTCTCTATTGTCACGTTTGGGATTTTGCGAACAAGGGAACAAACCAAACTCAAACCAATCACACGCACACAGAACTCAGATATGCTCTCTCTCTCTCCCTCTCTCTCTCTCTCTCTCTATTGCGGTGGTTGATTTTTTTGCGGAGGTGTGGTGGTAAACGGTGGTGGTGGGGAGGTGTTGGTGGGAAAGAAGTTGGTGGGAGGTGGTGGGAGGTGGCGGAAGACGGTGGTGGGGGTGGTGTGTTCGGAAGTCGGTGGTGGGGAGACAGTGCCGGAAGATACAGATCTGAGATTTACGGGATGATTGATCTGTAAGATAGGTGTGTGACAACAACCATTTTCTTCTTGTATTTGTTCTCCATTTTTTTGGTTTCTAATTTTTATCAAAAATGGGTGATGAAAATGGTGCTAGATTCACCAACTGTTGATTTGTTAAAGTAGTTAGTTTTTTTTTTCTTGATTCTGTTGATTCTGTTGATAGGTTGGTAATCAACTGTGTGTTGATATCTGAAATTTTGAACTGTGGTTGACGTGGGCGCGGCTATACACATTTATTTACAGTATCTACAATCGCGCCCGACGAAAGGGTGTTTTATATTTATAAAAATGGTTTATACCTTAACATTAAAACACACAAAACAAAGGACAAGTATCCCGGCATATATGCAGTAAAGTATTGGTAAGAGCCAGATATCGATCAATGGAACACGAACACGGGCGTTATAATGTACTAAATCTTTGTCATTAGATTACCAGATAAAAGGATAAGTGAATGGTTGTTAACTAAGTTATCTAAATTATAACTAAAACATAAATATACTACTATCTTGTTTCACAAACAACTTAAACATGTTATCTATCAGATATGTCACAAAAGCACTTAATCAATTTTTTCAATTTCAAGACAGTTAGTCATCCGTTAGGAGTTTTCTAACATGATGCTTCTTCGGAAAGTTAACGCGATAAACACACGTTAACCACCTAAAATCATTCTTTAGCGAGCTATTGATATTCATTCATGTGAACCTTTAAAGATAAATTAGTCATCCGCTAGGAGTTTTCTAACCTCACTTATCAAAGAAAGCAATACCGATGGTCACAATACAGCCACGAGGATAAGCATTTAAGTAGATCATATAACAACATATTTCACATTTACAAGTCTTGAACACAAATCTACCATGTCAGCAATTTCAGACCAAAACTACTAAACAAGGATCATAAACCGCATGCAAGAACATGTAATCAACACCATATAATTCGTTAGAACCCTTACGTGCAAGAAAGTATTCTTAGTCAAAATAAGATATATCTTGGATAAAACCAATACCCCTCTCGAGTTTCATGGTGTAAATAAGTTTACAAACAAGTGATTAATCAAGAAATAGTTACCATCCCACTAACCACAGATTCATTATCCAAAATAATCAAACATAATCAGGAACTCAACATCAATGAAACGTTCATTATATAATCATGACGATTCAAACATGAAAAAGTACTAAAATTTCATACCAACAAGATTACAACATAAAGTTCATTCAAGAAACAAGTTTATAACTATTATTACATATACTATATTAAACATGAACTAACATCAACTCAAAACTTACAAAATGATCAAAATACATGTTTTAAGAACAAGGAATCGAACCATAAACAAGCAAGGAATTGATGGGTTGGATCGGTTATGCTTCTACTCAGTCTTTAAGCTTCAAAGTGGTCTGATCAGGACTGCTTCGTAACCCAGAAATCGCCCAGAAGAAACATGGAGAAAAACCCAACATTTTGATCATTAGCGAATGCTGCTATTTATAGGCAATTTTCAGTTTGGCACGGCCATGCGGATTTGGCACGGCCGTGCGGTCAGGTCTTGTCGGCTGACGTCAGTTTCAGCGATCCCGAGTCAGCCAAGTGGACTAGTGGACAAGTTACCTGAGTCATCAGATTGGCACGGTAGTGCCGCTGGTGGCACGGTAGTGCCACTCCTCAAAAATGTTGGTCAGAAGGCTTGATTTGGCAGTGGCATGGTAGTGCCACAGGTGGCACGGTAGTGCGGCTCGAGAAACAGTTGGCACTCCTGGTTGCACCAGCAGTGCTTCCGAGATCGTAGCAGCGGCACGGTAGTGCCGCCGGTGGCACGATCGTGCCACACCTAGCAGTCCATCAGATTTTTGCCATTTTCATCAGAAATGCATCAGATTTTTTCCGATTTCACTAGATTTTTCCATTATACTCTGTTTAAGACCTGAAAGTATAAAAGTACCGATTTTTGTACCTATCCGTCGTGTTTTCGGTCAAAAATGCTTAAAACGGAAGTGTTTTAGGGTATAAAAACATGTATAATTTAACGTATATCAGTGGTTTTGTTGTAGGTGGGGTTATGGGGGTTTCGGGGAAAGTGTGCCTTTTTGTAGTGGATGATAAGTTTCAATCTATTTTGGAGGGGTTGATTTGTGTTCTTTGGATTTGGGGCGGTGATGATGAAAAAAACGCATATTTTTATGGCGATGGCGCGACAAGGATGGTGGAGGGTGGGTTTTGAACGTGCAACCACACATTGCAGGCCTCTGATTGTCGGAAAATCTGAGCCAAAACCCGTTTTTTTTTCAGGAATCCACTCATTGTTTTGATTTTTGTTTGTTGGTTTTTTATTTTTTTCCTCAGTCGATGATGATAACAATCTATCTGAGACACCTACGGAGTTACGATTTCTGGGTGCGTTCGTTTTGCGTAAAAAAATTTTTGTAAAAAAAAAGTTAAAACCGTAAACTTTTTAACGTAAACCGTAATCTCTTTAATGTAAAGCGTAAAACGTAAAGTTTTTAACGTAAAACGTAAAAACATGAAACGTAAAAAGTTTAACCATAAAACGTAAAAACGTAAAAAGTTTAACGTAAAACGTAAAAAGTTTAACGTAAAACGTAAAAAGTTTAATGTAAAACGTAAAAAGTTTTTAAAAATCTGTTAAAAATCTGAATTTAAATGCTTTTAATAAAATAATTTTGTTTAAAAAATAAAAACTGATATAATAATACAAAAAAAGTAATAAAAAATAATAAAGACAAAAAAAAGTATTTTTACTAAACTGCCTTTTTGCATTAAAAAATTAAGAACATAATAAGACAAAAAATACTTAATATTATTTTTAATTACTTTTAATCTTGTCCATCCATCTTGAAGATCTAATGGTTGAAAAGTGGTTCTCTCGGTTCTTACAACTGGTGGTGGTTTTCAATTTAGCGGCCCCTTATATATATATATATATACATATATATATATATATACATATATACATATATGTATATATATACATATATATATGTATATATACATATATATAATATGTATATATATATATAGAGAGAGAGAGAGGGGTTCCTGTAAAAAAGACCTAAAGTGTGAGAAAGGTAAGAAAGAATCTCAGTCATTAGATCATTCCATATCCATTTCTCTATATCAAGGTTATAATGGTAATTGTACTAATAATTCTAATCAAGTATTAAATTTATGTAACCGAATTTAATTAGTTATTTTAGGGAATTCGAATTTTGAAATTTTTATCAGTATACGTAAATATTCAATAACTAACAACAATACGTCTTTCATCTGAACCTCTGCGATTCAAGAACATCAGTTCGTAATTCTGCATGGAGAACGACGATCTAGGTAATATCCTTATGTTGTTTTGTCATTTATTATGTAACGGTAATTAATATTTGTTAAAGCAAAGCTTCAAATTTCAATCATCTGTTATGTCGATTATGTTCATATTTTTGGTTGTTTACAAGCTGATTTAGTTTTCTGATGAACATGTGTTTGACAGTTTGATGTTACAGTGTATGGTGTTTTTTGCATGGGTGATGTTCCTTTAGTATATGAGTATATTTAATGACACCACGTGTAATCCTTAAAGGGTGTTTTATATGTACATGGTGTTTTTGATGTATACTATTGAAGTTGGAGGGTGTTTTTTATAACAGTTGTTGATTTGCTATAGTTGATTAGTTGTTTGTGGTGTTATGTTGTACATATTAGGTTGTGGTGGTTTTTTTTTTTTTTTTTTTTTTTTTTTTTTTTTTGCACATCTATATTGTTGAATGATATTTTCTTCATTAGTTGTATAGTTCCATATGGTGTTTTTATGTAGTGTATTATTTGCTTTCTTTCGTTGTATTCAATATGGTGTTATATTGTAAATGATATTTGTGGTGTCTTATGTTCGTCTACGTTGTCTTTAATATATACGTTGGTTTTTTAATGGTGTTTTTCTATATGATATGTTGTCATATTTTCCAAATTTTGTTTAACTGAATTTAACCAGGCTATCATTTAATTTAATTTTTTGGTAGGCTTTCAAAGTTATCAACCGGTTGGGCAACTACATCTGTTTCCAAACTCCGGTAAGAGGACTTATTTACCTGAGGTGGACGACTCACTTAAGCCGAAGGATAAGATGACGTTTGATACAGTGAATAATGCATTCCTTTTTTATCAAAAGTATGCAATGGCTTCAGGCTTCACTGCCAGGAAGTCTTCTCAATACACGCCTCATGGTGTTATAAAATCTAAATATTTCGTTTGCTCAAAGGAGGGAACTTAACCTTTTAAGGAGATCGATACATCTAAAGAAATTGACACCTCAAATAATGGGTCAAAGACGAAATCTATTCGACGTGTTCCTTCTATAAGGACGGGTTGCGAAGCACGTATGTGTGTAAAGTTAAACGCTTCGAATCTATACGAGGTGTATTCTTTCAAGGAGGCCCATAATCACTATTTTGTTGCTAAGGACAATAGGCATTTACTCCCCGCTAACCGAGGTATGAACTATATGCAAGAATAAGTTGTTAACGCGTTGAGCGCCTTGAATATTGAACCGGTCAAAGCGTTTAATATCATGAGGACACTATATGATGGGTTTGACAAGGTTGGGGCAACCAAAATCGATTTTAAAAATTTCAAGCGAGACCTGAAGATGTATATATCTGAGTTTGACGCTCATATGATAATTAAACGGCTATTGAGGAAGAAAGAGTACATGTCAAACTTTTCAATGGAGTATATAACCACAGAAGATGTTGTTTTAAGGGCGTTGTTTTGGGCCAATGAAGATGCCAAAAGGAATTTTTCAGTGTTTGGTGACGTTGTTTCATTAGATGCGACATATCGTCGTAACAAGTAAGTTTGATAATTATCATCCTTATTTCGATTCGTACAGCTACTTTGTTAAGTATATATCATTTAGTTGTATGGTGTTTTTAATCCGTATTTGTTGCTTAGGTACAAAATGATGTTTGTTCCATTTACTCGTATCGACAACCACAATTGTAATGTTACTCTTGGTGCCACTATAATAGGCAACGAAACGGCTGAAACTTATAGTTGGTTGCTTAAGGTGTTTCGTGAAGCATTTGGCCGTGCCCCTCCGGTGATTGTCACCGACCAAGACCTAGCCATAAAGAAGGCTATTGAAGATACATGGACTGAGAGTAGACATAGGGTATGCATGTGGCACACATTATGGACAAGCTTACTACTAAGGTGTTTACTTATTCATCCTTTTAAGTTTTTTTATTATTTATATTTTTACATACTTTTTCTGGTGATTATTGTGTTATATGTTGTTCAATGGTGTTTTAGGTTGGTGCTACAATCTACAATAGTACAGGTTTCAAAAAGAGGTTGTGTGCCATTGTGTGGACCAACTCAATTCTACCTGAGATGTTTGAAAGTGATTGGGCTACCATAATGAACGATTTTAACTTGGTTGATCACGAGTGGCTGCAGTCAGTTTATCAAATCATGGATACTTGGATACCTGCTTATTATCGCGTGGAGTTCATGTCCGGGCTTATGTGTACCTCATCTCGTTCAGAGAGTGATTTGGACAGTTTTGTAAACCGGAGTGGACTCTTGTCGAATTTCTCAGGCATTTTGATTCTGCGATTGAAGCTCAGAGACATGAGCACAGGAAGAATGACCATGACACCAGAAACACGAACACTGACATATGAGCTGTAGACTTTGTATTAGAGGATCAAGCGGCCAGTATATACACACGCACTATATTTTTTGACCAGCAGCTGGAGATGCAAAATGGTTTACATAGATGTGCTATCGTAAAGTGGGAAACCATAGGTGACTTCGTTAACTTTTTTGTGAAGGACTGGGAACAACCATGCACTACTTTCTTCGAGGTATATACAAAGAATTAAATATCTAAGTTTAAATATAATCTCCTTGAGTTTACACATGTTGTTTTGTAGTGTTATGTCTCAAAACGTATAGCACTTGTCGATTTACGGTTACATATGGTGTTATGGATAGTTTTTGGTGTGTTTATGTTTGTCATGTATGTAACAAAATTCTAATTTTTAATGGTGTTTTATAGGTTATGAAGCGGGAGGACGACATGACTGTGTACTGTACAGTCAAAAGATTCGAACAGTTTGGGTTGTTGTGCTCACACATCTTTTGGGTGCTTAGGATGCTTGATTTTAGGGAGTTTCCACAACGCTATATCTTATGACGTTGGACCCGGGAGGCTGTTCCCAATGGTGCCCCTTGTGCTATTCTAGGTATCAACGAGAGTGATGATCGTTATAATGAAGTTAACCGCGTTGTACATGAGATCACATACTCTACGAAGTCAGTTATTAACAAGCTTATCACCAACTTTGATGCGCTATGCTCATTCAGGGATCATGTTGTTAGCTATTTCAAAACAGTTGATGAGGCGGTGGTTAATGCCCCACGTAAGAGCCGTCGTGAAAGGTTTGCTGAAATTACCGGTAACACACAACCATCAGATGTAACCGTTCATGTTCCCGTTGGAACTAGATACAAAGGTATGGGTAAGCCTAAACGGATGAAGTCCAAACGTGAAATTGCTATAAGTCAGTTGGGCAAAAAGAGCCGTCAGTGTCAAAACTGTTTTAGATACGGGCATAACAGACGTACTTGCCAAAACCCTACCCGGACTAAAGAACAAGCTAGTGTCGAGGAGGACGATGAAGAAGCTGATGAAGGTGACGAGGAGGAAGATGTCTGTGAAGAAGTTGAAGAAGCTCTGGATGAACAAGATGAGGACGAAGAAGACGAGGAGGATGGAGAAGAAGATTCGGAAGTTATTTAGATATGTCTAAACATTTAGTTATTTTTAACGTATTTTCTTTTTGTTTCATACATTGTTAGCTTTTCAATGGTTTTTCGGATTGGTAGAAACTCGTGGTCTTATTTTGTCACACACCGACCGCGTAAAACAACAAACCGCGGAGGAAACGTCGGGGAGTGGAGTGGTAGAATCATTGTTTCACAACACATGGAAATTGAAATTTTGTTATATTAAATTTCAAGAGGTTACATCGTCTAAAAAACAAAGAAACATAACATAATTAACTAGTCTTACATCTTTTATTGTCACTAAGGCCCAAGTCCGCTTAAGTGTATCTTGATCAATCCTATGCATTAGCTCCGGAAAACACATGTGAAAATAGGTACGTCAGCATAAAAATGCATGTGAGATACATAGGTTTTATTGTTGCAGGATTCATGACTTGTAGGTTAAAAGAATGTTTAACAAAAAGTAGTCATGAACCTTAAAAATATTTTCTTTTAGAAATCATACAAAAATCGATAAGAAATCAGATGATATAAAAGAATAATGCATAGATAAGTAAATAACCAAGTAAAAATGAGTTTGGATAAAATATGTTGTTTGTAAAATGTAATGTATCTAAATTGAAATGGTTTAAATAACGCTACGATATGTAATATCATAAAAGCACTTATATATAGGAAGTACCAGCGGCGTATCCACCATGCTTTTATCATATTACACACGCCTCGTTATTTAAATCACTTACCCAAACAAACCACCAAAATGTAATGTTTAAACCAATGTAAAAATGTTCATGTATAATCAAATGTAATGTATAGTGAATAAAGGCATTTACTCAACCCTATAAGAAAGAAATGTACAAAACAATGTATTTGATATAAATCATAATTTAAGTCAAAGATACGTTTTGCAAAATCCATGCTTTACTGAAACAAACATCTATGCGGTAATGTTTAACGTATACATTCAAGCCTTGAGACTGAAAGATAAACCCTAAAACAAGTCAAAGGTCTACCAAAAATGAATTCAGATTCAGTCATTCCTTACTTCCAAACAAACCTAGGAAATCAGGAATGGGAGTTGTCAATTCCTATGGTACCACTACTTACTACCGAACGGCGTGATCAATGTTAATGAACGTATTTCAGTTTCGTTAAACAAACCAAATGTCATACCAAATGTAAGCATGTTGTATGAAAATAATGTACCTAGTATGCTAAATGAACATACAAAGTAGAAATGTAAAACAATGTGTCCATATGCTGAGTGAACATATGCAACAGAAATGCAAAGTAAATCAATGTGTCCATATGATGAGTGAACATATGCAACAAAAATGTTTATGAAAATCAATGTGCTAGCATGCTAAGTGAACATACATAGCAAAACATAACGGAAATCATGTACTATATGCGTACTAATGAACATAGCAAGTATATCTTATGAAAGCATGAAAAGCACGAAAGTAACAAGTAGGCACATGTGTTTCACCCCCAAAATATTTGAAAGCAGTAAAAGAGGGGTCTATGTACTCACTTGGGAATGCTTAGAAGTCTTGAATAACAACCAAGCAATGCTAGAGGGATCACGGAATCAAACGACACCTAATATAGGTAACTACGTTAATAAAACCGGTCGTAAATCGGAAGATCGGATAGAATGAGGTTTCGTAAACCGAATGAGTATAGGAACTCATGTAATATGGTTTAACAAAGCCTACATTCTAAATCGGAACCTCTCCTAAGTGCTTACGACCCATTACGACCCGTTTAGGTAGCTTACGCTACTTTAAAGCGTCGTTTGCGTAAAACGCGTTCGGACCGCCTAACTAGTCCTATGACAAGTATTATATGCCTTAACATGTCTAATAATGTTGCCTAATCAGTTTAGATGTCTAAATTTAGGTTACATATGCTTAAAATGAAATTATGCGTAAAAAGGGCATTTTGGTCATTTTCCTAAGGCATATAAATTACTTATCATACGACTAACTAAACGAGGTGACCATAAGGTATACCCTCGGAAGGTTATTCCCTATACAACTATGGTCACAAAATATGCTTGATCAGATCCTAATGATCGACCAAACGGGTCGGGTTCGATAGTCTAAGCGGTTGTTTAGACCGCTTATCTTACGACCCTATATAAGCACTAAACTAAAAGTGACGAGTTAAACATGTTAAAACATGTTTAACTAAGTTTGAAAACAAGTTTGATATCAAAACAAAGGGTTTTGATACCCAAGAATAGTTTGGTTAAAAAATATGCATAAACGCGTATTTTGACCGAAACTTTGACTCGTCACTATGCTTAAATAACGTGGTAATCATTAGGTATAGTCACAAGGGACTATAACCATCGTGATTACGCTCACGTTGCGAAGTTCAAACGAACTTCGTGTTAACCATTGACTGGTCAAAGCAGAAAGTCAAACATTGTTTGACTTTCATGCTTAAAAACGCATAAAAGCATGAAAGAAACTTACAAAAGGTCTAAGCTAGGAAGATTTGAACTCAAAACACTCAGGTATGAAGCCTCATAAGGGAGAGCTTCAACTTAGAGCAGAAGTGAGTTCAATTGTGATGAATGAGGGTTGAATTGGTGAGTATTTATAGGAATTAAAGAGCCGTTAAGATCGTTTCTCGAACTTTGAGCTTCAATCTGGACCATCCATGTGTGGCACATTGTTTTGAATACAATGGGAGCCTAAATACCAGTCCATAGAATGAAGAAACCATGTATAAAAACCCATAAAACCACTTGCTGAATGAGGAAAACTGTTTTGCTGATCTGGTGGTCTGTCGCAGGCCGAGTAGACTCTTACTGAGTCTAAAGCGCCACTCCTAAGTATCTTTGGCAGAATGACAAGATTAGTCCCTGCAGGCCTGAAACTAGGTTTTTGATGCATTTTTTACACGTTTAAGCCCCGTTAACCCCATTTCAAGGCTCTACAATGAAGTTAAAGTATAAGCAACATGAAATATGCTCAAAAAAATCTCAGATGTTGGTTCGTTTGGCGGTACAGTCGCGTTGTTCGGTTAATTACGATGAAAACTCAAACGGACGCGAATACGATCCAAATTACGCGACGAGTGGTATTTTTGTATTCCAATCACTAAAATAAAATATTTTAATGATTACAAAAATTTTTGGATGTCCGGATGTGTTCAGAACGTAAGATATGCGAGTAAATGCAAACTTATGCACTTTTTGACGCTTTTAGTCCCTGTTCGACCAATAAGTTTATTTTAGCATACCGAACCCCTCAAAGCCTATTTCTAAGATATGTAAAGGATATTTATGGTATGTTATACTTATGATCATGTTTTGGAAGGTACGTCGTTATACGAATCGGCATAGTTTCGCAGTTTGACGCAAATGGTCCCTGCTATCGAGTAAACTTGATTTCGACACACCAAACCTTCCAAAACTTATTTCTAAGTTATGTAAAGGTTATTTAAGGTATGTTAATCCCATGTCACTGTTCCGGAGTGTTTGTTGCGTTAAACTGATTACGTTTACGCATCAGTTCGCGTATAACTTTCCAAAAAGTGATTTAGAGCTCCAAATCGAACGAGAATTGATATGAGCAAAGGTCACAAGTTATTTGTACGAATTCCAAGATTGAAACAAAAGATCTTATTGGATTCGTACTTGTATGATGGTCGTGGAGGCACAGATGTCACAGTCTCCCCTACTTTTGGAAATTTCGTCCAGAAATTTATTTAGAGGAAACTTGTGAGAGCTCGAAACTTGAAGTCAAAAAGATAAAACAACATTGGTTAGGGTTCTGAATTTCTACTAACTTAAATAACACTATACTTGCAATGTAAGAGGGACACTTATATAAATATATGAAGCGCCATTGGTGCATCCACCGTACCTCCATTACATTGTTCACGTTTCGTTTTTTTTTTTTTTGCCACTATAGGTTCTTACACATGATAAATCTTACTGGGGTTTCTGTGCACTGAATTTCATAATTATGTATGCATCCATATGTACGTAATTCCTTGCATAGTCCGCACAGTGCATTTTATAATGTGTAGGGGAAGAAAATCAAATGAACAAACCTATGATGAGTGTGACTAGACCACCATAGGGTCCTTATAATTAAATCAATAAATGATCTCTTTAAATAGACCACCAAGGAGTCTTTTCAGCTATATCATCACATGACATTCCTAACCAGATTTTTGAATCAATCTTTTTAACTAAACCACCCAAAGGGTTTCTTTTGAATAATGGAATGGTACTATATAATCCAAGGGTCTTAACTATTACGTAGAAGCCCATTAAGGATTTAAGGTAGTACCTTTGGATATCCTACTATGAATCCCTCATATGAAGATATGGAAGATTCTACGAGGATTTGGATAACGAATATTCAGATTACACAAAAACACAAAAGAAAACACATAACACATAACACATAATCACATAATCACAAAATTGTTTTAACTTGATCTTCAATTTGTTATCATTTTGTTAATTTGTTGTTGATTTGTGCACATCTATTTAAAGCACACCAGGAATCCAATCCATGGATTTCATTTGGCACTTTAAACATCTTCAAGAATCTAACTATGAAGATAGGAAGATCTTAATAGGAATTCGGCTTTGTCCTTATTGAATTGTAATGTACGTATTAAACCATACAAAGAATTCAATTAAGGGCTCCGATTTGAGCGATAATCATCCACGAGGATCTAATTGTGAAGATAAGAAGATCCTATATGGATTTTGGAATTTGAATAGCGGGAGACGTTTTGAAACCTTGCACTAGACGTACTTAAGTCAAAACATGAGGTAAAATGTTCATGAAGTTGAGGTGCTAGATATGCCAAGGCTACATATGAAGCAGAATTTAGAGGTTATGTATGTTAAGTCAATCATACGAGCAGAATGTTTTTGAAAACTATGCATGGGGTTCTTTTGAAATCATACAGTAGATGTATTAGGTAAATATGTTTACAAATTGTTTTAAAATCATGTGAGATGAATTTTGTAATCATGTATAAGATTTTTGAAAACATGGATAATGCTTTTGAAATCATGCACTTGATATATTAAGTAAAAAAATGTTTTCAAACTATATGAAATATTTTGAAATCATGAAGGTTGTATTTTTGAAAAACATATACTAGAATGTAATGATATGGGTATGAGATTGAAAAATACCCTTTGTTATCTAACCAAGGATTTAAAGTGATATTTTGAGTAATCGTCTAAAATTGTAACTTATATTCTGTACTTCGTTTCTTAGAATGAAAGAAGTACTTAGAATTTTCAAGGAAATCGTGAGCGATCACATGAATGGGAGAACTACAAAAGTAGTTTGTTTTGTAAAGAACATAGTCCTTTGGTGTAGGTATCGTAGGAGTATGCCATACACACATGTAACTACATTTGTACATCAGAATGGTGAACAACGATTTATTTATAAACCAAACAGATTGTTTCAGAGTTCAAGAAAAACAAAAGCAATAGAAACATTAGATTTAAATTACTTCAAAGCAGAACATCTTCTAATCAGCCAAATGCTCATTCGTGGGTCAGATTTGCATTGACAATATTTGGGCATTTGTTCTTGAAATGACTCATCTCGCCATGGTTGTAGCAAGTACCAGGAGGAAAATGAGCTTGCGATGGATCTGTTTGAAGTTGAACAGGGTTCAGAATAGCTTGGTTTAACGCAGTGACTGAACGACAGACTCTTGCTGTATGACCATAAAGTCCACAGTTGAAACATTTTCGGCATTTGACACTGGCATCGTGATGGAGGTTACAGTGATTACACAAAGGGGTTGTTCCTTGGTATGGTGCTTGAGCAGCTGGATTTGCAACAGTTTTGTTTTGGGTAGCAAACCGGCATGTGTTAACCAAATATCCCCATCGTCCACAGTGGGTACATTTGAAACATGGTATTTGATTCGGATGATGACGGTTGCATTGATTGCACAAAGGAGCAGTTCCCTTGTATGGCTTCTTGGCTGGTGGTGGTGCCACCTGGCTAGGTCCCGCTTGATTTGGAGCATTCGCTGGAAGGTTCTTTGGAGCTTTACGCTTTCTTGATCTTCGTGAACGCTTGGCTTCTGTTTCCTTTGGTGTCTCTTGGGTGGCTTCATCCTTGATACGAGACATAGAAAAAGCTAATTCAGCAGTCTTTTAGAATACTAAGCCTATTCGTTGGGCAATTTTGGTAGCCAGTTCGGACGTTTGAGTGTCGCTGCAATGAAGAGACATCCTAAAGGAAATGGAGGACATGGGAGGAAACAAGTGAAATGTTATCGGATAATCAAAACAGAATGTTTAAATATATCGACATCGCATAAAAATTGTGATCATTTGTTTATTACCTAAGGCAAACAAATGAGACGATGACTAATCAAAGTAAGTGGGTCATATTAATGTATCACGAAGATATGCTTTAGCCTATAAGTGGACACTCACCCCAAGAGTTCCCAGGTAAGAGTGACTGGTCCAATTATGTGGATTTGTACGAACACTCTAGCTTTAGACAAAAAACTCGGGATACAGGCACCCACCCTTCCAGATTGCACGTGTTCACATTAATAAGACCCAAATTTTGATGAGATTTTTGAAAACTTTGAAGGTTCAAAACCTTATAATAAATTATCCTAGAATAGATGACTGGTTTTCAAAACGGATTTGAAAATTGTGTTCTTGTTGTGGTTGTCGCCTAAAGATAGGTGACGATATTGTTTTAAGATCTAAACACAAGAATCTTGTGTTAGGGTCCTAGGAAGGTTATAGACTAAGTCAAAGCATTACTAATAACCTAATTCCCTATAACCATTAGCTCTGATACCAACTCTTCTGTCACACCCCGACCGCGTAAAACAACAAACTGCGGCGGAAACGTCGGGGAGTGGAGTGGCAGAATCATTGTTTCACAACACATGCAAATTGAAATTTTGTTTTATTAAATTTCAAGAGGTTACATCATCTTAAAAACAAAGAAACATAACATAATTAACTAGTCTTGCATCTTTTATTGTCACTAAGGCCCAAGTCCGCCAAAGTGTATCTTGATCAATCCTATGCATTAGCTCCTGAAAACACATGTGAAAATAGGTACGTCAGCATAAAAATGCCTGTGAGATACATAGGTTTTATTGATGCAGGATTCATGACTTGTAGGTTAAAATAATGTTTAACAAAAAGTAGTCATGAACCTTAAAAATATTTTCTTTTAGAAATCATACGAAAAATCCATAAGAAATCAGATGATATAAAAGAATAATGCATAGATAAGTAAATAACCAAGTAAAAATGAGTTTGTATAAAATATGTTGTTTGTAAAACAATGTTTTGTAAAGACATGTTATTTGTGTAAAATGTAATGTATCTAAAGTGAAATGGTTTAAATAACGCTACGATATGTAATATCATAAAAGCACTTATATATAGGAAGTACCAGCGGCGTATCCACCATGCTTTTATCATATTACACACGCCTCGTTATTTAAATCACTTACCTAAACAAACCACCAAAATGTATTGTTTAAACTAATGAAAAAATGTTCATGTATAATCCAATGTTATGTATAGTGAATAAAGGCATTTAGTTAACCCTATAAGAAAGAAATGTACAAAACAATGTATTTGATATAAATCATAATTTAAGTCAAAGATATGTTTTGCAAAATCCATGCTTTACTGATACAAACATCTATACGGTAATGTTAAACGTATAGATTCAAGCCTTGAGACTGAAGGATAAACCCTAGAACAAGTCAATGGTCTACCAAAAATGAATTCGAATTCAGTCATTCCTTACTTCCAAACAAACCAAGGAAATCAGGAATGGGAGTTGTCAATTCCTATGGTACCACTACTTACTACTTAGTGGCGTAATCAATGTTAATGAACGTATTTCAATTTCATTAAACAAACCAAATGTAAGCATGTTATGTGAAAATAATGTACCTAGTATGCTAAATGAACACACAAAGTAGAAATGTAAAACAATGTGTCCATATGCTGAGTGAACATATGCAACAGAAATGCAAAGTAAATCAATGTGTCCATATGCTGAGTGAACATATGCAACAAAAATGTTTATGAAAATCAATGTGCTAGCATGCTAAGTGAACATACATAGCAAAACATAACGGAAATCATGTACTATATGCGTACTAATGAACATAGCAAGTATATCTTATGAAAGCATGAAAAGCACGAAAGTAACAAGTAGGCACATGTGTTTCACCCCAAAATATTTGAAAACAGTAAAAGAGGGGTCTATGTACTCACTTGGGAATGCTTAGAAGTCTTGAATAACAACCAAGCAATGCTAGAGGGATCACGGAATCAAACGACACCTAATATAGGTAACTACGTTAATAAAACCGGTCGTAAATCGGAAGATCGGATAGAATGAGGCTTCGTAAACCGAATGAGTATAGGAACTCATGTAATATGGTTTAACAAAGCCTACATTCTAAATCAGAACCTCTCCTAAGTGCTTACGACCCATTACGACCCGTTTAGGTAGCTTACGCTACTTAAAAGCGTCGTTCGCGTATAACGCGTTCGGACCGCCTAACTAGTCCTATGATAAGTATTATATGCCTTAACATGTCTAATAATGTTGCCTAATCAGTTTAGATGTCAAAATTTAGGTTACATATGCTTAAAATGAAATTATGCGTAAAAAGGGCATTTTGGTCATTTTCCTAAGGCATATAAATTACTTATCATACGACTAACTAAACGAGGTAACCATAAGGTATACCCTCGGAAGGTTATTCCCTATACATCTATGGTCACAAAATATGCTTGATCAGATCCTAATGATCGACCAAACGGGTCGGGTTCGATAGTCTAAGCGGTTGTTTAGACCGCTTATCTTACGACCCTATATAAGCACTAAACTAAAAGTGACGAGTTAAACATGTTAAAACATGTTTAACTAAGTTTGAAAACAAGTTTGATATCAAAACAAAGGGTTTTGATACCCAAGAATAGTTTGGTTGTAAAATATGCATAAACGCGTATTTTGACCGAAACTTTGACTCGTCACTATGCTTAAATAACGTGGTAATCAGTAGGTATAGTCACAAGGGACTATAACCATCGTGATTACGCTCACGTTGCGAAGTTCAAATGAACTTCGTGTTGACCATTGACTGGTCAAAGCAGAAAGTCAAACATTGTTTGACTTTCATGCTTAAAAACGCATAAAAGCATGAAAGAAACTTACAAAAGGTCTAAGCTAGGAAGATTTGAACTCAAAACACTTAGGTATAAAGCCTCATAAGGGAGAGCTTCAACTTAGAGCAGAAGTGAGTTCAATTGTGAGGAATGAGGGTTGAATTGGTGAGTATTTATAGGAATTCAAGAGCTGTTAAGATCGTTTCTCGAACTTTGAGCTTCAATCTGGACCATCCATGTGTGGCACATTGTTTTGAATACAATGGGAGCCTAAATACCAGTCCATAGAATGAAGAAACCATGTATAAAACCCATAAAACCACTTGCTGAATGAGGAAAACTGTTTTGCTGATCTGGTGGTCTGTCGAAGGCCGAGTAGACTCTTACTGAGTCTTACGCGCCACTCCTAAGTATCTTTGGCAGAATGACAAGATTAGTCCCTGCAGGCCTGAAACTAGGTTTTTGATGCATTTTTTACACGTTTAAGCCCCGTTAACCCCATTTCAAGTCTCTACAATTAAGTAAAAGTATAAGGAACATGAAATATGCTCAAAAACATCTCAGATGTTGGTTCGTTTGGCCGTACAGTCGCGTTGTTCGGTTAATTACGATGAAAACTCAAACGGACGCGAATAGGATCCAAATTACGCGACGAGAGGTATTTTTGTATTCCAATCACTAAAATAAAATATTTTAATGATTACAAAAATTTTTGGATGTCCGGATGTGTTCAGAACGTAAGATATGCGAGTAAATGCAAACTTATGCACTTTTTGACGCTTTTAGTCCCTGTTCGACCAATAAGTTTATTTTAGCATACCGAACCCCTCAAAGCCTATTTCTAAGATATGTAAAGGATATTTATGGTATGTTATACTTATGATCATGTTTCGGAAGGTACGTCGTTATACATATCGGCATAGTTTCGCAGTTTGACGCAAATGGTCCCTGCTATCGAGTAAACTTGATTTCGACACACCAAACCTTCCAAAACTTATTTCTAAGTTATGTAAAGGTTATTTAAGGTATGTTAATCCCATGTCACTGTTCCGGAGTGTTTGTTGCGTTAAACTGATTACGTTTACGCATCAGTTCGCGTATAACTTTCCAAAAAGTGATTTAGAGCTCCAAATCGAACGAGAATTGATATGAGCAAAGGTCACAAGTTATTTGTACGAATTCCAAGATTGAAACAAAAGATCTTATTGGATTCGTACTTGTATGATGGTCGTGGAGGCACAGATGTCACAGTCTCCCCTACTTTTGGAAATTTCGTCCAGAAATTTATTTAGAGGAAACTTGTGAGAGCTCGAAACCTGAAGTCAAAAAGATAAAACAACATTGGTTAGGGTTCTGAATTTCTACTAATTTAAATAACATTATACTTGCAATGTAAGAGGGACACTTATATAAATATATGAAGCGCCATTGGTGCGTCCACCGTACCTCCATTACATTGTTCACGTTTCGTTTTTTTTTTTTTTTTTTGCCACTATAGGTTCTTACACATGATAAATCTTACTGGGGTTTCTGTGCACTGAATTTCATAATTATGTATGCATCCATATGTACGTAATTCCTTGCATAGTCCGCACAGTGCATTTTATAATGTGTAGGGGAAGAAAATCAAATGAACAAACCTGTGATGAGTGTGACTAGACCACCATAGGGTCCTTATAATTAAATCAATAAATGATCTCTTTAAATAGACCACCAAGAAGTCTTTTCAGCTATATCATCACATGACATTCCTAACCAGATTTTTGAATCAATCTTTTTAACTAAACCACCCAAAGGGTTTCTTTTGAATAATGGAATGGTACTATATAATCCAAGGGTCTTAACTATTACGTAGAAGCCCATTAAGGATTTAAGGTAGTACCTTTGGATATCCTACTATGAATTCCTCATATGAAGATATGGAAGATTCTACGAGGATTTGGATAACGAATATTCAGATTACACAAAAACACAAAAGAAAACACATAACACATAACACATAATCACATAATGACAAAATTCTTTTAACTTGATCTTCAATTTGTTATCATTTTGTTAATTTGTTGTTGATTTATGCACATGTATTTAAAGCACACCAGGAATCCAATCCGTGGATTTCATTTGGCACTTTAAACATCTTCAAGAATCTAACTATGAAGATAGGAAGATCTTAATAGGAATTCGGCTTTGTCCTTATTGAATTGTAATGTACGTATTAAACCATACAAAGAATTCAATTAAGGGCTCCGATTTGAGCGATAATCATCCACAAGGATCTAATTGTGAAGACAAGAAGATCCTATATGGATTTTGGAATTTGAATAGCGGGAGACGTTTTGAAACCTTGCACTAGACGTGCTTAAGTCAAAACATGAGGTAAAATGTTCATGAAGTTGAGGTGCTAGATATGCCAAGGCTACATATGAAGCAGAATTTAGAGGTTATGTATGTTAAGTCAATCATATGAGCAGAATGTTTTTGAAAACTATGCGTGGGGTTCTTTTGAAATGTGTTTAATGGTTTTGAAACCTTACGTAATACTTTTGAAATCATACAGTAGATGTATTAGGTAAATATGTTTACAAATTGTTTTAGAATCATGTGAGATGAATTTTGTAATCATGTATAAGATTTTTGAAAACATGGATAATGCTTTTGAAATCATGCACTTGATATATTAAGTAAAAAAATGTTTTCAAACTATATGAAATATTTTGAAATCATGAAGGTTGTATTTTTGAAAAACATATACTTGAATGTAATGATATGGGTATGAGATTGAAAAATACCCTTTGTTATCTAACCAAGGATTTAAAGTGATATTTTGAGTAATCGTCTAAAATTGTAACTTATATTCTGTACTTCGTTTCTTAGAATGAAAGAAGTACTTAGAATTTTCAAGGAAATCGTGAGCAATCACATGAATAGGAGAACTACAAAAGTATGTTTTGTAAAGAACATAGTCCTTTGGTGTAGGTATGTTGGTGCACTTGTGTCTGTACTTTGTCTGTATTTTGTCATGATATAAAACGATGTCTTTTGTTAGTCTTGTTTACGTCTTATGTTGGTTAATATGTGTGTTTGATGTAAGTTTGACCAAGTCAACCATCCTCCTGGTTTGACTTGGCCAAACAGTTAGAACATGGTTTTGTAATATGTTTGTGTCGAAGGATGAGTCATCGAAGGATTGTTTAGATCCTTTGATGAGCTCGAAGGATAAGCCTTCGATGGATGTTGATGGACCTCGAAGGATATCATCCTTCGAGGTACATGTGGATCCTTCGATAGGTTTCAGATCGATAGATGATCTTTCGATCAGACTATCTGATCCTTCGACCAGACGACCTGTGATGGGTATATATACTCATGTAAGGTGTTCACTTCAGCATGTGAGTGAACTTAGTCTTGTAGAGAGCGTATTTTCAGTTTGGTCATGGGCTGTAACCGTGTCCACTGAAACACAAGAGAAAACTTTGATATCTCGTGTGTCTACCTTTCTCTTTGTAGCTTGTGTTCTCATATAAACTACCGGTTTGCATTCTAGCTTGGATTCCGCACTTGCTAGTGTGTTAAACATAACAAGGATAAGGTTTAACCTCAACCTCCGGGGGACCTACAAGTGGTATCAGAGCCGTGGCTCTTTTCCTTGTTAAAAACCGAGTTTATACAAGACTTTGGAGTGTTTGAACAAAAACTCACATGGTTTAGCACCCGTTTTTAGTGTTTTTCTCGCATTTCTAGACGTAAAAACGTGTTCTAAACTAACCGGGTGTGTTAAAGGATGGGTTGGGTAACTTAAAAACTTGTTTTTAAGAAGTTTGGTAATTTCCGGCCAAATTCCGGCTTATTCCAGTGACCGGTTTTCTGGATAAGAACCTTCCTTTTTAAGTAATATTTTATTGAGTCAAATCTGGTTTGGTAAAAAGTATGGTCTGAACATACCTTCTGCCGAAAGCTTTCTACCAACCAATCACCTTTTCACCAACCTGTCACTTTTTGTCAACTGTGTCAGTACAGATCGAAGGATATCCTTCGAAGTCGAAAGATCATCTTTCGATCAAAGGAAGTTCGATAGATAATCATCCTTCGAACATCCTTCGAAGTCTGTGACTTATCCTTCGATCCAAGGAATCTTTTCGAAGGATATATCTTTCGATCTACAGTTCTTATTCGAAAGATAAGGATCTTTCGATTGGAGAATCTTTCGAAATCATTGTTCGAAATTCAACAGTGATCTTTCGAACACTGTTGATCCTTCGAACAAGTATTGATCCTTCGATCCTAGTCTGTTTAAGTTTAGCAAGTTTGTGTTTTTCAGGTCTTTCGATCAGGGATCCTTCGGCTGGTTGTTATCATTCGAGATATTAACATAGTTTGTGAAAATTAAATTTTTAAAAGGGGAAAACTTGTTTTTCAAATTTTAAATCAATTTTCACTTAATATATTAACTTTTATAAAATGGGAACAAACGGTCAGTGGGATTGGGCACAGAATATTAAAACGAATCAAACAAATCAATCAACAACGTCAGATTTTAATCCAGCCGCGTGGACTCAAACAACTTTGACTCCACAATCATCAGCTACGCAATCTGCGTCAGATTTCAACAAAACTGCATGGATGCAGGCTATTGCCCCACCTCAAGCTGCAATGATAACTGCAAATCAATGGGCATTGGTCACAAATCAAAGCAGCAGCATTCAAGCAATGATGCAGAACGACAGTGAAGCTGGTACAAGCACAAAACCGCCAAAGCTAAATCACATCAATGATTGGGGATGGTGGAAAGAAAGGCTGAGAACTTATGTTCAGGGGCAAGGTCAAGATCTATGGATGTGCTTCTTCACCGCATTTGACAATGATTTGGAAGTTGCAGGATCTAATCCACAAACTTACAGCACTATGTCTGATGATGATAAGAAGAAATTTGAGTTAGAAAAGAAAGCATTCATGATTCTCACACAAGCTCTTCACAGAGACATTTACCACCAGTTTGTTTACTGCATGACTACTAAAAGCTTGTGGGATATGCTAACGTTACGATGTGAAGGAAATGCTCAATCTAGAAAGATCAAGCAAGAATTACTGAAGAAAGAGTTTGAAGGATTCACGTGTATGGAGAATGAGACTTTGGCAGAGTTATCTACAAGGTTCCATCACTTGTTGAGCGAGATGTTTGCTTTTAGAGTCACTGCCACTCCACAAGAAATGGTGCAGAGATTCGCTGATAGCTTACCAGCAAAGTGGAGCAGTTTTCTTGAAATTCTCAAACAAAATGGTGTTCTAGACACAATCACCGTATATGAGTTAATTCAAAAATTGGAGAACAAGGATGTAGAAGAAAAGCTTAAGGCAAAAAGAACACTAACTCCTCAAAATCCAGAGATGTACTATGGGATTGCAGGAGGTATCAGTGGAGAAAAACCAGCTTCTCAACACGCGAAGCTTCAAACAGCTTTCATCTCAAACACCGGACCTTCCACAACAAATCAGTTTGATCCTTCAGCATACACGATGTATTCAAGACCAGATTCTTCTTCTCAACAACAATATGTGCAACCGACAGCTCATCAATTCACACCACCGCCTTTCTTAGACCCAAGCAGAGCTCAGCAGCAACAACCGCAACAGCAAGGATTTTATGGAAGCTCTTCAAACTTTCAAGCCACTTCCAATCCGAACACAGTCAGATTAGACACTTCCAACTTTTCCAAAGTCAGTGTCGAAATAGCCAAGGAGCATATGGAGATGTTGAACACCTTGGTTAGTGCTTATTGTGGATTAGTCGCAGGTCAGATTGGGAATATCAATCTAACCAATGAATATTATCAGCAAGTGGATAGAGAAGAGTTTGAAATGATGGATATCAAATGGGCGCTTGCTAGTGCAATTCGAAGAGCAAAGGAGTTTATGGAAAGGACGGGGAGAACCAACTTGGATAGCAACAACAACACCAAGTATGGTTTTGATAAGAATGCTGTCACTTGCTTCAATTGTGGGGAAAAGGGTCACTTCAAGCGGGAGTGTCAGAAGCCACCTAAGCAAGGAAATCAGAATCCCTTCTGGAATCAAGGACAGCCACAACAACAACTGAACAACAATTCTGTCAGATCAATAGTTCCCGTTGGAGGAAATGCATCTGGATCCACAAACACTAATCCCCACAGAGGATTGGTTGTTCAAGCTGATGAAATCTGCAACTGGAACCTTCAGCTTGGAGAAGGAGGAAATGGTGGAACAGCATGTTATGCTAAAGTGATTGAGAAGGTAGTAGAACCCGTGTCTGCTGGTGAATCTTCAGAAGATGAAGATAGTTCAGGTTATAGTGGGAGCATGGATGGGGAATCACTTGATGCTGGTGATTTATCAAGTGATGCTTTAGATTTGGAAGTTGATGAGCTTTTGGCTGAAGCTGAAGCATTATGCAAGAGGAGATCTATTCTCTGCCAGAAATCTGCTGGAACTTCCGAGAAGCTTGCTCAGTTCTTCTCTGAAGATGGATCTTTTTCTTTTCATACAGCCTTTATGGCTCACGTAGAAGGTCAGACTTCTCAGGTATGTGATACTAATTCTGACTCTATTTCTGTTCCTATTGAATGTGCAAAGTGTTTAAAATATGCTGAAAAGGAAAGTCGGTTTGAAATCACACACAAACACAATCAAGAATTAATTGTAGATCTTTCTAAAGCAACCGAAGCTAACTTGTTTTTAACCAGAAATGAAAAGGAATTTAAAGCAACAATTGCGTCATTAAGACATGATGTTTCAGAATTACAAAAGGTTGTTTTGCGAAAACAACATGCTAACAATAATCTTATTGACACAATTGAAAAGCAAATGGTAGAGTTAGCAACAGCTCGATGTGAATGTGAGACAATTAAGCAGAAACTGGAAAGCTATTCCAATTCCCGCTATGTATTGGATCACATCGTTGACGTTCAAAAGAAAAAGGGGGATGCAAAATGTATTGGATTCAAATCATGTCCTCCCCCAATGAATCACAATTACTCCAAATTGCCTGATGACGAGGATATGCCCCGTTTTGAACCTACTGTGCCACTTGGTCTAGATTATTTTGCAGCAGGCCTCGGGTTCACAACTGGTACATCATCCTCGGGTCAATCAGAATCTGAGAATGTGACAGATTCATCGTGTGTTAAGGAACAGAGTCCTCCCATTGTTGAGGATGCTGATTCTTCGGACGATGAATCTGAAGAGATTGTGAAACAACAGTCTAACTCGGTTACAACAGATATTCCAATCGAGAATCACATCCTGTGTGATCCACCAGTGAAACCGAGTAAGACTGAAATGTCAAAAGCAATGGAGTCCCTTGTATCTAGCCTTGAAGGGAATAATTTGTTGTACACGCTCAAAGGAGATAGCAAAATCTACTCTAACAAAGATTTTCCAATTAAAAATGTAAATCAAGATTTAATTGAGCAAATTTTTGAAGGATGCCCTGATAAGTTTTTGGGGAACAAAAGTGGCAAAGTTACCGTCACTCAATGTGATCCAATTCCGTGTGAACAAATTAGAAAACAATACGGAAACCAAAAACTACCAATTGAGCGAAAACAACAAGTCAACTCCGGAAAGGGTAAGGTACAGGGAAAGAAGGCTCAGAACAAGAATGTTCAAGCACCTAAAGTTTAGCATACCGAACCCCTCAAAGCCTATTTCTAAGATATGTAAAGGATATTTATGGTATGTTATACTTATGATCATGTTTCGGAAGGTACGTCGTTATACGAATCGGCATAGTTTCGCAGTTTGACGCAAATGGTCCCTGCTATCGAGTAAACTTGATTTCGACACACCAAACCTTCCAAAACTTATTTCTATGTTATGTAAAGGTTATTTAAGGTATGTTAATCCCATGTCACTGTTCCGGAGTGTTTGTTGCGTTAAACTGATTACGTTTACGCATCAGTTCGCGTATAACTTTCCAAAAAGTGATTTACAGCTCCAAATCGAACGAGAATTGATATGAGCAAAGGTCACAAGTTATTTGTACGAATTCCAAGATTGAAACAAAAGATCTTATTGGATTCGTACTTGTATGATGGTCGTGGAGGCACAGATGTCACAGTCTCCCCTACTTTTGGAAATTTCGTCCAGAAATTTATTTAGAGGAAACTTGTGAGAGCTCGAAACTTGAAGTCAAAAAGATAAAACAACATTGGTTAGGGTTCTGAATTTCTACTAACTTAAATAACATTATACTTGCAATGTAAGAGGGACACTTATATAAATATATGAAGCGCCATTGGTGCGTCCACCGTACCTCCATTACATTGTTCACGTTTCGTTTTTTTTTTTTGCCACTATAGGTTCTTACACATGATAAATCTTACTGGGGTTTCTGTGCACTGAATTTCATAATTATGTATGCATCCATATGTACGTAATTCCTTGCATAGTCCGCACAGTGCATTTTATAATGTGTAGGGGAAGAAAATCAAATGAACAAACCTGTGATGAGTGTGACTAGACCACCATAGGGTCCTTATAATTAAATCAATAAATGATCTCTTTAAATAGACCACCAAGAAGTCTTTTCAGCTATATCATCACATGACATTCCTAACCAGATTTTTGAATCAATCTTTTTAACTAAACCACCCAAAGGGTTTCTTTTGAATAATGGAATGGTACTATATAATCCAAGGGTCTTTACTGTTACGTAGAAGCCCATTAAGGATTTAAGGTAGTACCTTTGGATATCCTACTATGAATCCCTCATATGAAGATATGGAAGATTCTACGAGGATTTGGATAACGAATATTCAGATTACACAAAAACACAAAAGAAAACACATAACACATAACACATAATCACATAATCACAAAATTGTTTTAACTTGATCTTCAATTTGTTATCATTTTGTTAATTTGTTGTTGATTTGTGCACATGTATTTAAAGCACACCAGGAATCCAATCCGTGGATTTCATTTGGCACTTTAAACATCTTCAAGAATCTAACTATGAAGATAGGAAGATCTTAATAGGAATTCGGCTTTGTCCTTATTGAATTGTAATGTACGTATTAAACCATACAAAGAATTCAATTAAGGGCTCCGATTTGAGCGATAATCACCCACAAGGATCTAATTGTGATGACAAGAAGATCCTATATGGATTTTGGAATTTGAATAGCGGGAGACGTTTTGAAACCTTGCACTAGACGTGCTTAAGTCAAAACATGAGGTAAAATGTTCATGAAGTTGAGGTGCTAGATATGCCAAGGCTACATATGAAGCAGAATTTAGAGGTTATGTATGTTAAGTCAATCATACGAGCAGAATGTTTTTGAAAACTATGCGTGGGGTTCTTTTGAAATGTGTTTAATGGTTTTGAAACCTTACGTAATACTTTTGAAATCATACAGTAGATGTATTAGGTAAATATGTTTACAAATTGTTTTAGAATCATGTGAGATGAATTTTGTAATCATGTATAAGATTTTTGAAAACATGGATAATGCTTTTGAAATCATGCACTTGATATATTAAGTAAAAAAATGTTTTCAAACTATATGAAATATTTTGAAATCATGAAGGTTGTATTTTTGAAAAACATATACTTGAATGTAATGATATGGGTATGAGATTGAAAAATACCGTTTGTTATCTAACCAAGGATTTAAAGTGATATTTTGAGTAATCGTCTAAAATTGTAACTTATATTCTGTACTTCGTTTCTTAGAATGAAAGAAGTACTTAGAATTTTCAAGGAAATCGTGAGCGATCACATGAATGGGAGAACTACAAAAGTATGTTTTGTAAAGAACATAGTCCTTTGGTGTAGGTATGTTGGTGCACTTGTGTCTGTACTTTGTCTGTATTTTGTCATGATATAAAACGATGTCTTTTGTTAGTCTTGTTTACGTCTTATGTTGGTTAATATGTGTGTTTGATGTAAGTTTGACCAAGTCAACCATCCTCCTGGTTTGACTTGGCCAAACAGTTAGAACATGGTTTTGTAATATGTTTGTGTCGAAGGATGAGTCATCGAAGGATTGTTTAGATCCTTTGATGAGCTCGAAGGATAAGCCTTCGATGGATGTTGATGGACCTCGAAGGATATCATCCTTCGAGGTACATGTGGATCCTTCGATAGGTTTCAGATCGATAGATGATCTTTCGATCAGACTATCTGATCCTTCGACCAGACGACCTGTGATGGGTATATATACTCATGTAAGGTGTTCACTTCAGCATGTGAGTGAACTTAGTCTTGTAGAGAGCGTATTTTCAGTTTGGTCATGGGCTGTAACCGTGTCCACTGAAACACAAGAGAAAACTTTGATATCTCGTGTGTCTACCTTTCTCTTTGTAGCTTGTGTTCTCATATAAACTACCGGTTTGCATTCTAGCTTGGATTCCGCACTTGCTAGTGTGTTAAACATAACAAGGATAAGGTTTAACCTCAACCTCCGGGGGACCTACAAGTGGTATCAGATCCGTGGCTCTTTTCCATGTTAAAAACCGAGTTTATACAAGACTTTGGAGTGTTTGAACAAAAACTCACATGGTTTAGCACCCGTTTTTAGTGTTTTTCTCGCATTTCTAGACGTAAAAACGTGTTCTAAACTAACCGGGTGTGTTAAAGGACGGGTTGGGTAACTTAAAAACTTGTTTTTAAGAAGTTTGGTAATTTCCAGCCAAATTCCGGCTTATTCCGGTGACCGGTTTTCTGGATAAGAACCTTCCTTTTTAAGTAATATTTTATTGAGTCAAATCTGGTTTGGTAAAAAGTATGGTCTGAACATACCTTCTGCCGAAAGCTTTCTACCAACCAATCACCTTTTCACCAACCTGTCACTTTTTGTCAACTGTGTCAGTACAGATCGAAGGATATCCTTCGAAGTCGAAAGATCGTCTTTCGATCAAAGGAAGTTCGATAGATAATCATCCTTCGAACATCCTTCGAAGTCTGTGACTTATCCTTCGATCCAAGGAATCTTTTCGAAGGATATATCTTTCGATCTACAGTTCTTATTCGAAAGATAAGGATCTTTCGATTGGAGAATCTTTCGAAATCATTGTTCGAAATTCAACAGTGATCTTTCGAACACTGTTGATCCTTCGAACAAGTATTGATCCTTCGATCCTAGTCTGTTTAAGTTTAACAAGTTTGTGTTTTTCAGGTCTTTCGATCAGGGATCCTTCGGCTGGTTGTTATCATTCGAGATATTAACATAGTTTGTGAAAATTAAATTTTTAAAAGGGGAAAACTTGTTTTTCAAATTTTAAATCAATTTTCACTTAATATATTAATTTTTATAAAATGGGAACAAACGGTCAGTGGGATTGGGCACAGAATATTAAAACGAATCAAACAAATCAATCAACAACGTCAGATTTTAATCCAGCCGCGTGGACTCAAACAACTTTGACTCCACAATCATCAGCTACGCAATCTGCGTCAGATTTCAACAAAACTGCATGGATGCAGGCTATTGCCCCACCTCAAGCTGCAATGATACTTGCAAATCAATGGGCATTGGTCACAAATCAAAGCAGCAGCATTCAAGCAATGATGCAGAACGACAGTGAAACTGGTACAAGCACAAAACCGCCAAAGCTAAATCACATCAATGATTGGGGATGGTGGAAAGAAAGGCTGAGAACTTATGTTCAGGGGCAAGGTCAAGATCTATGGATGTGCTTCTTCACCGCATTTCACAATGATTTGGAAGTTGCAGGATCTAATCCACAAACTTACAGCACTATGTCTGATGATGATAAGAAGAAATTTGAGTTAGAAAAGAAAGCATTCATGATTCTCACACAAGCTCTTCACAGAGACAATTACCACCAGTTTGTTTACTGCATGACTACTAAAAGCTTGTGGGATATGCTAACGTTACGATGTGAAGGAAATGCTCAATCTAGAAAGATCAAGCAAGAATTACTGAAGAAAGAGTTTGAAGGATTCACGTGTATGGAGAATGAGACTTTGGCAGAGTTATCTACAAGGTTCCATCACTTGTTGAGCGAGATGTTTGCTTTTAGAGTCACTGCCACTCCACAAGAAATGGTGCAGAGATTCGCTGATAGCTTACCAGCAAAGTGGAGCAGTTTTCTTGAAATTCTCAAACAAAATGGTGTTCTAGACACAATCACCGTTTATGAGTTAATTCAAAAATTGGAGAACAAGGATGTAGAAGAAAAGCTTAAGGCAAAAAGAACACTAACTCCTCAAAATCCAGAGATGTACTATGGGATTGCAGGAGGTATCAGTGGAGAAAAACCAGCTTCTCAACACGCGAAGCTTCAAACAGCTTTTATCTCAAACACCGGAACTTCCACAACAAATCAGTTTGATCCTTCAGCATACACGATGTATTCAAGACCAGATTCTTCTTCTCAACAACAGTATGTGCAACCGACAGCTCAGCAATTCACACCACCGCCTTTCTTAGACCCAAGCAGAGCTCAGCAGCAACAACCGCAACAGCAAGGATTTTATGGAAGCTCTTCAAACTTTCAAGCCACTTCCAATCCGAACACAGTCAGATTAGACACTTCCAACTTTTCCAAAGTCAGTGTTGAAATAGCCAAGGAGCATATGGAGATGTTGAACACCTTGGTTAGTGCTTATTGTGGATTAGTCGCAGGTCAGATTGGGAATATCAATCTAACCAATGAAGATTATCAGCAAGTGGATAGAGAAGAGTTGAAATGATGGATATCAAATGGGCGCTTGCTAGTGCAATTCGAAGAGCAAAGGAGTTTATGGAAAGGACGGGGAGAACCAACTTGGATAGCAACAACAACACCAAGTATGGTTTTGATAAGAATGCTGTCACTTGCTTCAATTGTGGGGAAAAGGGTCACTTCAAGCGGGAGTGTCAGAAGCCACCTAAGCAAGGAAATCAGAATCCCTTCTTGAATCAAGGACAGCCACAACAACAACTGAACAACAATTCTGTCAGATCAATAGTTCCCGTTGGAGGAAATGCATCTGGATCCACAAACACTAATCCCCACAGAGGATTGGTTGTTCAAGCTGATGAAATCTGCAACTGGAACCTTCAGCTTGGAGAAGGAGGAAATGGTGGAACAGCATGTTATGCTAAAGTGATTGAGAAGGTAGTAGAACCCGTGTCTGCTGGTGAATCTTCAGAAGATGAAGATAGTTCGGGTTATAGTGGGAGCATGGATGGGGAATCACTTGATGCTGGTGATTTATCAAGTGATGCTTTAGATTTGGAAGTTGATGAGCTTTTGGCTGAAGCTGAAGCATTATGCAAGAGGAGATCTATTCTCTGCCAGAAATCTGCTGAAACTTCCGAGAAGCTTGCTCAGTTCTTCTCTGAAGATGGATCTTTTTCTTTTCATACAGCCTTTATGGCTCACGTAGAAGGTCAGACTTCTCAGGTATGTGATACTAATTCTGACTCTATTTCTGTTCCTATTGAATGTGCAAAGTGTTTAAAATATGCTGAAAAGGAAAGTAAGTTTGAAATCACACACAAACACAATCAAGAATTGATTGTAGATCTTTCTAAAGCAACCGAAGCTAACTTGTTTTTAACCAGAAATGAAAAGGAATTTAAAGCAACAATTGCGTCATTAAGACATGATGTTTCAGAATTACAAAAGGTTGTTTTGCGAAAACAACATGCTAACAATAATCTTATTGACACAATTGAAAAGCAAATGGTAGAGTTTGCAACAGCTCGATGTGAATGTGAGACAATTAAGCAGAAACTGGAAAGCTATTCCAATTCCCGCTATGTATTGGATCACATCATTGACGTTCAAAAGAAAAAGGGGGATGCAAAATGTATTGGATTCAAATCATGTCCTCCCCCAATGAATCACAATTACTCCAAATTGCCTGATGACGAGGATATGCCCCGTTTTGAACCTACTGTGCCACTTGGTCTAGATGATTTTGCAGCAGGCCTCGGGTTCACAACTGGTACATCATCCTCGGGTCAATCAGAATCTGAGAATGTGACAGATTCATCGTGTGTTAAGGAACAGAGTCCTCCCATTGTTGAGGATGCTGATTTTTCGGACGATGAATCTGAAGAGATTGTGAAACAACAGTCTAACTCGGTTACAACAGATATTCCAATCGAGAATCACATCCTGTGTGATCCACCAGTGAAACCGAGTAAGACTGAAATGTCAAAAGCAATGGAGTCCCTTGTATCTAGCCTTGAAGGGAATAATTTGTTGTACACGCTCAAAGGAGATAGCAAAATCTACTCTAACAAAGATTTTCCAATTAAAAATGTAAATCAAGATTTAATTGAGCAAATTTTTGAAGGATGCACTGATAAGTTTTTGGGGAACAAAAGTGGCAAAGTTACCGTCACTCAATGTGATCCAATTCCGTGTGAACAAATTAGAAAACAATATGGAAACCAAAAACTACCAATTGAGCGAAAACAACAAGTCAACTCCGGAAAGGGTAAGGTACAGGCAAAGAAGGCTCAGAACAAGAATGTTCAAGCACCTAAAGTTCAGCAGCCTAAGACTGAACAACCAAAGGTTCAACAACCTAAAGTTGAACAGTCTAAGGCTACTCAACCTAAGGCTGCACAACCTAAAATTCAACAATCAAAGGTTGAGCAACCTAAAGTTCAACAACAAAAGGTGCAAAACAAAGGAGCTCCTGTTAAGAAACGAGAACCGAAAATGAACTTTGTTGAATCCACGGGTTCAGACAAACTTGAAACATTTCAAGATAAATCTAACGTTGATTTTGTAAAACAAGTTAGATATTTAAAACGAAATGATCAGAATAATTACACCCAACACACCAACGGATGTGATTTAGGTCCAAGCACGTCTAGATCACAAGGTTCATTGTCTGGTTCTCCGTCTGGTCATCAACATGTTTCTCCGAAGTTTGTAGAGCGGAGAACATGTTTTGAATGTGGCACAGTTGGGCATATTGTAAGATATTGCCCACACGTGCAAAAGCTGAAGTCAAAAACGAGTGCTCCCCAAGAAATCGATTACCAAAAACGACCAGTTTCCCCGAAACAAGACCCACGTGTCTTGAAAGAAAGGGAAAAGAAGTTAAAGCAAAAGAATCAAAAGGTAATTGAAAAGGCCTTAAAATCAGAGGTCAAAGAAGAAAAACCTGTACAAGCAAAACCTGAAACTGTAAAACCAGTAAATGCTAAAACAATAAATTCAAATACCGGTAAAAGACAAACAGCTTGGAAGCAAAAGCAGGTAATTCAATCAGGGGGAGCACCACAGGTTCTTTTTCCTAATCATCAAGTGATTGAAATCACTTTCCTTGATGATCAAGGACGACCCAAGTCCACAAAGGCTTGGGTCCCCCTCTCAAACTGATAAGTTAGTTGCATGTGCAGGCGGCTCTAGGAGGAACTATTAATAGTCATTGGATTGTTGATAGTGGGGCTTCCAGGCACATGACGGGCGACTATCGTCTTCTTTTCGATGTGCGAAGTATAAGAGGAGGATATGTCGCATTTGCTGGAGACAAAGGAGGGTATATCACCGGCGAGGGAATGATCTCAAATGGAGTTGTGAGTTTCGACAAAATCAATTATGTGCAACAGTTGGATCACAATCTCCTGAGTGTTTCTCAGATCTGCGACAAGAAGTTCACCGTGCATTTTGATGATGCCGGTTGTTATGTGCTGAAGCCAGGATTCAAGATTCCCGAAGAATGGATTCTCTTATTAGCACCAAGAGTTAATGATTTGTATGTCCTCGATATGAGCCAAGCAATAACTAAGTCCAAACAAGTTACTTGCTTTATTTCAAAAGCCACTGAAAAGGAGACGATCTCTTGGCACAGACGGATGGGTCATATTCACCTCAGAAAAATGAATCACCTTGTCAAAAACAATCTGGTGAGAGGTGTCAATGTGAAGAATTTTCAACTTCAAGATGTCTGTGTGCCGTGTCAGAAAGGGAAGCAGATCAAGAAATCTCATCCATTGAAGAAGGTTAACACTGTAAACATGCCACTCGAACGTCTGCATATGGACCTTTTCGGCTCAATCAAACACAAGAGTGTGCACGGGGAGGTTTTCTGCTTGGTAGTCACTGATGACTATTCAAGATTTTCATGGGTTGCTTTCATGGTCCACAAGAGCGAGACTCCAGAAATTCTAAAGAATTTGATCACCTTGTTGGAAAATCTTTATAATCTAAAGGTGAGGCGAATTCAAAGCGACAACGGAACCGAGTTCAAAAACAGGGTTATGGATGAATTTTGCACTGCAAAAGGAATCCTTCATGAATACAGCACTCGGTACACGCCACAACAAAACGGAGTCGCTGAAAGAAAGTACAGAACCTTAATTGAGACTGCAAGAACCATGTTGGTTGAGTCTCAGCTTCCAGTTTGATTCTGGACTGAAGCTGTTGCCTCGGCTTGCTACACGTTAAACAGGGTTCTCACAGTGAAAAGACATGGCAAAACGTGCTTCGAACTCCTACACAAGAAGGCTCCTGACTTGGAATATCTAGAACCTTTTGGTGCACCATGTACCATGATTGAGCCTGACGGGAAGTTTGGTGCCAAAGCTATTGAAGGTTACTTCCTTGGGTATGCTACTCCTAATCTGCGAGTATGGAACCTGACTACCAAGAAGATTGAAGAGTGGGGTGAAGTAATAGTTCAAAGATATTCTAATCCACCGAAGCCTTCTGGAGATCCATGGATGTTCGATTATGATGGTTTTTCGACTCATTCAATCTGCCGACATTTGATGATGACAATGCAATTGCTCAAATGTTGTCTGAAAGCGAGAATGCGACTGGCTCTCAGTTAGTTCGCCCAATCATTGTTGACTCACAAGCATCTTCTTCTGTCAACAATCTCGTTTCAAATGAGGTGTTTAATGATGCTGTCAACTACAATTTGTCATCGGCAGATGAGGAGTATGTTGATGCAAATGATGGTGAAGCACGGATCCAGTGCCTGCGCCAATTTTCCAAGAAGAAAATGCATCATCTTCTACAACTCAACAGGTTCAGAATCATATCGGGAATTTAAATATCAATAACTTGAGGACCAATGTTGAAATTCCTCTAGTTCCTGAAACCCGAATTCATAACATTCATCCTCAGCAGAATATTATAGGTGATGTTCTCAGTGTTGTAAGGACAAGGAATCAAATCAGAAATAACGAAAATGCTGGTTTGTATGCTGAGATACGAGAATCGGGACAACAAAATGATTGGTCTTTCGCCTGCTATGTTAGCCAAGAAGAGCCTAGATCTTGGAAGGAGGCATTGAAAGATGATTCCTGGGTGGAAGCCATGCAAGAAGAACTTCAGCAGTTCGAGAAGTTGGGCGTATGGAAATTGGTTGATAGGCCCGACCACTACAAGAAGATCGGAACTCGTTGGGTGTTTAAGTGCAAGAAGGACGACCGTGGGATTGTTGTCCGAAACAAAGCAAGGTTAGTTATTCAAGGCTTCAGTCAGATAGAAGGTATTGACTACAATGAAGTGTATGCACCTGTTGCACGTCTGGAGGCTATTAGAATCTTTGTAGCCTACGCATCCTTCAAGAAATTCAAGGTGTACCAAATGGATGTTAAAAGTGCATTTCTTCACGGAGTAGTCGAAGAGGAAGTATATGTCGAGCAACCACCGGGGTTTGAAGATCCTTTACATCCTGACAAAGTTTTACTACTTAACAAGGCGTTATATGGTCTTCATCAAGCACCCCGAGCCTGGTATGAGACACTGTCTACCTACCTGCTGAACAACGGGTTTAGACGGGGTTTGATCGATTGTACCCTCTTCATCAAGGAAAAAGGTGAAGATCTTCTGTTGGTACAGATATACGTCGATTACATTATCTTTGGTTCTACCGATGATAAGTTATGCAAGGAATTTGAGAAGGTGATGCAAGATCGATTCGAGATGAGTGCGATGGGTGAAATGACGTTCTTCTTGGGTTTGCAAGTTAATCAGTCCGAATCTGGAATTTTTATCCATCAAACCAAGTACGTCGGAGACATCTTGAGACGGTTCCAGATGTCCGATTCGAAGCCAATTTCTACTCCTCTTCCGCAGAATCACGGGATTACTCCGGATGAAAAAGGGGAAGCTGTGGACTCTTCACTTTATCGTGCTATGATTGGATCTTTAATGTATCTCACCGCATCAAGACCCGACATTATGTATCCAACGTGCCTTCTCGCCAGATACCAAGCGAATCCGAAGGTCTCTCACTATGCTGCTGTCAAAAGGATTTTTCGTTATCTGAAGGGTTGCCCTGACACTGGTTTATGGTACCCTAAGGATGATAACTTCGATCTCAAGGCTTACAGTGATTTTGATTTCGGCGGCTGCAAGAAAGATGGCAAATCAACTACAGCAGGATGTCAGTTCTTAGGCAATCGCCTAGTCACTTGGCAGTGCAAGAAGCAGACATGTGTGGCTACGTCTACATGTGAAGTAGAATACATTGCTGCGTCTAGTTGCTGCTCCCAGGATCTATGGATCCAACAACAGATGCGGGACTACGGTTTTGAATTCCTAACTACTCCTATTTATGTTGATAATGAAGTTGCTTTACAGATCACTAGAAATCCTGTACAGCACTAAAAAACGAAGCACATCGATATTAAATATCACTTCATACGTGATTGCTTTGAAAAGAGACTTATCGATGTGGTTCACATTCATACCGATCACCAACGTGCCGACCTTTTTACCAAAGCATTTGATAAATCAAGATTCGATTATTTACTTTTGGTAAACGGCATAAAGGTGAAGAAAGAGTAACCGACATCGGGAAATCGTTTTTGTAAATATTCTTCTAAAATCAAAAATCCAAAAATATGTTTTTACTTTATTTTATTTTTGAATTTTAGGGGGAGAAAGTTTCAAGGAAAATACAAAAACATTGAAAAACCGCAAAAATACAAAAATATGTCTTTACTTTATTTACTTTCTGCATTTAAGGGGGAGAAAATTCAGAAAAACACAAAAACAATAGAAAAACAAAAATGACTTTCTTGGTAATATAAGAGAAAATGATATTACATCAGAGGTCGGTCGAAACATGTTTCTAGAAATCAAAAGAAGAGAAAATGATAAGTAGCTCTACTAATGATGTACCGGTAGACTCACGATCATTTTAAAGTATGCAGGAGATATAAACATAACGAACTGAAAACCGCGTGGGAACCGCTCATTGGCATATGGTCTTGGTACCGAAATTTCGTTTGATAGATTGCCGAGGTTCTGAGATATTCGGGGTTTATGCTGTTTATCATCTGGGTATCATGGTTGTTTCTATAAAAGACAAAGTCTAGTTCTTCCATGATACCATACATACGTGTACATATCTCATTCTGCATTTGGCACAAAATAAGTGATAAAATATCACAGCCATCAAATAAGTGATCAATGAATCACATTGCATATCATTCGAGAGTCAAGTTCGTCTCTTTGCTGTACGGAAGTACTGACCTGTTCACGGACTTGCTCTCAACCCAATAAGTGAATTTATTCACATTCATGCATGCATAGAAAATCAAGTTCCTCATCAATAAGTGATTTCATCACATAGGGCTTGGTTTTCAAACTCAAATAAGTGATTTGTTCACATTTTATATACGTTAAAAACGGATGATAAATGGTATACTCGCCAGTAAGATGAACTCTCGTGCATACCTTGATACGGGAATGTGTCGTGAGTGGATGAACACAGGTCGGTAAGTATAAATCATACCTTAAATGTATCTCAATGTATTATGATTACACTTGATCGCTGAGTTTAAGTGGATAACAATATCGGTAATTGTCGTAGAATACTTATCCACATCTGTAAAAGAATATTAAAAGGAAATGTGTTTTGACAAAAGACCGCAAACTGATATGATTCTCTTCGCCAGAAACTCGCAAAAATATTGTTGTGTTTGTACATATTTATTTACTGCTTAACTTTTATTGTCTTATTTTAAACAGTTTTGTCGTTTGGTGCATATCAGCACGACATTAGCGGTGATGTCGTTTGATAACATTCAAAAGATATTAAAATGTTGTCTTTTATTTTATCAAAATCCAAAAAGATTTTCAATTTAATCTTATTTTTGATTAACCGATGTTGGTGCTCGATCCGATACCTGGCAAGCCAAGATACTTCATAAAACTGACCTTTGCAGAACTTCATAACGGGCAATTTTTCAAAACGGTCGTTTCTGAAAACTTTTAAGAATTTGAAGGGTTTGAATTGCAAATTCCCAAAATCCGAAGTGTTGGTGAAAATCTGATCCTTCGAGGAAGCAATGGCCCTCGAAAGATCAGATGGTCAATGAAAGTCAATCTTGATGCTCGAAAGATGAATTGGTCAACGAAGGATTTAACCATTTGGATCCTTCGAGCTGATCAGACTTTTTGAAAGATGGATCAGGTCGAAAGATATCCTTTGAGGATCGCCTTTCGAAGTTGTTGAGGGTTCCCACAAATATCTGGTATCTTTCGATCCAGATCTGGATCCTTCGACCCAAAGTCTCATCTTTCAAGCACCTTTTTCATCTTTCGAAAGGTCAATGATCCTTCGAGGCGGTTCGCGTTTCGAGGATAGAGTATAAAAGGGGGCTTTCTTCTTCATTTCAACATCACAGTTCAAATTTCAAAAACCTCTGATCCTACCAAAACTCTGCCAAAATCGAAACAAAAGTTAGGCTACAACAACAATCATGGTAGGATAATCCTAATACACTTAACAAACAACAACATGAACACCTCATCTGATCATGTGATTTTATGTAATGTGAATGTGTTGTAAATATGTTAGTGGTAGGTTTTGATGATCATAAGGTTTTTATCTTGACTGATGTTTTGTGTTACAGAGGTTTGTGTTGAATCTTAATGGTCTGAAAGGGTCTTGTGTGTTCTTGGGATTGATCGGTACCTGTGTCTGTGTTAGTATCCGGGTTAGGATTAGTGTCCGGGGTTGGTTTTGATGTTGATGTTTTTAAATGGTTTTTAAATGGTTTGATGTTGATATTTTTAAATGGTTTGAAACACACTTAAAACAATCACCGGAAAACACGCTGATGAACAGTGTCACCGGAAAACACGCCGATCACGAAAGATGATGTTTCTTAACCTCGAAAGATGGACTGCAAAATATCCTTCGAACTGAGACTCGAAGGATACTAAGCTTTTCGAAGGATCCATGATCATCCAAACATCATCCTTCCTTCGATTGATCAGATCTTTCGATTGACCAAGATATCTTTCAAAATTAATGATCTTTCGTAAATTGATCCTTCGATAAGGCCTTTCATCTTTCGAGGAAAATGACATCTTTCGATCAAATTGTCATCCTTCGAGTCAAGTGTCAATCCTTCGATGACTAAATGGAATCCTTCGAGGAAACAACACTTAGAAATTTTTCAAGAAACTGAAATCTTTCTAAGTGTGAAATCTTTGTTGACTATTTAACTGTTTTCTCATTACGTGTCCTTGTTTTCATGAACAGAAATGGCACCGAAAGAGAAGAAGGAACGGGCCAAACCAACTAAGAAAGAAAAGTCTGAAGTTGAATCTATGTCTGAGCCAAGACACAACATGGTCGCGTATCTGCAACCGGAAGACAAAGTTAGTCCGGAATTCGATGGGATAATGCAGTATCTTCACCGGGCACGAATCAACTATGCCATTACTACACAACACACCGCTTACCAGTCCCAGATCAAGGAATTCTGGAATTCTGCTGTGGTTGATACAGTGAATAACCAAGAAGTGATTAGAGGATTCGTTACTGAGAAACCCGTGGTGATCACCGAGAACACCATCAGAGCGCGTTTGCAATTGGGAGATCAACCAGAAGATTCGACTTCTATTGATTTACAGTGTCAGCGTGGTTTATTGATGAGGCTACGTTACACCGAGAATGTGCTAGCAAATCAGATAAACAAAGGGTTCATGCCGTTACGATACAAGTTTTTATTGCATATTCTTATTCACTGTCTGAGCAACAAACGGTCTGGATACGATTTGTCGCCTATTGAATTGACGGGATTGTTTACGGCTTTAATTCTGAACAAGCCGTTCAACATATCACGTTACATCTTTGACAATCTGAAAGAGAATGCCCGCAGGCCACTTCCGTCAGCAAATCAACGAACGTCAACCAAGTTTTGGTTATATCCAAGATTCTTGCAAATGATGATGGATGATCAGATTCCGAATCTTCCCAAGGTTGATGCAGATATTCTACCAGTTAATCCGATGAACGAGCGTACATTGCTGATCTTCAAGTCTATGTCTAAGTATAAGGAATCCAATCCAGTCAGAAAGCTTATTGGCCACCTCGATAATGTGACCTACGAGGCACCACAGAACCACAAGTGGCGTCGAGATGCAAGTGATTCTGATGACGAAGGGCCCAGGTTAATTGCGTTGGCTAACACACAACTCGAGGCTAAGCACGGAGTTAAAGCATCGAGCAAGAAGTCTGCTGGCAGTTCCAGTGCTGCAACATATGTTGAAATTGATGTGAATGTTGTTGCGAAAGAAGTTCAAGGAGTGTTCGTCGAATCCGACAAAGGTAAAGGTAAGGCGGACGAGCCGAGGAGGTTGGTGGATGAAAGCAGTTCGTCTTCTGATGATGAAGGAGGTTCTGGTAATGATGATTCGTCTTCTGAGGATGATAATCCTCCTCCACCAGGGATGCGAAAGGTTTATGATCAGCGCGGGAATCTTCGTGGTCTTGAACGTATAGAGAAACCGGTTAGTGCCGCAGAATCTGACAAAGATGATGATTATATTCCTGCTGCTCCTGGTTTGGTTAGAAAGAAGAGGAAAGCAAGAAAACAGGGTACTCGTACTTCAAAGAAATCAAAGGACGGATCAGGGTCAATGGGTGAAACTGTTGGTGATGTCCCTATACCTGATTCGATCCAGCATTCAACGCCTCCAGAGCATCAGCTACCACCTGTCAGTGATCAATTAACTACATCAGAGATACTGGCGCTGGTCTCTTCTCCGCAGACGTCTACTGGGACACGCACGGCGACTGTTGATCAACAGCCGCCTGCAGCTCCTGTCTCAGGTACACAAGCACGTCCTCCTCTTATTATTACTGGTCCAACAGGTACTTCCGGTCCATCTGGTCAGTCTGGCTCCTCAGGACCTGAGCCTTCACGGCCGACTCTAGTAGAAACATTGTCTGGTTTGTCTGAAGCTGAGAGAATTCACTTCCTGATCGAACAAGTCAGTGAATTGGGTAACTTAGTCGGTCAGCATACTAGAAAGATTGAAGAGTATCGTGAACAGCGAACACAGGATGTGAAGGCACACAACAAGCTAGTCTCAATTGTTAATGCTCTGAATCTTAAGATAAACGAACAGGCTCTAGAGATTCAAAGGCTGAAAGAAGCAAACAGGGCTCGTGATAGGGAAGTTGAGATAATGAAAGGGCATAGCAATGTGTTAGAGCATGAGGCAAAAGTGTTTTTGAATCGTGATTTGTACATTTTCCCTTTAAGCCGTTGGCTTGACCTGACTATGGAAAACCTTCAAACACTATATTTAAAAGACTACATCTAATACAACTTATCTTAAATAATGTTTCAAACAAATTTAACAAAACCATGCCACAGGATGTTAGAACCCTACACGGACATATAACAGGATGATATCACAAGTTAACAACATAATCAAAATACAGTTAACAATCTCATAGAACTGTTTACCATAATATAACATCATAGATGCCAACAACATATATAACACCATTCATACAAAAAAATCATATGTTTAACTCACTCTGTTTAAAAACACCATGTAACAATATACATAACATCATACATACAAAAAATAAATCATATCTTTAACTCAGCCTCTTTAAAACCACCATATAACACCATAGCTGGAAAGACCAATATACATAACACCATACATATGCTTAACCCAATATGTTTAAAAACACCATATAACACCATACATATGCTTAACTCATTATCTTTAAAAATACCATATAACACCATACAGCAACAAAAATAATAATACAATTAAACCTGAGCCATATAACACCCTATCTAATAAAAACACCATGTACGACAACAACAACCACAATCTTTATAACACAATTAACTAATAAACATGCACAAAACACCATTAACATCCTATCTAATAAAAACATTAACTCATTGAACTATAAAACACCATTATAACACTTCTATTCTAACAAACCCTAGGTTTAACACCATCGAACAATCGATCAGTTCCGTTTGTTCTCTGTTAACAAAAACTATCTTAAAATAAAAAAAAAAACACCATTACACTTCAAAGAACTCAAACAAGAATGACGAACCTTTTCGAAACTCAGATGTTGTTTTCTTGATTTTGGGTAGTTTAAGCCGTCGGCTTATAGTGTTTTTCCGACATGAATCATCCATCTTCTTCTTCGTCCTTCTTTCAAAATTCTCTGATGATGAACTATCGGGCTTTTTTTCGCTTGTATACGAGTTCGATTTTAGGGCTCATTGTAATCTATAGATTAAAATCTCTAGTGGGAAGAACACCCTGATTTTCGTGCGAGATGATCTCTATGAGAGGGGTTTTAGGAGTTATTAGATACGGTTATTGATTTGAATCTGTGTGAAAGACATATTTTACCCGTATGAAATCAAATCAGTATTAAAATACCACAATTTTAATTACAATATTGCCATCTAAATATTAACCATTAGATCAATGATCTAATGGTTTAGATTCTTTTTTACCTTTCTCACACAAAACGCATTTTTTACAATAACCTTACCCTATATATATATATATATATATATATATATATATGTATATATAGGGTAAGGTTCCATCGTGAACAACCTCCCAAGAGTGAACTGCGTGAACAAATCTTGACCGTTGATTAATATGATCTTGATATTTTAAAGGGGTGGCATGATTGTAATTAATAGGTTAGATTTTATTGTTTTATTAAAATTAAAAGGGTAGAAGTGTAATTATATTATTTTGCTTATTTAAACCCGGAAAGAAGATTATTTCCAATAATAAAAGAATAAATCCTGTAAATAGCTAACTTTTTGTTTATAAGATCTTTTGATATCGTCTGTGTGCTTAGTTATATATGATTATATTTTCAAAGTACACAAGTGTACTCTTTGCCCAAATTTGGGTACACCAGTGTAGTGTATAGTGTAGTGTATGTACATTATAAGATGAATTGAGAAGTGATATGTTATGCCTATTATGTGCCTTGCTTTCTAGGTATGTGGTACTTTTGGTTTAATAATAATATTAAATTTATGTACAATAACGTAATGTTAGTGCAACAACGAAATACACTTACAATCAATTTATGTAGAAGAATAGGTATATTTGTACGGTGTACACATGTGTACGTACGGTATAATTTTGTACATTATACACATGTGTACTCAAATACACTCACAAGAAATACACATGTGTACTCCACGAATGTTTTGCTTTCTGTGACCAGGTGCATTTGTGTGACTTTCAAGAAACTCAACATTATATATAATTTAAGATTATCTTAATAAATTAAAAAAAAAATAAGTTATGATTTTGTAGTTGTCGAAAAAGTTAAGATTATCTTAATAAATGAAAAATAAGTTATGATTTTGTTGTCGAAAAAGTTGGTAACTGATGATTTAAATATGTTAGGGTTTTGAAATTAATAAGACAATAATTTAAATTCAATATTTATATAAAGTTACAATCTTACCCTTGTCAAATGTATATGAAATCAATGGTTCAGATCAGTTCACGCGGTTCACTCGTGGAAATTTGTTCACGTATGAACCTAATCCTATATATATATATATATATATATATATATATATATATATATATATATATATATATATTAGTGTTAACATACAATATAATAATTTGTTTTTTTATAGGCTATATGGAGGGTGTCGACAGTGTTGGTGTTCCTGAAAATTGCCCTTCGGGTCGACTTCTGGGATATGCAGTACATGGTATCAAAACAACCATGCCACGTCACAAAGACGTACAAGATGCAAATTTAGTGGTCCTAAAACACATGACATGCCTTCCTCCATATGTTAATGAACAGATAGAGATATTACGGTTGACATACCCAGGTAAGGATGATATATGGTACATAAACACCAAAACAAAGAGTTATCAAAATGGATGGAAAAGAAGGTAACCGAAATTTGTTTTGATGCATAGCTTTTGGTCTTTGTTTGAACAAGTTAATTTATGTTTTTTTTTACTTTTGTGTATGTTGACCAAGGTTAAACGATATCCTCTTGTTGTTTGACCTGAACAACATGATCCAAATGACAAGCATATATCTAAACAATATTGGTTGTTGTGACACTCGACTATTTAGAGTCTGTACCGTACTAGTGTAACACGTGTTATCAATGAATAAATGCATTATTTTATTTGACTTGATGTTAATTAATTGTATTTGATGTGTTGGCAAGTCCAAACTATATTAAAAATTATGTTGGCAAAAACAAAATATAAGCTTATCGCGTAACAAACAAAATGCGAAACGAACGTCGGTGACCAGCGATTAATATTAAAATCCTAAGATATTCCGTTATGATTAAAAGGTTATTTTTAATCATAATCATGAAAAAAGTTTAAGTAAAACGCTTAAAAACATTGTTTTGCGATTTTAATCGCTTACTGCGCAATACCGCGTATCTTACAGAATTTGAACGACGAAGCCAGTCATGGAAAATATTATATTGTTCAGCTATATAAGCTATATACGTATAGGAAGGGTCAATATCTTTAATCATTAACATTCATTGTGAAGGAAAGATCTATTAGATTAAAAATAGGTAACTTTAATATTTGGTCATAAAGGAAGCATCTATCGGATAATATAACTCGAAATTTTGATTAAGACATTCAGGAAGGGTCAATATCTTTAATCATTAACATATACTTATATGAATTTTTTTATTGTGTTTCTATTATGACACTAATTTATGTAATTTGTCACTTTGTTCGTATTTAATTTTATTTATACACTTATGATTAATGAAAACTAAATTTCCAGCCCGGGAGTCATAACCTAGGTGCTCCTTACATACTTCTATATACACAACGTTTGCGAACTAAATCTAACTAAAAACGTAATCCAAAATGAGATGTCACAAGAATTGGTGGGTGATAGTTTCATTATTACCGTCTTTTGTTGTAAATTATCTCATCTACACATGTCACTTAAAGTAAAAAAATAACATAATTCAATAAAACATTTGTAAAAACATATTGTTATCTCATTTTATGACATAAATCTATTAATTAAAATTAAATTTTTCTGGCCGCAAAGTTCGTAGGTGACAGCCTTGTGGTAATATGAATTGTTAAGTCCCCACGTCCAAATTGTTAAATCCCGACGCCCAATATTTTTTTTTTAGTTTTATTAATTATTTTTTTTATTGAGATTTGTACTATTACGGTATTAACTATTACTATTTTGTTTTGTTGAGATTTGTATCATTATTACTATTTTTTGTTGAGATTTGTATCCTAAAAGAATCATTATTTTTTGTTGAGATTTGCATCATAAAAAAATCTTTAAAATCGTAACAAATAAATACTAGTTGTTTTGGATGTGCATAACAAATAACAAATGCTAGTTTTGGATGTGCACAAAACTTAAACACAAGAGAAGAAAGTGGGATTTATGTTTAATGTTTAAGTATGTTTAAAAACAACAGAAGAAAGTGGGATTTATGTTTAATGTTTAAATTAAAAACAAGAGAACAATTTTGATGATTTATGTTTAAAAACAAGTAATGTTATTGATGATTTATGTTTAAAAACAAGTAATGTTTAAATTAAAAACAAGAGAAAATTTTTTGATGATTTATGTTTAAAAACAAGAGAAGAAAGTTGGATTTATGTTTAAATTAAAAATAAGAGAAAACAATTTTGATAAACAAGTTGATGAACAAGAGAAGAAAGTGGGATTTATGTTTAAAAACAAGAGAAAACAATTTTGTGATGAACAAGAGAAGAAAATGGGATTTTATGTTTAAAAACAAGAGAAAACAATTTTGAAAGAAATGAAGAAAGTGGGATTTATGTTTAAAAGAGTAAATTGCCATTTTGGTCCCTATGGTTTGGACAGTTTTGTCATTTTAGTCCAAATCTCAAACTTTTTTAAATCTTAGTCCCTGTGATTTGCATTTTGTTGCCATTTTAGTCCAAATCTCAAAAACTCTCATTTTTTACTGTTCCAACATGCCTTTTTTGTCTTTTTGTGCAAGGGTATATTTGTCTAAGTACATTTCATTAAAACATTTTCTTAATTAAAAAACCCCCCAAATAAATACCCTCCTTTACACACCCTCTCTCACTCTCTGGTACCTCACCACACATCCAAACCCCCTAAACCACCCCTCCCTTTGATCTGTGTACTGGCCGACCACCACCACCACCGTCTGGTGGTGGCACGACCAAGAAACGGAGAGAGAGAGAGTGACGGCGAAGAAAGAGAGTGACGGCGATGAGAGAGAGACCGGAGCAGGGGAGACAGCGGAGCCACGCCAGCGACGACGGCGGTGGCACGGTTTTTGGTCCGACGAGTTGTTTTACCGGTAACACTTCTCTCAGTTTCCCTCGTCCTTTTTCATTTTTTCTAAATCAATAAAAAAACGGTGTTCTGCTGGATAACAGGTCAATGATGATGTTAGGCTACTGGAGGTTGAAGATGGTGGAGGTGGTTCTGCACGACGGCAGGAACGACAGCCGGGGGGGTGCTCCGGCAACCTGAGGGTTCTGATCAGATGAGGGAGAAAGGGTGTGCGGCTGATGAAGGATTTTAGGGTTTTATCTTTTGAGGCAATGAAATGTACTTGGAGAGTTATGATCAGATGAGGGAGAAAGGGTGTAAAGGAGGGTATTTATTTGGGGGTTTTTTAATTAAGAAAATGTTTAATGAAATAGACAAAAAAGGCATGTTGGAAGAGTAAAAAATGAGAGTTTTTGAGATTTGGACTAAAATGGCAACAAAATGCAAACCACAGGGACCCAGATTTAAAAAGTTTGAGATTTGGACTAAAATGGCAAAACTACCCAAACCACAGGGACCAAAATGGCAGTTTACTCTGTTTAAAAACAAGAGAAAACAATTTTGATAAGAGAAAATGAGAATATCAGAAAGTTTTGCATCCTCTAAGTCACGAATGTTCAGATGATGAGAACACCAGAAAGTTTTGAATTCTCCAAGTCACGAAAGTTCAAATGATTTTGTGTATGTAGAAAGTTTTGAATTCTCCAAGTCACGAATGTTCAAATGATTTAGTGTGTGTGTGTGAAAACTTGAGTTTGTCAATTGTACTTATAAATAACTACCCGCACATTCTACTTGGAAATTCAAAGTACGAGTTTTTCAATGGGTACTTATAAATAACTACCCGCACATTGTACTTGGAAATTCGGAGTACAAAAGACACAAAGGCGACAGGCAAACCAAACCATACTGAATCCACCATAAAACATGTACCAAAAAGGCGAGTTTTTCAAGGAGAAAGATAGTACTTACAAATAACTACCCGGACATGGAAAAGACATGACCAATCATTCCTCAGGTCAATGTGGCAGTCTCTTTGAGTTGTTTTGACCCAAGAACGGCGTGGGTCCATGTGGCAGTCTCTTTGAGTTGTTTGTCTTCAGATTTAAGGCATTCTCCCAGAAATTCCATACAGAATGCCAACTGTTTTTTAAACTCCTCCTCCTTCACATTTGTACCAAGTGCAACTGCAAGATCTCCCAACACTGCTACCGCCGCTTTTAACACACTCTCGTCCCTACAATAGTGGTTTTTCATAAGCATATATGCTCTCAACCGTCTTGAACTTCGACGGTCTTTGGTCTTCAAGTCTTCAAGACTCTGATGTCCTATCATGTCTTCAATGTCGGAGGGTCTTCAAAGTCTTCACGTCTTGAAAGTAGAAAGTGTATCAACAAACTACCCGTATCATGTAGGAAGTGTGTTGACAAACTCCCCCTTAACATAAGCTCCCCCTTGAGTTATGCTCGTGAAAAGACTTTATCTTTATGAAGTGAGATCCTTGTGGTGATGATGATGGCCAGCGGCGACTCGATCACCTTCATTCATTGAGTGCCTTCGTGTCTTCATTCCAAAGCTCGTCATCGACCATGTTCTCCTAGCCTTTAGAATCTGCACATGCAAGAAATCTAAACGCGTAATGAGAACAACTGCTTGGAATATAGTTAGCATAAACAAATGACACACGTATGACCATGTCACAATCAAACACCGTCCGACAGTTTGAAAGTTTAATAAATTTGCCAATTTTAGTTTTTAACTTTCAAAACATGCAAATTTCGACCGTTTATGAAGATTTAGTCAGTTCGGTTTTCAGTCAGGTTTCAGGTAACGAAGACTTGAGCTCCAACATCGTACGATCGAAAATAAAGCAGAAATAAAATCTTTTTGGCTTTTATAAAGTTTATATTAAAACAAGCCTAAAATCTTTTTGGTATTTTTGAAATTAAAAGACAACAATTTAAAATCCTTTGAGTGTTATCAAACGACATCACCGCTAATGTCGTGCTGATATGCACCAAACGACGAAACTGTTTAAAAGAAATAATAACAGTTAAGCAGTAAATAAATATATACAGACATTCTTTTTGTGAGTTTCGAGGGTAAGAGAATCATATCAGTGTACGGTCATGCCAAAACACTCTTGTTGTTTAGTTAGTTAACATTAAGATAAGCATCCTATAACAATTATCGGTATTGTTGTCCACTTAAGCTCAACTTATCAGATGTAATCATGTTTAGAGGATACGTTAATGTATGATTTATACTTACCGACCGGTGTTCATCCACATCACGACACATTCCCGTATCAAGGTATGCACGAGAGTTCATCTTACCAGTGAGTATACCGATTATCATCTGTTTGACCGTATAAATTGTGAGATACTCACTTATTTTGATTTGAAAACAAGTCCTATGTGATATAATCACTTATTGATGAGGAACTTGATTTTCGTATGCATGAGGGCACAGGTGCAAGTCCGTGAACAGGTCAGTACTTCCGTACAGCAGAGAGACGAACTTGACACCCGGAAAAATGTGATATTTTATCACTTATTTGATTTGGACATGTGATTGTTTATCACTTATTGAGGTCGAATGCAGTATGCAATATGTACACGTATATATAGTATCATGGAAGATCTAGACTTGCGTCCCCGTTATTTTTCGGTAAAAGATACAACCATGATACCCAGATGATAAGCAGCATAAAGACCGAATATCTCAGAACCTCGGCAATCTATCAAACGAAATTTCGGTACTAAGACCATATGCCAATGAATGGTTCCCACCTGGTCTTCAGTCGATTAAGATTTATATCACCCTGCACACTTTAAAATGATTGTGAGCCTACCGATACATCTTATATAGAGCTGCTTATCGTTTTGCATTTAAGGTTTAAAGAGGTTTGGATAGACCACTGATGTACTATCATTTTCTCTTTTGCTCGCCAGGAAACTCATTTTTGTTTTTCTATTGTTTTTGTGTTTTTGAAATTTTTCGATGTTTTTGGATTTTCAGATTTTTGGATTTACTCCCCCTAAAATCAATAAACTAAGATAAATTTAAAAACACACAAAGATATTTACAAAAATGATTTTCCGATGTTGGTTTTACTCTTGCTTGACCTTAATGCCGTTTACCAAAATTAAGTTTTATCAGAAAAGATTTAGCAAATTTTGGAAAAATGAGTTGGCATGTCGGTAAGCGGTGCGGACCATGACAACATTGATGAGTTTCATATTGAAACAATCACTTGTGAGGTGATATCCGAGATCAACGTGTCAGGTCAAAGAGTGCTGTACGAGATAATAACAATTCACAAAGCAGTTAAAATATCGACAAGTATAGGAGAGATTAAGAATTTAAAGGCGTATCCTGCAACTGTTCCGTGCATTGCAAGGAATCTAAGCACTCTCCCAACTGGATATCCACCCGGTGTGGACTTCAAGGTCGAATTTGCAACTACTGAAAAATCTCTTGACAGCAACAAGCTCATAAACCTCCGGGTCCGGCTGGTCTTCCACATTTCACCAGCGAAGGTCTTTGACTTTCTCTTTCAGAAATGGTGTGCGGATGTTCAATGCACTCCAAGGCATCGACACACATTTCACTTCATTCGTTCCTGTGGACCCGATCAAAAACCATAATGACCAACTTTTGGCACGTTCTTCATTTGGTCGAATTTTTGCAACTTCATTCAGCCACATTTTCTTTTTCTTTCCTCTTTCTCCATCAAAGGCAACAATTTCTTCTGTCGCCTATCTTGTGCAAGGACATTCCACCATCAACAATCCTAAGACTATCAATAGTTCCTCCTGGAACTTCCTGCACACTCACTCAGAGATTAGTTGGAGAGAGGGACCCAAGCCATTGTGGTCTTGGGTCTTCCATTTTCATCAATGACAATAACTTCTTGTCTTTGATGGTTTGTAAATTGTGATGGTCCCCCTGATTCAGTAACCGATTTAGGTTTCCATGTCTGTTTTGTTTTATCAGTGTCATTCTTTAACATTTTAACTTCATTACAGTTTGAAGTTTTTGAATGTGTTGATTTTACAGAAACAGATTGTTTTTGAACCACATCGGTTTTAATTGCTTTTTCAATCCTTTTGACCTGTTGGCGTTTCTGCTTCTTCTCCCTTTCTTTTACAAGTCGGGGATCTTGTTTTGTGGAAGTAGATGGCTTACGGTCAGTCTTGTCACGGGGATCATCAACCTTCCCTTTTTGCTTATGAAGGTAAGGGCAATTTCGAATTATATGCCCAATGGTTCCACACTCAAAACATGATCTTCGTTCAACATACCTCGAAGAATCATGTGTTCTCTTAGCCGATGATGTTGAACCTTGTGAACTCGAGGTACTAGGCTTTGAGCTGTTTTGTTCATTCCTTTTCAAAACAGTAGCTTTCTTGACAAAATCTAAGTTAGATTTATTTTCAAACGTTTCAATTTTGTCCGTTCCCGTCGATTTCACAAAGTTAACATTTTTCTTCTTCTTTTGATTCGGCTTCTTCTGGACTTGAGCCGGTGCCTTTCCTTTGGGCTTGGTGTGATTTTGCTGTTTTGGCATTGCTGGTAATTTCTTGTTGCCAAATTGTTTTCGAACTTCAGCCTTTGGGATTGGAGGACACTGTGTAACTGTAACATGTGGTCCTTTCTTCCCCAAAAACTTACTTGTCGAATTTTCAAAGACTTTATCGATTAAGGATTGATTAACGTTCTTAATAGGAAAATCTTTGTCTGAGTAAATTTTATCATCACCAACCAAAGTGTACAGCAAGGTCACACTCTCCGACTCCTTCTCAGACGAGGACTCAGTTGCAACAGTCTTAGCGGGTGTGGCAGGGGGATCACATAGAATGTGATTCTCAAGAGGTATGTCCTCATTTTTGACTACCGCATCAGACTTTGCTGGAGCAGCATCATCAGATTCATCATCTGAAGAATCAGCATCCTCAACCTCAACTGGAGGATCCTGTTTCTGTTCAGCAGTTACAGATGTATCTGCTGACACATCCGAATCTGAGGATACTTCTTTCTGGTATCCGAGTCCTGCTGCAAACTCCTTCACATCAAGAGGAACAGATGGTTCGAAGAACACTCTATCCTCCTCATCAGGCATGGCATCATAATTGTGTCTGACTGGTGGTGGACATTTTTTGTATCCTATGCATGTGACATCCCGTTTTTCTTTCTGAACGTCAATGATGTGATCCAACACGTAGCTAGAGCTCAAATAGCTGTCTAGCTTGAGTTGGATTGCCTCACTTTCCGTTTTTACACAGACCATTTCTTTTTGCATTGCCTCAAGACGTGAGATGTACAAATTAATGTCCGTTTGTTTTCTGGAAACCATTTTAGTCAATTCAGTTTTGTCTTTCTTTAATGTCTCAATCATTGACTTAAATTCCTTTTCATGGTTTTCATAAAACATATTGGCTTCTGTGCATTTTGAAAGATCCACAGTCAACTTCTGATTGTGGATGAATGTCACATCATATTTTTCTTGCAAAGCCTCGTGTTTGCTTTGCAATGCACACCACTCAGCATTCAAGGAATCATGTTTGTCTTGCAAGTCAAACAAACTAGCTTGTAAAGCATCATGTTTGGCTTGCAACTCAGACATGTTTGCCTCAAACTCAGCACATTTAGCCTGCAAGCTATCACAGTTATCACAGTTTACAGCAATGGGTTCATCGACACATACCTGACTTGAAGAACTGTCGACATTAGCCATAAAGGCTGAATGGAGAGAAGACGAAGTACAAGCAGCTTGATCCACCAGAACAGATCTTCTTTGAGTTTCTGCTGCAGCTTCCTCCAAAAGTTCATCAATATCAGCATCAACTGAGACACCAGATGTCTCGCCCATATTCTCATCGCCTGACCTAGATGAATCTTCATCAACACTCCTGCTGTACCCAGAAGAGTCTTCATCCTCAGAAGATTCACCACCACTGGCGGAAGATTCTCCACCACTGGTGCTAACTACATCCTTCACAACTTGAGCAAAGCAAGCTGTACCATTAGGAGCATCACCACCAAACTGGATTGACCAGTCGCAACCTTCATCCATCTGAACTACAAGTGCCCGGTTGGCTTGATTGTTGACAGGCACTAATGTACGTTCATTATTTCTGTTCTGGTTCTGCTGGTTGCCCTGGTTTCTGAAGGGGTTCTGGTTTCCATGCTGTGCTGGCTTTGCACATTCCCGTTTAAAGTGACCCCGTTCACCACAGTTGAAGCACTTTACAGCTTGCTTATCGAACCCATACTTGGTGTCTCGCTTACTTTCCAAGCTGGTTCTTCCAGTACTTTCCATCCAATCCTTTGCTCTTCTTACAGCACTTGCAAAGGCCCACTTGATATCCATCAAGTCCATCTCTTCTTTATCTATCTGCCGATAGTCTTCCTGTGTCAGATTAATGTTACCAATCTGACCTTCTATCAACCCACAGTACGCGCTCACTATAGTGTTAAGTAGCTCCATGTGTTCCTTGGCTACTTCTACACTGACTTTGGAGAAGCTTGAAGTGTCGAGCTGTACTGTACTTGGCTTTGATTGTTGACCAGCAGATGATGTTCCTCCATAACATGCACGTTGTTGTTGAGCAGGAGGAGGTGGAGGTGGTTGGATTGGATTTCCAAATATGTCTGTGGTGGGAGGTGGCTTAACAGGAACTTGTATTGGATTGCCAAAACAATCTGTACTTGTGACAAACGCCGTTTGAATTGGAGCATGTGAACCAGTTCTTGCAGACGAAGAGCTGGAAGTTCCATAATACACTTCTGGATTCTGTGGCAATGGAACTCTCTTCGCCTTCAATGTTTCCTCCTGATCCTTGTTTTCCAAAAGCTGCACGAAGTCGTTAAAAGTTGTAGTTCTCAACGCTCCGTTATACTTAAGGATTTCCAAGAAACTACTCCATTGAGGAGGTAAGGCATCAGCAAACTTCTTCACCACCTCTGCTTGAGTTGTTGTAACTCCAAAATTGTTCAACTCAGTAAGCAGGTGATAGAAACGACTTGTCATGTCTCCCAGAGACTCCTTATCCATGCAAGCGAAGCTGTCAAATTCTTTCTTGAGTAAGTCATGACGCAGCTGACGTGTTGCTTCATTTCCTACTCCTCTTGTTTTCAACCCGTCCCACAACTTCTTAGTTGTCTTGAAGCTGACAAACTGGTGATAAATATCCTTGCTCAAAGCCTGGGTGAGAATGGCATATGCTTTCTTTTCCAGATCATACGTTTTCTTTTTATCTTCGGGAAGATCAGCAAATGACGCAGTCTCTGAAGCAGCAACCTCTATGGCTTGATCGAAATCTGTGGTGAAACGTATCCACAGTTCCGTATTTTGACCAAGAACATATGTTTTAAACCTCTCAGCCCATCCTGGATATTCATTCAAACTCATCAGTTTTGGGGGTCGATTCAAACTTCCTGTTTCGCTTTCGCTTAATAAGATACTTTGTACACTCGGAGTTTGACCCGTTACTAATGCCCATTGATTTGATGGTAAAGCATTTGCTTGTGAAGATGTAGATACTGGAGATTCGGCCCATGATGGTGATAGACTTGTACACGTGTATTTTCCACTATCAGGAGCCGGTGTACCCCACCATGAAGGAGTAACTCCTGAACTTGTATATTTACCACTGTCTGGGGCAGGATTCCACCAACTCGGATTCATCTTTGACAAGAAAAATAAATTCTAAGTGAATAATCCGAGAGATCACACAGCCGAACGATCCTGTTCGAAAGATCTGAAATCACCGAAACTTGTTAACAATAAACAGACCACAATCGAAAGATCAACTACTGTTCGAAGGATCAACAGTACTCGAAGGATTACTGTTGAGTCTTGAACAATAATATCGAAAGATTCAAGAACTCGAAGGATTCCCTTTTGAAAGATCCTTATCTTTCGAGTCAAATCCCTATCTTTCGGACACTTATCTTTCGAATAGCTAACTTCCGAAGGATCACACTTGTTCGAATGATCAACAGTGTTCGAAGGATCACTGTTGACTTTCGAGCACTGGCTTCGAAAGACTCAAAATCTCGAAAGATTCACACTTGAAAGGTCCTTATCTTTCGAGATAAAACAACTATCTTTCGAAAAGATTCCCTGATCGAAAGATATATTTCGAACTTCGAGGGACTACTCGAAAGATGTTTATCTATCGAGCTGTCACTGATCGAAGGATGGTCTTTCGATGTCGAAGGATATCTTTCGAAGTCGAAGGATATCTTTCGAATGTGCACTGACACACTGACACAGATGTGACGGGTTGGTGAAAAGGTGATGGGTTGGTAAGTCAACTTTCGGCAGAAAGGTATGGCAGGCTGACAACTTTCCCACCAACCACGATTTTGAAAGATAATTTGCCCAAAAATGGAAAACTTAACCCAGAAACCGGTGACCGGAACCTTAACCGGAATATTGCCGGAATTCACCAAATCACTCAAAAACAAGTTTTCAAGTTACCCAACCCACTTTAAACACTCCCGGTTAGTTTAGACACGTTTTTACTCAAAGAAAATGCAAGAAACCAAGTAAAAACAGGTGCAAAACCAAGTGTTTCAACACACCAAAACTTGTAAAAACCCGGTTTTAAACAAGGTTAAGAGCCTTTGCTCTGATACCACTTGTAGGTCCCTGTTTCGCGGAGGATTACGAACCTAAACCTTGTTATACAAACCTACTAGCGAGTGCGGAATCCAAGCTAGCAAGCAAACCGAGTTAGTAGCAAGTAGAGAAACAAACACACAAAGATTCACCGATTAACACTAGTCGTATTAATGCAATGAGGGTTTCGGTTACAAGCTCAATGTTTACAGAAGTGTTCTATAAACTCTCTAAGTGTGTGAGTGAGTTCTGGGCAGAATGCTCTCTAAGCTTCTATCTCTCGGGTGTGTGAAAATGGCAGAACTCAGAACTAACTCACACTCAACACATGCATGGGTATATATACCCAGCTCAGCAGGTCTGGTCGAAGGATTCGACAGATGGTCCGAAGGATCATCTGTCGACCACATGTTACACGAAAGATCAGCATGGACCTCGAAGGATCATCCTTCGAGGTCTAATGGTCGAACCATGGTCGAACCATATCTTTCGATCACCTCGAAGGATCAGGTGTATCCTTCGAGGCTATCCTTCGATCTGAACATCTTTCAAATGTTGTCCAAGTCAAACCGGAGGATGGTTGACTTGGTCAACTTACAATACAAATCAGGACATCGTTTATATCAGACCGAATACAGACAAAGTACAGACACAAGTGCACCAACAACAGCCTCACAATCTGATCCTCGACTTCAAATATAGCGTGCTTAGTTTCGGAACACCCATACCATTCAGCAAGCCGACAAATGACATCACAGACCTCCTCTGCAACACCGGGAGAATCTTTGATAATTTCTAGAAAAACCGCCATGATCTCCTTAAGCTTTGGTGCAATTACAAAAAAACAGCATGAACTTTCTAACATCAAAATACCACTAATCAGTATGTGTGCAGAATACTCCACCAAACGTCGTTCATCATAAAACATGGCAATATGCAGATCTTCTAGCTCAAATTCAAACTTTTTGGATTGCTGTTCGCTATCAAACTTTGATATATTTTTCAGCGTAAAAGGCTTGACAATAGGTTTCAGCACAAAAGGCTTGACAAAAAGAATATCAGCATCATCTGCTCCAGCCACGGGAAGATTCCAGATATCGTCTTTTTGATCTTGATCTTCATCTTGAGTTCTGTTTGTCATGTGATCTTCGTCTTGAGTTCTGTTTGTCATGAAGAGATTGATGGTAAAAACTTTGAAAAATAGATAAAGTATCTCCATGTCATGAAGAGATTGATGGTAAAAACTTTAAAAACTAGATAAAGCATCTCCATATTTGGTGTGTCATGTGTGATATACATTCATGAAGAGATTGATTGTAAAATCTTTGAAAACTAGATAAAGTATCTCCATATGTGCATCTCTCGTTAGTTTAAATTTTTGTGTTAATCCATCTTCGTTATCTCAGTATCGATCGACCAAGGTTCGAATGTAGGAACGCAGTAGTGCGATAAAACACAGAGAAAGTTCAAGAGCCCGCTTTCATAGTACATAAACTTAACGCACTCCCAAATCAAAGTTTATTTATGCAATTTCATTGTACATAAACACAAAGGCTACCCGACATTTTACCAGACCGGACTCCACCCTGCCCACCAGATTTTAAAAACATGTACCAAACGATAAACAAAAAAGGCGCATTTTGTTGGGGAAGATGACCCATATTGACAGCGGAAGTTGCAGACATAGTTCCATTCGTGTTCTCCATTGATTAGTGCAGAAACGAATAACAGAAAAATGAATAACAAAAGAGAGTTGTGTGTGCAGAATTGGAATCGAAAGGACAATTCTAATGTAACAGAAATGTCTTGGTACCGGACATGGATTCCGGTGACATGAATTTATACTAGACAATTTTTGGCGGTTCCGGGATTTTGGCGGGTAACTGCTTATCACAGTTATTTAAAATGAACTCCCGCTTATACCTTGATTATTACATATACATATCATAAAACTAACTATATAAGTGTTCCTAGTTATTGATAAATCCGAATAAATATAACAAACATAACATAACTAGTTTAATAGTTCTAACATAACCCCCCTTAAACTAGGTTATGTTTACGAGCTTGATCCATTACGCTGCGATTTGCTTCGTCCATTGCCCATTTTGCATAATTGAAATTGAAGCGCTTTCTTCGCTTCCCTTTACTCCAGTCATCATCGTCTACTCCTGCAAACAGAACAACGGATTCCATCTCAACCGCACTTTGATTTCCAGTTTCTGCATTATTGACAGATCCTGCATTCTTCAAACCTTCCTGATGTACGCCGGAGGATGTTCCTTCGTCCAGAACCATCTTCTTGTCTTGCATATTCTGTTGTACATAATTGAAGTTGTAATAATACTCTAAAACATCAAGGTATGCGGCGTATGTGGCTCTCATGTAGTCACCATCCTCATAGTTGAAACCCATATCTTTGGCGATTGCAGGCCAAGTGTTCTCGGTTGTCACCGTTTGATAACCCCCATCCATGGCTACGAGTAGATATAGGCTAAGTAAATTAACCCTCCGTTTGTATGAATCCACTGGTGGAACTTGCCTAGTTCTTATCCCCATATAACTGCATAGGAACCATTTTACTAATTCCTCAAATTTTGTATCAAGTATGTGTTTATACTTGATAACAAAATCTCGATCATCAAGCAGATTCATGAAGGCTCTGAAGTCTTCAAATTCTCTAAATTCCATGGCGTTTACAATCATGACACTCCAATCCGTTTCTTGTGACGACAGATTGAGTTCCTCAAAATAAGAATTCAAATATGGTTGTTTGAATTCTTCATCAAGAACGTTTTCTTCGATGATCTTTTGCTTTTCTTGTAAACCTAATTCTTCTTCCCGTGTCATCCCACTTGTTTCATTTAACAAGTTGTTCACCGGACACGAAAACATTGGATAAATTCTACAAGTATCACCGGCCTTCTTGACCGTGAATCCTTGCAACGTCAATTGATCTAGACTCAATACATTTCGATCGAGTTCCGGTGAATAAAAGACGCTTTGAATTCTCATGTTTTCATTTCCGTTTTTTATTTCTATAGATCCAACTCCCCTTGTGAACAGAAAATTATGTTCCCCCGTGCGTGTATTCACTCCGATTATATGTTTGATTCGTTTGAACACGTTTAAATTTCCGGCAATATGATGTTTAAATACAGAACTTACGTACCAAATATCATTCCATAATCCTCCTTCGGTACCAACAACGATCATCTCTTGATGATTGTTGACATCTCCATCTTGTCTCTGTACTCCTTCGTTTATTGCCTGCCTTATTAATTGTGTTGCTTCATCGGTTTCCTTCCTTTTACACGCATGAATCTTGTGCCCCGGCAGTAGTAACATATCTTTTCTATTGGATTTCGGTTGTTTTTTTTCTTTGCTTCATCCGTGCAGTGTTGACAAGGAAGTAGCGTAGAGGTTGGTTTGATTTCGGTGTGGTTCATCTTTCCCGACATCGCTCTGATACCACTATGTTGGGGAAGATGACCCATATTGACAGCGGAAGTTGCAGACATAGTTCCATTCGTGTTCTCCATTGATTAGTGCAGAAACGAATAACAGAAAAATGAATAACAAAAGAGAGTTGTGTGTGCAGATTTGGAATCGAAAGGACAATTCTAATGTAACAGAAATGTCTTGGTACCGGACATGGATTCCGGTGACATGAATTTATACTAGACAATTTTTGGCGGTTCCGGGATTTTGGCGGGTAACTGTTTATCACAGTTATTTAAAATGAACTCCCGCTTATCCCTTGATTATTACATATACATATCATAAAACTAACTATATAAGTGTTCCTAGTTATTGATAAATCCGAATAAATATAACAAACATAACATAACTAGTTTAATAGTTCTAACATTTTTCAGATAACTACCTGTATATGGAAAGTACATGAACAGTCATTTTGATGGTCCGTGTGGCGGTATCTTTAAGTTGTTTGTTTCCAGAATTAAGGCATTCTCTCAGAAATTCACTACAGAATGCCGAATCTTTTATCACCTCCGCGTTTGGACCAAGTGCAACTGCAAGATCTCTTAGCAATGCTACCGCTGCTTTTAGCAAACTCAGGTCCCTACAATAATAGTTTTTGATAAGCATATTTTAAAGGGCTCTCAATCGTGTCGGGTTGGTATGTTGAATAGTTCAAGCCGAACACGACCTGTATATTTAATTTATTGACACAACCAGTTTATAAAACCATTATCTTATAACACAGTTAATTTATTGAAAAGACGCTGATACATACCTGTTAGGATCCCTAGCAACAACTTTAATGAACTTCAAAAGCTTAGGAGCATAAGGCACCATGATCTCCGCCTTTGACTTTTTACATCCTTGTAAAATACCCGAATATGCCTTGAAGATACTTCGCTTCAACCGCTTTCCGTACTCCACCATGGCCTTATCATTAACATTCTTAATATGTGCAAACTCGTTAGCAGCGGTTTCCATCATGTGCACCATGCAAGAAACATAAGGTTCAAAATGTAAGCCAATTGCAAGTGCCATGTCACCAAAACATGAAAAAACTAGAGGCTTAAGAGGCACCTCGTAATACAAAGAAGTTAGCCGTTCCATGATGCTACCACAAAAAGGTAGCAACTCGTAATCCAAAACACGACATATATTGCCAACCACCTTAACAGAAATGGAACATTGCACGCGATCCTTAAGACCCATTTCCAAATATTCATAAAATCTTTTCATATATTTCCGGAATTCTATTCCAATAGCGCAAGCAAAAGCATCCGTAGCAAGCATTGCTTTCTCATAAACTGTTGGGCTTCCAAAAGCAAACACCTTGAGCAAGCACCACGCAATGTTATATTCATTTTCCACTACAATGAGCTTAGTTTTAGAAGTACTGCTAAGTTTCTGAATAATATCTTGCAAGCAACCACATATCAAAGCAAAAGGTTCTGCGTCAACTGATGACAAAGCAAAAGGTTCTGCGTCAACTGATGACTTAAGCGGGCCTATCAAAGTAAAAGGTTCTTCGTCAACTGATGACAAAGCAAAAGGCTCTGCGTCAACTGATGACTTAAGCGGGCCTATTATAAGTTTAGTCCAGACAACTTTGAGAAGGGGCAATATCATTTGAGATGATCCGTCAGGATTAGAATACTTAACAAGTTCATTCACTGCTTTATAAGCAGCAGACGCTAACTCTGGATCGGCACTTCGACCAGCTGCAGCAAGACACCTTATGATATGTGGATAATGATCAGGTTCAAGAACAGGTGACTTCTTCTTCCCATACCCTTTCGCAAGATGATAAACGGCCACACAGACCTTCTTTCTAAAATGGGGAAACCGACAAACATCTTTGTACATGTAACATTCAAGAACCTCCATGAGCATTGTAAGATTGAGTGATATTTCAGAATTATAAGTGGCTGGATTGTGTAACAACTCAAAAAGACGACTCAATGTCCATACAGCACGGTCTTTCTCACCACTATTTTCACCTCTGGCCTCTTGAAGCAGGTAAACTAGATCAGAACCAACCCTTTGGGATCGCTGTTCGTCACTCAAGCCTTCAGGATATGACCCATACGCATATTTGACAGCCTCACAAGATCGCCAATGCTTTGATATATTTTTCAGCACAAAAGGCTTGACTCCAGCCACTGGAAGATTCCCGATATCGTCTTTTTGATCTTGAGTTCTGTTTGTCACGAAGAGATTGATGGTAAAGACTTTGAAAACTAGATAAAAGTATCTCCATATTTGGTGTGTGATATACATAATAAATTTGGTTTGGTTGAGTAATGTATTCATATAGTATGACTGGCATTGTGCATAACGTAACAATAGACAAAAAAATTTGTGTTAAGCTATATCTCAGTATGTAACAATAGACAAAAAAAAATTGTGTTAAGCTATCTTCTTAATCTCAATATCGATCGAGCCAGGTTCGAATGTACTTGGAAGGCAATAATGCGATAAAACACAGAGAAAGTTCAAGAGCCCCCTTATAGTGGCCTTAACGCACCCCCAAACCAAAGTTTATTTATGAAAAATTATAGTATATAAACACAAAGGCTACCCAACATTTTACCAGACGGGACTCGACCCTGCCCACCAGATTTTAAAAACTTGTACCAAACGATAAACGAAAAAAGGCGCATTTTCAGTGAGAAAGATAGCAAATATGAATAACTACCCGCATTTGGAGAATACACGAACAGGATCCATCATTCTTAGGGTCCATGTGGCAGTCTCTTTGAGTTGTTTGTCTTCAGATTTAAGGCATTCTCCCAGAAATTCCCTACAGAATGCCACCTGTTTTTCAAACTTCTTCACGTTTGGACCAAGTGCATCTGCAAGATCTCCCAGCACTACTACCGCTGCTTTTAGCACACTCTCATCCCTTCAAAAAGAATAGTTATTCATTTATTAAATTAAAAACACTATTGTAACACAATTCATCTATTAAAAGAAAAGGGTAATACATACCTCTTAGCATCCTTAACAACGCTTCAATGAACTTCAAAAGATGAGGAACATGAGGCTCCATGATCTCAGCCTTTGAACTTCTACATCCTTGTAAAAGACCCGAATATGCCTCGAAGATACTTCGCTTCAACTGATTTCCATACTCCACCGTTTCCTCATCAACAATCTTAGCAGCTTCTTCCATCAGTGGCACCACATAAGGCACAAGTCTTTCAGACTCTGAGCCAATTGCAAGTGCCAGGTCACCAAAACATGAAAAAACTGGAGGCTTAACAGACACATCCACACTCGAAAGAAGTTTGACTAGCCGTGGCATGATGCCATGAGAAAAAGGTAGCACCTTGTAATCCAAAGCACGACATATATCACCAAACAACCCAAGACAAACGGAACATACCCTTTGATCCTTAAAACCCGCTACCAAATATCTTAAAAACCTTTTCGTATATTCTTTGAATGCTGGTCCAATAGTGTAAGCTATAGCACCAACAGCAAGAAATGCTTTTTCACGAACTGTCGAGAGCTTTGCTTTTTCATGAACTGTTGGGATTTTGATATCAAATATGTTAAGTAACACTGGCATAATTTCAGCTGCTGCAGCCTTAATAGTAGAGTGGGCAGTTTCATCAGTACTGCCAAGTTTCTGAAATATTACTTGCAAACATATCAAAGCTTCTTTTGCTCTATCAAAGCGCTCAGTTTCATCATCATCTGTTACCCAAAGTTTTTTCATGCTAATTCTGAGAACTCCTATCATTGGTGTAAGAACACCGGGAGATTCTTTGACAATTTCTGGAAGAACCGCCATGATGATATTGTGATGCTTGGGTGAAATTACAGTGGCTGGAGGAGGGTCTAATTGAAAAATACGACTCAGTGTCCGTGCAGCAGTACTTTTCACATGTCTGTTTTGATCCCTCATGGCAGTAAGCAGGTACTCTAGATCCAAATCATCAATTTTGGATAGCTTTTCGACAGTTACACCTTCAAGATATGACCCATATGCATGTTTGGCAGCCTCAAGATATCGCCAATCAGGCTTTGATATGTTTTCCAGCACAAAAGGCTTAACCAAAGGAATAACAGCATCACCTACAGTTTTAGCAACAAGACCTAAACATGTTCCTCCAGCTGCTGCAAGATTCAAGATATCGTCTTTTTTATCTTGATCTTCGTCTTGCTTGAATAAAGTTTTAAGCAACATAGGAACCAACCAAGGTAAAGCCTTTTGAATCAAACAACGAGAATGAGTATCTGAATCACCAGGCATAGAACCTTTATATCTAATCTCTTTACGACAAATAGAACTCCAGAATTCAATTGCTTGAAGAGCGACGCCTTCTTCGTCTCCAGATAATAAGTCTGTAATCTCCTGATTGAGCATTTCTTCCTGTCCATGCAAGTGTAATGCAAGAAGACTTTTCTTTTGCAAATCGCTAAGCCTGCCTTCTACTTCGGTTCCGGGCCATTTTTCTGCTGATGATTGAGCATCTACTAATGAGTCTGTAATCTCCTGAAACATTTCTTCCTGTCCAAGCAAGTCTAATGCAAGAAGCCTTTTCTTTTGCAACTCGCTAAGCCTGCCTTCTGCTTCGGTTCTGGGCCTTTCTTCTGCTGATGATTGAGCATCTACTAATGAATCTGTAATCTCCTGATACATTTCTTCCTGTCCTAAAATATAAACATTTTGCTCATATTTGAAAACATATGATTGCAAATATTCTCGTACTTTAAACACAGCTGAGAAAAAGCAACTCAAGAACATAAAACAGTTAATAATATTAGAAGTTCATAAACATAATTCGTATTTTATGTATTAAAACTTAGGATATGTTTACTTAATATGTATATGTGTATAACGATATGATCGAAGGGGTGTGACGGATGACTGATATCTGTTCAAATGGCGGTTATTCCCGCCATATTTCAACCGCCATCACAACCGTTTTATCTTCTCAATGTATATATGTCTATTGCCGGGAACTTCACTCGGCACCGAGACAATTATTCATTCAATTATCCTTTCATATTCTTAATCACTCACCATTGCCAACATATTGTCAATCATTGTCGATATGGAGCCATGTCAAGATGATGTTACCGTTGCAAATCCGTTTAGGGTCCAACAAATAAGACAGGCAACTCAAGAACCTAAATTGTGTATTTCATTAGTACTACAGCTCACTAATTTCTATCACATTTTCTAAACAATTGCAGAAAAACTCAGATTATTGTCACACCCCGACCCTCAGCAGAAAAGGTGATCGGGGCATGATCTGGTTAGCTTGAGAGCTTATGACTTGCTATTGCGTGTTTCAAATAATAATTTATTCATAACAAATGTTTCACGAAACAATTTATTCAAATAAACAATTACAAACGCGAGACATAAATAAACTACACTAATCCGTTTCTTGTTAACTAATTAAGGCCCATCCTATGTCCAATCTTCTCTTCGTACCTGTTCACCTGTATCATGTGTAAAAATGGTTTTTGGGTCAATAAAAGTTGGTGAGTAGACCTTTATTTGTTTTTATTTAACCTAAAAAGATTAGTTGATTTTATTTAATAAAAACTATGTAACAAACAATATTAGATGTAATAGTGACGTCAATAAATAATTCATCAATCAATCCACATCAACAAGTAATGTTACATAAACAAGTAATGTTACACGAAATAATGAAACATAATCAGTGAAACAAATGATGCGATTCAAGCCCCGAGAGGCAAAAAGCGAAACTGCGAAACATTGTGGTGATACCGAGTTCATCCCATGGCCGTGGGAGAACCGGTCAACCGGTGGTGGATCCACGCGAAACAGAGAAACCGCGACACAAAGCAGTAAACACGTAATACATGTATGTGAAACAGATAGCGTAACAATGTGATACCAATCATGAACACATATGACATTTAAGTTTGCATGTTGGGAAAATAATATAAAACACTTATGAACACTGATGTGGGCCCAAGTGTGGAGGAACGGGCCAAAAAACGTTTATTTCCATTACTTATTTGCATTTTTATGTTTTTTGGACTATTTTGGGCATTTTGTTTTAGGCCGTGTGTTTGGCCCGTTATCTTTTTTAGGCCCATTTCGAATTTCTGTCCTTATTTATATGTCTCATTAGTAATTGGAAGAATCAGAATTGAATTTTGAGAAAACAGTTTTGCAGTCGTGACCTAGATCGGTCTTTTAAGCCTCTAATTTTTTCATGTTTTGGTAACATGGCACTTGCGATTGGCTCACATTTTGAATCTAGTGTTCTACGTGATGGAAACCGCTGCTAACGAGTTTGCACAGACTGAGGATGTTAATGATAAGGCCACGGTGGAGTATGGAAAGCAGTTGAAGCAAAGTATTTTCAAGTGCATATTCAGGTATTTTACAAGGATGTAAAAGGTCAAATGCTGAGATCATGGTGCCTTATGTTCCTGAGATTTTGGACTTCATTGTCGGCAAGCATGATGCTAACAGGTATGTATTACCCCCTTTTTAATAAATGACTTGTGTTACAATAATGTATGTATTGATTAGCTGCTTGCTTTTACTTAAACGGGGTGAACAGGTTGACCTGCTAACCTCTGTTTATGACCGGTTTCACCAATTTTTACATCCCACCAACATGACTAAAACTTGATTACTACCTGCCAAACTTTCAACCTGTTTAGATTAAAGGATTTGATTTGTGTGCGGGCGGTTGAGAGCATATATGCTTATGAAAAACCACTATTGTAGGGACGAGAGTGTGTTACAAGCGGCGGTAGCAGTGCTGGGAGATCTTGCAGTTGCACTTGGTCCAAAAATAAAGGAGGAGAAGTTTAAAAAACAGTTGGCATTCTGTATGGAATTTCTGGGAGAATGCCTTAAATCTGAAGACAAACAACTCAAAGAGACTGCCACATGGACCCACGCCGTTATTGGGTCAAAACAACTCAAAGAGACTGCCACATGGACCGAAGGAATGATTGGTCATGTCTTTTCCATGTCCGGGTAGTTACTTGTAAGTACTATCTTTCTCACTGAAAAACTCGCCTTTTTGGTACATGTTTATGGTGGATTTTCTCACTGAAAAGTGTAGGTTCGGCTAGGAGGATCTAGTCGCCTAATCCTTGTATACTAACCAACCCGGTTGTGCGGAATCCAACCGGAAAGGCAAACCGAGATAGAACACGCACAAACACAACACGCAATATTCACCGATTAACACCACTGTATTAATACGTATGAAAGGTTCGGTTACAAAGCAATGTTTACAAATATGTTTTGCAAACTCTCTAAAACTCTCGTGTGTGTGGTCTCTGTTCTCTCTGTGTTCTCTTCCTTTCCTTATCCACAGACAGTGTATTTATAGGCACAGCACACAACGAATCAGAAATGACTTGGCGAATCACAGCTTGGCGAATCAGAGAATCATCGAAGAAACAAGCTAACACTTGACGAATCAGAAACATGTTTGACGAAACATATATGTTTCGTCAATATCCTTCCTGTTTCGCCAACATTGGGCTTGGGCCCAATGCTTGTTTCGCCAAAACATTGAGAAGCCCAGTTCATTTCCATTTATCCGGTTAAGTGTAAGCCCAAGGTCTTGTTTCCTGTGCTTTTGTGACTTGGCCTTTCTTGTACATTTAATGTATATGACGGAGGAACGTCATGTCTTTAGCCGAGTCGCTTCGCGTCGAGTCGCGTCCACAAACCGTGTATCAACAAACTCCCCCTTGGACGCTACTCGCGAGATTCGCCTTTGATGTCTTCTAAGTCGGAGGATCTTCAATGTCTTCACGTCTTGAAAGCAGAGAGTGTATCAACAAACTCCCCGTTTCATGTAGGAAGTGTGTTGACAAACTCCCCCTTAACACAAGCTCCCCCTTGAGTTATGCTCGTGAAAGACTTGATCTTTATGAAGTGAGATCCTTGTGGTGTTGATGATGGCCAGCGGCAACTCGATCATCTTCATCTTTTGAGCGCCTTCATGTCGTGTCTTCATTCCGAAGCTTGTCATCGACCATGTTCTCCTAGCCTTTAGAATCTGCACATGCAAGAAATCTAAACGCGTAATGAGAACAACTGCTTGGAATATAGTTAACATAAACAAATGACACACTGATGACCATGTCACTATCAAACACCGTCCGACAGTTTGAAAGTTTAATAAATTTATCAATTTTAAATTCTAACTTTCAAAATCTGCAAATTTTGACCGTTTATGAAGATTTAGTCAATTCGGTTTTCATTTAGGTTTCAGGTAACGAAGACTCGAGCTCCAACACCGTACGATCGAAAATAAAGTAGAAATAAAATCTTTTTGGCTTTTACAAAGTTTATATTAAAACACACCTAAAATCTTTTTGGTATTTTTGAAATTAAAAGACAAACAATTTAAAATCCTTTTAGTGTTATCAAACGACATCACCGCTAATGTCGTGCTGATATGCACCAAACGACGAAACTGTTTAAAAGAAACAATAAAAGTTAAGCAGTAAATAAATATTTACAGACATTCTTTTTGTGAGTTTCGAGGGTAAGAGAATCATATCAGTGTACGGTCATGCCAAAACACTCTTGTTGTTCAGTTAGTTAACATTAAGATAAGCATTCTATAACAATTATCGGTATTGTTGTCCACTTAAGCTCAACTTATCAGATGTAATCATGGCGAGGGGATACGTTAAGGTATGATTTATACTTACCGACCGGTGTTCATCCACATCACGACACATTCCCGTATCAAGGTATGCACGAGAATTCATCTTACCGATGAGTATACCGATTATCATCTGTTTGACCGTATAAGCTGTGAGATACTCACTTATTTTGATTTGAAAACAAGTCCTATGTGATATAATCACTTATTGATGAGGAACTTGATTTTCATATGCATGAGGGCACAGGTGCAAGTCCGTGAACAGGTCAGTACTTCCGTACAGCAGAGAGACGAACTTGACACCCGGATAAATGTGATATTTTATCACTTATTTGTTTTGGACATGTGATTGTTTATCACTTATTGAGGTCGAATGCAGTATGTAATATGTACACGTATGTATAGTATCATGGAAGATCTAGACTTGCGTCCCCGTTATTTTTCGGTAAAAGATACAACCATGATACCCAGATGATAAGCAGCATAAAGACCGAATATCTCAGAACCTCGGCAATCTATCAAACGAAATTTCGGTACTAAGACCATATGCCAATGAATGGTTCCCACCTGGTCTTCAGTCGATTAAGATTTATATCACCCTGCACACTTTAAAATGATTGTGAGCCTACCGATACATCTTATATAGAGCTGCTTATCGTTTTTCATTTAAGGTTTAAAGAGGTTTGGATAGACCACTGATGTACTATCATTTTCTCTTTTGCTCGCCAGGAAACTCATTTTTGTTTTTCTATTGTTTTTGTGTTTTTGAATTTTTCGATGTTTTTGGATTTTCTGATTTTTTTTTAATTTACTCCCCCTAAAATCAATAAACTAAGACAAATTTAAAAACACAAAGGTATTTACAAAAATGATTTTCCGATGTTGGTTTTACTCTTGCTTGACCTTAATGCCATTTACCAATAATAAAAAGTCAAATCTTGATTTGTCAAATGCTTTGGTAAATAAGTCGGCACGTTGGTCATCGGTGTGGACCTTAACAACATCGATTAGCCTTTTCTCAAAGCAATCACGTATGAAGTGATATTTGATTTCGATGTGTTTGGTCTTCGAATGCTGCACAGGATTTCTAGTGATATCTAAAGCAGCAGAATTATCAACGTAAATAGGAGTAGTTAGGAATTCAAAACCGTAGTCCCGCATTTGTTGTTGAATCCAAAGAACTTGGGAGCAACAACTTGAGGCAGCAATGTATTCAGCTTCGCATGTTGATGTAGCGACACACGTCTGCTTCTTGCACTGCCATGTGACTAGGCGATTTCCTAAGAACTGACATCCAGCCGTTGTGGATTTACCGTCGATTTTGCATCCGCCAAAATCAGAATCACTGAAAGCTACCAATTCAAAGTTATTATCCCTAGGGTACCACAGACCGGTGTCAGGGTACGCCTTCAAATAACGAAAAATCCTTTTGACAGCTGCAAGATGTGAGGCCTTCGGGTTAACTTGATATCTGGCCTTGATGCTGTGAGGTACATAAGAGATCCGATCATTGCGCGATAGTTTGAGGGGCTAACAGCTTCACCCTTCAAGTCAGGAGTAATTCCGTGATTGGTTGGCAATGGGGTACCAATGGGCGTTGCATCAGACATCTGGAACCGGCTCAAGATGTCACCAACATATTTAGTCTGATGGATGAATATCCCAGACTCTGTTTGTTGTACTTGTAGGCCCAAGAAGAAGGTCATTTCTCCCATAGCACTCATCTCGAATTTATCCTGCATAATGCGCTCGAATTCCCTACACAAGACATCATTAGTAGAACCAAAAATAATATCATCAACGTATACCTGTACCAGAAGAAGATCTCCATCTTGTTCTTTGATGAAAAGAGTACAGTCGATAAGACCTCTTCGAAATCCATTCTCCAGCAGATAGTTTGATAAGGTTGCATACCAAGCTCGTGGTGCTTGATGAAGACCATAAAGAGCTTTGTTGAGAAACCAAACCCGATCGGGATGGATAGGATCTTCAAAACCTGGAGGCTGTTCGACGTATACCTCTTCTTCAACCACACCATGTAAGAATGCACTTTTCACGTCCATCTGATAAACCTTGAATCCTTTGAAAGACGCATAGGCTAGAAAGATTCGAATTGCTTCGAGACGTGCCACTGGTGCATAGACTTCGTTGTAGTCGATCCCTTCAATCTGACGAAAACCTTGAACGACTAACCGTGCTTTGTTTCGGATAACAACTCCGCGGTCATCCTTTTTGCATTTGAAAACCCAACGGGTACCAATCTTCTTGTATCCAGCAGGTTTCTCTACGAGTTTCCAGACACCCAGCTTCTGGAATTGTTGCAGCTCTTCCTGCATTGCTTCAACCCAAGCATTATCTTTCAAGGCTTCTTTCCACGTTCTTGGTTCTTCCTGTGAGACATAACACGCGAAAGACCAATCGTTTTGTTGCCCGGACTCTCGAATGGCTGCATACAAGCCTGCATTGTTGTTATTTCGCAACATGTTTCTTGTTTGAACGCCACTTTGCACATTTCCAATGATGTTTTGTTGAGGATGGGTATTATGAATCCTTGTTTCTGGATTATCTGGAACTGGAACGTTTATACCCAGGTTGTTCAGATTAAGATCAACAACCAAATCAAGGCCCGGAATTGACGAAGAGGATGATGCAGTAGCCTCAGCTGTTCTATGGGCATCCACTGGAGGAGTACCTTCTGAAGTACCATGAACTGCTGTTGTTGGGGCTTCTTGATCTGCATCTAGAAATTCATCATCCTCTGAAGATTCGTTCAATTCGTTTGCATCATGAAAATCCTCATTGTTGAGAGTATTATTGTTCACCGAAGAAGATGGTTCTTGATTAACAAGAATTGGACGAATCACCGGTGAAACTGTTGCATTGTCACTCTCGAAAAACATCCTAGCCGCAGCATTTTCTTCAACGGCTTCAACATTGATCGAATTGAAGAAGTCATCGTACTCAAACATCCAAGGTTGACCCGGATTTTTGACTGGCAAAGTGTGCCTTTGTACTCTGACCTCAGACCATTCCTCGACCCTTTTAGTCTCTAGATTCCAGACTCGTAAGTTAGGGGTGGCATACCCAAGAAAGTATCCATCAATTGCTTTTGCCCCAAACTTTCCATTAGGATCGATGATTGTGCATGGAGCTCCAAACGGTTCAAGATAAGACAAATCTGGTTTCCGTTTTTGAAGAAGCTCAAAGCAGGTCTTGTTGTGCCTTTTGACTGTAAGGACTCGGTTCAATGTGTAACATGCAGAGGCCACAGCTTCAGTCCAGAATGGAATGGGCAACTGTGACTCTACCAACATTGTCCTAGCAGTCTCGATCAATGTGCGGTTCTTACGTTCAGCGACGCCATTCTGTTGAGGAGTATAAGCTGCACTAAACTCATGAAGAATACCCTTTGAAGTGCAAAACTCCGTCATGGAATGATTTTTAAATTCAGTACCATTGTCGCTACGTATCCGCCTAACCTTCAACTTATACAAATTCTCAATCTGAATGATCAAGTTTTTGATAATGCCAAAGGTTTCACTCTTGTGTGCCATGAACGCAACCCAAGAAAATCTAGAATAATCATCTGTAATCACGAGGCAGTATTGATCACCCCGAATACTTTTGTGCTTGACAGGACCGAACAAATCCATGTGCAAACGTTCAAGGGGAACTGCCACCGTGTTGATCTTCTTTGTAGGGTGCTTCTTCTTCGTTTGTTTACCCTTTTGGCACGAAACACAGACGTCTTGAAGATGGAAATTTTTGAGAGGAACACCATTCACCAATTCATTTGAAACCAAATGATTCATTTTGCGTAAGTGAATGTGACCCATACGTCTGTGCCAAGAGATAGTGTCTTTTTCTGTGGCTTTAGAAACGAAACATGTTGCTTGTGCAGACGTAGTAATAGCCTGACTCATATCAAGGACGTACAAATCATTTATCCTTGGAGCCGACAAGAGAATCCATTCTTTTGGAATTTTGAAGCCGGGCTTCAGCACATAACATCCATTAGCATCAAAGTGTACTGAGAACTGCTTGTCACAGATTTGAGAAACACTAAGAAGATTGTGATCAAGTTGTTGCACAAAGTTGATCTTGTCAAAGCTGACAATCCCGTTGGATATCATTCCTTCACCCGTTATATATCCACCTTTATCTCCAGCAAAAGCAACATAACCTCCTCTAATAGATTTGACGTCGTAGAGACGCTTCATGTCGCCTGTCATGTGCCTGGATGCTCCACTATCAACAATCCAATGACTACTGACAGTTCCTCCTTGAACACCCTGCACATGAACTCAAATGAATTAGTTGGAGATGGGGACCCAAGCCATTGTGGTCTTGGGTCTTCCATTTTCATCAATGACAATAACTTCTTGTCTTTGATGGTTGGTGAATTGTGATGGTCCCCCTGATTCAGTAACCGATTTTGGTTTCCAGGTCTGTTTTGTTTTACCAGTGTCTTTCTTTAAAACTTTAACTTCTTGATTGTTTGAAGTTTTAGAATTGTCTGGTTTTACAGCAACAGATTGTTTTTGAACCACATCAGTTTTAATTGCTTTTTCAATCTTCTTGACCTGTTGGCGTTTCTGTTTCTTTTCCCTTTCTTTTGCAAGGCGGGGATCTTGTTTTGCAGAAACAGATCGCTTACGGTCAGCTTGGTCACGGGGAACATCAACCTTTTCTTTTTGCTTATGAAGATATGGACAATTTCGAATAATATGTCCAATTGTTCCACATTCAAAGCATGATCTTCGTTCAACAAACCCCGAAGTATCATGTGATCGCTTAGCCGATGATGTTGAACTTTGTGAACCCGAGGTACTAGGCTTTGAACTGTCTTGTTCATTTCTTTTCAAAACAGTAGCTTTCTTGACAAAATCTAAGTTAGATTTATTTTCAAACATTTCAATTTTGTCCGTTCCCGTCGATTTCACAAAGTTAACGTTTTTCTTCTTCTTTTGATTCGGCTGCTTTTGGGCTTGAGCCGGTGATTTTCCTTTGGGCTTGGTGTGATTTTGCTGTTTTGGCACTGTTGGTAATTTCTTGTTGCCAAATTGTTTTCGAATTTCAGCCTTTGGAATAGGAGGACACTGTGTAACTGTAACACGTGGTCCTGACTTTCCCAAAAACTTACTTGTCGAATTTTCAAAGACTTTACAGATTAAGGATTGATTAACATTCTTAATGGGAAAATCTTTGTCTGAGTAAATTTTATCATCACCAACAAGAGTGTACAGCAAATTCACACTCTCCGGCTCTTCTGCAGATGAGGACTCAGTTGCAACAGTCTTAGCGGGTTTTACAGGGGGATCACATAGAATGTGATTCTCGAGAGGTATGTCCTCATTTTTGGCTGCCGCATCAGACTTTGCTGGGACAGCATCATCAGATTCATCATCAGAAGAATCAGCATCCTCAATCACAACTGGAGGATCTTGATTCTGTTCAGCACTTACAAATGTATCTGCTGACACATCTGAATCTGAGGATACTTCCTTTTGGTATCCGAGTCCTGCAGCAAACTCTTTCACATCTAGAGGCACAGATGGTTCAAAGAACACCTTGTCCTCTTCATCAGGCATGGCATCATAATTGTGTCTAACTGGTGGTGGACATTTCTTGTACCCAATGCATGTGACATCCCTCTTTTCCTTCTGAACATCAATGATGTGATCCAACACATAGCTAGAGCTCAAATAACTGTCTAGCTTAAGCTGGATCGCATCGCTTTCTGTTTTCACACAAGCCATCTCCTTTTGCATAATCTCAAGGCGAGATATATACAAATTAATATCAGTTTGTTTTCTTGAAACCATTTTTGTCAGTTCAGTTTTATCTTTCTTTAAGGTCTCAATTACTGACTTAAATTCTTTTTCATGGTTTTCATAAAACATGTTGGCTTCTGTGCATTTTGAGAGATCCACAGTCAACTTCTGATTGTGGATGAATGTCACATCATACTTTTCTTGCAAAGCTTCGTGCTTACTTTGCAAGTCACTCAAATTCTCATTCAATGTAGTATGTTTGTCTTGCAAGTCAAACAAACTAGCTTGTAAAGCATCATGTTTGTCTTGCAACTCAGACATACTTTTCTCCACATCAGCACATCTAGCACGCAATCTATCACATTCATCACAAGTAATAACAGTGGGTTCATCGACACATACCTGACTTGATGAACCGTCGACATTAGCCATAAAGGCTGAATGGAGAGAAGACGAAGTATAAGCAGCTTGATCCACCAGAATAGATCTTCTTTGAGTTTCTGCTGCCGCTTCCTCCAAAAGCCCATCAAAGTCAGCATCATCCGAAACATTAGATGTCTCACCCACATGATCATCACCAGAATTGGATGATTCTTCATCAACACTTCTGCTGTACCCAGAAGAGTCTTCATCTTCAGACGATTCGCCACCACTGGCAGAAGATTCTCCACCACTGGTGTGAACTAACTCCTTCACAATCTGAGCAAAACATGCTGTTCCATCGGGAGCATCACCACCCAACTGGATTGACCAGTCACAACCTTCATCCACCTGAACTGCAAGTGCCCGGTTGGTTTGGTTGTTGACAGGCACCAATGTACGCTCATTGTTTCTGTTCTGCTGGTTGCCTTGGTTTCTGAAGGGGTTTTGATTCCCGTGTTGAGCTGGCTTTGTACATTCCCTCTTAAAGTGACCCCGTTCACCACAGTTGAAGCACTTTACAGCTTGTTTATCGAACCCATACTTGGTGTCTCTCTTACTTTCCAAGCTGGTTCTTCCAGTACTTTCCATCCAATCCTTTGCTCTTCTCACAGCACTAGCAAAGGCCCACTTGATGTCCATCAAGTCCATCTCTTCTTTATCAATCTGCCGGTAGTCTTCTTGCGTCAGATTAATGTTGCCAATCTGACCTTCTATCAACCCAGAGTACGCGCTCACTACAGTGTTAAGCAGCTCCATGTGTTCCTTAGCTACTTCTACACTGACTTTAGAGAAGCTTGAAGTGTCGAGCTGTACTGTACTTGGCTTTGATTGTTGACCAGCAGATGATGTTCCTCCATAACATGCACGTTGTGTTTGAGCAGGAGGAGGAGGAGGAGGTGGCTGTATTGGATTTCCATACATGTCTGTGGTAGGAGGTGGCTTTACAGGAACTTGCACCGGATTGCCATACATATCCGTGCTAGTGACAAACGTTGTTTGCAAAGGAGCATGTGGACCTGTTCTTGCAGACGAAGTATTGGAAGTTCCACAATACATTTCAGGATTTTGTGGCAATGGAACTCTCTTCGCCTTTAATGTTTCCTCCTGATCCTTGTTTTCCAAAAGCTGCACGAAGTCGTTGATATTTGTAGTTTTCAACACTCCGTTATACTTCAGGATTTCCAAGAAACTACTCCATTGGGGAGGCAAAGCATCAGCAAACTTTTTCACCACTTCTGCTTGAGTTGTCGTCACACCAAAATTATTCAGCTCAGTAAGCAAATGATAAAACCGACTTGTCATGTCTCCCAAAGACTCCTTATCTAAACACGTGAAACAGTCGAATTCTTTCTTGAGCAGATCGTGACGCAATTGACGTGTTGCTTCATTCCCTACTCCCCTGGTTTTCAAACCGTCCCACAATTTCTTTGTAGTCTTGAAGCTGACAAATTGATGATAGATGTCTTTGCTTAACGCCTGAGTGAGAATGGCGTAGGCTTTCTTCTCCAGATCATATATTTTCTTCTGATCTCTGGAAGATCGGCAAAACTAGCAGTTGTTGAAGCAGCGACCTCAATAGCTTGATCAAAATCTGTGGTGAACCGTATCCACAGCTCTGTATTCTGGCCAAGAACATATGTACGGAAACGATCAGCCCAACCCGGATACTCGTTTAAATGCATCAGCTTTGGAGGTCGATTCAAACTTCCAATTTCGCTTTCGCTCAATAAGATACTCTGAATGCTCGGAGTTTGATTCGATACTAATGCCCACTGATTGGCTTGAGAAGATGTCGACACCGGAGACTCGGCCCATGAAGGAGATAAACTGGTAGACGTGTACTTTCCACTGTCTGGAGCCGGTGTACCCCACCATGAGGGAGTGGAACCTGAACTTGTATATTTTCCACTATCTGGAGCCGGAGTTCCCCACCAACTTGGGTTCATGTTTAATAAGAAAAATGATCACCTGAAAATTACACTCAAATCAAACAGTTAACTCACACTTGCAAACCTTCTGTTTAAAATTACAAGTGTTTCGACGAAATATAATGTTTGACGAAACTGAATTTTAAACACTTGGTTGTTGAAATAGAACTCTAAACAAGTTTGGCGAAACAAGAAATCTTAATGATTCTTTTTGGCGAAACACGGTTGATTTAGACAAGTTTGGGCTTTTGACGAAAGTCAACAAAACACACCCCACCAATTTTGTAAATGACAAAATGAAAATTTTGTTTTGTAGAATATAGTAAACAAAACACAGTCCACCAATTTGTTTTTTTTTTTTATAATAAAACAACCCACTAAGTAATAAACTAAAGTTTAAGTGTTGACTAATTAGAAACAAGTCTGTTTCGTCATTTTGGGCTTTTGCAAATCTACGAAACACAACCCAATAGTTTGATAATAATCTGCTTTGAGCCTTTTTAATGGTTTTGACGAAACAAGGTTGTGGCTCCACTTATATTTGACGAAATTGATTTGGTTTTTTTTTTTTTTTTAATTTTGATTTTGACGAAACTGATTAAAGATATGATGGGCTTTGACGAATTAGAAAAGGTGGCCCAAATTATGTTTCGTCAATTCAATGAAAAAGATTTTCTGTTTCGCCAAAATATTGATAGAGTTTTGTTTCGCCAAGGATTCTGTTTCTCTATTTCGTTGAAAATCTGTTTCGCCAAAAAGTAACTGGGTTGGTGAAGACTTTTTCTTTACTGACACAACACAGAACCTACTTTCGGCTTGAACACAGTGCTTTTCACCAAACAAGTAAGATGTGATATCAGTAACCCTTCCCAATGCACAAACAACTTTCAAATCTTATCCTCAAGGATCAAAACTAAGAAAATATGAGGAACACTTTGAAGATTTTTATGAACACAATAAATTTTTCCGGTGAACCTTCAAATTCCGAACATAATATTTTGCTAAAATGTTTAATAAAAACCAAAGATTAACATGTGAGCATGAAAATAACACGGTTTTTAGAAAAACACAAAGCAAAAACACAAACTTAAACCCAAATTTCAGAAGTTTTTCAGAAAAATATAAGCTTTAAAACCCGAAAAACAAACCAAGAACACACTCGGTTTTAACAAGGATAAGAGCCAAGGCTCTGATACCACTTGTAGGTTCGGCTAGGAGGATCTAGTCGCCTAATCCTTGTATACTAACCAACCCGGTTGTGCGGAATCCAACCGGAAAGGCAAACCGAGATAGAACACGCACAAACACAACACGCAATATTCACCGATTAACACCACTGTATTAATACGTATGAAAGGTTCGGTTACAAAGCAATGTTTACAAATATGTTTTGCAAACTCTCTAAAACTCTCGTGTGTGTAGTCTCTGTTCTCTCTGTGTTCTCTTCCTTTCCTTATCCACAGACAGTGTATTTATAGGCACAGCACACAACGAATCAGAAATGACTTGGCGAATCACAGCTTGGCGAATCAGAGAATCATCGAAGAAACAAGCTAACACTTGACGAATCAGAAACATGTTTGACGAAACATATATGTTTCGTCAATATCCTTCCTGTTTCGCCAACATTGGGCTTGGGCCCAATGCTTGTTTCGCCAAAACATTGAGAAGCCCAGTTCATTTCCATTTATCCGGTTAAGTGTAAGCCCAAGGTCTTGTTTCCTGTGCTTTTGTGACTTGGCCTTTCTTGTACATTTAATGTATATGACGGAGGAACGTCATGTCTTTAGCCGAGTCGCTTCGCGTCGAGTCGCGTCCACAAACCGTGTATCAACAAAAAGTCGCCTTTTTGGTACATGTTTTATGGTGGATTCTGTATGGTTTGGTTTGCCTGTTGCTTTTGGGTCTTTTGTACTCCGAATTTCCAAGTACAATGTGCGGGTAGTTATTTATAAGTACCCATTGAAAAACTTGTACTCTGAATTTCCAAGTACAATGTGCGAGTAGTTATTTATAAGTACCATTGAAAAACTCATGTTTTCACACACACACACACACTAAATCATTTGAACATTCGTGACTTGGAGAATTCAAAACTTTCTACACACACAAAATCATTTGAACTTTCGTGACTTGGAGAATTCAAAACTTTCTGATGTTCTCATCATCTGAACATTCTTGGAGGATTCAAAACTTTCTAATATTCTCATTTTCGTCTTTTCAAAATTGTTTTCTCTTGTTTTTTTTACTAAATCCCACTTTCTTCTTTTCTTTCAAAATTGTTTTCTCTTGTTTTTAAACATAAAATCCCACTTTCTTCTCTTGTTCATCACAAAATTGTTTTCTCTTGTTTTTAAACATAAATCCCACTTTCTTCTCTTGTTCATCAACTTGTTTATCAAAATTGTTTTCTCTTGTTTTTAATTTAAACACAAATCCCACTTTCTTCTCTTATTTTTAAACATAAATCATTCTCTTGTTTTTAAACATAAATCATCAAAAAAAAATTTCTCTTGTTTTTAACTTAAACATTACTTGTTTTTAAACATAAATCATCAATAAACATTACTTGTTTTTAAACATAAATCATCAAAATTGTTCTCTTGTTTTTAATTTAAACATTAAACATAAATCCCACTTTCTTCTGTTGTTTTTAAACATACTTAAACATTAAACATAAATCCCACTTTCTTCTCTTGTTTTTAAGTTTTGTGCACATCCAAAACTAGCATTTGTTATTTGTTACGCACATCCAAAACTAGTAGTATTTATTTGTTACAATTTTAAACATTTTTTTATGATACAAATCTCAACAAAAAACAATGATTTTTTTATGATACAAATCTCAACAAAAAAAAATAGTAAACGTGATGGAAACCGCTGCTAACAGGTTTGCACAGACTGAGGATGTTAATGATAAGGCCACGGTGGAGTATGGAAAGTAGTTGAAGCAAAGTATCTTCAAGGCATATTCAGGTATTTTACAAGGATGTAAAAGGTCAAATGCTGAGATCATGGTGCCTTATGTTCCTGAGATTTTGGACTTCATTGTCGGCAAGGATGATGCTAACAGGTATGTATTACCCCTTTTTTAGTAAATGACTTGTGTTACAATAATGTATGTATTGATAAGCTGCTTGCGTTTACTTAAACGGGGTGAAACAGGTTGGCCTGCTAACCACTGTTTATGACCGGTTTCACCAATTTTTACATCCCACCAACACGATTAAAACTTGATTATTACCTGCCAAACTTTCAACCTGTTTAGATTAAAGGATTTGATTTGTGTGCGGGCGGTTGAGAGCATATATGCTTATGAAAAACCACTATTGTAGGGACGAGAGTGTGTTACAAGCGGCGGTAGCAGTGTTGGGAGATCTTGCAGTTGCACTTGGTCCAAATGTGAAGGAGGAGAAGTTTAAAAAACAGTTGGCATTCTGTATGGAATTTCTGGGAGAATGCCTTAAATCTGAAGACAAACAACTCAAAGAGACTGCCACATGGACCCACGCCGTTCTTGGGTCAAAACAACTCAAAGAGACTGCCACATGGACCTGAGGAATGATTGGTCATGTCCTTTCCATGTCCGGGTAGTTATTTGTAAGTACTATCTTTCTCCTTGAAAAACTCGCCTTTTTGGTACATGTTTTATGGTGGATTCAGTATGGTTTGGTTTGCCTGTCGCCTTTGTGTCTTTTGTACTCCGAATTTCCAAGTACAATGTGCGGGTAGTTATTTATAAGTACCCATTGAAAAACTCGTACTTTGAATTTCCAAGTAGAATGTGCGGGTAGTTATTTATAAGTACAATTGACAAACTCAAGTTTTCACACACACACACTAAATCATTTGAACATTCGTGACTTGGAGAATTCAAAACTTTCTACATACACAAAATCATTTGAACTTTCGTGACTTGGAGAATTCAAAACTTTCTAATGTTCTCATCATCTGAACATTCGTGACTTGGAGGATGCAAAACTTTCTGATATTCTCATTTTCTCTTATCAAAATTGTTTTCTCTTGTTTTTAAACAGAGTAAACTGCCATTTTGGTCCCTGTGGTTTGGGTAGTTTTGCCATTTTAGTCCAAATCTCAACCTTTTACAACCATCAGTCTGTGTCACTTCAACCATCAAACAAACCCCAAACCAATGAAATATTGTATTTCATACTTTGGACTTGTATAAATATGTGTATCGTTTGCACATATCAACTCTTGTTCGATTTCAAGCTCTACATCGCTTTCTGGGGAATTATACGCAAACTGGTGCGTAAACGTACTCAGTTTAATGCGACAAATACTCCGGAATAGCAACATATACTCAACATACCTTAAATAACCTTTACATAACTTAGAAATAAGTTTTGAAGGCTTTGGTATGGCAAAAACAAGTTAATTTGCTTACAGGGACTAAACTTGACAAACTGCGAAAGTATGCCAATTTGAACTGTAACAAACATTCCGGAACATGTCCATAAGTTAAACATACCATAAATATCCTTTACATAGCTTAGAAATAGGCTTTGAGGGGTTTGGTATGCTAAAACAAACTTTTGGATCATTCAGGGACTAAAAGTGTCAAAAAGTGCACAAGTTTGCACTTTCGCGCATAACTTACGTTCTGAATACATCCGGACATCCAAAAATTTATGTAAGCATCCTAATATTATGCCTTAGTGTTTGGCATGAGAAAAATCCATTCGTCGCGTTATTTGGATCATTTTTCGCGCTTATGCGCATTCCGTCGTAATTAACCGAACATCACGATCGTACGGCCAAACGAACCAACATCCGACATATTTCTAAGCATATTTCATGTCCACAATGTTTAGGCATCATTTTAGGGCCTTAAAGTTGGCTTTACGGGCCTTAGAAGTGTCGGAAATGGCTTAAACACGCAACAGGGACCAAAACTGCCATTTTTGAAAGTATATGCAGATCAGACAGGCCCAGGCGGCCCGCCTGAGTTTGTGCATATCCTGATGCAGGCCGCATGGCACCTTCAGTAACAGAATTTTTGTTTTTTCTTGCAACTTGGCCTTTCAAACCCACCAAAGGGCAATGCCCTTTCACCATTCCAGCAGCTAGGGGCCATTTTGAGTCACCATAACAATTTGACAAGTGTACGCTTAAGATCGTGGCACGATATTCAAGAAACGATCCTAACGGCTCTACTTTTCCTATAAATACCCCCCCCATTCTTGCAAAAACCCACACAATCTGATCAAGAGCTCTAAGTTGGAACCTTTGTTTCATACCTGAGCCATTTTGATCTAAAGTATTCTTTCGTTCTTTTATTCGCTTTTCGAGTCCGAAAGTCAAAGTTTTGTTTGACTTTCCGTGTGACCAGCCTATGGTCGACACGAAGTTCATAACGTGAGCGTGATCACGAAGGTTATGGTCCGTAGTGACTGTACCTACTGATTACCACGTTATCTAGGCTCAGTGACGAGTCGTAGTTTCGGCCAAAATGCGTATTTTTGCGTGTTTTGTAACCAAACTACTCGTGAGCATCAAAGCCTTTTGTTTTGATGCCAAACCTGTTTTTCTAAACTTAGTTAAGCATGTTCTAACATGCTTAGCTTGTCACTTTTAGTATAGTGCTTAAATAGGGTCGTAAGGTAAGCTATAACCTTCCGAGGTTATGCCTTGTGGTCACGATGTTAGGCGTTCCAAACGCGTTCTACGCGAACGACGCGTTAAGGTAGCATAAGCTACCTAAACGGGTCGTAATGGATCGTAAGCACATAGGTTAGGTTCCATTTTAGTATGTAGGCTTTGTTAAACCATATTACACGAGTCTCCATACTCGTTCGGTTTACGGTTTACGAACCCGCATACTATCCGATCCTTCCGAATTAGGTCCGGTATATTAACATAGCTACCTATTAGGTGTCGTTTGATATTCTGTGATCTAGCATTGTTTGGTTATTATACAAGAACTCAAAGCAATCTCAGGTGAGTACATTAAACCCCTCTTTTACTGTTTTCTAAACTGTTTTGGGGTGAAACACATGTGCCTATCTGTTACATTCATGCTTTCCATGTTTTCACATCATATGCCTGCTATGTTGTTAGTACATTATAGTACACGATTTCATTACATTTCATGCTTTGTATGCCCATTGTGTGCGTACTTAGTACATTGATTTACATTACATTTCTGTTGCATATGTTTACTCAGCATATGGACACATTGATTTACATGAACATTTCTGCTGCATATGTTTACTCAGCATATGGGCACATTGATTTACATGAACATTTTACTTAGCATACTTAGTACAACTGTTTACATCACATGCCTTCATTTTGGTATCACATTTGGTTTGTTTAAACATGGAACAATACATTCATTAACATTGATCACGCCGTTCGTTAGTAGGTAGTGGTACCATAGGAATTGACAACTCCCGTTCCTGAAATCCTGGGTTTGATAGGATTGTAAGGAATGACCGAATTCGATATACATAACTTAGATAAACCTTTAATTTGTTTAAGGGTTTATCGCCACAGTCTCAAGGCTTGGATGTATGCATATTTCACAATACCACATAAATGTTAATATCAATAGAGCATGCATTTTTCCACAGAACATAACGTTGATTTAAACCACGTTTTACTTCAACGACTTGTTTTGTGCATTTTACATATGGTTTAAGTTGATACATTTCGCTTACCGTACATGATACATTTTGGGATACACATTACATGATTTACATTAAACATAAACATTTTGACATTGATACACATACTTAGTGGTGTACATTGAACATAGACATTTCGACATGGTTTACACAATAATGCTTGACATTTGGTTTATACATGAACAATTTACATGGTGGTTGGTTTGGGTAAATGGTTGGTGTAACGTGGCGTATGTAATATGATACAAACATGGTGGATACGCCGCTGGTACTTCCTATATATAAATGCTTGTATAGTATTACATATCGTAGCGTTATCCAAGTCATTTCAGTTTAGACACATATGACATTTTAAAAAAATAACACACTTTTCACGAGACATTGTTTTACAAACGACTTATCTTATACAAGCACATTTTACATGGTTATCCGTTCAACCATACAGTGTTTTCTTATTTATACATACATCTGATTTTATCGTTTTTCAAATGATTTACAAAGACAAAGCAAATTACAAGGTTCATGACTAAACATTTTCTCAAACATAGGTCATGAATTCCGTTTTCACAAAACCAATGTATCTCACAGGCATTTTTATGCTGACGTACCTATTTTCACATGTGTTTTCAGGAAATGATGCATAAGACTTATCAAGACATACTTAGGCGGACCTGTGCCTTAGTGACTTAAAACAAGACAAGAACTAGTTAATTTATGTTATGTACTCTTTGGTTCTTGTTTAAACAATGTATACTTTCATATTTGATTAATAAAACGAAACTTCATTTGCCATGGATTTGAAACAATTGATTCTGTTACAACACTCCCGACGTTTCCGCCACGTTTTGTATGTTCTACGTGGTCGGGGTGTGACACTGAAACTTTAACAACTAAAGAACTGTATGAGAGAAAGTTCAAAGAAAAGCAACTTGAATTAAACAAGTGTGTTGATGAAGTTGCTAATCTCAAACAAGTTCTGGTTGAAAAAGAAAAGATTGTTACAAAACTTCAAAGTTATCATAACTCTTCGTGCATTCTCGAACGCATTTTCAACATCACACCAGATGACAAAGATACTAACAAAAATAAAAAGGGTATTGGTTCAGAATTTCATCAGGTACCACCACCATTGAGAAACAATTATACCTTTTATGATGAGGAAAAGGTGGCAAAAGGTCTAAACATAATTGACCAATTACCTGAAAGTATCGATGTGACTTACACCAAATCTGATGAAGCTGATGATTCAGAGGTGGTAAGTAAGGTTGTTGAAAGCGTTTTGAAAGATGAGTCAACCAAAGGTAAATCTGAATCACATGATGAAAATGAGGGAAATTTTCATGATGGTTATCTCAAACATTCAAAATCTAACAAAGTTGTGAATGATGATTCAAAAGGATTGGTTTATACCATGATTGGATCGGACAAATTATTCTTAGATATTGTATTTCCGATTCAAAATGTGATTTTAGAAAAGATTGATAAAGTTTTTAAGAAGGTTGAGATCGAAAAATCAGAAATTTCAAAATTTGCTGGAAAGAACAAGAAAACTTTTTATAACAAACCTGGTTACAAAAAGAAGAATATGAAAGCAGGTTTGGGTTATAAAAAGAAACAAAATCAAAATAAAAGTTTTGAAAAACAAAATGTTCAAAAGAAAACGAATTTTGTTCATGGGAGAAGTTCGGAAGAAGAGAAAGAACTCCAATTTAGACGACAGTCTAATGAAGAGTTCTATGATCAGAAAAAGAAACAACAACAGGCTAAAGATGTTTCAAAGAAAACATGTTTTAAATGTGATCAAATTGGACATGTTGCACGCAAGTGTCAAACACAAAGCCTGTTGATGTTGAAAAACAGAAGTCTAAAGATGTGAGACGAAAGATTACCAGATTTGATTCAAAACAAACTTGGAAATACAACACAAATAAGTTTGCTTCGAATCAAACTTGGAAACCAAAACAGACGAGGTCTGATTCAAGACAAACCAAGAATTCTCACACACCCAGATTCAGAACAACACAAAGTTGGCAAACATCAGTTGATATGACAAAGCCAAATCAATTTTGGAAACCAAAAATTGTTGTTCAAAGTCAAAATAATCAAAACTAGTCACGATTTTACAAAAGAAGTGCTTCAAAAGGACAGAATGGGTGATTAAGAAAGAAGTGACTACTGTGAATGATGAGAAAGTCAAAACCAAGGATGAAAAAGTTTTTGTACAAAATGACAAAGATTTTCCATCATTGAATGAATATTGTGTTGAAATGCCTAAGGTCCAACAGACCTGGGCTAAATTGTTCAAGTAATTGAGTTTTTGTGAATGTGCAGGTGCTCATGAAGTTTGAATGTCAAGAAACAGAATTGATGAGCATCCTGGCACATGAGGAGAAGGCTGCAGAACCCTGGTTTTGTTGAACAGGGAGTTTATCTTTTCTGTATATAAATAAACAATATTTTCAAAAACCCTAAAAATTGAACATTTTGAAAAATAAAAAAATATGTCTGTTTTAAATTTATGTTTCTTGAATATGCCGAAACCCTCACAGCGGAACAAACATGATTACTTTCACAAGATTGAAAAACGGTTTTCAAACTGTCGAAAATCAATGGGTTGTAAATCATGGGGGTACGTTATGCTTTATGCAATTCAATGCACAAAAAGCAGAAAATGGATGGCGAAACAAAGCTATCTACATCGGTTTATCAAATTTTCTTTAAATGGTTTTGCATTTTAGGGGGAGTAAGAATAGATATTGTCAGAAAATACAAAAACATTAGAAAATTTGAAAAAGCCAAAAACATGATAAAATTCAAAAATTGAGTTTTTGTGTAAAAAGAGGAAATGATAGTACATCAGTAGACAATCACAGTACGCTAAAGAATTGTAATGTCAAATGTGATAAACGGTCTCACTGATGATATGCCAGTAGGTTTTACACGCTTAGTAGATTGTTTTCGAGATATAAACCTAAATATCAATACTTTGCTCATTTTGTGGGGAACATCTCTCGGATATATGGGTAACCACCGAAATCTTGTTTGAAAGGTCCCTCTTTCTGAGATACTAGGTCTTTATACTCAATGATATCTGGGGTATTATTCTGGGACTTCTGCTGAATGGAAGTTCTGACCTAGTCCCCGAATAATACTTTCTGCATTGCTTGAAACATAGCGCAGCCCTCAGCAAATTGATCAAATAATAAAATTGATAATCATTGCTGTTGTAAAAAGATCCTCTAAAGGGGACACACCGAAAAGTCGAAGCCGTCATCTCTCTGCGTATACGGAAGTATCGACCTGAGCTCTCACGGCCCTCGCATTTAACCCCTTACAAATATCATCTGTGGTATACTCACCTGTAAGACTGAATATTGGGATCTGGATACGGGAGTATATTCTGAGGTGGTACATGCGAATAAGTTTAAGTCCTTAAAACATTAATCTCGTATCTCGAAATAGTTGAACTTTGTGTGAAAATTTAAGTGGATTAGTATACTGACAATCTAAGTGAATCGTTTAGAACTTAAAGTGTTTAAAAGCTCAACGGTACTAGTGATTTGTCATAAACTGATATGATCCTCTAACACGAACTCAAACAAAAATATTGTCTGTAAATATGTTTGTAAATATTTCTTTAACTACTTTATGTTTTCAGAAAATACAAAAAGATTTTGATTTCTGCTTTGTTTTCGACAACCGATGTCTGAATGCTGAGTTTCAAAATCTAAGTATGCTAAATGTGTTTCTGAAAATAAAACAAGTTCATTAATTTGAAACTTGAATTTTTTTTAAAATCAAAAACAGTTTGTGAAATCTCCAAGGTCGTTAAATTGGACTTGGATGATTTACTGTGAGGGATTTGGATGCTTAGATTGTTAAAATCTTTTGTAATAAAGCCAGTTTACGATCCGGTTCGCTAAAACTGCCAAATCCATGAAGTTTGTTGATAGGGGAAGAAAATCAAGTTATCCTGGATATATTCATATTTTTATATCTTAAAGCCAGGATCTTGATTTAAAAATTTTAAAGAGCCAGAATACGATTTCTGGACAATTTCAAAATGCTTGAAACTTTTTACTTATAAACGTATGAGTTTTGCAGATGTTGTACCAGACTACGATCCCGACAGCCAAGTCTAAGGGAGAGTCTGAAGACGAGCTCAACGCAAACGGAAGCGTGAAAGGAGCCAGGTATCGTTCCTGGAAGAGCTTGTAACCGGAAAGCCAGGTGTCGATCCCAAAGCACGGAAGCTTGACGAAAGGGGGAGCCTGAAGTATTTACCGAAAGGGGGAGCTAAAGCTGAAGACAGATCCACGGGGATTATGTTTGAGCAAGAGGGAGTCTATATTTGCTGAAAATGTGATAAATCTTCAAGAAGACTCAGAGAGAAAAAGAAAGACTAGTCGCTACGAGTTTGACTACGGATTGACTGCGGCAATATCCAAGGGGGAGTTTGTTAGTGCAGTAATGTCTATCGCCTTCGTCAAACAAGTTCGTAGCAGATTCTGAAGAAAAACAAAGCTTTATATTGTTTTTAGTAAGAAAAGGCAAGGTGGCAATATTGTAAATATGAGGGAATCTTTCATATGCCTTGGCCTATAAATAGGAGCTTTAGGGTTTACATTTTAGACTTTTGGCCATCTGTGTAACTTGGAGCTTAGAGGTTAGAGAGAGAAACTAGAGAGAGAAAGTGCTCCAAGAGGTGATTCAAGGTTTGTACTACTTTCATATCATTCAATGGAATCACGTTAAATTGTACGGTTTGTGTTTCGGTCTCGTCCGTGCACCGATTCCGCACGTCGCACGGTCGTTTCGCAATCGATTCGGAGTGAAAACCGGGACCTACACGAGCTATAGGCGCTGCTCCAGGAGCTAGCTCGATTTGAAATTCAACTTGCCGATGAGGCGGAAGACCAGGAAATTCCTCAGGGAATACCTCAGGAAAGTCACGTACAATTCGGAAAATCTTCAATCATCTTCTCTTTCTTCGAGGTGTCAGTAACAAGGGCTAGAATAGCAGTGTGGCCCTTTCGTAAACACTTTTGGGCCTTAAGAAAAGAAATGATGCCAACAACAGCACCACTCTTGTCGCCATGTATCACTAAAGGTTCTCCATTTGAACTAGGAATGTGAACGATCTTCTCCTTGCAAAGGATCTCTGCTCGATGTTGAGATAGCCAATCCATACCAATAACGATGTCGAAACTACTCGTTCTGCTAAGATGAGATTACAACCCCTAACTATGTGTGTGGCTTCAAGACTTTTACCGTTTGCTAGTTCTACCATGTGCTTGGTGTTTAAAAATGTTGGGGTACGTTTAAGCATTTGACTAACTTTTAGAGACACATAACTGGTATCGGCACCCGAATCAAATAAAATATTAACATAAAAGTCGTCCAGTAGAAACTTACCCTGACCAATCACAAAAGCTCGACCCCTGGCACTGTTGTCACCATTGTTTCCCCCATTACTGTTTCCGTTCCCCTGATTATTGTTCTGCCTCTGATTCAGTTGGGGGCAGTCTCTTTTGAAGTGGCCTTCAGCACCACACTGAAAGCATTCCTTGTTGTTACCCTGTTGCTGTTGTTGTTGCTAACGCTGATTCTGTGGAGCTTGTTGTTGGTTCTGTCGTCGCTGATTTGCAGGGTAGAGGCTCCTGCAATCCTTGGCCGCATAGCCAGGTTTGTTACACCTCTGACATGTACCCCTAGTACACGGTCCGCTATGATGGAAACCACAACAATTGCACTTGGGGTGGTTCCCCTTGTACCCACTCTGCCCTTGACTACCAGAAGATTGCTGACCAGGGCTCTTGTAGTCGTCAGTCTTTCGCTGCTGAGACTGAGAGTGAGCTGATGTTGAACCCTTGCTTGAGACTCCATCCCATTTACCCTCGTTATCATTGGGGGCATCAGAAGTAGTAGTAGTAGTAGCACCAATATGGTTGGGCAGTCTGTTTTGCTCGACTGCCTGATCAGTGAGATGATGAGCCAAACAGACGACCTGCTGGATGGTGCCAAGATTAGCTGAGGTCACGTTACTCTGAATTTCTGGCACTAAACCTTTAAGGTACAACTCGATGTGCTTGATAGGAGGATCTACCATAGTAGGACACAAGATTGCCAGCTCATTCGACCTTTTCGTATAAGCTTCGATTTTTGACCCCGTCATCTTTAAGTTGAAGAACTCGAGTTCCAACTTGTGAATGCCATCACGATTGCAGTATTCTTCCTTGATCAGTTCTTTGAAATCGTTCCATGGGGTGGCGTTAGCAACTGCCAACCCTAACATTTGAACTTGCGCTTTCCACCAAGTTAACGCAATGCCCTCAAGTGTTCCAGTAGCATACTTCACCCTACGAGCCTCAGGGCATTCACACATCTTGAAGACAGATTCAAGCTTCTCAAACCAGTGGAGGAGGCCTACCGCTCCTTCAGTGCCACTGAAAGTAGTAGGTCGACAGTTCATAAAAGTTTTGAAGGTACATGCAGGAGGCTGAGCATGTTGACCTGTCATGTGTGTAAGAAGAAACAATGTTAAGCACAAGTGTTGGTTTACGTGAGTAGGATCTAAAGATCCTAGGGTAAGTTTCAATGGCAGGTTATACCTCCTGCCTGAGCGGCTACGAGTGTTGCAGTAACTTGTTCATTGATTAAAGTCCTCAGCTGGGCTTGAGTCATGTTGATACGTCCACTCATGATCTTCATATCAAAGGAAACATGAGTGAGAGGGGTTCGCGAAAGTGCGATGACAGAAGAGAGTAAGCACACATGTGTTTTCAAACAATAGTGGTTACGTTCATCTAAGCATACCATGAGCAATGTACTATGTAACTAGCAAGTAGGCAATATAAACACAAATCATATCACCTATAGTGTTGAGCCTTGCACGTGGAGCGAAGCGTCGTTGTGGATCGTTGAGCACTGTACAGGTTATAGACTGGTTTTATCAAAAAGCTTTTTCCCTTTTTATAAAAAGAAGTTCACTATAACCAATGGCTCTGATACCAATCTGTCACACCCCCAAAATCCACTCACGGAGTATCACCGCTTGGAGGCGTGACTGACCAGGATCAAGCCACCAATCATATTGAACATAACGTGTAAGTAAATATAAAACCCAAACACAATATAATTGGTGTCCAAACAAAACATAGTATAAGTAATCAGCGGAAGCATAATGTATAAAACCAAAACAAAAGTTCAAATGTATCAAATGTTTGACATGGTATATGACTATCCATGTCCCACAATGACCACACCTCCCCGTGCAAGCTCCATGAGTACCTAACGACCTTCTTGGCATGTAACAACAAGTCAACAACAAAGTTGAGCGAGTTCACAGTTGGTGTTCATTATTAAGTTGTTTCAAAACCAGGAGTTCATTCGTAAGTTGTAAGTTAATCCGTTTACCCTATTTCCCAAACATATCCATAGTTGGTGCGGGCTTCCCCATGTTAACCACTAGACATGTTTACCATATCGACCACTGACTAAAATAAGTTGTTGCTCTGACGTCAATGTCTGTCATCATTGACTAGTGCCCAGATCCATTAGTTCACGCCCGTCCTCTGCGGCACAGTGTGAGGCTTGTCAAACCTAAATAGCGCTATCTAACTAATGACCCGCTCGCCATTGGCCCAGCGATTAAGTCGATATAAAAATGAGGGACTTAATGATAGAGTTTTGGTCTAGATTCCACATTGTCACCCTTCAGTAAAGAGGGTGTGTACGTGTTCCAAACCAGGAGATCACGCAGTTTCCAATTAAATCCTTATCACATGTTGTCACCCTTCAATTAAGAGGGTGTGTACGTGTTCCAAACCAGGATATCACGCGGTGTTAGTTTAAATTCTTTACCCATTCCCAACCCTAGGGAATCCCATGCCTTGTGAAAGTGTGAACTCACCTCGGTTTGCTCGGTATGCTTAACTACACGTTCAATTTATTCAGTCAAAGCCTAGTGTACATGTATAGATACAATCAGTTTATGTTCATAACTATCCACATGCAAATCTATGTCACAAAAGTGTGCTTAGGCAATCATTATCAAGTAACACATAACAGTTATCTCATGTTGATATAATTCGTGTTTCACATAGTTGAGTTTTCAGTCTATTCTTAACATGGGTTATTAGTTAATAGACTTAATAGAGTTTACACACTAACAGAGTTAACATGCTAACAGGGTTAACATACTTACAGAGTTATCACACTAACAGAGTTATCATACTAACAGAGTTATCACACTAACAGAGTTATCACACTAACAGAGTTATCATACTTGACTACTGTTACATATAAGTTTCACGAGGAACCTTAACCTTCCTCACTGAAGGTTCCCCAGGTAAACATGATCATCGTCATCAGTTACAGAACACAGGAACCCTAATACATTCTAGCAGTTGATTAACATCACCATAACCTAGCCACGTAACTGCAACACTTATATATTCAACTTTCACCGGCAAGTGACACATGAACATCAAAAGGTCATGAACAAGGACAAAAACAATGAAATCTCAAACGTTAGATTTGATTTCATGGATAACAACAGAACATCAACCCTATCTATTAACCAATACATGAAATCAATATCAATAACCTATCTCATGGATCAAACAGTCTACAATGTCCTATTCAAATTGACAACCCAATAACTTCAATCATCAACTTGAAATCTAATTCATTCATTATCTCAGGAAAGATATCACATCATCACGTTTTTCAACAAATACGTCACTATTAATATGCATGCATATCAAATCACACCTCAAGCCATAATACAATCAGTCAGTCTATGATCGTGTACTTACCGGAAGAATCGAGACGGAACAAAGAACTTCGAGTGGGTTAGTAACAGCCGCCGGGTGCAAGGGAGAGAAGAGAAGTCTAGGGTTTGGGTAATATTACGTAACTGATACACGATCAGTTTCAATATAAGGTGAGGAGTTGGGCCAAACTTCCCCTGGCCGAGGCCCGTTCCTGACGAAGCTTCCAAGCTTCGTCGAACTACCGGGTGTGGCGAAGGTTGGCGTAGGTTTCAAGCTTCCTCAAGCTTCGTTGAGTGAGTGTGGGTGGCGATGGTTTCAATGTTCGTCGAATGGGTGTGCGATGAAGGTTCCTAGCTTCGTCAAAGTTCTAAGTTCGTCGAGTATGGGTGACGAAGGTTGATAATTACATCACATATTTAAATTTCATAGTTTAATGTTTAATGCAACTTATAAAATAATTACACCAATATATGTCAAGCATGAACAAGTTATACTGTAAAGGATTACGAAAAACAATACACCAAACGAGTAATGCGACAAGTAAAGACCTTAGAAACTCGGGTTGTCACATCATCCCCAACTTGAAAGAAATTTTATCCCGAAATTTAACACGTGGTTACTGAGGAAGCTAGTTGTGTTGTGTTATTTCATGGTTTTCCTGGGGTGTCACGTCATCCCCCCGTTGGTTTGGAATTTCGTCCCGAAATTCCGCAGTAGCTTCAGTCTCAGTAGTGGTTGCACTGTTCCCGAACGACTGGGGATACTTGAGTTTCATTTGGTCTTCTCGTTCCCAGGTGAACTCTGGGCCACGACGGTAGTTCCAACGAACTCGAACAAGAGGTATTCTGGTGTGCTTGAGAACCTTAACGTCTCGGTCTGTGATTTCAACTGGTTCCTCGACGAATCGCAACTAATCGTCGATAGTGAGGTCCTTCAAAGGAACTATGAGGGTCTCATCTCACAGACACTTCTTCAGATTTGACACGTGAAATACGTTGTGAACTCCACTGAGTTCTGCGGGTAGGTTTAGTTTGTAGGCCACCTTGCCTATTTTCTCAATGATTTCGAAAGGTCCAACGTAACGCGGATTGAGTTTGCCTCGTTTGCCAAAACGAACTACACCTTTCCAAGGTGAGACTTTGAGTAGCACTCGATCCCCAACCTGGAACTCGAGTGGTTTCCTACGCTTATCAGCGTAGCTTTTCTGACGGTCACGAGCTGCCGCCATTCATTGTCGTATCTGTGCAATCCTTTCCGTTATGTCCACTACAAGTTCTGGACCCGTGATTTGGCTGTCGCCAACTTCTGCCCAGCAAAGAGGTGATCGGCATTTTCGTCCGTACAATGCCTCAAACAGAGCGGCTTGGATGCTGGTGTGGTAACTGTTGTTATACGAGAATTCCACCAACGGTAGATGTTTTTACCAGCCGTTTCCATAATCAATCACACATGCCCTAAGCATGTCTTCAAGGGTTTGAATGATGCGTTCAGACTGCCCATCCGTCTGTGGATGATAAGCGGTGCTCATGTCTAAAGGTGAGCCAAAGGACTTGTGCATTGCTTGCCACAGTTCAGAAGTAAAACGCGCATCACGATCGGAAATAATGGAGGTTGGCACCCCGTGCCTCGAAACCACTTCCTTTAAGTAAACGTCTGCTAGAGTAGAGAACTTGTCTGTTTCTTTGATAGCCAGAAAGTGTGCAGACTTAGTTAAAAGATCAACTATCACCCAAATAGTATCAATTCCGCGTTGAGATCTAGACAGGCCAGAAACGAAATCTATGGAAATTTGCTCCCATTTCCATTGTGGCATTTCTGGTTGTTGGAGTAGGCCCGATGGTTTCTGATATTCAGACTTGACCCTTGCACAAGTCAAAAATTTGCTAACGTAAGTTGCTCTGTGGGCTTTCATGCTAGGCCAACAGTAGGTAGTCTTTAAGTTGTGGTACATCTTATCCGAACCAGGATGTACTGAGTAACGAGACTTATATGCTTCATCCATCACCAGTTCGTGTAAATTTCCATAATGTGGGACCCAAATGCGCCCTGCAACGTAGTAAGCGTCGTCTTTCTTTTGTTCTAAACGTTTCCTTGATCCACGCAGGGACTCTGCCCTGACGTTCTCTGCTTTCAATGCTTCAACCTGAGCATCTCGTATCTGGGTAGGAAGACTAGATTGGATGGTAAGTTGTAACGCACGCACGCGTTTAGGTCTAGTATCCTTTCGACTGAGGGCGTCGGCCACAACATTGGCTTTGCCCGAATGGTACTTGATCGCGCATTCGTAATCATTTAAGAGCTCGACCCATCGACGTAGTCGCATGTTCAACTCCTTCTGTTTGAAGATATGCTCGAGACTCCTGTGATCGGTGTAAATGGTGCACTTGGTACCGTACAGGTAATGTCTCCATATCTTAAGTGCGTAAACAACAGCTCCAAGCTCCAGATCGTGTGTAGTGTAATTCCTTTCGTGAACTTTGAGTTGGCGCGATGCATAAGCTATGACTTTATCCCGCTGCATCAACACGCAACCAAGTCCCTGAATAGATGCGTGGCAGTAAATTGCGAAATCGACGGTGCCTTCAGGCAATGAAAGAATTGGTGCGCTGCAAAGTATATCCTTTAAGTGCTGAAATGCAGATTCTTGTGTATTACCCCAACGATAGGTGACACCTTTCTGAGTTAGTGAGGTGAGAGGTTGCGCAATCTTGGAGAAATCCTTGATGAACCTTCTGTAGTAGCCCGCCAAACCCAAGAATTGGCGGATTTCTGTTGGTGTACGAGGTGCAGGCTAGTTCTTGATCGAGTCTACCTTGGATGGGTCAACATGAATCCCATCCCTGTTTACCACACGGCCTAGAAAGTGGACTTCGCGAAGCCAAAAGTCGCATTTCGAAAACTTAGCGTACAACTGTTCTGTTCGGAGGAGTTTCAAAATAAGCCGTAGATGGTGCTCGTGTTCCTCCTGACTCTTAGAATAGATCAGGATGTCGTCGATAAATACAATAACAAACTTATCCAGGTAGGGCTTACACACTCTGTTCATAAGATCCATAAAGACCGCAGGCGCGTTTGTCAATCCAAAAGGCATAACCAGGAACTCGTAATGTCCATAACGAGTCCTGAACGCTGTCTTAGAGATATCCTCGTCTCGGACTCTCAGTTGATGGTAGCCTGACCTCAGGTCAATCTTCGAATAGTAGCTCGACCCTTGCAGCTGATCGAACAAGTCATCAATGCGTGGAAGTGGATAGCGAAGTTTCATGCTTTTATTTCTGACATTCCCTAGCGAACACTCAAGTCATATGAACCCTCTCGTGCAGTAGAGATCAACGCCCTTGAATTAGAGTTATTTGATGCATTCCTATTGTTTGAACTCTGAATCGAAGTCTCATGCTTTTATTTCTGACATTCCCTAGCGAAATGTCCATAACTTTGACAGTTAAAGCACCTGACTTTGGTTTTGTCAAAGCCAACACTCTTCCCCACAAACTTCCTCCAGTTCTATTCATGAACCTCTTTACACGTCTTCAAATCATGGCCATCTACCATTGTAAATCCATCTCTTCTGATCATAATCTTCATCTAAAGTTGCAGGATCAAATATCTTCCCCTGAATGTAGTTCTCATAAGAAGCAACAAACGAAGCAAGTAGAGCAAGATGTTCTTCAGCAGACTTCACACTCATCGGCATCGACTTTGCACTACTACTTTGCTTAGAAGCTGATGTTCTCTTAGCTCCTGTTGATCCTCCTGAAGCAGCTACAAAACACACATCACCATCCTCATTCACTGTAACCTGCTCATTATCACACGAAAGAAATGCAGTAGCAGAGTCACTAGAAGCATCATGAGATGAAGAAGATGTAAGCCCATTGTAAATCCCTGGATCTTGAACCTGATCATATCCAGTGTCCTTTTTCTTCATACTAAGCTCATAAGCTCTAAGCTTTCCAACTACTTCTTCCGGTTCCTTTGTCTCATAATTAGCTTCTCCCTTGATCATGAGAGTGTAGATATCCCATTTAGCAGGTAGAGCATCAAGCAACTTGTCGTTTTTCTCTATGTCAGTATAGCAATCTACATCATAATTGTCCAATTCCGACATCAGATGGTAGTATCGAGTGATGTTGTCCTCAAGTGACTCATTTTTCATATACTTGAACACAGCAAACTGCTTCTTCAGTAGATCAACTTTGTTCTTCTTGACATCAGGATTTCCCTCATATCTCTTCTCTAGTGCATTCCACATTTCCTTTGAAGTAGTGTACTTCTTAAAGGTATGTTTGATGCTATCCGGTAGGGACATCTTGATTGCAGCCAAGGCTCTCTTTTCAGCTTCATCCATCTTTTTATCATTCTCTTGCATGTTCACATAGGCTGTGACACGAGGTCTGCCTTCAAAGTCATGTGTAGGGTTTGTGTACCCGTCAACAATACAGATCCACATGCGAGTGTCCTGATATTCAATGAAGGATTGAAACCTATCCTTCCATGTCAAGTAGTTCTCCACCTTCATCATCATAGGTGGTTTGTTGGTTGTGCCAACCTCATGTTCCATCCTTAAGAGTTCGTTCAATTTAGTCATGTTCGACATTTTAACGTAAGCAGACTGGTAAAACCGTACAAATTTTGTCCGAAATCTGTTTTTACCAAATTATACCGTTAGATTCGTCTCGAGATTACGATTCGAATGATATATAGTTTCAAAAACCTTTTTTGGGATTTTCCAGAGTTTTTTTTTTGTCCTAAAAATCCAAGGATTCCAACGGTGCAATTCCTGAGATGAGTTACGGAAAGTTTTCTAAACACGAAACAGTGAAATTTTTCTTACGCAAGCCAAGAAAAATTCCACCTTGTCCGAAATGAAAAGAAAAGGTCCGAAATGGTCCAAAATGTTGATGATTATCCGGAATGGTCCGAAATGCACTAGTTTGATCCGAGATGATACTCTCTGGTCCGAAATCAATCACTTTCTGATCCGAAATTGACTATATGATCCGAAATGCAACTCTAACGATCCGAAATTCAAGTCAATCTGGTCCGAAATGCAAGTTTTTGATCCGAAATGCAAGCCTTCAAATCCGAAATGATCCGTAATGCTTGTTTCTGGTCCGAAATTGCTTGTTTCTGGTCCGAAATCCTTGATTTCTATCAGAAATGGTCCGAAATTGATGTTGTTTTGTTCGAAATCCTAGCAGTTTATCTAAAATCACCAGCAGAACACGAACACAGCCTCCAAAAAGGTCCAAAAACGCCGATTTTCTGCAGAAACGATTCTGAACCGAGCCAATCAAGAGCCTATGCTCTGATACCAATTGTAGGTCCCCTATTCCGTGCGGATCGTAACAGAGTCGTCGATCCAACCTAGAGTGCGGAATCCCCTATATCAGATTTCACAGAAAACGAGTAGAATAAGAATCTCTATAAACCCGATCTTTATTGATTATCTTCAAACGATTACAATCAATCAAGATCTCCAAATTCGTCCAAGCCTTTCTCTTTCACGAATTCTCTCCAAGATGATTAAGGTGATTAGAAGATTAACCTAAACCCTAATGCTAAGCTTTGTTTATATAGGACAAAGCTTTGCATATGGGCTAGGTCATGGGCAACGCCCATTTCGCAAACCATTCCCCATATGTGGCTTTGGTTTGGCCCAATCAATCTTAATTAACTATTACAAAGCTAAACTCGCTAACTGTTTATCGTTTTACTAATTACAAGATATCCAAAGACCAAATCTAAGCTGTTGTCACAAATATGCACCAACACATTAATTACCATCTAAACTAACCCTAAACCACTCCTATAAATCCCACCTCATTCCCACTCACTTACCAATTTACAAACTCACTAATGCTCACTCAAAACACTCCAAATCAGTAGCTAATTCCCTGTTTAAAGTCAGAATCAAGGCAGATTATAAAAATGAGCTTAACCTCACTTACCTTCCATCTTTTTCATCTTTTCTTGCTTCTTAGCACTTAGAACAACCCTAGGGATGTTTCCATAGGTTTTCCATGGAAAACTAAGGATTGAACATCACCATAAAAGGGTTATAAGTGCAAGGAACTTTTTGTTTTGTACAAAAACTTTGATTAACATACTTAAACTTATGTTTAAACCATGCATTCCTATGTCCTTATGCCACTAATCAAGACCATGATTATGTAAGCTTAAAAACAATGTTGCAACATGTAAATCCAAAGGTTTTAAGCCTCAAAACTTTCTGTTTTAAAAGGGTTTTAACCCACAAGTGATGAACAAGTCCTAAACTTCAATATGTGTGATTATTTGGATAGCTTGGGCTATCCTACCTACAAATCCACACATGGTTATTTGTCAAAATATTAAGTTACATCATCTAAGAACTTGGTACTCGCTTCGATTCTAATGGGTACTTTAACCCATGAAAACATTCAAACCCCTATGGGTTTCATAGTGTCAAAAACGAGTATTAGGTGCTAGAAGGTTATCTTCTCATATACTTACTTTCGATATATTTTAAATTCCGAATTCTGACTCTAAACATACCTTGGACTCCAATCCGTATACATTCAACCTCCTAAGCTCATTCACTCGTCACCACGTGGATAATCGGAAGAATTAGCAATTTTTTTAGTATACTTTAACCCTCTTTTCGTTTACCACCTTTTGGGGTGTAACATGTTAAACTATGAGAACTACACTTATACTTATTTCTAAAATGCACAAACATTCCTTATACATGCATGCATACTTGTTACTTGATACCTTAAACTTGGGGTTATACATTTTGTGTTAGACTTATCATTAACTTCGTACGAGCCTATTATTGACATATATAGCGCTATAAGGATTAATGCACCGTCTGTGAACGTTGGGTTATGTTAAGAGCTTATTGCGCTTCATCTTTGTTTGATTAGTTAAAGACATGCCGATTTTATTGTTTATCTTGTTTTAATAGCTTGCCATGTGGAATTGTTTAAAAACTTATCTTTTTATGCTATGTATGAAAACCTGTATACTCGCCAATACATATTTGTATTGAACTTTACTTTTTTAACATGTTACAGGTTGATGATGACGATGCTATGAAACTGAAGTAGTGATCATGCCTAGATACACATATAGACATTTTAGCTTTTAATATGTTGTATAAATTTTGTACTTGTTTGTTGTATTGTTTTTTTTTTTTTTGTATTGAACATGTTGTATTCCAAGTTCCATGTATTGTAACACTTTGCTATGAATGAAATCAATTTATTTTTAATTCTATTGTCACAATTAGCGATATGTGTGATAAGCAATCTTTCTTCGTCCCAATCCGATGATTCCGCCATTGGTTGGGTGTGACATCAGCTGCAACGGCGACAATCGCTTGGTATTCGTATGCTCAAACTGATTTCTGAACTCTTGGACAACAATATCTTTCTTTTTGTTTGCTTTTTTCTTCTCAACAAGATCTGTTGGTCCCATAGGTAGCCCGAAAACACGTTTAACCAGCTCTGATGTTATTTCTACAAGACGACTACCTCCCACATTCAAAACACATGCATCTGGGTCGTAATTTGAAACCAACCAGTTTGCCAATGTTGTAGGCACACATGTCACCTTATAACCAAATATCGACCCAAACCCAATTTCCTTTACCGTCTGACGTTGTTCCTCATTGAATCAGATCATTGATCCCTACTTTTGGCTTGATCCGTGCACCCATGAATGGCTGATATGGCTGTGTCACTGTTTGATGCATTTCACGAGTCGGTGGTCTTTTTGCAGCCGATTTTCGTCGCTTTCCGGGTGGGTTGTCGACAAAATCGTCATCCGGGTCTCGCAGCCGATCTACAACATTTGTAATATTTGTTTTAGTATACCAGTACACCACAAGATAAACACTTCAACATAATACCTGTGTTGGATGTTCTATGGACGGACGGGTGTACGACCAGTTGACTATCATTCCCAACTTGCTCCTCTACTTCACGCATATCTGTTGTGGTTCATATCAATTGTTATCATGTCTTATATGCTAACAATTATGATCACAAGAGCTTTTTTTCTTCTTTACCTTGTGTGTTTTTTTATTGATTGCGGAACATCTTCTGTTGTTTCTGCATTACCAGCATCATTCCTTCCAGCATCACCATCTGTTTAATACAAAGCAATTTTTATCATATACTAAACTCGTCATAAAATATACATACTCACATATAGGCTACTTAGCATACTCTAGTGTTTTTTGTTTGTTTATACTTTAAACTACATTGGGAATACCTTTGTCCTCGTTATTTGATGTTTCTAAGTCACTACATACTAACGGTCTTTCAAATGTGTTTTTGAATCGTGATTTGTACATTTTCCCTTTAAGCCGTTGGCTTAACCTGACTATAGAAGACATTCAAACACTATATTTAAAAGACTACATCTAATACAACTTATCCTAAATAATGTTTCAAACAAATTTAACAAAACCATGCCACAGGATGTTAGGACCCTACACAGACTTATAACAGGATGATATCACAAGTTAACAACATAATCAAAATACAGTTAATAATATAATAGAACTATTTTCCATAATATAACACCATAGATGCCAACAACAACATTTATAATACCATTCATACAAAAAAATTCATATGTTTAACTCACTGATGCGTGTGTGGTGGTTATATATTTTATGTATATTTTTAGCCCTTTTTACACTTTAGTCAAGTTTTAAATTTATAAAACATGATATTTTACTAACACCAAACACACATATGGGCAAATGCACCCATCGTGAGCGTAGTATAGTGTTGGTAAGATACCGAGGTCGTCCAAGGATACAAGAGCTTTTAGTACCGGTTTATCCTCAACGTCTAATCAAATCAAAAATTTAGAAAAAGGTTTTAAACTAGAAAATAAAAACTAAAGATGCTGAAAAAATAAAAATAAAAATAAAAACAGATAGATAAGATGAATCACTTGGATCCGACTCGCCTTTAGTGTAACCTTTGATTATTTTCGCACTTTTGCACTTTTTAAGGGATTATCTTAGTTATAGTAGTAGGCCCCTCTTTCGAAGGTGACGTTACCCTCAACCCAGTAGTTTGAGTCAGCAAGGATACAATCCTAAAGGGTTTGATTATTGAAAAGATAATTAATTAAGTTATTAATGCGCAATGTGGTAGGCCCCTTTTTTGAAGGTGACGTTACCCTCGGCTAAGTAGTTTGAGTCAGCAGGGATACAATCCTAAGTAGCTGGGTTAATGTTTTAATAGTAGTTTACATATGAGGGGATCAAGAAATTCGAACCCTCGCCATCCAATACCAGTGGGTATTGAAGGAGGTTCTACTAAGCTTGACCTAGGTCCTTGCAGGATCTATACACTGAACAAGGCAACATATCTGCATATAGACCAGGTAGCCAACATATCTGCATATAGACCGTGGAGATATGAATGGTGAAAATCTTTTATTTTATATAGACAGTAAAATAACGCCAAGACACCATGGACAAATGATAAGAAAGACTCACCTTCAACATAAGAAACTAGTTATTAAAGTCATTAATACATAACCAAATAAAAAGTGTGAAAATATTAAAAATAAAAAGTATTACACTAAGCACTTGTCTTCACCAAGTGATGTAAGAGACTTAGGCAAACATGGCCTTTGATTGTCAAGAACTCTTACGATCAATCTTGGATCCCGAGACTACTACACACACTCTATGATGGATGATGGATGATGGTGGTGGATGTGGGTTGTGATGGTGGTGGTGGGTGGGTGAAGTGTGAGAGAGGTGGTTTGCCAAGGGATGGTTTGCAAATGAGCCAAGCATCCCTATTTATAGCCTGCACAGAAGCTCGGACACGGCCCCGTGTCCATTAAGCACGGCCCCGTGTCCACCCATCTTCTCTTTCTTCATTAATTATAGTTTGTCTGCATTAGTTGACCACGCCCCCGTGTCTGCTGGGCACGACCCCGTGTGCAGAAGCGTATCTGTACTATCAAGATTTGCCTAGATTCTGCGAATCTTTGCGTTGACCACGACCCCGTGTCCGCTGGGCACGCCCCCGTGGTGGGTGATAGAAGCTTCTACAGCTTTGTCTTTTCTGCAGTCACTTGGACACGCCCCCGTGCTTAGTGAGCACGGGGTATGTTCAGCCTTCTGTTCTCTTGTTTTTGCTTGGGAAGATGCTGCTGGGGGGTTGGGCATGCCACGTTTATTCCTTTTCTTGTATTATTGTTAGATTTGGCTGTATTTTTGCTTCTTTTGTCCATTTAAGCTCTTTTAATCCTGAAAATACAAAAGGAAGACAAAAACACACTTTTTCCAATATTAGTACTAAAAAAGGGTTAGTTTTATGCCACATTTGATATAATTTATATGTTGCATTTTGCATACATCAAATACCCCCACACTTGAATCTTTGCTTGTCCTCAAGCAAAACCCTTTATAATGTGGCTTACACTCCCAAATGGAATGGGTAGAAGAGAAGGTTTTTGGGCTTGTCAAAGAGTGTCTGGATTCCAAGATTCTTTATTAGGTTTTATTTTTATTTATTTACAATCCTATTCATCATGATTTATTTAAAACATTACATAAGATAAATTACTTATTAGGGCATAACATGCCTTTTTTAAAATTCCATTTATGTACAAGTTCACATACCTCACGGGGGATCACTCAACACTCGGCTGAAGATGTATTTTGTGAACTTACTCCTACCATATGCTTGCCAAGCAATCAATCCTTCTCCTTTTTAACTATACACCTTTATAAATATCAAGAGGACTTTTGGGGGAAGGGTTAGGCTTGGGTTAAAGATAGGTGGTTGGGTTAGTGGTTAGTAAAAAAAAGGCGAAAGGCGTAAAAAGCATCAGTTCGTAAGACTTTTTTATTTTTATAACTTTTTATTTTAATGAAGCATTTCTTCAAACAAAGTTCTTTTTGGTGAACTTGTTTGTTTTATTTCTTGGCTTCATCATTTCATTTTTTTTTAGGGATAAGTCACAAGAAAACCGAGCTTTGTTACTAAAATAAAGGGTTTAAAATGAAAAAGGGTTTTGGTGGGTAAAAAGGGTGTTTGTTTTGGGTTAAGAAATGAAAAGGTTTAGGCTCAAAGGGGTTAACTAGGGGGATTTTGAGTAGGTGGTAAAAAAAAAAGAAAAATAATGGTGTTGAATAAAAAAGGGGTTAGTCCTAATGCCTCCTTCATTTACTTACTTGGGTTTAAGTTGGTAAGGACCGAGAATGTATCGTCATGGCAAGTTCTAGAGTCGTAAGAACCAAGCGGCTATTCACACAAGAAACGAAAAATGAGCATTTAGTTTAAAGATGTGTATTTGTATGATCAATAAAGGCTCAAAACTCACTTTTTATGGGGATGGGGTTTTATGTGATCAAGTATATATAATCAAAGTTTAACTTGATTTGTCATGCCGTTTCATAATTTTCTTATGTTGGTTCTTTTTATCATGACGCTATCAGTTGTAAATTTGTAAAAATATAACCTTTTTAGAACTTGTAATTCCCAAATTAAACCAAGACAAGTAACAAAAATGAAAATTTTTTGAAAAAATTTGGGGTGTTTAGCTGTTCCAATAGAGTTTTGTGTAAGGCTTGTAATTAGGACTTGCAAGATTCAAGGTTTTAGCACCCCCCCCCCCACTTAAATTACACATTGTCCTCAATGTGTCCCAAAAATAAGTTTTTAGGTTGATTGAATGTGTAAAAGTGTGTTTAAAAACAAATTTTTATGTTACTCGGTATCTGGACACGGGCCCGTGGTGTCCGGGCACGGCCCCGTGTCCAGGTTGCCAGTAACAGAAATTATTAAAAAGAAACAGAAGCCTGGGCACGGGGGCGTGTTCAGTGAGCACGCCCCGTGTCCAGTTACCTAAACTGGGCGATCTTCTGCAGACTGTTCAGCACGGGGCCGTGTTGGCAGGACACAGCCCGTGCCGAACTTGCTGTAATGAAGAAAAAATTATGGGAGGCTCTGTTTTTGTGCATGGGGTGCTGGTTCAAGTTTCCCTTGGTATCCTTCACCATCCGAGTGTGGTTTATTCCTGAAAATTAAAACTAATCTAGAAAACATAAAAATTAATCTAAACTAAACTAAGGATAATTCCGCGGAATGCCTCCGTGGTGCGCCACGTTTATAAGGGTCCTTGGCTAGACCCAAAGCCTAGTCATATGTTACCCAAGTGGGATGTTTTGCATCCCATGTTGCACCGTCGGAGAGCATCATCCAAACTTGAGTCTATGACCTTCATGTAATTGACCGGGTCATTGTCCTCTACTCTCTTTCCAACTCCGAACTTCATTTCCTTGTCCCCAACCCTCAATGTTTGTGTTCCACCACTGATGTCTACCACTGCGTGGGCCGTAGCTAGGAATGGCCTCCCTAAGATGAGTGGTACTTCGGTATCTTCCTCCATATCTAGTATGACAAAGTCGGCTGGGAAGACAAATTCACCGACTTTAACCAATAGATTTTTAGCGACACCTTGTGGATATTTGACAGACCTATCGGCGAGTTGTATGCTTATTTTTGTAGGGCTTGTTTCCCCTAGGCCGAGTCGGTCGAACATTGATGCGGGCATGAGGTTGATGCTAGCCCCGAGGTCGGCTAGTGCATTGCGAATGGGAGATTCCCCAATCGAACAAGGGATTGTGAAGCTTCTAGGGTCAATCTTCTTTTGCGGGAGTTTGTTTAGTAGCAAGGCGGAGCATTCTTCGCTTAAATTAACTAATTGCAATGATTCAAATTTCCTTTTGTGATTGAGGAAGTCCCTCATAAATTTTGAATATTTAGGCATTTGGGTTAGGACTTCAACAAATGGAATATTAACATGCAATTGTTTTAGCAACTTTTCGAATTTTGTGAATTGCTCATCGGTCTTTTGGCGAATTAACCGACCGGGGTATGGAACCGGAGGATTCTTGGTGGGCTCTTGATTTGGTGGAGGAGCCGTCTCTAGTTGGTGCGTTGGTGGAGTTATGGTTTGGCTAGATCGGCTCTTTTCAGTTGGAGGTAATGGAGCCTCCTCAGGACCCACGGTACGGTTTCTCAATGTGATGAGATGTACTTGCGCCTTTGGGTTGGTTTCGGTATTACTTGGTAACGCGCCTTGTGGTCTCTCGGAGATATTTTGAGGTAGTTGACTTAATTGTTTTTCAATGTTTTGAATACTAGCTTGTTGATTTCTAAAATTCGATTCCAGTTGTTGAAATTGATCCGAGTTTTTCTTTTCGGTGTCGGAGATGAGGCGAGATACGGTATCTTCAAGCCTTTCTCGTCCCCCTTGTTGTTGAGAGAAATTTTGTGACTCATTTCTTGGTTATTGAAAGTTTGTTCGTTGGTTTATATTTTGTTGGTTACTACTATTGACGGGTTTTCTCCAACCAAGGTTAGGGTGGTTATGCCATCATTGGTTGTAGGTACCCGTTGGAGGACCCGAGGGCCTAGGTCTATTATCACTGTAGTTTACCGATTCTGTTGGTTATCTATTTCTTTCATACAACTCCAATTTTCATGTGGCCCACCACACTCCTCGCAAGCCATAACCGAAGCCGTTTTTGTCATTTCTAACTTTTTGATTTTTGAAGAAAGGGCTTCGATTTGGGCTTGCAAGGAAGTGCTCTCATCAACCTTATGGGCGCCCGGGGCAATATATTTCGTGCCTCGGGGAGTGTGCCATTGAAAATTGGTTTGAGAAATTTCCTCAATTTGATTATAAATTTCATTTGGGCGGCGATTTCCTAAAAGTCCCCTGGAGCTAGAGTCGAGTGTTTGGCTTGTGTGTGGCAACAACCCATTATAGAAGGTGGATACTTGTTGCCATACCGTAAGACCGTGATGAGGACACTTCCTTAGTAGCTCCTTGAACCTTTCCCAAGTTTTATATAAGGATTCCCGGTCCTCTTGTGAATATGTGTTAATTTCAGTCATTAATTTAGCCGTTTTAGCAGGAGGGAAATACTTATATAGAAACTTTTGGGCTAGTTCATCCCAGGTGTTTACCGAGCCAACTGGGAGGGTATTTAGCCAAGCCTTAGCTCGGTCCTTTAGTGAAAACGGAAACATTCGCAGGCAGATGGCGTCGTTTGATGCTCCATTGATCCGAAAAGTATCACATATTTCCAAGAATTTAGTAATATGTAAATGGGGATCTTCGTCCGCAAGCCCATGGAAGGTTGCGGAGTTTTGGAGCATTTGTATCAAATGCGGCCGAAGTTCGAAGTTGTTGGCCTCGACATTCGGTGCATTGATAGCGGCGCCGAGATTACCAACGGTGGGACGTAGGTAATCTATGAGGGTACGCTGGTCCGCCATTGGAAGTGGGTCCCTCGAAACTTTCTCTTGGTTTTTACCTTTAAGTCTTTTTCTTAGAAAGCGTTCGGGTTCTTCTAGAGGTTCTTTTATGTCTCTACTAGAACTGGAGCTCATACACTGCGTGGAAAGTTCAGATGTGGCGCCTGGGTTCCAAGTCCTTCAATAAAAACAAAAAAGAACGTTGGTCAGAAGTTTAACCACGGCCCCGTGCTTAGATGAACACGGCCCGTGGGAGATACAGTGATTGTTTTCCGGATCCTTGTTACTGGGGAGCTCGACACGGCCCCGTGTTGCACCGACACGGCCCCGTGCTCAACTCTCTGTAACTCGGAAAATAAAAACTGCCAGTAACAATGCTTGGCACGGCCCGTGTTCGACCAGGCACGGCCCGTGCTGAGCTCTGCAGAAACTGAAAATTTACGAAAAATCCTAAAAAATAGAAAAACAAGAAAAAACAATTAGGCCGTTGATTCCTAACTTTCTTAAAATCCTTGTGTCCCCGGCAACGGCGCCAAAAACTTGATGCTTTCGGGGGGTTGGGCATGCCACGTTTATTCCTTTTCTTGTATTGTTGTTAGATTTGGCTGTATTTTTACTTCTTTTGTCCATTTAAGCTCTTTTAATCCTGAAAATACAAAAGGAAGACAAAACATACTTTTTCCCAACATTAGTACTAAAAAGGGTTAGTTTTATGCCATATTTGATGTAATTTATATGTTGCATTTTGCATACATCACTCACTCTGTTTAAAAACATCATGTAACAATATACATAACACCATACATACAAAAAAAATCATATCTTTAACTCAACCTCTTTAAAACCACCATATAACACATAGCTGCTCATTATGTTTAAAAACACCATATAACACCATACAACAACAAAAATAACAATACAATTAAACCTGAGCCATATAACACCCTATCTAATAAAAACACCATGTACAACAACAACCACAATCTTTATAACACAATTAACTGATAAACATACAAAAAACACCATTAACATCCTATCTAATAAAAACATTAACTCATTAAACTATAAAACACCATTATAACACTCCTATTCAACCAAACCCTAGGTTTAACACCATCGAACAATTGATCAGTTCCGTTTGTTCTCTGTTAACAAAAACTATCTTAAATTAAAAAAACACCATTACACTTCAAAGAACTCAAACAAGAACGACGAACCTTTACGAAACTCAAATATTGTTTTCTTGATTTTGGGTAGTTTAGGCCGTCCGCTTGTAGTGTTTTTCTGACTTGAATCATCCATCTTCTTCTTCGTTCTTCTTTCAAAATTCTCTGATGATGAACAATCGTGCTTTTTTTCGCTTGTATACGAGTTCGATTTAGGGCTCATTGTAATCTATTGTAGATTAAAATTTCTGGTTGGAAGAACACCCTGATTTTTGTGCGAGATGATCGCTATGAGAGAGGTTTTAGGAGTTATTAGATACGGTTATTGATTTGAATCTGTGTGAAAGGCCTATTTTACCCCTATGAAATCAAATCAGTATTAAAATACCACTATTTTAATTACAATATTGCCATCTAAATATTAACCATTAGATCAATGATCTAATGGTTTAGATTCTTTCTTACCTTTCATACACAAAACACTTTTTTTACAATAACCATACCCTATATATATATGTATATATATATATTAGTGTTATTATACAATATAATAATTTGTTTTTTTTTCATAGGCTATATGGAGGGTTTCGACGACATTGTTGGTGTTCCTGAAAATTGTCATTCGGGTCGACTTCTAGGACAGGTGGTACATGGTATCAAAACAACCATGCCACGTCGCAAAGACGTACAAGATGCACATTTAGTGGTCCTAAAACACATGACATGCAACACTTAGAGATGTTACGGTTGACATACCCAGGTAAGGATGATACATGGTACATAAACACCAAAACAAAGAGTTATCAAAATGGATGGAAAGGAAGGTAACCTAAATTGGTTTTGATGCATAGCTTTTGGTCTTTGTTTGAACAAGTTAATTTATGTTTTGTTTTACTTTTGTGTATGTTGACCAAGGTTAAACGATATCCTCCTGTTGTTTGACCTGGACAACATGATCCAAATGACAAGCATATATCTAAGCAACATTGGTTGTTGTTGTGACACCCGACTATTTAGAGTCTATACCATACTTGTGTAACACGTGTTATCAATGAATAAAGGCATTATTTTATTTGAGTTGATGTTAATTAATGGTATTTGATGTGTTGGCAAGTCCAAACTATATTAAAAATTATGTTGGCAAAAACAAAATATAAGCTTATTGCGTAATGAACAAAATGCGAAACTAACGTCGGTGACCACCCGATTAATGTTAAAATCCTAAGATATTCCGTTATGATTAAAATGTTATTTTTAATCATAATCATGAGAAAAGTTTAAGTAAAACGATTAAAAACACTGTTTTACGATTTTAATCGCATACTGCACAATACCGCGCGTATCTTACAGAATATGAACGACGAAGCCAGTCATGGAAAATATTATATTGTTCAGCTATATACATATAGGAAGGGTCAATATCTTTAATCATTAACATTCATTGTGAAGGAAGATCTATTAGATTACAAATAGGTAACTTTGATCTTTGGTCATAAAGGAAGCATCTATCGGATAATATAACTCAAAATTTTGATTAAGACATTCAGGAAGGGTCAATATCTTTAATCATTAACATAATCAAATTTCAAAATGTTATATCTTATATTTATATGAATTTTTTTATTGTGTTTCTATTATGACACTAATTTATGTAATTTGTCACTTTGTTTGTATTTAATTTTATTTATACACTTTAATGAAAATTAAATTTCCAGCCCGGGAAATTCCCGGGTCATAACCTAGGTGCTCCTTACATACTTTTATATACACAACGTTTGCGAACTAAATCTAATTAAAAACCTAATCTAAAATGAGATGTCATAAGAAGTCGTGGGTGATAGTTTCATTATTACTGTCTTTCGTTGTAAATTATCTCATCTACACATGTCACTTAAAGTAAAAAAAAAAAATTAAATAACATAATTCAATAAAACATTTGTAAAAACATATTTTTATGTCATTTTATGACATAAATCTATTAATTAAAATTAAATTTTTCTGGCCGTGAAGTTCGTAGGTGATAGCCTTGTGGTAATAAGAAATGCATTGTTAAGTCCCCACGTCCAAATTGTTAAATCCCCACGCCAAATATTTTTTTTAATTATTTTTTTATTAAGATTTGTACTATTACCGTTACGGTTACCGGTTAACTATTAACTATTACTGTTATTACTATTTTGTTTTGTTGAGATTTGTATCATAAAAAAATCATTGTTTTTTGTTGAGATTTGTATCATAAAAAAATGTTTAAAATTGTAACAAATAAATACTACTAGTTTTGGATGTGCGTAACAAATAACAAATGCTAGTTTTGGATGTGCACAAAACTTAAAAACAAGAGAAGAAAGTGGGATTTATGTTTAATGTTTAAGTATGTTTAAAAACAACAGAAGAAAGTGGGATTTATGTTTAATGTTTAAATTAAAAACAAGAGAACAATTTTGATGATTTATGTTTAAAAACAAGTAATGTTTATTGATGATTTATGTTTAAAAACAAGTAATGTTTAAGTTAAAAACAAGAGAAATTTTTTTTGATGATTTATGTTTAAAAACAAGAGAATGATTTATGTTTAAAAATAAGAGAAGAAAGTGGGATTTGTGTTTAAATTAAAAACAAGAGAAAACAATTTTGATAAACAAGTTGATGAACAAGAGAAGAAAGTGGGATTTATGTTTAAAAACAAGAGAAAACAATTTTGTGATGAACAAGAGAAGAAAGTGGGATTTTATGTTTAAAAACAAGAGAAAACAATTTTGAAAGAAAAGAAGAAAGTGGGATTTAGTAAAAAAAAAAACAAGAGAAAACAATTTTGAAAAGACGAAAATGAGAATATTAGAAAGTTTTGAATCCTCCAAGAATGTTCAGATGATGAGAACATCCGAAAGTTTTGAATTCTCCAAGTCACGAAAGTTCAAATGATTTTGTGTGTGTAGAAAGTTTTGAATTCTCCAAGTCACGAATGTTCAAATGATTTAGTGTGTGTGTGTGTGTGAAAACATGAGTTTTTCAATGGTACTTATAAATAACTACACGCACATTGTACTTGGAAATTCAGAGTACAAGTTTTTCAATGGGTACTTATAAATAACTACCCGCACATTGTACTTGGAAATTCGGAGTACAAAAGACACAAAGGCAACAGGCAAACCAAACCATACAGAATCCACCATAAAACATGTACCAAAAAGGCGAGTTTTTCAGTGAGAAAATCCACCATAAACATGTACCAAAAAGGCGAGTTTTTCAGTGAGAAAGATAGTACTTACAAGTAACTACCCGGACATGGAAAAGACATGACCAATCATTCCTCCGGTCCATGTGGCAGTCTCTTTGAGTTGTTTTGACCCAATAACGGCGTGGGTCCATGTGGCAGTCTCTTTGAGTTGTTTGTCTTCAGATTTAAGGCATTCTCCCAGAAATTCCATACAGAATGCCAACTGTTTTTTAAACTTCTCCTCCTTCATTTTTGGACCAAGTGTAACTGCAAGATCTCCCAGCACTGCTACCGCCGCTTGTAACACACTCTCGTCCCTACAATAGTGGTTTTTCATAAGCATATATGCTCTCAACCGCCCGCACACAAATCAAATCCTTTAATCTAAACAGGTTGAAAGTTTGGCAGGTAGTAATCAAGTTTTAGTCGTGTTGGTGGGATGTAAAAATTGGTGAAACCGGTCATAAACAGAGGTTAGCAGGTCAACCTGTTCACCCAGTTTAAGTAAAAGCAAGCAGCTAATCAATACATACATTATTGTAACACAAGTCATTTATTAAAAAGGGGGTAATACATACCTGTTAGCATCATGCTTGCCGACAATGAAGTGCAAAATCTCAGGAACATAAGGCACCATGATCTCAGCATTTGACCTTTTACATCCTTGTAAAATACCTGAATATGCACTTGAAAATACTTTGCTTCAACTGCTTTCCATACTCCACCGTGGCCTTATCATTAACATCCTCAGTCTGTGCAAACTCGTTAGCAGCGGTTTCCATCACGTAAGGAACACTAGATTCAAAATGTGAGCCAATCGCAAGTGCCATGTTACCAAAACATGAAAAAATTAGAGGCTTAAAAGACCGATCTAGGTCACAACTGCAAAACTGTTTTCTCAAAATTCAATTCTGATTCTTCCAATTAGTAATGAGACATATAAATAAGGACAGAAATTCGAAATGGGCCTAAAAAAGATAACGGGCCAAACACACGGCCTAAAACAAAATGCCCAAAATAGTCCAAAAAACATAAAAATGCAAATAAGTAATGGAAATAAACGTTTTTTGGCCCGGACGATGACCCAAACCGCCGTAGGCGAATCTTCTGATCTTTCGAATGTTAAAACCGTTGATAACAATGAAAACAAGTGCAGGAATTGCATAGAAATGTGCAAAGCTTGTACTGAAAAAGATGACATCATAAAAACAAAAGATAATGAAATAAATAAACTTGAAAATGTTTTCATAATAAAATGTAAAGAAATGATTGAAAAAGAAGAAATTTTGAAACAAGAAGTTGATAAGCTGACACAGAAATGTCATGTTTTTGAAAAGGAAAATGAAATTTATAGACAAATGTGTACAGCAAAATTTGTTGATTGTGTTGAAAAAGAAAATAAGTTTCAAGATTTTCAAAAAGAGTATGATTCTTTGAAAAGGACAAATCAGAGAGTACAAGAAGCTTATGATACTTTGAAGAGCCAAGTTAAAAGTTTTGATCAAAGACTGTCTGAATGTGACACCTGTGTCACTTCAACCATCAAACAAAGGCCAAACCAATGAAATATTGTATTTCATACTTTGGACTTGTATAAATATGTGTATCGTTTGCGCATATCAACTCTTGTTCGATTTCAAGCTCTACATCGCTTTCTGGGGAATTATACGCAAACTGGTGCGTAAACGTACTCAGTTTAATGCGACAAATACTCCGGAATAGCAACATATACTCAACATACCTTAAATAACCTTTACATAACTTAGAAATAAGTTTTGGAGGCTTTGGTATGGCCAAAACAAGTTAATTTGCTTACAGGGACTAAACTTGACAAACTGCGAAAGTATGCCAATTTGAACTGTAACAAACATTCCGAAACATGTCCATAAGTTAAACATACCATAAATATCCTTTACATAGCTTAGAAATAGGCTTTGAGGGGTTTGGTATGCTAAAACAAACTTTTGGATCATTCAGGGACTAAAAGTGTCAAAAAGTGCACAAGTTTGCACTTTCGCGCATAACTTACGTTCTGAATACATCCGGACATCCAAAAATTTATGTAAGCATCCTAATATTATGCCTTAGTGTTTGGCATGAGAAAAATCCATTCGTCGCGTTATTTGGATCATTTTTCGCGCTTATGCGCATTCCGTCGTAATTAACCGAACATCGCGATCGTACAGCCAAACGAACCAACATCCGACATATTTCTGAGCATATTTCATGTCCACAATGTTTAGGCATCATTTTAGGGCCTTAAAGTTGGCTTTACGGGCCTTAGAAGTGTCGGAAATGGCTTAAACACGCAACAGGGACCAAAACTGCCATTTTTGAAAGTATATGCAGATCAGACAGGCCTAGGCGGCCCGCCTGAGTTTGTGCATATCCTGATGCGGGCCGCATGGCACCTTCAGTAACAGAATTTTTGTTTTTTCTTGCAACTTGGCCTTTCAAACCCACCAAAGGGCAATGCCCTTTCACCATTCCAGCAGCTAGGGGCCATTTTGAGTCACCATAACAATTTGACAAGTGTACGCTTAAGATCATGGCACGATATTCAAGAAACGATCCTAACGGCTCTACTTTTCCTATAAATACCCCCCCATTCTTGCAAAAACCCACACAATCTGATCAAGAGCTCTAAGTTGGAACCTTTGTTTCATATCTGAGCCATTTTGATCTAAAGTATTCTTTCGTTCTTTTATTCGCTTTTCGAGTCCGAAAGTCAAAGTTTTGTTTGACTTTCCGTGTGACAAGCCTATGGTCGACACGGTTCATAACGTGAGCGTGATCACGAAGGTTATGATCCGTAGTGACTATACCTACTGATTACCACGTTATCTAGGCTCAGTGACGAGTCGTAGTTTCGGCCAAAATGCGTATTTTTGCATGTTTTGTAACCAAACTACTCGTGAGCATCAAAGCCTTTTGTTTTGATGCCAAACCTGTTTTTCTAAACTTAGTTAAGCATGTTCTAACATGCTTAGCTCGTCATTTTTAGTATAGTGCTTAAATAGGGTCGTAAGGTAAGCTATAACCTTCCGAGGTTATGCCTTGTGGTCACGATGTTAGGCGTTCCAAACGCGTTCTACGCGAACGACGCGTTAAGGTAGCATAAGCTACCTAAACGGGTCGTAATGTATCGTAAGCACATAGGTTAGGTTCCATTTTAGTATGTAGGCTTTGTTAAACCATATTACACGAGTCTCCATACTCGTTTGGTTTACGAACCCGCATACTATCCGATCCTTCCGAATTATGTCCGGTATATTAACATAGCTATCTATTAGGTGTCATTTGATATTCCGTGATCTAGCATTGTTTGGTTATTATACAAGAACTCAAAGCAATCTCAGGTGAGTACATTGAACCCCTCTTTTACTGTTTTCTAAACTGTTTTGGGGTGAAACACATGTGCCTATCTGTTACATTCATGCTTTCCATGTTTTCACATCATATGCCTGCTATGTTGTTAGTACATTATAGTACACAATTTCATTACATTTCATGCTTTGTATGCCCATTGTGTGCGTACTTAGTACATTGATTTACATTACATTTCTGTTGCATATGTTTACTCAGCATATGGACACATTGTTTTACATGAACATTTCTGTTGCATATGTTTACTCAGCATATGGACACATTGATTTACATGAACATTTCTGCTGCATATGTTTACTCAGCATATGGGCACATTGATTTACATGAACATTTCTGCTGCATATGTTTACTCAGCATATGGGCACATTGATTTACATGAACATTTCTGCTTCGTATGGTTACTTAGCATACTTAGTACAATTGTTTACATCACATGCCTTCATTTTGGTATCACATTTGGTTTGTTTAAACATGGAACAATACATTCATTAACATTGATCACGCCGTTCGTTAGTAGGTAGTGGTACCATAGGAATTGACAACTCCCATTCCTGAAATCCTGGGTTTGATAGGATTGTAAGGAATGACCGAATTCGATATACATAACTTAGATAAACCTTTAATTTGTTTAAGGGTTTATCGCCACAGTCTCAAGGCTTGGATGTATGCATATTTCACAATACCACATAAATGTTAATATCAATAGAGCATGCATTTTTCCACAGAACATAACGTTGATTTAAACCACGTTTTACTTCAACGACTTGTTTTGTGCATTTTACATATGGTTTAAGTTGATACATTTCGCTTACCGTACATGATACATTTTGGGATACACATTACATGATTTACATTAAACATAAACATTTTCACATTGATACACATACTTAGTGGTTTACATTGAACATAGACATTTCGACATGGTTTACACAATAACGCTTGACATTTGGTTTATGCATGAACAATTTACATGGTGGTTGGTTTGGGTAAATGGTTGGTGTAACGTGGCGTATGTAATATGATACAAACATGGTGGATACGCCGCTGGTACTTCCTATATATAAATGCTTGTATAGTATTACATATCGTAGCGTTATCCAAGTCATTTTCAGTTTAGACACATATGACATTTTATACAAATAACACACTTTTCACGAGACATTGTTTTACAAACGACTTATCTTATACAAGCACATTTTACATGGTTATCCGTTCAACCATACAGTGTTTTCTTATTTATACATACATCTGATTTTATCGTTTTTCAAATGATTTACAAAGACAAAGCAAATTACAAGGTTCATGACTAAACATTTTCTCAAACATAGGTCATGAATTCTGTTTTCACTAAACCAATGTATCTCACAGGCATTTTTATGCTGACGTACCTATTTTCACATGTGTTTTCAGGAAATGATGCATAAGACTTATCAAGAAATGCTTAGGCGGACCTGTGCCTTAGTGACTTAAAACGAGACAAGAACTAGTTAATTTATGTTATGTACTCTTTGGTTCTTGTTTAAACAATGTATACTTTCATATTTGATTAATAAAACGAAACTTCATTTGCCATGGATTTGAAACAATTGATTCTGTTACAACACTCCCCGACGTTTCCGCCACGTTTTGTATGTTCTACGTGGTCGGGGTGTGACAGAAAAGTTGGTATCAGAGCCAATGGTTATAGGGAATTAGGTTATTAGTAATGCTTTGACCTAGTCTATAACCTTCCTAGGACCCTAACACGAGTTTACTTGCGTTTAGTCATAAAACAATACCGTCACCTATCCTTAGGCGGCGACCACAACAAGAACATAAATTTCAAAACCGCTTTGAAAACCAATCATCTGTTCTAGGATGATTGATTACTAGGTTTTGAACCCTCTGTTATAAGGTTTTGAACCCCTTTGAATTTTCAAAACTCTCGTCAAAGTTTTGGGTCCTAAATAGTGTGAACACGTGCAAACTGGAAGAGTGAATGTCTGTACCCTGGGTTTTCTGTCTAAGGTTAGAGTGTTCGTACAAATCCACATAATCGGACCAGTCACTCTTACCTGGGAACTCTTGGGGTGAGTGTCTTGTGACAACTCGAGTTTCTGACTTTCACTTTCGCATTAAATGCGCGTTGACTTTGACTGTTTAGTTGTTTGGATTGTGGACTTGAAATTGTACGCGTTGTGTTTTAATGAAACGTATTGTCATTTTGCCTATATGTGATTACTTGCTGTGGTAGAAAATAATGTTAGAATTATTATTAAAACACTTAATCTAGATCACGAAACATGACATACAGTTCGAAGGATTCGAAGGACCACGAAAGATAACCTTCGATTCGAAGGATCAACTTTCGGTTCGAAGGACCACGAAACATATCCTTCGACCAAGGATTCTATCCTTCGACATCTTTCGGCCCAGTCTTTCTAATGGGCTTGGCCCATTCCTGTGATACGTTTATATACGTGAATGCATGTAAGTCGACAGTTAGTTTCGAAAACCCTAGTTCCCTTGTGTGTGTGTGACGGCATATAGCAGACCTACTCTCTGTTCGAAGGATTTCATTCCGTAATCCAGATTTCCGGTTAGTGTGTGATGTTGTTTATGATGCTTTGATTTCATGATTAATAAATTGTCTTGCAATATATGGTTAGTATGTTAATCGGATCTGTTTTGATGATGTTCAATGATAATGTTTTGTGGATCGGCTATGATAACCGGATATGTATGTTAGTATTGCAATATGTTGTTTGTATGTTAACCGGATATGTATGTTAATCGGATATATGTTAATCGAATTGTTCATATTGTAATCGGTTGGTATGTATGTTTTGGAGAATATTTATGTTAATCGGATTGTTACGCCATGGGTTCGAGTATTGATCTTGATTAGTTATGAACTTGTCGTGTTTTAAAGTTAACCTGATTGAATGTAAATAGGTTGTGTTCATGTATGGTTCGATTAGGGTTCTTGTGAAACAATTGAAATCTGCCTGTTTGATCGATGACGTACTGAAACTGTTAGGAATTGATAGTTGACCGAAAGATATTGTGTTGACCGAAAGATATTGTGTTGACCGAAAGATATAGCATTGACCGAAAGATAGTGTGTTGACCGAAACATAATCTGTGTGTCGAAGGATAACTATGTCGAAACATAGCTGATGTGTCGAAAGATAACCATGAATCATAAGATGATAACTGTGTATCGAAAGACGTGTCGAAACATAATTGTGATAGTTGTGATAATTGTTAGACCGAAGGATGAGCAATGCATCGAAGGATGGGTAATGTGAATCGAATGATAGTTGATGATTAAGTGTGAAATAATACGTGTTGTGCCAATATGCAAACTGACTGTTATGTGAACATTAAATTGCATGCGTATCATTGTGAACATGAACTGATCTGTTATACGTGCATACAATAGGACGTGATTAATTACTTGTGAGTGCATAACCTAGCATACCGAGCAAACCAAGGTGAGTTCACACTCCTACTAAGGCATGGGATTCCCGGGTCGTGGGAATGGGTTAAAGGTTTCAATTGACTAATAACGTACAAAAGCTTTTCCTAGACTATCACCTATCATAGTCCTCGGATGTCAGGACGGTTCCGTAGGTTGGGATAACACCTACGTGGTTCCGTAGGTTGGATAACACCTACGTGGTCATATGCCATTACTATCCTCGATACAAAGGATACGCACGTAAAACCTACGTGTACGCATTACTTACTTCTTCCGTAGGTTGGGATAACACCTACGTGGTCATATTTTCAATTACGCTATACGCGCTACTGTTCTCGGACGTAGAACAGGGATAATACGAATAGTCTAGTGGTCACTTAACATGGGAAGCCCCCACTTGTATAACTTACTATCGGCCCTGTAGGGCCACCCGTTACTTACTGTTACGCATTTACTTACTGTGAACTCGCTCAACTAGTTTGTTGATCATTCTGTTACATGCCTTGCAGATCGTTAGGTACTTGGAGCTTGCACTGGAGAAGCGGGTCGTTGTGGGCAAGGATCGTGGTTTCTACGTTGAACTATTATGACATTTAAAACTATTAACTATTGTTGGTTTATTTACTATGCTTCCGCTACACTTTGAAATTATGGTTATGTTTTGAACACCCATCGTATTGAATGGATGGTTTACTTTTATTTTACTTAGTATTAATTACATGTTCAATATGATTGGTGGCTTGATCCTGGTCAGTCACGCTCCCAAGCGGTGATACTCCGCGTGTGGATTTTGGGGGTGTGACATGTCTACTTATAGGCGAGCATGTCTTCGCGATACACTATGAGGATCTATTTGCTTTTGTTCAGCCTTGGTGTTGTTTGTTTGCTTCGTGGTTCAAACAAATGACCATCAACCATGACTATGGTCGGTAATTGTAACATCCTATTCTTACCCAATGCCATTTCATTTGCTTTCTTTCTTGTTTCTCTTTTAGAATGCCTCCTCGATGCGAAAACCAGATAGCAACTGCCGAGCTGGCAGAAATTATTGCGCAGCAGATGGTTGCCCAATTCCCAAATCTCTTCGCTCAATGGAACCAAGCCAACAACAACAACAATGGTACATGCAATTTCAAGAACTTTAACTCGGCTAAACCACTCAAGTTTAGTGGTTCTGAGGGAGCAACTGGGCTTCTTCAATGGTTCGAGAGCATCGAGAATACTTTTTGCCACGTGAAGTGTCCGGATAATCGCAAGGTCGAGTTTTCTTCTAGTGTGTTTCAGAAGAGGGCTCTTACATTGTGGAATGGAGTAATGAGAGACCGTGGTGCAGATGTTGCTCTAGCTCAGACATGGGCTGAACTGAGAGCTCTTATGATGAGGGAGTTTTGTCCTCGTCATGAACAACGAGCGTTGGAGAAAGAGTTTGATGATTTCAAGCAAGATAGTGGCGAACACAGGGCATATACTGATAGGTTTGAGGAGTTGAGTCTACTTTGCCCGACTATGGTCGCCCCACTCGACAAGGCTATCGAAAGGTACATCGACGGCCTGCCTGACTCGGTACAAGACATTATCATTGGTAGCAACCCTACCACACTCCGTCAGGCCATCGAGCTATCTGCAACCTTGACTGAATCGCAGATCAGAAAGCATAAACTTTTTCGAAAGGGTGACAAGAAGCCAATCGGGGAATCAAAGACCATGGACGAACATACTTGATCCCCTGAGAAGTCTAAGAAGCGTAAGGCTTCGCAGAATTTTGCGATTGCTGCTCAACCCAACCAAAACACCCGCAACCAACCAACTCAACCTCCTACAAAGAAACCTTATGCCGGTACTGCACCGATATGCGACAAATGTAATGCACACCACTTAGCTCACCTACAGTGTCGTTTATGTGCATCATGTGGGCGACTCGGTCACCTGGCAAATGCTTGTCGATTTACCCCAAACCAAGGTGTTCCAAACCAACCTTAAGTAAATCCTGCTCAAGCTCGTCTTCCACTAGGTCCTTGCTTCAACTGTGACGAAATGGGCCTTTTCCGGAGAAATTGCCCAAAGATTGCTAATGCGAATCTAGCGCAAGGATAAGCATCGGACCAACTAGAAGACAATGTTGTTTAGAGATAATCAAGCCTTATGTATTAATTTCTTTTGTAGTCAAGGCCCATGAAACAGTTGTTGTTGTTTATAAATAAATCTTTTTATTTTACATTGAAATGTACAAATGTGATGTCATGTATAAACAACGTATCCTCTACAATACCGACAATCAAGGAACCGTATTCCTTGAAGAACAGACTACCCCGTAATTTCCTCCATTTTATTATCTCTTGTGTTTTCCACGAATACCCAAAGTACCACTATAAATTCTTAATAGGTTACCTAAGGGTATTTCCGTATATTCAAAAATTATTGTACCTTAATTCGAAAATTGCGTTTTCTTGAAAACGAAATCGAATTTATAGGAGATCTTTCTATCTTCATAGTTAGATTCTTGCTAATGTTTAAAGTACCGAATGAAATCCATGAAATGGATTCCTAGTGTGCTTTAAATGCATGTACGTAATCAACAAAACAAATTAACAAATTAAAGATCTAGATATACAATTTTGTGGTTATGTGACTATGTGTTTATGCATCTTCTCTTTCCATTTATGCATTTTGTGTTTTTGTATACTCTGGATATTCGCTATCCAAATCCTCGTAGAATCTTTCATACCTTCATATGAGGGATTCATAGTAGGATATTCAAAAAGGTACTATCTTAAATCCTTAATGGACTTCTACGTTGTAGTTAAGTCCCTTGGATTATAAAGTACTATTCCAAAGTTTAAGGACAATATGTGTTGATTTAGTTGAAGAGATTGGTTCGACAATCTAGTTAAAGACATCCTACATCGATGTAGTTAAATATTCCCCGTGGGTAGTTTAGTTAAATATTCCCCGTGGGTAGTTTAGTTAAATAGATCATTCGTTGATCTAAGTTAAAGAGATTGGTTCGACAATCTAGTTGAATATATCATGCGTTGATATAGTTAAAAAGGCCCTCGGGTGGTCTAGTTAAAGAGATCCTACGTCGATCTAAGTTAGATAGATTGGTTCGACAATCTAGTTAAAGACATCCTACGTTGATGTAGTTAAATATCTCTCTTGGGTAGTTTAGCTAAAGAGATTATTCGTTTGATTTTTTCCCATACGCATTATGAAATGAACTGTGTGGACTGTGCAAGGAAGTACGTAATTATGGAGGCCTACATAATTATGGAATTCAGTGCACAGAAACCACAGGAAGTTTTGTCATGTGTTAAGACCTACAGTGACAAGAGTGATGATACGGGAGAAGTCTTGGATTTTGACCAATGTCATTTATCCTTACACTCCCCAATTCTGATTTCGAGCACACACAAGTTTCCTATGATAACTCTTCACGGGAAACGTTCTCCTGCCCGTAGTTCGAAACTCCATGTTTTGTTACTACAAGGACTTCACTTTGTGGGTTGAAATTTTCGCTATGGATCCTAACATGGCCTAGAGTTTTACCTAAGGGTTCAATGGATTTGTCTGAAAGCGAAACCGTCACAGCTGTCTTCACAAGTTTCCTCTAAAAACTAAATTTCGGGACAAAATTTCCTAAAGTAGGGGAGACTGTGACACCTGTGTCACTTCAACCATCAAACAAACGCCAAACCAATGAAATATTGTATTTCATACTTTGGACTTGTATAAATATGTGTATCGTTTGCACATATCAACTCTTGTTCGATTTCAAGCTCTACATCGCTTTCTAGGGAATTATACGCAAACTGGTGGTAAACGTACTCAGTTTAATGCGACAAATACTCCGGAACAGCAACATATAATCAACATACCTTAAATAACCTTTACATAACTTAGAAATAAGTTTTGAAGGCTTTGGTATGGCAAAAACAAGTTAATTCGCTTACAGGGACTAAACTTGACAAACTGCGAAAGTATGCCAATTTGAACTGTAACAAACATTCCGGAACATGTCCTTAAGTTAAACATACCATAAATATCCTTTACATAGCTTAGAAATAGGCTTTGAGGGGTTTGGTATGCTAAAACAAACTTTTGGATCATTCAGGGACTAAAAGTGTCAAAAAGTGCACAAGTTTGCACTTTCGCGCATAACTTACGTTCTGAATACATCCGGACATCTAAAAATTTATGTAAGCATCCTAATATTATGCCTTAGTGTTTGGCATGAGAAAAATCCATTCGTCGCGTCATTTGGATCATTTTTCGCGCTTATGCGCATTCCGTCGTAATTAACCGAACATCGCGATCGTAAGACCAAACGAACCAACATCCGACATATTTCTGAGCATATTTCATGTCCACAATGTTTAGGCATCATTTTAGGGCCTTAAAGTTGGCTTTACGGGCCTTAGAAGTGTCGGAAATCGCTTAAACACGCAACAGGGACCAAAACTACCATTTTTGAAAGTATATGCAGATCAGACAGGCCCAGGCGGCCCGCCTGAGTTTGTGCATATCCTGATGCGGGCCGCGTGGCACCTTCAGTAACAGAATTTTTGTTTTTTCTTGCAACTTGGCCTTTCAAACCCACCAAAGGGCAATGCCTTTTCACCATTCCAGCAGCTAGGGGCCATTTTGAGTCACCATAACAATTTGACAAGTGTACGCTTAAGTTCGTGACACGATATTCAAGAAACGATCCTAACGGCTCTACTTTTCCTATAAATACCCCCCCCCATTCTTTCAAAAACCCACACAATCTGATCAAGAGCTCTAAGTTGGAACCTTTGTTTCATACCTGAGCCATTTTGATCTAGATTAGCATTCGGGGACCCTCCGTAAGTATTCTTTCGTTCTTTTATTCGCATTTCGAGTCCGAAAGTCAAAGTTTTGTTTGACTTTCCGTGTGACCAGCCTATGGTCGACACGAAGTTCATAACGTGAGCGTGATCACGAAGGTTATGGTCCGTAGTGACTATACCTACTGATTACCATGTTATCTAGGCTCAGTGACGAGTCGTAGTTTCGGCCAAAATGCGCATTTCTGCGTGTTTTGTAACCATACTACTCGTGAGCATCAAAGCCTTTTGTTTTGATGCCAAACCTGTTTTTCTAAACTTAGTTAAGCATGTTCTAACATGCTTAGCTCGTCACTTTTAGTATAGTGCTTATATAGGGTCGTAAGGTAAGCGATCTAAACCATCGCTTATACTTTCGAACCCGACCATTTGGTCGATCATTAGGATCCGACCAAATGCATTAGGTGACCATAGCTATAACCTTCCGAGGTTATGCCTTGTGGTCACGATGTTAGGCGTTCCAAACGCGTTCTACGCGAACGACGCGTTAAGGTAGCATAAGCTACCTAAACGGGTCGTAATGGATCATAAGCACATAGGTTAGGTTCCATTTTAGTATGTAGGCTTTGTTAAACCATATTACACGAGTCTCCATACTCGTTTGGTTTACAAACCCGCATACTATCCGATCCTTCCGAATTTGGTCCGGTATATTAACATAGCTACCTATTAGGTGCCGTTTGATATTCCGTGATCTAACATTGTTCGGTTATTATACAAGAACTCAAAGCAATCTCAGGTGAGTACATTGAACCCCTCTTTTACTGTTTTCTAAACTGTTTTGGGGTGAAACACATGTGCCTATCTGTTACATTCATGCTTTCCATGTTTTCACATCATATGTCTGCTATGTTGTTAGTACATTATAGTACACGATTTCATTAGATTTCATGCTTTGTATGCCCATTGTGTGCGTACTTAGTACATTGATTTACGTTACATTTCTGTTGCATATGTTTACTCAGCATATGGACACATTGATTTACATGAACATTTCTGTTGCATATGTTTACTCAGCATATGGACACATTGATTTACATGAACATTTCTGCTGCATATGTTTACTCAGCATATGAGCACATTGATTTACATGAACATTTCTGCTGCATATGTTTACTCAGCATATGGGCACATTGATTTACATGAACATTTCTGCTTCGTATGTTTACTTAGCATACTTAGTACAACTGTTTACATCGCATGCCTTCATTTTGGTATCACATTTGGTTTGTTTAAACATGGAACAATACATTCATTAACATTGATCACGCCGTTCGTTAGTAGGTAGTGGTACCATAGGAATTGACAACTCCCGTTCCTGAAATACTGGGTTTGATAGGATTGTAAGGAATGACCGAATTCGATATACATAACTTAGATAAACCTTTAATTTGTTTAAGGGTTTATCGCCACAGTCTCAAGGCTTGGATGTATGCATATTTCACAATACCACATAAATGTTAATATCAATAGAGCATGCATTTTTCCACAGAACATAACGTTGATTTAAACCACGTTTTACTTCAACGACTTGTTTTGTGCATTTTACATATGGTTTAAGTTGATACATTTCGCTTACCGTACATGATACATTTTGGGATACACATTACATGATTTACATTAAACATAAACATTTTGACATTGATACACATACTTAGTGGTTTACATTGAACATAGACATTTCGACATGCTTTACACAATAATGCTTGACATTTGGTTTATACATGAACAATTTACATGGTGGTTGGTTTGGGTAAATGGTTGGTGTAACGTGGCGTATGTAATATGATACAAACATGGTGGATATGCCGCTGGTACTTCCTATATATAAATGCTTGTATAGTATTACATATCGTAGCGTTATCCAAGTCATTTCAGTTTAGACACATATGACATTTTATACAAATAACACACTTTTCACGAGACATTGTTTTACAAACGACTTATCTTATACAAGCACATTTTACGTGGTTATCCGTTCAACCATACAGTGTTTTCTTATTTATACATACATCTGATTTTATCGTTTTTCAAATGATTTACAAAGACAAAGCAAATTACAAGGTTCATGACTAAACATTTTCTCAAACATAGGTCATGAATTCCGTTTTCACAAAACCAATGTATCTCACAGGCATTTTTATGCTGACGTACCTATTTTCACATGTGTTTTCAGGAAATGATGCATAAGACTTATCAAGACATACTTAGGCGGACCTGTGCCTTAGTGACTTAAAACAAGACAAGAACTAGTTAATTTATGTTATGTACTCTTTGGTTCTTGTTTAAACAATGTATACTTTCATATTTGATTAATAAAACGAAACTTCATTTGCCATGGATTTGAAACAATTGATTCTGTTACAACACTCCCCGACGTTTCCGCCACGTTTTGTATGTTCTACGTGGTCGGGGTGTGACACTGAAACTTTAACAACTAAAGAACTGTATGAGAGAAAGTTCAAAGAAAAGCAACTTGAATTAAACAAGTGTGTTGATGAAGTTGCTAATCTCAAACAAGTTCTGGTTGAAAAAGAAAAGATTGTTACAAAACTTCAAAGTTATCATAACTCTTCGTACATTCTCGAACGCATTTTCAACATCACACCAGATGACAAAGATACCAACAAAAATAAAAAGGGTATTGGTTCAGAATTTCATCAGGTACCACCACCATTGAGAAACAATTATACCTTTTATGATGAGGAAAAGGTGGCAAAAGGTCTAAACATAATTGACCAATTACTTGAAAGTATCGATGTGACTTACACCAAATCTGATGAAGCTGATGATTCAGAGGTGGTAAGTAAGGTTGTTGAAAGCGTTTTGAAAGATGAGTCAACCAAAGGTAAATCTGAATCACATGATGAAAATGAGGGAAATTTTCATGATGGTTATCTCAAACATTCAAAATCTAAGAAAGTTGTGAATGATGATTCAAAAGGATTGGTTTATACCATGATTGGATCGGACAAATTATTCTTAGATATTGTATTTCCGATTCAAAATGTGATTTCAGAAAAGATTGATAAAGTTTTTAAGATGGTTGAGATCGAAAAATCAGAAATTTCAAAATTTGCTGGAAAGAACAAGAAAACTTTTTATAACAAACCCGGTTACAAAAAGAAGAATATGAAAGCAGGTTTGGGTTATAAAAAGAAACAAAATCAAAATAAAAGTTTTGAAAAACAAAATGTTCAAAAGAAAACGAATTTTGTTCATGGGAGAAGTTCGAAAGAAGAGAAAGAACTCCAATTTAGAAGACAGTCTAATGAAGAGTTCTATGATCAGAAAAAGAAACAACAACAGGCTAAAGATGTTTCAAAGAAAACATGTTTTAAATGTGATCAAATTGGACATGTTGCACGCAAGTGTCAAACACAAAGCCTGTTGATGTTGAAAAACAGAAGTCTAAAGATGTGAGACAAAAGATTACCAGATTTGATTCAAAACAAACTTGGAAATACAACACAAATAAGTTTGCTTCGAATCAAACTTGGAAACCAAAACAGACGAGGTCTGATTCAAGACAAACCAAGAATTCTCACACACCCAGATTCAGAACAACACAAAGTTGGCAAACATCAGTTGATATGACAAAGCCAAATCAATTTTGGAAACCAAAAATTGTTGTTCAAAGTCAAAATAATCAAAACGAGTCACGATTTTACAAAAGAAGTGCTTCAAAAGGACAGAACTGGGTGATTAAGAAAGAAGTGACTACTGTGAATGATGAGAAAGTCAAAACCAAGGATGAAAAAGTTTTTGTACAAAATGACAAAGATTTTCCATCATTGAATGAATATTGTGTTGAAATGCCTAAGGTCCAACAGACCTGGGCTAAATTGTTCAAGAAATTGAGTTTTTGTGAATGTGCAGGTGCTCATGAAGTTTGAATGTCAAGAAACAGAATTGATGAGCATCCTGGCACATGAGGAGAAGGCTGCAGAACCCTGGTTTTGTTGAACAGGGAGTTTATCTTTTCTGTATATAAATAAACAGTATTTTCAAAAACCCTAAAAATTGAAAAATTTGAAAAATAAAAAAATATGTCTGTTTTAAATTTATGTTTCTTGAATATGCCGAAACCCTCACGGCGGAACAAACATGATTACTTTCACAAGATTGAAAAACGGTTTTCAAACTGTCGAAAATCAATGGGTTGTAAATCATGGGGGTACGTTATGCTTTATGCAATTCAATGCACAAAAAGCAGAAAATGGATGGCGAAACAAAGCTATCTACATCGGTTTATCAAATTTTCTTTAAACGGTTTTGCATTTTAGGGGGAGTAAGAATAGATATTGTCAGAAAATACAAAAAACATTAGAAAATTTGAAAAAGCCAAAAACATAATAAAATTCAAAAATTGAGTTTTTGTGTAAAAAGAGGAAATGATAGTACATCAGTAGACAATCACAGTACGCTAAAGAATTGTAATGTCAAATGTGATAAACGGTCTCACTGATGATATGCCAGTAGGTTTTACACGCTTAGTAGATTGTTTTCGAGATATAAACCTAAATATCAATACTTTGCTCATTTTGTGTGGAACATCTCTCGGATATATGGGTAACCCCCGAAATCTTGTTTGAAAGGTCCCTCTTTCTGAGATACTAGGTCTTTATACTCAATGATATATGGGGTATTATTCCGGGACTTCTGCTGAATGGAAGTTCTGACCTAGTCCCCGAATAATACTTTCTGCATTGCTTGAAACATAGCACAGCCCTCAGCAAATTGATGAAATAATAAAATTGATAATCATTGCTGTTGTAAAAAGATCCTCTAAAGGGGACACACCGAAAAGTCGAAGCCGTCATCTCTCTGCGTATACGGAAGTATCGACCTGAGCTCTCACGGCCCTCGCATTTAACCCCTTACAAATATCATCTGTGGTATACTCACCTGTAAGACTGAATATTGGGATCTGGATACGGGAGTATATTCTGAGGTGGTACATGCGAATAAGTTTAAGTCCTTAAAACATTAATCTCGTATCTCGAAACAGTTGAACTTTGTGTGAAAATTTAAGTGGATTAGTATACTAACAATCTAAGTGAATCGTTTAGAACTTAAAGTGTTTAAAAGCTCAACGGTACTAGTGATTTGTCATAAACTGATATGATCCTCTAACACGAACTCAAACAAAAATATTGTCTGTAAATATGTTTGTAAATATTTCTTTAACTACTTTATGTTTTCAGAGAATACAAAAAGATTTTGATTTCTGCTTTGTTTTCGACAACCGATGTCTGAATGCTGAGTTTCAAAATCTAAGTATGCTAAATGTGTTTCTGAAAATAAAACAATTTCATTAATTTGAAACTTGAAATTTTTTTAAAATCAAAAACAGTTTGTGAAATCTCCAAGGTCATTAAATTGGACTTAGATGATTTACTGTGAGGGATTTGGATGCTTAGATTGTTAAAATCTTTTGTAATAAAGCCAGTTTACGATCCGGTTCGCTAAAACTGCCAAATCCATGAAGTTTGTTGATAGGGGAAGAAAATCAAGTTATCCTGGATATATTCATATTTTTATATCTTAAAGCCAGGATCTTGATTTAAAAATTTTAAAGAGCCAGAATACGATTTCTGGACAATTTCAAAATGCTTGAAACTTTTTACTTATAAACGTATGAGTTTTGCAGATGTTGTACCAGACTACGATCCCGACAGCCAAGTCTAAGGGGGAGTCTAAAGACGAGCTCAACGCAAACGGAAGCGTGAAAGGAGCCAGGTATCGTTCCTGGAAGAGCTTGTAACCGGAAAGCTAGGTGTCGATCCCAAAGCACGGAAGCTTGACGAAAGGGGGAGCCTGAAGTATTTACCGAAAGGGGGAGCTAAAGCTGAAGACAGATCCACGAGGATTCTGTTTGAGCAAGAGGGAGTCTATATTTGCTGAAAATGTGATAAATCTTCAAGAAGACTCAGAGAGAAAAAGAAAGACTAGTCGCTACGAGTTTGACTACGGATTGACTGCGGCAATATACAAGGGGGAGTTTGTTAGTGCAGTAATGTCTATCGCCTTCGTCAATCAAGTTCGTAGCAGATTCTGAAGAAAAACAAAGCTTTATATTGTTTTTAGTAAGAAAAGGCAAGGTGGCAATATTGTAAATATGAGGGAATCTTTCATATGCCTTGGCCTATAAATAGGAGCTTTAGGGTTTACATTTTAGACTTTTGGCCATTTGTGTAACTTGGAGCTTAGAGGTTAGAGAGAGAAACTAGAGAGAGAAAGTGCTCCAAGAGGTGATTCAAGGTTTGTACTACTTTCATATCATTCAATGGAATCACGTTAAATTGTACGGTTTGTGTTTCGGTCTCGTCCGTGCACGGATTCCGCATGTCGCACGGTCGTTTCGCAATCGATTCGGAGTGAAAACCGGGACCTACACGAGCTATAGGCGCTGCTCCAGGAGCTAGCTCGATTTGAAATTCAACTTGCCGATGAGGCGGAAGACCAGGAAATTCCTCAGGGAATACCTCAGGAAAGTCACGTACAATTCGGAAAATCTTCAATCATCTTCTCTTTCTTCGAGGTGTCAGTAACAAGGGCTAGAATAGCAGTGTGGCCCTTTTGTAAACACTTTTGGGCCTTAAGAAAAGAAATGATGCCAACAACAGCACCACTCTTGTCGCCATGTATCACTAAAGGTTCTCCATTTGAACTAGGAATGTGAACGATCTTCTCCTTGCAAAGGATCTCTGCTCGATGTTGAGATAGCCAATCCATACCAATAACGATGTCGAAACTACTCGTTCTGCTAAGATGAGATTACAACCCCTAACTATGTGTGTGGCTTCAAGACTTTTACCGTTTGCTAGTTCTACCATGTGCTTGGTGTTTAAAAATGTTGGGGTACGTTTAAGCATTTGACTAACTTTTAGAGACACATAACTGGTATCGGCACCCGAATCAAATAAAATATTAACATAAAAGTCATCCAGTAGAAACTTACCCTGACCAATCACAAAAGCTCGACCCCTGGCACTGTTGTCACCATTGTTTCCCCCATTATTGTTTATGTTCCCCTGATTGTTGTTCTGCCTCTAATTCAGTTGGGGCAGTCTCTTTTGAAGTGGCCTTCAGCACCACACTGAAAGCATTCCTTGTTGTTACCCTGTTGCTATTGTTGCTGCTAACGCTGATTCTGTGGAGCTTGTTGTTGGTTCTGTCGTCGCTGATTTGCAGGGTAGAGGCTCCTGCAATCCTTGGCCGCATAGCCAGGTTTGTTACACCTCTGACATGTACCCCTAGTACACGGTCCGCTATGATGGAAACCACAATGATTGCACTTGGGGTGGTTCCCCATGTACCCACTCTGCCCTTGACTACCAGAAGATTGCTGACCAGGGCTCTTGTAGTCGTCAGTCTTTCGCTTCTGAGACTGAGAGTGAGCTGATGTTGAACCCTTGCTTGAGACTCCATCCCATTTACGCTTGTTATCATTGGGGGCATCAGAAGTAGTAGTAGTAGTAGTAGCACCAATACGCTTGGGCAGTCTGTTTTACTCGACTGCCTGATCAGTGAGATGATGAGCCAAACAGACGACCTGCTGGATGGTGCCAAGATTAGCTGAGGTCACGTGACTCTGAATTTCTGGCACTAAACCTTTAAGGTACAACTCGATGTGCTTGATAGGAGGATCTACCATAGTAGGACACAAGATTGCCAGCTCATTCGACCTTTTCGTATATGCTTCAATTTTTGACCCCGTCATCTTTAAGTTGAAGAACTCGACTTCCAACTTGTGAATGCCATCACGATTGCAGTATTCTTCCTTGATCAGTTCTTTGAAATCGTTCCATTGGGTGGCGTTAGCAACTGCCAACCCTAACATTTGAACTTGCGCTTTCCACCAAGTTAACGCAATGCCCTCAAGTGTTCCAGTAGCATACTTCACCCTACGAGCCTCATGGCATTCACACATCTTGAAGACAGATTCAAGCTTCTCAAACCAGTGGAGGAGGCCTACCGCTCCTTCAGTGCCACTGAAAGTAGTAGGTCGACAGTTCATAAAAGTTTTGAAGGTACATGCAGGAGGCTGAGCATGTTGACCTGTCATGTGTGTAAGAAGAAACAATGTTAAGCACAAGTGTTGGTTTACGTGAGTAGGATCTAAAGATCCTAGGGTAAGTTGCAATGGCAGGTTATACCTCCTGCCTGAGCGGCTACGAGTGTTGCAGTAACTTGTTCATTGATTAAAGTCCTCAGCTGGGCTTGAGTCATGTTGATACGTCCACTCATGATCTTCATATCAAAGGAAACATGAGTGAGAGGGGTTTGCGAAAGTGCGATGACAGAAGAGAGTAAGCACACATGTGTTTTCAAACAATAGTGGTTACGTTCATCTAAGCATACCATGAGCAATGTACTATGTAACTAGCAAGTAGGCAATATAAACACAAATCATATCACCTATAGTGTTGAGCCTTGCACGTGGAGCGAAGCGTCGTTGTGGATCGTTGAGCACTGTACAGGTTATAGACTGGTTTTATCAAAAAGCTTTTTCCCTTTTTATAAAAACAAGTTCACTATAACCAATGGCTCTGATACCAATCTGTCAGACCCCCAAAATCCACTCACGGAGTATCACCGCTTGGAGGCGTGACTGACCAGGATCAAGCCACCAATCATATTGAACATAGCGTGTAAGTAAATATAAAACCCAAACACAATATAATTGGTGTCCAAACAAAACATAGTATAAGTAATCAGCGGAAGCATATGTGACAACTCGTATTTCAAACCTATTTTTGTGTAACGTTACGTGATTATGTGAACTCTATTTGAATAATATGTTATACGTGCCTTGTGTGACATTGTGAATGTTTGTTTGTATGCTTGCGTGACCCACTCGACTACACAAGCCCATTCGGGCCACACACATCCGACTCGAGACCATGGGGCAGCCCAAGGGAGGGTTCGACCCATCCCCTAATCGCATAAACTTTGAGCTGTGGTAACTATCTCACACTTTTACAAAAACATCCTCACACACACAAACCCTAGAACACACTCTCTCTCTCGACTCGGAACCAAGGCAGCCGAACACCCCTTTCCATCAAAGCTTTTGGGATTCGGATCATTCCTTTTCTTATCTCGGTTAGTAGTATGTTTACCGATTACGTGTTTTATATGTATGCTTGTGTGATGATATTGTTATTAATCGGATTGCATGATCGGTTAGGGTTATACTAGTGACTCGGATCATATATTGTATGATATTATGAATGCATGATAACCGGATCAGAGGCTACCGGCTGTGATGATTGTGTTTTGCAATTAAGATTTAGGTTGCATGATAGTTAAATAATTCGGTTTAGGTGTGAATGATGATTCGATGGTTACTGTTCTTGTGGGTGATGAAGATGTTATGAGTGTGTTTGAATGTGGAATGATTATCGATTTGATCTGATTTTTCGAAACTGCTAAGTTGTTAGCTGAAATTACGGAATGATTGTTACCGATTAATTAAGGAAATCTCTTGCACTTTGTCTCGACCAGGGTTGCGAGTCGAGAACCCTTAGTCTCGACTCGAGACCACCTTACCAACACAAACAGCACAAACCGAGACCACGGTTGCGGGCCCGGTTACGACTCGAGACCGTGTAGTCTCGACCTGACCATGATGACTCGAGACCACCTTTGTTGCGACTCGAGACCCCGAAATCAGTACAACCCGGGACCGACTAGTCTCGACTCGAAATCGTTAGTCTCGACTCGAGACCGTGAACACTTGCACATTATTATTGGACTTTCACTGTTACGAGCCCAACTGATTGGGCCGGATACTTGGACTTATTTACGTGTCTGCTATTAGACTGCTATGACATACTTGTGCGTGCCATGATTATACTTGTGTACAATACGTGTAGAACATCCGTGCTATACTTGAATGCGAACCTGACTTGTATAATAACCATGCTAGGACGTGGTTGATCGCTAACAGCTTAATTGAACTTTACTGTGTATCTGCCGAGCAACCCAAGGTGAGTTCACACAGCCAAGGCATGGGGTTCCCGGGCGGGAATGGGATTGGATGACTTATTGTATATACTTAGACGGTAGAACCTAACGATAAGATACGGCTAGACTAGTAACACTTATTGAACTGATCTTCGCACACCTGCCAAGGGTTGGCCGCGATATTATGACTGACTTCGCACACCTGCCATAGGAAGGCCGCGAACTAAATGTACTAATCTTCGCACACCTGCCTGGGAGGCCGCGATACAAATAAACCTAGTCTAGAATACTTGGGAAGAACATCCCCTAATCTTCGCATACCAGCCTGGGAGGCCGCGATGGAAACTAATACGATACATGACATAACGAACGAATATACTACTACTCACACTATACTATTACAGAACTATTAACTGTGAACTCGCTCAACTAGTTGTTGACTCTCTGCTGCATGCCTTGCAGGACCTTAGGTACTTATGGAGCTTGCACAAGGAGGAGCGGGTCGTTGTGGACAAGGATTGTGTGAATGCTTGCTAAACATTTATGACATTTCAAACTATTAACTATGTTGGGTTTATTTACATGCTTCCGCTTCTTAAACAAAGTTTGGTTTTGAACATCAATCATGTCGTGATGAATTACATTATCTACTTTTATTATTAAATGCTATGTTCGATATGATTGGTGGCTTGATCCTGGTCATGTCACGCCTCCAAGCGGTGGTACTCCGTGTGTGGATTTTGGGGGTGTGACAGATTGGTATCAGAGCCATTGGTTATAGAGAACTTGGTTTTAATATGGGAAAAACATTTTTATTAAAACCAGACTATGACCAGAACAGTGCTCTCAACGATCCACAACGACGCTTCGCTCCACGTGCAAGACTCAACATCCTAGGTAATAAGGTTTATGTTTATTACCTGCTAGCTAGAACTATATAGAACTTCGCTCGTAGTATGCTTAGATTACATTGCCTACTATACGTCACTACATGAGAACACCTATGTGCTTACACTCTTCTGTCATCGCACTACACGCGAAGCTTTCTCACTTACACTAATTTTACTATGAAGATCATGTCTGGACATGTGAACATGACCCAAGCCCAGTTGACGGCACTTATCAATGAACGAGTAGCTGTGGCACTTGCAGCTGCACCAGCAGGTCAAAACACTCCACAACCTGTCTGCACTTTCAAGAACTTCATGGACTGTCGTCCAAGCACTTTCAGTGGCACCGAGGGGGCAGTGGGACTCCTCCATTGGTTTGAGAAGCTCGAGTCGGTATTCGAGATGTGTGAATGCCCTGAGGCTCGCAGGGTCAAGTACGCCACTGGCACGTTGGAAGGGATTGCGCTAACTTGGTGGAACGCCCAAGTTCAGATCTTACGGTTGGCAGCTGCTAACGCCACACCCTGGGAAGATTTCAAAGAACTGATTAAACGAGAATACTGCACGCGAGATGACATCCACAAGTTGGAGGTGGAGCTGTATCATCTGAAAATGACGGGGTCAGAAATCGAAGCTTATACGAAACGGTCAAACGAACTGGCCATCTTGTGTCCAACGATGGTGGACCCTCCAGTTAAGCGCATTGAGTTGTATCTCAAGGGGCTTGCGCCAGAGATTCAGAGCCACGTGACGTCGGCTAACCTCAACAACATCCAAGACATTCAGCGTCTTGCTCATCGACTCACCGATCAGGCAGTGGAACAGAACAAGCTGCCAAAACGCATCAGTGCTACCACTACTGCTGTCACTATTTCTGCTACTCCCAGTGACAACAAGAGAAAATGGGAGGGGGATTCCAGCAAGGGATCAGTTTCTGTTCAGTCTCAAGCACAGCAGCGCAAGACAAATGACTACCAGAGTCCGAGTCAGCAATCATCAGGTAGTCAGGGACAGGGTGGATATCGGGGAATTCACCCATGGTGTAGTAGGTGCAACAAACACCACAGTGGAAGATTTCGCAGGGAACGCTGTCAAAGATGCCTCAAGATGGGTCATGAGGCTAAGGACTGTAAAAGCTCACGGGCAGCAAATCAGAACCAGCAACTCCCACCGCCAGCTCCACAAAACCAGCAGCAGCAGCCACAACGTGGAAACCGGGGATGTTTCCAGTGTGGGGCTGAAGGCCACTTCAAACGTGATTGCCCTCAATTGAACCAGAACCAGAATCGCAACAATAACAATAACCAGGGCAACGGGAACAACAACAACGGGGAAACAACAACAACAATGGCAACGAAGCTCGAGGACGTGCTTTTGTGCTGGGTCAGGGCGACGCAATGAATGATCCCAATGTGGTTATGGGTAAGTTTCTTCTCGACGATATTTATGTTACTGTCTTATTTGATTCGGGTGCTGATACAAGTTATATGTCCTTGAAAATGAGTAAATTGTTAAAACGTACACCAACACCCCTAAACACCAAACATGTCGTAGAATTAGCGAATGGTAAAAGTGTAGAAGCCGCACATGTAATCAAGGGTTGTACCATCGTCTTAGCTGGTCAGACCTTCACGATTGATCTTATACCCATAGTTTTGGGTAGTTTCGACGTCGTCATCGGTATGGATTGGTTATCCCAACATCACGCAGAGATTTTATGCAAGGAAAAGATCATTCGTATTCCTCGCTCTAGTCAGGAACCACTCGAAGTTCAAGGCGACAAGAGCGGTGTTGTGGTTGGCATCATCTCTTTCTTAAAGGCGCAGAAATGTTTACGAAAGGGGCACACTGCAATTCTGGCACTGGTCACTGACACATCAGCAAAGGAAAAGAAGCTGGAGGATATTCTAGTTGTACGTGACTTTCCTCAGGTGTTTCCTGAAGATTTACCCGGTTTACCGCCTCACCGCCAAGTCGAATTCCATATTGAGTTAGCTCCTGGAGCAGCACCAATAGCCCGCGCACCGTATCGTTTAGCTCCAACCGAACTGGAAGAACTGTCGAAGCAGCTACAAGAGCTCTTGGAAAAGGGCTTTATTCGTCCAAGCTCATCGCCTTGGGGAGCTCCAGTACTTTTCGTGAAAAAGAAGGATGGCACTTTCAGGATGTGCATCGACTACCGTGAACTCAACAAGGTGACGGTGAAGAACCGTTATCCTCTTCCGCGTATAGATGACTTATTCGATCAGTTGCAGGGGTCGAGTTACTACTCCAAGATAGACTTGAGGTCAGTGTATCATCAGCTGAGAGTCCGGGATGAGGACGTCTCCAAAACCGCATTCAGAACTCGCTACGGTCACTACGAGTTTCTTGTAATGCCATTTGGGTTAACGAATACGCCTGCCGTCTTTATGGATCTGATGAACAGGGTGTGCAAGCTGTACTTAGACAGATTTGTGATAGTGTTTATTGACGACATCCTGATCTACTCCAAGAGTCAGGAGGAGCACGAGCAGCATCTACGACTTATTTTGGAACTCCTACGAAAGGAACAGCTGTACGCTAAGCTTTCAAAATGTGACTTCTGGCTTCGTGAAGTCCACTTCTTAGGCCATGTGGTAAACAGGGATGGGATTCATGTCGATCCATCCAAGGTAGATTCGATCAGAAACTGGCCTGCACCCCGTACACCAACGAAAATAAGCCAATTCTTGGGTTTGGCGGGATATTACAGACGGTTCATCAAGGACTTCTCAAAGATTGCTCAGCCGCTTACACTACTGACACAGAAGGGTGTCACCTACCGTTGGGGCAACACTCAGGAAACTGCTTTTCAGTACCTAAAGGATAGGCTTTGCAGCGCACCTATTCTCTCATTGCCAGAGGGCACGGACGACTTTGTGGTTTATTGTGATGCGTCGATACAGGGTCTTGGGTGTGTATTGATGCAACGGGATAAAGTTATTGCTTAGGCTTCTCGTCAACTCAAGGTTCATGAACGGAACTACACGACGCACGATTTAGAGCCGGGAGCTGTTGTTTTCGCGCTTAAGATATAGCGACACTACCTGTACGGTACCAAGTGCACAATTTACACCGATCACAGGAGTCTCGAGCATATTCTTAAGCAGAAGGATCTGAACATGCGTCAACGACGATGGGTCGAGTTACTCAACGATTATGAATGCGCCATCAAGTACCATCCAGGCAAAGCCAATGTTGTGGCTGACGCCCTCAGTCGAAAAGACACTCTACCTCGACGCGTACGAGCACTACAACTTACTATTCAGCCTAGTCTTCCTGCACAGATACGAACCGCTCAGATAGAAGCATTGAAACCCGAAAACGTCAAGGCTGAAGCCTTATGCGGCTCAAGGCAACAAATGGAACAAAAGGAAGACGGCGCCTACTATGTAATAGGGCGTATTTGGGTCCCACTTTATGGCGGTTTACGAGAGCTTGTGATGGATGAGGCACACAAGTCTCGCTACTCGGTACATCCAGGGTCGGATAAAATGTACCACGATCTCAAAACAACATATTGGTGGCCTAGCATGAAAGCCCACATCGCGACTTACGTTGGCAAGTGTTTGACATGTGCAAAGGTCAAAGTGGAGTATCAGAAACCAGCGGGCCTACTTCAGCAACCCAAGATACCGCAATGGAAATGGGAAGAAATTTCCATGGATTTTGTTACAGGCCTACCCAGATCCCAGCGTGGGAATGATACCATATGGGTGATCGTGGATCGACTCACCATGTCTGCACACTTCCTGGTTATAAAGGAAACGGATAAGTTCTCCACTCACACAGACGTTTATCTTAAAGAAGTTGTTTCGAGGCACGGGGTGCCCACCTCCATCATTTCGGATCGGGATGCACGATTCACGTCAGAGCTATGGCAAGCGATGCACAAATCTTTTGGCTCACGGTTAGACATGAGCACAGCGTATCACCCTCAGACGGATGGGCAGTCTGAGCGAACAATCCAGACTCTCGAAGACATGCTTCGGGCATGTGTCATTGATTTCGGCAACGGCTGGGAAAAGCATCTCCCTTTGGTGGAGTTCTCATACAATAACAGCTATCACACCAGCATACAAGCCGCTCCATTCGAGGCATTGTACGAGCGTAAATGCCGGTCACCTCTCTATTGGGCAGAGGTGGGGGATAGTCAGATCACGGGTCCAGAAATTGTAGTGGACGCCACGGAAAAGATTGCGCAGATACGACAACGTATGGCGGCAGCACGCAACCGTCAGAAAGCCTACGCGGATAAGCGTAGGAAGCCATTGGAATTTCAGGTCGGGGACCGGGTTTTACTGAAAGTCTCACCCTGGAAGGGTGTGGTACGTTTTGGCAAACGGGGCAAACTAAATCCGCGGTACGTCGGACCTTTTGAAATCATTGAGAAAATAGGCAAAGTGGCCTACAAGCTAAACCTACCAGCTGAACTCGGTGCAGTTCACAATGTTTTTCACGTGTCAAATTTGAAAAAGTGCCTGTCAGATAAAACCCTCATAGTTCCTTTTAAGGAACTCACTATCGACGAGCGGTTGCAGTTCGTCGAGGAGCCAGTTGAAATCACGGACCGGGATGTTAAGGTCCTCAAACACAAGAGAATCCCTCTTGTCCGAGTTCGTTGGAACTCCAAACGTGGCCCAGAGTACACCTGGGAACGCGAAGACCAGATGGCAGAAAAGTATCCCCAGTTATTCGGAACCAATGCAACCACTACTGAGGCTGAAGCTACTACTGCGGAATTTCGGGACGAAATTCCAGATCAACGGGGGGAGGATGTGACACCCCAGGAAAACCAGTGAACGATATAACCTACCTAGCTTCCTCAGTGAGTACGTACCAAATTTCGGGATGAAATTTCTTCTAAGTTGGGGATAATGTGACAACTCGTATTTCAAACCTATTTTTGTGTAACGTTACGTGATTATGTGAACTCTATTTGAATAATATGTTATACGTGCCTTGTGTGAAATTGTGAATGTTTGTTTGTATGCTTGCGTGACCCACTCGACTACACAAGCCCATTCGGGCCACACACATCCGACTCGAGACCATGGGGCAGCCCAAGGGAGGGTTCGGCCCATCCCCTAATCGCATAAACTTTGAGATGTGGTAACTATCTCACACTTTTACAAAAACATCCTCACACACACAAACCCTAGAACACACTCTCTCTCTCGACTCAAAACCAAGGCAGCCAAACACCCCTTTCCATCAAAGCTTTTGGGATTCGGATCATTCCTTTTCTTATCTCGGTTAGTAGTATGTTTACCGATTACGTGTTTTATATGTATGCTTGTGTGATGATATTGTTATTAATCGGATTGCATGATCGGTTAGGGTTATACTAGTGACTCGGATCATATATTGTATGATATTATGAATGCATGATAACCGGATCTGAGGCTACCGTTATTGTCCTTGTTGTAAAGTGGTCCGAATATATGCTTGTTAACCGGCTGTGATGATTGTGTTTTGCAATTAAGATTTAGGTTGCATGATAGTTAAATAATTCGGTTTAGGTGTGAATGATGATTCGATGGTTACTGTTCTTGTGGGTGATGAAGATGTTATGAGTGTGTTTGAATGTGGAATGATTATCGATTTGATCTGATTTTTCGAAACTGGTAAGTTGTTAGCTGAAATTACGGAATGATTGTTACCGATTAATTAAGGAAATCTGTTGCACTTTGTCTCGACCAGGGTTGCGAGTCGAGAACCCTTAGTCTCGACTCGAGACCACCTTACCAACACAAACAGCACAAACCGAGACCACGGTTGCGGGCCCGGTTGCAACTCGAGACCGTGTAGTCTCGACCTGACCATGATGACTCGAGACCACCTTTGTTGTGACTCGAGACCCCGAAATCAGTACAACCCGGGACCGACTAGTCTCGACTCGAAATCGTTAGTCTCGACTCGAGACCGTGAACACTTGCACATTATTATTGGACTTTCACTGTTACGAGCCCAACTGATTGGGCCAGATACTTGGACTTATTTACATGTCTGCTATTGGACTGCTATGACATACTTGTGTGTGCCATGATTATACTTGTGTACAATACGTGTAGAACATACGTGCTATACTTGAATGCGAACCTGACTTGTATAATAACCATGCTAGGACGTGGTTGATCGCTAACAGCTTAATTGAACTTTACTGTGTATCTGCCGAGCAACCCAAGGTGAGTTCACACAGCCAAGGCATGGGGTTCCCGGGCGGGAATGGGATTGGATGACTTATTGTATATACTTAGACGGTAGAACCTAACGATAAGATACGGCTAGACTAGTAACACTTATTGAACTGATCTTCGCACACCTGCCAAGGGTTGGCCGCGATATTATGACTGACTTCGCACACCTGCCATAGGAAGGCCGCGAACTAAATGTACTAATCTTCGCACACCTGCCTGGGAGGCCGCGATACAAATAAACCTAGTCTAGAATACTTGGGAAGAACATCCCCTAATCTTCGCATACCAGCCTGGGAGGCCGCGATGGAAACTAATACGATACATGACATAACGAACGAATATACTACTACTCACACTATACTATTACAGAACTATTAACTGTGAACTCGCTCAACTAGTTGTTGAATCTCTGCTGCATGCCTTGCAGGACCTTAGGTACTTATGGAGCTTGCACAAGGAGGAGCGGGTCGTTGTGGACAAGGATTGTGTGAATGCTTGCTAAACATTTATGACATTTCAAATTATTAACTATGTTGGGTTTATTTACATGCTTCCGCTTCTTAAACAAAGTTTGGTTTTGAACATCAATCATGTCGTGATGAATTACATTATCTACTTTTATTATTAAATGCTATGTTCGATATGATTGGTGGCTTGATCCTGGTCATGTCATGCCTCCAAGCGGTGGTACTCCGCGTGTGGATTTTGGGGGTGTGACAGCATAATGTATAAAACCAAAACAAAAGTTCAAATGTATCAAATGTTTGACATGGTATATGACTATCCATGTCCCACAATGACCACGCCTCCCCGTGCAAGCTCCATGAGTACCTAACGACCTTCATGGCATGTAACAACAAGTCAACAACAAAGTTGAGCGAGTTCACAGTTGGTGTTCATTATTAAGTTGTTTCAAAACCAGGAGTTCATTCGTAAGTTGTAAGTTAATCCGTTTGCCCTATTTCCCAAACATATCCATAGTTGGTGCGGGCTTCCCCATGTTAACCACTAGACATGTTTACCATATCGACCACTGACTAAAATAAGTTGGTGCTCTGACGTCAATGTCTGTCATCATTGACTAGCGCCCAGATCCATTAGTTCACGCCCGTCCTCTGCGGCACGGTGTGAGGCTTGTCAAACCTAAATAGCGCTATCTAACTAATGACCCGCTCGCCATTGGCCCAGCGATTAAGTCGATATAAAAATGAGGGACTTAATGATAGAGTTTTGGTCTAGATTCCACGTTGTCACCCTTCAGTAAAGAGGGTGTGTACGTGTTCCAAACCAGGAGATCACGCAGTTTCCAATTAAATCCTTATCACATGTTGTCACCCTTCAATTAAGAGGGTGTGTACGTGTTCCAGACCAGGATATCACGCGGTGTTAGTTTAAATTCTTTACCCATTCCCAACCCTAGGGAATCCCATGCCTTGTGAAAGTGTGAACTCACCTCGGTTTGCTCGGTATGCTTAACTACACGTTCAATTTATTCAGTCAAAGCCTAGTGTACACGTATAGATACAATCAGTTTAAGTTCATAACTATCCACATGCAAATCTATGTCACAAAAGTGTGCTTAGGCAATCATTATCAAGTAACACATAACAGTTATCTCATGTTGATATAATTCGTGTTTCACATAGTTGAGTTTTCAGTCTATTCTTAACATGGGTTATTAGTTAATAGACTTAACAGAGTTTACACACTAACAGAGTTAACATGCTAACAGGGTTAACATACTTACAGAGTTATCACACTAACAGAGTTATCATACTAACAGAGTTATCACTCTAACAGAGTTATCACACTAACAGAGTTATCATACTCGACTACTGTTACATATAAGTTTCACGAGGAACCTTAAGTACTTACAGGTTTCACGAGGAACCTTAACCTTCCTCACGAGGAACCTTAACCTTCCTCACGAGGAACCTTAACCTTCCTCACTGAAGGTTCCCCAGGTAAACATGATCATCGTCATCAGTTACAGAACACATGAACCCTAATACATTCTAGCAGTTGATTAACATCACCATAACCTAGCCACGTAACTGCAACACTTATATATTCAACTTTCACCGGCAAGTGACACATGAACATCAAAAGGTCATGAACAAGGACATAAACAATGAAATCTCAAACGTTAGATTTGATTTCATGGATAACAACAGAACATCAACCCTATCTATTAACCAATACATGAAATCAATATCAATAACCTATCTCATGGATCAAACAGTCTACAATGTCCTATTCAAATTGACAACACAATAACTTCAATCATCAACTTGAAATCTAATTCATTCATTATCTCAGGAAAGATATCACATCATCACGCTTTTCAACAAATACGTCACTATTAATATGCATGCATATCAAATCACACCTCAAGCCATAATACAATCAGTCAGTCTATGATCGTGTACTTACCGGAAGAATCGAGACGGAACAAAGAACTTCGAGTGGGTTAGTAACAGCCGCCGGGTGCAAGGGAGAGAAGAGAAGTCTAGGGTTTGGGTAATATTACGTAACTGATACACGATCAGTTTCAATATAAGGTGAGGAGTTGGGCCAAACTTCCCCTGGCCGAGGCCCGTTCCTAACGAAGCTTCCAAGCTTCGTCGAACTACCGGGTGTGGCGAAGGTTGGCGTAGGTTTCAAGCTTCCTCAAGCTTCGTTCAGTGAGTGTGGGTGGCGATGGTTTCAATGTTCGTCGAATGGGTGTGCAATGAAGGTTCCTAGCTTCGTCAAAGTTCTAAGTTCGTCGAGTATGGGTGACGAAGGTTGATAATTACATCACATATTTAAATTTCATAGTTTAATGTTTAATGCAACTTATAAAATAATTACACCAATATATGTCAAGCATAAACAAGTTATACTGTAAAGGATTACGAAAAACAATACACCAAAAACTTGAAAGAAATTTTGTCCCGAAATTTAACACGTGGTTACTGAGGAAGCTAGTTGTGTTGTGTTGTTTCATGGTTTTCCTGGGGTGTCACGTCATCCCCCCGTTGGTTTGGAATTTTGTCCCGAAATTCTGCAGTAGCTTCAGTCTCAGTAGTGGTTGCACTGTTCCTGAACAACTGGGGATACTTGAGTTTCATTTGGTCTTCTCGTTCCCAGGTGAACTCTGGGCCACGACGGTAGTTCCAACGAACTTGAACAAGAGGTATTCTGGTGTGCTTGAGAACCTTAACGTCTCGGTCTGTGATTTCAGCTGGTTCCTCGACGAATCGCAACTAATCGTCAATAGTGAGGTCCTTCAAAGGAACTATGAGGGTCTCATCTAACAGACACTTTTTCAGATTTGACACGTGAAATACGTTGTGAACTCCACTGAGTTCTGCGGGTAGGTTTAGTTTGTAGGCCACCTTGCCTATTTTCTCAATGATTTCGAAAGGTCCAACGTAACGCGGATTGAGTTTGCCTCGTTTGCCAAAACGAACTACACCTTTCCAAGGTGAGACTTTGAGTAGCACTCGATCCCCAACCTGGAACTCGAGTGGTTTCCTACGCTTATCAGCGTAGCTTTTCTGACGGTCACGAGCTGCCGCCATTCGTTGTCGTATCTGTGCAATCCTTTCCGTTATGTCCACTACAAGTTCTGGACCCGTGATTTGGCTGTCGCCAACTTCTGCCCAGCAAAGAGGTGATCGGCATTTTCGTCCGTACAATGCCTCAAACAGAGCGGCTTGGATGCTGGTGTGGTAACGGTTGTTATACGAGAATTCCACTAACGGTAGATGTTTTTCCCAGCCGTTTCCAAAATCAATCACACATGCCCTAAGCATGTCTTCAAGGGTTTGAATGGTGCGTTCAGACTGCCCATCCGTCTGTGGATGATAAGCGGTGCTCATGTCTAAAGGTGAGCCAAAGGACTTGTGCATTGCTTGCCACAGTTCAGAAGTAAAACGCGCATCACGATCGGAAATAATGGAGGTTGGCACCCCGTGCCTCGAAACCACTTCCTTTAAGTAAACGTCTGCTAGAGTAGAGAACTTGTCTGTTTCTTTGATAGCCAAAAAGTGTGCAGACTTAGTTAATCGATCAACTATCACCCAAATAGTATCAATTCCGCGTTGAGATCTAGGCAGGCCAAAAATGAAATCTATGGAAATTTGCTCCCATTTCCATTGTGGCATTTCTGGTTGTTGGAGTAGGCCCGATGGTTTCTGATATTCAGACTTGACCCTTGCACAAGTCAAAAATTTGCTAACGTAAGTTGCTCTGTGGGCTTTCATGCTAGGCCACCAGTAGGTAGTCTTTAAGTTGTGGTACATCTTATCCGAACCAGGATGTACTGAGTAACGAGACTTATGTGCTTCATCCATCACCAGTTCGCGTAAATTTCCATAATGTGGGACCCAAATGCGCCCTGTAACGTAGTAAGCGCCGTCTTTCTTTTGTTCTAAACGTTTCCTTGATCCACGCAGGGACTCTGCCCTGACGTTCTCTGCTTTCAATGCTTCAACCTGAGCATCTCGTATCTGGGTAGGAAGACTAGATTGGATGGTAAGTTGTAACGCACGCATGCGTTTAGGTCTAGTATCCTTTCGACTGAGGGCGTCGGCCACAACATTGGCTTTGCCCGAATGGTACTTGATCGCGCATTCGTAATCATTTAAGAGCTCGACCCATCGACGTAGTCGCATGTTCAACTCCTTCTGTTTGAAGATATGCTCGAGACTCCTGTGATCGGTGTAAATGGTGCACTTGGTACCGTACAGGTAATGTCTCCATATCTTAAGTGCGTAAACAACAGCTCCCAACTCCAGATCGTGTGTAGTGTAATTCCTTTCGTGAACTTTGAGTTGGCGTGATGCATAAGCTATGACTTTATCCCGCTGCATCAACACGCAACCAAGTCCCTGAATAGATGCGTGGCAGTAAATTGCGAAATCGACGGTGCCTTCAGGCAATGAAAGAATTGGTGCGCTGCAAAGTATATCCTTTAAGTGTTGAAATGCATATTCTTGTGTATTACCCTAACGATAGGTGACACCTTTCTGAGTTAGTGAGGTGAGAGGTTGCGCAATCTTGGAGAAATCCTTGATGAACCTTCTGTAGTAGCCCGCCAAACCCAAGAATTGGCGGATTTCTGTTGGTGTACGAGGTGCAGGCTAGTTCTTGATCGAGTCTACCTTGGATGGGTCAACATGAATCCCATCCCTGTTTACCACACGGCCTAGAAAGTGGACTTCGCGAAGCCAAAAGTCGCATTTCGAAAACTTAGCGTACAACTGTTCTGTTCGGAGGAGTTTCAAAATAAGCCGTAGATGGTGCTCGTGTTCCTCCTGACTCTTAGAATAGATCAGGATGTCGTCGATAAATACAATAACAAACTTATCCAGGTAGGGCTTACACACTCTGTTCATAAGATCCATAAAGACCGCAGGCGCGTTTGTCAATCCAAAAGGCATAACCAGGAACTCGTAATGTCCATAACGAGTCCTGAACGCTGTCTTAGAGATATCCTCGTCTCGGACTCTCAGTTGATGGTAGCCTGACCTCAGGTCAATCTTCGAATAGTAGCTCGACCCTTGTAGCTGATCGAACAAGTCATCAATGCGTGGAAGTGGATAGCGAAGTCTCATGCTTTTATTTCTGACATTCCCTAGCGAACACTCCAGTCATATGAACCCTCTCGAGCAGTAGAGATCAACGCCCTTGAATTAGAGTTATTTGATGCATTCCTATTATTTGAACTCTGAATCGAAGTCTCATGCTTTTATTTCTGACATTCCCTAGCGAAATGTCCATAACTTTGACAGTTAAAGCACCTGACTTTGGTTTTGTCAAAGCCAACACTCTTCCCCACAAACTTCCTCCAGTTCTATTCATGAACCTCTTTACACGTCTTCAAATCATGGCCATCTGCCATTGTAAATCCATCTCTTCTGATTATAATCTTCATCTAAAGTTGCAGGATCAAATATCTTCCCCTGAATGTAGTTCTCATAAGAAGCAACAAACGAAGCAAGTAGAGCAAGATGTTCTTCAGCAGACTTCACACTCATCGGCATCGACTTTGCACTACTACTTTGCTTAGAAGCTGATGTTCTCTTAGCTCCTGTTGATCCTCCCAAAGCAGCTACAAAACACACATCACCATCCTCATTCACTGTAACCTGCTCATTATCACACGAAAGAAATGCAGTAGCAGAGTCGCTAGAAGCATCATGAGATGAAGAAGATGTAAGCCCATTGTAAATCCCTGGATCTTGAACCTGATCATATCCAGTGTCCTTTTTCTTCATACTAAGCTCATAAGCTCTAAGCTTTCCAACTACTTCTTCTGGTTCCTTTGTCTCATAATTAGCTTCTCCCTTGATCATGAGAGTGTAGATATCCCATTTAGCAGGTAGAGCATAAAGCAACTTGTCGTTTTTCTGTATGTCAGTATAGCAATCTACATCATAATTGTCCAATTCCGACATCAGATGGTAGTATCGAGTGATGCTGTCCTCAAGTGACTCATTTTTCATATACTTGAACACAGCAAACTGCTTCTTCAGTAGATCAACTTTGTTCTTCTTGACATCAGGATTTCCCTCATATCTCTTCTCTAGTGCATTCCACATTTCCTTTGAAGTAGTGTACTTCTTAAAGGTATGTTTGATGCTATCCGGTAGGGACATCTTGATTGCAGCCAAGGCTCTCTTTTCAGCTTCATACATCTTTTTATCATTCTCTTGCATGTTCACATAGGCTGTGACACGAGGTCTGCCTTCAAAGTCATGTGTAGGGTTTGTGTACCCGTCAACAATACAGATCCACATGCGAGTGTCCTGATATTCAATGAAGGATTGAAACCTATCCTTCCATGTCAAGTAGTTCTCCACCTTCAACATCATAGGTGGTTTGTTGGTTGTGCCAACCTCATGTTCCATCCTTAAGAGTTCGTTCAATTTAGTCATGTTCGACATTTTAACGTAAGCGGACTGGTAAAACCGTACAAATTTTGTCCGAAATCTGTTTTTACCAAATTATACCGTTAGATTCGTCTCGAGATTACGATTCCAATGATATATAGTTTCAAAAACCTTTTTCGGGATTTTCCAGAGTTTTTTTTTTTTGTCCTAAAAATCCAAGGATTCCAACGGTGCAATTCCTGAGATGAGTTACGGAAAGTTTTCTAAACACGAAACAGTGAAATTTTTCTTACGCAAGCCAAGAAAAATTCCACCTTGTCCGAAATGAACAGAAAAGGTCCGAAATGGTCCAAAATGTTGATGATTATCCGGAATGGTCCGAAATGCACTAGTTTGATCCGAGGTGATACTCTCTGGTCCGAAATCAATCACTTTCTGATCCGAAATTGACTATATGATCCGAAATGCAACTCTAACGATCCGAAATTCAAGTCAATCTGGTCCGAAATGCAAGTTTTTGATCCGAAATGCAAGCCTTCAAATCCGAAATGATCCGTAATGCTTGTTTCTGGTCCGAAATTGCTTGTTTCTGGTCCGAAATTGATCCGAAATCCTTCATTTCTATCAGAAATGGTCCGAAATTGATGTTGTTTTGTTCGAAATCCTAGCAGTTTATCTAAAATCACCAGCAGAACACGAACACAGCCTCCAAAAAGGTCCAAAAACGCCGATTTTCTGCAGAAACGATTCTGAACCGAGCCAATCAAGAGCCTAATGCTCTGATACCAATTGTAGGTCCCCTATTCCGTGCGGATCATAACAGAATCGTCGATCCAACCTAGAGTGCGGAATCCCCTATATCAGATTTCACAGAAAACGAGTAGAATAAGAATCTCTATAAACCCGATCTTTATTGATTATCTTCAAACGATTACAATCAATCAAGATCTCCAAATTCATCCAAGCCTTTCTCTTTCACGAATTCTCTCCAAGATGATTAAGGTGATTAGAAGATTAACCTAAACCCTAATGCTAAGCTTTGTTTATATAGGACAAAGCTTTGCATATGGGCTAGGTCATGGGCAACGCCCATTTCGCAAACCATTCCCCATATGTGGGTTTGGTTTGGCCCAATCAATCTTAATTAACTATTACAAAGCTAAACTCACTAACTGTTTATCGTTTTACTAATTACAAGATATCCAAAGACCAAATCTAAGCTGTTGTCACAAATATGCACCAACACATTAATTACCATCTAAACTAACCCTAAACCACTCCTATAAATCCCACCTCATTCCCACTCACTTACCAATTTACAAACTCACTAATGCTCACTCAAAACACTCCAAATCAGTAGCTAATTCTGTGCACGAGTCGGTGGTCTTTTTGCAGCCGATGAATGGCTGATATGGCTGTGTCACTGTTTGATGCATTCCACGAGTCGGTGGTCTTTTTGCAGCCGATTTTCGTCGCTTTCCGGGTGGGTTGTCGACAAAATCGTCATCCGGGTCTCGCAGCCGATCTACAACATTTGTAATATTTGTTTTAGTATACCAGTACACCACAAGATAAACACTTCAACATAATACCTGTGTTGGATGTTCTATGGACGGACGGGTGTACGACCAGTTGACTATCATTCCCAACTTGCTCCTCTACTTCACGCATATCTGTTGTGGTTCATATCAATTGTTATCATGTCTTATATGCTAACAATTATGATCACAAGAGCTTTTTTTTTCTTCTTTACCTTGTGTTTTTTTTATTGATTGCGGAACATCTTCTGTTGTTTCTGCATTACCAGCATCATTCCTTCCAGCATCACCATCTGTTTAATACAAAGCAATTTTTATCATATACTAAACTCGTCATAAAATATACATACTCACATATAGGCTACTTAGCATACTGTAGTGTTTTTTGTTTGTTTATACTTTAAACTACATTGGGAATACCTTTGTCCTCGTTATTTGATGTTTCTGAGTCACTACATACTAACGGTCTTTCAAATGTGTTTTTGAATCGTGATTTGTACATTTTCCCTTTAAGTCGTTGGCTTAACCTGACTATAGAAGACATTCAAACACTATATTTAAAAGACTACATCTAATACAACTTATCCTAAATAATGTTTCAAACAAATTTAACAAAACCATGCCACAGGATGTTAGGACCCTACACGGACGTATAACAGGATGATATCACAAGTTAACAACATAATCAAAATACAGTTAATAATATAATAGAACTATTTTCCATAATATAACACCATAGATGCCAACAACAACATTTATAACACCATTCATACAAAAAAATTCATATGTTTAACTCACTGATGCGTGTGTGGTGGTTATATATTTATGTATATTTTTAGCCCTTTTTACACTTTAGTCAAGTTTTAAATTTATAAAACACGATATTTTACTAACACCGAACACACATATGGGCAAATGCACCCATCGTGAGCGTAGTATAGTGTTGGTAAGATACCGAGGTCGTCCAAGGATACAAGAGCTTTTAGTACCGGTTTATCCTCAACGTCTAATCAAATCAAAAATTTAGAAAAAGGTTTTAAACTAGAAAATAAAAACTAAAGATGCCGAAAAAATAAAAATAAAAATAAACACAGATAGATAAGATAAATCACTTGGATCCGACTCGCCTTTAGTGTAACCTTTGATTATTTTCGCACTTTTGCACTTTTTAAGGGATTATCTTAGTTATGGTAGTAGGCCCCTCTTTTGAAGGTGACGTTACCCTCAACCCAGTAGTTTGAGTCAGCAAGGATACAATCCTAAAGGGTTTGATTATCGAAAAGATAATTAATTAAGTTATTAATGCGCAATGTGGTAGGCCCCTTTTTTGAAGGTGACGTTACCCTCGGCTAAGTAGTTTGAGTCAGCAGGGATACAATCCTAAGTAGCTGGGTTAATGTTTTAATAGTAGTTTACATATGAGGGGATCAAGAAATTCGAACCCTCGCCATCCAATACCAGTGGGTATTGAAGGAGGTTCTACTAAGCTTGACCTAGGTCCTTGCAGGATCTATACACTGAACAAGGCAACATATCTGCATATAGACCAGGTAGCCAACATATCTGCACATAGACCGTGGAGATATGAATGGTGAAACTCTTTTATTTTATATAGACAGTAAAATAACGCCAAGACACCATGGACAAATGATAAGAAAGACTCACCTTCAACATAAGAAACTAGTTATTAAAGTCATTAATACATAACCAAATAAAAAGTGTGAAAAGATTAAAAATAAAAAGTATTACACTAAGCACTTGTCTTCACCAAGTGATGTAAGAGACTTAGGCAAACATGGCCTGTGATTGTCAAGAACTCTTACGATCAATCTTGGATCCCGAGACTACTACACACACTCTATGATGGATGATGGATGATGGTGGTGGATGTGGGATGTGATGGTGGTGGTGGGTGGGTGAAGTGTGAGAGAGGTGGTTTGCCAAGGGATGGTTTGCAAATGAGCCAAGCATCCCTATTTATAGCCTGCACAGAAGCTCGGACACGGCCCCGTGTCCATTAAGCACGGCCCCGTGTCCACCCATCTTCTCTTTCTTCATTAATTATAGTTTGTCTGCATTAGTTGACCACGCCCCCGTGTCCGCTGGGCACGACCCCGTGTGCAGAAGCGTATCTGTACTATCAAGATTTGCCTAGATTCTGCGAATCTTTGCGTTGACCACGACCCCGTGTCCGCTGGGCACGCCCCCGTGGTGGGTGATAGAAGCTTCTACAGCTTTGTCTTTTCTGCAGTCACTTGGACACGCCCCCGTGCTTAGTGAGCACGGGGTATGTTCAGCCTTCTGTTCTCTTGTTTTTGCTTGGGAAGATGCTGCTGGGGGTTGGGCATGCCACGTTTATTCCTTTTCTTGTATTATTGTTAGATTTGGCTGTATTTTTGCTTCTTTTGTCCATTTAAGCTCTTTTAATCCTGAAAATACAAAAGGAAGACAAAAACACACTTTTTCCAATATTAGTACTAAAAAAGGGTTAGTTTTATGCCACATTTGATGTAATTTATATGTTGCATTTTGCATACATCAAATACCCCCACACTTGAATCTTTGCTTGTCCTCAAGCAAAACCCTTTATAATGTGGCTTACACTCCCAAATGGAATGGGTAGAAGAGAAGGTTTTTGGGCTTGTCAAAGAGTGTCTGGATTCCAAGATTCTTTATTAGGTTTTATTTTTATTTATTTACAATCCTATTCGTCATGATTTATTTAAAACATTACATAAGATAAATTACTTATTAGGGCATAACATACCTTTTTTAAAATTCCATTTATGTACAAGTTCACATACCTCACGGGGGATCACTCAACACTCGGCTGAAGATGTATTTTGTGAACTTACTCCTACCATATGCTTGCCAAGCAATCAATCCTTCTCCTTTTTAACTATACAACTTTATAAATATCAAGAGGACTTTTGGGGGAAGGGTTAGGCTTGGGTTAAAGATAGGTGGTTGGGTTAGTGGTTAGTAAAAAAAAGGCGAAAGGCGTAAAAAGCATCAGTTTTCGTAAGACTTTTTTATTTTTATAACTTTTTTATTTTAATGAAGCATTTCTTCAAACAAAGTTCTTTTTGGTGAACTTGTTTGTTTTATTTCTTGGCTTCATCATTTCATTTTTTTTAGGGATAAGTCACAAGAAAACCGAGCTTTGTTACTAAAATAAAGGGTTTAAAATGAAAAAGGGTTTTGGTGGGTAAAAAGGGTGTTTGTTTTGGGTTAAGAAATGAAAAGGTTTAGGCTCAAAGGGGTTAACTAGGGGGATTTTGAGTAGGTGGTAAAAAAAAAAGAAAAATAATGGTGTTGAATAAAAAAGGGGTTAGTCCTAATGCCTCCATCATTTACTTACTTGGGTTTAAGTTGGTAAGGACCGAGAATGTATCGTCATGGCAAGTTCTAGAGTCGTAAGAACCAAGCGGCTATTCACACAAGAAACGAAAAATGAGCATTTAGTTTAAAGATGTGTATTTGTATGATCAATAAAGGCTCAAAACTCACTTTTTATGGGGATGGGGTTTTATGTGATCAAGTATATATAATCACAGTTTAACTAGATTTGTCATGCCGTTTCATAATTTTCTTATGTTGGTTCTTTTTATCATGACGCTATCAGTTGTAAATTTGTAAAAATATAACCTTTTTAGAACTTGTAATTCCCAAATTAAACCAAGACAAGTAACAAAAATGAAAATTTTTTGAAAAAATTTGGGGTGTTTAGCGGTTCCAATAGAGTTTTGTGTAAGGCTTGTAATTAGGACTTGCAAGATTCAAGGTTTTAGCACCCCCCCCCCACTTAAATTACACATTGTCCTCAATGTGTCCCAAAAATAAGTTTTTAGGTTGATTGAATGTGTAAAAGTGTGTTTAAAAACAAATTTTTATGTTACTCGGCATCTGGACACGGGCCCGTGGTGTCCGGGCACGGCCCCGTGTTCAGGTTGCCAGTAACAGAAATTATTAAAAAGAAACAGAAGCCTGGGCACGGGGGCGTGTTCAGTGAGCACGCCCCGTGTCCAGTTACCTAAACTGGGCGATCTTCTGCAGACTGTTCAGCACGGGGCCGTGTTGGCAGGACACAGCCCGTGCCGAACTTGCTGTAATGAAGAAAAATTTGTGGGAGGCTCTGTTTTTGTGCATGGGGTGCTGGTTCAAGTTTCCCTTGGTATCCTTCACCATCCGAGTGTGGTTTATTCCTGAAAATTAAAACTAATCTAGAAAACATAAAAATTAATCTAAACTAAACTAAGGATAATTCCGCGGAATGCCTCCGTGGTGCGCCACGTTTATAAGGGTCCTTGGCTAGACCCAAAGCCTAGTCATATGTTACCCAAGTGGGATGTTTTGCATCCCATGTTGCACCGTCGGAGAGCATCATCCAAACTTGAGTCTATGACCTTCATGTAATTGACCGGGTCATTGTCCTCTACTCTCTTTCCAACTCCGAACTTCATTTCCTTGTCCCCAACCCTCAATGTTTGTGTTCCACCACTGATGTCTACCACTACGTGGGCCGTAGCTAGGAATGGCCTCCCTAAGATGAGTGGTACTTCGGTATCTTCCTCCATATCTAGTATGACAAAGTCGGCTGGGAAGACAAATTCACCGACTTTAACCAATAGATTTTCAGCGACACCTTGTGGATATTTGACAAACCTATCGGCGAGTTGTATGCTCATTTTTGTAGGGCTTGTTTCCCCTAGGCCGAGTCGGTCGAACATTGATGCGGGCATGAGGTTGATGCTAGCCCCGAGGTCGGCTAGTGCATTGCGAATGGGAGATTCCCCAATCGAACAAGGGATTGTGAAGCTTCTAGGGTCAATCTTCTTTTGCGGGAGTTTGTTGAGTAGCAAGGCGGAGCATTCTTCGCTTAAATTAACTAATTGCAATGATTCAAATTTCCTTTTGTGATTGAGGAAGTCCCTCATAAATTTTGAATACTTAGGCATTTGGGTTAGGACTTCAACAAATGGAATATTAACATGCAATTGTTTTAGCAACTTTTCGAATTTTGTGAATTGCTCATCGGTCTTTTGGCGAATTAACCGACCGGGGTATGGAACCGGAGGATTCTTGGTGGGCTCTTGATTTGGTGGAGGAGCCGTCTCTAGTTGGTGCGTTGGTGGAGTTATGGTTTGGCTAGATCGGCTCTTTTCAGTTGGAGGTAATGGAGCCTCCTCAGGACCCACGGTACGGTTTCTCAATGTGATGAGATGTACTTGCGCCTTTGGGTTGGTTTCGGTATTACTTGGTAACGCGCCTTGTGGTCTCTCGGAGATATTTTGAGGTAGTTGACTTAATTGTTTTTCAATGTTTTGAATACTAGCTTGTTGATTTCTAAAATTCGATTCCAGTTGTTGAAATTGATCCGAGTTTTTCTTTTCGGTGTCGGAGATGAGGCGAGATACGGTATCTTCAAGCCTTTCTCGTCCCCCTTGTTGTTGAGAGAAATTTTGTGACTCATTTCTTGGTTATTGAAAGTTTGTTCGTTGGTTTATATTTTGTTGGTTACTACTATTGACGGGTTTTCTCCAACCAAGGTTAGGGTGGTTACGCCATCATTGGTTGTAGGTACCCGTTGGAGGACCCGAGGGCCTAGGTCTATTATCACTGTAGTTTACCGATTCTGTTGATTATCTATTTCTTTCATACAACTCCAATTTTCATGTGGCCCACCACACCCCTCGCAAGCCATAACCGAAGCCGTTTTTGTCATTTCTAACTTTTTGATTTTTGAAGAAAGGGCTTCGATGTGGGCTTGCAAGGAAGTGCTCTCATCAACCTTATGGGCGCCCGGGGCAATATATTTCGTGCCTCGGGGAGTGTGCCATTGAAAATTGGTTTGAGAAATTTCCTCAATTTGATTATAAATTTCATTTGGGCGGCGATTTCCTAAAAGTCCCCTGGAGCTAGAGTCGAGTGTTTGGCTTGTGTGTGGCAACAACCCATTATAGAAGGTGGATACTTGTTGCCATACCGTAAGACCGTGATGAGGACACTTCCTTAGTAGCTCCTTGAACCTTTCCCAAGTTTTATATAAGGATTCCCCGTCCTCTTGTGAATATGTGTTAATTTCAGTCATTAATTTAGCCGTTTTAGCAGGAGGGAAATACTTATATAGAAACTTTTGGGCTAGTTCATCCCAGGTGTTTACCGAGCCAACTGGGAGGGTATTTAGCCAAGCCTTAGCTCGGTCCTTTAGTGAAAACGGAAACATTCGCAGGCAGATGGCGTCGTTTGATGCTCCATTGATCCGAAAAGTATCACATATTTCCAAGAATTTAGTAATATGTAAATGGGGATCTTCGTCCGCAAGCCCATGGAAGGTTGCGAAGTTTTGGAGCATTTGTATCAAATGCGGCCGAAGTTCAAAGTTGTTGGCCTCGACATTCGGTGCATTGATAGCGGCGCCGAGATTACCAACGGTGGGACGTAGGTAATCTATGAGGGTACGTTGGTCCACCATTGGAAGTGGGTCCCCCGAAACTTTCTCTTGGTTTTTACCTTTAAGTCTTTTTCTTAGAAAGCGTTCGGGTTCTTCTAGAGGTTCTTTTATGTCTCTACTAGAACTGGAGCTCATACACTGCGTGGAAAGTTCAGATGTGGCGCCTGGGTTCCAAGTCCTTCAATAAAAACAAAAAAGAACGTTGGTCAGAAGTTTGACCACGGCCCCGTGATTAGATGAACACGGCCCGTGGTCGGAGATACAGTGATTGTTTTCCGGATCCTTGTTACTAGGGAGCTCGACACGGCCCCGTGTTGCACCGACACGACCCCGTGCTCAACTCTCTGTAACTCGGAAAATAAAAACTGCCAGTAACAATGCTTGGCACGGCCCGTGTTCGACCAGGCACGGCCCGTGCTGAGCTCTGCAGAAACTGAAAATTTACGAAAAATCCTAAAAAAATAGAAAAACAAGAAAAAACAATTAGGCCGTTGATTCCTAACTTTCTTAAAATCCTTGTGTCCCCGGCAACGGCGCCAAAAACTTGATGCTGTCGGGGGGTTGGGCATGCCACGTTTATTCCTTTTCTTGTATTGTTGTTAGATTTGGCTTTATTTTTGCTTCTTTTGTCCATTTAAGCTCTTTTAATCCTGAAAATACAAAAGGAAGACAAAACATACTTTTTCCCAACATTAGTACTAAAAAGGGTTAGTTTTATGCCATATTTGATGTAATTTATATGTTGCATTTTGCATACATCACTCACTCTGTTTAAAAACATCATGTAACAATATACATAACACCATACATACAAAAAAAATCATATCTTTAACTCAACCTCTTTAAAACCACCATATAACACATAGCTGCTCATTATGTTTAAAAGCACCATATAACACCATACAACAACAAAAATAACAATACAATTAAACCTGAGCCATATAACACCCTATCTAATAAAAACACCATGTACAACAACAACAACCACAATCTTTATAACACAATTAACTGATAAACATACAAAAAACACCATTAACATCCTATCAAATAAAAACATTAACTCATTGAACTATAAAACACCATTATAACACTCCTATTCAACCAAACCCTAGGTTTAACACCATCGAACAATTGATCAGTTCCGTTTGTTCTCTGTTAGCAAAAACTATCTTAAATTAAAAAAACACCATTACACTTCAAAGAACTCAAACAAGAACGACGAACCTTTACGAAACTCAAATATTGTTTTCTTGATTTTGGGTAGTTTAGGCCGTCCGCTTGTAGTGTTTTTCTGACTTGAATCATCCATCTTCTTCTTCGTTCTTCTTTCAAAATTCTCTGATGATGAACAATCATGCTTTTTTTCGCTTGTATACGAGTTCGATTTAGGGCTCATTGTAATCTATTGTAGATTAAAATTTCTGGTTGGAAGAACACCCTGATTTTTGTGCGAGATGATCGCTATGAGAGAGGTTTTAGGTGTTATTAGATACGGTTATTGATTTGAATCTGTGTGAAAGGCCTATTTTACCCCTATGAAATCAAATCAGTATTAAAATACCACTATTTTAATTACAATATTGCCATCTAAATATTAACCATTAGATCAATGATCTAATGGTTTAGATTCTTTCTTACCTTTCATACACAAAACACTTTTTTTACAATAACCTTACTCTATATATATATGTATATATATATATATTAGTGTTATTATACAATATAATAATTTGTTTTTTTTTTCATAGGCTATATGGAGGGTTTCGACATTGTTGGTGTTCCTGAAAATTGTCATTCGGGTCGACTTCTAGGACAGGCGGTACATGGTATCAAAACAACCATGCCACGTCGCAAAGACGTACAAGATGCACATTTAGTGGTCCTAAAACACATGACATGCAACACATAGAGATGTTACGGTTGACATACCCAGGTAAGGATGATACATGGTACATAAACACCAAACAAAGAGTTATCAAAATGGATGGAAAGGAAGGTAACCTAAATTGGTTTTGATGCATAGCTTTTGGTCTTTGTTTGAACAAGTTAATTTATGTTTTGTTTTACTTTTGTGTATGTTGACCAAGGTTAAACGATATCCTCCTGTTGTTTGACCTGGACAACATGATCCAAATGACAAGCATATATCTAAACAACATTGGTTGTTGTTGTGACACCCGACTATTTAGAGTCTATACCATACTTGTGTAACACGTGTTATCAATGAATAAAGGCATTATTTTATTTGAGTTGATGTTAATTAATGGTATTTGATGTGTTGGCAAGTCCAAACTATATTAAAAATTATGTTGGCAAAAACAAAATATAAGCTTATTGCGTAATGAACAAAATGCGAAACTAACGTCGGTGACCACCCGATTAATGTTAAAATCCTAAGATATTCCGTTATGATTAAAATGTTATTTTTAATCATAATCATGAGAAAAGTTTAAGTAAAACGATTAAAAACACTGTTTTACGATTTTAATCGCATACTGCACAATACCGCGCGTATCTTACAGAATATGAACGACGAAGCCAGTCATGGAAAATATTATATTGTTCAGCTATATACATATAGGAAGGGTCAATATCTTTAATCATTAACATTCATTGTGAAGGAAGATCTATTAGATTACAAATAGGTAACTTTGATCTTTGGTCATAAAGGAAGCATCTATCGGATAATATAACTCGAAATTTTGATTAAGACATTCAGGAAGGGTCAATATCTTTAATCATTAACATAATCAAATTTCAAAATGTTATATCTTATATTTATATGAATTTTTTTATTGTGTTTCTATTATGACACTAATTTATGTAATTTGTCACTTTGTTTGTATTTAATTTTATTTATACACTTATGATTAATGAAAATTAAATTTCCAGCCCGGGAAATTCCCGGGTCATAACCTAGGTGCTCCTTACATACTTTTATATACACAACATTTGCGAACTAAATCTAATTAAAAACCTAATCTAAAATGAGATGTCATAAGAAGTTGTGGGTGATAGTTTCATTATTACTGTTTCGTTGTAAATTATCTCATCTACACATGTCACTTAAAGTAAAAAAAAAATAAATAACATAATTCAATAAAACATTTGTAAAAACATATTTTTATGTCATTTTATGACATAAATCTATTAATTAAAATTAAATTTTTCTGGCCGTGAAGTTCGTAGGTGATAGCCTTGTGGTAATAAGAAATGCATTGTTAAGTCCCCACGTCCAAATTGTTAAATCCCCACGCCAAATATTTTTTTAATTATTTTTTTATTAAGATTTGTACTATTACGGTTACGGTTACCGGTTAACTATTAACTATTACTGTTATTACTATTTTGTTTTGTTGAGATTTGTATCATAAAAAAATCATTGTTTTTTGTTGAGATTTGTATCATAAAAAAATGTTTAAAATTGTAACAAATAAATACTACTAGTTTTGGATGTGCGTAACAAATAACAAATGCTAGTTTTGGATGTGCACAAAACTTAAAAACAAGAGAAGAAAGTGGGATTTATGTTTAATGTTTAAGTATGTTTAAAAACAACAGAAGAAAGTGGGATTTATGTTTAATGTTTAAATTAAAAACAAGAGAACAATTTTGATGATTTATGTTTAAAAACAAGTAATGTTTATTGATGATTTATGTTTAAAAACAAGTAATGTAAGTTAAAAACAAGAGAAAATTTTTTTGATGATTTATGTTTAAAAACAAGAGAATGATTTATGTTTAAAAATAAGACAAGAAAGTGGGATTTGTGTTTAAATTAAAAACAAGAGAAAACAATTTTGATAAACAAGTTGATGAACAAGAGAAGAAAGTGGGATTTATGTTTAAAAACAAGAGAAAACAATTTTGTGATGAACAAGAGAAGAAAGTGGGATTTTATGTTTAAAAACAAGAGAAAACAATTTTGAAAGAAAAGAAGAAAGTGGGATTTAGTAAAAAAAAACAAGAGAAAACAATTTTGAAAAGACGAAAATGAGAATATTAGAAAGTTTTGAATCCTTCAAGAATGTTCAGATGATGAGAACATCAGAAAGTTTTGAATTCTCCAAGTCACCAAAGTTCAAATGATTTTGTGTGTAGAAAGTTTTGAATTCTCCAAGTCACGAATGTTCAAATGATTTAGTGTGTGTGTGTGTGTGAAAACATGAGTTTTTCAATGGTACTTATAAGTAACTACCCGCACATTGTACTTGGAAATTCAGAGTACAAGTTTTTCAATGGGTACTTATAAATAACTACCCGCACATTGTACTTGGAAATTCGGAGTACAAAAGACACAAAGGCAACAGGCAAACCAAACCATACAGAATCCACCATAAAACATGTACCAAAAAGGCGAGTTTTTCAGTGAGAAAATCCACCATAAACATGTACCAAAAAGGCGAGTTTTTCAGTGAGAAAGATAGTACTTACAAGTAACTACCCGGACATGGAAAAGACATGACCAATCATTCCTCCGGTCCATGTGGCAGTCTCTTTGAGTTGTTTTGACCCAATAACGGCGTGGGTCCATGTGGCAGTCTCTTTGAGTTGTTTGTCTTCAGATTTAAGGCATTCTCCCAGAAATTCCATACAGAATGCCAACTGTTTTTTAAACTTCTCCTCCTTCATTTTTGGACCAAGTGCAACTGCAAGATCTCCCAGCACTGCTACCGCCGCTGGTAACACACTCTCGTCCCTACAATAGTGGTTTTTCATAAGCATATATGCTCTCAACCGCCCGCACACAAATCAAATCCTTTAATCTAAACAGGTTGAAAGTTTGGCAGGTAGTAATCAAGTTTTAGTCGTGTTGGTGGGATGTAAAAATTGGTGAAACCGGTCATAAACAGAGGTTAGCAGGTCAACCTGTTCACCCCGTTTAAGTAAAAGCAAGCAGCTAATCAATACATACATTATTGTAACACAAGTCATTTATTAAAAAGGGGGTAATACATACCTGTTAGCATCATGCTTGCCGACAATGAAGTGCAAAATCTCAGGAACATAAGGCACCATGATCTCAGCATTTGACCTTTTACATCCTTGTAAAATACCTGAATATGCACTTGAAAATACTTTGCTTCAACTGCTTTCCATACTCCACCGTGGCCTTATCATTAACATCCTCAGTCTGTGCAAACTCGTTAGCAGCGGTTTCCATCACGTAAGGAACACTAGATTCAAAATGTGAGCCAATCGCAAGTGCCATGTTACCAAAACATGAAAAAATTAGAGGCTTAAAAGACCGATCTAGGTCACGACTGCAAAACTGTTTTCTCAAAATTCAATTCTGATTCTTCCAATTACTAATGAGACATATAAATAAGGACAGAAATTCGAAATGGGCCTAAAAAAGATAACGGGCCAAACACACGGCCTAAAACAAAATGCCCAAAATAGTCCAAAAAACATAAAAATGCAAATAAGTAATGGAAATAAACGTTTTTTGGCCCGGACAATGACCCAAACATTCATTCAACTTACTTCAACCATGGTTGGTAATTCCACTGTCATATACCCCAAAACTTTCAATGTTGATGATGATTATCAAAGGCTTCCGCCAACAAGTGGTATCAGAGCCACTTCATCAACATTGCCATGTCAACACTGTTATGAAGATCAAAGCGAGAAGGGGAAAAGACATCAAAGAACAAGATTATGCTTTTATTGTCATCGGCCGGGACACCAGATTTATGAGTGTAAATCAAAAGAAAATGATGAAACAACACAACTCATAACTCATAAATCAAGCAGTGAACGCCGGAATCCAAACACAAAGAATATCTGCAGAAGATCGGAATGAGATGATAGTGACTGGCACCGAAGGCGGTATGTGGGGAGATATATGGTACGTTAGTAATTCGTTTTCACATCATTATGCCGGTAATATAAATGTTTTTAAACGCATAAAACATTTAGTGGGTGTTGAAACGAATTCTGGGGAAAATGATTTCCTGTTTATGAGGGGCATAGGGGCTGTCGAAATTAAGTCAAATAATGAAAGATTAAGGATTCAAAGCGTTTTTTATACGCCGGAGTTGGACAGAAATGTTCTAAGCATAAATCAATTGACTTTACAAGGATTCACGGTCAATAAGGCCGGAGATACTTGCAAGATATTTTTCCCATGTTCTCTCCTCCGGTAGTACATTCGATAAACGAAGTTACCGGGCTGTCTAAGGAAGATGAATTGGGATTAAAGGAGAAACAGAAAGTGATAAGTCTGAATGATGTTAGTGAAAGATACAAGGAAGAATATCTGAATTCCTATTTTGAAGATCTAAATGTTTCCTCTTGTGAAATGGATTGGAGTGTCATGATCATAAGGGCCCTGGAATTTAAGAATTTCAGTGATTGTAAAGCTTTGTTAGATATGCTGGAAGACGGGAAGTTTGTGTTTCACTACAAACACGAATTAGAAGAAAAATTCGAAAAAATGATATACTGGTTCATCACTGTTAAATTAGGAATAACCACAAGGCCCATTCCACCGAAGATGATCGACAACAGGAAGATAGACTTACTGAGTCTATATATGATTGTAGAGAGAGATGGAGGTTACCGAAGTGTAGCTGATGATAATCTTTGGCCGATAATCGCCAAAGATATGGGATACGAATACAAAGATGGAGAGTACATGAGGATAGTTTATGCCATGTACCTAGATGTGTTAGTTTATTACTACAAGTTTAAAGACATTCAAGAAAAAGCGTGTGATGCAGAAAGAATGACAGAGAAGGACGAAATGCTGGAAAGCAGCCATGGAAGAAGTGCAAGCACAGAGGCGATCAAGGACGTGACAGCAATGGATCATTATGCACTATATGCGGGCAACGACTGGGAAGGGGCTTGGAACATGCATAAGAAACGAAGGAAGTTCGATTTCAAGGAAGCCCGGAAGGCCGTCGATGAAGCCAATGAAAGTGTACTCAAATTCGCTGCTCAACGTCATTAAGTTTAGGGGGAAGTAATAGAAGAACTTATTAAACTTAATTATATTTATGATATGTATGTGTATTTATATTAATATAAGTTAGGACTCGGATCATGATGATATGTTATGGTGGTTGTGATGTAGGTCCCTCGGAGGATGAGGTTCAACCTTAACCTTGTTATGCTAACACACTAGCAAGTGCGGAATCCAAACTAGTGTGCAAACCGGGGTTAAACAAGCACAAACACAACACACAATGTTCACCGATTAACACCACTTGTATTAATACGTATGAAAGGTTCGGTTACAAGCACAATGTTTACAAATCAATTTTGCAAACTCTCAAAGTGTGTGTGTGTGTTCTGGACAGAATACTCTCACTATCTCTCGTATCTTTCTGTCTGTGTGCATCTATCTCCTAGTGAACACACTGCATGGGTATTTATACCCAAACACAGCAAGTCTGTCCGAAGGATCATGTTGACTGCTCGATAGATGATCTATCGAGCATTAAGCTATCGAAGGATACACATATGCTTCGAAGGATGGCATATCCTTCGAAGTCCATCCATCGAATGATATCTTTCGAGCTCATCGAAGGATATTCACAATCCTTCGATGACTTATCCTTCGAGACAGACAAATTACAACCATATACAAACTGTTTGTCCAAGTCAAACCGGAGGATGGTTGACTTGGTCAAACTTACATGACTAACAAGGACAACGTTTTATATCGTGACCGAATACAGACAAGGTACAGACACAAGTGCACCAACAAACTCCCCCTTGGCTGTAGCTTTGTCTCGATCTTCATCATCTTTGATCTTCATGTCTTCAAGACTCTGATGTCCTTTCAAGTCTTCAATGTCGGAGGATCTTCAAAGTGTTCACGTCTTGAAAGCAGAGAGTGTATCAACAAACTCCCCGTTTCATGTAGGAAGTGTGTTGACAAACTCCCCCTTAACATAAGCTCCCCCTTGAGTTATGCTCGTGAATGACTTGATCTTCAATGCTTGAGATCCTTGTGGTGTTGATGGTGGTCAGCGGCAACTCGATCATTTTCATCTTTTGAGTGCCTTCACGTCGTGTCGTCATTCCGAAGCTTGTCATCGACTATGTTCTCCTTGCCTTTAGGATCTGCACATGCAAGAAATCTAAACGCGTAATGAGAACAACTGCTTGGAATATAGTTAGCATAAACAAATGACACACTAATGACCATGTCACAATCAAACACCGTCCGACAGTTTGAAAGTTTAATAAATTTGTCAATTTTAGTTTATAACTTTCAAAACTTGCAAATTTCGACCGTTTATGAAGATTTAGTCAATTCGGTTTTCGTTCAGGTTTCAGGTAACGAAGACTCGAGCTCCAACATCGTACGATCGAAAATAAAATAGAAATAAAATCTTTTTGGCTTTTATAAGGTTTAAATTAAAACAGATTTGAGGTGTGTTTTAATATTTGAAATGTAAGGACTGAAAGCAGTAAATAAATATATACAGACATTCTTTTTGCGAGTTTCGAGGGTAAAAGAATCATATCAGTGTACGGTCATGCCAAAACACTCTTGTTGTTCAGTTAGTTAACATTAAGATAAGCATCCTATAACAATTATCGGTATTGTTGTCCACTTAAGCTCAACTTATCAGATGTAATCATGGCGAGGGGATACGTTAAGGTATGATTTATACTTACCGACCGGTGTTCATCCACATCACGACACATTCCCGTATCCAGGTATGCACGAGGGTTCATCTTACCGGTGAGTATACCGATTATCATCTGTTTGACCGTATATGATGTGAGATTCTCACTTATTTTGATTTGAAAACAAGCCCTATGTGATATAATCACTTATTTATGAGGAACTTGATTTTCATATGCATGAGGGCACAGGAGCAAGTCCGTGAACAGGTCAGTACTTTCGTACAGCAGAGAGACGAACTTGACTCCCGGATAAATGTGATATATTATCACTTATTTGATTTGGACATGTGATTGTTTATCACTTATTGAGGTCGAATGCAGTATGAGATATGTACACGTATGTATAGTATCATGGAAGATCTAGACTTGCGTCCCCGTTATTTTTCGGTAAAAGATACAACCATGATACCCAGATGATAAGCAGCATAAAGACCGAATATCTCAGAACCTCGGCAATCTATCAAACGAAATTTCGGTACTAAGACCATATGCCAATGAATGGTTCCCACCTGATCTTCAGTCGATTAAGATTTATATCACCCTGCACACTTTAAAATGATTGTGAGCCTACCGATACATCTTATATAGAGCTGCTTATCGTTTTTCATTTAAGGTTTAAAGAGGTTTGGATAGACCACTGATGTACTATCATTTTCTCTTTTGCTCGCCAGGAAACTCATTTTTGTTTTTCTATTGTTTTTGTGTTTTTGAATTTTTTCGATGTTTTTGGATTTTCAGATTTTTGGATTTACTCCCCCTAAAATCAATAAACTAAGACAAATTTAAAACACAAAGATATTTACAAAAATGATTTTCCGATGTTGGTTTACTCTTGCTTGACCTTAATGCCGTTTACCAATAATAAAAAGTCAAATCTTGATTTGTCAAATGGTTTGGTAAAAAGGTCGGCACGTTGGTCATCGGTGTGGATCTTAACAACATCGATTAGCCTTTTCTCAAAGCAATCACGTATGAAGTGATATTTGATTTCGATGTGTTTGGTCTTTGAGTGCTGCACAGGATTTCTAGTGATCTGTAATGCAGCAGAATTATCAACGTAAATAGGAGTAGTTAGGAATTCAAAACCGTAGTCCCGCAATTGTTGTTGGATCCAAAGTACCTGGGAGCAACAACTTGAGGCAGCAATGTATTCAGCTTCGCATGTTGATTTGGCTACACAAGTCTGCTTCTTGCACTGCCATGTGACTAGGCGATTTCCTAAAAACTGACATCCAGCCGTTGTGGATTTGCCGTCAATTTTGCATCCGCCAAAATCAGAATCACTGAAAGCGACCAATTCAAAGTTATTATCCCTAGGGTACCATAGACCGGTGTCAGGATAACCCTTCAAATAACGAAAAATCCTTTTTACAGCTGCAAGATGTGAGGCCTTCGGGTTGACTTGATATCTGGCAAGCAGGCACGTTGGGTACATTATATCTGGTCTTGATGCTGTGAGGTACATAAGAGATCCGATCATTGCGCGATAGTATGAGGGGCTAACAGCTTCACCCTTCAAGTCTGGAGTAATTCCGTGATTTGTCGGCAGTGGGGTACCAATGGGCGTTGCATCAGACATCTGGAACCGGCTCAAGATGTCACTAACATATTTAGTCTGATGGATGAATATCCCAGACTCAGTTTGTTGTACTTGTAGGCCCAAGAAGAAGGTCATTTCCCCCATAGCACTCATCTCGAATTTATCCTGCATAATGCGCTCGAAATTCCTACACAAGACATCATTAGTAGAACCAAAAATAATATCATCAACATATACCTGTACCAGAAGAAGATCTTCATCTTGTTCTTTGATGAAAAGAGTACAGTCGATAAGACCTCTTCGAAAACCGTTCTCCAGCAGATAGTTAGATAAGGTTGCATACCAAGCTCGCGGTGCTTGATGAAGACCATAGAGAGCTTTGTTGAGCAACCAAACCCGATCGGGATGGAGAGGATCTTCAAAACCTGGAGGCTGTTTGACGTACACCTCTTCTTCAACCACACCATGTAAGAATGCACTTTTCACGTCCATCTGATAAACCTTGAATCCTTTGAAGGACGCATAGGCTATAAAGATCCGAATTGCTTCGAGACGTGCAACAGGTGCATACACTTCGTTGTAGTCGATCCCCTCAATCTGACGAAAACCTTGAACGACTAAACGTGCTTTGTTCCGGATAACAACTCCGCGGTCATCCTTTTTGCATTTGAAAACCCAACGGGTACCAATCTTCTTGTATCCAGCAGGTTTCTCTACGAGTTTCCAGACACCCAGCTTCTGGAATTGTTGCAGTTCTTCCTGCATTGCTTCAACCCAAGAGTTATCTTTCATGGCTTCTTTCCAAGTTCTTGGCTCTTCCTGTGAAACATAACACGCGAAAGACCAATCGTTTTGTTGCCCGGATTCTCGAATAGATGCATACAAGCCTGCATTGTTGTTGTTCCCAATGTTTTAAAATCCGGTTTTTTAATCATACCGGATTAGGCACAAAAATGGTTTAACCGGTTGAACCGGGTTGTGTCGGGAGGTTCAACCGGGTTGACTAGTTAATTGTATAATTTCATAAATTACAACATTAACTCAAAAAATAATCCAAAATTGGATTAAAATGGAAATCTGGAACGAACGATGGGGTGATGGAAGTCTGGAACAAGTCATGAATGATGGAGTGATGAAGCAAGTTTTGAATTTTGATCGATGGAGATAAAATATTAAAAGTTGTTAGGTTAAAGCTAAGAGTAAAATGGAGACGAGAAGATAAAAAGTAAAATCCTAACCCAAAAACAGACTTGAGACGGTACCGGTTTACCGGTATACCGGATTTTACCGGCGGTACAAAGTCTATGCCGTTTCTTCTACTTACCGGGGTGTTTCGGACCGGATTTACATCCGAAAACGGTAATACCGGTATAACCGGCCGGTATTTACCGGTTTTTAAAACATTGGTTGTTCCGCAACATGTTTCTTGTTTGAATGCCACTTTGCACATTTTCAATGATGTTTTGTTGAGGATGGGTATTATGAATCCTTGATTCTGGATTATCTGGAATAGGAATATTTATACCCAGGTTGTTGAGATTGAGATCAACAACTAAATCAATGCCCGGAATTGACGAAGAGGATGATGCAGTTGCTTCAGCTGTTCTATGGGTATCCACTGGAGGAGTACCCTCTGAAGTACCATGAACTGCTGTTGTTGGAGCTTCCTGATCTGCATCTAGAAATTCATCATCCTCTGAAGATTCGTTCAATTCGGCAGCATCGTGAAAATCCTCATTGTCGAGAGTATTATTGTTCACCGAAGAAGGTTCATGATTGACAAGAATTGGACGAACCACCGGTGAAACTGTTGCATTGTCACTCTCGAAAAACATCCTTGCCGCAGCACTTTCTTCAACGGCTTCAACATTGATCGAATTGAAAAAGTCATCGTACTCAAACATCCAAGGCTGACCAGGACATTTGACTGGCAAAGTGTGCCTTTGTACTCTGACCTCAGACCATTCTTCGACCCTTTTAGTCTCTAGATTCCAGACTCGTAAGTTAGGGGTGGCATACCCAAGAAAGTATCCATCAATTGCTTTTGCCCCAAACTTTCCATTAGGATCGATGATTGTACAAGGAGCTCCAAACGGTTCAAGATAAGACAAATCTGGTTTCCGTTTTTGAAGAAGCTCAAAGCAGGTCTTGTTGTGCCTTTTGACTGTAAGGACTCGGTTCAATGTATAACATGCAGAGGCCACAGCTTCAGTCCAGAATGGAATGGGCAACTGCGACTCTACCAACATTGTCCTAGCAGTCTCGATCAATGTGCGGTTCTTACGTTCAACGACGCCATTCTGTTGAGGAGTATAAGCTGCACTAAACTCATGAAGAATACCCTTTGAAGTGCAAAACTCCGCCATGGCATGATTTTTAAATTCAGTACCATTGTCGCTACGTATCCGCCTAACCTTCAACTTATACAAATTCTCAATCTGAATGATCAAGTTTTTGATAATGCCAAAGGTTTCACTCTTGTGTGCCATGAACGCCACCCAAGAAAATCTTGAATAATCATCAGTTATCACGAGGCAGTATTGATCACCCCGAATACTCTTGTGCTTGACAGGACCGAACAAATCCATGTGCAAACGTTCAAGAGGAACTGTCACCGTGTTGATCTTCTTAGTAGGGTGCTTCTTCTTCGTTTGTTTTCCCTTCTGGCACGAAACACAGACGTCTTGAAGATGGAAATTTTTGAGAGGAACACCATTCACCAATTCATTTGAAACCAAATGATTCATTTTGCGTAAGTGAATGTGACCCATTCGTCTGTGCCAAGAGATAGAATCTTTTTCTGTGGCTTTGGAAACGAAACAAGTTGCTTGTGCAGACGTAGTAATAGCTTGGCTCATATCAAGGACGTACAAATCATTTATCCTTGGAGCTGACAAGAGAATCCATTCTTTTGGAATTTTGAAGCCGGGTTTCAGCACATAACATCCATTAGCATCAAAGTGTACTGAGAATTGCTTGTCACAAATTTGAGAAACACTAAGAAGATTGTGATCAAGTTGTTGCACAAAGTTGATCTTGTCAAAGCTGACAATCCCGTTGGATATCATTCCTTCACCCGTTATATAACCACCCTTATCTCCAGCAAAAGCAACATAACCTCCTCTAATAGATTTGACGTCGTAGAGAAGCTTCATGTCACCTGTCATGTGCCTGGATGCCCCACTATCAACAATCCAGTGACTACTGATAGTTCCTCCTGGAACACCCTGCACATGAACTCAAATGATTAGTTGGAGATGGGGACCCAAGCCATTGTGGTCTTGGGTCTTCCATTTTCATCAATGACAATAACTTCTTGTCTTTGATGATTGGTGAATTGTGATGGTCCCCCTGATTCATTAACCGTTTTTGGTTTCCAGGTCTGTTTTGTTTTACCAGTGTCATTCTTTAAAGTTTTAACTTCATGATTGTCTGAAGTTTTTGAATTGTCTGGTTTTACAGAAACAGCTGTTTTGTTACCCACATCGGTTTTAATTGCCTTTTCAATTTTCTTGACCTGTTGGCGTCTCTGTTTCATTTCCCTTTCTTTTACAAGGCGGGGATCTTGCTTGACAGAAACAGATCGCTTACGGTCAGTTTGGTCACGGGGAACATCAACTTTTTCTTTTTGCTTATGAAGATATGGACAATTTCGAATTATATGTCCAATTGTTCCACACTCAAAACATGATCTTCGTTCAACAAACCCCGAAGTATCATGTGATCGTTTAGCCGATGATGTTGAACTTTGTGAACCCGAGGTACTAGGCTTTGAACTGGTTTATTCATTTCTTTTCAGAACAGTAGCTTTCTTGACAAAATCTAAGTTAGATTTATTTTCAAACGTTTCAATTTTGTCCGTTCCCGTCGATTTCACAAAGTTTACATTCTTGTTTTTCTTCTGATTCGGCTTCTTTTGAGTTTGAGCCTGTGATTTTGCTTTTGGCTTGGTGTGATTTTGCTGTTTTTGCACTGTTGGTAATTTCTTGTTGCCAAATTGTTTTCTAATTTCAGCCTTTGGAATAGGAGGACACTGTGTAACTGTAACACGTGGTCCTGTCTTTCCCAAAAACTTACTTGTCGAGTTTTCAAAAACTTTGCTGATTAAGGATTGATTCACATTCTTAATGGGAAAGTCTTTGTCTGAATAAATCTTATCATCACCAACCAGAGTGTACAGCAAGTTCACACTCTCCGACTCTGTTGCAGACGAGGACTCAATTGCAACAGTCTTAGCAGGTTTTGCAGGAGGATCACATAGAATGTGATTCTCGAGAGGTATGTCCTCATTTTTTACTACCGCATCAGACTTTGCTGGGACAGCATCATCAGATTCATCATCAGAAGAATCGGCATTCTCAGTAATGGATCCTGATTCAGTTCAGCAGAAGACACACCTGTATCTGCTGACACATCTGAATCTGAGGATACTTCTTTCTGGTATCCGAGTCCTGCTGCAAACTCTTTCACATCCAGAGGCACAGATGGTTCAAAGAACACTCTGTCCTCCTCATCCGGCATGGCATCATAATTATGTCTCACTGGTGGTGGACAATTCTTATAGCTTATGCACGTGACGTCCCTTTTCTCCTTTTGGACATCAATGATGTGATCCAACACATAGCTAGAACTCAAATAACTATCTAACTTGAGTTGGATTGCCTCACTTTCCGTTTTTACACAAGCCATTTCCTTTTGCATTGTCTCAAGACGAGATATATACAAATTAATGTCAGTTTATTTTCTGGAAACCATTTTAGTTAACTCGGTTTTATCTTTCTTTAATTTTTCGATTACCGACTTAAATTCCTTTTCATGGTTTTCGTAAAACATATTGGCTTCAGTGCATTTGGAAAGGTCCACAGTCAATTTCTGATTGTGAATAAAAGTCACATCATACTTTTCTTGCAAAGCTTCATGCTTACTTTGCAAGTCACACAAATTCTCATTCACTGTAGTATGTTTGTCTTGCAAGTCAAACAAACTAGCTTGTAAAGCATCATGTTTGCCTTGCAACTCAGACATACTTTTCTCTAAATCAGCACATCTAGCATGCAACCTATCACATTCATCACAATTTACAACAGTGGGTTCATCGACACATACCTGACTTGATGAACCGTCGACATTAGCCATAAAGGCTGAATGGAGAGAAGACGAAGAATAAACAGCTTGATCCACCAAGATAGATCTTCTTTGAGTTTCGGCTGCAGCTTCCCCCAAAAGTTCATCAATATCTGCATCGATTGCTGCATTTGATGTCTCACCCACATGATCATCGCCCGAACTTGAGGATTCTTCATCTGAACTCCTGCTATAACCCGAAGAGTCTTCATCTTCAAAAGACTCACCACCATTGGCGGAAGATTCTCCACCACTGGTGTGAACTAAATCCTTCACAACTTCAGCAAAACATGCTGTTCCATCGGGAGCATCACCACTCAACTGGATTGACCAGTCACAACCTTCATCCACTTGAACCACAAGTGCCCGGTTGGCTTGGTTGTTGACAGGCACTAATGTACGCTCATTGTTTATGTTCTGGTTCTACTGGTTGCCTTGGTTTCTGAAGGGGTTCTGGTTCCCGTGCTGTGCTGGCTTTGTACATTCCCTTTTAAAGTGACCCCGTTCACCACAGTTGAAGCACTTTACAGCCTGTTTATCGAACCCATACTTGGTGTCTTTCTTGCTTTCCAAGCTGGTTCTGCCAGTACTTTCCATCCAATCCTTTGCCCTTCTCACAGCACTAGCAAAGGCCCACTTGATATCCATCAAGTCCATCTCTTCTTTATCAATCTGCCGATAGTCTTCTTGTGTCAGATTAATGTTGCCAATCTGACCTTCTATTAACCCACAGTACGCGCTCACCACAGTGTTAAGCAGCTCCATGTGTTCCTTAGCTACTTCTACACTGACTTTAGAGAAGCTTGAAGTGTCGAGCTATACTGTACTTGGCTTTGATTGCTGACCAGCAGATGATGTTCCTCCATAACATGCGTGTTGTTGAGCAGCAGGAGGAGGAGGAGGTGGTTGTATTGGATTTCCATACATGTCTGTGGTGGGAGGTGGCTTAACAGGAACTTGCACTGGATTGCCATACATATCCGTGCTTGTGACAAACGCCGTTTGTAGTGGAGCATGTGGACCGGTTCTTGCAGACGAAGTACTGGAAGTTCCATAGTACATTTCTGGATTTTGTGGCAATGGAACTCTCTTCGCCTTTAATGTTTCCTCCTGATCCTTGTTTTCCAAAAGCTGCACGAAGTCGTTGATATTTGTAGTTCTCAACACTCCGTTATACTTCAGGATTTCCAAGAAACTACTCCATTGGGGAGGCAAAGCATCAGCAAACTTCTTCACCACTTCTGCTTGAGTTGTCGCTACACCAAAATTATTCAACTCAGTAAGCAAATGATAAAACCGGCTTGTCATGTCTCCCAAAGACTCCTTATCCATGCACGTGAAACAGTCAAATTCTTTCTTGAGTAGATCATGACGCAATTGACGTGTTGCTTCATTCCCTACTCCTCTGGTTTTCAACCCGTCCCACAGCTTCTTAGTTGTCTTGAAATTGATAAACTGGTGGTAGATATCCTTGCTCAACGCCTGAGTGAGAATGGCGTATGCTTTCTTTTCCAGATCATACGTTTTCTTTTGATCTTCAGGAAGATCTGCAAACGTAGCAGTATCTGAAGCAGCAACTTCTATAGCTTGATCGAAATCTGTGGTGAAACGTATCCACAGTTCGGTGTTTTGACCAAGAACGTATGTACGGAATCTATCAACCTAGCCCGGATATTCGTTTAAGTGCATCAACTTTGGAGGTCGATTCAAACTTCCGGTTTCGCTTTCGCTCAATAAGATACTTTGAATGCTCGGAGTTTGATTCGATACTAATGCCCATTGACTTGATGATATGGCATTTGCTTGTGAAGATGTTGATACCGGAGACTCGGCCCATGAAGGTGATAGACTTGTACACGTGTACTTTCCACTATCTGGAGCCGGTGTACCCCACCATGAGGGAGTGGAACCCGAACTTGTATATTTTCCACTGTTTGGAGCCGGAGTTCCCCACCAACTCGGATTCATCTTTGATAAGAAAAATAAATTCTATATGAATAACCCGAAAGATAACAGTCAGCCGAAGGATCCAAGCTCGAAGGATCTGAAAAACACAAACTTGTTAACACTAAACAAACCACAATCGAAGGATCAACACTTGTTCGAAGGATCAACAGTGTTCGAAAGATCACTGTTGAATTTCGAACAATGATTTCGAAAGATTCACAATTTCGAAAGATTCACAATTTGAAAGATCCTTATCTTTCGAATATATATCCTTATCTTTCGACTATATATCCTTCGAATAGATTCCCTGGATCGAAGGATAAGTCTCAAACTTCGAAGGATTGCTCGAAAGATGACTATCTATCGAAGCTCCCTTGATCGAAAGATGATCGTTCGATATCAAAAGATATCCTTCGAACACGACTGACACAACTGACAGGTTGGTGAAAAGGTGATGGGTTGGTAGAGTCAACATTCGGCAAAAGAGTATGATCAGACTGTACTATCTCTACCAACTCAGATTTTCAAATAAAATATGCCCAAAATGGCAAATCTTATCCAGAAAGTCCGGTCACCGGAACACACCGGAATTTGGCCGGAGATCACTAGATTTCTTAAAAACAAGTTTTAAGTTACCCAACCCGCTCTTGAACACACCCGGTTAGTTTAGAACACGTTTTTATGTCAAGAAATCCAAGAAAATCACTAAAAACGGGAGCTAAACCAAGTGTCCAAACACACCAAGAACTTGAACACACCCGGTTTTAACAAGGTAAAGAGCCTTAGCTCTGATACCACTTGTAGGTCCCTCGGAGGATGAGGTTCAACCTTAACCTTGTTATGCTAACACACTAGCAAGTGCGGAATCCAAACTAGTGTGCAAACCGGGGTTAAACAAGCACAAACACAACACACAATGTTCACCGATTAACACCACTTGTATTAATACGTATGAAAGGTTCGGTTACAAGCACAATGTTTACAAATCAGTTTTGCAAACTCTCAAAGTGTGTGTGTGTGTTCTGAACAGAATACTCTCACTATCTCTCGTATCTTTCTGTCTGTGTGCATCTATCTCCTAGTGAACACACTGCATGGGTATTTATACCCAAACACAGCAAGTCTGTCCGAAGGATCATGTTGACTGCTCGATAGATGATCTATCGAGCATTAAGCTATCAAAGGATACACATATGCTTCGAAGGATGGCATATCCTTCGAAGTCCATCCATCGAATGATATCTTTCGAGCTCATCGAAGGATATTCACAATCCTTCGATGACTTATCCTTCGAGACAGACAAATTACAACCATATACAAACTGTTTGTCCAAGTCAAACCGGAGGATGGTTGACTTGGTCAAACTTACATGACTAACAAGGACAACGTTTTATATCGTGACCGAATACAGACAAAGTACAGACACAAGTGCACCAACATGTGATAAGCGGGTAAATTCGAAAACTGTCTTTTGACAGTTTCTCCCGCCATAATTAACCGCCATGATTCACTAGTATAAATAAGAAAGGTCCGGCATCATTCACCGGCACCAAGACATTCAAACTATTCGTTTTGTTTGTCCGACTGTTTCATTATTCACACCAAACATTCATTCAACTTACTTCAACCATGGTTGGTAATTCCACTGTCATATACCCCAAAACTTTCAATGTTGATGATGATGATCAAAGGCTTCCGCCAACAAATCTGATCCTCGACTTCAAATATAGCGTGCTTAGTTTCGGAACACCCACACCATTCAGCAAGCCGACAAATGACATCACAGACCTCCTCTGCAACACCCGGAGAATCTTTGATAATTTTTAGAAAAACCGCCATGATCTCCTTAAGCTTTGGTGCAATTACAAAAAAAAAAAAAAAAAACAGCATGAAGTTTCTAACATCAAAATACCACTAATCAGTATGTGTGCAGAATACTCCACCAAACGTCGTTCATCATAAAACATGGCAATACGCAGATCTTCTAGCTCAGATTCAAACTTTTTGGATTGCTGTTCGCTATCAAACTTTGATATATTTTTCAGCGTAAAAGGCTTGACAATAGGTTTCAGCACAAAAGGCTTGACAAAAAGAATATCAGCATCATCTGCTCCAGCCACTAGAAGATTCCAGATATCGTCTTTTTGATCTTGATCTACTCCAGCCACTGGAAGATAACAGATATCGTCTTTTTGATCTTGATCTTCGTCTTGAGTTCTGTTTGTCATGAAGAGATTGATGGTAAAAACTTTAAAAAATAGATAAAGTATCTCCATGTCATGAAGAGATTGATGGTAAAAACTTTAAAAACTAGATAAAGCATCTCCATATTTGGTGTGTCATGTGTGATATACATTCATGAAGAGATTGATTATAAAATCTTTGAAAACTAGATAAAATATCTCCATATTTGGTGTGTGATATACATAATAAGTTTGGTTTGGCTGAGTAATGTATTCATATAGTATGACTGGCATTGTGCATCTCTCGTTAGTTTAAATTTTTGTGTTAATCTATCTTCGTTATCTCAGTATGGATCGAGCCAGGTTCGAATGTACTTGGAAGGCAGTAGTGCGATAAAACACAGAGAAAGTTCAAGAGCCCGCTTTGTAGTGGCCTTAACGCACCCCCAAACCAAAGTTTATTTATGCAATTTCATAGTACATAAACACAAAGGCTACCCGACATTTTACCAGACCGGACTCGACCCTGCCCACCAGATTTTAAAAACTTGTACCAAACGATAAACAAAAAAGGCGCATTTTTCAGATAACTACCTGTATATGGAAAGTACATGAACAGTCATTTTGATGGTCCGTGTGGCAGTCTCTTTAAGTTGTTTGTTTCCAGAATTAAGGCATTCTCTCAGAAATTCACTACAGAATGCCGAATCTTTTATCACCTCCGCGTTTGGACGAAGTGCAACTGCAAGATCTCTCAGCAATGCTACCGCTGCTTTTAGCAAACTCAGGTCCCTACAATAATAGTTTTTGATAAGCATATTTTAGAGGGCTCTCAATCGTGTCGGGTTGGTATGTTGAATAGTTCAAGCCGAACACGACCTGTATATTTAATTGTGTCAAAAACTACCTTAACCCCGCGTTTATCTAAAACAGGTAGTACATGGCACCACAAGATTATAAAAGCATTATCTTATAACACAGTTAATTTATTGAAAAGACGCTGATACATACCTGTTAGGATCCCTAGCAACAACTTTAATGAACTTCAAAAGCTTAGGAGCATAAGGCACCATGATCTCCGCCTTTGACTTTTTACATCCTTGTAAAATACCCGAATATGCCTTGAAGATACTTCGCTTCAACCGCTTTCCATACTCCACCATGGCCTTATCATTAACATTATTAATATGTGCAAACTCGTTAGCAGCGGTTTCCATCATGTGCACTGCGCAAGAAACATAACGTTCAAAATGTAAGCCAATTGCAAGTGCCATGTCACCAAAACATGAAAAAACTAGAGGCTTAAGAGGCACCTCGTAATACAAAGAAGTTAGCCGTTCGCTGATGCTACCACAAAAAGGTAGCAACTCGTAATCCAAAACACGACATATATTGCCAACCACCTTAACAGAAATGGAACATTGCACGCGATCCTTAAGACCCATTTCCAAATATTCATAAAATCTTTTCATATATTTCCGGAATTCTATTCCAATAGCGCAAGCAAAAGCATCAGTAGCAAGCATCGCTTTCTCATAAACTGTTGGGATTCCAAAAGCAAAGACCTTGAGTAAGCACCACGCAATGTTATATTCATTTTCCACTACAATGAGCTTAATTTTAGAAGTACTGCTAAGTTTCTGAATAATATCTTGCAAGCAACCACATATCAAAGCAAAAGGTTCTGCGTCAACTGATGACAAAGTAAGAGGTTCTGCGTCAACTGATGACTTAAGCGGGCCTATCAAAGCAAAAGGTTCTGCGTCAAGTGATGACAAAGCAAAAGGTTCTGCGTCAACTGATGACTTAAGCGGGCCTATTATAAGTTTAGTCCAGACAACTTTGAGAAGAGGCAATATCATTTTGTTGGTATCATCGTCATCGGAAACCCAGGACCATTCGGAACGGATGGTGTTGTGACCGCACACACAATCGTTTTCATACAACCCGCAATAATCACAGTGTATCATTATGAATCGAACAAAACAAACTTCTGAATGATAATAACTAACCGAATAGAACTTGATCGAACTTGAACTTTTGAATAACAATAACTTGTAAATACAGAAACTTAACGAACTGACTGAACGAAGAACAAGGGATTTGCAGCCGGCTTTATACGTCGTGAACGGGTACGTCTCCAAACGTCACAACGTTTCACAGATGGATGTGTTGGTTCCATGATAACCGCTCATGCGGTTATTTACTTTGAAACGTACCGGTTCATCAAGCTTTCGGCCCAACCCGCTTGTTCTCTAATCATCTACATAACCTAACTGGACTTGACATATCGTTCGACCCACTAGACTTGGCCTCCGGCCCAAATACATAATATAAACATAAAACAGTTTTGACCCATTACTTAACTAAAACAAATAATAAACGATACCGGCCCGAACACCGTTTTCGGATGGACTTGATTATTGATCTTCACATTTGAGATGATCCGTCAGGATTAGAATACTTAACAAGCTCATTCACTGCTTTATAAGCAGCAGACGCTAACTCTGGATCGGCACTTCGACCAGCTGCAGCAAGACACCTTAAGATATGTGGATAATGATCAGGTTCAAGAACAGGTGACTTCTTCTTCCCATACCCTTTCGCAAGATGATAAACGGCCACACAGACCTTCTTTCTAAAATGGGGAAACCGACAAACATCTTTGTACATGTAACATTCAAGAACCTCCATGAGCATTGTAAGATTGAGTGATATTTCAGAAGTATAAGTGGCTGGATTGTGTAACAACTCAAAAAGACGACTCAGTGTCCAAACAGCACGGTCTTTCTCACCACTATTTTCACCTCTGGCCTCTTGAAGCAGGTAAACTAGATCAGAACCAACCCTTTGGGATCGCTGTTCGTCACTCAAGCCTTCAGGATATGACCCATACGCATATTTGACAGCCTCACAAGATCGCCAATGCTTTGATATATTTTTCAGCACAAAAGGCTTGACTCCAGCCACTGGAAGATTCCCGATATCGTCTTTTTGATCTTGAGTTCTGTTTGTCACGAAGAGATTGATGGTAAAGACTTTGAAAACTAGATAAAAGTATCTCCATATTTGGTGTGTGATATACATAATAAATTTGGTTTGGTTGAGTAATGTATTCATATAGTATGACTGGCATTGTGCATAACGTAACAATAGACAAAAAAATTTGTGTTAAGCTATATCTCAGTATGTAACAATAGACAAAAAAAAAATGTGTTAAGCTATCTTCTTTATCTCAATATCGATCGAGCCAGGTTCGAATGTACTTGGAAGGCAATAATGCGATAAAACACAGAGAAAGTTCAAGAGCCCCCTTATAGTGGCCTTAACGCACCCCCAAACCAAAGTTTATTTATGAAAAATTATAGTATATAAACACAAAGGCTACCCAACATTTTACCAGACGGGACTCGACCCTGCCCACCAGATTTTAAAAACTTGTACCAAACGGCATTTTCAGTGAGAAAGATAGCAAAAATGAATAACTACCCGCATTTGGAGAATACACGAACAGGATCCATCATTCTTAGGGTCCATGTGGCAGTCTCTTTGAGTTGTTTGTCTTCAGATTTAAGGCATTCTCCCAGAAATTCCCTACCGAATGCCACCTGTTTTTCAAACTTCTTCACGTTTGGACCAAGTGCATCTGCAAGATCTCCCAGCACTACTACCGCTGCTTTTAGCACACTCTCATCCCTTCAAAAAGAATAGTTATTCATTTATTAAATTAAAAACACTATTGTAACACAATTCATCTATTAAAAGAAAAGGGTAATACATACCTCTTAGCATCCTTAACAACAGCTTCAATGAACTTCAAAAGATGAGGAACATGAGGCTCCATGATCTCAGCCTTTGAACTTCTACATCCTTGTAAAAGACCCGAATATGCCTCGAAGATACTTTGCTTCAACTGATTTCCATACTCCACCATTTCCTCATCAACAATCTTAGCAGCTTCTTCCATCAGTGGCACCACATAAGGCACAAGTCTTTCAGACTCTGAGCCAATTGCAAGTGCCAGGTCACCAAAACATGAAAAAACTGGAGGCTTAACAGACACATCCACACTCGAAAGAAGTTTGACTAGCCGTGGCATGATGCCATGAGAAAAAGGTAGCACCTTGTAATCCAAAGCACGACATATATCACCAAACACCCCAAGACAAACGGAACATACCCTTTGATCCTTAAAACCCGCTACCAAATATCTTAAAAACCTTTTCGTATATTCTTCGAATGCTGGTCCAATAGCATAAGCTATAGCACCAACAGCAAGAAATGCTTTTTCACGAACTGTCGAGAGCTTTGCTTTTTCATGAACTGTTGGGCTTTTGATATCAAATATGTTAAGTAACACTTGCATAATTTCAGCTGCTGCAGCCTTAATAGTAGAGTCGGCAGTTTCATCAGTACTGCCAAGTTTCTGAAATATTACTTGCAAACATATCAAAGCTTCTTTTGCTCTATCAAAGCGCTCAGTTTCATCATCATCTGTTACCCAAAGTTTTTTCATGCTAATTCTGAGAACTCCTATCATTGGTGTAAGAACACCGGGAGAATCTTTGACAATTTCTGGAAGAACCGCCATGATGATATTGTGATGCTTGGGTGAAATTACAGTGGCTGGAGGAGGATCTAATTGAAAAATACGACTCAGTGTCCGTGCAGCAGTAATTTTCACATGTCTGTTTTGATCCCTCATGGCAGTAAGCAGGTACTCTAGATCCAAATCATCAATTTCGGATAGCTTTTCGACAGTTACACCTTCAAGATATGACCCATATGCATGTTTGGCAGCCTCAAGATATCGCCAATCAGGCTTTGATATGTTTTCCAGCACAAAAGGCTTAACCAAAGGAATAACAGCATCACCTACAGTTTTAGCAACAAGACCTAAACATGTTCCTCCAGCCGCTGCAAGATTCAAGATATCGTCTTTTTTATCTTGATCTTCGTCTTGCTTGAATAAAGTTTTAAGCAACATAGGAACCAACGAAGGTAAAGCCTTTTGAATCAAACGACGAGAATGAGTATCTGAATCACCAGGCATAGAACCTTTATATCTAATCTCTTTACGACAAATAGAACTCCAGAATTCAATTGCTTGAAGAGCGACGCCTTCTTCGTCTCCAGGTAATAAGTCTGTAATCTCCTGATTGAGCATTTCTTCCTGTCCATGCAAGTGTAATGCAAGAAGCCTTTTCTTTTGCAAATCGCTAAGCCTGCCTTCTGCTTCGGTTCCGGGCCATTTTTCTGCTGATGATTGAGCATCTACTAATGAGTCTGTAATCTCCTGAAACATTTCTTCCTGTCCAAGCAAGTGTAATACAAGAAGCCTTTTCTTTTGCAACTCGCTAAGCCTGCCTTCTGCTTCGGTTCTGGGCCTTTCTTCTGCTGATGATTGAGCATCTACTAATGAGTCTGTAATCTCCTGATGCATTTCTTCCTGTCCAAAAATATATACATTTTGTTCATATTTGACAAACATATGATTGCAAATATTCTCGTACTTTAAACACAGCTGAGAAAAAGCAACTCAAGAACATAAAACAGTTAATAAGACAGGCAACTCATGAACCTAAATTGTGTATTATCATTAGTACTACAGCTCACTAATTTCTTTCACATTTTCTAAACAATTGCAAATCAACTCAGATTATGATAGCCTATTTTTTCATTCCGCTTTCTCCATAAAATAAAATAGAGTTAAATGTCATTTGTGGCTTGGGTAATTTTGCTTGTTTAGTTCAAAGGCTTTATTTTTTGGCTGTGTGTTCAAAAAGGTTTTACCGTTGCCATTTTAATCCACTGGGTTAACTTCATCCATTATTTCCGTTAACGAGAAGGGCACTTCGGTCATTTTAAATGGCCGAATTGCCCTCCTCGTTAACAGAAAAAATGAATGAAGTTAAGCCAGTGGATTAAAATGGCAACGGTGAAATCTTTTTGACCCACAAGTGAAAAATAAAAACTTGGACTAAACTCGCAAAATAGCCCAAACTAAAAGGACTAAAATGGCATTTTACTCAATAAAATAGAAAAATCAGAACATTATAAAACAACCATACATGATACATCCGAACATCCATCATTATATGTCTATCCTTCTTTTAAGGTTGGTGGTACTAAAAATGTTGATCAACCAAAATCACAGAAAAAGATATTACTATATGACGTCTTGCACCCAAATCAATCCTAACAAATGCGCAAAAACCCTAGAAATCCTTACTGATCGCCTCGAAAAACCCTAGAAGCTGGTGAGCGCAGATGCAATTTCGAAAAACCCTGAACCGAATTCATAGAAAGAGGATTTATATAGGAGGATTTAAGATTTATTTAGAGTTAAATGCAATTTTAGTCTCTGTGTTTTGGGTTAGTTTGAAAGTTTAGTCCAAATGTTTTATTTTTCGTCTGTGGGTCCAAAAAGGTTTTATCGTTGCCATTTTAGTCATTAGGTTAACTTCATCCATTTTTTCTGTTAACGAGAAGGGCAATTCGGTCATTTCCTATGTAATTCTTTTAACTTGAAGGGCAATTCGGCCATATAAAATGACCGAATTGCCCTACTCGTTAACAGAAAAAATGGATGCAGTTAACCCAGTGGACTAAGATGGCAAGAGTGAAACATTTTTGGACTCACAGGCGAAAAATGAAACATTTAGACAAAACTGACAAAATAACGCAAACCACAGACTAAAATAAAATTTAACTCATTTATTTATTCAATTCGGATTTTACAGAAAGAATATAATTCCTATAATTCCTATAGATTCATATCCAAAAAACCTAAATCGAATTCATAGAAAGATGATCTATACTATATTATAAAGCATTTCCCCAAGGACTTCTTAAAACTTAAGAGGTACAAGTAGAAATGCTTGGTAACACACGATGCATATATTAATTAGGTTTGGGGGGTAATTTTGTCTTTTTTCCCACAAGGAGCATGTTATTTATTATTTATTAACACTCATGATGTTATTTATTATTTCAGAAGAATTTATTGACACTAATGATGAAAAGAAACTCAAGCATTACAACATTTTAATAACAATATTAGGAGACAAAATAGTATTTCTGTATTAATATTATTAAGAAAAAATAATCTATATACTACCTTATTAAGCAAACTAGGTTTTCTACCCTTATGGTAATTTTACATTGTGTACACATTTTGAAGCAAAATGTACAAGAGAGTCAGACTGTTTTAGAGGGGATAAACTTGCACATTGCCCAAAAATTTAAGACATTTTAGGGGTATTTTAGGAATTTTTACACGTTTGTAAATAAATAATTGAAGTTGTTACATGCAATTAAATTAATAAAATAATTTAGACTTAATAATAATGATAATAAAAAGAGATTTCCAAGAGTTCTCGCTGTTGATGTGCGGCTTGATTTCCTAACCGATAATGACAATAAAAACAGAATTCAAAGAGTTCTCAGCCACATGGTTTCCCAATCGACCAAACGAATTGAATTTCGAAACAGTCAAACAGTTGGCCATCATTGAGAAATATATATAGTGTTCAATGGCCATCATTGGAAAATAAATCTAGAGTTCAAATTCACATGGTGGCTATAACCCGTAAGAAAATCACTTGGCTGGATCTCAAATTTCGATCTCACGATTTCTCTTTTGTAAAGTATTCGAATATCACCACCCAATCACTAGCGACTACTTTGCAGCTCATATTTCGAATTCTAGAGAAACCAAATCACTTTTCAATCTCTACTCCTAATGAACTGGCCGGTGATGCCAATCTGCGACGATAAACCACCGGTAGATGGCGGCCGGAAAGTTTGTGGATTATTCAAGTCAGCGTTTTGAAGGTCAAGTAGTTACAGTAATACTATTGTATCTTCTTTGGTTGAAGGATTTAACGGTCAGACTAAAAGCGGAAGTTATAGAGTTTCGTTGCTGATTAGATCTTCGATTCTGATGCGGCGTCGTTTACAGCTTGATCCGTAGTCTAAACTCTACTTTAAATGAATAATAATCTCAGTTTTGTTCAGTTTTTATTTGCATATATGACTTGTTTATTTCTTGTTTGATGAGATCCAGATGATTGTTATTTTTTATTGATGATTGTTATTTTTTATTAACTGGGTTTAGTTGTTTGATAATTGTTTTTTGTTTTATTAAAGTTTTAATAGATTAGGTTATAAACCACATAGTTGTATTTTAGGCTTTTTAATTAATCTTGATTAAGTTTTAGCTCATTTTGATAAGAGTTTAGGGTATCAAAGCTTTTGGGCCTTTGGTCTTTTGTTACTAGGCTGTTATTTAAGTTTTATTTATTTATTGTTGATTTTAGAATTAGAAGTAATGGCTTGTGGAATATATTTTGGTAATTCAAGTGTTTACGGTTAAGGTTAAAGTGAAACTAACAGTTGTAAATTCTTATGGATCTCTGTTTTGCTTCAAACCAACATTTAACTATGACTTGAACCGGCGTTTGAAAACATATACCACTGATAACTCGATATTATGTCTAAATTAACGATCACTCCTAAATAGTTAGGATATGGATATTTTTTGTATGTAAAGCTGGCTTTATTGATATAATTCTTATGTTTAAAACATCTTTTATGCGTGTTGTTGTAGGGTATTCTTATGGATCCCTGTTTTGCTTTGCTTGCAAGTGTTTATGGTTAAACTGAAACTAAGGGTGGTGAATTCAACTAAATGTTTAAAATATGTTGCCTCTAGCCCATGATACATGTTAGAGGTGCACATTTAAAATTGTTCGTGAACCGAAATCGACATACGGAGAGACACTGGTTTAAGCATGATAGAAATTGTAGGGTTTGGAACTGGTTCGAGCCTAATGGAAAGGAACTTGCTCGCTAACAACCTTTAACGATGTTCCCTGCGGCATCGCGCGGGCACCCTACTAATTTATATAGAAGGAGGATTTAATAGTAGAAATATAATTTAATAGAAAGGGGATTTATTTATATAATTAGGATTTATATAATTGGGATTTAATAGAAAGAATATAATTTCTGTAATTCCTATAGAAGCAATAGAAAGAATATAATTCCTATAGAAGCAATATAAAGAATAGAGTTAATTATATAGTTAGTCTACGTGGTTTGCACAAAATAACATACTTAGGTACTAATAGTTTAAAATCACCTTCTAGGGTATTAACTGGTTTGCACAAAATAACATACTAAGGTACTAATAGTTTAAAATCACCTTCTAGGGTATTAACTTTTCATTTTGTAACGTTTGGAGGTATTAACTTCTAGGGTATTAACATAGTTAGTTCCTGTTGTTTAAATAAAATAACATACTTAGGTACTAATTTAAATAATTCGGATTTAATAGAAATAATATAATTCCTATGATTCCTATGGAAGCAAAAGAAAGAATATAATTCCTATAGAAGCAATAATTCGGATTTAATAGAAAGATGATTTATCCATAGAAAAAGAGGATTAGAAAGATGATCTATAGAGAGAATTCGAATTTAATAGAAAAAATATAATTCCTATAGAAGCAATAATAGAGAAAGATCGATAGAGATAATTCGGATTTAATAGAAAGAATATAGAGTAAATTACTTTTTGAGTCCCGGTGTTTTAGTGGTTTTAACCACTTGAGTCCAAAATTAAAAAATTTAACGGCCTGAGTCTCTAGCCATTTATTTTATAACGTTTTGAGTCCAATTTTGTTCATTTTATAACGATTTGAGTCCAAAAAATTGGACTCAAAAGGTTAAAATATGGACTCAAATGGTTAATGAAAATGCTTATAGGGGCTCAAATCGTTAAACTTTTTGCTTTTGGACTTAATTAGTTAAAACCACTAAAACACAGAGGCTCAAAAAGTAATTTAGCCAAGAATATAATTCTTATATTTAATAGAAAGAATATAATTCCTAACTCCTATAGAAGCAATAGAAAGAATATAATTTCTATAATTCCTATATTTAATAGAAAGAATATAATTCCTATAGAAGCAATACAAAGAATATAATTGTATACTATTAATAGAGAAGTGAATGAATAGTAATTATATTTGTTTTAAAGGTTTTTTATATGTGTTATTTAGTGGTTTTTTATCTGTGTTATGTGGTTTTTTTATATATCTTATATACGACTTGCGTTTGTTATTTATCGATGTAAATCACGTGTTGGTATTTTTTGGTCATATCAAGATTTTTTTTCTCTTTGGGTTGCTGTAACGAGTGTGGGTGGTGTAACAAAACAAACCGATGCCGACCAAATTCCCAATGTCTTGGTCTATTTTTGGTCATATCATATTTTTTTTCTCTATTGTTTGCTATGTAATTAAACGAGTTGATACCCACCCACCACACAACGCGAGAATTTTCGACGCAACGCACGAATTAAATAGCACTAGTTCCTATAATTCTTATAGAAGGAATAATTCAGATTTAATAGAAAGTGGATTTATCTATAGAGAAAGAGGATTTATCTATAGAAGCAAAGAGGATTAGATAGAGGTTTATCTATAGAAGCAAAGAGGATTTATATTTAGGGGGTGTTTGGGATTGCGTTTTTAACCTGATTATTTGATTATTGTGTTTTGAAATCGTAAAAAATCTATTTTGAGTGTTTGGTAAAAAATTAATAAAAAGTGATTTTTTACGTTTTGTAGAGTTCAAAACGTGATAATCCATAAGTAGGTCACCCCTTGCTGCAGGAAAACGTGATTATCCAAAAACTGATTTTTTACGTTTTCACTTATTTATTTTTTTGAAATATATATACTTGCCAAACACTCAAATAGTTGATTATCTGATTATTGTGATATCAAACAACATAATCAAATCCAAACAATGTTGATTATTTGATTATTGTGATATCAAACAACATAATCAAATCCAAACACTTTCTTTCTGCAGCACGTTTTGTTACAGCTGATTATCTGATTCTGATTATTCAAAACGCATAATCTATTTTCAAAACTCAACCCCAAACACCCCGAATTTATAGGAGCAAAGAGGATTTATGTTTAATAGAAAGAGGATTTATATAATTTATATAGAAGCCGCCGAATTTATAGAATTTATATAATTCCTATTTTAATAGAAAGAGGATTTATATAATTTCTATAGAAGCCGCCGAATTTATAGAATTTATATAATTCCTATAGAAGCTATAGAAGCAAAGAGGATTTATTTATATAATTTCTATAGAAGCCGCCGACCTATAGAAGCAAAGACGATTTATTTTTATAGAATTTATATAATTCCTATAGAAGCAAAGAGGATTTATTTATATAATTCCTATAGAAGCCGCCGACATATAGAAGCAAAGACGATTTATATAATTCCTATAGAAGTCACCAACCGAATTTACAGAATTCTTTTTTTATAAACGACCGAATTTATAGAATTCCTTTTTTATAAGATCCTAGACTAGAATTATTTTTTTATAGGATCCTTAGAATTCTTTTTGAATCCTTAAAATTCCTTTTTTTATGTTAGAATTCCTTTTGGATCCTTAGAATTCCTTTTTTTTATATTGACGTAATTGAAGAAAACAACCTTTATGTTATTCCCAAACTGCACTTTCTACCTTTCACTATGAAATCGGAAAAAATCAACCTTTACGTTCATGTTTTCCTACAGATTCAACCTTTATCACAAACATCGTTGAATTTCTTGGTTAAGTTACCTCACATGCAAAGCATGTGAGGGTATTGTGGTCTTTTCAAATCCATATTTAATGCATCAAGAAAACCCAGATCATCAATCCCCCCTTTCCTTTTTTTTTCAAAACCCAGATCAACACTTCACCAGAAAACAAGCTTTAAAGCTTTCTTCCTACCAACTGTCTTGCATCCGATGCTTCCACTCTCCCTGAAATCTCACAGTCACTTTCACACCATTTGAATTTCCAACACAAATTCATCTTTCTTCTTCTTCATATCAAATATTCAACGCCCAAAACTTCATTCAACCTCTCAATTTCTCACACAAGGTACACCTTAACCTTCTTATTTCTTATTATTGCATCATTTCAAACTGTTTCTTCATGTTGATCTAGTGTATTTGATCTTCAATTTTATTGGATCTTTGTATCTTGATGTTTATTTAATCTTTTTATGGTTATTTTGTGACAACTGTCAAATTTGCATGCATCTGTACGTTTAATTAATATTGATTTATGCATAATGACTGTGCTTAATTACAACTATGGATTTAACTGCTTTCTGATTTCTGTTATGTACATACATATGCATCACATTTTATACTGTCACTCCATTTATTTCACACAAACATTAGTGACAACCTTGATGCACAAAGCACAGTTAGCACACTGAGCGGATAACCCAGAAAACATGCTGACAATGCCAGTACCTGGACAGACAATGTTCTTGAGGCCAGTATGAGCCAGAGATAGAATACTACACTAGTAGGGAGTGTAGGGAAGTGAAGACCATAAACTGTGTCACTAGGTGATAGTTATAGTGCCAGGAAATGCCTAAAACACACTTTAAATGCAGAATTCTACACTTTTAAACAAAATTCAACATTTAATGATGCTAGTAGTGTGCAAAAACTTGACAAAATGGTCCTAGATACTTTCCAAAGTGTTGGGAATTAAAGGTGACACAAAAAGTTATATAAAAGACACCTCACGAATTAATTAAGCACTTTAACGGGACAGTATCAAACCGAACAACCGGACATTACCCGGAACACCAAAATAATGCTAGAAGCATTGTTTTTATTTTTCTAAGCTAGTTAGGGTCCCCGAACACCCTAACACACTATATAATTAATAACACACCATAAACCATTAACTAATCACTTGATTCTAACTGCAACTTGTAACTAAACCATTGAAACCCAACCAAGCATACCCCCCCCCCAAACCGGTTATGGACAAGTGGGGACACCCCTTGATTTTATCTAATTGTTTAATGGATTTGCAATGTTCTAATGAGACACTTAGACTAATGGGTAAAAAGGATGTCGGAGATTTATTTATATAACCACAAGACCTTCACTCATATTATCTTCATCACTAAACACCCACACTTTTCTCTTCCTTCTTTCTTTGTTTCGGCCGACCCCAAACCACACCACCATCACTTTCATTCAAGCTTCTTCTTCCAATCTACAAGCATACAAAGGTGCTACACGGTGTACAACGAAGCTTGGTGTGTTCGAAAGCTCAAGGACCTCTCTCGTTTTCTTTTATCCATCACTTTTACACTCTTGAACTCCCCTAGCCTTGTGCTAGTAGTAAGTGTCTTAGATCTTCATCCTCTTCATATTTTTTATGGTTAATAGTAAAAGAATGATGAAATGATAAGAACTCTAAAGAAACATAAACAAGTCTTGGAACATAAACTAACTAGTGATGAAGTATGGTTAAAATGGTGATGAAATCATGTTATTTTTGTGTTGTTATGTTTGTTGAATGTTGTTTGTTAGTGAAAATGATATGGATCATCATATGGACTTGCTAGATCATGCTTAAAAACATGAACTAGCAAGATGTGAAAGTTAGAAATGTTGTGGATGATGAAATCATCCACACATAAACTATGAACTTGATTAAATGGGTGTTTTCTTGAAAAATAAAGATCAAAGTAAGTTCTAATATTGTAGATCTAAAGATCCATGAGTGGTTATTCGAAAGAACCAAGTGAAAAGTGTGAGTTTTGTTAAAACTTGGATCTTACAAAAACTAAACACATTTTTGGTGGATAAACAAGTGTAGAAACACTTGTGTAATAAGAAAATTTCACAAAGAAATATTTTTAGAAAATATGACTAGAAGTTGTAAATATTCAAACTCTTTAAAAATGAAGTTTTTAAAGAACTAATCACATTTTTAAAGGTAACAAGACTTACTAAGTGTGCTAGTAAGTTACTACATGCTTTCATAAATATTCAAGTTCATAAGTTTATAGTTTATGCTTGTTTTTGACAAGTTGGTAAACGGAGATTGTATGTTGTTGATTGAGAATCGTTTGAATGAATTTCTGAAAAGAAAATGATATGCTAGTAAGCATGGACGCCTCCATTTACAAAGGAAACTCTGGCGAAATTTTTCTAAAAATCCAACACTTAGAAAATATTTTTCTAGCAAGTGTTTACAAACATATTTTTAACCTTGTTTTCAAAATAAACTTCGCCATGATTTTATTTACAAAAATACCAAGTGTCGGAGGTTGATTTTCGTAAATAAAAATTTGATAAATATATTTAGAATATATATTTTATACTAAAACACCTGTGCGATTGTTTGTTTATTCTGTGAACTAGTTATATTATTTTAGGGTAAAATAATATAACTTACAAAATACCATGGAAATTACAACTCCAAAATAATACCAAAAATCACAAGGAATAAACATTTAAGTTACACCCATAATATTGAGAAACCGAGCAAGAAAACGTAACTTATGAAATATTCCGGGATATACCAGTACACTATGTTTTTGGTAAATATTATTTTGGAAATGAAAGAAGTGAAAATATGATTTCGTAAATATTACCAAGTATATCATATTTTTGACCACAAGAAAATATATTATTTTTGGGAGATAAAAATATATTTTCCTAGTATATATAGAAGACATATAATTTTTGAAAAAAAATATATATATTCTAGGACAATACATGATTGAACAAAATAAGTTTATATATATATTTAAGTAAGACTTGAAGTATATGGTTTTGGGAATATATTAACATATTTTTTTATTTGAAACGATACACCGAAATATGACGCTATTACTTGGCAAGATATACAAATACAAATACGAAAATACATGTATGAGATACTCCCATCCTTGGGAAGGAAAATACGAAGTTAAAATACTTGAGAAGTAGGAATACGAAATATTGTTTAACAATTATTCCAAACATTAACTAATAATTATAACTTGGAATAATTTTGGGAACACAAGCAACGTAACTCAAAAACCTTCATACTAAGAAAAGGCACGGCCCGTTCGTCTAATAGACGTTAGTCCACTGTAGGTAGTCGTGTTGGCTGAGGAGACTAGGGTTACACATACTGAACACGCAATACTGTGAGTTCATGCCCCCTTTTCTCTTTACTGTTTTTTTAGTTGTATAATTCGGGGGTGAAATACATGCGAGAATTATTACAAACATTTATTTACATGGTATGGTTAACGTAGGGAGGGTTTTACTACTAGATCATGTGAGGGATGTGTACAACACTTAAGGCCATTAATCCTCGTTGTTAGAACCGAGGGACAAAAGAGTGATAGATCTATTTGGGTGTAGCGAGCCCACACCCATGAGGCCGGGGCGGCCCATAGAGGTGACTGTGTCTTCCAGCCGAAGCCCGGTAACAAATCTGCTAGGTTTGAGTCTTCCTGCAACACTTCACACATATCAATGGCCTTGCAAACCATTGGTGATCTCTTTTTCCTTATTGCTACATACCAGGGACTTACATACATACTTACAACATTTTCAAAGGTTTATACATACACACAAACAAACACATGAACTCGCTCAACTTTTGTTGATGTTTTTCAAACTACATGTATTTCAGAAAATTTTAATGGATCTGGCAGGCGTTGGAAGTTTTTATGCTGCGTTAAGAATAAAGATGTCATCCATGGTCTTTGAGTTTGGACGGTGTATCTTATTCCTGGACGACACATGTCTTTCAAACCTTGGTATTATTCAATATCTTTTGACGAGTCCTTAATGAACTCAAAAACAATTTGTACGATTTGTAAAACTTGAATTCAGTGTCTACGTTTTAAAACGATGTTGTTATGTTTTGAACTTATTTAATGGATGACAAACCTATGGTTTTATCATATAGTTGATGTTATGATTGAATGCAATGATATTAAGAAGTCACACCATAATCACGCTTCCGCAAAAGTCAGGGTGTGACAGCTTGGTATCAGAGCTTCGATCGTAGCGAACTAGGATTCTATCTCGAGTCTAGACTACGATCAATAGGGCTCTCACGAAAATGTTTTCACGACTTTTTTTTCATTGCATACACAAAACGTCCAGATCCAGGGAACAAACATTTTTACAAACAAAAGGCACAAATACACATTTCAAAAATTCGTATTTATAATTCAGTCTTAGAGACTGAGGGAGGTTCAGTCTTAGAGACTAGGGGAGGTTCAATCTTAGAGACTGAGGGAGGTTCAGTCTTAGAGGCTGAGGGAGGATTAGCCTTAGAGGCTGGGGATAATTAGTCTTAGAGACTGGGAGTTGGTCTTAGAGACCAGGGAATTAGTCTTAGAGACTGGGAGTTGGTCTTAGAGACCAGGGAATTAGTCTTAGAGACTGGGAGTTGGTATTTGAGACCAGGGAATTAGTCTTAGAGACTGGGAAGGTTTGGTCTTAGAGGCCAGGGAGTTAGTCTTAGAGACTGGGGAGTTCAGTCTTAGAGACTGGGGAGGTTTAGTCTGAGAGACGGGATGTGTTAGTCTGAGAGACTGGGTGGTTTAGTCTAAGAGACTGGGAGATTTGTCTGAGAGACTAGGAAAGATAATGTGAATACATGACTACGTGATAAAGTACTCTTATTTGTATACGCTGATTGCTAATGATTATTATGGATATACGTGCTATGACTACTATGTATCGACACACACGTCACCTTCCTCAGGGAACGAATTGTCAGATAATGATGACCCTACGGCCACCACCACAGATGATGAGACTGTACCTGCACCGGAGATATTTACGACAGACACTGAGAGCGACCCTGACATGCTGACCAAGGACGAGGACGACTTCTAACCGTCCTCGCTGCCAGACTTTGGTGAAGAATTACCCTTGCTGATGGTTTCCTTGACGAGAATCTTCCTGTCATTCTTGATTCGGTCCACGACCACCTTACCATTTGGACACTTCGATGGAGAGCATCTCCTGACTCCAATCCTCGACAATGCGCCTCCTGTGGACATTCCTTCCGAAGGTTGGCTACTCAACGAATAATTAATGATGACATTGGCGTGTTATTGATGGTCCTTCTGATAACACCTATGACGATGGAAAGTTTGACGAGCACGTTGTTACAAATTTCAATTTTTAAGACCCCTGTTAACAGGCTATCCTCTGAGTCTAGCATACATTCGATCTCAGACACCTTTGAGTCTATGAGATCTGCAGCCTTACAGACAGCCAGATTACAGCTTTCTACTACTGACGCAGACGACGATGCCGTTATGACTGCTGCAACTATCACCTACTCGAGGCACCACACCTTTACACGACCCATAACCTGCTTCTGAGCCAGCTCCGGTTCCTTTTGGGTCAGCCTGATGTTGTACCGCTAATACTGCACCCTTACTTGATCATGACCCTGTTTCTTTTGACTTACCAGACAATGCATCCCTTATACCCGACCCAGCACCTGCACCTAATGATCTTTCTATTAGTTGAAACGTTTGTTCCTGCACCTTCACCCGCTGATGTTGCTCTTGTAAAGACCGTCGTCCAATGCGCCGACATGCCTATCACTTTCTTTCAAGACGTACTCGTACCCCAGGAAGGTACTCCAGGCCAGCACCCGCGTAATGGTCCCTTCTGCTACTGCAGCATTTTCTACGACCTCACAGGCCGCACCGTCTGATGCATTCATCTCTACATCGCTGGACGAACCGTTTTGATGCTTCCTATAACACACTATACTGATTTTAGACCCTTACCATCCCTCATTTTATGGAGGCCACACACAGGATGAGTACACCTGTCACATCAGCTGCAATTTGAGGATATAAGTCGCAGAATGTTGGAGCTTGAGCTGACACCACGTCCTCCACCCTGCCTATTGCCAGTATACTTTTATCAAGGTTCCTTTTGTGCTCTCACCTGCTGCTATTACACCTTTCCCAGGTTTTGATGCTCGCATCTTTACTGCCAAGCAGCAGAGCAGTTACCACTTCGACGTATATACAAGCCCGAGGAGGAATTCACGCATGTCGACAGTTTACTTTTCTTTCTTCCTCCACCTCAGTCACCAGTATAGTTGGTTTCTGGATTATGCGAATTGCATTACATTTGGGTAGGACATTAATGATAAGCCGAGATTGTGGAGACTTTTGAAGACCTCATCGGACTACGTAATTTTGATACACCAACATATTTAATGGACAAGGGTAGGGTGACCCTGTGTCCCTGTTGATGTGATACATTTTGGAAGACAACACAATTGTGGCCAGGGAATAATGAGAAGCCAATCATCATTAAGCATGCGACAATACTTTGTGACCAATGACCAACGAAAGCTCAGTCGCTATGTCTTCGTTAAGCGCGTTATTGACCTATATGTGTGTGCTATAATTATAATGCTACGTGCTTACTTGCTATAAATATAATTACCAAGTTGCTTGGTTATACTATGATTATACTATTGCTTGATGGGTTGGTAACCTATTATATGTATGTGCATCTGATCTCTAAACAATTGTATGCACTCCCCGAACGAATAAGACCTGACCTAACCCTCTGCCGACAATAGCAGAGTCAGAACTGCAAGGGCGCATCTCGCAAGCCATCGCACAACTCGAGGCCCTTCGCTCCAAACACGGCGGAGATACCTCAGGAAATAACCCACCCAGCGGCTGCACTTATGAGCAATTCTTGAACAACAAACCTCGAGAATTCGACGGCACTGGGGGTTCCTTAGCTTTTGTGCGTTGGGTGGAGAAGACGAATTATGTCTTACAATTGAGCAAATGTGCTCCAGAACATCAGGTCACGTACGTAGCTGGACTATTTGTAGATGGGGCTCTGTCTTGGTGGAACCTTCAGGTTCAAACAATGGGCGAGACTACTGCATATGCTTTGACGTGGGACGAATTGAAGGAACTAATGCGCAAGAGATATTGCTCTAGGGCGAATTATCACAAGTTGCATCACGTTTGGTGGAACCAGAATCTAGGAAGATCGAACGTTTCATCGGGGGACTGACACCTCAGATTCTAAGCCTGGTAACAACATCTAAGCCTCCAACAATCATCGTAGCAATCGACATGAGTGTGGCGCTCACTGAAGAAGCGATTAGACAAGGAAAATTTTCCACTCCGGAAGAGGAAAATGAGACTCATGTAGTGTCATCTGGGGTTAACAAGAGAAAGCTCGCAAATTTCAAGAAGGTTACTCGGGTGAGTAACGAGAAGAAGGCCAAAAAGGGAAAAGACTACATGGGTATCCTACCTAAATGCGACAATTGTCTACGTTATCACGACGGGCGATGTAAATATGGAAAATGTGATAACTGTGGAAAGCGGGGGCATCCCAAGGAAACTTGTAGGCAAGGTACTGAACATGGAAATAAAGACCAAGATGATAGCAAGAATCACGGAGGAAACAACGACAACGATAAAGGCAGGACGAGTGACAAACAAAAGCGTGCTCGAATTTGTCTTATCTGTGGGAGCAAGAAGCATTTCAGAAAATATTGTCCTAAGAAGAATCAGGCACAAGGATAAAAGCTCAGTAGCAGAGCAAGGGGAGCACGCCAGGAATCCAAGCGTGGATATCGGTACGTCCCATATTACTCAACGTTATGCATCCGTGCTGCTAGATAATGTTGCAAATTTTAGCTTCGTATCTCTAAAGTTTGAAAGTATACTTGGTTTGGTAACAAGTAAGTTAGATAATCTGCACATGAAAGTACTAGCTAATAGGAAAGCTAGTGGAAGCCAACGAAGTAACTAGAAACGGCATGATAGAACCCGGAGAGCATGAGCTTATGCTTGAGCTACTGCCAGTTGAATTGGGGAGCTTCAACAAGGTAGTTGGATGGATTGGTTGACAAACGATCAATGGGAGATTGATATCCGCACCGCAATGGCGAATGAAGAAACAATCTTGACTCATGAAGCGGGATACGCCTCTGCAAATTACAAATTGCTTGAAGGCACGAAAGTTGTTTGTGAATAGGAAAGTTGTTTGTGAATAGGATGTGTTGTTTTCTTGACTCATGTCGTGGACAAGGGAGTCGAAGAACCAAAACACGAAGATATTCCTGTGATAAGGGAATATCCTAAAGTCTTCCTCGAAGATTTGCCAGAAATACCTCCTCAACGACAAGTCGAATTTCGCATCAATTCGATTCCAGGCGCCGTGTCTGTAGTAAATGCACTCTAGAGACTTACACCTCCGAAAATGCAAGAATTGGCAGTGTAGTTTCAGTAGTGGATAGAGAAGCAAGATAACAGACCAAAATTTTCGTTTTGGGTAACCCCAGTTCTGCTTGTCACGAGAAAGGACGATGACTCTCAAATGAACATCAAACTACCAGGAGCCGGACGAGCTAGCCAACAAGAGTCAGCGACTCTTGCTAAGGATTGGCGAACTACTTATTTGACTAACTGCGAGGATCCAAACAGTATTTCCCGATTGATCGATGATCGAGTAGTTGTAAATTCAGGAAGAAAGTATACCGGGGGAAAATTGTGGGACAATAACTTGCTTTAAACGTACACAAGAATGGTGTTTCCTACACGATGCACAGAACGATTCTACACCGAATACGAAACTCTGAGAAACTAGGAAACATGTACTTAGGACCATCGGGAACCAGGTCCAAATTCACAAAGGTCGTTACTTAGGAACCACATCCGTTAACTCAAGCAGACACCATTAACCTGACAGATATGCCAGTTCCGTTGACCAAACCGAAAGTACTTGAATTTCTTTTACTTCTAGTGAGTAGACGTTTGCATCTCTACTCACCTTAATGGTAGTTGCATCGCGTTGATTTTCTTCACAAAGAGCGAACACACATTTGTTTCGATACTTGTTCATTTCTTCATTTTAGCAAGTACTCATTGTTTCAGTACTCGGAAACTTTCATGACATACATGCATCATTTGCTACGCATGTGGTTTCGTTTCGAAGAAACACGTCATTGAAATTTAAATATTATTTTGCTAAACCTAATTACTGATTCATGTTTCGAATGACCTACATTATTGTTATTGTTAGCTCTTTTGATACCAAGTCAACACACCTTCTTGAAACTGCTTTCTTTCAAGTTACGTTCATAGTTCATCATCGTAACTATGCTAGGATTTCCTAGTTGATGCCTACCTTTATTATCGGATTACGCCAGAACCAAGTTCAATTGCTTGAACTTATTCATTTCGCATATTAAGTTTAAGACGGCATATGATGTATTGAGAGCATCATATTCAAATCATTGGCAAAGATTCTTTTGTTTCGAGTCGTAGTAGACTTGTTTGGTCTACGACTTCACTAAATCATTTGTTGGTTATGACACCTTGTGGGGATACTTTCACAAAAATTGAAGCTTGCGCTTATTTGGTCACTCACTTCATACACGGATCTAATTGATTATTTGATAATTTGCCCTGAATCCGTCTTGTTTATCACGATGAAATCGGTCTCAACACGGTTGTGTGTTGAGGCAAAGGTACATAGATTCATTTCATAACACGGTGTACCTCCTAACAATTCTTTTACGATCGATCGAATGCCTTGCGGTACTTATTGCTTTCTCACTTTCGACCGAAAATAGTGGCTCTTTGATGTTCCATATTCAACTGAAAACTCTATGACATTGTGTAAATCAAATCTTCTAGCTTGTTTCAGTACGTGTTCATTTGATTTCTAACTCGGTGAACTTGTTCAGTCACCACTATACTTGAGTTATGTGATACGTGGTCGAATACCGGTGCTTGTAATTGGTTAATTTGATGTTATTACACAAGTTTTAGTTTCGAATGGCCTACTTTTGATTAGATATGTGTTTGCAGGTCTAGCAGAGTTTAAGGAGCTTTTCGGGAGCTTTGTGAGTCACCGGAGTGAAAACTGGACCACCGGAACGCGAAATGGGTCAACTGGACTTGAGAAATGAAGAAAACAGAAAACTGGAGTTCTGGGGGCTGTCGCCGACGTCCAAATGGACCGTCGCCGACGGCTATGGCAATTCTCCGTCGCCAAGTACCACCGTAGACAGCAAGTTAACACATCCGTGAATTTTGGAGATCCATGCACCGTCGCCGACGGACACATCCACCGTCGGCGACGGCCTTCCTATGTTACAGACGCGAAAAATTGTGATCTTGGGTTATTTTGACGAAGTAAAAGGGGTTTTGACCATTCAATTCGGGGGTGACACTAATTTTGAAGGTTTAAACTTGATCTTGGGAGCCATCGATCATTCTTCACCTACCATTCCACCTAACATCATCCCAACAACCCGAATTCTCACCCGAATCCAAACCCTAGTTCATCACCATTACAATCATCCTTCAACCTTCCACCCATTCAATTTCTCCTCGACAAACCCTAACCATTCATCCATTCATCCACCTTCAAGCTTCACGATGATCCAATTCAAGCTTTCTACATCCGGTGATCAAGTTTCTTCGATCATGCTCGGCTAATTCCTTGGAGGTTTCACCCCAGTGTAGGTTATTGTAAGTCTAGGGTTTGAACAATGTTTTAGTTTGATTTTGTGATAACTTGAATTGTATTTGAATTGATTGACAATTGTCTTGCATTTGAACTATATTTTTGAATTGTCGAGTGAGTTATGAAATTTGACTTTGCGAAATAAGTTTGTGCAATTATGCCTTATCATTCAAAAGGTTTTACTTGTCCGAAGTAACGAAGTGCATTGTGGTCCGTATTATGCGTTGATAGCAATTGGCACCTAAGCTTTGATGATAGAAATCCGTTAATAACATATTCAAGTGAATTAAAACTAAAACGTGTAAGAACCCTAGGATTGCAATTACCGAACCGGGTGTGAACCTTGTTTCTCTATCTTGTCAAAACCTTTATTTACATTATTGCAATTGCTAGTTTTTAGTAGTTATCAAACAAATTACTTTAGTAATTTTAATTCACATCTTTCAATCAAATAAAAATATACAAAAACAAGATAGCAAGCTTCATAAAAGTGACAACCTTCATAATTCAATCAAATCCATACACAAACCACATACTCTTCGTGGTTCGACCCCTCGCTACCACTAACACATTGTTAAGGGTAATTTGGGCTTATAAATCTTATCTTTGACCGGAGCGCGACACTCCGATCAAATTTTGGCGCCGCTGCCGGGGAGTGCGTGCGCTTTGTGTTTGGACATTGTTTGAATTTGTGTGATTATCTGTTTAAATTGTTGAGCTTTCTTTTCGTACCTGTCTTTTTCCTTGTTACGCGGGGTGTGTTACTTGTGCAGGTTACAGGTAGTGCATGCATACGCGGAACTCCAGGCGGACTTCACCTTTAGTCTACGAACCGGAAATCGAAAGAGTCGCAAGAAGAAACCTAGCAAGCCGGTTAGAAGCAACACTTGCTTCTAATCAAGCCACCACAGCACCACCACTCACACCGACCATTGAAACCGATTCAATGGAGAACCACAATTCCAATCAAAACTTCAACTCAAACCAAAACCTCAATCAAAATCAATTCCAATCCTGAGGAAACTTTCATCCCGCCCAAAATGTTCAACCTATACCTCAAGAGCAACCGGGTGGTAACGTCAACGCTAGACCACCCACACCACCTTTCAGAAACCAAAATCCCAATAATACCCAACGAACACCCCAACAGCAAACCCTTCATCGACAAGCTTCTTTACCCATCAACCTTGATGATCGGAATGTCAACTCCGATCGTAGAGGTAATCGTGATCGCGGCAATCCCGCGGATGAAGACCCATTTTTGAATATCGACGACTTGAGGAATGCAATCCCCGATGATGAACCTTACAGTGTTCCCGGTTATCAATCGCCGGAACATGTAAGCATTCATACAGAAAACTCGGATGATGGGGGTTATTATGATGATCGAGTGGACGATGATGAAGATTGGGGATACATCAATCGGGGTAATGGTTACCATGCAAGAGGGTACGAAGATGAAGAGTTTGGCTATCAAAATGCCAACTACGTTGGGGATGATGATTACGGTTATGGGAACGAAAGGAATGAGGGTTATAACAACAACCGTCAACCACGGAACGATTATCAACGGAACCGGAATGGTGGAGGTCGTAACAATAACAACAATGCTCACCATAACCGAATTCCTCGTTTTGTGGGGGGTGGCAATCAAAGAGGTAACCAAGTTAGGAATGAGAGAAGGAATGAACGGAGGGATGAACGGAGAGATGATAGAAGGGATAACCGAAGAATGGGCGATCAAGAGGTTAATGGTCCTTATCATCGTCAACAACCTCCACGGGGAGTGAATGACCGTTTCAAGCCGATTGTTACTGAAAACAATTCACCAATCGTTTATGAGCGAAGGATGTTTGATTGTAAACCACATTACATCAACATACTTCCTCATTTCAATGGAAGGTCTAACGATGAGCCGTATACACATCTGGCAGAATTTTCTTCGGTTTGCAACACTATCGGGGGGCACAATTTTGCATTAGAGGAGGTTAAACTTCGCTTGTTCCAATTCTCATTGAAAGACAAAGCGAACCAATGGTTCCTTACACTCCCGGCCAATAGCATCCGCACATGGGGAGAAATGCAACAAGCCTTTCTAGACGAATACTATTCTATGGCAAAGACCGACGATGCTCGTGATGAAATTAGGTCTTTTCGCCAATTATCGGGCGAACTGTTGCATGAAGCCTTTACAAGATTTAAAGAAATGATGCGGAGATGCCCACATCATCAAATCCAGAAGTGGGAATTGGTGAAGTGTTTTGTACGTGGGTTGGATGACACAACATGGAATCGTCTCGAGTCGACAAGTAACGGGACTCTTTTGAGCAACCATGAAGACGATGATTGGGAGTTTTTGGAACGGATGAGCAAATGGTCAAAAGAGAAAGAATCGGCCGATCGAGCTAAGAAACATCCTATTTCCCGGTCACTTCCTGATCTTGACTCTAAAGATCGGATTTCTACTTTAGAGCGGGAAATGGCTCGAATGAAGAAGAAGGAAGTTAATGCGGTTCAATTTGATGTGTGTGAGGAGTGTGGTGATATTGGACATAGAGCGGAACAATGTCCAACGGGGCCGAGTGACTACACAGAGGAAGTCAACCAAGTGTATGGAGATAGGAAGCAATATGACATGAACTCCAACACTTACCATCCGGGTTTGAGAAATCACCCGAACTTCCGATATGGTAATGCTTGAAATCAAATGAACCTGAATTTCCAATCGGGTAATCAAGGAGGTCAAAGCGGGTCATCATATCAAAACCGCCAAGGTGGTAACCAAGGAGGTTATCAACGAAATTACAACCAAGGGTACCAAGGTAGGGACAACAATTACCAAGGTGGGTACTAAAGAAATTACAACAATCAAGGCGGTAATGGAAGCGGGTCGAACAATCAAACCGGTGGCGATGACTTGAGTGCCAAAATGGATGCTTTGCTAAATATGAAAAAAGAATCTCAAAACAATATAAAAGAATCTCACAATGATATTAAGGAGATAAAGAAGACGAACGAGATTCGGGATAAAGCACATGAGGCATTGGCAAAGCAAGTGGGCCAACTCGCGGAGGAAATGGCTCAGATAAGGGGAAGCATGGGGAAACTTCCAAGTGACACCACAGTAAAACCTAAGCATCAAGGGTCAAGTTCAAGGAACACACGTGAGGTACATTTAAATGAAATTTCTTTACGTAGTGGTCGAGTCATAGATAGTGGTGTCAAGCCACCATCACCCCAGTTTGTTGAAGGGGTGGTGGAAGATGCAAGTGATGATGAGGGTAAGAATGGTCAAACGGGTCAAAATAAAAATGATTTTAAAATTAATAATACTACCCCCGTAGTGACCATTCCTGTCCCAAAGGCTAAGGAAATGGGTGTGGAGGTTAACACCGCCCCATATCCCGAAGCTTTGTTGGGACCATCTAAAAAGGTGGTAAACAAAAGAGGACCACATCAAGAAGAGATGTGGGAAATTTTTAAACAAGTTAAAATTAACTTGCCACTTTTAGATGCCATCAAGCAAATACCTTCATATGCTAAATACTTGAAGGATTTATGTACCCAAAAGAGAACTCACAAGTTTCCTAAGAGACTTGATTTAACCGAAAATGTGAGTTCAATTCTTTCGGGTGCACTTCCACCAAAACTTCAAGATCCGGGGGCGCCCATTATTTCTATACAAGTTGGTGAATTCAAAATGACACGGGCACTTTTGGATCTTGGGGCAAGTGTGAGTATCTTGCCGGGTAGTTTATATGACCAATACGATTTTGGTCCTCTTCAACTGTCTAACACGTCCTTGGTGTTAGCCGACTTGACCCCTAAACTACCCCGTGGGGTAGTCACGGATGTAATAGTCAAGGTCGAGGACTTTTACTATCCGGTGGACTTTCTTGTGTTAGATTATGTTTCTTTGGACCGAACCAAGCAACCAACGGTGATCCTTGGTCGACCATTTTTGGCAACATCAAATGCCCAAATTAATTGCAAATCGGGCACGGTCGACATGACTTTTGGTAACCGTCGGTTGCGGTTAAATGTTTTTTCAAGATTAACGGATCCTCTAGTTGGCGATGAATGTTACATGGCGGACATTGTTGACGAGTGTATACCTCTATGTGACACTAGTGTCGAAGAGGAAAACACAATAGAGGAATGTTTCATGTTTGACAGGTTGCAAGGAGAAACAAATCGGAGCATGGATGAGGAGATGAATGAGTTGGAGGTGATGGCGGCAAAAGAAGGAAGGCCCACTTGGACACATCAAGTGGAAAGTCTTCCGGAAAGCATCGACACGAAGTTGAAGCCGTCACTGGAAGAACCTCCAGTATTAGAGTTGAAGGTGCTACCCAAGCATCTTAAATATGCTTACGTGGGTGAAGGTAGCACGCTCCCGGTAATTATTGCATCTAATTTGACCGGAGAGCAGGAAGAGAAGTTGATGAAGGTATTGGTCACCCATAGAGCCGCTATCGGGTGGACCATTGCGGATTTGAAGGGAATTAGTCCCTCGGTGGTGATGCACAAGATTATCACGGAAGATGGTATGAGTCCTTCTCGTGACACCCAAAGAAGACTAAATCCGAATATGCGAGAAGTGGTCAAGAAGGAGGTATTGAAGTGGCTAGACGCGGGTATTATATACCCTATCTCGGATAGCCAATGGGTGAGCCCGACACAGACAGTTCCAAAAAAGGCGGGTATTCAAGTCGTCACAAATGACGCAGGTGAAGAGGTCGCCACTCGGCCGGTAACCGGGTGGCATATTTGTATTGATTATAGGAAGTTGAATGCTGCAACTTCCAAAGACCATTTCCCTTTGCCATTTATTGACCAAATAGTTGAGAAATTGGCCGGACAAAAATTTTATTGTTTTCTGGATGGGTATTCCGGATACAATCAAATTGCTATACATCCGGAAGACCAAGCAAAGACTACCTTTACCTGTCCATACGGTACTTTCGCATTTAGGCGAATGCCGTTTGGACTTTGTAATGCCCCCGCCACCTTTCAAAGGTGTATGATGAGTATCTTTTCAGATATGGTGGGGGAGTCTTTAGAAATCTTCATGGATGATTTCTCAATATTCGGGTCATCATTTGATACATGCCTTGACCAACTCGAAAAAGTTTTGAAAAGATGTGTTGAAAAGAATCTTGTTTTGAGTTGGGAAAAGAGCCATTTCATGGTTCAAGAAAGGACTGTGTTGGGGCATGTAGTGTTGAGTCGTGGGATAGAGGACGACCGTGCAAAAGTGCAAGTCATCTCTACTTTACCTTATCCCATGAATGTTAAGGGTATTCGATCATTTTTGGGTCACGCGGGGTTTTATAGGAGATTTATAAAAGGTTTTAGTGATATAACCAAACCTCTATGTAAATTATTGCTAAAAGATCAACCGTTTGAATTTAACCAATAATGTCAAAATGCCTTTAATGTGTTGAAGCAAAAATTGGTTGAGGCCCCAATCTTGCAATCACCGAATTGGTCTTTACCATTCGAAATTATGTGTGATGCAAGTGATTATGCGGTGGGGGCCGTGTTGGGGCAAAGGGTAGACAAGAAACCGGTTGCTATTTACTACGCAAGTAAGACTCTTTTGGATGCACAATTAAATTATACAACTACCGAGAAAGAGCTACTTGCGGTGGTATATGCATTGGAAAAGTTTCGAGCTTATATATGGGGTACTAAGGTCATTATTTATTTTGACCATTGTGCAGTTAGGTATCTCATGGACAAGAAGGATGCGAAGCCGAGGCTAATCCGATGGGTTCTCTTGTTACAAGAGTTTGACTTGGAGATCCGAGACAAGAAAGGGAGTGAAAATGTGGTCGCGGACCATTTGTCTCGGTTGAGTGTGGAGGATTCTTCCCGTGAAGAGACCAATGAGAATTTTCCCGATGAGCAATTTCTAAAAGTTGGAATATTACCATGGTATGCTAATATTGTCAACTATTTGGTTACAGGTGACTTGCCGGCTCATTGGGATAGAAGGAAGAGGTCGCACTTCCTATCTCAAATCAAGTACTACACGTTGGAAGAACCGGACTTATTCAAGTTTTGTCCGGATCAAGTCGTTCGAAGATGCATACCCGACGAGGAGATTCCTAGTGTCTTGACGCACTTGCATTCATTTGCTTGTGGGGGCCATTTCAGTGGTCACAAAACTGGGCACAAAGTGCTCAATAGCGGCCTTTATTGGCCGACTATTTTCAAAGATGCTTTTAATTTCGCTAAAAATTGCATAGAGTGTCAAAAGATAGGGAGTATATCGAAAAGGGATGAAATGCCCATGCAACCGATCCTTATGGTAGATATTTTTGATGTATGGGGGATCGATTTCATGGGACCATTCCCCAATTCGCATGGCAATTTATACATCTTGGTGGCGGTCGATTACGTATCCAAATGGGTCGAAGCGATTGCCACCAAGACGAATGACCATACCGTTGTTTGCAATTTTGTACAAACGAATATAATTTCTAGATTTAGGGTTCCCCGGGTGATCATTAGTGATGGGGGATCTCACTTCAAGAATTTTAATTTTGGCAAACTCTTGAAACGGTATGGTGTTGACCATCGAATTGCTACTCCCTACCACCCACAAACAAGCGGTCAAGTGGAGGTTTCCAATAGGCAAATAAAAGAAATTTTGCAAAAGACCGTTCGACCCGACCGCAAGGATTGGTCAACGAATTTGAATGATGCTTTATGGGCTTATAGAACGGCTCATAAAACACCTATTGGAACCACTCCTTATCGCTTAGTTTATGGGCGAAATTGTCACTTGTCGGTTGAGCTTGTACATCGTGCTTGGTGGGCTATTAAAGAAGTTAACATGAAATACGATGATGCAGGTAAAGAGCGGAAATTGAAGCTTTGCGAATTGGAGGAGCTTAGGGAAGAAGCGTATGAGTGCGCCTCGAAGTACAAGGATGATATGAAGAGGGCACACGACGCGAAGTTGAAGCCGAAGGAATTTGAAGTGGGTCAAAAGGTTTGGCTCTATAATTCCAGGATTAAATATTTCCCTGGTAAGCTCAAGAGCAAGTGGATGGTCCCGTACGTGATTACACGGGTCGGAAGGCTTGGAGATGTTACAATCAAGGACCCGAAGGACGGGTCGAAGCAGACGGTTAATGGGCATCGCCTTAAACCGTTCCTTGATGGTAATAATGAGAAGAAGGATGAGAATGTGGAGTTGGTAAACTTCGTGGTAAGTGTGCCAACTTATGAGGTCAACTGAAAGGACCGGTAATAAGTTTTGTAAAGTTATGTACATTTTATTTTATTGTTGAGTGTTTTAGCGTAATTGTTTTCGTTTCTTACTAACCTTCGTGATTGTGTGAAGTTCGGATATCGCGAACGAGTCTTGAAGACAAAAGGTATGTTTTTAGACTTAATTGTGTGTATTAGGGACAATACACGAGTTTTCGGGGGGTGGTAGGGCCGTTAACGGTTTTCGCGTTTCAAAATTTTAACTTATAAAAATTTACAAAAAGATTTTTAATAATTTTTAGGATTTTTGTTTGTACATAGCCCCTTTATTAAAATTGCATAAAATTCTCTCTATTTTTCTTTAAAAAAATAAATAAAATAAAATAAATAAATAAATAAAAAATAAAAATTGCTTTTAGGGCAGCCGTCGCCGACGGTATGCCTATCCGTCGCCCACGATCTCTCCATTTCTCCGTAGCCACAACTTCTCCGTAGACAGCTACTTTAGCCGTCGCCAACATCTTCTATTTCCACACACCGTCGCCGACGGTGGTCAGGCCCGTCGGGGACGGTCCCCCTAAATTGCTCTGAAGCTGATCGTGGTTAAGCACTTAAAATCGAACCCAAACTCAATTTTTAGCACCCAAGCTTGACCCGAACATCATTTTAACCACACATATGACCCGGAAACCTGATCACATTCCCCAAATATCCCACAACATCATCAAATCAGTAACCTACATGCTCTCTCTCTCTCTCTCTCTCTCTCATATCCATCTTCTTCCCCAACTTTTCTCTAAGAACCCTAAAGCTTCAATCACTCATAACTCTCTCAATTTCCAGCCAAATCACTTGATTCTTGAGTCTATCTTGAGTGATTTTCTGAGAGGAACAAAATCCCCATAACGAATTCCATCAATTCTTGCTCATTTGCAAGATTTCTTGACGTGATTCTTAGGGTTTTTGAAGGTGTTCACCCAAGTCAATTGCTTTGCATTTTTCTGTAGTTCTTCTTGTTATTCAACATCAAAGGTATGAACTTTCAGCAAATTTATGCATTATTCTATATATATTGTTGATTCCTTCCGAATTTTTAAGCATATTGTTTAAGAGTAGGTTGTTTATCTTAATGTATGGTGCTTTAGCATAAATGTAAGAATGTTTGCTTCATTTGGGTGGGATTTGAGCATGCTTTTAGTCTTGGTGATGTAATTACACTCGATTTTTGCATGATTGAACATAGTGATAATGTTGAATATTGTGGACACCATAAATTTTTGAGAAATTTTATGATTAAACATGTTAATTGATATAGATGATAAAATAAGCGACTTTGGAAGTTTAAAAAGGCGATTTTACATATAAATCTCGATTAAAATTCAACATTGCATATTATGTTCAAAGTTTGAGATTGTTTGAAGGTTTGAGGATGCTAATTGTCGTTCTCTTTGTCTTTTGATTGTAGCCATGTTCCGAGGAAGCAAGAAAGCAAAGACCTCCGGTCAAGGTTCATCTTCGGGAGCCGGTTCGGGCTCCGGGGTATATCAAAGACGTTGGGAACAACTAAGTAACGTAGAAGAGGGCGATGGGCAACTTTATAGACAAGATTGGGATTGGGAGAAAGCTAAGAATAGTAGGTCGGCTTCGGTATGGAAAGATGAGAAAACAAAGGCTCTTTCCTGGTACCAAAACAAGAGATTGGAAGCTAAGATGTGGAAGATGAAGATGGTTACGGGTATTTCAAAGCCCGTACCTGAAAGGGCAGTGTGTGAACGTATAGTAGATGTCGAGGAGTTTCGAAAGATCGGCATAGTGCAAAGGTTTGAAAAGCTTTGTTGGGAACGGGTGATTGATTGGTGCGATGATATCACAACCCGAGTGTATTTGGGGGCTGTTTGTGAATGGCTATCTACCCTCCGTTTTGAACACTCTGATAGGTCAGCTCATAGGTTGCAATTGATTGGTAACATTGGCAAAAACCAAATGATCATGTCCTTCGAGCATATGAATGCTATTGCGAGATTTGACTCGCTTGGGGTCGAAGCTTATGACTACTATGGGTATGATCAATTTTTGGACAACAAGAAAAACGACGCTGATCCAGTGAGGCTTTTAGAGGACACACTACCGGGTTCTGGGGGTGCAAGTGATTCAAGAACCGATTTGTCTTTGATGGGAAAGATACTTCAAGGTATCTCGTTAGAGAACATTATGGTACGGTTCGGAGACCGTGGAACGGTGAAGGCACCCGACTGTCGGGTTTTGCATGCATTGTTGTATGGGACGCCCAAGCTCTCGTGGCATCAAATTGTGATGATCAACACATGGGATACACGGGAATCGTTTAAACGGAAGATGATTCCCTATGAAGGTTGATTAGCGCCATGATTCTCCAACAGAATGCATTGCCTCAAGACTCACTGTGGGTGTCTAAGCCCATTGATCAGTTCAGTTTCGCCACTATGAGGCGACATTGGAAAATAACCATGAAAGCTTTTGGGCATTTGCACACAGTTGAAGATGAACAAGGATATAGCTATCGGTTCAATGACAAAGAGGGTGATGAAGATGGTGATGAAGAAGAGGGCGATGAGGAGATGCCCGATGTTGAGGAGGAGACTGATCCTTCCTGTCCACGGGGACCGAGGCGTAGGTACAGGAAACAGCATAGGGAAATCTCTGCCAATGTGGCAGATTTTGTGAATCAAAGGCAAATACTGTCATACCGGTTGTGGACCCGTGGGCAACTAGCGGTTTACGACAATGTGTCGGCGGGTATTGGTGAAGCAAGAGAGTACCATGCTGGTAGGAGAGAATGGGAAGAGGCGCAAGGGGCGTACTCGCAGCAACAATGGGGTTTTCAAGCATCTTTCCGCGAGAGGATGGAAAAGCAGTTGGAGGAACAACAGCTGCAACATGCGTTACAATAGTCACAGATGGAACGCATGATACAGTTGCAAGAGGAAGAAAGGGCCCACAGACGGGCATGGGAAGAAGAGGAGGCTAGGCGCCAAACCGCACAAAGAGAGTTAGACCAACGCCGATGGGGAGCGTTGGCCATCTCTAACCAGATGGCAATTAATAACGCCAAGGTGCTCCATGACCAAGAGCGCCATCAATGAGATTATCAAGCCGGACTCCCATATGTTGAACACTCGGGGTGGAGTGATTACCCCAACCTTCCTCATCCGCAAGGGCCATCCGATCCAACCCCTCATTGGCCCGAGGCAGTCGGCTCTAGTTTCATTCCGATTCCGTACCAACCGCCACCTCAACAAGAGTCGAGCCCGCTAGATAACTACAGGGATATGTTTGAGGCCCTCACTGGTTATCCGTACCAGCCGAACCCGCCAGTGAACCCTAACGAGAGATATCAGCGGTAGAGGCGAGGTATGTCGTTTGTTGTTGTTGTTATATATTATTTTGTTTTCATTATTTTCGTTTTGTTATTTAAATTCTTGCCTAGTTAAATGAACGTTGTGGGTGTGTTGCCTATATAACCCTCACGAGACCTCTCGTCCTCCCAAGCTATTGGGGGGTTTAAAGGGGCTTGTTGCATGAGCTAAATGCAACCGTGATTTCTACGAAAGTGAGTTAGGTTTGTTGTTGTTGTAATTTATTTTTCCACAAAAATCAAGGTAATTTAACGCATGACTTGGTAATACTTTTATAAAAACGGTAGAACTAAACTCCTAACAAATTTCAATGGTTGTGAGAAGCATGCTTCTACACAAGGGTTAGAATTTGTAGGTATAAGATGTTCGAGAGACAACCGGTTTTATGAAGAGAAGAAGAAGACATGGGCATCAAGCGAAAAATCAGGTGCATGCGTTTCCTTTTACCTTGATTCTTAGTTTAGCAATAAGTGGAGTGTATTTTTGTATTTTAATTCCGGGGTGAAAATTTGGGGGAATTAGCAGTGTCACATCCCTTGTGCATCTAATACTCTAGTTTTCACACATTGAGGACAATATGTACTTCAAGTGTGGGGATGGGGGAGTAGTAAAAATTTTCGTTTTTGACCCGTTCATTTAAACACTACACATTGAGGACAACGTTTACCTCAAGTGTGGGGATGGGGGAAAATTTCAAAAATTTTTCAAAATATCTTGTCTAAAAAGCGATCTTAAAAGCACAAGTAACTAAGTTAACGAGGGATGTCACAACCCATTTGGTCTTTTGTCATGGTCAAGTTCAAGTTAATAGCATGACGGGTATTTAATGGGTGGTTATTTGGGAATAATCCGCCTAAGAAACTAGTAGTTTATGCATGTCACATACCATACCCTTTTAGATATGTGAGATTTTGAGCCACTTTTATATCATAGATTACATGTTTATGTTTCTTTGTTTGAGTGGACCATTAGTCATATATTGTAGAACTTGCAACTTTTGATACGTTTGAGACTATAGACCGAATACAAGCACGAGAATGATTAAGGCATTAGGTAAACCTTTTCTCTTAAAACCATTTATCTATCCTTACCCAAAAAAATCCCCTAGTCACCCATTTTGAGCCTAAACCTTTCGTTTGACCACCTATATCCCATAACCGTTAAACCTTTTCTTTTAAGCCCGTGTGATGAAAATTCGATTATAGGAATTGCATTTGTATAGTTGTTTTTGATTGTTTATATAAAAAGAAATCAAAATTAGAAAATGTTATGAAAAAGAGTTGAAAAGGCATTGAGAAAAACACAACAAGATGTGTCAGTAGTCGTGGAATAAAAGGCGAAAGTTGTTGCCTTATAGTTGATGCTTATATTTAGTTTTGTCTAGGTTCGTGGTTTGTAATAAAAATCGAATTTTCATCGCCTTAGCCACTTTAAAAATATCCTTATTCCTACCCTTAGCCTAGCCTTGTTACAACCCTTACAAGACCTTATGACTTGTGCTTAGTGTTCGTGATCAATAGTGGAGAATGATTGAGTTGCAAGCTTATGCGGGTATATGTTCTAATCGGTTTTGAGTGAATATTCTTTGAAGTGCTAATACATTATAAATATTATCCAATTTACAAGCCGAGTGGAGAGAACATTGTGAGGGATGCGCATGAATTGTTGGTTTCACGGGCGGGTTAATCTTGGGTAACCATTTGTGCAAATAAAATCACATTACCGTTAAATACGTTGAATATTGTAAAGAGTTTGAACTTTAGCATGACATTGGACCTTAACCTTCGTCTCGGGAATGGGGAGTGTATTCATTGTTCGACCCACGTGAAAGTGAAAAACAGATTTGCTTGAGGGCAAGCAAAAGACAAGTGTGGGGATATGATACGTGGTCGAATACCGGTGCTTGTAATTGGTTAATTTGATGTTATTACACAAGTTTTAGTTTCGAATGGCCTACTTTTGATTAGATATGTGTTTTGCAGGTCTAGCAGAGTTTAAGGAGCTTTTCGGGAGCTTTGTGAGTCACCGGAGTGAAAACTGGACCACCGGAATGCGAAATGGGTCAACTGGAATTGAGAAATGAAGAAAACAGAAAACTAGAGTTCTGGGGGCCGTCGCCGACGGCTATGGCAATTCTCCGTCGCCAAGTACCACCGTAGACAGCAAGTTAACACATCGGTGAATTTTGGAGATCCATGCACCGTCGCCGACGGACACATCCACCGTCGGCGACGGCCTTCCTATGTTACAGACGCGAAAAATTGTGATCTTGGGTTATTTTGACGAAGTAAAAGGGGTTTTGACCATTCAATTCGGGGGTGACACTAATTTTGAAGGTTTGAACATGATCTTGGGAGCCATCGATCATTCTTCACCTACCATTCCACCTAACATCATCCCAACAACCCGAATTCTCACCTGAATCCAAACCCTAGTTCATCACCATTACAATCATCCTTCAACCTTCCACCCATTCAATTTCTCCACCACAAACCCTAACCATTCATCCACCTTCAAGCTTCACGATGATCCAATTCAAGCTTTCTACATCCGGTGATCAAGTTTCTTCGATCATGCTCGGCTAACTCCTTGGAGGTTTCACCCCGGTGTAGGTTATTGTAAGTCTAGGGTTTGAACAATGTTTTAGTTTGATTTTGTGACAACTTGAATTGTATTTGAATTGATTGACAATTGTCTTGCATTTGAACTATATTTGTGAATTGTCGAGTGAGTTATGAAATTTGACTTTGCGAAATAAGTTTGTGCAATTATGCCTTGTCATTCAAAAGGTTTTACTTGTCCGAAGTAACGAAGTGCATTGTGGTTCGTATTATGCGTTGATAGCAATTGGCACCTAAGCTTTGATGATAGAAATCCGTTAATAACATATTCAAGTGAATTAAAACTAAAACGTGTAAGAACCCTAGGATTGCAATTACCGAACCGGGTGTGAACCTTGTTTTCTCTATCTTGTCAAAACCTTTATTTACATTATTGCAATTGCTAGTTTTTAATAGTTATCAAACAAATTACTTTAGTAATTTTAATTCACATCTTTCAATCAAATAAAAATATACAAAAACAAGATAGCAAGCTTCATAAAAGTGACAACCTTCATAATTCAATCAAATCCATACACAAACCACATACTCTTCGTGGTTCGACCCCTCACTACCACTAACACATTGTTAAGGGTAATTTGGGCTTATAAATCTTATCTTTGACCGGAGCGAGACACTCCGATCATTATGTCACTGCAACACCTTGTGGTGTCATTTCAAACTTGTAACTTGTGCTAATCAGGGTCAACCGTTTCACACAAAATTGCATGTACTTTCGTTTTGACTTGCCATTTAAACATTTCTGATGCAACTACGGATCAGGACAATGATACACCAGATTCGCTTGTAATTCATTCGGTGTACTTTCAAAATATAAGAATGACAACACACTAAACCTTACCATCCATTTACTCGGTAGTTAGCAGACCATTTTACTATTACATTCGAGTTATTGATTTTAAATTCATGTAGCAGATGCTATGGTTTGTGAAAACTCGTTGCATATTGCGATTGATCGTTTGAGAATCTTATTAGTCGAGACTCCTCTTTTGTGGAACCCCTGCTAGCTGAATTATACTAGACCATACGTCAAATACGTCTTGCACCTTAGACATCAAATGCTAAAAGCACACACCTTTTAACCAAAGGATTCGAGTTGTTATATATTCTTGGACTCACCTGATGTGAGTAAGATTTGATTCGTTTTAGTGATTATTTACCTCGGTATTATTCATATACACACACGTGTGATGTCACCATAAGGAGTTAAGGTAGTACAAATTTCGAGGACGAATTTTCTTAACAGGGGAGAATGTGACAACTGTCAAATTTGCATGCATCCGTATGTTTAATTAATATTGATTTATGCATAATGATTGTGCTCAATTACAACTGTGGATTTAACTGCTTTCTGATTTCTGTTACATACATACATATGCATCACATTTTATATTGTCAGTCCATTTATTTCACACAAACATTAGTGACAACCTTGATGCACAAAGCACAGTTAGCACACTGAGCGGATAACCCAGAAAACATGCTGACAATGCCAGCACCTGGACAGACCAATGTTTTTGAGGCCAGTATGAGCCAGAGATAGAATACTACACTAGTAGGGAGTGTAGGGAAGTGAGGACCATAAAACTGCGTCACTAGGTGATAGTTATAGTGCCGGGAAGTGCCTAAAACACACTTTAAATGCAGAATTCTGCACTTTTAAACAAAATTCAACATTTAATGATGCTAGTAGTGTGTAAAAACTTGACAAAATGGTCCTAGATACTTTCCAAAGTGTTGGGAATTAAAGGTGACACAAAAAGTTATATAAAAGACACCTCACGAATTAATTAAGCACTTTAACGGGACAGTATCAAACCGAACAACCAGACATTACCCGGAACACCAAAATAATGCTAGAAGCATTGTTTTTATTTTTCTAAGCTAGTTAGGGTCCCCGAACACCCTAACACACTATATAATTAATAACACACCATAAACCATTAACTAATCACTTGATTCTAACTGGAAAATGTTTTAAAAACCGGTATTTAAATCAAACCGGATTATGCTAAAAAATGGTTAAACCGGTTGAACCAGGTTGTACCGAGTGGTTCAACCGGGTTAACTAGTGAAGGGGTAAGGTCACAAAAAACTATATAATTTCATAAATGGCAACATCAACTCAAAAGTTAATCTAAAAATGAATGATTACATATTAAAAGATGATCAAAAAGTAAATCCATAATAAAAAATAATCCAAAGGATAATCGAAAATCATTCAATCTTCCAAAATCTCTTTTAAATGGAAGTGTACGATATGTTTAAGCCATTTGCGTGTTGAATACATCAAGTTCATGATTACATAAAACATGAAATTCACTATTATCGCCATCCTCATCAACTAAAGGATAACTATTTTCGTTTCATACAACATTAAATAAGAACTTTTAGTTACGAATAATCATAATATATAAAAATTACGTAAGATAAGTAACATATATAATAAAAATAAGTAACAATCCAAACTAAAATAACACTGGGCCGGTACCGGTATTACGTTTCAAACCGGTATACCAGATTTTACCGCCGGTACAAACCTTATGCCGTTTTACTTATTTACCGGGGTGTTTCGTACCGGATTTACATCCGGAAACGGTAATACCGGAATAACCGGCCGGTATTTACCGGTTATTAAAACATTTCTTGTAACTAAACCATTGAAACCCAACCAAGCATACCCCCCCCCCAAACCGGTTATGGACAAGTGGGGACACCCCTTGATTTTATCTAATTGTTTAATGGATTTGCAATGTACTAATGAGACATTTAGACTAATGGGTAAAAAGGATGTTGGAGATTTATTTATATAACCACAAGACCTTCACTCATATTATCTTCATCACTAAACACCCACACTTTTCTCTTCCTTCTTTCTTTGTTTCGGCCAACCCCAAACCACACCACCATCACTTTCATTCAAGCTTCTTCTTCTAATCTACAAGTATACAAAGGTGCTACAAGGTGTACAACGAAGCTTAGTGTGTTCGGAAGCTCAAGGACCTCTCTCGTTTTCTTTTATCCATCACTTTTACACTCTTGAACTCCCCTAGCCTTGTGCTAGCAGTAAGTGTCTTAGATCTTCATCCTCTTCATATTTTTGATGGTTAATAGTAAAAGAATGATGAAACGATAAGAACTCTAAAGAAACATAAACAAGTCTTGGAACATAAACTAACTAGTGATGAAGTATGGTTAAAATGGTGATGAAATCATGTTATTTTTGTGCTGTTATGTTTGTTGAATGTTGTTTGTTAGTGAAAATGATATGGATCATCATATGGACTTGCTAGATCATGCTTAAAAATATGAACTAGCAAGATGTGAAAGTTAGAAATGTTGTGGATGATGAAATCATCCACACATAAACTATGAACTTGATTAAATGGGTGTTTTCTTGAAAAATAAAGATCAAAGTAAGTTCTAATATTGTAGATCTAAAGATCCATGAGTGGTTATTCGAAAGAACCAAGTGAAAAGTGTGAGTTTTGTTGAAACTTGGATCTTACAAAAACTAAACACATTTTTGGTGGATAAACAAGTGTAGAAACACTTGTGTAATAAGAAAATTTCACAAAAAAAATATTTTTAGAAAATATGACTAGAAGTTGTAAATATTCAAACTCTTTAAAAATGAAGTTTTTAAAGAACTAATCACATTTTTAAAGGTAACAAGACTTACTAAGTGTGCTAGTAAGTTACTACATGCTTTCATAAATATTCAAGTTCATAAGTTTATAGTTTATGCTTGTTTTTGACAAGTTGGTAAACGGAGATTGTATGTTGTTGATTGAGAATCGTTTGAATGAATTTTTGAAAAGAAAATGATATGCTAGTAAGCAAGGACGCCTCCATTTACAAAGGAAACTCTGGCGAAATTTTTCTAAAAATCCAACACTTAGAAAATATTTTTCTAGCAAGTGTTTACAAACATATTTTTAACCTTGTTTTCAAAATAAACTTCGCCGTGATTTTATTTACAAAAATACCAAGTGCCAGAGGTTGATTTTCGTAAATAAAAATTTGATAAATATATATTTAGAATATATATTTTATACTAAAACGCTTGTGTGATTGTTTGTTTATTCTGTGAAGTAGTTATATTATTTTAGGGTAAAATAATATAACTTACAAAATACCATGGAAATTACAACTCCAAAATAATACCAAAAATCACAAGGAATAAATATTTAAGTTACACCCATAATATTGTGAAACCGAACAAGAAAACGTAACTTATGAAATATTCCGGGATATACCATTACACTATCTTTTTGGTAAATATTATTTTGGAAATGAAAGAAGTGAAAATATGATTTCGTAAATATTACCAAGTATATCATATTTTTAACAACGAGAAAGTATATTATTTTTGGGAGAAAAAAATATATTTTTCTAGTATATTTAGAAGATATATAATTTTTGAAAAAAAATATATATATATTTTGGGACAATAAATGATTGAACAAAATAAGTTTATATATATATTTAAGTAAGACTTGAAATATATGGTTTTGGGAATATATTAACATATTTTTTTTATATGAAACGATACACCGAAATACGACGCCATTACTTGGCAAGATATACAAATACAAATACGAAAATACATGTATGAGATACCCCCATCCTTGGGAAGGAAAATACGAAGTTAAAATACTTGAGAAGTAGGAATATGAAATATTGTTTAACAATTATTCCAAACATTAACTAATAATTATAACTTGGAATAATTTTGGGAACACAAGCAACGTAACTCAAAAACCTTTATACTAAGCAAAGGCACGGCCCGTTCGTCTAATAAACGTTAGTCTACTGTAGCTAGTCGTGTTGGTTGAGGAGACTTGGGTTACACATACTGAAGACGCGATACTGTGAGTTCATGTCCCCCTTTTCTCTTTACTGTTTTTTTTTAGTTTTATACTTCGGGGGTGAAATACATGCGACAATTATTACAAACATTTATTTACATGGTATGGTTAGCATAGGGAGGGTTTTACTACTAGATCATGTGAGGGGTGGGTACAACACTTAAGGCCATTAATCCTCGTTGTTAGGATTGAGGGACACAAGAGTGATAGATCTATTTGGGTGTAGCGAGCCCACACCCGTGAGGCCGGGGCGGCCCATAGAGGTGATTGTGTCTTCCAGCCGAAGCCCGGTAACAAATCTGCTAGGTTTGAGTCTTCCTGCATCACTTCACACATATCAATGGCCTTGCAAACCATTGGTGATCTCTTTTTCCTTATTGCTACATACCAGGGACTTACATACATACTTACAACATCTTCAAAGGTTTATACATACACACAAACAAACACATGAACTCGCTCAACTTTTGTTGATGTTTTTCAAACTACATGTATTTCAGGAAATTTTAATGGATCTGGTGGGCGTTGGAAGTTTTTATGCTGCGTTAAGAATAAAGATGTCATCCATGGTCTTTGAGTTTGGACGGCGTGTCTTATTCCTGGACGAGACATGTCTTTCAAACCTTGGTATTATTCAATATCTTTTGACGAGTCCTTAATGAATTCAAAAACAATTTGTACGATTTGTAAAACTTGAATTCAGTGCCTACGTTTTAAAACAATGTTGTTATGTTTTGAACTTATTTAATGGATGACAAACCTATGGTTTTGTCATATAGTTGATGTTATGATTGAATGCAATGATATTAAGAAGACACACCATAATTACGCTTCCGCAAAAGTCAGGGTGTGACATATTTTGTAGTATTAATTGAATTTCTGTTTGAAAAAAATAGTGATTTTTTTAATTTCTTGATGCTCTTGGTTTTGTCCAGGAAGTAAAAGACAAAACTGTCGTCTTGATCTTTTTTTCTGAGTTTCAAATTGTGTTAAAAATCCCTAAAAAATTAAATTTTCTGAGGGTTTTGTTAAAGTTTGAAAATGATCAAAGTATCAAACATTGTGTAACACATTACAGAAGAGTTTCTTGATCCACATTTGTTGGGATTCTTGATGTTATAATTTGTTAAATTTATGTTTCTCGACGGTTAGGATGGAATCTGGAAATGAGGAAATTAATCTGAAAAAAGAGGAAGGAAACTCGACGGCGGTTGAGGGGACCGATTCGTCAAAGGTTGAAGTGGTTGAATCTTCTGGGAGTGTTGGTGAGATCAGTGAACAGAGTTCCATCAAAATTAATACTAATGGGTACTCGAAGAGCCACTTTAGATTCGGTGCCAAGTGCGAACAAGTCAAGATCGATAGGTGAGGGTGGGGAGGCTAATGGTGGCGTGGTGGCTGATGGTGGTTGCATGTGGAGGCGGTGGTGGCTAAGAGTGGCGATGGAGAATTGATAAGAGAGAGAGACAGAGGGGGTAGAGAGTGAGAGAGAAAGAGAACCATTAATATATATATATATGTATGTTATTTATAACAAGGATCTAAAAAGACAATAATACCCTCACATGCTTTGTATGTTATTTACGATCTGGGTTTTTGATTTAGTCATTGCGTTTTACGATCTTGGCGAGGGTCCGGGGGCAGCGCCTCTGGTAGCGGGGTCCCAGGGGCGGCAGCCCCTGGCTGGGGTTGAAGTGTTATTGGTGCATTGCGTTTTAGAGAGAACACTTTCTTTGGTGTTTTTAGGCAATTGCGTTTTAGAACTAAAACATTTTTATGTGTTTTCTGGCCATTGCGTTTTAGAAAAACACATTCTTGAAGTGTTTTTGGTGCATTGTGTTTTAGGTAAAACACTGTTTTAAGTGTTTTCAGTCCATTGCGTTTTATAGAGAACACTTTCTTTTGTTTTTTAGGCAATTGCGTTTTAGAATGAGTCATTTTTAAGTGTTTTCTGGCCATTGCGTTTTACAAATAAGACATTTCTTTGTGTTTTTGGTGCATTGCGTTTTAGGTAAAACACTTTTTTATGTGTTTTTAGTCCATTGCGTTTTAGAAAACAGACATTTTAAGTGTTTTCTGGCCATTGCGTTTTAGAAATAAGACATTTGTTTGTGTTTTTGGTGCATTGCGTTTTAGGTAAAACACATTTTTATGTGTTTTTAATTCATTGCGTTTTAGAAAGTACATTTTCTTTTGAGTTTTTAGGCTATTGTGTTTTAGAAATAAGACATTTCTTTGTGTTTTTTGGCCATTGCGTTTTACAAATAAGACATTTCTTTGTGTTTTTGGTGCATTGCGTTTTAGAAAAATGTCATTTTTTAGGTTTTTTTTTTTCATTGCGTTTTACGTAATGGGGGGTTTTTCTATTGCGTTTTACGCAACTGGGTTTTTAAATTTTTTTTTGAAAATATAGCAATACTATACTCGTTTTAAAGATAAAAAAACGCTCGTTTTTTTGCTGCAATTTTTATAAAAAAATAATGTCGTATGAAAGAGTTATTAACGTTTAAAAAATTGGGGGGAATTGGAGGAGAGAGAAACTATTGCCTTGGATTGAATAGAATGCCCCTAAACAAACTCACGCGCCTCTTTTCTTTCCTTCAATTTCCATCATTTAATCTTAGCCCTTGATTAACTTAATGAATGGTCAAAATCACTTTCTAGCCTTTTTAGCCAAATAAACTTTCTATTGTATCTACACCCTAAATTTAAAATTTTATTCTGTTATAAAATATTAAACTATTTACATTATAGGATAAAATTTTAATTTGCATGTTTTAATTTTATTCAACTAATTACATTATAGGATAAATTTTTAATTTACATGTTATCAACATATTCAACTATTTACATGTAGCCATAATGTAGGTCTAAATCGTATTCTAAAAACTAGAGCCCTTTTCGCACATTCTTTTCTTACGGATACTTACCAAAATTATTAATTTGACCCATTAATGACAAGTTGTTACCAATTTAAACTGCTACAAACATAAGTGGCTGACATCAGCCGGTAACAGTGCAGCAATTCAATTGGGCAAAAGGACGGCAGGGATAATAGTGTCAGGCAGCTGCCTGGCACTCCCCTATTAGCCCAATAAAATTACGATTTTATCCTAATTTAAATTTACGATTTTGTCATCACTTCAAATTTACGTTTTCGCCCCCGCTAAAAAATAAATTTACGCTTTTGCTCCCAGCTAAATATTTCAATTTTACCCCCGGCAAAAAAAAGACGATTTTGCCCCAATTCAATTTACAGTTTTGCCATTAGTTTTTTTTTCGTTAAAAATACGATTTTCCCATGAGTTCAAAATTATGTTTTTACCCCCACTTAAAAATAAATTTACGCTTTTGCTCCTGGCTAAAAATTCCAATTTTGCCCTCGGTTCAAAATTACAGTTTTGCCCCGTATAAATTTATAGTTTTGCCATTAGTTTTTTTTTCTCACAACCAAGTTACGATTTTACCCTCAACTTAACTTTACATTTTCCGCATCGTTTTTGTTTGTTTTCCTGGTGACATTATAATTTTGCCCCCAGTGTAAAATTACAGTCATGCCGGCAACTTTCTAGCACTCCCCCGTTGGTCCATTTAATTTACAATTTATCCCCGAATTAAATTTATGATTTGGCCCTCAGTTAAAAATTACGTTTTTTCCATCGTTTTAATTTTTTTTTACCAAAACTATAAAGATTTTTTGTTTTAATTTCTTATCATCGTTTTTGTTTTTTTTTCCCTAGCAAAATTATAGTAGTCTTTTTTTAATTGGTTGAGAATTATTCGGCCACGCCCCGCAACGCGGGCGGGGCATCTACTAGTATTACAACAAAATCCTTAGGCTAGACGGTATGCTACCCGTCCTCAGCCCGTCTCCACCGGCGACGTTCGTCCCTCCACGCCGCCCCCCCTCCGTTCCGTCGAGATCGTCGAGTTTCAGACGGTGGCGACGATCCTCCAGGTGGGCCCCCTAGGTTATCTCCGATTCATCGATTCATCGATTTATCCGTCAAAACCTAAATTTTACAACCGTTTTTGTAAGATTTCAATCCGCAAATCCGAACACCAGAGGCTAGAAGTAGTTGAATTCACCGCTAACGCTCTCAAATCAGGTGTGTTTTATGACCTAAAACGATTTTTCTTTTGATTCTCTGTATTGTTTATCATTCTATTCTCGTGAAATTTAGGGATTGTTAGACTGCAATACTCCTGCTGAAATTGTTGCTTATAGATATTGGGTAAGTTGGGTTCTTATTTCAGTTTGGTTTTGACGATTTACTAACTCTTGTTTGTTGTTATTTGGGCATTAGTAAACCTTGTAGACCAGCGGTATCGAAAACTAGAGGCATGTTTAAAGGTGTATAGTAAAACTAAGCTTAGCAATTTATCCGATTGATCAAGTTTTTAATCTGTTGGATTGTGTAAATGGATCAGATCAGATCCAGATCATGAGCCATGCTGTTGGCAGGACTAGACTAGCGTGTCCTATTCTCCTCAGGAGTGTCAAACAAGTTGCCATATTGTAGATGTTTTGATGGTGAAAGAAGGTCAGTACAGCAAATATGTAGTCTTATTTTTGATACTGTTAGGATGAGAATTTTGGGCTTGAAGTTTAAAGATTCACCCAGTGTGAGATCGGCCGGTGAAATTTGGAGGTTTGAAGTGAATACTAAGGATAGTTATAATGGGCTGGGAGACAATGGGTAGGAGGTGTTGTTTTTGTGAATGGGGGTGTGATGTTGTTATTATGATGGTGGCTGGTATTAGCTATATATGGCTGGTATTATCTTCTTTCGACTGCCTACCCTGCTTAAGAAGTTGTTCTAGCTTGTTTCTACCAAGCGAATGCCCGGTTAAAACCATGGGAACGTTAAGCGCTCCGGAAAGTATAGCGGCACTATCACCCGCGTCTGCATAATGGCCATGAATCACATACGGCCAAACTCGACAAGCAAGCTCGACAACATACTTGATCTGTTGTCCCAAAAAAGTGTCAAATTTGGTACTTTAGTGTATGCTGAAATACTTGAAATATGATTAACAAATAATTATTTTTACATAAAAATCGAATATCTAGAATAATAAAATTAGTGGTTAATGCACAGGCCAATGCAATATGCACTCAGTATCTATTTGTTTCTTAGAGTTAAATACTTTTAGGGTGTGTTCCCGAGTTAAAAATCCCTCCCCATCCCTCCCCTCCCCTCCATGTCTTTCCAAATTGAAAAGACTATTATCAGGCAAAAAAAACCACATTTTCCCTCCCCTCCCCTCCCCTCCCCCTGTTAAGTGGATCTCTGGAACACAGCATTAAGGGCTATTTGATTATCTCAAGATTGGATCTTTACTAGTAACTGGGTTGATTTAGGTCATGTCTTCACCTTCTTCCATTTCTTCCATTTCTTCATCATCTTTGTCTACGTGGTATTCTTCAACTTCGGAAGAGGATGCTATTATGCATAAAATGGTTATGAACGCGGCTCAGGTCATCATGTCGGGTGATGAAGCGTCGTCCCAAAGGCTAACTAGACGACCAAAATTAAAACGAGACCAAGAAGGTATTTTAGTATTTTTTTTTCGTTATGTTTTATATAGATTTGAAAATGTATTTTATAATTAATTTCATTTATGTTTCGTTTTAAATTTATAGCCGGCCACGATAAACTATAGCCGATTATTTTGCCGATGAACCCGTGTACCCATCCGAGATTTTTCGACGTCGGTTCCGCATGAGTCGTCCACTGTTTTTACGTATTGCAGGCGACATGGCCCAGTCTGATCCGTTTTTTACTTTGCGAAACGACGCTAGGGGGCAAAGGGGTTTCAGTGGCATACAAAAATGTACGTCGGCCATTCGCCAACTTGCGTACGGTTACGCACCCGATGCATTAGACGAGTATATTAGGATGTCTGAAAGAACCGCACGTCGATGTTTGCACAAGTTTTGCCAATGGGTTGTCAAATTGTCTAGCAAGCGATACCTGCGGAAACCGAACGCAAACGACGTTCAAAAATTATATCAAGCACACGAACAGAGACATGGTTTCCCAGGAATGCTCGGGAGCATTGATTGCATGCACTGGCAGTGGCAGAACTGCCCAGTTGCATGGCAAGGTCAGTATACTAGGGGAGATCAGGGACATCTGACTATCATTCTAGAGGCTGTTGCGTCACAGGATCTCTGGATATGGCATGCTTTTTTTGGTCTACCTGGTTCGCTCAATGACCTTAACATCATATACCAGTCACAGATATTTGACGATGTAGTGGCGGGTACAGGTCCAGACACAAGCTTTACGGTTTCAGGGGTGGAATACAGGCTAGGTTACTACCTAGCCGATGGGATTTACCCAACGTACTCGACAATCATTAAAACTATCCCGCACCCTACAGACGACAAAAGAAAAAAGTTTGCGAAGTTTCAAGAGGGTGCGAGAAAAGATATTGAACGGGCTTTTGGTGTTCTACAAAAAAAATGGCACATCATTTCACATCCAGCACGTTCGCAAACACCAAAGAGGTTACGACACATTATGTATGCTTGTATCATCCTTCATAACATGATCATTGAAGACGAAGGGAGAGCGATATGCGAGTACGACGAAAACGCGTCTACTGGAAATTCTGTTCCAGTTAGTGAGGAACAACAAGATTTGAACGCCTTCGCTCTACGTAACGAGTACACACATCATAACCTACAAGCGGACTTGGTGGAGTACATTTGGAACAACGCTCAAAACGAACCCGGCCACGACATGGAAGACGAAGACTAGTAGCTTATTTTAATATCTTAGGATATTTTTAAGTTTATTTTTTTTTACTTTATTTTTTTTAAGTTTATGTTTTTTTTATATTTATTTCTTTAAGTTTAATTTTTTTTTAAGTTTATGTAATGTCTTTTAATATTAATAAAAATATTTTGTTACTTTATTTGGTAAATGTTAAATAAAAGTTGAAGATTAAAAAAAATAAAAAAAAAACATAAAAGTGATGGAGGACTATGACTAGGATCATCCTCCCATGCCCTCTAGTTTTGGAGGATAATCCATCCTTGGAAGGACTATGACGTGTCGCCTACGTGGCGGATCATCCTCCAAGAATGGACCATCATCATACCTTGTAGTCTTATTTCTCGGTATAGATGACGTCTTTAATTTACACTGGTGTGTAATTAAAACAAGAGCCGGACCAAATAAGAAACATGTTTAAAAAAATTATAAAAAAAATAAACAAAATGGAGCTCAATTGTTTAAGGGCCCAGACGGCCAAACCCATAGCTTATTTTACATCCTTGTTGGGTTGGTCCTGTTCTATGAGGGCTGGACTCTGGAGTGTTAGCCCAACAAGTTATTATATGTGATTTATTTACATGGGCCATTTTCAAGATTCTAGGATATTTTTTTCTTAACTTTTCCAATTTTTGTTAAAGTCTTCCGTTATATTATATATATTTTGTTAATGTTAATAAGGGCTGATGAATAGTAACTTCATTTTTATAATAATGTATAGTATAGTTTTTATTATTTTATTATTTAATAATTATAATAGTTTATTATTATATTTACTTTTAATAACATATTTTTCTTTTTTTAAACATATATTTTCTTTACCCTTTTTTAATAATTGTTTTTTCTCTTTTTTTTGAACATATATTAATTTATCCATTAATTTGATATCTATCTAACTTATAATAAAAGACTACAAATATTGCCACATGTCATTCTCTCCTTCAAACTCATAAATTTTATTTATAATTATTTAATAAATTAATAAATTTCTTTTAATATTAATTTTAATAACTAATAAATAGATATCATTTATTTTTATTCTTATCTTTATCTAAAATTAATAAATAACTTCAATTTTGCAATTTAGACCCTTTGTTTTTTTACTTTTAACCCAAAGTTTTTCATCTTTTGTAATTTAATCCCAACACTTTTTTATTTTCTATTTTGGTCCACTATATTTATCATCTTTCCCAAGTTTTTCGTTTGAGTTAATGCACCGCAACGTGCGTGTGGGGTTCAGCATTTTTTTCGTATATTTTTTCCCGTTTGACTGGCCCGTCGCAACATATCTATTTTTCTCCGTTTAACAAGTTCGACCAACGCGCGGGTCCTGGATTGAGTTGGTTATTATTTTTCTATGTTTTACGTTTCGGTTTAATTTCTCTGCAACGAGCGTTCGTGATTCAAAGATTTTACATCTGCTTTTCGCTCGGCGTTATTTCTTTCGTTTTTATTTAATTTGTTTATACGAGATTTTCCGGTGTTGGTAGTCGCTAACAGTGGTATAACATTGGTACTACTTGACACAGTTTTACAACAACCGCTGCAACGCAGGGGCTTAATACTAGTTTCTTTAATAATTTACATTTATAACTCTTTTTCTAAAAACTTAAGTAAGTAGTTGTGCTTGATTTCATTCCCTAACATTCCGTTATAAGTTTTGTTAAAAACGAAGTTGTACTCAAAATAAATTATTTATTTGGTATCATAAAACGGTACGACGATAAACTAAATCGTTCTAATGGTTTGACTTTCTAAACAACATGCTTTATTTTCAAATCACGTTTGTTTTACATTATCATTTGCTCGGTTTAGCTACAACGCGCGATTTAAAAAAACTAGTTATATATTGATTTCGAGGGATGATTAATAGTAATTTTTTTATATTAATATATAGTTTTTTATTATTTTATTATTTAATATATTATAATAGTTTATTATTATATTTACTTTTAGTAACATATTTTTCTTTCTTTTAAACATATATTTCCTTTACCTTTTTTTTAATAATTGTTTTTTTTTTCTTTTTTTTAAATATATTAATTTATCGGTTAATTTGATAGTTCTTTAATAAGTTACGTTTATAACTTTTTTTCTAAAATTTTAAGTACGTAGTTGTGCTTGATTTCTTTCCCTGACATTCCGTTATAAGTTTTGTTAAAACGAGGTTATACTCAAAATAAAGTATTTATTTGGTTTGACTTTTTAAACAAAATGCTTTATTTTCAAGTAATTACCGAATTTAAGTACGTAGTTGTGATTAATATCTTTCCCTGATATTCCGTTATAAACTAAATCGTTCTAATGGTTTGACTTTGTAAACATCTTTTATTTTCAAATCACATTTGTTTTACATTATCATTTGTTCGATTTCGCCACAAAACCCGATATAAGAAAACTACTTTTATTTAATTGTGATTTGTCAGTGTCCATGTGTCGTGGAATTCACCAGAAGTCAAATAAACAATGCCTGAAAGCGATGAATAATTTTTATATCTCTCTCGATATCCCAAGCTCTTACCTCAAGTTGACATATAACCTTTATATCTATGTTTTTTATATATCCTACAAAATAGATAAAACATATGAAATTAAAATTATATCAAACGAAACTAATATATTACCTAATGAAATTGGTCCCTATATCAAGTAGTTAAGATAATATAAGATTAGGTTTAGAGTTATCTACAAAGACTCCTAAAAATAAGAAGTCTATAAAGGCTCCTAAAAATAGTCTATGAGGTTTTGTCCAAATTGTCATTTTAGTCCAAATAGTTTTTTTCTTCTCTGGATCCCTGACTTTTCCATTTTCTCGTCATTTTGATCACATTGCCTAACTAAGTCTAAAAATCTGGTTACAACCAGTGGTATTTTTGGCATAAGTGTTCTGTAGTGATAACCAGAGGTAGTTTAAAACATAGTTTATAAACCTCATAATAATTTAATGTCAAAAACACCCCTTATTATAACCTGTTTTTTAGACTAAATAGGCAATGTGATCAAAATGGTAAGAAAAAGAAAAAGTCAGGGACCTAGAGGAGAAAAAAAATTATTTGGACTAAAATGACAATTTAGACAAAAACTCAAAGACTAAAATGGCAATTTACTCGAAAATCATAACTTTTTAAGAAAAAAGTTACATTGTATCTTTTAATACAACATTTAGATTGAACAAAATTACTTTATAATGAAATGCAACTCTTGCTAAAAAGGTTGCTTTTAAAAGTTCGTATTATTCTTATTTTCTAGTATTGCTCCTCGAAGATCCGTTGGTAATTACCAAATATTAACAGAAAAACCAATTTTACACCTTTAATTGGAATTTGACCTACCCATATGTGATCAGTATGTGATAACCGACAATGTTTGTTACTGATTCTTTTGTCAAAGAATGTGAAAAATCGACTACAAATATTTCGTCCAAAGTTTCATGCCCAATTATGAAATTTTAGTGAAAAATGAAAATAATAGTATTTGTATAAAAATACTATTATTTTCATGTTATATACTGCTTTATTTCTTTATGATATAGTTGTTGTGATTGAACTAATCCCAGGGGTACTGTTTTTTTCGGTTGAATGCTTCCTAAAGGACAAGTAAGTCTCATGTGACTTCTGTGTTATCACTTTTGATGCTCTATGTTATTTATTTTTTTTTTATCTATTTTGCAGGTACTGTTGGATATTTCAGTTATTTGATGTGTCTATATCATGATGGCTTTATCATGATAAATCATGATGTTAATTGGTTAACATCTTCGAGTCGGGGTTTCACTGGAAGCAACCTCTCTATTTCTACAGGGTAGAGGTAAGGCTGTCTACATCTTACCCTACTCAGACCCTATCTTAGCTTTGCTATTGATGAGATTTCCTGAGTATGATGATGATGATGTACGATGTACCAAGTTCGTGTAAGCAGTCTTGTCTTAATAGAAATGGCTTTTATAAGGTAATTTTTTATTGCTGCCTACAATGTATTCTAATAGAGGTTATAAAATTGACTTGGGTGATGGGTCAAACGGTTTCAAGTAATTACCGAATTTAAAATGGATGGGTTGGCGGACGCAGAGCAAGAGCAGAAGGACAAAAGATAGTGAGAAATCCTTTAGAAATTTGATGTTAAAATGAATGAATAAATGAATTTTAAATTTGTCAATTGTTTCAAATTTTTGAATTTGCGAACTTCTTTTTAACGCCAAATTTGAATTACGGACGGATCACTGAAGTATATCATCATGCCACCAGCGGAACCGTCCGATCATATCCATCTACTAGACAATAATGTCTATACACCAATTCAGAAGGAAACCCAATAAATCTGTGAAAAAACTCTTTTTGGAAATCGAACCCAGGACCTAGTGGTTTCTAAGCCTTATCTTGCCTGAAGATGCGAAGCCTTATTGAAACTAACATCGTAAATTAATGCGTTTAAGGATTTATGCATTTTTAGACACAATGAAATAAGTAAAATTAGTTAAAAATTAGGGAAAACCTTTGATTGTGAAATTGGATCTCTAAATGAATGAATTCGGGTCTGACTGTTGGGCCAAACTACCTATGGCATTTGTCATATAATCTAGCTTGTCGAGAACTTTCCGACCACTGATTACGGGTCTAGTAAGTCGTAACTCCACTTCTAGTCAAGTTTTGATCATTTACTATTTGTATCTTTGTCACAACTTTTCTAAGTTGTTCCAAAAGTGTGTACAAGGTTAATGCGTCACTAACATGTTTACTAAATTGATTTAAATGGGTTAAGTTATTAAAAATTCACCAACCCATTTTAGTGTATTTTTTAGCTATTTTTTTAAATTCGTTTCACCCGTTAAACTTTTTAAATGGTTACTCTAATTGGTCTCAAATCATAATTTCAAGATGGGCTTGTTTGTAAATCAGTTTAGTTCAGTTTTATATTAGCCTCTGTATGAACCAAGCCAACGCTCCAACTTCCGTCCCTTGCTAGCTCAACCTTGAGTCTTGGCTAGCAGTGACTCAAACCAAGGTTACTATATTTCCGCAAAGTGCTTAGAGCATCTCCAGTAAGGATTCTTTTAGATCATGTTTTTAAGTGCCACGTTGAAGAAACACTAGATAAATGGTCGGAACCGAGATATCTAGGGGGTTTGATTCCGCATAAAAGGGTTAGCTCTCTCTCGGTTGATTCAGTTGCTGCCGAACTTCTTCTCCGGTGATTCTGCAAAACAGAGCACCGTTAGCCTCGCCAAGGGGAGAAGAGGGTTCTCTCCTTGACCCGACTCCGGTGTGAGAATAAGTATTGGTAATGGAGAAGATAAAGTATTTGAGAGGTGAATGTGATCTGAGTTTATACCTGAATAGTTCTCGTATTTATAACCGGGAGTTTGGGAGGGAAAACCTGTTATTGAAAAGATGACGGAAGATGCTAACGCCGTAGCGGTTATATTTTCTTCCGTCAAGTTCTTTAATCCCGCGTTAAGTTGCCTCGATCCGATGTGAATGCACACGGATCGTGATTTGATCTATGGCTGGGGATTGCCACGTGGAAAGTGAATAAGTGGAGATCATTCTCCAATTGCATGCTTTTGTTGTGATTTCAGGGATGCTTGTGGTAATGACACGTGTCCAGACGGTTATAACCGTCTGGGTGGTGCACGATCAAATTCTTTCTAGAAGATTACTGCTGTAATCTAGTGTGACACCATACTGTGTGTACACAGCTGAATAAATCTCAAGTCTGGGTAAAATGATATCCAAGTTTGGATATCTAGGCGGAAGTATTGATCTTCAGGATTTTAACCCTTTGCTAATGGAAGAAGGCGCAAGGATTTTATGCTTTCCTTTGGGCGCGCGACCATAGCTTGTTGATTACTTTCTCCCTTTTGTAAGACCAATGCGCGGTCGCGCAAGGTTAAAAGGTTGAAAGGCCAGTTTGTTGTATGGTCTCAAATCCTTTTTTATGAGGTTTTTGGGACCTTACCCCTTCAAGTCCCCCCAGTCTAGTGTTGTACTTATGCGAATAAGTGGAGCACTGGACTTATGAGAGGGAAATGCTTTTTGGGCGCGAAAAAATAAGGAATCTTCTGTGAGAAGATTGAATTTTTGCAAAGATTTTTTTCGGAAAATCTTTGATTTGACAACCTGTCATTGTCAGTTGTTTTTTACTGTCCGTGTCTTACACGCGCACGTGTAAACGCGTGTGTGTTCTGACATTTTTTTTTTGACCTGCTGCTTTCTTCGAATGTAGTTGTTTCTCTGTATGTTGTTGCCTTCAAGAGGGAAGGCGGTCGAATGGGTACAATTTGGAAAAAACCAGAAGAAGAGCTTTGGTACCACCGCATTGTGGGAAATTTTGTTCTTCCGCGGGATGCGGATTTTTCTGTTCACCCGGCTGCTGGTGCGGGTAAGTTTCATTTGTTTCTGTTTCTTGTTCTTGCGCGTTGTAGGTAAATTCTTTATTCTGTGCCTTTGCAGGTGAGTTGTCAAATTTGGGCATAGGCCCTGAGAAGAAAAGACGCGCAACGACTAGTAATGTTGCGCCAAAAAAGAGTGATGCTGAGAAGACTCAATCTTCTAAAGCTAAAAATGTTGGAGAGAAGAAAGGTATGCGCCATTCTCCTGACAAGTGTGATTATGTGGTGGTTTCTGATACTTTGGAGGGTCTTGCGCCTGCAGTTACTATTAGGCGACCGAAACCAGAACCAAAAGACTCTGCTGACATTCCTCCATCTAACCCAGATGATCCAGTTGATTTGGAATCCAGCCCTGAGCATTTGGTGCAAAGGGGAGCAAGCAAAAGGAAGCAAACTGATACTGACGCGGAGGGTTAACCTCCTAAAAAAGTTCAGAGGAAGAAAATTACCCGAAGAGGGAATCTTGATGCCTTTGTTACGGAATTTGTTCTCCTAAGTAGCATCTTCCCTTGTTTTCTTTATGCGGAGTAGATCCTTATTGATTTTTATTTTTACAGAAACTCATGTTGGTCCAATTGCCACGAACCTGCAATCTGTGGTGAATGAAGATCTTCCTTCTTCCCCTCCACATGCTTCTGTAGCTGATCAGCTGAAACCTATAGAGGTTGCAGACGATGGTGTGGAGAAGACTGTTGAAGCTGAGAAGCCTGCTGATGTTGACTCAGGTGTGGTGAATGATGCTGATAATCACCCAACCCCTGAGGTGGTTGTTCAAGACCTGGGGGAAGGGGCAACTGAGAAAACTCCTACTCCTTCTCCTAAACCTTCGGACACCATGCCGGGGCATGTTGAGAAGGTGACGGTTGAAGAGCAAGATTCGTCTGCTGGTGTTAGTAAACAATCTCCCATCCGCCCAGAGGAAACCTTGGGAGATTATTACTATCGGACCTATACGGGGAAGGATGCTGCTGACCCTCATGTCCCCGTTTGGAATTTGAAGAAAGGTGATACTTTTGCGGATTGGCATGTGTGCCAAGATTGGTTGCAGGGGATACTTCCCCCTGGGGAGGTCAAGTTGCAGGAAGATCGGTCTTATGAGCAGATCTACCAGTCTTATTTTGCTGAAACTCCTTCTCATGTCTCTACCACCCACCGTATTGTTCGTGAGTGGTACAGTATGCATAAGGAGCAGAAATCCTTTATGGCGGCTGAGAAGAAATTTACCAAAGATGAGAGACGTCTGGCTCAGTTAATGGCTAAACTAGAAGCTGACCAAGCCAAGTTTGAAACTGAGCGCAAGACTGAGAAATGATCTGTTGCTGGTTGGAAAAGAAAGGCAGAAGCTGAAGCTGCTCTCCTCTCCGAGGAACGTAAAAATTGGAGGAAGATTTGCGAAAAAGATAATGCTGAGAAAGCAAACCTTCGAACCATTATTAATAACCTCAAGGCTGAAGTTGAAAATCTGAAGAACCAAGATGCGGAGGTGGAGAGATTGAAGAAAGAAAAAGCGGATATGGAAGCTACGCTGGTGGAAGCACGTTCTCATAGGGAACGAAGTGAGCAACGGGAGGTACAAGCTTTAACCACTCTTGCCATTAGAGATAAAGAATTAGAGGAACTTACTGCTTTGGTTTCTGACCAGGAACAACTGAAGAAGGATCTGGAACTCGCGCGTTCCGAAAATACTGAAACCTCCCGCCGTTTGACTGAGGTTGAAGAGAAACTGGAAAATTCAGAAACGGCGCGGGTTACAGCGGAAAGCGAGCTTGACCCTTTAAAGAATGATATGGCCTGGTTGAAGGATCGCGGGATTGCTTGTGTAAGTCCCTTTTCCCTTTTTTGTTGCGAAGCCCTATATGCGCTTTTTATTTGATGCTTATTTGATTTCATAGGTTGCTGAATCTGTGTTAAATTCTGAAGAACTGGATAAAACTGTTGCTAATTTGGTGGTTGCTGCACGGCGGGATGGGTACGCGCAAGGTTATGCGGAATGCTCCCAACATGTGAATAGCGCGTTGAAGGTTACCTGGGATGATAGCAAGTCTGCTACCTTTGGCGTAGATACTGCCGCTGCGTTTGCTTCCCTGAAGACAGAGTTTAACAATTTGCAACTTCCAGTTATGGAGTTGATAAATGTGGCGCTGCAATCGGATGATCACGTGGCGCAACTTAAAGAAATCTTTCCGGATGAGGGTGAAGATTTAGAGTAGGATGAAATTGTTTTGAACAATTTGTTTTTTTTGTGGGATGTATATCCTTGTTTTGTCAGTGCGCTGCTGTGCAAGAATTCGAAACACTGCTGTGTTTGAATCTCTTTAGGGCGTATTTGTACGCTGAAGATAGTATGTTTCTATTTGTTTTGTTAAATGACTTTACAATATTTTGCATGAGTACAATTGCTTTTACTTGAGTAAGGCGAATGAAGTTGGTATGAAGCTCATGTGTGAGTTTATGGTCGTTTGTGACGTGATCACTGACCGCGCATGGAGCTTATTTTACTACCATAATGTTTTTGCGCTTACTAAAAAGAAATTGCATGCACTTTGTAAACACAGAAATAATAGAAACTTTGTAATCTTATTCATGGATATAGCTCAGAGGCGTTACAAAGTTTGTTTTGTTTTTTTATATAATTAAATGGAACTTAACTTACTCCCTGATAGTTCCTCCGCATTTGATAAGTCACGTCTTTTCTGCGGAAAAGCTATAGAGTCCTTTAAGTTTTGGCCCGTTTGCTTGAGGTTTCTTCTCCCCGGGTAATCTGCTTAATCTCCTTGCGCATATTCTGGAGTAAATGCGTAAGTTCTCCATTTTTGAGGGCTTTCTCTATTTCTGTGCGCAGAGATATGCAGTTATTCGTGGTGTGCCCATTGTCTTTATGATATTCGCAGTATTGCGCCGGGTCTTGACCACGTTTACTCTTCATCGGAATCGGAGGTTTGAACTGGTAGTCTTCAGTACTCAGAACCTCCGCGGGGGTCTTTGTTAGGGGAGTCCACTGCCTCTCCCTATTTTCGTGCTTGTTTTCTCTTTGTGCAGAGAGCTTGTTGATTGTTGTGCGGGCGTCTTCAGAGGAACGACTTCCTGATGACTCGCGCCATGATTTTTTGAACCTTCTCTCACCGGTTGCGCTTAAGTCTGTGGGCCTGTTGTGTGGTGGTGGTGGCCTGTTTGTAGTAAGGTTTTTCTCAGTCTGCGCATAAACATTGGCTGCCGCCATTATTTTTTCCTAACTTTTGGGAAGACCCTCTGTTCTAGATAATACTTTGACCATGTCGTCACATCTAACCGCGTACTTAAACTTAGCACGGATTAGTTGTTCGTGAACACCACCGATCTCCAACACTTCTTTATTGTATCTGGTGATAAAATCCTCCAGATTCTCGTCATCGCGTCGCCAGATGTTCATGACGTCGGATGTATCACGCATGGAACGCCTTTGTTGGCTGAAGTGTGTTAAAAACTTTTGACGCAGATCTTTCCACGACTCGATCTGCCCCGTCGGTAAGTTATCAAACCAGATTCGCGCTGGGCCGGTTAATGTTTGTACAAACAAATGACACCATAGCGGAAGAGTCCAACCGCCAACCAACCCTGCGCTGGTGAATACTCTCAAATGATCATCGGGGTCAGTTAACCCATTGAATTTCCCAACGTTAGATGGTAATTTTGCCCTTTCCAATGGAGCCAGAGCTATCTCTAGTATGAACTTCGAGTTTTCCGCTGCTTCTGCAGGGCGGTAAACTAAGTCATAATTATGCTCTGCCTCAGGGTTATAAACCGCTCGAGGCCTGGATTTGTTATAGTTTGGCTGCAGTCTGTTAAATACGCTAGTGTTTGCACTCAAACGATATGTTTGATCGGATTCATCAGTGTGAGTGTCCCATTGGGAACCCAACCTATCATGAACCGATTGCATTCGACGAGGGTGTGGTTCATGGTGTTGTCTATGGTAGTTGCTTGTATCATCATAAGTTGATTCTTCTCGCTGGGAAGCATGAGCTCTAGATCCCGGCCTTCGTGATTGGGTCACGGGAGCAGTTTGGGCACACAACTGTGTGTACACTGCATTTAATGCCCCTTGGGACCGGACATACCATGATATCGGAGTTTCTCCAGGTGGTAAAATTGATTGAGCGGGATTTGTTGGTAACATTCCTGGAGTAACAGGATCATTTGCTCGATTGGATTGAACCTCATTATCGTCTGAGGCCTCTTCTATAATCCCTTCTACTAGTAAATTGTTTCCGACGTTTGGTCGAGGACCAGTTTGTCGGTGAGAAGATGAATTTTCTGCCATGTGAAAAAACAGAAAAATGGAATGAACTGAATCGAAACGAGGTAGAAACTAGAAAAACTGAGAAAACAGTGGGCGCCAATGAAGAAACACTAGATAAATGGTCGGAACCGAGATATCTAGGGGGTTTGATTCCGCATAAAAGGGTTAGCTCTCTCTCGGTTGATTCAGTTGCTGCCGAACTTCTTCTCCGGTGATTCTGCAAAACAGAGCACCGTTAGCCTCGCCAAGGGGAGAAGAGGGTTCTCTCCTTGACCCGACTCCGGTGTGAGAATAAGTATTGGTAATGGAGAAGATAAAGTATTTGAGAGGTGAATGTGATCTGAGTTTATACCTGAATAGTTCTCGTATTTATAACCGGGAGTTTGGGAGGGAAAACCTGTTATTGAAAAGATGACGGAAGATGCTAACGCCGTAGCGGTTATATTTTCTTCCGTCAAGTTCTTTAATCCCACGTTAAGTTGCCTCGATCCGATGTGAATGCACACGGATCGTGATTTGATCTATGGCTGGGGATTGCCACGTGGAAAGTGAATAAGTGGAGATCATTCTCCAATTGCATGCTTTTGTTGTGATTTCAGGGATGCTTGTGGTAATGACACGTGTCCAGACAGTTATAACCGTCTGGGTGGTGCACGATCAAATTCTTTCTAGAAGATTACTGCTGTAATCTAGTGTGACACCTTACTGTGTGTACACAGCTGAATAAATCTCAAGTCTGGGTAAAATGATATCCAAGTTTGGATATCTAGGCGGAAGTATTGATCTTCAGGATTTTAACCCTTTGCTAATGGAAGAAGGCGCAAGGATTTTATGCTTTCCTTTGGGCGCGCGACCATAGCTTGTTGATTACTTTCTCCCTTTTGTAAGACCAATGCGCGGTCGCGCAAGGTTAAAAGGTTGAAAGGCCAGTTTGTGGTATGGTCTCAAATCCTTTTTTATGAGGTTTTTGGGACTTTACCCCTTCACACGTGTGTGCTTGCCCAACCAATAAAATCATTTCTCTCTCATGACCTGTTCACAAACCATAAAAACATCATTTCTCTATCCTCTCTCCTCTCTCCTGCCCATAAATTTCTCTCTCTTGCCCTCTCAAAAACAAAATACCCATCAAATATTTATCTTCTCTCTCCTCTCTCCTACATCACACTCACAAACCTTTTTTCCCTACATTTTTTCTCATTTTTTCTCACATACACCACTACATTCTCTCTCCTCCACCTCACACCCTCTCTCCTTAAAAACACAAAAAAATACCTCTATTGTGGATGCTCTCATTTTTTCTCATTCTTCACCTCATACATATTCACTCTCTCTCTCCTCCAACTCATCCCCTCTCTCCTCCACATCATCTTCTCTCTTCTTAAAAACACCAAAAAATAACCTATTGTGGATGCTCTTAGAAATGGGCTTGGTTCAGCTTTTATAAAACCTATTGTAGATGGCACCATTTGTTTCCATACTGTCCAGGGGATTTGGCCTATCTTATCCGGGCCATTAGGGTCTCTTCAGTTACCCTTATATATAAAACTTGTAGGTAAGGCTGCAAACGAACCGAATGAATACGAACAAACCCTTGTTCAGGTTCGTTTATTACGAAATATATGTGTTCACGAACTGTTCATGAACGTTTACCAAACGAGATTTTATGTTTGTGTTTGTTTGTTAAGTAAAAATGAACTTGTTCGTGTTCGTTTGTGTTTGTTTGTTAATTTTAGGCAACGAATGAAAACGAACAATGATGAACACAAATGAGCACAAACTAATGTTCATGAACACAAATGGTAACAAACGAACACAAACAAGCGTTCATGAACAAAATATATAATACATTGACACTTATTAAATGTTTTATTTGTTAGAATTTTGAAGTATTTAAATAAAAATAAAAGCTAAAAACACAGACGAACATGTTACCGAACATTTACGAACATAAATGATCGAACGTGTCCTATGTTCATGTTTGTTCATTTAACTAAACGAACAAAATTTTTTTTTGTGTTCGTTTGTTTAATAAACGAACCAACACAAACGAATTTCCCGCCAAACCGTTCACGGAATGTTCATCGAACGTTTGGTTCGTTTGTAGCCCTACTTGTACGCTAACTTGACCATCAAAGCGTCTACAGGACTTCAGCCCCGTGGACTTCTAAGATGTTGCTCTTCTGGCTCATAAGTACAAAGAGCGACATGTTAACACCACAAAGATCACTTCGAACCAAAATGATCTTCTCCTCACACAGCTGCAAAGGTCCAAGTACGGCTATAGAATTTTATGAGTAAAGTACACAAATAGTTTCTGTGTTTTTTCAAAATTTTAGAAATCGTCCCTAAGTATGAGAAATTACACAAATAGTCCACATTTTTGCAATTTGTAACACTTAATCGCTAAACAAATGGGGTTATTATTTTTTTTTCAGTATAGTACCCATACCTTATTGGTGTAATGTATGCAATCTTCATTTGTACATTTACGTGCATAATGAAGTGTACCCATGCAAAATTTGGTTCAACATTACAAGTATTATTAATGCCGGTAATGATTCGTACAATGCAAGGACAAAAAGTTAAGCCAAAGAAAGGTACAAATAGAGTTGATGGGGTCGCAAATAATATAATACTTTATTAGTTTGTTTTTAGAGAAGTTTATGTGAAGCTGACTTGTTGCAAGTAGTTGAATTGATTTCGCGTGTCCCTTCACTCTCTCTCTCTCTCTCTTTTTCTCTCTCTCTCTCTCTATATATATATAGAGAGAGACCGGTTAATGTACAAGAACCTTAATATACGAATGTACGCTGTGAAATTAGGTACGTTTTAAAAATCAAAACCCTAATCATACATGTTGAAAAACCATAATCATACATGTTGAAAACCATAATATATTTCATTACATAATTATAACATGCTTCATTACATAAGTATAACATGCGCGATTATGATTTTTCAACATGCGTGATCAGGGTTTTAAATTTTATAACGTTCGTAATTTCACAAGGTACGCTGTACGTTAAGCAATATTGTATTTAACACTTTCAATATATATATATATATATATATATATATATATATATATAGGGTAGGGATCCTAAGAGAAATCCACCCTATTTGAGAAACTTAAGAAACATTCTAGAGCACACATTTCCCTAAGCTTTTGATAATATACACATATGTATAGTTTAAAATTGACTATATACATATATGTATATTGTCAAATCTTGAATTATACGCATATGTATATAGTCAATTTTAAACTATACATATGTGTATATTACGAAAAGCTTATGGAAAATGTGTGGTCCAGAATGCTTATCAAGTTTCTCAATTAGCCTAGTGCTTCTCACGTGATCCTAACTATACACACACACATACACACACACACATATATATACAGGGGACCGCTAAAATGAAAACCACCTCCAGTTGTAAGAACCGAGCGAACCACTTTCTAGCCATTAGATCAAGATGATGGATGGATGAGATTAAAAGTATTTAAAAATAATATTAAGTATTTTTTGTCTTATTATGTCTTTAATTTTTTAATCCAAAAGGGCATTTAAGTAAAATCACTCTATTTTGTCTTTTTGAGTTTATTGTTTTTTTATTACTTTATTGTATTATTATATTAGATTTTTATTTTTTAATCAAAGTTTTTTTATTAAACATTTTTAAATTCAGATTTATTTACAGATTTTTACGTTCAACGTTTTACATTTTTACGCCCGGCCTTTTCACGCCCCGTTTTTTGACGCGCCGTTTTTACGCCCGGCTTTTTCACGCGTCGTTTTTTCAACGCGCCATTTTTACGTTAACGTTATTTACGTTTTATGCACCAGCTTTTTACGTTTTGCGCGCCGGTTTTTTACGTTAACGTTTTTTACGTTTTACGCGCCGGTTTTTTACGCGCCAGTTTTTTACGTTTTACGCGCCGGTTTTTTACGTTAACGTTTTTACGTTTTACGCGCCGGCTTTGTACGTTAACGTTTTTATACGTTAACGTTTTTTTACGTTTTACGCGCCGGTTTTTACGTTTAACGTAAAACTTTTTACGTTTTACTAAAAAAAATTACGTTTCACGTTTTACCTAAAACTTTTTACATTTTACGAAAAACTTTTTACATTTTACGTAAAACTTTTTAAGTTTTACGTTAAAAAGTTTACGGTTTAAATTTTTTTTCTTACAAAAACTTTTTTACACAAAAACGAACGCACCCAGAAAATCGTTACTCGGTAGGTGTCTCAGATAGTTTGCTATCATCATCGACGCCTCAAAAAAAAATATAAAAACCCAACAAACAAAAATCAAAAAGAACGAGTGGATTCTGGAAAAAAAAAACGAAGTTTTGGCTCAGATTTTCCGATAATCAGAGGCTGCAAAGTGGGTTGCGGGTTCAAAAACCTACCCTCCACCATCCTTGCGGCGCCATCGTCCGTTTTTTTTGCATCATCACCGCCGATTCAAAAAGGCACCAGATTCAACCGATTTAAACATTCAAAACGAACATGAACATCATTCAAACCCAGAAGGAACATGAACATCATTCAAACCCAGATTCAACAGAATCCAAAAGGTCCCAAAAAACAGAACATCATTTAAACCCAGATTCAACATGAACATCATTCAAACCCAGATTCAACATGAATATCATTCAAAAACAGAACATCATTCAAACCCAGATTCAATAGAATCAAAAAGGTCCCAAAAACATCATTCAAACCCAGATTCAACATGAACATCATTCAAACCCAGATTCAACAGAATCAAACCCAAAAAGTCAAACCCCCAAGATTCAAACCCAATTCAACAGAATCAAACCTGCAGCAAAAACAGTTACCCAAAAACATGATTGAAGCAGATAAAATCAACAAGGGGTGACAAACAGTTACCACTGCCATCATCGATCTCTGCCCCAAAACCCCCACCGGTCTCCCCACAAACCACCACCGCCTTCCGCCTCTGCCGAACTCCCACTAAACCACCGCCCCACCACCGCCTTCCGCCTCTGTTTTGGGCCACCGGCATCACGAGCCGCCACCACAGTTGGGGGTGGCCGGCGATAACTTTGGAATCGAGAAAGTGGGGGTGAAGAAACAACCGGCGATAACTTTGGAATCGAGAAAGTGGGGGTGGCCGGCGATAACTTTGGAATCGAGAAAGGTAGTCGGCCGATGGGTTTTGTTAGAGAGAGAGAGAGAGAGATTTGGGGGGTGAATGATATTGAAGAGAGAGATGATTGAAGATATTTAAAATTCAAGAAGATGAGAGAGGTGAGATGAATATAAAAAGCTTGTGATATTAAATGCTGACAGAGAGAGAAAGAGAGAATTGACATATGGGGTAAATGACCAAATTACCCTTTTTGTTGGCTAGTTATGATTGGTGGAGAGTGGTTCTCACGGTTCTTACAACTGGGGGTGGTTTTCATTTTAGCGGCCCCATATATATATATATATATATACTAGCCATTTACCCGCGCGATGCGGCGGGAGTGACGATTTACAATAGAATACTCGTTTACCGTTAGTTTATCACCTATAGGTTTGGCGGGAGTGACGATTTACAATAGGATACTCGTTTACCGTTACTTTATCACCTATAGGTTTGTTGTTCTTCGATTTCAATATGGCGCGATAAATTGTAGCAAGTGAATTTAGAGAGAAAAATGGCTCAAGATTTTAGGGTTTCATTGTTTAGAGATGTAATCCGGGTCAAGTAGGATCTATTAGTACCTTATGTAATTTAAATTGTAATCCGGGTCAAGATTTTAGGTTCCTTTGTCCAACTATTTATACTTGTATTAAACATAACTACAAAAACAACATTAAAATGTTAAGTGTTGAAAAGGTAACGCTGTCTGATTACTTACTGCACGTTGGCAGATATTTACCAATACATATGCTCTAAAGGTCAAGTCAAGATTTGAAACCTGCCAACCGATGGGTCAATATTGTGTTTTATAACAGATGAAGTGATGGCATATCTAGTAAAGTTAACCACATAACCCAACCAACCATTTTCTTGCTACAACTAACTGATTCCGAAGATCCATTTTTAGAGTTCGAAAGCCTATTTTGACCCGTTAGTTGACCCAAACAATGAACTTGAGTGGCAATGCACACAAAGAATAACTTTACCTTTTGCTGTGCATGACACTTCGTACAAGTGTATACAAGATAATCAATTATGAATACATATTGGTAGCTAGCATCATAAATATGAAATTATCTTGTTTTTGTTGGTCCAATAGTTGTTCCCATTCAAGCATCAGAAATATGTAGGTGGTTTCTAATATATAATCAGAACATGCATACATACATACATCTGTTTTTTTTTAAAAGTAGTTCACTACAGCATGATTGCTTTTTATTATAAACTTGAATGGCTATCATTTCAAATCCAGAAAACTGATTTGGGCTCGATTCAAGCCGACCGGTGTCACTGCAGTAGTCATAGAATAGAGTAAGTACGGAAGTTCTTTGTTGCGTCAAACCACAGGTTCAACCTCTGTTCCCTATTACCCTGCATATACCAAACAAACTTGCGATTAGTTTATGCACAGCTATTCATAATCATTTTATCATGAAATAAGGATACCTGAACAAATGTCTCGCTCGACCAATAGTTTCCCTTGACGCATTATGCAAGGTTCGCTCGGTCCAACAACTCAAGCAAATGTTTTCTATGTTTTTTAGGGGGAAGATGGGTGCATCTCTCCACAGGGCATACAAGACACAGGTCATTGGCGGAAGCCCGCCAAATTTAACATATAAAGTTTTTTTATATGTTAAATATGGCGAGCTGCCGCCAATAACCTATGTTTTGTATGCCCTGGGAGAGAAGCACCCATGTTCCCCCTAAAATGCAAAGAAAACATTTGCTTGAGTTGTTGGATAGATTACACAGGCTCAGTTTTTGCATCACAGCCTCAAACACTTTCAGTTCAGATAGATTACACAGGCTCAATTTTTGCATCACAGCCTCAAAACACTTTTAGTTCAGACAGATTAAGAACACAAGGTCAGCTTATGCATCATAGACTCAACACTTTTAGTTCAGACAGATTAAGAACACAAGCTCAGCTTTCGCATCACAGCCTCAAACACTTTCAGTTCAGACAGATTAAGAACAACAAAATCCGCATCTATGGTCAAGCCTGAACTGTTCTTCGACCTTTTAAAAGGAAGACCTTTAACACTGGGTTTCTAAGATAGCTCGTTGGAATGATGACCTGTCATAGCTTGGGTGTTACATAAACTGCCAGGTCCCTTTTAAGGATATCATTTGGCAAATCAGGCTTTAACTCTTTTTATAAGTGAGCCGTTTGCCTCGAATCGGTGGATCTCTCCACAGGGCATACAAGACACAGGTTATTGGCGGCAGTCCGCCAAATTTAACATATAAAGTTTTTTTATATGTTAAATATGGCGAGCTGCCGCCAATAACCTATGTTTTGTATGCCCTGGGAGAGAAGCACCCATGTTCCCCCTAAAATGCAAAGAAAACATTTGCTTGAGTTGTTGGATAGATTACACAGGCTCAGTTTTTGCATCACAGCCTCAAACACTTTCAGTTCAGATAGATTACACAGGCTCAGTTTTTGCATCACAGCCTCAAAACACTTTTAGTTCAGACAGATTAAGAACACAAGGTCAGCTTATGCATCATAGACTCAACACTTTTAGTTCAGACAGATTAAGAACACAAGCTCAGCTTTCGCATCACAGCCTCAAACACTTTCAGTTCAGACAGATTAAGAACACAAAATCCGGAGTACACAACAAGAGTAATTTGCCACTAAACTTAAACAACCTTTAAAGCATGATGTACACGTGTTTTAAGCACAAGAAACAAATATGTAACCTGACAGACTCAGCTTATGCATCATAGCCTCAAACACTTTCAGTTCAGACATATTAAGAACACAAGCTCCGTTAGTTCTCGCAAAGTCAACCATCATAAAAAGAAATCAAGTATTAGTAAAGATTTGATATTAGTTATAACCAGTACACTATTAACTTAAAATAAATTTAATATAAATCACATTTTGTCAAGTTGCAAATATAAAAACCTTTATTCTAAAAAAAAAAGAAAAGAAAATTGATGAATGATGATAAACTTTACTTTACCTCTGCTTGAGTGAGCATGAGACCACTAAGTGAGGGAACATTCTGCATATGAAGCCCCCATCGATTCGAACGAAGCAGCGTTCAGCGTCACTAAAGCCGATTCCGAGACTCTCCAAGCAGATACACTTTCTCCGGCAGCCAGAAGATCGGAGTGAGCTTGTTCTGTAATAATAGTGATCGTGACAGTCGTTAACCAAAGGTATAACTAATTAAATTCAGATCCTAAAAAAAGGTTTCCTTGCGAGTTGCGAGTGACATACCTGAACTGTTCTTGAATCTGACATGGGATGGTGAGACCGCATCTATGGTCAAGCCTGAACTGTTCTTCGACCTTTTAAAAGGAAGACCTTTAACACTGGGTTGCTAAGATAGCTCGTTGGAATGATGACCTGTCATAGCTTGGGTGTTACGTAAACCGTCCATTTGACTTCACACGGATCACCATATGCTTTCTCTCTCAATGCTCACACATCTCACAAAACAACATCACATCTCACAAAAAGGGATGCCAAAAGCAGGGAAGTACAATCAACAGGAAAAAGCAACACTTTACTTTTGTGTGAAAGACAGCTTGCTTGCTGCAGTCTCTATAATATATCAACACTCTTCCATACACTGTTTGAAAGACAGCATGCTTGAAAGACAACATGCTTGAAAGACAGCATGCTTGCTTCAGTCTCTATAAATAATTCAGAGATATCTACACTCTACTCACACTTTACAAACTCTCAACTACACTCAACTGGAAGACTCAGACATGTAATTGAGAGATGAACACAACTACGGGTAAAGCCATGGCTGCAACACACGGTTGCAAAGTGAGAACTATGCAACCTGGATATTGCCCCGCCAAGATGCTACTCGGATCTTCTATGTACCCTCAAAATACAATCATCATCACAGTCTATTGTGTTATGTAACCCCGCTTTAAAGCATGATGTACAAGAGTAATTTTCCACTAAACTTAAACAACCTTTAAAGCATGATGTACAAGTGTTTTAAGCACAAGAAACACATATGTAACCTCACAGGCTCAGCTTATGCATCATAGCCTTAACAGTTTCAGTTCAGACATATTAAGAACAAAGCTCAGCTTATGCATCATAGAGTCGACAGGCTCAGCTTATGCATCATAGCCTCACAGGCTCAGCTTATGCATCATAGCCTCACAGGCTCAGCTTATGCATCATAGAACACTTGGGAAATGAAAAAGTATATCAAAACATCCCACAGAACAAACTAAAATCAAAAGTACATAACAATCTATCTTTTCACTATTCCATATCTAAAATTGACCTAACTATCATAATTTTCATTGAACTACAACACTTATAATCCCCAAAAATGACCTAAATATCATAATTATCACAAAACCATGACACTTATCAGTCCCAAAAATGAAGGAAAAGATCAAAATATAATAGAACAAAGTAAAATCAAAACTATAAAAACAATTTATCCTTTCACTATGTCATATCTGAAATTAACCTAACTATCATCACCAAAAATACAAATTCAAATATCACAAAACTTTCAACCGAATTTGAAATAACCGCATCTACTAACAAATCCACATCAAGATTAAAGATAAATCAACATTTAGAACCTAACCTGAGTCGATTCATCACAAAACACATGCGAAAATCCTTCGTAAACCTCAGATTTCGTCCTTCGAACATCCATCAAGCTCTTCCTATCACTTTAATAAACATATATCAAAGACAAGATGGTAATTGAACAAGGTGTTGAAAAAACACTTAATGCACAATGTACAACTGTTAAGGCACAAGAAAACACAAAACCATTTACCCTTTACACGGATCTACATCTGCCGTCCATTTTTTTAACTTTATCACACGGATCTAGATCTGGACCGTCCATTTCACTTCACACGGATCACCAATTGCTTTCTCTCTCAATGCTCACACATCTCACAAAACAACATCAGATCTTCTCTATTGATCATCATCACAGTGAGGAAGAGCTTGACGGATGTTCAATTACCATCTTGTCCTGGATCATCATCACAGTCTATTATGCATCATAGCCTCACAGGCTCAGCTTATGCATCATAGAACACTTGGGAAACATCCAAGTGATATATCGTATAGTACTTTATAGAGACTGCAGCAAGCAAGCTGTCTTTCAGACATGTACTTTTAGATCTGTGAATCTGTGATAATACTTTTACAACTGGAAGACTCAGACATGTAATTGAGAGATGAACACAACTACGGGTAAAGCCATGGCTGCAACACACGGTTGCAAAGTGAGAACTATGCAACCTGGATATTGCCCCGCCAAGATGCTACTCGGATCTTCTATGTACCCTCAAAATACAATCATCATCACAGTCTATTGTGTTATGTAACCCCGCTTTAAAGCATGATGTACAAGAGTAATTTTCCACTAAACTTAAACAACCTTTAAAGCATGATGTACAAGTGTTTTAAGCACAAGAAACACATATGTAACCTCACAGGCTCAGCTTATGCATCATAGCCTTAACAGTTTCAGTTCAGACATATTAAGAACACAAGCTCAGCTTATGCATCATAGAGTCGACAGGCTCAGCTTATGCATCATAGCCTCACAGGCTCAGCTTATGCATCATAGCCTCACAGGCTCAGCTTATGCATCATAGAACACTTGGGAAACATCCAAGCCATCTAGGTCGTATAACTTAGGACCTTAGTCCGACAACCATCAAACTCTGCCATCTGTCCGGCCCTTAGAAACACCTTTGTCTTACTAATCTGCATGTGACATATAAACAAACAAGTAAACATAAAAAAAATTAAAAAGGTAAATCCTAACTAAAACATCGGATGTAGGAAATAACCGCATCTACTAACAAATCCACATCAAGATTAAAGATAAATCAACATTTAGAACCTAACCTGAGTCGATTCATCACAAAACACATGCGAAAATCCTTCGTAAACCTCAGATTTTCACAAAACCATGACACTTATCAGTCCCAAAAATGAAGGAAAAGATCAAAATATAACAGAATAAAGTAAAATCAAAACTACAAAAACAATTTATCCTTTCACTATGTCATATCTGAAATTAACCTAACTATCATCACCAAAAATACAAATTCAAATATCACAAAACTTTCAACCTAATTTGAAACAACCGCATCTACTAACAAATCCACATCAAGATTAAAGATAAATCAACATTTAGAACCTAACCTGAGTCGATTCATCACAAAACACATGCGAAAATCCTTCGTAAACCTCAGATTTTCACAAAACCATGACACTTATCAGTCCCAAAAATGAAGGAAAAGATCAAAATATAACAGAATAAAGTAAAATCAAAACTACAAAAACAATTTATCCTTTCACTATGTCATATCTGAAATTAACCTAACTATCATCACCAAAAATACAAATTCAAATATCACAAAACTTTCAACCTAATTTGAAATAACCGCATCTACTAACAAATCCACATCAAGATTAAAGATAAATCAACATTTAGAACCTAACCTGAGTCGATTCATCACAAAACACATGCGAAAATCCTTCGTAAACCTCAGATTTCGTCGTTCGAACATCCGTCAACCGCTTCACCAGAAAAGTAAGAATCACAAAAGAACATGGTAAGATATATAACACTCATTGCAACTTATCAGAACATCAAACGGATCCCTTGTTCAAATCTGTGGATCCCTTGCCAGATAAAGCTTGTGATAGATCTCATGAAACCCTAGATCTGCTCATCAAACGGATCTGGTGATAGATTCAAACGGATCTGGTGATAGATCTCATGAAACCCTAGATCGCCGAGAAGAGAGAGAGAAGAGAGAGAGAAGATCTGATGTTGTTTTGTGAGATGTGTGAGCATTGAGAGAGAAAGCATATGGTGATCCGTGTGAAGTCAAATGGACGGTCCCGATGTTGATCCGTGTGAGAAAGTTAAACATTTGGACGGAAGATGTATAACCTTGTAAAGGGTAAAAGGGTTTGTGTTTTCTTGTGCCTTAACAGTTGTACATTGTGCATTAAGTGTTTTTTCAACACCTTGTTCAATTACCATCTTGTCCTTCACAAATGTTTATTAAAGTAGTATAGATATATATATATATATATATATATATATAAGGGGAGAGTTATCTTGAGAACGCGAAATATTGCGAGAACCGTGAGAACGAATGAAAAAACCGATAAAAACAATTTTTTTTAATACAAACCTCATTGTAATTAAGATAAAACATCAAAAAAAGAATTTACAACATTAAATAATTCATTTCTCCTTTCAAAATCAGTCTTTTTAGATTTTTTTACACATGTGTAAATATAACAGATTTACACATGTGTAAATGGCAAACTTACACATGTGTAAATTTTCTTTATTTACGAATTCACGTAAATTTAGATGTGTAAATTAAATTTCTAACATTGTATTCGAATAATAATGATAAGTGTAGAAATTTTTTTTGAATTTGAATGTTTTTTACCAAGTTCTCGCGGTTTTTTCATTTGTTCTCGCAAATCTCACAATATTTAGCGTTCTCATTCCCCTATATATATATAGGATCAACATCAAGGGGAAACCACTCCGAGTTGTGAGAATTTAGTGTTCGTTTCATGGATTTTAATGGAATTGGAATGAGAATTCACGCAGAATGAAATTTGGATGAAATTGAAATGTAGATTTCATTCCTTATTTTGTTGTTCAAAATTCAATTTCTTGTTGAAACCAACAGATAACTAGTGAAATCAAAATTCCAATTCAATTAAGATTCCATTCTATTCTGTGAAACGAACACTACCTTAGAGAACTTGGCCTTCCCGCACAAGTTTTGCACCTATTTTTTCACACCCCTAGATTAAAATGTTTAGAAAGACTGCCGAAACAAATTCAAAATAGTGTTTTTCGGCCCCTTACAACATCTGTAAAAAGGTTTTGACATAAGCATAACATCACTTTTTCCAGAATTTACGACTGCGGTAAATGAAAAAAAAAACTAGTATTATTTTTGGAAAAGTTGATTTTTTAAGATTTTTGGTAAAAAAATTTAAAAAAACTCTTGTAAAACCGAGTTTTCTAAGTTCTTAAAACTCGTATAAGTTTTCATTTTACCCTAACAGTATATATATATATTACAAAGCAATTTTTCATTGAAATATTGTATTATTTGAACACACCTTAATTTCTTTCACACACCATACCTCAACAACTTCGACGAACCACTATGTATATTAGATTGATCGTTGTAATTGATTTTTGGGCACTATTGTCACTAATTTAAATCTAATGTTTTAATTGGACAATTTATAGTCACTTTTGTAATTTGTTTAGAATTACCGTTAAAACACATTGTAATAAAACTGAAGTTAATAAAAATATTTATTTTACGCTATAAACTTTTTTTTTAATATAAAATACTGGCCGAGTTACATCAATATCGCAGATAAGCGAGCAACAAGCTGTGCCGCTACCCCTTTCTGAATAGCAAACCCTAGCATATTAAAGACAAACCTCTGCCCCCTGTTGATGAGCAACTGTCGTGGACAACCTTTTAGACCCTGGATAGCTTCTAGAGCTAGAGAGCCAAAGGTGTCGAAGGCGAAAGGGACAAATGCATGTTGGTTATTAGCACATGCTTTAGCGTGTTTATCCACCTTTTTAGATTCCACTTTCCTTATAGCTTGTCCTGCTACAAACCCGCTTTCCCTTAAACCAGCTAAGGGGGAAACTCCTGTTATATCCACACAAGCATGTAAAAATAATGAAGTATATGAGGACTATTTGAGTGTTAAAAGCTGGTGTAACATATATTTAAAAAAAAAATCTAGTTGTTGCATGTGATATGTTTTTGTTTTTTTTTTACCCTATTTTAAAAAAAAATCACTAGTTTATATTTTATATATAGTTAAGGAAGGACAATGAAAAGTAATTTTATTTTTAAAATAATATATAGTTTTTTATTGTTATTTTAGTTAATATATTATAATAATTTATTATTATATTTACTTTTAATAATACATTTTTGATTTTTTTCCTTTTTTAAAACCGTATATTTCCTTTACCATTTTTAAAATAATTCCTTTTACTTTTTTTAACATATATTAATTTATAAAAAAGTAACTTTATTTTTAAAATAATATATAGTTTTTTAATATTTTTTATTTAATAGTTTATTATTATATTTACTTTTAATAGCATATTTTTTATTTTTTTTCCTCTTTTAAAACCATATATTTCATTTACCATTTTTTAATAATTCCTCTTTCTTTTTTAGAACATATATTAATTTATCAAATAATTTGATACTTTTTTTAATAATTTACGTTTATAACTTTTTTCTAAAAACATAAATACGTAGTTGGACATGATTTTTCCCTCGACATTGTGTTATAAGTTTTGTTAAAAACGAAAGTGTACTCAAAATAAAGTATTTATTTGTACTCAAAATAAAAGCGAAGATTATGCACATGCAAGTTACATGCTATTTTCCCCTCATTTTTTAAACTTCTGTAAATTTTTTATTGAACATTTTTTTATCTTTAATATGAGTACCCTATTGTTATACTTTAAAAAAAATTGAAAACCATGTTGCGTATTATACAATGGACAGAACATAAAACACAATGAGAAAACTCAACTGCGTATTACACAATGAATATCAAACTAAAAACACAATTGAAAACAGATAAAAGACACAATGGACAGTAGACTAAACACAATGAGTATCAAACTAAAAACACAATTGATGACAGCAAATAAAAGACACAATGAATAGAAGACTAAAACGCAATAGACAACATACTAAAACACAATGAACAACGGATTAAAACACAATGCACAACCAAACAAAAACACAATGAACAATAAATTATAACATAACCGATAACATAATAAACACAACGACTAGAATCTTTAACACAGTGTATAGAAAAACCCAAATATAACACTATCTTCATTGTATCATACATTGTGTTATAAGTTCTGTTAAAAACACAACGGACATAACCCAAATTAACAGTGTGTTATAAGTTATGATAATAACACAATGCATATAAAACTTAGTAAAAAACGTAAGGACCAAAACCTAATTAAAAGACACAATGACCAAAACCTTTAACACAATACAAAGAAAACCAAGTAAAAATAATTTTTTTTTATTTTATTTTTATATAACAATATCATACTCATATTAAAGACAAAAAAACTCGTTATTATGGTAAAATTTTGTCAAAAAAACAAATGTTGTATGAAAAAGTTATGAACGTTTTAAACTGATGGGGGAATTGGCATGTGCCTTGCATATGGAGAGAAAGTCAATAAATGTGAGATCCCCTTCATGCCCTTCCATTATTTTATTTTCTCTTAAATTAATCTCAACCCTCCAAATCTAAGACCAATGAACTAGAATCCTTCTTATTTATCTTATCATTTGTATTTGATCATAATCCATCAAATGGATATGATGACGGAATATGATTCTCGGATACCAAGTGGTTATATATATATATATGTGTGTGTGTGTGTGTGTACGGGATAAAGGAAAACGCCCTAAAGTGTGAGAATGGTGAGAACGGATACTTGCCCAACACGTCGCACGCGATATAGTGAAGGGCGGATGGGCTTTTTTGTCCTTTTATATTCTTTTTTTCAATGCGTCTCACAACACCGCTTCATTTTTTAGCGTTTAGTTAAATTCAACAAATACATGGCGTTCTTATTGTTTTTCAGATCACGTGCATAGTAAATATTTTGGCATTTATGACGTCCCCAAATTCAATAAAATCAATTAGTAATTATAACTTCTTTTCCTCCATGACGTTTTTCAAATTCATTAGTCGTTTTTGTAGATTTCAACAGTTCATATATGTTATCAAGGTAAATTTCTTGCCGTTTATGGCGTTTTTAAATTCATTAGTAATTTAAAAGAGTACAGCTAAGACGAAATCAAACATAAACTAATAGTCTTCTGTAGACGGTATTATATCAGAGATGTAACCATCACTTTGTTCATCACTCTCATCAGACTCATCATCATCATCTTGTTCATTGGCGTATAACGCCATAATCTCGTCTCTTCTTTGTTGCATCCTATACTTGAATGTATTCACAATGCTGGATCTAGCATCGTTCGAATGTGCTAAATCACAGAGTTGTTCAAGAAGATGTAGTCTATCTGTGTTCAGCACTTCGTCTGTTGTCAATGAATAATCCACCCCGTGTTGTTAGCTCACCTTCACCGTTCTTGATTGTTCATCCAGAATCCAACAGGTAACTTTTTGTAGATCAGTATCGTCAACATCATCATCATCTTCTGGAAATTTTCTCTTTAATCTTCTTATTACCGTTCGATTCCTTTCACAATCGTAGGCCACTGGAATCCCAAGGGCTAGAATATCCCTCTGAACGGCTTCATCCCTACTAAGTATGGCCTTGATTGTTTTGACTTTCACCCTTCTTCTGTCAAAGAACATTAGGACGAAACATCCCTCTGACCTCTCAAACCTCCATGCAATAACCTGCTCCATTTTTTTTAAAGTGTATTGCCTTTTAGACAACGTGTGGCGTTTTTAGTGAATGTGTGGAGTGTGAAGTTTTTGTTTAGCTGTTGTACATATATAATGAGCTTTTTTTTGGCGTCAGGTAGATATATGTTTTTGGCGGTAAAAAACATCAGTAATTTTTTATGTGTATTTTGTGTATCAATTTTGTGCCATGTAGAATGCAGGCCTATAATGTGATAGGTAATTATGGCGTTTTGGAAAAATAAATAAATTCAATTACGATGACGTGACTTTTAATATAATAAATTTTAGTAATAAAGTTTTCCGTCGTTTCAGTTACTATTTGCAGTTACTGTTTTGTTCAGCTTCATCTGTTAAGGCTGTAACACTTCTCATCTTTTCGGGGTTTGGCGTTTTGTCTGTTTCTTCATCAAAACGCCATGATGTGATGACTGGGTCCATTTTTCCATGTGATTTGTTTGGTCCAAATTTCCTTGTTAATCTTCTTATAAGCTTATGTGTTTCATGACATTCGTTATCAAGAGGGATGCCAAACGATAGGATACCCCTCTGTACCTCTTCTTCCATTTTCAAAATTGCTTTGAATGTCTTAACAAACACCCATCTTCTATTGTCAAAACGTATGATGAATCTTCTGATTCTCAGGGCGTATTTCCATGAAACGATGGTTGCCATTTTTGGCGTTTTGGTTAAACTTGGCGTTTTGGTAAAAGATGTTTTTAGAATGATGGATGGAAGTGATTATGGAAGCGATGTTAACATCGTTTGTATAATGATGTTTTTGGCGTTTAATTTAGGAAGGAATTTCTTCTAATAAATGTTAATAATTGAATTTCAGTTACTGTTTGTTTCTTCTACCTGTAATCTGCAACACGTTTTATCACTAAGCTTTGGCGTTTTGTATTAATGGCGTTTTATTTGTTTTGAATGGCACGTTCTCATTTTAGTTGGAGTTTTGAATTTGAGCAGTAAAAGACCTTTTTACCCTTAATGAAGCGCGTCCACTTAATAAAATTGATGTTATTTACGAAAACGCCACCGCACCAATCTAGTCCATAGATTATTTTGATCGGACGATCCATAAGCGTTCTCACTGTTCTCACACTTTTCAACGTTTTCCCTAAATCCTGACCCTATATATATATATATATATATATATATATATATATATAGTGGGGGATTCATTGGAGAACACTAAAAAAGTGGGGAACCGAGGAATATTCTTAAAAATTTAACTTAACATGTAAAACATCAATTTTTTTTTTAAATTTCGGCACTTTTCTATTTAAATATTAAAAATTTAACTTAACATGTTAAACATCAATTTTTTTTTTAAATTTCGGCACTTTTCTATTTAAATACTAGTAGAAGCATTTTGAATAAAATAATAAAAAACTAAAAATATAAACAAAAAAGCTCAAAAAGGCTATTTTTTTATAAAAATGATTTTTTTGAAATAGTTTCTACCCATTTTTATAAGGAAAAGCGCTGAAAACTTTTTTTAAAAAATTAACTTTTAACATGTTAAGTTAATTTTATAAGATATATATATTTTTTTTACTGTTTTTTAAATATTTTATTTTATATTTTTAGTTTTTTAATTTTTTTATTAAAAATTCTTCTCCATGTATTTATAAGGAAAAGTGTCGAAAAATTAAAAAAAAAATGATTTTTAACATTTATTGTTGAATTTTTTAAAGTGTTCCTCGGTTCCCCGTTAGTGTTCCCAATGAACTCTTCCCTGTATATATATATAGGGAGGGGCTCATGCGAGAACTCCATTTATTGTGAGAACCGCGAAAATCAATGTGAACACAACCTAAAATAGCTAAAAAAAAAAAAAAAAAAAACCTAAACCCCCCTTCCCCACCCCCCAAAAACCTAACCCCCCCCCCCCCCCGCTAAAATGCTAAAAACTAAACCCCAAAAAACCTAAAAAAAATAAAAAAAAAATCTAAAAATTTTTTTTAATATTTTTTATGCTCAAATCGCTACTTTTAGTGGTCAAAAATTTTTTTTTTGCTTCGAAAAGTAGCGATTTTTATATAAAAAATATTAAAAAAAAAACAATTTTGTGTGATTTTTAGCTATTTTTAAGCATTTTTTGTTGTGTTCACATTGGTTCTCGCGGTTCTCGCAATAAGAGGTGGTTCTCGCATGATCTTCTCCCTATATATATATATATATATATAGAAACTTAGTGAGAGAGAGAGAGGGGGGACATGAGTAACATGGGTTCATGTGCATTTACAAATCGGTGTCACCATCGAACTAAGATGGGTGTGCCCATGAATAGGCTATGCAGGTGACTGTAACTTGCTATAGTAAAGGGACCACTCTATATCACACTCGATGTTTTCTTCTATGTGACCTTTTTAACTGCTAATAACATGCTCTCATTTGGATGAGGTTTGCACTTGATTCATTATGTAGCTTGTGTGTTGTATCATTGTATGTACATGGAAAATTCTTTACATACAAAAGAAATGAAGCTTCAATGACTTAAACATGCATTGAAAGTTGTAGATCATGCAATGCACTTTTTTGAAACACCAAAGATCTTTATCTTGATCTTGTCCTTAGATGGAATTAATCATAATGATGTCATTATCTTTCCAAAGAAAAAATTAGCACGAACAAAACCGTTAAGCTTAAGTCATGTGCACATCGTGTAGTAAATGTAGTACATTGTTTGTGTATATCGGCAAAAATAAAGCTTCGATTTGTACATCGTATTGGATTCATTTGCCACTTGCTAGGATCTTGAACTTGTTATCAGACAAAAAGATTTTGAGTTATAATGAGCTAGCTACTTTTCCAATGGCAATAATTCACAAAACAATTTGAAGCTTAGTGACTTGTACATTATGTAGTACAAGTTATATCTTGCTTTGGATTTGTTAGCGAAATTGTAGGATCTTGATTTTGCTGAGAAAGTTTTGAGTCATAATGCGGTAGTTAGCTTTCAATAAAACTAACTAGTAATGGATAATCCCTACTCATGACCAACTCCAAATAGTCTGGTTCATTCTTTAGCAAAAAGCAATCTGACCATCTATGGTTGAAACTGTGTCTAAGTCAGAAAGACTAAGTATTAGGGTGGGCGGGATGTAATGAGGGTAGTGTTTAGGGTTGTAGTGTTTGAGGGTAAGGTACCCTAAGGGCAGGCGGGGTGGAGGTGTTTTCCACCGTGATGGGCTTTTTTCACGCGTTATATATGATTTCACACCACCGCCACTGAATTTAATAACGCGGCAATTTAATAACGCGTGGTATTTTTCACGCGTGATGGGTATTGAGTGGTGAGGGAAATTGTTGGTTGTGGGGGAAATTGTTGGGTGTGGTGGTGAGTGATGACCATTTCCACTAAAAAAGATTGTGAGTGATTGAATAATGATTGATGACATGACTCAACTTGATTGGATGTTGTGAGTGATGAGTGAGTGATAAGTGATCACCACCCCTACCCCCTAAGAGGGTACACCGCCATCGCCCCCTCCTATTTGAGTACCCAAAATGGGGTAGTTATTTAGGTACTAGTCACCGTTATGGTAGACGAGAAATATGGAGATGGTGGGACCCTCAATCTTAACCTACCCAATCATGAGCTAGCTTTATAAATTATTTATTTATAAAAATGAAAAATGGTTTTAGGGTGTTTAATAGAAGTATTGCTGGCGATTGAGAGGTTTTAAAGTAGTTCATGGCATAAATAACATGGTAGTGCATGCAGGATTGGTAGACCTCAGGGTAGTGTATGACGTGGGTATTCGGAGTTTCCAGTCAGCAAAATCAAGATCAATAACAACCGCAAGAAAACAACAAAGAATGACAAACATAAACTGAAAGTAAGGAGCTGGAAGTCGGAAGCGGAAGGCTCCCGACGGGAAGCTAATACACCAACGGCTTGTGACAGGGAGCTAAAGTAACTGTACAACCTTGGAACTTGAACACAACAAGTCAAACTGATTGAATTTCTCCCTAAAGTATATAAAGGTGTCCTTGAGACACACAAACCTGAAACTTACCTAAAGAGGCAAGGCTAACTCTACAAGCAACATCAAGGGAGGATAAGCTTACTAGGACTAGAAGATACCAGCACGCATAAGGCTCCCTTGGGTAGAGCAATCAACCTATAAAAAAGAGTCTTGTTCAGCCCAAACTAAGTTCACTTCTCTCATTCTCACTCTAAACTCTTATCCTTTCATTTCGCTTAGACTCTTAAGAACCATTTGCTGATTCTCACGTCGGAGTCCAAATGTGGGAGGCCAACTCTTGCGTTAAGACTAACGGTGTTCTTTGATTGCAGATTCTGACCAAGGAACTACCTCTTGGAGTTGATCCTAGACCTTCCCCCCTGCCATACTCTTGTTAGTTTAACAAGTGGCGCCCACAATGGGGCTGCGCTACTTAGAACAATTTTTCCGGTTGTCTAGCCCTGTTCCTAAGTTACCTTCTTTTATGGCTGGAAAGGATCATCATCCAAAGGAGGTTTCGAGCAGTTCCTTACCTTCATCTAGCCGTCCGGTGTCACACCCCTAATTTCCACGTGTCACCGGTGGGCCCGGTGGGGGTTCCGTGACGTAGTTGATATCGTCATAGTCAAACATATAATATATAAATGCACAGCGGAAGCAAAGAAAGATTTATTTCAACTTATTAATATTGTAATTTCCATGTATCACAAAATAGCCGAAATAGATCCACAGGCGGATTCAAACAAAAAGGAAACTTCATTTCAACAGACTTCATGCATCCTAAGCTTGCGAGACTTCTATGGATGCTAAGGAGTGACCAGCCTATTACGCGTAGTACCTGCACTTAGCCTTTTTGGAAAATACGTCAGTTTACACTGGTAAATACAATTTAACTGACTCATTTTGAAAATGTTTGAAAATTGATTTAAATGCCCGAGGCACAAAACTTTTTATAACTTGGGATAATTATTTGCTTAATAATCTTGTAAAAGAATTACATGTCTGTTATGCTTTCAGTTGCCCGGGTCGTGCCGGGTTAAAGATTAATAGACACACCAGTTAATATAATTCCGCCGCGAGACTTCTCTCGACCAACGATTATACTTTATTGAAATGCACTACGGGTGTACGCCTACACCGTGTGCTAAGGTCGTGGCCATTCTTTGAATGATGCCAAGGATATCCGGGACATGGTCATTAAACCCCCAAAGGCGTTAAACAAACAAAACAGCATTTTTAAACGGGTTAATTTGACAATACTTACCCACCGACTGGTTAAGGTCAATTCCCCGACCAAGCGGTATTTTATATACCGTACCCCAAGCCCGTATAGGGAAAATAAGTTAAACGTATTTACCTGAGCAAAGTATAAATCAAATACAGCGAGTGCACGTAGCTTTTACTAGGCTCCTAGTTCTAGAAATTAAGGTTTTAATAACCTATTAGAATCCTAACGGGTCTTAAGCTTAGACCTGTTAGTATTATATAAAGATTACGGTTTTAAACGCACGATAAGGCGTAGACCGTTTTAGAATGTGGTTTTGACCCAACAAGCTTGCATGCTTGTTTAATACGGGTAACATAATCACATTCTGGATTTTGAGACCAAAATGATATGGTTTGACCCGTTTCGGCTAAAATGGCCAAACTAGTCACATAAGCCGATCCGAACGCGTAAAGTGCGTAACGAGTAACCATAAGAGTCAAATACAAGTTTCTGAAGTTAATATGCCTAAAATGTGTTGTGATATCAGAATGATACCTTCCATTATGCCCCAAATGGTTTTAAACCAAAACTATGCCTCATAAAGGCATTTTGGTCATTTTAAGGGTGTAAAAGAGTTTAAATATTAATCTGAGTTACAGGTCTGAATAAATCAGTAAGTATACTCATTTTATCATGTTATATCAGTAGGATATCAATTATATGTGAAATTTATAACATATAACCATTCTATGCTCCGTAGGGGCATTTTGGTAATTTCACATAGGCCTAAAGGGTCAAATCTGGAAACCTGAATTAGTTTATTTCCCTACTGTTCAAAATATAAAGTTTTACTAATTACATCAGTAAGTTCAACCCCTTACGCTTAACAAGGTTCTTGTGCATACTTATGTGCTAAAAACGCTTAAAAAGGCGATTTGGAGCCATTTCCGGGTTTTCTGTAAAAAGCTGATATTTTTAATACTCCAGCAGGCTCAAAATAATTTATTTAACATAACAAATTAGTAGAAAAAGGTTTGGGGTCCAAAGGATTTGTAAAACTCATTTTATGGCTTAAAAGGGCAAAACCGGCATAAACCGAATTAATCTTAGAACAGTAAGTTATGCTCAGCCTAAAAATAAATAAAAATCTCCAAAAATCCCAAAATATTATTTTATAACAGTAGGTATAAGATTTTGTATAAAAATTTGGGTTTAGATAGGCTACATGCAATTTACGCCATTTAATTACTAAAGAAGCTTTAATTTACGCTAATGAGCATAACTCCTATTCTACACCTCAAACTGATCTCAAATTTTAGGTGCAAGTTTATAAATCAGTAGCTAAGGTGTCTACCCTTTTACATTTTCAAAAATCACTTTTTAAGGTCATTTGGGTATAATGGTCAACATATAAGCGATTAACGGAAACATGCATGTGAATAGGATATCTAATGAACCAAGTTGTATAATCTCAGAGAGTTATACTAACATGCAAATAGGTCCAAAAGAAGCTCTAAGGCAATCCTAAACTTGGCTTAAACGGGTCAGAACTGATAGTCAAAGCAATAGTCAAACTATGCGACTTTCGGCTCCGAACCGAGCCTAAACTGAAAATTGTCGAGTTGAACATGTTGGAATATGTTCTTACATTAATTACCAAGTTATTTTAATGATCAAACAGGTTGCATGTATCCTACATTGCTAATTAGGCATGAATTCGCAAATAACCTTTCTGTTGACTTTTTATAATAAGCTTTGACTCGACAATTAACATAGTTAGAGTGGGAATCTGGAAATACCCTTTTAAGGGTTTGTTACCCACATAATTACCTACTTAAAGGTACTTTTAATTCGTGATTTGACTGAGCACATTTTAATTAATCATGAAGTCAAACCTTAATTACGACGGTTTGACTTTTAGCTAATTAACTAAGCTAAAACGAATTAAGAAGGGTTAAGGACACTTACAAGAGTCCTAATTATGCTTAGGGATCACTAAGAATGGTGCTTGCTGTCCAGAGAGCTCCAGAGAGTGAACTTGTGAACTTTGCAAATGAATGAACAATTTGTTCACAACTTGGAAGCTCTTATATATGGGTTTTAATTGCATAAGATGGTGCCAAACAACTCTACATATGTTGTAAGATCATCACACCTGTCCCTAATGCATGAAAACCAATTTGCACAGCCCCTGGTATCATTTTACAGGCCCTAAAGTCGGTTAACAGACCTGAACTGGCATCTGTCCAAGAATTCTGTCGCTGGCACCCTGACGCGGCCCGCATAAGCCTGTAAGGGGGGCTTACGCGGGTCGCCTGACCTGTCAGAACCCGCCAAACAAGTTTCATTCTTTGCATTTTTGGTCCCTGGTCCTTTGTAACATGGTTTTAAGCTTCTAAATTGCTATTTCAGCCCTCTAACTTGATTTTTAAGGGCCTTGGGACTTTTACTAACTTGGTTAAGTCCTTGACTAACCTTGTAACCACTCATAAGGCCTTAGAATTCAATGTTGACGCTTTTAACCCCTCGTACACGAATTTGATCATAACTTTCTCATACGATAACGAAACTTTATGAAATTTTATCCACATATTCTAGTGAGTATATTTTATCGTTACAAAGCTTCGGGTCTGCCAAAAGGTCACTCAGAGGTATACTTTGCACATGTTGACACATTTAGCCCCTGTAGTTTGTAATTTCTCAATTTCTTTCATATTTAGCTTCGTATGATCCATGATTTATTCGTTTGAAGGTATAAACATCTTGTGGGGCTATTTTTGAATATAATTATCCATCGTTGACACTTTGGACCCTTATATTTACATAGTTTCCCCGTTTGTCAACTTTAGTCCCTTTAAAGTATTCTTTCTCACGTTCAGAGCTTATGACACGTGTTCATACATTATTGGACATAAATTTTCAAGGTGTTACATCCTCACCCCCTTAAAAGAAATCTCGACCTTGAGATTTATGGAAATAATTGAGGGTATTTCTCTTTCATCGTGGACTCTAACTCCCACGTATATTCAGGACCTCTGCGGGCATCCCACTTCACCTTGACAATAGGCACAAGCTTCCTTCGAAGCCTTTTTACCTGTCGATCCTCGATCGACACAGGTTTTTCCACAAATTTTAAGCTCTCGTCTATATGCACATCTGCGTGTGGTATGACTAGTGACTCGTCAGCTAGACACTTCTTCAGATTGCAGACGTGGAATACATTATGAATACCACTGAGCTCTTCAGGCAAGTTTAACTTATAAGCCACTGATCCAATGCATTCAATGATCTCGAATGGTCCTATATACCTTGGACTTAACTTACCTTTCTTACCAAATCGCATTACCCCTTTCCAGGGCGATACTTTGAGCAAAACTTTATCGCCAACCTCAAACTTGAGAGGTTTTCGCCTTTTATCCGCATAGCTTTTCTGTCTATCTCGAGCAGCTTTTAGGCGATCACGAATCTGGGCAATCTTGTCCGTTGTCTCGAAGACTATGTCAGGACCTGATAATTGAGTATCTCCTACTTCTGCCCAACAGATAGGCGTTCTGCACTTCCTACCATATAGTGCCTCAAAAGGTGCAGCCTGAATGCTGGTATGGTAGCTATTGTTGTAGGAGAACTCGACCAATGGTAGATGCCTGTCCCAACTACCACCTAGATCAATTACACATGCTCGCAGCATGTCTTCCAATGTTTGAATAGTACGCTCACTCTGCCCATCCGTCTGAGGATGATAAGCCGTACTAAAATTCAATTGAGTGCCCAGAGACTGCTGGAAACTCTTCTAAAAATGAGACATGTATCTTGTATCTCTATCCGAGATAATAGACACTGGTACTCCATGCAGAGATATAATCTTATCAACGTACAGTTGGGCTAACATGTCAGAACTGTAAGTCTCTTTAATGGGTAGGAAATGTGCTGACTTAGTCAATCTATCAACTATGACCCATATAGTATCATTTCCTTTCTTCGTCTTTGGCAACTTGGTGATGAAATCCATTGTCACCATTTCCCATTTCCAAGTGGGAATCTCAGGCTGTTGTAGCAAACCTGACGGCTTCTGATGTTCAGCTTTTACTTGTGCACACGTCAGACATTTAGCTACATAAGTAGCTATAGACTTTTTCAAGCCTATCCACCAATAATTTGCCTTTAAATCCTGGTACATCTTATCAGCTCCAGGATGAACGGAATACTTGGAACTGTGGGCTTCCTTGAGGATAACATCCCGAAGTCCTCCATATACAGGAACCCATATTCGTCCATTCAATCTCAACATTCCGTCCTTGTCATAGGACAACTGTTCTTCAGTCACTCCTAACTTTTCCTCAGGATAGTTAGCTTCCAACACAGCTTCCTTTTGTGCAGCTAACAACCTTTCATTCAAATTGTTCTTGACTTTAATGCTCTTGGCATTGATTCTTATCGGCTTCACTCTCTCCTTTCTACTTAAGGCATCAGCGACTACGTTTGCCTTTCCTGGATGGTATCTTATTTCACAGTCATAATCGTTCAGAGTTTCCATCCATCGTTGCTGCCTCATATTCAAATCCTTCTGATTGAACAAGTGCTGAAGACTCTTGTGATCAGAATAAATTACACACTTAGTCCCATACAGATAATGCCTCCAAAGCTTAAGTGCAAATACAACGGCACCCAATTCCAAGTCATGGGTGGTGTAATTCTTCTCGTGCACTTTTAGTTGACGTGAAGCATAGGCAATGACCTTGCCCTTTTGCATTAACACACAACCCATTCCGGTGTGTGATGCATCACAATACACCACAAATTCTTCAATACCTTCAGGTAGAGTCAGCACTGGAGCGTTACTCAACTTCTGCTTCAAGATATCAGAAGATTCTTGCTGCTTAGGCCCCCAATTAAACTTAATATTCTTACGTGTTAACGAAGTTAAGGGCGCAGCAATCCTTGAGAAATTTTCAATAAAACGCCTATAGTATCCAGCCAAACCTAGGAAGCTACGAATCTCTGAAGGCATCTTTGGCTCTTGCCAGTTCATAATAGCTTCTATCTTTGCGGGATCCACTTGAATTCCACGTTCACTCACAACATGTCCAAGGAACTGGACTTTGCGAAGCCAAAATTCACACTTTGAAAACTTGGCATAGAGCTTCTCTTGATGGAACAGCTTAAGAATGCATCGAAGATGCTTCTCGTGGCCAGCTTGGTTCTTCGAGTAGATGAGGATGTCATCGATGAAGACGATGACAAATTTATCCAGATAAGGCTTGCATACGCGATTCATGAGATCCATGAATGCGGCAGGTGCGTTAGTGAGCCCAAAAGGCATCACTAGGAACTCGTAATGACCATAACGAGTCCTAAACGCGGTCTTGTGTACATCCTCCTCCTTGACCTTCAATTGATGATAGCCCGACCTGAGATCTATCTTGGAAAAGTAACTCACTCCCTGTAGATGGTCGAATAGATCATCGATTCTAGGCAAAGGATATCTGTTCTTGATAGTAACCTTGTTTAGCTCACGGTAATCAATGCATAGACGCATTGATCCATCCTTCTTCTTAACGAACAAAATCGGCACTCCCCATGGAGATGAACTAGGTCTAATGAAACCTTTAGCTAGCAATTCATCTAGCTGCGTCCTTAATTCCTTCATCTCCGTTGGTGCTAATCTATATGGTGCTCTGGCCACTGGTGCAGCTCCGGGGATGATGTCAATCCTAAATTCCACTTGCCTATCTGGTGGCAAACCAGGTAGTTCTTCCGGAAAAACCTCGGGATATTCAGAAATGACTGGTATGTCTTCGATCTTGGGCTTCTTCTCGACAATGGTTACTTGTGCCATATAAATGATGCAACCTTTACTCAGACATCTGGATGCCTTGAGCATAGCCACTTGCTCAGGCAATCCATGCTAAGTGTCTCCCTGAATGGTGAGTGGCTCACCAAATGGAGTCTTGATCACTACCTGCTTCTTGTTGCACATTATCTGGGCTTGGTTATGCGATAACCAATTCATACCTATTACTATATCAAAGCCTGCTAGCTTAAAGGGTAACAAGGATAAAGGAAAGAGTGGTTCCTAACGGATAGGACACATCCATCTAATACAGTCGAAACTGTTTCTATTGTTCCATCAGCTAGTTCCACTTCATATTTCATACTTAGGGTTTTAACAGGTAATTTCAATAATTCACAGAACTTATTATCTACAAAAGATCTATCCGCCCCAGAATCAAATAACACTCTTGCGTAGACATCATTTATGAGAAAAGTACCTGTTATGACATTGTCATCTTGAACGGCTTCCTTCGCATCCATGCAGAAGACCCTTGCATTGGTCTTCTTTCCCTCCTCAGCCTTCTTTGCAAGTTTCGGGCAGTTGGGCCTAAGATGCCCCTTCTCATTACAATTGAAGCATGTGGCATCCTTGAGCTTCTTACAGTCTAATGCCTTGTGATCTGGGGACTTGCAAATTCCACACGCTTTCGGCTGGGATTGGGATCTGGACTCATACCTACATTTCCCAAAATGGTGCTTCTTACAAACCTTGCACCTGGGTTTATCACCCGTCTGTTGATCTCCCTTCTTGGATCCCGACCCTTTCTTCTGGTCGCTGTTTCCCTTGTGCTTCTTGTCTGAGCGTCGCGAACCATCATCTTCGCGTTTTCTTTTCTCGGCATCCGCAGCTCTCAGTGATCTCTGTCTAACTGCGTCCAGCGTGAGGGACAGAGATATGTCAGCTACCGATCGAAATGTAGTGGGCCGAGAGGCCTTGACGCTTGCTTTTATTTCCGGGGCCAGACCCCCAATAAAACGGGCTATCCTCTTTGGTTCAGGCGTCATAAGGTAAGGAACTAGCCTCGACAAGGTATTGAAACTTGTGAGATAAGCCTGGCAGTCCAGGTTCTTCATCACCAGAGATAGAAAATCAGACTCTATCCTTTCGACCTCATGCTGAGGGCAGTAGTTTTCCTTGATTAGGGTAACAAATTGTTCCCAAGACATGTTGTACAGAGGTACCTTTCCGGTGGCTTGAATCAACGACTTCTACCATGCTAGGGCTTCACCCTTGAAAGACTGCGACAAAAACTTCACAATGTCTTTTTCAGCACAACCACTTATATCTACCACCGTGTCCATTTCATCCAGCCAAGTCATACAGTCCACTGCCCCCTTCTCCCCATTAAAATCCCGGGGTTTACATGACACAAAATACTTGTATGTGCACCCTTTGACACGAGGCTTGTCATCCAATACTAACCTTTTGGATGGGATGCTGTTTTCGTTGGAGGAATGTCTGTCATCATCTTTCTTAGACTCATTTTTCTTAGACTTTGGTGGAGTACGTGGTGGTTTGCTGTGACCTCCCGAATGAGTCTTGGATTTGATATGCGGTGTAGACAAGGTCCTACTATGGGTCCCACTGTACTCACTGTACTGCCGCTCTAAGGCCCTCGTAACCGCATCATCAACAAGCGTTTTCAGCTCTGCGCCAGTTAACTGTATCTTTGCATTCTCGTGATTTTCCACCGGACGACTGTTCACTTCGTCCGACCTAGCCATGTAGCTTCAATTGCTACATAAAGAGATAATAGGCAAGGTTTTATTTATAAGCTAATATAGCATTTTTATATTTTATTAACCATGGTTTTGAATAACCATTACTGGTTAATTTGTTATTTAATTATTTATGCAGGACCTTTATTAAAATCCTATATTATAATTAAGAATTAAGATATAACTTAGTCACGAAGACAGTGTTAATTTATAACCCGGATTCTTACAGAATCAAGGTATTAGGGTCTGAACCACGGTTCATTACCCTATTCTAGACAGTGAGTGACAGACTTCTACTGTCTCTTAGTCCCAGAGGACATTAATTTATTACCCGTAGGCACTTCATCCCCAAAGGATGGTTATATAAATACAGGGAATTTTAAATTAACCCAACTCAAAGATGGCCTGTGTGATTTATACTGCATCACAATTTGCCAAACTTGCTAACATACCTACAGATGTTAACAAAGTTTTGGAATCCTTTAGACAGGTTCTACCATCTTGGCCATGTCTACAATGACACGTGGCTAGGTTTTACCCCTAAGATTCTCTTTTAATTTAACGCAGATCAATCCTAAGTTGAGACGTTAATTATGGATCTAAATCTAATTATGGAGATACCATCTTGGCCTTGTCTTGAAATGACATATGGCTAGGTCTTGTCCCTTTTTAGATTTTGTCATTTAATAAAAATGGTAGATCTTCTTTATTAGGAATGTTATTTTCATTTTACTTTTTATTTCAAGTTTATGCATATAAATAATAAATAATTATGAAAATTTAAATTCAACCATTCCATTAATAAAGATTTAAACAGTACAACATTTGCCCTAAACGGGACTTCTACAAAATAACATGCCCACGCAGGGGCGAAAATAAACAACAAACCCACGCAGGGGTTAACTAAAAGACATGCCCACGCAGGGACAGAATACAGAAAGACAAGCCCACGCAGGGGCTGAATACAGAAACAACAAGTCCACGCAGGGACTGATTACAACTAAACAAATAGATAAACAACAAGGCCTTTAATGACCCCTTCTCTTGGACTTCCCCTTGAGCAAGTCTGACAGACCCTTGAAGAAGCCTCGGTTGCTTTCGCGGTCTTCACGGACCTCTTGCTCGACTCGGTTCAACCGGTCGAGAACCTCCTGCTGGCGCTCCGACAGGATAAGCTGCGGCTGCGGCGGCTGGTACAGAGGTTGAGGAGGTGGTGGACGCTGGTACCCATAAGTCGGGTAACCAGTGGTCCAAAGACCACCATAGGGTCCCTCTGGATTACGGGCATTGTAGTCCCACGCTTCCTGATATGGGTCTACGTTGACATAGTCGAACTGGGTATGAGCCGACTGCTCAAAAGGGTTGTACGCCGCTGAGCCGGCGTAAGCAGGTATTGGGTTGTCAAACCCCAACGGAGGTGCCATAGGCACTGAGTTGACCTCTGGAATGGGGTTTGATGGACCCCCCATGTGCGGTTCTTCTTCTTCTTCCTGGAGTGGCGGATAGCGACTGCCACTCGATGGTTAGGGAGTGCTGATGCGGACTCCCCCTCGCACGGACATCCGAGCGTTTGACCTTCTCCGCCTCGGTGGCTCCGGAGGCGGTTGTTGTTCTACTGGTGGTGGTGGTGGCGGAGTGACTGCCACGAAACGAGAATCCTAAGAAGGATCCTGTTGCTGTTGCTGCTGCTGATAAGGAGAGGAGTGGTGAGAGGGGGTAAAATACCAATCAATGTTTCGGAACCTCTCCTCGTAGCTGTCCGGACCGCGATAAGGCGATCCGTGAAATGAAGACCCATCTGAGATCTCGATGGGGTGGTTTGGTGTTCCGGATGCTGGTTCCACGGGGTCCGTGTCTTCATCCATATCGTCAGCATGGTCTCCTGAGAAATGATCCTCAGGTCCTAGTGGGTTGAATCCCACGGGTTCTGGAAAAATGTTGGCCGGGTTGAACCGGCTCTGGAAGACTGGGGTTGGGTCGTCATATGAATGGTGAGAATTGGACCTTTGCAATGGTATGAATGAAGGTGGTTGGTTATTGGGCTCATTCTCTAATTGGGGCCCGAAGGAATGCAAGTATGAAGGTGAGGAGCTGAGGGAGACCGATCGTCTCCCGGGCTCAACATAGAGCCTCCACGGCTCTTGTGGGCTCATACTCATCTTGATGGAAGGTGTTCGCCGGTGTGAGGGCCCGGCTTCATGATTGTGGCTCGTGAAAGGAGCCTTTCCTCGTCCGCGTCTCATTCGTGGTGGCATGATTAGACCTGTCAACAAAATGATACAGCAACACATATATATAAAATAAAATAAAGACAAAATGAAATAAAACAAAACAGAGTTTGTCCTATGTTCTTTGTCTAGACTCGGAACTCGAGGAATGTGCATTTATTTAACTGAGATTAAACACAGAAGGCTAATGTTTAATTCACTCAGCGTTGGCTCTGATACCAACTTGTCACACCCCTAATTTCCACGTGTCACCGGTGGGCCCGATGGGGGTTCCGTGACGTAGTTGATATCGTCATAGTCAAACATACAATATATAAATGCACAGCGGAAGCAAAGAAAGATTTATTTCAACTTATTAATATTGTAATTTCCATGTATCACAAAATAGTCGAAATAGATCCACAGGCGGATTCAAACAAAAAGGAAACTTCATTTCAACAGACTTCATGCATCCTAAGGTTGCGAGACTTCTATGGATGCTAAGGAGTGACCAGCCTATTACGCGTAGTACCTGCACTTAGCCTTTTTGGAAAATACGTCAGTTTACACTGGTAAATACAATTTAACTGACTCATTTTGAAAATGTTTGAAAATTGATTTAAATGCCCGAGGCACAAAATTTTTATAACTTGGGATAATTATTTGCTTAATAATCTTGTAAAAGAATTACATGTCTGTTATGCGTTCAGTTGCCCGGGTCGTGCCGGTTTAAAGATTAATAGACACACCACTTAATATAATTCCGCCGCGAGACTTCTCTCGACCGACGATTATACTTTATTGAAATGCACTAGTACACCCGTGTGCTAAGGTCGTGGCCATTCTTTGAATGATGCAAAGAATATCCGGGACATGGTCATTAAACCCCCAAAGGCGTTAAACAAACAAAACATCATTTTTAAACGGGTTAATTTGACAATACTTAACCACCCACCGGTTAAGGTCAATTCCCCGACGAAGCGGTATTTTATATACTGTACCCCAAGCCCGTATAGGGAAAATAAGTTAAACGTATTTACCTGAGCAAAGTATAAATCAAATACAGCGAGTGCACGTAGCTTTTACTGGGCTCCTAGATTTGGAAATTAAGGTTTTAATAACCTATTAGAATCCTAACGGGTTTTAAGCTTAGACCTGTTAGTATTATATAAAGATTACGGTTTTAAACGCACGATAAGGCGAAGACCGTTTTAGAATGTGGTTTTGACCCAACAAGCTTGCATGCTTGTTTAATACGGGTAACATAATCACATTCTGGATTTTGAGACCAAAATGATATGGTTTGACCCGTTTCGGCTAAAATGGCCAAACTAGTCACATAAGCCGATCCGAACGCGTAAAGTGCGTAACGAGTAACCATAAGAGTCAAATACAAGTTTCTGAAGTTAATATGCCTAAAATATGTTGTGATATCAGAATGATATCTTCCATTATGCCCCAAATGGTTTTAAACCAAAACTATGCCTCATAAGGGCATTTTGGTCATTTTAAGGGTGTAAAAGAGTTTAAATATTAATCTGAGTTACAGGTCTGAATAAATCAGTAAGTATACTCATTTATCATGTTATATCAGTAGGATATCAATTATATGTGAAATTTATAACATATAACCATTCTATGCTCCGTAGGGGCATTTTGGTAATTTCACATAGGCCTAAAGGGTCAAAACTGGAAATCTAAAGTTTTACTAATTACATCAGTAAGTTCAACCCCTTATGCTTAACAAGGTTCTAGTGCATACTTATGTGCTAAAAACGCTTAAAAAGGCGATTTGGAGCCATTTCCGGGTTTTTTGTAAAAAGCTGATATTTTTAATATTCCAGCAGGCTCAAAATAATTTATTTAACATACAAATCAGTAGAAAAAGGTTTGGGGTCAAAAGGATTTGTAAAACTCATTTTATGGCTTAAAAGGGCAAAACCGGCATAAACCGAATTAATCTTAGAACACTAAGTTATGCTCAGCCTAAAAATAAATAAAAATCTCCAAAAATCCCAAAATATTATTTTATAACAGTAGGTATAAGGTTTTGTATAAAAATTTGGGTTTAGATAGGCTACATGCAATTTACGCCATTTAATTACTAAAGAAGCTTTAATTTACGCTAATGAGCATAACTCCTATTCTACACCTCAAACTGATCTCAAATTTTAGGTGCAAGTTTATAAATCAGTAGCTAAGGTGTCTACCCTTTTACATTTTCAAAAATCACTTTTTAAGGTCATTTGGGCATAATGGTCAACATATAAGCGATTAACGGAAACATGCATGTGAATAGGATATCTAATGAACCAAGTTGTATAATCTCAGAGAGTTATACTAACATGCAAATAGGTCCAAAAGAAGCTCTAAGGCAATCCTAAACTTGGCTTAAACGGGTCAGAACTGATAGTCAAAGCAATAGTCAAACTATGCGACTTTCGGCTCCAAACCGAGCCTAAACTGAAAATTGTCGAGTTGAACATGTTGGAACATGTTCTTACATTAATTACCAAGTTATTTTAATGATCAAACATGTTGCATGTATCCTACATTGCTAATTATGCATTAATTCGCAAATAACCTTTCTGTTGACTTTTTATAATAAGTTTTGACTCGACAATTAACATAGTTAGAGTGGGAATCTGGAAATACCCTTTTAAGGGTTTGTTACCCACCTAATTACCTACTTAAAGGTACTTTTAATTCGTGATTTGACTGAGCACATTTTAATTAATCACGAAGACAAACCTTAATTACGACGGTTTGACTTTTAGCTAATTAACTAAGCTAAAACGAATTAAGAAGGGTTAAGGACACTTACAAGAGTCCTAATTATGCTTAGGGATCACTAAGAATGGTGCTTGCTGTCCAGAGAGCTCCAAAGAGTGAACTTGTGAACTTTGCAAATGAATGAACAATTTGTTCACAACTTAGAAGCTTTTATATATGGGTTTTAATTGCATAAGATGGTGCCAAACAACTCTACATATGTTGTAAGATCATCACACCTGTCCCTAATGCATGAAAACCAATTTGCACAGCCCCTGGTATCATTTTACAGGCCCTAAAGTCGGTTAACAGACCTGAACTGGCATCTGTCCAAGAATTCTGTCGCTGGCACCCTGACGCGGCCCGCATAAGCCTTTAAGGGGGGCTTACGCGGGTTGCCTGACCTGTCAGAACCCGCCAAACAAGTTTCATTCTTTGCATTTTTGGTCCCTGGTCCTTTGTAACGTGGTTTTACGCTTCTAAATTGCTATTTCAGCCCTCTAACTTGATTTTTAAGGGCCTTGTGACTTTTACTAACTTGGTTAAGTCCTTGACTAACCTTGTAACCACTCATAAGGCCTTAGAATTCAATGTTGACGCTTTTAACCCCTCGTACACGAATTTGATCATAACTTTTTCATACGATAACGAAACTTTATGAAATTTTATCCACATATTCTAGTGAGTATATTTTATCGTTACAAAGCTTCGGGTCTGCCAAAAGGTCACTCAGAGGTATACTTTGCACATATTGACACATTTAGCCCCTGTAGTTTGTAATTTCTCAATTTCTTTCATATTTAGCTTCGTATGATCCATGATTTATTCGTTTGAAGGTATAAACATCTTGTGGGGCTATTTTTGAATATAATTATCCATCGTTGACACTTTGGACCCTTATATTTACATAGTTTCCCCGTTTGTCAACTTTAGTCCCTTTAAAGTATTCTTTCAACAAAGCTTTCACATTTAGGGTACTCTGTATCCCCAAGTAGCTGCCCTCCTGGCTCAGCTAAGTCAACAGCTAGTAGGAAATCAAATCTGGCAAGCTGCTCAGGTTGGAGCACATGCTCAAGTCCAACCAAGTACCCAAGCAGGCACTAGCACGAGTGGAGCAGGGCAAACCCTGATACACCCTCCAAGCCTTACAAGCCAAGCTCATTATCGTGCTACTCCGAGGAAATAGCTAACTATGTCTTCCAGACAAAGATAAAGATGCCATCGAATGTAAAATATATGACGGTTTGGAAGATCCTGAAGACCATCTCCAGGTCTTCACGGGGGCTGCTACAGTTGAACGGTGGAACAATGCTGAATGTTGTCACATGTTTATGCACACCCTCATTGGGCCTGCCAGGTTATGGTTCTGTGGGCTCCCCACCAGAAGCATCACAGCTTTCGATGACCTACACAAAAGCTTCCTAGCTAGCTTCACCCCTCAGAAGAGATGCACCAGGGATGCAACTGTCATGCATTAGATCCAACAGAAAGACCATGAGGATGTTCGAACCTTCATAGAAAGGTTCAAGAGGGAAGGATTGATGTACAATGGGGCAACTGAAAATATAAGGGTATCAACCTTCATGAATGCCATAAGGACCAAGAAGTTTCTGAGGAAATTCCACGAAAACAACCCTCAAACGTTGGAAGAAGCTTTCGAAAGGGCAGAATCCTTCTTAACGGGTGAAAAGGCTTTGAAAAAGCAAGCCTCCAAAAAGAGAGAACGAGGAAGCTGGAGGGAGTCACCTCACTCATCTAAGAGGTAAAGATTCCAGCCCTTCGTGGACCGGAAACCATTTAGGTTCTAAGAAGGAAGAAGATTTGAGGACAGAGGAAGATCTCCCCATTCAAGCAAGAATCAAGACAAAGATAAACACGTCTTCACTCTCCTCACCAAGACACCCCAAGAAATCTTATCGACGGAGGAAATCAAGTACACATTTCGACCTCCTAGGACACTCTCAAAACCTTCAAGCAAAAGAGATATAAGCAAGTTCTGTGCTTTCCATAATGATATAGGACATCACACCAATGATTTTTTCTAGCTAAGAAGATGATAGAGGAGGCTGTTAAATCGGGGGAGCTAGCTCACCCGGTGAAGGAGATAAAAGACAAAAAGGAGGGGAAGAAAGAAGTTAGTATCAAAATGGTATGTGGTTAGAAGAAAAACAAGAAGGAAAAAGAAGAAGGACCACACCATGGAACCAACAGTTCATTTGCTTCCCTCCAACAGATCCAGACGACAAGTTGGAGCTTCCCATCATCATGGAAGCTGAGCTAGAAGGTTCCCTCCTAGACAGGGTATACATAGATCTAAGAGCTTCTTCCAATGTCATGTATCAAAGATGTTTTTACCAACTCAGAAGCAAAACAAAGGCTAGCGTACAAGCTACCAACACGTCCCTAAGAAGCTTCACTTAGGAAAAGGTACAACCCCTAGGGAAGCTAACAGTTAACTTATGTTTTAGGGATGGTGACTTGGCAAGAACAGATGCGCTTACTATCATTATTATAAGCTCCCCTTCAAACTACAACCAGTTGATAAGAAGGCCAGGTATTATAGCATTCGACATTGTAGTATCCCTAGCACACGAAATGATGAAGATTGCCTCATTAGCACCAACACAAGAGGCATTTTGATTGCATCCATGGAAACAGAAGAAGTGGGAGCAGTAAGGTAAGAGAAAACCCAGTTGAAGAAATAAGCATTAACCACTCCTACCCAGACCAGAAGATAAAAATCATTAACTACCTCCCTGAAGCAACCAAGCACAGGCGAAAGGACCTCCTTCAGAGGAACACAGACGTGTTTGCCTGGTGCTCAGCAGATACGGTAGGGGTACCAAGAGAAATAGTTGAACATGCACTTAATATTGCTCTGACGTACAAGCCCGTTACACAAAGGAAAAGAAGCTTACCCCCTAATCGCAGCCTAGCTGCCTGTCAGGAGGTGGAAAAGCTAGTGGGAGCGGACATTCTAAGGGAGGTTAAAATATAACTCTTGGTTGGCAAACCCTGTAATGGTAAGGAAGCCCGATGGTTCTTGGAGGATGTGTGTGGAAATTAAAGATCTTAACAAGGCATGTCCTAAATATTGTTACCCGTTGCAAGAAATTGATTGGATGGTAGACTCATTCATGGGCTTTGAGTACAAAAGCTTCCTCGATGCCTACAAAGGGTATCACCAAATCAAAATGATGAAAGAAGACGAGGAGAAAACAACATTCCACACCGACAAAGGGAAATTCTGTTACAAAAAAAGATGCCTTTTGGGTTAAAGAACGCAGGAGCAACGTACCATCGTCTCGTAGAAAAGGCCTTATCCAAAAAAATAGGAAGAAACATGGAAGCATATGTTGACGATCTTGTAATAAAAAGTCACATGGAAGAAGACATGCTCCAAGACAACAAAGAAACATTCTACAATCTCAAAGCAATCAACATGATGTTAAACCCAAACAAGTTCTCCTTTGGGTTCAAGGAAGGCAAGTTCCTCGGCCATATAGTAGGGAGACTTCAAGTGAACGGAGGAGGCAGAAGCGGCTTTCATAGCACTCAAGGAAGGAAGTTGAAGAAATCCCCGAAGAACTGAAATCCCCGATGAAATCCCCAAAAACCAAGAAGGCAAATACAAACAAGGTTCGAGCCGTTATAGAAATGAAATCCCCGAAAACCAAGAAGGAAGTTGAAGCCTCAATGGAAAGATAGCAGCTTAAACGCTTCCTCCCCAAGTCAGTAGAACGATTGTTGCCATTCTTCAAAACATTGAAGAACTGTGCTAGTAAGAAAGACTTCAAGTGGACGGAGGAGGCATAAGTGGCTTTCATAGCACTCAAGGAGCTCATAGCTTCCCTGCCAACCATGGTAGCACCCATGAAAGAAGAAACAATCACAGTCTACATGTCGGCAGGTTCAAAGACTATACATATCTCATTCACTTTACAAACCTCGAGCCCTATGCTCACGGTCATACATGCAAACAGCTCCTTAAATATGTTTGTCTTTATTCACACGACAAGAAGCTATAAGCTCTTTAATTGTGGTTGAAAGAGGAAGGGAACAAACACAGGTGTATTTCGTAAGCAGAGCTCTGAAGGCAGCTGAAATCAATTACGCCCCGATCTAGAAGCTGGTACTAACACTAGTACACACAACGAAAAGGCTAAGAAGATACTTCCAAGCTTATCCCATTCAAGTCATCACCAATCAGCCACTGAGAACCATTCTAGAAAAACCCGAGGATTCAGGAAGGTTGGTTAAGTGGGCCGTGGGACTGGGGGAGCATAAGATTGAATACTTACCAAGGAAGGCTTACAAGGGGAAAGTTCTAGTGGACTTTTTGGCAGAATTACCAATAGTCACGGAAGTGAATGAGATAGAGGAGGAAGGATGCCAAACGATAATACCAGGGAAGTGGACATTGTTCATGGATGGAGCTTCTAGTATAGAAGATTCTGGGGCAGGTCTCATCATTACGTACCAGGGAAGTGGACATTGTTGATGGATGGAGCTTCTAGTATAGAAGATTCCGTGCCTTCACTGATTCAAGATTCGTAGCAAGCCAAGTAGGGTGAAAATACATAACAAGGGAGCCGTCAATTATAAAATATAAGGAAAAAGTAAAGGAACTCATGGCTAGCTTTGAATCTTGCTTATTAAGCCAAGTATCAAGAACGAAGAATAAGCAAGCTGATGCTTTGAGCAAGCTAGCTTCCTTAACATTTGCATACCTTACTAAGAAGGTGCTTGTTGAAGTACTCAAGGCAAGATCCATCAAAGAAGTGGAGGTCCAAGATGTGGTAGTAGAAAATGAGGACACATGGATGACACCCATCCAAAAGTTCCTAGAAGAAGGGAAGCTCCCCCCCCCCCACGAGGAGGGAGAAACTGCCAAGACAAGGACAAAATCCAAACAATATGTCCTAGAAGAAGGGACATTCTATAAGAAAGGTTACCTCTCCCCATTACTACGTTGTGTAGGTCCAAACCAAAGCAACTACTTGATCAAGGAAGTCCATAAGGGTATTTGCGGATCACACGTGAGAATAAGAACAATTGTGGCAAAGCTAATGAATATGTGATATTACTGGCCCACGATGCACACGGATACGACTGAAGTCATCCACAAATGTGAGGCATGCCAGCTACACGCTCCAGTTAAAAAAGCCTAAAGTATGACTTGGTCCCCATCATAGATGCCTGGCCATTCTACAAGTGGGGGATGGACATCGTGGGACCCTTTCCCACCGTAGCTGGTTAAGTCAAGTTCCACTTGGTAGCAGTAGCTTACTTCACGAAATGGCCAGAAGTCATAGGAAAAAATGTCATCAACTTTGTCTGGGAACAGATAGTATGCAAGTTTGGGCTACCGGGGAGATAGTAACCGACAATGGGAAACAATTTGTAGAAAAACCATTCAGTACTTGGTGTCAAGAATTTCAGATTAAGCAAGTCTTCAGCTTCATTTGCTATCCTCAGTCAAACGAACAAGTGGAGCGAATGAATCGTAGCATTATTGAGGGGTTGAAAACTTGGTTAGGAAGATATGAAAAACAATGGGTGGAGGAGCTCCCAAGCATATTATGGGCCATTCACACATTAGAAAAGACAAGCCACCGAAAAACCCCATACAACCTTTTATACGGCTCAGAAGCTATGATTCCGACATAGATCGGAGTTAAAACACTAAGGAGTGCAAGAAAATACAACACCTCCAACGATTCAGAAATACTCTTAAACCTTGATCTACTTGAAGAAGCCAGAGAAGCTGCCTTGATCCGAGAAGCAAGGTACAAGCAAAAAATGGAAGCTTACTACAATTCCAGAGTCAAAAAAGAAACCTTCAAACCTGGTGACTTGGTACTCATAAACAACGAGGCAAGTAAACAAGAAGATCTTGGAAAAATGGGCCCACAGTGGGAAGGACCATATGTTATCAGTGAGGTGCATAAGGGAGGTTCCTATAAACTTGAGATGCCTGATGGGAAGAAGGTATCAAGACATTGGAATGGGAAGCACCTGAAGAAATTCATAGTCTAATCGACTAATGTAATGTTTGAAACAAACTTGTACTTGGCTATAATCATTTAATTGAATCAAAAATAGCACTTTTGTCAAAAATCTATTATTGTTCTATCCTAAGGGTGACCTCCTCCAAACAAAGCTCCATGAGATCCGACGCTATATCTACCCATGAAAAAGGGATGAGCTCCTAGGCCATATCGCTCAGCAGGAAACAAGGCACTATACCTTCCTGTATAAAGGGCGAGTTCCTAAAACAATACAACTCCATGGATTCAAATAAAAATAACTCCATGAAAGAGGGTAAGCACCTCACAACAATTCTTCTTCATAGGCTAGAAACTTACAAAAATTAGCCTATGCACAATATACCACGACAATAAAAATAAAACATGGACTAGAAAAGATTTAAAACAACATCAAACTGCATCGGTTCTTTTCTAAAGAATTAAAGCCAAGTGACTGCAACACTTAGCGTCAATTTGATAGATAAAGACATTGCAAAAAACAAAATACAACAGTCAAAGGGAAGCTGAGACATAAGCTCCCCCATAATAGGTGCCAAACACAAGTTTGATAAACAAAAAAGATATCACAAGAAAGAGAAAAAACAATGTAGAAACACAAGTATAAAACATAAAGGGAAGCTAAACACCCCTAATGGAGCAGCTCCCATGCCATTAGAAAAGTTAGAAAAGTTCATACATCATAAGCCCTCATAGGGGCACAACCACAAGCACCTTCAAAAGAAGGTCGAAATTGTTCACATTACAACCTCAAAAGACAATAAAAGAGACATTTAAGCTGAGCCACCAGCACCCTCATGGAAGACATTCATGTTCTGGGGAAGGTCATCATATAAGCCATCTGGATCATCAAGACCTTCATCATCATCAGCAATAAGGACAGTGAGGGAGCATCGATAGGAATGGACATAGAAAAAACTGGCTTAGGCTCTGGGGTTACCTTCAACTTCTTTGAAGAAGGAGCAGCATCTCCACCTTCCTCATCGCATGTCTCAAACAAGGCTCGCTTAACAGAAGGTGCAGAAAGCAGCTGGGTGCACAACTCCCTGTTCATACCTTCCAGCTCCAAAGCTTCCAGCTCAGCTATAAGGCAGTTAACCATCTGGGACAAAGCCTCCATATATGGGTAAGACAGAACCTCCATCTTCTTTACAGCACTCACAAAGTTAGGAAGTGATTCAGGCTTGAAAGCAGCAAGACTCCCCCCCCGGGAAGTAGCATCAACTCTTGCAATAAGACCTGTATGACGGCTGTGAGCCATCGCCTAACACGTGGTAGAAGAATAGAAAAGGTACAATAATATAAACGTAAGATACAACTAACCTAAGCAAGAAATACAATGAAAGCACAATGTACAACCGGTGATATATATACCTACAAGATGAAGATTAAACTCTTGACTGTGGAGGAGGTATGTCATAAACTGGCGAATGCCGGTCCTAACCAACCATCTCTTCTCATCCTTCAACTGTTTTACTTGTTGCCTCAGCTCTTCCGTAACTGCTTCATTGGCAACACGCTCCTGCCTAAACTTTGTCCTCTCAATCCCAATTCAGCCCTCTCCCTGGCAAGCTAATTGTTGAAGTCAGATAGTTGCCCAACATAAACCTCAACCCTCTTCATTTCTTCATTCATTTTGGCTTGGGAAGATAGAAATTGGCTTTCAAGTTCTTTTACTTTAACTTGAAAAGCTGCTAAGTCTTCTTGAGAAGCCTTAAGCTCCGCATCCTTATTGTACAAGGAGGCAGCAAACTCATCATTCTTGCTAATAGAGGCAGCCCAACGCTCAATGATATCAGGAAGGGAGGCAATCAGGTGGGTAGCATGGGTAATAACCCGGTAGGCAGCATCTTCATTAGACAAATTCGACAATGCCTCCTTCTCAGCAGGAGTAGCCATGTTCTTCAACATCTCATGACAAACAACAATACTCTTGGTAGTGTCAGGAAAGGAGGCAATCAGGTAGGTAGCATGGGTAATAACCCGGTAGGCAGCATCTTCATTAGACAAATTTGACAATGCCTCCTTCTCAGCAGGAGTAGCTATGTTCTTCAACATCCCATGACAAACAACACTACTCTTGGTAGTGTCAGAAGAGCGAACCTTCCATTGAGGCACAAAACTGGAAAATCAACCTTAACAAGCCCCTTCCCCTTGTCAGCTGCAGCCTTCTCTTTCACAACCTACTCTACCTTTTCTTCCGCCTTCTCCTTCTCTTTCCTTAACAACCACAACCGAAACATTACTTTTCACAACTTCCTTCTCAACCTCGCCAGAAGCCCCTTCCCCGGAGGAAGCAGGCTTAGAAGATCCCCCTTTAACCTTCTTCTTCACAACAGGCTTCGATGCTTTCACATTGCTTGATCCCACAGCTTGAGCAGATCTATCAGGAACATTCCTCTTAGTTTCATTCAACTTCTTCAACACAACAGCTATCTTCAGACAAGAAGCATCAACTCCCCCACTAGAGGCTTTCGGGAAAACTTTTTTCTTCACAAACTTCATCGCAGTAACATAAGCAATCACACTAGCATCATCCTCATCACCACTATCGCTAGAGATAGGGTCAGAAGATTGAGGAGCAACACTAGGAGAAGTATTCCCTTGGTAGACCTTCGAACCGAAACAGATAACTTCTTGGCGGAGGAGCCATCCATGATAGGCTATACAGGAACACTTTGCAAATCCCTAGCTGTTCTAACATGCCCAGTACGACAAACTATGCGGGGACTACACTCAGCAATCTCCCTCTGCTCAATTCTACACAAAATGAATCACCCAAAAGAATGAAGTCCAAAGCACTCAGCTCTACAAAACAAACAAATGCAAGAACAATAAAAAAATTTGAGCAACACATAAGGACATGATAAACACAAGAATACATACCCTTTCGATCAACACAAAAGATTGGTTCAAAATCAGAATCAACCCAATTTTGGCTAATACCCAAAACCACAAGAAGCTCCTCCGGATAAGCCTTAACTTTGCACTGTAAGAACGAAGCCGGAGGAGCAACACCTGTTCAAGTTCATGGACTTCCGGTTCCTTTTCATTCAAATCCTCAGAAAACTTACGAGGAACAATAGTAAGAGGAAGTAACAGGTCGGAAATGAAAAAGAATTGTTTTTTTCAAGCATATGTATGACCAACAATGGTAGAAAGTAGGGGAGCCTCGTATTGAGTTTTCTCAATGGTGTACCAATCCCCATTCCGGGCAAGGTATAAAAAACGACTGAACATCACCAAAGAGGATTCATAATTCAGTGCACAGCAAATGATCTAAAAAAACATTATGCGTGCAACAACGACGGGGGCTAACTGACCCAAAGAAAGATGATAATACTTCAACACTTCAAGAAAAAAGTTTGTAAAAGGGTACCGCAAATTTGGATGAGCAGTCCTCTCCCTTGGAACTTGAGTTTTAAGGGAAGGATCAATGTCATGATCCGAACAGAACTTCTCAATCTCCGATTCAGTGAGTTTCAAAAATTGAGTGAGCATATCATTTTTATTAGATCCCATGAAGAAAAGTAAAGAAAGAAGAAGATGACTTACCGAGTTTATAAAGATAAACCACCAGAAAATGTCAACAGAGAAACCGCCGGACAAAAGAGAATGCACAGCAAAAAGAAGAAGTTGAAAAGGAAAGTGGGCGATACAATGGAAGTTATAGAATTCAAAATTTTCGAATCCCAAACAAATCGGACAAGTGGAAGGCAGGGATGTAACTGCCGACAGCTGGCAGCATAGGGTACTCAAAGGCTCCCCTGCGGCACTCTCCCATCAATCACATCTGGGCCGCCTGGGCACGCAGTTGGGCAAGTGGGCCTTAAATAAAAAGGGCACATGATGAAATAGCAAAAAACTTAGAATAAAAGGCCAAGGGGTGACCAATACCTTCCGGCGGAAAGCCCATGGTTACAAAAATAAAAAGCCACATACTTCTAGTTCCTTTGTTTAATAAAATGAAACTCTTTTCTTTTTCAGAAATGACTTACATATTATCAAACAAATTAAAGAAGCATAAGCAAGCCAGCTAAATACTTTCGAGAAAAGGCAACATTAGAAGATAAAAACCCCTAGACTTAGAGTCATACACACCGATATTTATAACATCGATACTCATGACTAGGGGGCTGATGACGTGGGTACTCGAAGTTCCCAGTCAGCAAAATCAAGATCAATAACAATCGTAAGAAAACAACAAAGAATAACAAACATAAACTGGAAGTAAGGAGCTGGAAGTCGGAAGCTGAATGTTGCTGACGGGAAGTTAATACACCAACGGCTTGTGACAAGGAGCTAAAGTTACTATACAACCTTGGAACTTGAACCCGACAAGTCAAACTAATTGGACTTCTCCCTAAAGCATATAAAGGTGTCCTCGAGACACACAAACCTGAAACTTACCTAAAGAGGCAAGGCTAACCTTGCAAGCAACATCAAAGGAGGATAAGCTTACCAGGACTAGAAGGTACCAGTTGGCACAAGGCTTCCTTAAGCAGAGCAATCTGCCTATAAAAGGAGAGTCCTGTTTAGCCTAAAGTATGTTCACTTCTCTCATTTTCACTCTAAACTCGTATCCTTTCATTTCGCTTAGACTCTTAAGAACCATTTGCTGATTCTCACGCCAGAGTCCAAATGCGGGAGGCCACCTCTCACGTTAAGACTAACAGTGTTCTTTGATTGCAGATTTTGACCAAGGAGCTACCTTTTGGACTTGATCCAAGACCTTCCCCCTGCCATACTCTTGTTGCTTTAACAGTATAGAAGCCCCCTCCCATCCTTAAATATATTCTGACAACGCACAAATGGTAGTGTGTTCATTCAATAAAATATATATTTGGTTTTTAGCTTTTCCCCTAAGACCATACATTGAGTAGTCTACCATCCAACAACACATGGTCAATATAGTCAAATTATAAATAACTTCACTGAGTTAATTACATGGTTAGTCCCTGTGGTTTGCACAAAGTAAAATACTTAGGTACTAATAGTTTAAAATCGCATTCTAGGGTGTTAACTTTTCATTTTGTAACGTTTGGAGGTATTAACTTTATTTGTAGGTTTAAAATCACATTCTATTAGTACCTAAGTATGTTATTTTGTGTAAACCACAGGGACTAACTATGTTAATACCCTAGAAGTTAATACCTCCAAACGTTACAAAATGAAAAGTTAATACCCTAGAAGGTGATTTTAAACTATTAGTATCTAAGTATGTTATTTTGTGGAAACCACAGGGACTAACGATGTAATTAACTCTAACTTCACTCGTATACATATATCTATGGGAAAAAGATAATCTTTCAGAATTCACTTTTCTCTATCTCTCTAAACTAATTTCTCTATCGAGAGAATCAATACTTATTTTATCACAATGCTTTTAGTCAAAATATAACATGTGTTTCAAGATTGATGATTGAACCTACAAGATCAACACCAACACCTCCCTTACTCATTGTTATCGGCCACCTCAACGCGTCACAACCAAATATTGGATCTTGCATCTTTAACATTATTTACTTTGATCATTAACATATGGATTTTCTTCCCTTTTACCCTAGTGTTTAGAAATTAAATCATCAAAGTCGAAATGTAGATTCTGTGCAACTCATAATGACTAAAATCGATTATATACAAACATAAATACACGAAGGGAATAATCGTATACATTCAAATTAATATATGTTTCTTCATGAGTGAATTAAAAAGAAAATTAATGGTTTCTATAGGGTGAATGTGACAGGAAAGCAGTTAGGTAAGTGTGACATGATATCTGTTGTTGAATGAGAGTAAAAACATACATAAATTAAACCAATAAAGGTAATCAACTCTGTTTCCTTGTAAAATTACGATGATGGCCATGAAATTTAACAAAAAAGATATTAAAATTGCATATGAACATTGAATGTAAAGAAGGTAATCATATAAATAGTTTCACCAACTATATTTATGTACTTCTATTAGTAAAAATTGAAAATGTCCTTAAGGATATAATGTTTTACTAAAGTCTATCCCCTCTATTTAAGAGGTGGTGGATTAAAATCCTTCAAGTTATAAATACAAGTGGTTAATAGTAGTAGACTATGATTGAGAACCGGTTAAAAAAAGTTAATACAGAAATATGAAAACCTATGGGTACCAACTATGCCGGTACCTCGATCGGCAGGGTATATTCCGGTGTGTCCGTTGTCTAAAGTGGTGATACCGAAAGAGGAGGAGTCTCATGATGGTGAAGCATCGGGGTGCATGGGGAAGTTGCATGAATCCCGGCACAACTCCCAAGGTAAAGGTTGTGATCGCTCGAGGTACGTATCGGTTGAGGGAGGGGACCCACATGTAAACTCAAAAGACTCTCCACATGAGCCTGATTTCATTGAAGACACCCTAGTGGACTAAAGAGATGCAAGAAGTAGGCCCAGATGTAATTTCATTAGCCCTATTAATTTTGGGCCTTTTGATAATTGTAAGGCCCACCAGTGTGATACCCTAGTAGTAGACAATGAAGCTTTGGGATCGGACCCTTTTTCCCTAGAAGAGATAATCCTCCAAGATGCTGAACAGAGGAAGGAAAAAAGACATAATCGATGTATAAACAACGAGATGGGCGGTGGGCTTTCTGATTGTGAAGAAAACAAAGGAAGGCAACACACTGATGAGCAGGGGATTCCTTTCGAAAAAGAAGTTAGTGAGACTGTCATCTATGGAGATTGCTTAGGGATAGAGATGGAAAGTTTCAATAATCAGGTCCGTAAGTTTGTCCATGGGGAAAGGGCGATTGAGTCGTCTCAAAGAATTTTTTGACACTAAATATAAGGGGGTTATCAGATTGGAGAAATCCAATTGGGTGAGAAGATTAAAGATGGAAATGAACTTTGTGTTTTTGGCCCTTCAAGAGACGCAGCAGGCAGGGCTTGATTCGACGTACTTGCAGTGCTTTTTGGATAGGTCTCATATGAGAGCCGATTCGGTTGATGCGGAAGGTAGATCTGGGGGATTGGTGTCCATATGGGATCCAGAGGTCTTTAGAGTCAAGTTAGTGATAAAAGGTTAGAGGTTCGTTGTGGTCTCCGGGTTTATCTCAGGGGAGGATGAGAAGCTCAGTGTAATTAACTTTCATGCACCTAACGATGTGTCAGAGAGAGGGGCAGGTGATTTAAATGAGGTCCAGGGTGAGGGTGCTGACGAAAGACTCAACTCTCAATTCGATGTCAACTCTAGTGCAGTTTTCAATGTATTCTTTACAAGGGCATGTTTGTTCGAATATAACATTCGCGGTGGTAGGTACACCTATATCTCTAGTAGTGAAGAGGTCAAGATGTGCAAACTTGATAGATTTCTCGTCTGTGAGAAATTCCTGACTCGTTGGCCTTCTACAAAGTTGGCAGTTTGCAAACGTGGGTGTTCAGATCATTGTCCTGTGGTTCCGAGCTGTGGGTTAACAGATATTAGCCCGTCTCTTTTTAAATTCTATAATAGTTGGATAGGATGTAAAGAAGTGGATTTTATTGTTGAGGTAAGTTTATTGGCTGGGTAGTGTGACATTCGCCACAAAACCAAGTAAACTCTAATTGCAATATCCAGCTTAAACGACTAACAAATTGATACTGATTATGCCTCGGATGAGTCCGAGGACACATTATACGTAACATAAGAGAAACATGACTAAAAAAGCTACGTTGGGGCCATTGAATTCAAAAAACTGCTTAAACCGAATAAATTCCAGATAACCGGGTTTTAACGGTTTAAAATTTTCGTAAGTGCCGTAAGTGAACCTAGGAGTTCAGAAATGCTCAGACATGATTCGTAGACTATAACATAGGATCATTATTGCTTTATTGGGTAGAAAACGTGTTAAACAAGGCAGCTTCCGATTAGCGAAACGCCTTGAATTTTAACACGCACTTTACAATCCAAACATGCGTTTTATCATCACTTAAGCCCAAAAAGACTAATACAATACAAATATAAAGTGTTTTTAGTATTACCGTCTAATCGTTTGAGTTTTTGTGTTGGTTGGGTTCATTTTATTTTCTATGCAGAAATGCCTATAAAAACGTTCTGCTTTGCGAATTTTTTCTGCACCCAGGCAGCGTTTAAGACCTGATAACGAACTTGTGTTAAAATTACAACAGAAACTTACCCTAATTATTGAATGGTGGACTGTTGACTAGTCAAAGGGGACAAATGTCCCCCTTTTTTTTCTTTCAACACACATACACCTTACAGACTTCATTTTTAGCCATAATATATACCTAAAAACTATTAATAAACATCAACTCTGCATTTGAGACCAGAATTTTTGGACCAACAAGCTCAAGAACTCAAGGTTTTATCCATTTTTTCATTGTTTTCCTTTTATACTTCAATATACAATAACTATGTCTATTTTGATCCAAACAAGGCCAATGTCAAGGCCATATAATCTTTTATTATGAGGTGTTTATGTGTCGAAAATTTTTTGAAGTGGTTTGGTTGAAAAAGATGGAGTTTTGGATCAAAACCACAATTATACGATGAAAAAATCGACTACCGAAAACAATAGAAAAAGAACACTAAACGGGCTTAATTGATGATTTCAGTTGCATGGTTGGGTTGTAAATGTTGCGTAGGTGCTATACCAAGAAACTTGTCGCCAACGGATCCCGGAATCTAGGCTTAACGGGCGATACGCGGAAAGGTATATTTTTAGGCGAATTTTAGAAAATATAGAAATTGTTTGAACTACGGATTTTGATGTGATTACTGTTTGGTCATAAAATGTTAGGACGTGGTATAGGATGGTCGAAAGATGATCTCGGCAAAAATTGAGATTTTTTCGGACAAACGAGGAATATTTGGCGAATTTATTACATTTCAATACAATTAAATTGTGAAAAATAGTTAAACATTTCAGTAAATCCTAAGTTTTGCAAAAAACTCATAGATATGTCCCGCACCAAAATTTGGGCTCAACGGATAACCCGAGCTACAATTTTAAAATCGCATGTTTTACGAGGTTTTTGGTATTTTAAAACCCGGTCTAGAAAACTCGGATGAACCTCAAATTTTTACAAAGAGTTTATTGACACAGTAGAAGTGTTCAGTAAAATATTTTGAATTTTTAGAGTTCGGATAGGCTGGCTCGCCAATTAAACGATTATCATATTTTTTTATAAAAATTCTTTGAAATTTATAAATTAGAGGATTATTTTAGAAATTTACGCGTTTTAATTACTATTTTTGAGGATAACTGATGAACATAAACGCGCAACGAACCCGCTAGAATTTTTATACAACCTAAATGTTAGTTGGAGATAATTGGGAGGCCGGAAATAAATACCGACCCTTCCAGACTAAATTGGGTTAAAATAGGTATATTACACACTTATCTGGTAATTACCCGACTATAAATATGGAAATACTTATTTGGGCGGCTTAGACCTTTCAAACGCCTGAACTTCCTTAATATAGAACTAATTATTTTTGATACACTAGTACATTTTTTCTAAACATATTATTTCACGAACACCTAGAACAAACAACTTTCTTGGGCACGGAGAACCATTTCCTGCATCAAAACTTGATTTCAAAACGCTGACTATGTCCAACTCCATGTTCTGAGGACCCAAGTCTGTTTTTAGACATTTAAACATAGTCCAACCTAGCCTACAGACATTAATCGTATAATATTCGTATTAGTTGTGGATTGTAGATTACACTAGCCTTAGTTCCTATGCAACCTGAGAGTTTCACTATCCCTCTCTCTTTAATAAATGTTTTACTGTTTTCATAGATGGTACATTTGATTGACATACGTGTGCACATGCAAACTATTTGATGCTATTTATCCGAATAGACACCTAACAAGCTTAAATACCCACAAGCAAGTTTGTACAATGCCGGTGAATACTATGGATAGTATTATTTGGCCCGACAAGCCTAGACCGCACTGAATACACAACTGTATGCCTACTGCGTGAACACGCGGTCGCACATATGCATAACTAGCTTTGATATGTTAGGCATAACTACTTGGGGTACTTGTTATTAGTTGTGGTTGGTGTTGGCCACGGTGATTGGATACTGGTCTCGGCTTAACTTATAACTCAGAGCGATTTCATCACATGTGTAACAAAACATTCCCAAATATATTTTGAAAACAAACAGGCTTGTGGAACTTGCCAACTTTATGTTGACCTTTTCTTTTAAAAACAACTTTTCAAGTAATCAGGATACTGCGTGACGACCTTCTTGTGCTAGTTTCGTGTAAAGATAATGTACGATACTATGTGGATAGAGGCATGCTGCTTAATTAAATAAGACGGATCACGGAAATCAAGATCGTACTGGTTTGAAGTGTGTAACAATGACATGTGATATTTTTGTGTAAAACAACAATGTATTATATTGTTTAATTAATGTATAATAGAGTATCTTTATAACAATGAGCTCGAACCAGAGGTGTCTGTTGCATCCATTTTTATGGCTTCCACTGCTAGTCGGGGTTCGACAAGTAGGGCTAGCAATGTGTGATACAATCCTTGCTGCGATTCTGAAAAAAATTAAACATGACTTGAAAAAGTAGAGGAATAACATAAGGGAGACTAAAGTTGTGGAGGTTAAGGTGATTGAATCAGTGATTGACAGGTTAGAAAAAAAGAGCGAAGGTGGCTAATCTAAGTAATGAAGATAAGAAATTGACAGCCAATCTCAGAAAGAAGCTTTTAAAAACCGAGAACGTCAAAGCGTTGGATCTACATCAAAAGGCCTGTCGGGTCAACTGGCTAAAATTCGGTGATGAAAACACGGCGTTTTATCACGGCATGTTAAAGCTTCATATAGCGCGAAATAGATTGAATGGGGTAGAATTAATGAAAGGTGGGTTATAGTGTCACACCCCCAAAATCCACCTGCGGAGTATCACCGCTTGGGAGCGTGACTGACCAGGATCAAGCCACCAATCATATTGAACATGTAATTAATATCAAGTAAATTAAATGCTAACCAATCATTCAATACGATAGGTGTTCAAAACATAATTATAGTTTCAAAGTGTAGCGGAAGCATAAGTATGAAAACCCAATGTATAACATAAGTTCAAATGTTTAAATGTTTTAACATGGCATCCACGATCCATGCTCCACAACGACCTGCTCCTCCCTATGCAAGCTCCATAAGTACCTAAGGTCCTGCAAGGCATGCAGCAGATAGTCAACAACTAGTTGGGCGAGTTCACAGTTAATAATTCAGTAATTGTAATAGTATAGTAAGCCTTGTGTTCGTTCATTAAGTCATGTATCGTATTAGTTCGTATCGCGGCCCTCTAGGCATGTATGCGAAGATTAGGGAAAGTTTCCATGTATTCTAGACTAGGCATATTTGTATCGCGGCCACCCGGCACCTGTGCGAAGTTTTGTGTATAGTTCGCAGCCTTCCTAGGCATGTGTGCGAGGATTAGTCATATTATCGCAGCCAACCCCGGCGTGTATGCGAAGATCAGTTCTATTAGTATCACTAGTCTAGTAGTATCTTATCAATAACCTTCCTCACCCGAGGATCATATCACTAATTTCCATTATCCAGGTAAGTACAAGTAAATAATCAAATCCCATTCCCACCCTGGGAACCCCATGCCTTGGCTGTGTGAACTCACCTTGGTTTACTCGGTATGTTATTGCTTCTAGGGTTATTAAATGTCTAAGTCCGTTACACACGACCTAGGATACATGCACATGATTCGATGTAAGGATTACATTCAATTAGGGTTTACAAATCCTTGATATTCAAGCAACTGTGTTTTGTGTGTTTATTGTGTACATGATGATATCACATAGAATGTTCACACATGCAAGATCATACAGTTGCATTCAGTATCATACAATCATATATAGAATCATACAGTTATATGCAGTAATGAACAGTTGCATGCAATTATATACAGAAGCATACAGAAAGCTTAATTACTGGTGTTTGCCATAACCCAGAACCCTTATTTATTTATTCATACGTACAGAATCAATAAACTTGATCAACACAACCCACTTAATAAAATTCGGACCCCTTTTGCATCATAAAAAGGTCGGACAGGGGACAAGGGCTTAAAACCCTGACTACATGTGCAAAAGTCGGACTAGAGGGACTCCCCACCACAAATTCGGACACCCCTTGTCCCATAAACAAAAGTCGGACCAATGGTCCCCCTTTAAAACTCGGACAGTGCTTGATGCCTTATAAAAAAACTCGGACTCAAGGCTCCACACAAAAACTCGGACCTTTTTGTGGTGTTAAAGTTCGGACCAAGGCTCTCAAGCCTAAAACTCGGATGATGTAACATACAAAAGGTCGGACATGTTTATATTAGAAAATCGGATCCCCCTATCACAAGCAAAACTCGGACAAAAAGGCTTTAGTAAAGTTCGAACAAGACATATATTCATCAAAGTTCGGACATGAGGCTTTGCCTTTAAAACTCAGACACTATGCCATGCCTTTCAAAAGTCGGACTTCTACAAATCACAAACTCGGACCCCATGCTTTTGTTTAAAAGTCGGACATATGAATGTCTTAATAAAAGTCGGACTTTTCATTACGTTACAAAACTCAGATCAACCATCAGTCATCATACGAATATTCAAGTTCACAGTTACGTTCTTACAACCAGAAAACCCTAATTTCATTCTTGTCAGTGCTGTAATCAATCAAAACCACACGATTCTAACCTATCATGCATCTAATTGTCAAGCATACGATTACACCACTAATCAATCATCATTTCACGGTAACCAGAATCCAAACCAATAATCACAGAATATCATATGAAGAACTAGGGTTTTCAACAAGAATCACAAGAATCAGGAATCAAAACAACAAGCAATCATTAACAATTACCTTGAACTGATTCTAGATAAAGAGAGGAAATCAAAAGTGATGAATATCTTGTGCCAATGATGATGGTGATGATTGCCAGAGAAGATCAGAGAAGTGGAAGTACGTGTTTTGTTTTTGTGTGTGGTGATTAGTGAGTGATTAGGGTTAAGAATGATTAGGATTTCACTAATTACTCTATACACCCTCAAGTATTAACTTTTACATAAGTACACCATCTCAAAATAGTTCACAGTTTCACCACCAAGTTCATACATTTGACAAATCTTTCATAGTTACCACATAACCATGTTCAAATACAATATACTTAACTGAATCAAAACGTTACAGTTTCACAGCAAACTAATTGTGTAAATAAATAACTAAACAAACAATGAACGTGCAATAAATGCGAAATTGGAATCTTGGAAACTCGAGTTGTCACATTATCCCTAACTTGAAAGAAATTTCGTCCCGAAATTTAGCATGCGGTTACTGAGGAAGCTAGGTAAGTTGTATCGTTTACTGATTTTCCTGGGGTGTCACATCATCCCCCCGTTGATTTGGAATTTCGTCCCGAAATTCTGTAGTAGTAGCTTCAGCCTCAGTAGTGGTTGCACGGTTTCCGAATAACTGGGGATACTTGAGTTCCATTTGATCTTCTCGTTCCCAGGTATACTCTAGGCCACGACGGGAGTTCCAACGAACTCGTACAAGAGGTATTCTAGTGTTCTTGAGGACCTTAACATCCCGGTCCGTGATTTCAACTGGTTCCTCGACGAACTGCAACCGCTCGTCGATAGTGAGTTCCTTAAAAGGAACTATGAGGGTCTCATCTGACAGACACTTCTTCAGATTCGACACGTGGAATACATTGTGAACTGCACCGAGTTCAGCTGGTAGGTTTAGTCTGTAGGCTACTTTGCCTATTCTTTCAGTGATTTCGAACGGTCCAACATACCGTGGATTGAGCTTGCCCCGTTTACCAAATCGAACCACACCCTTCCAGGGTGAGACTTTGAGTAGTACTCGATCCCCAACTTGGAATTCGAGCGGTTTTCTGCGTTTATCAGCGTAACTTTTCTGGCGATCACGAGCTGCCGCCATGCGTTGTCGTATCTGTGCAATTCGTTCAGTAGCGTCAACTACCATTTCTGGACCTGTAATCTGACTATCCCCCACCTCTGCCCAACAGAGAGGTGACCGACATTTACGTCCGTACAATGCCTCGAATGGAGCGGCTTGTATGCTGGTGTGGTAACTGTTATTGTACGAAAACTCCACTAAAGGGAGATGCTTTTCCCAGCCGTTGCCGAAATCAATAACACATGCCCGAAGCATGTCTTCTAGGGTTTGAATCGTACGCTCAGACTGCCCATCCGTCTGAGGGTGATAAGCTGTGCTCATGTCTAATCGAGAGCCAAAAGCTTTATGCATTGCTTGCCATAGTTCTGAAGTGAATCGTGCATCCCGATCCGAAATAATAGAGGTTGGCACTCCGTGCCTGGAAACAACTTCCTTCAAGTAGATGTCCGCTAGAGTAGAGAACTTATCCGTTTCTTTAATAGCCAATAAATGAGCAGACTTTGTGAGTCGATCAACGATCACCCAAATAGTATCATTCCCACGCTGGGATCTAGGCAGGCAAGTAACAAAATCCATGGAAATTTCTTCCCATTTCCACTGTGGTATTCTGTGTTGCTGAAGTAGGCCTGAGGGTTTCTGGTACTCTGTCTTGACTCTTGCACAGGTCAAGCACTTGCTGACATAGGTAGCGATGTGGGCCTTCATGCTAGGCCACTAATAAGTAGTTCTGATGTCGTGGTACATTTTATCCGACCCTGGATGTACCGAGTAGCGAGACTTGTGAGCTTCGTCCATTACAAGCTCGCGTAAGTCTCCATAAAGTGGGACCCAAATACGCCCCGTTACATAGTAAGCGCCGTCTTCCTTCTGTTCTAATCGTTGCCTTGAACCGCGTAACGCTTCAGCCCTAACGTTTTCTGGTTTTAATGCTTCTATCTGAGCATCTCGTATCTGTGCAGGAAGACTAGATTGAATGGTGAGTTGCAATGCTCGTACGCGCTTAGGTGGAGTGTCTTTTCGACTGAGAGCGTCAGCCACAACATTGGCTTTGCCTGGATGGTACTTGATGGCGCATTCGTAATCATTAAGTAACTCGACCCATCGTCGTTGGCGCATGTTCAATTCCTTCTGCTTGAAGATATGCTCGAGACTCCTGTGATCGGTGTAAATAGTGCACTTGGTACCGTACAAGTAGTGTCGCCATATCTTAAGCGCGAAAACAACAGCTCCCAGCTCTAAATCGTGCGTCGTATAATTCCGTTCATGAACTTTGAGTTGCCGCGAAGCGTAGGCAATAACTTTATCCCGCTGCATCAATACACAACCAAGCCCCTGTATCGATGCGTCACAATAGACCACAAAATCATCCGTGCCCTCTGGAAATGAGAGAATAGGTGCGCTGCAAAGCCTATCCTTTAAGTACTGGAAAGCGGTTTCCTGGGAATCTCCCCAACGGTAGGTGACACCCTTCTGTGTCAGTAGTGTAAGTGGCTGCGCGATCTTTGAAAAGTCTTTGATGAATCGTCTGTAATACCCCGCCAAACCCAAGAATTGGCGTATTTCCGTTGGTGTTCGCGGTGCAGGCCAGTTCCTGATCGAATCTACCTTGGATGGATCGACATGAATCCCATCCCTGTTCACCACATGACCTAAGAAGTGGACTTCACGAAGCCAGAAGTCGCATTTTGAAAACTTGGCGTACAATTGTTCCTTTCGAAGAAGTTCCAAGATAAGACGTAAGTGCTGCTCGTGTTCCTCCTGACTCTTGGAGTAGATTAGAATGTCGTCGATAAAAACTATCACAAATTTGTCGCATACCCTGTTCATTAGATCCATAAATACGGCAGGCGCGTTCGTTAACCCAAATGGCATGACAAGAAACTCGTAGTGACCGTAGCGAGTTCTGAATGCAGTTTTGGAGACGTCCTCATCCCGGACTCTCAGCTGATGATACCCTGACCTCATATCAATCTTGGAATAGTAACTCGACCCTTGCAACTGGTCGAATAAGTCGTCAATGCGAGGAAGAGGATAGTGGTTCTTCACTGTGACCTTGTTCAGTTCACGGTAATCTATGCACATCCTGAAAGTGCCATCCTTCTTTTTCACGAATAGTACTGGAGCTCCCCAAGGCGAAGAGCTTGGACGAATGAAGCCCTTATCTAAGAGCTCTTGTAGTTGCTTAGACAGTTCCTCCAGTTCAGTTGGAGCTAAACGATACGGTGCACGGGCTATAGGTGCTGCTCTTGGAGCTAGCTCGACTTGAAACTCGACCTGGCGATGAGGCGGTAGACCAGGTAAATCTTCAGGAAACACTTGAGGAAATTCGCGTACAACTGGAATATCCTCTATTCTTTTCTCTTTCGTAGCTGCATCAGTAACTAGTGCCAAGATAGCCGTATGACCCTTTCGTAAACATTTCTGAGCCTTCAGGAAAGAGATGATGCCAACCACTGCACCACTCTTGTCGCCTTGAACTTCGAGAGGTTCCTTACCAGAACGAGGAATACGAATGATCTTCTCCTTACATAAGATCTCTGCTTGCTGTTTGGATAACCAATCCATGCCGATGACGATGTCGAAACTACCCAGAACTATAGGAATGAGGTCGATGGAGAAAGCTTGACCAGCGAGGATAAGATTACAACCCTGAACTATCTGTGTGGCCTCTATACTTTTACCATTAGCTAATTCTACAACATGTTTGGTGTTTAGGGGAGTTGATGCACGTTTTAACATTTGGCTAACTTTCAAAGACACGTAACTTGTATCCGCACCCGAATCAAATAATACTGTAACATTAAAGTCATCAAGAAGAAACTTACCCATGACTACGTTGGGATCATTTCTGGCATCACCCTGCCCCAACACAAATGCACGACCCCTTGCTTCATTGCCGTTGTTGTTCCCACCATTGTTGTTGTTGTTGTTGCCATTTCCCTGATTGTTGTTGTTGTTGCGATTCTGGTTCTGGTTTAACTGGGGGCAATCACGCTTGAAATGACCTTCAGCCCCACACTGAAAACATCCCCTGTTGCCCCGCTGTTGCTGCTGCTGATGCTGGTTCTGTGGAGCTGGTGGTGGGTGTTGCTGATTCTGATTTGCAGGTCGCGAACTCCTGCAGTCTTTAGCTTCAGGCCCTATCTTGAGACATCTCTGACAACGCTCCTTACGACACCGTCCACTGTGGTGTCTGTTGCACCTGTTACATAGTGGGTGAATTCCCCGATATCCACCCTGCCCTTGATTGCCTGAAGAGTGCTGACTGGGACTCTGATAACTGTCAGTTTTTCGCTGCTGAACCTGTCACTGAACTGAAGCTGATCCCTTGCTGGAATCCCTATCCCATTTTCTTTTGTTGTCACAAGGAGTAGCAGAAGTAGTAACAGCAGTAGTGGTAGCACTGATGCGTTTTGGCAGCTTGTTCTGTTCCACTGCCTGATCCGTAATACGATGAGCAAGGCGCTGAATAGCCTGGATGTTGTCAAGATTAGCCGATGTCACATGGCTCTGGATCTCTGGCGCTAACCCCTTGAGATACAACTCAATGCGCTTGATTGGAGGGTCCACCATAGTTGGACACAGCACGGCCAGCTCGTTCGACCGTTTAGTATAAGCTTCGATTTCTGACCCAGTCATTTTCAAATGGTAAAACTCATCTTCCAACTTGTGGATGTCTTCCCGTGTGCAGTATTCCCTTTTGATCAGTTCCTTGAAATCATTCCAAGGGGTGGCGTTAGCAGCTGCCAGCCCTAGGATCTGTACCTGCGCGTTCCACCAAGTTAACGCGATTCCTTCCAAAGTACCAGTGGCGTACTTGACCCTGCGAGCCTCAGGGCATTCACACATTTCAAATACTGACTCTAGCTTCTCAAACCAATGGAGGAGTCCCACTGCCCCCTCGGTGCCACTGAATGTGCTTGGACGACAGTCCATGAAGTTCTTGAAAGTACATACAGGCTGCTGAACGTGTTGACCTAATGTGTAAGAACATAATGAGGTTAAACATAAGAGTTGGTTTAGGAACGTAGGATCTAAAGATCCTAGGATGAGTTACGACTGCAGGGTATACCTCCTGCGTTTGCAGCTGCAAGTGCCGCAGCAACTTGTTCATTGATAAGAGCCGTCAACTGGGCTTGAGTCATGTTAATGCGTCCAGCCATTGTTCTTCATAGTAAAAGTAGTGTAAGTGAGAATGGTTCGCAAGTAGTGCGATGACAGAAGAGTGTAAGCACACGAGTGTTCTCAAGCAATAACAAATGGTGAGCAAGGTAATTTAAGCATACTACGAGCAAAGTTCTATACAATTCTAGAATGTAGGCAATAAACATAAACCTTATTACCTAGGAGGTTGAGTCTTGCACGTGGAGCGAAGCGTCGTTGTGGATCGTTGAGAGCACTGTTCTGGTTATAGTCTGGTTTTAACAAAAACGTTTTTCCCATATTAAAACCAAGTCCTCTATAACCAATGGCTCTGATACCAATCTGTCACACCCCCAAAATCCACCTGCGGAGTATCACCGCTTGGGAGCGTGACTGACCAGGATCAAGCCACCAATCATATTGAACATGTAATTAATATCAAGTAAATTAAATGCTAACCAATCATTCAATACGAATGGTGTTCAAAACATAATTATAGTTTCAAAGTGTAGCGGAAGCATAAGTATGAAAACCCAATGTATAACATAAGTTCAAATGTTTAAATGTTTTAACATGGCATCCACGATCCATGCTCCACAACGACCTGCTCCTCCCTATGCAAGCTCCATAAGTACCTAAGGTCCTACAAGGCATGCAGCAGATAGTCAACAACTAGTTGGGCGAGTTCACAGTTAATAATTCAGTAATTGTAATAGTATAGTAAGCCTTGTGTTCGTTCATTAAGTCATGTATCGTATTAGTTCGTATCGCGGCCCTCTAGGCATGTATGCGAAGATTAGGGAAAGTTTCCATGTATTCTAGACTAGGCATATTTGTATCGCGGCCACCCGGCACCTGTGCGAAGTTTTGTGTATAGTTCGCAGCCTTCCTAGGCATGTGTGCGAAGATTAGTCATATTATCGCAGCCAACCCCGGCGTGTATGCGAAGATCAGTTCTATTAGTATCACTAGTCTAGTAGTATCTTATCAATAACCTTCCTCACCCGAGGATCATATCACTAATTTCCATTATCCAGGTAAGTACAAGTAAATAATCAAATCCCATTCCCACCCTGGGAACCCCATGCCTTGGCTGTGTGAACTCACCTTGGTTTGCTCGGTATGTTATTGCTTCTAGGGTTATTAAATGTCTAAGTCCGTTACACACGACCTAGGATACATGCACATGATTCGATGTAAGGATTACATTCAATTAGGGTTTACAAATCCTTGATATTCAAGCAACTGTGTTTTGTGTGTTTATTGTGTACATGATGATATCACATAGAATGTTCACACATGCAAGATCATACAGTTGCATTCAGTATCATACAATCATATATAGAATCATACAGTTATATGCAGTAATGAACAGTTGCATGCAATTATATACAGAAGCATACAGAAAGCTTAATTACTGGTGTTTGCCATAACCCAGAACCCTTATTTACTTATTCATACGTACAGAATCAATAAACTTGATCAACACAACCCACTTAATAAAATTCGGACCCCTTTTACATCATAAAAAGGTCGGACAGGGGACAAGGGCTTAAAACCCTGACTACATGTGCAAAAGTCGGACTAGAGGGATTCCCCACCACAAATTCGGACACCCCTTGTCCCATAAACAAAAGTCGGACCAATGGTCCCCCTTTAAAACTCGGACAGTGCTTGATGCCTTATAAAAAAACTCGGACTCAAGGCTCCACACAAAAACTCGGACCTTTTTGTGGTGTTAAAGTTCGGACCAAGGCTCTCAAGCCTAAAACTCGGATGATGTAACATACAAAAGGTCGGACATGTTTATATTAGAAAATCGGATCCCCCTATCACAAGCAAAACTCGGACAAAAAGGCTTTAGTAAAGTTCGGACAAGACATATATTCATCAAAGTTCGGACATGAGGCTTTGCCTTAAAAACTCAGACACTATGCCATGCCTTTCAAAAGTCGGACTTCTACAAATCACAAACTCGGACCCCATGCTTTTGTTTAAAAGTCGGACATATGAATGTCTTAATAAAAGTCGGACTTTTCATTACGTTACAAAACTCAGATCAACCATCAGTCATCATACGAATATTCAAGTTCACAGTTACGTTCTTACGACCAGAAAACCCTAATTTCATTCTTGTCAGTGCTGTAATCAATCAAAACCACACGATTCTAACCTATCATGCATCTAATTGTCAAGCATACGATTACACCACTAATCAATCATCATTTCACGGTAACCAGAATCCAAACCAATAATCACAGAATATCATATGAAGAACTAGGGTTTTCAACAAGAATCACAAGTATCAGGAATCAAAACAACAAACAATCATTAACAATTACCTTGAATTGATTCTAGATAAAGAGAGGAAATCAAAAGTGATGAATATCTTGTGCCAATGATGATGGTGATGATTGCCAGAGAAGATCAGAGAAGTGGAAGTACGTGTTTTGTTTTTGTGTGTGGTGATTAGTGAGTGATTAGGGTTAAGAATGATTAGGATTTCACTAATTACTCTATACACCCTCAAGTATTAACTTTTACATAAGTACACCATCTCAAAATAGTTCACAGTTTCACCACCAAGTTCATACATTTGACAAATCTTTCATAGTTACCACATAACCATGTTCAAATACAATATACTTAACTGAATCAAAACGTTACAGTTTCACAGCAAACTAATTGTGCAAATAAATAACTAAACAAACAATGAACGTGCAATAAATGCGAAATTGGAATCTTGGAAACTCGAGTTGTCACATATAGAAACGGAGGCAATTAAAGATTGGCTCAGAGTTTGGTTTAAAAAACAGTTCGCGAAGCCTATTTAGAGAAGATCGCAACTTTGTGATAGTAGCCTTCCTGTAAGTCCCGAAATGAGATCACAATGATATCACACAAGTTTGTTTGGTGGTAGAATCACATAAACAAACAATGATTCAAGCACAAGAAAGATAGAAGAAGAAGAAAAAGAAAGATTCTTGATTCAAAAGCTTCAACTTGCATACAATGATTTGTCTAATATAAGTTGCCAAAACAAGAAAACCAACACTAGCCCCTAATACATCATTTACTATTTATAGTAAAGTTTAGGGAGCACTCCTCCTAAACCCTAGGCCCATCACCTCCTAAGCCCACTCTAATACAAAACCTTCTAGAAGCTTGGTTCAATAGTAATTAATTATTAATCCATAAATCTTTAGGGCCTAACAATCTCCCCATAGGTTTATGTGATTAATGTTGATTCAGTTTGGAGGACCACCAGGCAATGGAGCAGCATCTACAAACATAGGATTTCCAATCACATTCCCAACAACACTAGTCCACGAATTAGCGCATTCCTTATACGGATCATTTGTGCATATTTGGTTTTGACCAAAGATCATGGTATCCTCCTCGTGAAAGCTCATGAGTGTCACACCCCGATTTCCACGTGTTTCACCGGTGGGCCTGGTGGGGGATTACCGTGACGTAGTTGGCAACAATATAGTCAAACCACAATATTTAAATGCACAACGGAAGCATAAAGATAAATTATATTTCAACCATTGATTGTAATATCCAAGTATCACGAATAGTCGAAACAGATCCACAGGGGATCAAAATAAAAATATAAATATTGTTCAACAGATATGGCATCCCAAGCTTGCGAGACCCTAACGATGCTTAAGGAGTGGCTAGCCTATTTCGTACAGAACCTGCATTTAATCTTTTTGAGGAAAATACGTCAGTTTACACTGGTAAATACATTCAACCGACACTTTTGTAAAAATGTTTAATAAAATTGATTTGAATGCACAAGGCACAAACTCTTTATAACTTGGGATAATTTATTGATTAAATCTTGTAAAAGAATTACATGTTCACTATGCATTCGGTCACCCGGGTCGTGCCGGGTTTAAGGATAATAGACACGCCACAAAGCATAAAGCCGTGGCGGGAAAACCAACAGTTATACCTTTAATTAATATAGACACATTGCCGGGTGTACGCCTACACCCGCGTGTCGAGGTCGTGGCCATTTCGTAAAATGATGCCAAGGATATCCGGGACATGGTCATTAAGCTCCCAAAGGCGTAAAGCCAACAAAACCAATTTCTTAAACGGGTCACATTGATAATACCCAGCTACTAATGAGTTGGGGTCAATTGCCTGACCAAGCGGTATTTTAAATACCGTAACCCAAGCCCGTATAACGGAAAATAAGTTAAAAGTATTTACCTGAGCAAGTAATAACCCCAATCAAATAAATGCAAGTATCTTTTACTGGTCTCCTATTCTGGAACGAAGGTTTATAACAACCTATTAGAATCCTAACGGGTCTTTAATTTAGCCTTAGCTTAGACCGGTCAGTTTCAAAGGATAAATTCGGTTTAATCGCGTGAAGGGCGAAAATCGGGAATGGAATGTGGTTTGGACCCAACAAGTTTAAAGACTTGTTTTATATGGGTAAAATAACCACACTCTGGATTTTGAGGTAAAAACGATAAGGTTTGACCCGTTTCGGCTAGTTTATGTAAACTAGTTACATAAACTGAACCGCGCGCGTAAAAGGCGTAACGGGTAACCGTAAGAGTCCTACACAGGTTTCCTAAGTTAATATGCTCTAAAGAGGTTGTGGTATCAGTAGGATACCTTCCATAATGCCCGTAACGAGTTTAAATCCAATATACGCCCCGTAGGGGTATTTTGGTCATTTTAAAGGTTATAAAAGAGGTTTTCCGAGTTCTGCAGGGAATCTGAGTTTCCCGAACAGTTTATAAAGTCAAAAATACTCTATTTATTATGTAAAATTAGTAGCAACTGGAATCGGGTCAAAATACCATGTAAAACTCAAGTTATGTCTAAAAAGGGTATATTCGGTATTTACCGAATCGATGCCATAACCGCAGGTTATGAGCAGGTTAAAAATAATTAAAAATCTTTAAAAATCTCAAAATGTTATTTTACATCAGTGTGTAAAAGGTTTGGTGTCGAAATTTGGATTTAGATAGGCTTTATGCTAATTGCGCCGTTTAATTACTAAAGTTTCCGTAATTGCGTTATTTAGCATAACTCCTATTCTAGACCTCGGATTGACGTGAAATTTTAGGGACATGCTTAGAAATCAGTAACTAAGGTTATTGTCCTTTCACATGTCCAAAATTCTCGTTTTAAAGTGAAAAGGGCGTTATGGTCAACTTTTAAGCTTTTAACGGAAATGTGCTAAAGACTCAGACAAACAACGAACCGGTCACAGAGGGGTATACCATCATGTAACCTGGTCCTAAGAGAGTCCTAAGGCATATCTACAACATACCATAACGGGTCAGAACTGTAGTCAAAGCAAAAGTCAAAGCTTTGCGACTTTCTGTTCCGAACCGGGTCAAAATAGTAAATGGTCGGACCAAACAAGCTTAGACTAGTTAATATACTTATTATCATGTTATATGAGTGTTAAAACAGGTTACACGCCATCTACATTACTGATTATGCATAAAATCGCAAATTAGCATTCTGTTGACTTTTTCTAAGCAAGTTTGACTCGACATTCGGACTAGTTAGAGTGGGAATCAGAGGGTGCCCTTTTAGGGGTTTAATGCCCACATAATTACCAACATATAACTACCTTTGATTCGACAAACCACTGGACCATTTGTGATGTATTGTTAAGTCAATCGTTAATTACGACGGATTGACTTTTAGGCTATATCTAAGCAAAACTTAACCAAGAAAGGGTGGAGTATACTTACAAGAGTCCTATGCATGACCAGGGATGAGCAAAGAAGGCACTTGAGCTCCAGAAGTGATCAAGAAGGCAGATTGGAGGTGTGAAGAACTTGTTGCAACAATGTGGCCTTTTATAGCAACCATAAGCCCTTAGATCATTGACAACAAGTGCTACAAGTGTTCTTGGATGATCACCAAGTGTCCCTGAGTGCTAGGGGTCGTTTAGGGGGCGCCCATGCTCTCATAATTACTCAGAAAGCCGGTTAAAACAGCAAACAATGCTCCTGTCCGACTTTTCTGTAACTGGGGGGCTGACGCGGCCCACGTAAGAGATCATTTAACTCTTACGCGGGTCGCCTGAATCCTTCTGACAAGCCCATATCTTCTACTGACCATGCGGCCCGCGTAAGATCTCTTGGCTCGCTAACGCGGCCCGCCTGAGACCAATTTTTCAAGATTTTCAAATCTTTTGTAATTATTGCCCTGGCCTTTCGGTTTCGAAGGGGTAACTTTGCGTTTTGGGCCTCGTTTATTTACGAATAAGGGCCTCGGAACTTTTACCCAACTTATTAACCCTTGGTTAATTTATTATTACCCGAAAAGTCTTAACTTTCAAAGTTTGACGCTTTTAACCCTTTTTAACGAATTCGATCATAACTTTCTCGTTTTAAAACGGAACTTCACGAAATTTAAATCGCGCATTCTAGTGAGTATAATTTACCATTACAAAGCCTCGGGTATGCCCAAAGGTCAATCAGAGGTATAACTTAAACATGTTGACACATTTGGCCCCTGTAGTTTGTAATTCCTCGCTTTCTCCCACAATTCGTTCCGTACGATCCATGATTCATCCGTTTGAAGGTACGAGCATCATTTAGGGTTACTGTACAGTATATTTATCCCTCGTTGACATTTTTAACCCTCGAATTTACATACTTCCAATGTTTGTCAACTTTAGTCCTTTAATTAGTATTTAATACCACGTGTAAACTTATGAGACGTGTCAATACATTATCGGACGCAAAATTTCGAGGTGTTACATCCTCACCCCCTTAAAAAAAAATCTCGACCTCGAGATTTATTGAAATAAATGAGGGTACTTTTCTTTCATCGTGGACTCTGCTTCCCACGTGTACTCGGGACCTCTACGGGCATCCCATTTCACCTTCACAATCGGTATATACTTCCTGCGAAGTTTCTTAACCTGCCGATCCTCGATCGACACAGGTTTCTCAACGAACTTTAAGCTCTCGTCGATGTGTACATCTGTATGTGGTATAACCAGTGATTCATCAGTGAAACACTTCTTTAAATTGCAGATGTGGAACACATTGTGGATACCACTGAGCTCTTCTGGTAAGTTTAATTTGTAGGCAACCGATCTGACACGTTCGATTGCCTCGAAAGGTCCAATATATCTCGGGCTCAACTTGCCTTTCTTACCGAATCGCATCACCCCCTTCCAGGGTGATACCTTAAGCAATACCTTGTCGCCTACTTCGAACTTGAAAGGCTTACGCTTCAAATCTGCGTAGCTCTTCTGCCTGTCTCGGGCAGCTTTCAATCGATCGCGAATTTGGACAATCTTGTCCGTTGTTTCGAACATTATGTCAGGTCTTGTCATCTGGACATCTCCAACTTCTGCCCAACAAACGGGCGTTCTACATTTTCTACCATATAAGGCTTCAAAAGGTGCAGCCTTAATGCTGGTATCGTAGCTGTTGTTATAGGAGAATTCGACTAATCGTAGGTGGTTATCCCAACTGCCACCTAAGTCGATCGCACATGCACGAAGCATGTCTTCTAACGTTTGGATTGTACGCTCACTCTGTCCATCTGTCTGAGGGTGGTAAGCCGTACTGAAATTCAAACATGTGCCCAAAGATTGTTGGAAACTTTTCCAAAAGTGTGACATGTATCTGGTATCTCTATCAGAGATGATAGACACAAGCACGCCATGAAGGGCTACAATCTTATCTACAAATAACTGGGCTAGTATATCGGAGCTATGAGTCTCTTTATGGGTAGGAAATGTGCTAACTTGGTCAGTCTATCAACTATTACCCATATTGTATCGTTTCCCTTCTTTGTCTTTGGCAACTTGGTGATGAAATCCATCGTCACCATTTCCCATTTCCACTCGGGAAGTTCAGGCTGTTGTAGCAAGCCTGACGGCTTTTGATGTTATGCCTTTACTTGCGCACAAGTCAAACATTTTGCTACATAGGTGGCTATAGACTTCTTTAAGCCTATCCACCAGAAATTTGCCTTTAAGTCCTGGTACATTTTATCCGCTCCAGGATGAACGGAATATCGGGAACTGTGGGTTTCTTGAAGGATAACGTCACGAAGACCTCCATAAACAGGAACCCATATCCTTCCATTCAATCTCAGAATTCCGTCTTTGCCATAGGATAACTGCTCTTCAGTTACTCCTAGCTTTTCGTTTGGATAGTTAGCTTCTAACACAGCTTCCTTCTGTGCAGCTAACAATCGTTCATTCAGACTGCTCTTGACATTGATCCTTATTGGTTTCACTCTTTCTTTTCTGCTCAAGGCATCTGCGACTACATTGGCCTTGCCTGGATGGTATCTTATTTCACAGTCATAATCGTTCAGAGTTTCCATCCAACGTCGCTGCCTCATATTCAAATCTTTCTGATTGAATAGATGTTGAAGGCTTTTGTGATCAGAATAGATCATAAATTTAATGCCATATAAGTAATGCCTCCAAAGCTTTAGTGCAAATACAACGGCACCCAATTCCAAGTCATGGGTGGTGTAGTTCTTTTCATGCACTTTTAATTGTCGTGACGCATAGGCAATCACCTTGCCCCTCTGCATAAGCACACAACCCATACCGGTGTGCGATGCATCACAATATACGACAAATTCTTCCATTCCTTCTGGCAATGTCAACACTGGAGCATTGCTCAGCTTTTGTTTGAGAATATCAAAAGCTTCTTGCTGCTTAGGACCCCAAATAAACTTTATACTCTTCCTAGTTAAAGAAGTTAGGGGTGCAGCAATTCTTGAGAAATTTTCGATGAAGCGTCTATAGTATCCTGCTAGATCTAGGAAACTGCGAATCTCCGTAGGCGTCTTCGGCTCCTGCCAATTCATGACGGCTTCAACCTTGGCGGGATCCACTTGGATACCACGCTCACTGACTACATGTCCAAGGAATTGGACTTCTCGTAGCCAAAATTCACATTTAGAGAATTTGGGATAAAGCTTTTCTTGATGAAGCAGTTTAAGAATACATCGAAGATGCTTCTCGTGGTCAGCTTGACTTTTAGAGTAAATGAGGATGTCATCGATGAAGACAATGACAAATTTATCCAAATAAGGCTTACAAACGCGATTCATGAGATCCATGAATTCGGCAGGTGCATTAGTGAGCCTAAAAGGTATCACTAGGAACTCGAAATGACCATAACGAGTCCTAAACGCAGTTTTATGCACATCTTCGTCCTTGACCTTCAATTCATGGTACCCTTACCTTAGGTCAATCTTGGAAAAGTAGCTCGCTCCTTGCAACTGATTGAACAGATCGTCGTTCCTGGGCAAAGGATACCTATTCTTGATTCTAACTTTATTCAGCTCACGGTAATCGATGCATAGACGCATCGAACCATCTTTCTTCTTGACGAACAAGATTGGTGCTCCCCAAGGAGATGAACTTGGTCTAACAAAACCTTTGACTAGCAGATCATCTAGCTGCGTCCTCAATTCTTTCATTTCCGGGGGTGCCAATCTATAAGGTGCTCTCGCAATAGGCGCGGCTCCTAGAATGATGTCGATACTGAATTCCACTTGCCTATCTGGTGGCAAACCAGGCAGTTCTTCCGGGAAAACTTCCGGATAGTCAGAGATGACTGGGATGTCTTCAATCTCGGGTTTTTCTTCACCGGTAGTCACCTGTGCCATATAAATGACACATCCTTTCTTCAAACATCTGGATGCCTTTAGCATAGATACTTGTGCAGGCAATCCATGTCGAGTATCTCCCTGGATGGTAAGTGGTTCTCCAGACGGAGTCTTGATTACCACTTGTTTCTGGTTGCACACGATTTGGGCTTGGTTATGCGATAACCAATCCATACCCAACACTACGTCGAAACCAGCGAGTTTAAAGGGTAACAGGGATAGAGGAAATGAGTGATTCCTAATGGATATAACACATCCATCTAAAACAGTTGAGACTGTTCCCATAGTCCCATCAGCTAGTTCTACTTCATATTTCACATTCAAGGTTTTAACAGGCAATTTTAACAACTCACAGAACTTATCATCCACAAAGGATTTATCTGCTCCAGAATCAAACAATACTCTTGCGAATACATCATTAATGAGGAACGTACCGGTTATGACGTTGTCGTTCTGGATAGCCTCTTGAACATTCATCTGAAAGACCCTCGCATTGGTCTTTTTCCCATCTTCAGCCTTCTTCACTATCTTCGGGCAGTTAGTCTAGATGTGCCCTTTCTCGTTGCAACTATAACAAGTTGCATCCTTGAGTTTCTTGCACTCAAGAGTCCTATGCTCAGAGGACTTGCATATCCTACATGCCTTCGGCTTGGATTTATTTTCATACCTGCACCTTCCGAAATGGTGCTTCTGACAAACCTTGCACAAGGGCTTATCGCCCGACTGTCGGTCATTCTTCTTGTTCTCTGACCCCTTCTTGTGGTCACGATTTCCCCGGTGCTTCTTGTTAGATCTTCGTGAATCATCATCTTCACGTTTCCTTTTCTCACTATCAGCATTTCTTAATGATCTCTGCCTCACTGCATCAAGTGTGAGAGACAGAGATATATCTGCCACGGATCTGAAGGTAGCAGGCCTAGATGCCTTCACACTAGCTTTTATCTCTGGGGCCAAACCCCCAATGAAACGCGCGATCCGTTTGGGTTCCGGTGTCACAAGGTACGGAACCAATCGCGACAGAGTGTTGAAAGTCGTGAGATATGCCTGGCAATCCAGGTTCTTCATGACCAGTGATAAGAAATCAGACTCTATCTTCTCAACCTCGTGCTGAGGGCAGTAGTTTTCTTTAATGAGAGCCATAAATTCCTCCCATGACATGCTATACAAAACAGCCTTCCTTGAGGCTTGAACCAATGATCTCCACCAAGCTAGGGCTTCACCCTTGAACGACTGCGATACAAACTTCACCACATCTCTCTCAGCACAACCACTTTTGTCCACAACTGTGTCCATTTCGTCTAACCAGGTCGTACAATCCACCGCGCCCTTTTCACAGTAAAATCTCGGGGTTTGCAAGAAACGAAATACTTATACGTGCAACCCCTGGCGCGAGGTGCGTCATCGGCCACTTTCTTCTTAGGATGGACACTATTCTCATTTGATGAGTGCCGATCGTCATCCTTCTTAGGCTTAGACGGGGTCGAGGGCGGTTTGCTGTGAGATTTAGAATGGGTTCTTGGCTTTGAGTGTGGTGTAGATAGGGTTCTGCTTCGAGACTCGGTGTATTCTTCGTACTGCCGATCCAAGGCTGCCTTAACAGCCCCGTCTACTAAAGCTTCAATTTAGCGCCCGTTATATGAATTTGGGCGTTATCATTGTCATCCTCCTTCGAGTGACTATTAACTTCATTTGGGTCAGCCATCGCGATCTTGATCTGCTACAAGGAATATGACAGAATTTTATTTAGGAGTTTATTATGGAATTGTCTTTTATGGCAATTCGTTAACCATGGTAAACATAGACCATATTTGGTTAATTTGTTACTCACTTTATTTAGGATTTGAATATAACTTATCCTAATTACAAATAATATTGTTAGTGGCATAAAAGCCTAGTCACAAGGACGTTTTATAATATAAGCCAGGATTTCAGAGAATCAAGGCATGAAGGTTTGAACCAGAGTTCTTTTACCCTTTGCTGACAGGGAGTCATAGACTACAACTATCTGTTGTCTTATATAACAATAAGTATGGCCCGTAGGCACTACACCACTAACGGATGATTTAACCCATGATTCTGAAATCATTTAATTTAGGCCTTGGAATCCTTTGAAAGATTCTTATAAGAATGACGCGTGTGATTTTAGCGAATCACATTTGCCAAGAATGTTAACATGTTACAGAGGTTAACAGGGAAACTGAATCTTTTATTCAGGTCTTACCATCTTGGCCAGGCCTTATAGTGACACAAGTCTAGGTTTCACCATCAAGATTCTTTATTTGATAACTGATAGGCAGATTAATTTAAAAGGAATGATTTTTGATTTATTTATTTCATATAATGGTGCATACAAAGACAAAGATGAAATTTATAACTTAACATTCCATTAATCATAATAATGATTACACACTGCCCTAAACGGGACTTTTAATAGACAAATACCTACGCAGAGGTTTACAGAAAACAAGTCCACGCAGGGACCAAATACAAGGATAGATGTCCGCACAGGGACAAAGATAAGTCCACGCAGGGACTGAAAGGCAATTGTCCACGCATGGACTAAACACAATAAATGTCCACACAGGGACTAAAACAAATAGATGTCCACACAGGGACTTGATTAAAATAGGAAATACAATAGAACATATAAGGACTAATGATCTCGCTTCTTCTTCCCCTTTAGCAGGTTTGCTAGGCCCTAAAGGAATCCACGATTGTTCTTACGTTCTTGCTCAAAGTCTCGTTCCACACGATTCAAACGGTGGAGGATTTCTTCCTGTTCTGGTGGGGAAAAACGTGGCTGTTGCGTTACTTGCTGAGCCGGAGTTCTAGTAGGAGCTGGATACCCATGAGCTGCGTATCCTAATCCCCAAGGATCCCCATAAGGTCTGTCGGGATGGAGGGCGTTGTAATTGGCCGCCACCACGTATGGGTCGGCATCCGCATAATTATAGTTGTAGTGCGTGTGAGCTGGCTGCTCAAACGGGTTGTACGCTGTGGAACTGGCGTACGCAGGTATAGGGTTATCATACCCAAATGGTGGTGGAGGTGGTGCAATTGGTGCAGAATTCACCTCTGCAGGGTGGCTCGAAGGTTCACCCATTTGGGGTTCTTCAGGCAATGGCGGAAAATGACTCGCACTCGAGTGGCGAGGGGTGATAAAGTGGAATTCCCCTCCTCGGGTGGACATCCGCGCACCTGATCTCATACGCCTTGGCGGATTTGGAGGTGCTTGTTGAACTGGTGGCGATGGAGGCGGTGGCGTAACTGCCACGAAACGCGAATCCTCGGAAGGATCATGTTGCCGCTGCTGCTGGTGAGGTGATGAATGGTGAGAGGGTGTAAAGTACCAATCACACTAGTTAAACCTCGCCTGGTAACTGTCGGGACCTTGATAGGGTGTTCCATGAAAGGATGACCCATCAGAGATCTCGATAGGATGGTTGGGAGTACCTCTTGCAGGTTCTATGGGATCTGTGTCCTCGTCCATATCTACCGCATTATCCTCGGAGAAATGGTCTTAAGGTCCTAAAGGGTTATCACACTAGTTAAACCTCGCCTGGTAACTGTCGGGACCTTGATAGGGTGTTCCATGAAAGGATGACCCATCAGAGATCTCGATAGGATGGTTGGGAGTACCTCTTGCAGGTTCTATGGGATCTGTGTCCTCGTCCATATCTACCGCATTATCCTCGGAGAAATGGTCTTAAGGTCCTAAAGGGTTATAACCTATTGGTTCTTGGACATAGTCAGCCGGGTTGAACTGGCCTTGGAAGAAAGGAGTAGGATCGCCATAGGAACGGTGCGAAACAGAACGCTGGAGAGGTATGTAAGAAGGTTGAGGGTTACTTGGCTCGTTCTCCGAATTTGGTCCAAAAGAGTGACGGTATGAAGGTGTCGAACTGTGTGAGGTAGACCGTCTTGCAGGCTCAAAGAGGTTTCTTCTACGTCTCTGAGGTTCTTCGCTCCTCGTGCTGGAAGGAGCTCGCATGTTTGAAGGTCCGGCCTCGTGATCATTGTGAGTAGTGATCGGCCCTTTGCCTCTTCCTCCTCTTCTAATTGCTGGTGGCATATGTAAAACCCGTTTAGGATCCTTCAGCGATATCAATCTCTAACTTGTGAAAGTGCGGAAAACAATCACAAGCCGATTCAAGAACGAATAAATAAACAAAACAATAATGATTCAATCACAAACCGGAATATCTTGCATTCAAAGATGAACTATGACTGATACAAGACACGTTGATGAAATCGGCTAGTCCTTCAAGTCGCAACCACTGATCAACCTCAACCAAGAGGTTGAGGTTTGTTTAAATACAAAACAAATGGACTTTAACCTAGGCCCATTGCGACTACTAACAAACTAACCCAACCCATACATAATCGGCCCACAAGTAAAACTAAACAAACACAGAAACAACCCTTTAACTATGCTAACCTACATGAATAAACCTTCAGGTTCCAACAATCTCCCCCTAGGTTTATGCATGCAGGTTCTTGAGGCTTCAACTGTCACGATCACCACCCAAACGGTCTTTAAGTCCACCAAAACCTTTAGTGCGTATATGAATGGCTGAAGCAACAGCTGCAGTCCATCCTTTAGCAATTTCTTCATACTTCTCAGTAGCTCTAATCTGATTCTATGCCAACACCTCCAGATCCTCAAGAGCAAGATTAAGCAAATCCACTTGATCCACTAAGCGAAAGCTGACATCACCATCACAAACAAACACAGCCTGGCCAAGACGCTTATCATAAGCCCAGAAATGTAAAGACTTCAAAGCACCTTTTGGAATCTTTTTCACCAACGGAATCATCTTTTCCTGGTCAGTCACAGGCCAGTGCACAATCTTCATACGCTTCTTTGTGAATGAATCTCTAACACCTTTGACTGGTTTAACGAAAGACTCTGCCGTTCGCATCGACGGAAAGTTATGAAGAACTTCCCTTTTCAACCTCTCGAAAAACACATATCCAGGACCTCCAGGATTATCATCTACATACGGTGCCTTGGACAACTCTGTCAGATCAACCTTTGTGAAAGACTGAAACTGACCTGGGTGTTTGTACCATTCAACAGGACCTACTTGATCGTAGAGAGTTACCAACTTGATCGTAGAGAGTTGATCGTAGAGAGTTTCACCAACATCTATTAAATGGTGAGTAGCATGAGCATCATCATCATCTGGATTTAGATTCTTGTTCTTCAAAATCACCAGCTCTCTTTTCTTCTTAATTCTTTCAGCCTTCTCTTTGTCTGCCACTGGATCAGTAACTCTTTTGAAGTATTGTTCCATTGCAGCACTTTTCTCAGCATTATCCTTTTCGAAGGCTTTTCTTCTGTTTTCAACGTCAGTCAGATCAGAAAACTCTTGACCAAATTTCTTCTCCAGCTTTCCACGTAGATCATAAACCATAGTAAACAGCAAACTGACATCTCCTTGAAGTTGTTCAATTTGTTGATTCTTTTGCACTATAACATCTTCAAGTTGGATAATCTTGGCTTCTTTATGAATTGAATCCTGCTCAACCACAATTAACCTTTTCTTCATTTCTCTCATACTAACGAACTCATCATCATCACTTGAGTCATCATCAAAAGGCATCCTCACTGGTTCTTCAGGTCTCTTACCACTTGAACTGCTAGGTATGTCATGAACAACTTTAGAAGGACCTGCAGATTCAGAGACACCAAGTGACATAATATCAACAGAATCAGTATCAACACTTGTAACTTGAACATCAACAGTGGTGGTATCCATATCATTTCTTTGAGTGTCAGCATCAAACTCAAAGATATATGCAGTAGCGGTGGTGGTATCAGTGACACTTTTCTCAAAATCGAAGTCATACAGACCTTCATCATCTTCATCAGTATTCATGGGTTGATCTTTGTTTTGCACAACATACATTCCGAGTCGAGGATCCCTCCTTTTCTGCTTCAATGGTAGGGAATTAGGATCCTTTGGGTTCTCACTAGACTCTTCATTAGAAAGTGAAAGATCAGAAGGAGGATTTCCCATCTTTTCAGTTACAGATTTTAACAGCAGAGCCAAACTTTCAGCAGAAATCACAGGTGGAACAGCAGTAACAGCAGTAACAGTAGTAACAGCTTCAGCTTCAGGAGGAAGCTCTTCATCTTCCCCAGAATCACACATAATCTCAATGCCTTCATCATCAGAATCAATTGTTAAAAACTCCGTCTCAGGCTCATCTTCAACACCCCTTTGAATATCATGTTCTTCAGCAACAATAGCATTTGCAGGCGCATCATTCACTTGAACAGGTTGCACTATCACTGGATTGGCAACGACATCTTCAGTTTCTGCAAATTGACCAAATTTCTCTAACGGAATCAATCCTTCAAATTTCTTTTCAGTAACCTTCTTTGGAGTGAGAGCACCAAAACAAGCTGGACCCATAGGCTTTAATTCCAATGTGTTTCCAGATCTCTCCAACTCTGGATAACGAGCATTAAAAATCATTTGCAAAAACCTTGGATACATGAGAAATTTGTCCTTTCTGACTCCTAACACATTCCTTTTCATAGCTTCCGAAACATACTTTGAATAATTGAACGGCTCATTTGTTATCACACAGGCTAGAGCAGCAGCCTGTGTACTGTTCAGCTGATCCGTGCCTCCTCTGTTCTCTGTTATACACAAAAGAAACATGTGCAACAAAAGTCGCCAATAAGGATGCACAAACTTCTTAACCAAAGGTGGATACTTCCCTTCATAACTCAGTCTAGGCAATATCGCTTCAACTCTGCCAGCGGGAAGCTCAATCGAATCTGTTTCTTGATCATTGAACTGTAAAACTTCTCGAATCATCTGCTCTGTCACAATGACAACCTTCTTTTGAACTTCAGAGACAATAACTCCCTTTCCTTCAACAACTTCAATTTTCGCATTCTTCCAAAACTCTTGAATAAGACTTTCGTAGATAATTGGATTTTCTCATAGTGCGTGAACTATACGACAGCTGTTGAGACCTTTCATCAACGAAGTATACATCCTCCTGTGTTTCTCTGGAGGAGGTGCTAAGTATCCTGCCTGATTATGAGTTGAAATAAATTTCAAGTCCATAATCTGCACAAAACAAAAATGCATTACAAACATTGACATTTATATTTGTACAAAATTCCAAAAATTGCAAAGTCAACATTTTGAACACATCAACAGCACCATAACTCAGATTTTAAATCTTGACTCGAGACTATTGCTTTTGACTCGAGACCATGAGTCGAGACCATGAGTTCTCGAGTCGAAATCATGAATCACAAAGTCGAGACCATGAGTCGAGACTTTGAGATCTCGAGTCGAGACCTTGAGTCGAGACCTTGCGAGACCCTAACGATGCTTAAGGAGTGGCCAGCCTATTTCGTACAGATCCACAGGGGATCAAAATAAAAATATAAATATTGTTCAACAGATATGGCATCCTAAGCTTGCGAGACCCTAACGATGCTTAAGGAGTGGCCAGCCTATTTCGTACAGAACCTGCATTTAATCTTTTTGAGGAAAATACGTCAGTTTACACTGGTAAATACATTCAACCGACACTTTTGTAAAAATGTTTAATAAAATTGATTTGAATGCACAAGGCACAAACTCTTTATAACTTGGGATAATTTATTGATTAAATCTTGTAAAAGAATTACATGTTCACTATGCGTTCGGTCGCCCGGGTCGTGCCGGGTTTAAGGTTAATAGACACGCCACAAAGCATAAAGCCGTGGGAATCAGAGGGTGCCCTTTTAGGGGTTTAATGCCCACATAATTACCAACATATAACTACCTTTGATTTGACAAACCACTGGACCATTTGTGATTTATCGTTAAGTCAATCGTTAATTACGACGGATTGACTTTTAGGCTATATCTAAGCAAAACTTAACCAAGAAAGGGTGGAGTATACTTACAAGAGTCCTATGCACGACCAAGGATGAGAAAAGAAGGCACTTGAGCTTCAGAAGTGATCAAGAAGGCAGATTGGAGGTGTGAAGAACTTGTTGCAACAATGTGGCCATTTATAGCAATCATAAGCCCTTAGATCATTGACAACAAGTGCTACAAGTGTTCTTGGATGATCACCAAGTGTCCCTGAGTGCTAGGGGTCGTTTAGGGGGCACCCATGCTCTCATAATTGCTCAGAAAGTCGGTTAAAACAGCAAACAATGCTCCTGTCCGACTTTTCTGTAACTGGGGGGCTGACGCGGCCCGCGTAAGAGATCACTTAACTCTTACGCGGGTCGCCTGAATCCTTCTGACAAGCCCATATCTTCTACTGACCATGCGGCCCATGTAAGATCGCTTGGCTCGCTAACGCGGCCCGCCTGAGACCAATTTTTCAAGATTTTCAAATCTTTTGTAATTATTGCCCTGGCCTTTCGGTTTCGAAGGGGTAACTTTGCGTTTTGGACCTCGTTTATTTACGAATAAGGGCCTCGAAACTTTTACCCAACTTATTAACCCTTGGTTAATTTATTATTACCCGAAAAGTCTTAACTTTCAAAGTTTGACGCTTTTAACCCTTTTTAACGAATTCGATCATAACTTTCTCGTTTTAAAACGGAATTTCGCGAAATTTAAATCACGCATTCTAGTGAGTATGATTTACCATTACAAAGCCTCGGGTATGCCCAAAGGTCACTCAGAGGTATAACTTAAACATGTTGACACATTTGGCCCCTGTAGTTTGTAATTCCTCGCTTTCTCCCAAAATTCGTTCCGTACGATCCATGATTCATTCGTTTGAAGGTACGAGCATCATTTAGGGTTACTGTACAATATATTTATCCCTCGTTGACATTTTTAACCCTCGAATTTACATACTTCCGATGTTTGTCAACTTTAGTCCTTTAATTAGTGTTTAATACCACGTGTAAACTTATGATACGTGTCAATACATTATTGGACGCAAAATTTCGAGGTGTTACAATGAGATTCAACGTGTATGCTAACCGAATAGACTGTTCTTTTGTCACGATCATAGCTTCAGCCATTTTAGGGTCGTATGCCTAGAATTGAAAGGTCTTGAGAATACCCTTTACGAACTTGCGAGCAATAGGAATGATCTTTTCCTTGTCAGTTGGTGGCCAGATCACAGTCCTGATCGTTCTCTTTGTGTGAGGATCGCGAACGCCACGACTTTTCTTCAAATATGATTCAGCCACCTTCATGTTCTGAAAGTTGTTCTTTACTTCTTTTTCAAGTTTTGCATGTGTAGGATCGTTCACGGACCCAAAATGAGTCGTTCAGAGGCGTTCTACTCAATATGAAAGGCGGAAACAGACATATCGAGTTGAATTCAGCTACAATCTCAATTTAACTGTCTTGTATATTGATCTGGTAACAATTTACAACACGCAGACACTTCGACAGAGCTTCACCGTCGGAAAACCTTTTCCTAATTCCGTTCCAAATGACACGGAACTATTCCTATTTATAGACAATCTAATCCCGCTTTAAACAAGCTCAAACGAAATAACAATACAAGCGGAATTACAATCTCACACGGAATTAGTTAATTCCGTGCGGAATTACAAGATGATCTCTTCAAGCGGAATTACAACTTCAAGCGAAATTAGCCATCTCAAGCGGAATTAGACTTTTGACTTGATATCTCGAACTTCGTGCCCTGAGCAATGCAAGACTCGATACAAGACGAAGTCGACAGACGTATGCACCAACAGACTCCCCCTCAGATGTTGACGAGTCTTAAGTGTCGAGTCTTCAACGTCTTTAGTCTTTATCAGTCTGACTGCTCTCTTTGAAAAATCTTGACAGTGTAAACTTTCTTCAATCTTTACTTTACTCTCTTGTTCTGTATCAACAGACTTCCCTCGAACAAATACTCTCTCTTCAGATGTTGATCAGGATCGTAACCTGGCTCACATTCTACTCAGGTATCTTCAGACTCCCCTTTTCGATATGCTAGAAGCTTTCACAAGATCAGAATCGTGACCTAGTTCTATGCTCAGGCTCAGAATCCAGACTATCCTGCACATCCTCTACCTCACAATAAATTTCACAAATTTAACATTTAACAAATTTATATATTCAGACTCTCCCTCAAATTTATCTAGAATGATTTTTAATAAAGATAAAGTCTGATGAACCACATGCAGGCCAAACACTCAAAATCTTTTCTCATTATACACAAACTCCCCCTCACGAAATGATCATCATGTTTAGCACTCGGAATTTTGAAACTCAGCTTGATATTCGCTAATTTACACATATTTTAGTCCCCCATTTTATCCCCATTTTATGCGTTTTCGGCCGTAAAATCGTCATTCGGATACTTAATCATATATACGTTTGTTTACAGGCCTAAAACAGCATACCGGACAAGATGATAGTGAAAACGAGGACTTTCCGGACAAAACGACGAAGCTGCGAACATTCTGTTAGAAAACTGACTTGGGCAAATGGAACGGTCGTGCGGTCTGAAGAACGACCGTGCATCTCCGACAAATCAAGACCAGCCGGTGATGAACGACCAGTGCAACACGGCGTGCAAGACAATCCCGGTGACGCACGGTCGTGCCATACATTGCACCCCGTGCGGATCTGATGTTCAGCAAATTCCCGGTGATGAACGTCCAGTGCTTCAGTCCGTGCAACAAGATCCCAGAAACGCACGATCGTGCCATACGAAGAACGGTCGTGCGAGACCGAAGACCAGTGAACTTTGCTGATGTCATGAACAGTAACTCCAATAATGCAAAAAGTGAACGGTCGTGCGATCGGTGCATGACCGTGCGACATCGAAAATATATAAAAAACGAACAGAAACATTCTGTTCGTAACTCTGGAATTTTGGAGAGCTTCACAGGCGATTTTCAGGCTCCGGAGGCATCAGCTTTCTCCCGGGTTCAAGCCACATTGTCCCGATAAGCTCCATTTCTATCCGGATTCTCATTCTTATGCTTGTTTATGGTTTGAATTCTTAAGTCTTTCCATAATTTTGTTATGTTTCAAGCATTAAGAGTGATTATTATGTATTATTGTAGCCTTTGGACAAAAACACAACAATCCCTTGCTTGATTATAGCCATTAGTATGTTAATCTTTGTTTGTAATGACATTTGGAAGTATTTTCTATGGTTATCTTTGATGATTAGTTTGCAACCTTGTTATTGATATTGATTTCTTGATTATAAGTAATTGTGTTGGATGACTGGTACTTGGTTAGTTAAGATAGTTGAAGAATGAAGCTTAATTAATCATGTATTAGTAAATATTAAACTTGGTTAACTAGTTTAGCTTGGTTAAAATGTGGGCACCATGATACTAGAAGTGGTTAGTGGTTTAATAAAATGTAATTATTATTAATCAAGAAAGCTTGCCGTCACGTAAGGACTCTAACGGGTTAAATGGTGTCGTTATAAATTCTTGCCATGATTTGTTAGCCTAGTTAGTAGTTTAGGCCAAAATTGCTATCTGGGTGAATTTATGTACAAGATTTGTAAAATGAACTTGGTTGTGATTTAATCTAGTTTATGCTTGTCTCGGTGGTTGCAATGTGTTTATCGGTGTCGCTTTCCTCGATTAAGTGCGGTTAGAAAACTCCTAACGGATGACTAACATATTTTTAGGAGATTTTCGTAAACATTTATCAATTGCGCGTTAAAGAACAATTTTAGGTGGTTAAAGTGTGTTTATCGTTTTAACTTTCCGAATGATTGTCATGTTAGGATTCCCGAAAGGGATACTAATTGTCTTAAAATGGAAAATTGACCGAATGCTTCTAGTGCCAAAGCCGACTTAGTTGACATGCTTTGGTTGTGTATTAAGCAAGGCTATTTATCTATTTTCTACTATGTTTTATAAGTATTTGTTTATGTTTACTTTAGTTTATTAAAAATCAAACAACTTATATTTTTACCGGTAATTTAGTGACAAAGGTCTAGTATTATTTCTCCGCCCATTTCCGTGGATCGATACTTGGTTCTTACCGATACTTTACTACATATATGACGGGGTACACTTGCCTCTTTCGTGTGTGTTTTGATGTAAAAGTAATAATCACTTTTATAAATTTAAAACCAAATCGTGTGTAATTTTATTGTAAAAATATGTGTAGTCGCGCACACGTCAAGTTTTTGGCGCCGTTGCCGGGGAATTGGCGAGTTTCAGGAACGACCCGAGTCATTGTGTTATCGGTGTATATACTTGTTAATATTTGTGTATATTTTCGTGATTATTTATTTGTTGATTTATTTGTTAATATTCCTTGTTTTTAATTCAATTTATTCATTTTCGTAATTCTTTTGTACACTTGTGAATTTTTGTTCCATTTATTTGTTCTAATCCGGATTTATTTATTCATTTATTCGTTGAATTTTCGGCTCTTAAAAATCGTTTTTACACTTGCCGATTCGATTATTTTCATTGTTTTAATTTTTATAAAATTTTGGGCCCATTTTCGAATTTTTATAAAATTTCCAGCCCATTTTTATATATATTCTGTTTCTTTTCAGCCAAAAAAAAAACAACATTATTATATTAATAAAATATTCATTGTGTCAAATTTTCGTTTGCAGGTTGATGTCCTCAACTCCCGCACCCGCTATTGCTGAGCCGACTGACAAACCAACGCATAATCTTAGAAGAAGTAAGAGGCTACGTGAAAGGTCACTTGTCATTGCACAACGCATTGCAAAACGCAATTGACGAGCCGGTGATAATTTCTGAAGACGAAAGCTCAGGGGACGAGGAGAGAGTCGTCATGGCGGCCGACGACCGACCTTTGAATGAAACAAATCAGCTCGGAAGGGCAGGCCTGGAGCCGAGTATCCTTCAGCCTACTATAGATGCACCTACTTTTGAAATTAGATCTAGTATTATTAATATGGTGCAGAATTCAGTACAGTTTGATGGGCGTGAGCATGAAGACCCTGGGTGGCATATCGCTGCTTTTCTGGCTATTTGTTCGACTTTTAGGATTACAGGTGTTTCGGAGGATGCAATTCGGTTGAGGTTGTTTCCTTTCTCGTTGCGTGACAAAGCTAGAGCTTGGCTTATGTCACTTCCAGCCGGGTCCATCAGGACCTGGAATCAGTTGGCGGAACAGTTTATGCATAAATATTTTCCGCCCGAGAAAACAAACAAGCTACGGAACCGGATTGTTTCCTTCCGCCAGGACGAGGGAGAGTCGTTGCACGCAGCCTGGGAGAGATTTAAAAATATGTTGATTGATGTTCCACATCATGGCTTCTCTAAGAGACAGCTGGTTTTGACGTTCTATCAGGGACTCAGTTACAACACACAGGAGCGATTAGACGTGAACGCAGGAGGCGATCTAGGAACTAAGACGCCGACGGAAGCATATGATATTATAGAAAATGCTGCGTTGAAATCCAGCTCGCGTCGGGAAGGAGATAGAGGCCGGGCAGCATCATCATCATCTCGCGCAGGAGCACACGCGGTGGATGACTACACGGCCATTACTGCACAAATCTCGGCTCTTTCAGGGAAATTCGATAAGTCCCAAATGATTGCACAAGCTGGTTCGGGATGTGACCAGTGTGGAGTGTCACATGAGCCTGGTGCATGCTTTCAGGGAGTCGTATATGAGGGCCACGAAGAAGTAGATTTTGTGGGTAATCAGGTGAGGCCGCAGAACAATCCCTACAGCAACACCTATAATCCTGGTTGGAGAAATCACCCAAATTTTGGGTGGCGAGCGGACACAGGTAATCAGAACCCACTGGGGTTCACTCAGCGTGCTCCAGCGCCCCAGCAGGGTCAGCAGTACCAGCAATACAACTAACCTTACTAGCAGCGTCCATATTCGTACCAGAATCAGGGCACTGGGAGTAGCTCCCAGCAGCAGGCCCCTCAGTCTAGTTCCAAGCTGGAGGATATGATGGCTTAGCTTCTCTCTAGCTCCGAAAAACGATACCAACAAAGCGAAGATCGTTTTCTAGCTAACGAGGGAGAAATAAGGAGTCAGAAAGCCTCGATTCAGAATATCGAGAATCAGGTTGGTCAGCTGGCGCAGATGATGTCCAAAAGACCCCCAGGTGGTCTTCCGGGTAATACAGAACCAAACTCGGGCGGGCATGTGAATGCGATCATGACCAGGAGTGGAAAAACTACCGGACTCGTCATATCAGACTCATCACCGATCACTGGAGCGGTCCCGACTGACACACCGGACGAGGTGCAAGCCAGGCTACGCCTAGCAAGTACAGCACAAATCAAGGAGCCGGTCAAAGATTACACTCCACCAGTACCTTATCCAGGCAGGCTGAAGAAACAGAAGAACGAAGAGCAATACGGTAAGTTCCTTGAGTTGTTTAAGCAACTACACATTAATATACCGTTTGTTGAAGCCTTGGCCCAGATGCCAAAGTATGCGAAATTCCTAAAGGATATCCTCTCGAATAAACAGAAGCTCGAGGATATATCATGTGTGGTGATGAATGAAACTTGTTCCACCGTTCTGCAAAACCGTCTGCCCACGAAAATGGGAGACCCGGGTAGTTTTACGCTCCCGTGTTTGATTGTAAACATGTCTGTTAGCCATGCATTGGCTGACTTGGGAGCGAGTATCAACCTTTTGCCATATAAGGTTTTTACTAAGCTGGATCTGGGTGAGCCATCACCCACTAGAATGAGCATTCGGTTGGCAGACCGCTCAATAAAGTATCCGCGTGGATTTGTGGAAAACATGCTTGTAAAAATCGATAAATTTGTTTTCCCCGTGGACTTTGTTATCCTTGACATGGACGAAGATTCAAGAGTTCTTTTAATACTTGGACGCCCGTTCCTCAATAGAGCGAGGACGATTGTTGATTTGGCACCTGGCCAAATCACGCTCCGGGTAAATGACGAGCACGTGACATTTGATATTAAAAGATCAATGCAGCATCCGCAAAGTCACGATGACATGCTTTACTATGTCGACATTGTCGACGCATGTGTGTGCTCTCATTTTCAAGGCACTATTGACGAGATTGATTCGGACACACGTCTGTCGTGTGGGGACCTGATTGGCATTACGCAGGAGGGCCACGATTTCGAGCAGCCAGTCTATCAGATTGGTGACGATGGTTCCCAGAGTCCGGAGAGGTTTCTAGAAATTGGCCATGTAAAAGAAGAGGAAGCAAAACCTTCGGTTGAAGATCCGACGCCATTGGAGTTGAAAGAACTCCCACCACATCTCGAGTATGCATTTCTGGACGAGGAGTGTCGCTTACCGATCATAATATCGGCATCATTGGAAAAGGACGAGAAAAATCAGCTTCTCGAGGTTCTGAGACTTCATAAAAGAGCCATTGCATGGAAAATCATGGATATGAAGGGCATCAATCCTTGTTTTTGTACTCACAAGATTCTGATGGAAGACGAGTACAAACCCTGTGCACATCATCAGAGGCGTTTAAATCCGAATATGCAAAACGTGGTAAATAAGGAAGTGATTAAGTTGTTGGATGCTGGAATGATTTATCCTATTTCTGACTCTGTGTGGGTGAGTCCGGTGCAGGTTGTACCTAAGAAAGGTGGTATGACTGTAGTTTCAAATGATAGGAATGAGCTGATTTCTACCCGTACCGTCACTGGGTGGCGAGTTTGCATTGACTACCACAAGCTCAATGATGCTACTTGCAAGGATCACTTCCCGCTTCCATTCACCGACCAGATGTTGGAACGTCTGTCGGGGAAGTTGTATTACTGTTTCCTGGACGGGTTCTCTGGATACTTCCAAATTCCTATTGCTCCTGAGGATCAGGAGAAGACTACCTTTACCTGCCACTTCGGCACATTCGCTTACCGGCGGATGCCTTTTGGGCTGTGTAATGCACCAGCGACCTTCCAAAGGTGCATGGTTGCAATTTTTCATGATATAATCGAGGATTCTATGGAGGTTTTCATGGATGACTATTCGGTATTTGGGGATTCCTTCGATCATTGTTTGGAAAATTTGAAAAGGATGTTGAAGAGGTGTGAGGAGACGAATCTTGTCCTAAACTGGGAAAAGTGCCACTTCATGGTGAAGGAGGGCATAGTTCTAGGACACAAGATTTCGCGTGCTGGTATGGAGGTCGACCCAGCCAAAGTGGATATCGTTTCACGACTTCCACCGCCCACTTCTGTGAGAGCGATACGGAGCTTTCTTGGTCATGCGGGATTCTATAGGCGATTCATCAAGGATTTTTCAAAGATCGCTAGGCCCATGACCCGTTTGTTGGAGAAAGACGCTCCGTTCATGTTTGGAGATGATTGCTTGAGAGCCTTTGACCTTCTCAAGCAAAAGTTGATTGAGGCCCCTATTTTAGTTGCACCAGACTGGAGTCTTCCGTTTGAAATTATGTGCGACGCGAGTGATTACGCTATAGGGGCCGTTCTTGAACAAAAGAGAGAAAAGCACTTTCACCCGATCTATTATGCGAGCAAGACTCTTCACGACGCTCAAGAGCATTATACCACGACAGAAAAAGAGCTCTTGGCAGTCGTTTTCGCATTTGACAAATTTAGACCGTACTTGGTGCTTTCGAAAACTGTTGTGTATACTGATCACGCGGCCATCAGATATCTCTTCAGCAAACAGGACGCTAAACCGCGTCTGATCAGGTGGATCTTGTTGCTGCAAGAGTTCGATATTGAAATTCAAGATAAAAAGGGTGCGTCGAATGTAGCGGCTGACCATCTATCTCGGTTAGAGCATGGAGACATCGTGGACGCGTGTTGGGATTCCATAAATAACAATTTCCCACACGAGTCTTTGATGGGCGTTGAGATATGCGATGAGTTGCCATGGTTCGCTGACTTTGCGAACTACCTTGCTTGCGGGATTCTGATTAAAGGGTTGACTCACCAGCAAAAGAGGAAATTCTTTTCGGATGTCAAGCACTACATTTGGGATGACCCTTACTTGTTTCGGGTTGGTGCTGATCAGGTGATTAATAGATGTGTTTCAGGGAAGGAGGCGACCGATATTCTGCGCCATTGTCACGAAGGACCTACCGGAGGCCACCATGGAGCCAATTTCACCGCCAAGAAGGTGCTGGATTCCGGGTTTTATTGGCCGACTATATTTCGTGATGCGCAGAGTTTGGTTAGAGCATGCGATGCCTGCAAGAGGGCAGCAAACATATCCGCACGTGATGAAATGCCTCAGAACTGGATTCAAGTTTGTGAAGTCTTTGATATCTGGGGGACAGACTTCATGGGACCATTTCCCCCCTCATGAGGAAATAAGTACATCCTGGTCGCAGTTGACTATGTATCCAAGTGGGCGGAGGCACACGCCTTACCCACCAATGATGCCAGGGTGGTCGTGAGATTCTTAAAGAGCTTATTTTCCTGGTTTGGCGTTCCGAAAGCGCTTATTAGTGACAGAGGGACGCATTTTTGCAATACTCAGCTCGAGAGAGCTTTGTCCCGTTACGGTGTGCATCACCGTTTATCCACGCCCTATCAACCACAGACAAGCGGGCAGGTGGAAGTCACCATCTGGGGGCTGAAGAGAATCCTTGAGCGGTCAGTAGGTGCAAACCGCAAGGATTGGTAGGAGAAGCTTGATGAAGCGTTGTGGGCTTTCCGTACGGCTTACAAGACTCCTATTGGGACTACTCCCTTTAGGCTTGTTTACAGAAAAGCATGTCATTTACCGGTGGAGTTGGAGCATAAAGCGATGTGGGCTCTTAAAACCGCAAATCTGGACCAAAAAACCGGAGGTGAAGCCCGGTTTCTCCAGATTCATGAATTGGAAGAGTTACGACAACACGCTTATGAAAGCTCCGTGTTGTACAAGGAGCGCACGAAGAGATTGCACGATAAACGCTTGAAGGACCACAAAGAATTCCAAGCGGGCGATCTTGTTCTTCTTTACAACTCCTGGTTGCGTTTATTTCCCGGGAAGCTTCATTCACGTTGGACAGGACCATACACAGTTAAAGAGGTATTTCCGTACGGGACTGTTGCAATAGAGAACGCAGACTACGTTATTTTCAAGGTAAATGGACATCGCTTGAAGTTGTACGTTGCTGGGCCGATAGAGTCGGCAGTGGAGGTCATCGAGCTCCAAACCCCGCACACTTCATAAGTGTGGGGAGGAGAGAATCTACGCTACTGACTCGCGGATCAAAAATGTAGCAAGAGCGTCTTTGACGCTTTAGGGGTAAAATCGTCTTTTTATGTGTTTTTCTAGTTTTAGCGTAATTTAGGAGTGTTTGGTAGTTTCCGTTAGTTTGTACAGTTTTTATACGTGCCGAGTGAAGGGACTACGAGGGAATATTGTTAAAACATGTTGCGGATGGTAAAAATGGTGAAAACGGCGAAATCGGATGCTGAAACTGCATTCTGCAGCTGTTACACGGCCGTGCCATGCATCGCACGACCGTGCGTTTGCAGGCTGGCCGGAATGATGAGTCGCACCCCCGGTGCAACTCCGACAACAGCATATAGAGTTTGAAAAATGTTGCTATCGCACGCCCGTGCGAGCTGTCGCACGGCCGTGCGACTCATCAAGGGCAGTTTGGTCATTTGGCGATATAAATACCCCCATCTGCAGCCATTCCCCTCATTCGCGAACCCTAACTGCTGCCGACCGTTCCAGAGCGATTTCGCCTCAAATCGCACGGTTTCTTCGCACGGTTTCACCCATCTCTTCGCACGGTACGTTCCTTCTTGTAGATTTTCCGTTTCTTCGCTTTCTAGGTTAGATTCATCCGATTCTTTAAGGAATCTCTAGGGTTCTCTTCACAAACAAATCGAAGGCAGTGCTTAGATCTAGGCGAGATCCAAAGGCCTGTTGAAAAGATTGCCAAATCCTAGATACTAAACGACCGGTCCGAGATTATTGAAATAGGCACTACATTACGAACTACTATTTTCTTTAGATACAGTTCAGAAAGCTTTTCTGTACTATCCTTTTCCTGTATCGGCAGAAAGTGTGTGGACTTTGTTAGTCTGTCGACTATTACCCATATCATGTCGTGTCCTCTGGAGGTCCTGGGTAATTTTGTTATGAAATCCATAGATATTTATTCCCACTTCCAAACGGGAATGTTAGATTAAGGACTTCATTCCCGAGATTCCCATCTAACATTTCTTGAAGTCCGCCAAAAAGTGTAACCCAAATGCGTCCCATGAAGAATAAAGTTCCATCTTCCCTTGGCACTAACTGTTTTTCCATACCTCAGAGAAATTCTACCTTGGTATGTTCTTCCTTAAGTGCTTCTTACTGCGCGTCATGAATACGTGTTGTTAGGTTCGTTTGAATCATCGTCTCTAAAGCTCGAACCCTTAGAGTCTAGACTCATTCCTTTCGACTTAAGGTGTCTGCTATAACGTTCACCTTTCCCTGGTGGTACCAGATTTTACAATCGTAGTCGTTCAACAATTCGACCCAACGTCGTTAACGTGAGTTAAATATGTGTTGAAGACTCTTATGATCAGAAAAGATAGTGCATTGAGTACCATAGAGAGAATACTGCCAAATTTCCAAGGCTAATACCACCGCGCCTAGCTCTAGGTCATGCGTGGTATAGTTCTTCTCATGAACTTTTAATTGACGTGAGGCGTACGTGATGACCTTTTGCTGTTGCATAAGCACGCAACCTAAACCTTGACATGAAGCGTCGCAGTATACCACGAAGTCATCGGTACCTTTAGGCGGTGATAAGATCAGTGCATCGCATAGTTTATCCTTGAGAAGTTGAAACGCCTCTTCTTGTTTTTCACCCCAGTCAAACTTCTTGTATTTTTGCGAGAGGGAAGTTAGCAGTTGAGCAATCATAGAAAATTTCTCAATAAATCTCCGATAATAGCCCGCTAATCCCAGAAATTACTATACATCAATTGGAGTTATGGGCGCTTCCCAATTCTTAATTGCCTCTACCTTCCATGGATCCACGTGTATGCCCTTCTCATTCACAACATCTCTAAGGAATTGTACTTCGCGAATCCAAAATTCGCACGTATAAAACTTCGCGTAAAGCTTCTATTTCTTTAGTAGTTCCAAAACGGTCCTCAAATGTTGCTCGTGTTCCTCCTTTGGTCGTGAGTATATTAACATATCATCGATAAATACTATCACACATTTATCGAGATATGGCTTGCACACGCGATTCATTAAATCCATAAAGACCGCCAGTGCGTTTGTCAACCCAAATGGCACACGCGTTGAGTTTCTCGTTATGCCGTCTTTGGTATGCTCTCTTCTTGAATTTGCAACTGATGGTAACCAGACCTTAGGTCTATCTTGGAGTAGAAGCTTGATCCTTGCAGTTGGTCGAATAAATCATCAATCCTCGGAGTGGGTACCGATTCTTGACAGTGAGTTTATTCAACTCTCGGTAGTCTATATACATCCTGGAAGTTCCGTTCTTCTTCTTCTTCACAAATAATACTAGAGCTCCCCAAGGCAAGAAGTTTGGTCTAATGAATCCTTTGTCCAACAACTCTTGAAGTTGTGTGGATAGTTCTTGCATCTCGAAGGCGCTTGTCGATATGGAGCCTTGGCTACGGGTGCGACTTCTGGTACCAAGTCGATGCAAAATTCGACTGGTCATCGTGCATGGTAATCCCAGCAAGCCTTCAGGAAAGACTTTGGGGAATTCTTTAACCACAAGAATATCCTCAAGCTTTGGCTCCTCAGCTTTCTTGTCGACCACATGTGCTAAAAAGGATATGCAACCTTTTCGCAAACACTTTTGAGCTTTCATACAATTGATGATCCGTAAGGGCATGTTGCCCTTCTCTGAGTGTTTCCTCGTTCACAAGCGGAATGCGAATAATCTTCTCGTGGCAAACAACTTCTGCTCGATTCTCGGATAACCAATCCATGCCAACTACTTCATCAAAGCTACCCAACTGGACGGTAAGAGGTCGATGCTAAATTTCCACTCATGAAGCTCTAATAAACACCCTTTAACAACTTCTACCGACTAAACAAGTTTACCATCGACTAATTCTATCGAGTAAGGAACATCTAGCCTACTAGACGCAACGCCGGGTATATTTTTAAATTCCACAGACATAAAGCTAAAATCGTCACTAGTATCAAACAATATGGATGTGAAGTGATTGTTGACAAGAAACGTACTGGTGACCACGTTAGGGTCTTGGCGGGTGTTCCTTGCTCTAATGACAAAGGCTCTTCCCTGAGCGTTGTTTTCCTTTGGGCAGTCTTTCTAGAAATGATCCTTACTGCCGCAACCATAGCATCCCTAGTTGCGTCCCTTCCCATTCCCAGTCCCATTTCGATTCCCATTGCCATTACCATTACCGTCCCCATTTCCATTACCATTACCAGCTCCATTCCCAGTTCAGTTCCCATTCCCAGTGCCACCTCCGTTTCCCGTTCCCCAGCAGTTCTTGGTACGATGACCCAACTTTCCACACTTGTCACATTTCAGCACATGGCAAGCTCCCAAATGACGGTACTTGCACTTGTCACACTTGGGCAGAGTGCCCTGATACTTTTTAACACCAGTATCGTTTGCAGCAACAAACGTTTTTGCCTCTCTAGGCGGATTAGTGTCTCGCTTCTTGTTGTTTTTGGGGTTATTGTTGTTGTTGGGGTTATTGTTGTTGTTACGAGTTCCTTGTTTAAGGTTCGAGTGCTTCCTCTTCCTATCACCGAAAGAATCGACATGTGATTCCACCTTCTAAGTTATTTTCAACGACAACTTCTTCATTCTGACTGCATCTTCAGTGAGGTTGACAGCTAGAGTCACAGCCTGCGTGATTATAGCGGGGTTTGCTGATGTCAATAAGCTTCGGATTTTAGGAGCTAATCCCTAGATATAGCACTCAATACGCTTGAATTCTGGAGTCACAAGATAGGGAATCACACGTGATAGGTCGTGAAACCTTTGCGTGTAACTCACTATGTCCGCTCCGACCATGGACAAGTTCCAGAATTCGGTTTCCAGTTTCAAGAGTTCGGCTCAGGAGCAATACTTCTCCCTCATCCTTTCTTTCAAATCATCCCAAGACATACCATACGCAGCATCGTCACCCAACGTTTGTACTTGCAGATTCCACCATGTGAGGCCCTCATCAAAAAACATGCTAGTAACAAAGGTAACTTGTTGATCCACAGAACACTTGCTCATTCGCATGGTTGAATCAGTTATCTCATCCAATGCATGAATGCCACGGCACCTATAGTGTTGTCATAGTTTAGTGGCTTGAAGTCTAAGAACTGCTTGTAAGTGCATCATGAAATTCGCACAAACGATTCATGCATATGCAAATAATGAAACGCGTGAATAGAATGAATTTCTTAAGTTGTATCAAATCAACTTAACATTACCTTGAACAAGGTTTCCTCCAGATGAACCTCCATGTCCGTGTCCGCCAGATCCACCCATGCAGCCACTATGTTTGGCACGGTTCGCCTCATATTGGACGATAGCATCCAATATTCTCTCTTCAAGTAGTGAGTTTAGCTCTTCGGCAGTCCTCGGCACTGGCGGGGGTGGAGGTTAATCCATTCCCCAAGTGCGAATCATCCTTCTAGGAGGCATGATCTTCCATATAATAACACAACAATAGTTAGGTGTTTATTAAATAACCACCATTCTTTTTATTAAATAAATACTAAAAGAAGTATGTGTGTATATATATATATATATATATATATATAGGAGAAGGATCCGTTAGGAACCACCCTTTATTGCGAGAACCAATGTGAACACAACCAAAAAATACCTAAAAACACCCCAAATTTTTTTTGTACTATTTTTTTATATAAATCGCAATATTTCGTAACTAATAAAAAAATTCAAAAAAAAATCGAGTAACAGTTATCCATGCACATGTGCATTTGTATCATTTCTTTAACAAATTTCGTAATTCATTACAAATATCAGACAATTGCACTTTCATTTACACTACCATTTATAATACACTAGTTTTTACATTAACAATAATAGAAATGCACATGTGCATCTATATGTATGAACTTGTTATAAACATTAACAACACTAGAAATGCACATGTGTATCTATATATATAAACATATTACAACGTGTTTTAGTACACCACTTTGAATACACATTCTCTTTCATCTATCATACCATCCATACTACACTACCATTACCTCCTACCATCCGTAATAAAATACCATTGCTTTTTACCATCCATAATACAATACTATTACCAATATTTCACTTTATTATATGTATATCAACACCCTTTATACCATCTAAACAACATATTACATCATAAAGTGACAAATATAATCAACCCATCAACCACTAGATATAACTAACAAAAACACATGTATATGAGCCTACTTCATCATTTAAAATCACAAACTTTTTGTACCAAAACACCTTATTTTATGTTGATACATATAGATGCACATGTGCATTTCTAATATTGGTAATGTAAAAAGTAGTGTATTACGTATCATGTTGTAAATGAAAATGCATTTTTCTACTACTTGTAATATATTATAGAATTTGTCCAACAAATGATACATATACACATGTGCATCCATAACTGTTACTCGAAAAAAAAAATATAGCGATCTTTATTAGAAAAATATTAAAAAAAATTGTGGGTTTTTTGGATTTTTAGGTTTTTTTTTTGTGTTCATATTGGTTCTCGCAATAAGAGTGGTTCTCAAATGAACCTTACCCTATATATATATGGGTTGAGTTCATTTCAGAACTCTAAATAACTACAGAATTTTCAGAACTCCTAATAAACAATCATTTTATATATAAGTTTTTGTATTTAGGATCTTTTTATCATCTATGATATGTATGTCTTTGATTACATACATGTTAAAAGTAGTTTACATATGTTTAATTGCCAAAGTTATATATATGTGTCCTAACTAATTACATATATGTAAAAAAACTAGTTTACATATGTGTAATTATAAAATTACATACAAAAAATGATAAAATTACTATTAACATGTATGTAATCGTAAAAATACACATAATAAATGATAAAATTTTCCTAAACATAAAATATATAAATAAAAAGATTGTTTATTAGGAGTTCTACGAGTTCTGTAAATATTTATGGTTCTGAAATGATCCTGGCCCTATATATATATATATATATATAGGAGAAGGATCCCTTAGGAACCACCCTTTATTGCGAGAACCGCGAGAACCAGTCTGAACACAACAAAAAAATACCTAAAAAAAATCAAAAAAAAAAAAACACTCAAAAAAAGTTCTTTTTTAATATTTTATTTAAAAAAAGTCACTATATTTCGTCACCAAAATTTATTTTTTCGAGTAACAATTATCCATGCACATGTGTATATGTATCATTTCTTTGACAAATTCCGTAATACATTACTAATATCCGACAACTGCACTTTCATTTACACTACCATTCATAATACACTACTTTTTACATTAACAACATTAGAAATGCACATGTGCATGAACTTGTTATAACATTAACCACACTATAAATGCAAATGTGCATCTATATGTATAAACATGTTATAACGTGTCTTGGTACACCATTTTGAATACAGTTTCCCTTACATCTATCATATCATCCATAATACACTACTATTACCTCCTACCATCCGTAATACAAGACCATTGCCTCCTACCATCCATAATACAATACCATTACCAATATTTCACTTTATTACATGTACCATTAACACCCTTTATACCATCCAAACAACATATTGCATCATAAAGTGACAAATATAATCAAATCATTAACCACTAGATATAACTAATCAAAACACAAGTATATGGGCCTACTTCATCATATAGAATCACAAACGTTTTGTACCAAAACACGTTATATCATGGTTATACATAATGATGCAGATGTACATTCTTAATATTGGTAATGTAAAAAGTAGTATTGCGGATAATAATGTAAATGAAAGTGCATTTTCTACTACTGGTAATATATTACGTGTTGGGATTGAACCCTACCAAAGGAACAGTTGATAAAGCCAAAACTGGATCAGATCAGTGGATTCGGAATAAGCAGTTGTTTGCATCAGTTTTCCTCCTTGAATGTGTCCTAACATCTGATGACCTCTATCTACTGTCCATCTACAACAACTGCTGATCTTCAACAACTGATGAAGACTTAAAGACTGTTGAAGTCCAAGCACTGATGCTCAATCTACTCTAGCACTGCTAGGAGTATAACAGTGAAATGAGAAGCAGTAGTTTAGTTTATCTCTTTGTATTAATGTAATCAGTAGTTTAGTCTAGCAGTGTTTGTAATAGGCAGTGGTTATAAGTTGTTAGGAGGTTAGATGTCACTTTCATGGTGATGTCAGCAAAGATGCTTCAGTGGTTTGTTCTGTACTATAAATAGAACAATACCCTATACTGTTCTATCAGCTCTCTTCTTCACCAAGTCATTCTGTACGAACAAACCATTGTGAGCTCCGGCTGAGGGGGAGATTGTATGCATGCATGCAGTGTAATTGAAGATTGTAATAAATATAATCATTCGATTTCATGTTAAACATGTCCTGTTTAAAACAATTCTCTCTTTGATTGTGTTGAAAGTTTATTCATCTATTTCCGCTGCTATTATCTCTGATTCATCTTCATTTTAGTTAAACAAACACAATCTTATCAAACTCAGATCCTACAATTGGTATCAGAGCTTGGACAGTCAAATTTGATCTAACAATCATTTTGATGTAAAAGTTCAGCTCAAAATCGTTGATACTTTTAAATGTTCGTTTCGTTGTAAAACAGAGTAAGGACTAATCACGTACAAAGTTGATTATTCATTACCTAAAAAATAACCAGAATGACGTCACAATCACAGGATGTTAATAACAACATCGGTTCACTCTTAAAACCACCTATGTTGAAGAGAACTGAATACAACATCTGGGAGCGAAGGATGGGTCACATCCTAGCTCAACAGAACAATGGATGTTGGAAGTCGGTTATCTTTGGACCACATGTTCCAATGTTGCCAACTGCTGAGGATCTAAAGGTCATGGTTCCTAGAGAACTTTACTGAACAGGATTTTCAGAAAATTGAACTGGATGCCAAGGCATTTAGCATCGTTGCATCTGCACTCCCAAATGAGATCTATGCTGGGTTGTTACACTGTAACAGTGCCAAGGAATTGTGGGATGCACTTAAGGAACAATTTGGTGGGACTGAAGAAGTAATTGATAATAAGGAAATTTTGAATCAAAAGTATGAAACCTTTTGTCACATTAAGGGTGAATCATTAACACAACAGTTTGAGCGATTTAGCTGTCTCATAAGTGAACTAAAACTTGTTAAGGTAAAATTTGCTATTGTAACACAAAATAGCAGGTTTCTTAGGTCACTTCCTGATAAATGGGACACAATTGCTTTTGTAACCAGGAATTCTGTTGGGTTCAAAGATCTGACACTAACTCAGCTTCATGGTAGACTCCTAACCTATGAAAGGGAGTTGAACCAGAAAAAGAAGTTACAAGAGTCTGGAAAAGTTACAGATGACTATTCATTTGGCAACACAGCTCTTTTGGGTCAGGAAGAATGTGGTAGTAGTAAGGATCAGGGTTATGATCATTACATTGACATGACAGCTGGTGGAGCTTTTAATAACTCTGATTCTTACTCATCCAATTATGCTTTTACAGCGAATGGAGAAAACCAGAATTTTGACAATCTGTGCTTTAAACTCAATGATCTCCAGCATTTTGATCCAACTGATTTAGAGGAAATGGACATATTACACCAACTTGCACTGCTGAGTGTTAGAACTAGCAAGTTTTACAAAAGGACAGGGAGAAAATTTCCAGGGTTGCATGGGAATCTAAAAGTAGGGTTGGATATCAAAAATCAAATGCTACAAGTGCAATAGGTTAGGTCACTTTGCTAGAGAGTGTAGGAGTCAAAACAGTGGACCAATTATCACACACCCTAGCCCAAGACCACAAAATAACCAAAACACTGTCCAGTATTCCCAATATGCCCCTGCTGCCCATGTAAACACTGCTCATTATGCAAATCCTGGAACCCCTATTCCTGTGCAGTATGTCCAAGCCACTGTTCCTCAAATTCAGTATGTCCAAGCCCCTGTCCCTCAGGTTCAGGTGCAACCAGTTGCACCTCAACAAGCTGCACAAACAGTGGTTCAACCAGATCAGCAAAGCTTTTTCACCCAAGGCTTTGTTAACTAGAGCAACTTACCTGATGAACTAGGAGATGAAAATTTTGCTCTATATGCTAATGATGCTATTTCTGGTAATGAATTTTGTTTTGTAGCATTAGAGTCAATACCAGAAGGGCTGGAAGCTGAAGAAGGACAGTCAAATGAAGAAACAGTGGATGAAATTGCTGAAGCAGTGGTTACTGCTGTTGCTGGTAAAATACTGTTGGGAGAAAATTCAGAACCCCTGTTGGAACCACTATCTGACCCCTGGTCTGAAGAATAAGAGAAGAAACAAGGTGAAAAAGAAGAGAAAGTGCCAGATGAAAAAGAACATGTCTATGATTGTGACATGATGGCTGCAGCTAAGGTATCATCTCAGGTTCTTAAAAACCTTTGTTCAGACAAATGCATCATAGCATTTGCAAACATCAAAGAGGTAAAATAGATAAAACGCTGTTTTTAAAATGGAGAGGGAAAGATTTGGTGATTGTCCAAATTTATGTCGATGACATCATTTTTGGAAGCACATGCCCTAAAATGTGTGAAGAGTTCAGACAACTCATGAGAGCTGAGTTTGAGATGAGTGCAATGGGTGAACTACAGTGCTTTCTTGGTCTCCAAGTAAAGCAACTGCAAAATGGTACTTTCATTCATCAAGGCAAATATGCCAAAGAACTTTTAACAAAATTTGATATGAATGATCGCAAACCATGTAGTACACCCATAGCAACCACCAAGTTAGTCATGTCTGATGAAAAGGATGATTTGGTTGATCAAACTCTTTATAGAAGTATGATTACCTAACTGCATCTAGGCCAGACATCATGTTTGCAACATGTGTTTGTGCAAGATCCTAATCAGCCCCTAGAAAGTCAAACCTTATTGTTGTAAAAAGGATATTTAGATACCTCAAAGGTGCTCCCACACTTGGTATCTGGTATCCAGCTGATGGAAATATCAAGCTTTCAGGTTTCTCAGACACTGACTTTGCTGGATGTAATACCAAAAGGAAGTCCACTTCAGGAGGGTGCCAATTCCTAGGCAATTTCTTAGTGTCTTGGCAAAGCAAAAAGCAAGCAGCTGTTTCAACATCCACTGTTGAGGCAGAGTATATAGCTGCTGCAAGCTGTACAGCCCAACTGCTATGGCTTCAAAATCAACTGCTGGATTTTGGTATCACTGCCTTAAAGACACCTCTCATGTTGGACAGTCAGGCAGCAGAAAATATCATCAAAAATCCAGTTTCTCACTTAACCACCAAGCACATTGATATCAGATATCACTTTGTGAGGGATTGCTATGAAAAAGGTTTGATTTCTCTGCACCATGTTCCAACTAAAGATCAGCTGGTAGATGTGCTAACAAAGGCTTTAGACACATCCACCTTTGAAAGCTTGATCTCTAGGATTGGCATGCTAAACATGGAATAACAGGCAAAATCCTGTTTTTCTATGAATAAAAACATTAAAATGTTTTCAGAAAATAAAAAATCCATCCTTAAAAATAGCTAAAAATGAAAATTTTCATTAATCCTTAAAGGTCTGCCATAACCACTGTTTTGGTTCAAACATCTGTTCTGCTGAATGTTGTCCACTACTGAAAGTCAACCTCTGTTCTTTCATTTCCTTGTTAATCACTCTTGATTAAACATCAGTGTTTTAATCCACTGATAGGCTATCCACTAATAGTTATAGTCAGCCACTGTTTTCATTTTTTACCGTTGTAAACCACTGATATTGTTCCATCAGTGGTTTCCTAACAACTGTCATCCATTATTCATCAGAGGTTGTCACGTGGACAGTACTTAGCCGTCAGATCTTTTGTAACCGCTGCCACATCAGCATGCACTTTTTCCACCTATAAAACCCTGATCAAAACCCCAAACAGGGTTTTCAGTGTTGAATCGAATTCAAAATTCCTTTCAAAAGCAGTTTCTCTCAAATTCTCTCTCAAATCACTCATCTTCTTCATTCGTTCTTAACCTTCTTCGATTCATCATGGCTCTTCCATTCATAACTCCTCATAATTACTTGTGTATACTTGAAAAACCAAGTCAACCCACAACTTTCAACTCCATAATTGATGCACTTTCGTCTTCAAAGTACAAAATTTTGTTGACCTGTGATGCTCTGATATACCTGGAAACCCAACAAGAATTTTGGAAAAATGCTAAACTTGAAACTATGGACAAAAAGCCCTTAGCCATGACTTCATCAATAAAGGGTATTTCAGTCACCATCACACCTCAAACCATTTCGGAGGTTTTTGAACTCGATATCTTACAGGTAAAAGCTTTTTCCCAACAACAGAGTATCAAACTGATTTCATTGAGAGAGGGTATGAAGAAGAAATGAAAAAAGATACTTTACAAAAGGGCAGTTTTCCACCTGCCACAAGGTTTTTATTTCATACCCTCCTAATGTGTGTGTCAAACAAAACAACTGCTTTCAATGAGATACCATTGAAGATCCAATACCTGGGCTATGCTAAACTGAATGAAGAAAATTTTAACTACTCCCATGAGATTTTCAATAATCTTGTCAAAAATGTTAATAAAGAAATCATTTTTATTGTTTCCAAGATTTCTAAGTTTTTACTTACAAAATAAATTTTCAAAGGATAATGCACAGCCTATCTTCTGAAACATTTACAAGGCTGTCAAAACCTTCAAAAACACAAATAGAGGTTCCTGAGCAGAATTTAGCAGCAACCACTGCTCCTCAGGCTCCTGCTGTTGAGCCCACTGCTAAAGGTGGTCACAGCAGCACAACCGCTGCTGTGAAACCCACACCTAAAATCACAAAAAGACCCAAAAAGAAAAATGTCCAAAAGCCCCCCAAACCCACCAAAAAGGTAACTCTAGAAGATGAGGTCCCAGAGGTTATACGTATGACAACACAAAAGTCACCAATAACCACTGCTGCTACTTCCTCACAGCTGTCACACCCCAATTGATGGCGGAATCATCGGGGCGAGACACTAGGCGAATCAGATTGCTTAAGAGAATCCATAACAACTAAATTGCGACAGTATTTAATGCGTTCATTATCCCATACTAATAAACAAGTACAATCACATAAGCTGTCACGGATTTTCATGCTCTCTCAAACAATACAAATCCGACAACCTAGATTTTAGGCGTGTTTCTAGACTTCGTAGCTTGATTTGATGTAGACTGTGACTAAACCTGCAACATGCGTTAAAACGACGTCAATACAAAAGTATTGGCGAGTATACAAGTTTTGATAGAGTAACGTAATAGATAACAAGTGTTGCGAATTACCAAATACATAAATGAGACATCTCAACACATATGCATGCAAGACAAATACTACCAGCTAAGTCACTCGAGCTGCGATTGCGATTGCTATTCATCCTAACTAGACCCCGTCGGGTGCTATAATACTATACTAGTTAAGGCGGGACCTCGCAAGTATAAGTCCTAACACATATGTAACTAGCATCACGTGTAAATATGCATAACAGTTATTCGCAAGTGATAAACAACTTGATTGAATAATATGTTTTGATAAATTTGATTTAATAGGAACGTATGTTACACCCAAAATGTGATAAAAAGGGGTTCGAGTGTACTCACAGTCGGTGTTCAGCAAGTAACCACAACTTGGTTGGATTGAAGGGAGCGCGTCTGAGATTAGCCTGATTATAGATTGATAAAGTAAGTGTCGAACAGTGTGTTAAACGGTGGCGAGTGAACCAAGTGTCGAATGGTAATCCTATCAGATGGCAATCTGATCGGATGGCCAGTTGATCACGTGGCAATTCGTTCGGATGGTCATCTGATCGGATGGCCATTCGATTGGATTGTCACCTCGTTTGGTGAAGATGTGTTTGTGTATGATGGTTTAACTTTTGAAGTTTTCATTGTAGCATTTCGAAAACAGAGAAGTATCTCTACCCTTCAGGTCGGTCGATCAAACGACGGCTCGATCGGGTGACGATCCGATTAGTAGGACACTTAGTGAGAACAAGTTCACAGCAGTTTGTCACTCGATCGGATTACAATCCGATCGGGTGGCAATCCTTCTGGAACTAACTATGCATTGAACATTTTGAAAATCGTTTAAGTGTTGAAGTTTAAAACATCACATGGTCAGATGGTTGTTCGATCGGTCGGCAATCCAATCGGATGGCAATCCGTTCGACGTTCAAAACTTTTGAAGAGTTGAAATATAGTTCAAGTGCGGAACCAAGTGCAAGCCAATCGAACGGCTGTTGAACCCACTGGTTTACACTTGGACAGTAGTTTCATAAGTCAGACTCCCTTGAAGGCAATTTCTTCTTTGGGAACCATACTGTCCACTGGTGTGCTCCCGTTATACACTGGTTCACTTAAAATGGTAACTGCTGCTGAAGAAAGAAGTCCCCAGTACCAAGAAAAAGGGGCATCAGTGGATGATTTCTGGGAAACTTTCCCTAAGTCAACCACTGATACAACCACCACTGGTGGGAAATCAGATGATCCCATTAACTTGGGTGATGGTTTAAAATACAAAGAATTGACGGAGAGGGTTGATAAACTTGATACATCTGTTGCAGAAATAAAAAATATGCTGCAACAGTTGTTACAAGCTCAAAAGGCACCACCCACTGCTGCAACATCTGCTCCATCTCCTGCTGAGCTCTGGAATTTATTTCAACCTATGCTTCATCAACAACGACGATATGCTGATCAACAACATGAAGTTCAAATTCAAAAGATCAGAAATCTGATGGAAGCTAGGTTCATGGATACACAAGCAGATATCAAGGCAATTAAGGCCCATTTACTACAAACCACTGGCACTGCTCCTCCTTCAATCATCTTTGTTGACAATCCACCTTATGATGCCAAAAAGGGGGAGAAAAAGAAGAGAAGGGATATGAAGATGGTCTATACATCAAACAAGATCCATTGTCTAAACTGGTTGTGGAAATCCCAAGGCCAGATGGTTCCAAAAAGGTTGATGAGATTCAAAATGCCTTTGATGCATTAAAAGCAAACATGAAAGAGTCAATGGAAATAAAAGGGTCTAAAAGGTTTGAGCAGGAGAAGAAAGTTTTGATGGAAAAGGAAGAGCAGGGTACTTCTGAACCCAAGGAAGAGCAGGAAAGTTCTAAACCTAAAAGAAGACAGCCTACTAGAAAAGTAAGGCAACCCAAAACCCCACCTTCCAAAGCCATAAAACATACTCCACAAACCCCCAAAAGTTCCTCTCATCAAACCTCCAAACCAACAGATGTTGAGACACCTGTTGTATCAACAGTTGTTGGTACTTCAGTGGTTTCAACAGATGTTACCCCAACAACTGCCATCACTACTACATCAACTCACATTCAATCCAATTCCATACCAAAAACAACCTCACTACCACCAACACCACCTGCCAAAAAGCAGAAGACAACAGTTGACACATCAACTGTTGTAGTGACAACAGTGGTTGAAACACCAGTTGTTTCAACAACTGTTAGTCAGACACCAACTACTTCAATCACCACCACTCAATCCACAAAAACACCACCAACCTCTCCTAAGCACAAAACGAGAAGAGTAACCAATATTGTACTGGAAGATGACACTTCCCCAACTCCAACATCTACACAACCACTGTCCCTTGTCACCATCCCAAGCCCTGTTCCATTATCTTCAGCTCAAGTTCTGAATTCAAACAATGCTATTGTTCCTGTGGGATTACAATACCCATTGGATCTTCCAGCAATCAAAGAGGAGATAAAAGCATTTTACTCTGAAGATGACCCTACAAAAAGGAAACTTCCTTCCATTCAAGGTTATCCTTTCCCAAGAAACATTGAAGAGTATCTTAAAATAAAAGCTCAACAAGCAGAAGATATATCTAAAAGAGATACAGAGGGAAAGTCAGACAAAGAGATTCTGAGAAATATGCAATACCTGCTCACCAAGGTCAGAACTTTAGAACAGTTCTCAAAAGACCTTTGTCAAAAACTGTCTGAAAGAGATGCTGAAAGTATGAGGAAAGACTATCTTGAATATATTATGGCATACAAGAAGTACAGGGCAGAAAAACACCAGTACAAGGAATGGACCATCAGTGAGCTAGAAAAGCAGACAACCAGAATTCAAGAAATGATTAAAAACAAGGTAAAGCAGACTCCTCCAGTGTGGGCCAAGTACAAGAAAAATGTACCAGAAAAGACCTTAATGCTGAAAAGAATGAAAGAAGAACTGATAACTACTGATTATGGGTCAAGGAACCAGGTCACAAGGTGGTCAGAGGATAAAGTGTTAGCCACTTACAAAAAGTTGGAAGAGTTGAGGAAAAGAGATCCCACTGCTCCTCAAAAGTCTGATTTTCCAGAAGCAGTGGTTCCAGTCAGAAAACAAAAGTTACCAATCAGGAGACCCACTGTTCCAACTGCTACCATGTATTATCAAAGAAGGAAACAACAGCAGATGGATGCAGTATCAAAAGAAGACCAAGCTTCAGAAGAACATATCATGAAGATGATCCTTCAGACACTTATGGCAGAAAAAAAAGACTCAACACAATCCCAAGACCCTGCCAAAGTTGTTATCACCAGGCCTCAATCTCCAAACTCATCTGCAATAAAAACTCTCCCAAGAAACCCATTGGATTCAAAGATACTAAAGTGGAAGTCTGATAAACAGACCCATGTAGTGACTCTACTCAAATCCAATGGTGAGGTGAAGCATATATCAAGGGAACAAGCACTTAGCCTGGGTGTTGAAGATCTACTGCAGGATCTCCTTGAGCTTCCACTGTGCAGGGATGGGGATGATACAAATTCCATGGACTTTGAATTACAATTCAAAGGACAAGTTAGGGAAATATTGATGAGGCAATAAAAATCCAGAATAATGAAGAGTTTTGGCATCATTTGTTCTAGGGGGAGATTGTTGGGATTGAACCCTACCAAAGGAACAGTTGATAAAGCCAAAACTGGATCAGATCAGTGGATTCAGAATAAGCAGTTGTTTGCATCAGTTTTCCTCCTTGAATGTGGCCTAACATCTGATGACCTCTATCTACTGTCCTTCTACAACAACTGCTGATCTTCAACAACTGATGAAGACTTAAAGACTGTTGAAGTCCAAGCACTGATGCTCAATCTACTGTCATGGTTCAAGTACTGCTGATGAAACAAAGCACTGCTAGGAGTATAATAGTGGAATGAGAAGCAGTAATTTAGTTTATCTCTTTATATTGATGTAATCAGTAGTTTAGTCTAGCAGTGTTTGTAATAGGCAGTGGTTATAAGTTGTTAAGAGGTTAGATGTCACTTTCATGGTGATGTCAGCAAAGATGCTTCAGTGGTTTGTTCTGTACTATAAATAGAACAGTAACCTGTACTGTTCTATCAGCTCTCTTCTTCACAAATTCATTATGTACGAACAAACCATTGTGAGCTCAGGCTGAGGGGGAGATTGTATGCATGCATGCAGTGTAATTGAAGATTGTAATAAATATAATCATTTGATTTCATGTTAAACATGTTTTGCTTAAAACAATTCTCTCTTTATTGTGTTGAAAGTTTATTCATCTATTTCCGCTGCAATTATCTCTGATTCATCTTCATTTTAGTTAAATAAACACAATCTTATCAAACTCAGATCCTACAATTGGTATCAGAGCTTGGACAGTCAAATTTGATCTAACAATCATTTTGACGTAAAAGTTCAGCTCAAAATCGTTGATACTTTTAATTGTAAAACAGAGTAAGGACTAATCACGTACAAAGTTGATTATTCAGTACCTGAAAAAAAAACAAGAATGACGTCACAATCACAGGATGTTAATAACAACATCGGTTCACTCTTCAAACGACCTATGTTGAAGAGATCTGAATACAACATCTGGGAGCGAAGGATGGGTCACATCCTAGCTCAACAAAACAACGGATGTTGGAAGTCGGTTATCTTTGGACCGCATGTTCCAATGGTGCCAAGTGCTGAGGATCTAAAGTTCATGGTTCCTAAGAAAATAGAGAACTATACTGAACAGGATTTTCATAAAATTGAACTGGATGCCAAGGCATTTAGCATCGTTGCATCTGCACTCCCAAATGATATCAATGCTGGGTTGTTACACTGTAACAGTGCCAAGGAATTGTGGTATGTACTTAAGGAACAATTTGGGGGGACTGAAGAAGTAATTGAAAATAACAGGGAAATTTTGAATCAACAGTATGAAACCTTTTGTCACATTAAGGGTGAATCATTAACACAAAAGTTTAAGCGATTTAGTTGTCTCATAAGTGAACTAAAACTTGTTAAGGTTGAATTCGCTAATGCAACACAAAATAGCAGGTTTCTTAGGTCACTTCCTGATAAATGGGACACAATTGCTTTTGTAACTAGGAATTCTGTTGGGTTCAAAGATCTGACACTAACCCAACTTCATGGTAGACCCCTAACCTATGAAAGGGAGTTGGACCAGAAAAAGAAGTTACAAGAGTCTGGAAAAGTTGCAGATGACTATCCATGAGAAAACTACATTTAAATGAGAAAACTAGAAAACTAACAAAAAAAGCCTAAAAAAGCTAAAAAAACATACCAACTTTTTATAGAAAAATCGCTATTTTTGATAAATATAAAAATATTTCAAAAAAAAAAACTTGTACTGCACATGTCCACTTTATGTGTACTACACATGTGCATTACATGCTTAAAATTAGCTTTTTGAGTCTAGTTTAGCTTTTAGGTTTAGTTTTTTGGAGGTTTAGAATTAGGATTAGGTTTTTGGGTGTGTGTGTGTGGGGGGGGGGGATTAGGTTTTTGGGCGGTGGGGGAGGGGGGGTTAGGTTTTTTTCGTGTTTATGTTTAGGGTTTAGTTTTAGGTTTTCGGGAGGGGGTGGGGGGTTTAGGTTTTTGGGGGGTGGGGGGTTAGGCTTTTGGTGGGAGGGTGAATTTAGATTTTTGGGGGGTGGGGGTGGGGGGCGGTGGGAGTTTAGGTTTTTTTTTTTGGGGGGGGGGTATCGGTGGGGGTGGGATATGTGGTTTAGGCTTTCCGTATTAGTGCACATGTGCAGTACAACAAAAGTTTTTTGGTTTTCTCATGATCTATCCCATATATATATATATATATATATATATATATATATATATATATATATATATATATATATATATATATATATATATATATATATGGGAAAGATAAATCGAAAACCCATGTGAGTTGAGAAAACCCAAATAAACCCTATGTAACATTTTTATTTTTTACTAAAAAAATAGGGAATGTAATATAAATGTACGCGGACCTATTTATGAAAAAAAATGAAAACAACGCTTACTAGTTTTTTTTTAAATGTTGAAAATTTGTATGTTACATTTTTTTTGGACATATATATTATGTAACCTGAAATTTGTAATATTTTTTTAAAAAAACTACTCGGTGTTTTTTTTGTGTTTCTTTTTTAAAAATGTTCAAATATATGTATATTACATTTCCTATTTTTTTAGAAAGGTTTCTTGAGTTTACATGGGTTTTTTACAAAGGTTTTTTGAGTTTACACAACTTAAGTGGGTTTTCTCTATAGCCTTCCCCTATATATATATATATATATATATATATATATATATATATATATATATATATATATATATAGGGTTGAGTTCATTTCAGAACTCTAAATAACTACAGAACTTTCAGAACTCCTAATAAACAATCATTTTATATATAAGTTGTTGTATTTAGGATCTTTTTATCATCTATTATATGTATTTCTTTGATTATATACATGTTATAAGTAGTTAATTGCCAAAATTTTATGTATGTGTCATAATTAGTTATATATATGTAAAAAGACTAGTTTACATATGTGTAATTATAAAGTTACATATAAAAAATGATAAAATTATCCTAAACATAAAAATATATAAATAAAAAGATTGTTTATTAGGAGTTCTGCGAGTTCTGTAGATATTTATGGTTCTGAAATGATCCTGGCCCTATATATATATATATATATATATATATATATATATATATATATATATATATATATATATATACAGGGAGCCGCTAAATAGAAACCATCCTTAGTTGTAAGAACCACGAGAACCACTCTCAACCAATCTGAAAAGGGGGTATTTTGGTCATTTACCCTAAATGTCAAATCTACCCTCTCTCTTCATTTAATGCCACTGCTTTTTAATTACCTCTATCCTCTCTCATCTCTCATTTAAATCTCTCATCTCTTGACCAAAATTTGAAATCCTCTCATTTATCTCTCTCTCTCTCTCTCTCTCTCTCTCAGTACCCATCTGGATCCCAAAATTGAAATCCCCTCCACCATCTTCATTAACGAAACCAGGTCGTCACTCTCTCTTAGCTCAATCACCGTCTCCGCCACCACAAAGTACTCCTCCACCGCCGCAACCGCCACAAGACTCCATCCCGTCAGATCTTTCTCTCTTTCCTTGCTCACTTACCTGAATCAGATGTTACCTAGGTGGTGGTGGTTGGTACAGATCGGTGTCGGTGGTGGTGTTTGGCAGAGTTGGGCGATAGAGTTGGTGGTGGTGGCGTTGGGTGAAGGCCGGTTGTGGTGGTGGGGTTGATGGCGACGGTGGGTGAAGGGCGACGGTGGGTTAAGGGCGGTTGTGGTGGTGAGGTTAGGGGCGTTGGTTTGGTTAAGATGGGTGGATGAGGTGGTGGGTTAAGAGCGGTTATTGTGGTGGTGTTAGGGACTATTTGTCGGTGAATGGTGGTCGGTGAAAATTTGTATCTTTACTGTTGGTCTTTCCTTAATCCAAAAAAAGGTTAGTAACCCTCTCTGTTTTATTATTATTTTTATTTTTTTCTTTCTCTAAAGATTTGGTGAGTTTAATGTGGTTTTGGTTTGTTTTGTCACAGAGATCATGTGTAGATATCTATGGGTTTTGGTGTTTTTTTTTTTTTTTTTTTTGGCTCTTTTTAAGGAAGCATTAAATACCATTTTTGGTATAGTATATCAAACCCTTTAAATTAAAAGCTCTAATCATTATCAAATTAAGAGAACCCATATTTAAATTTGGGATTTATAAGGGTTAATTCACTCAAATTTGGGTGGTGGGGGTGGCCCGTCGGTGTTTGCGGTGCTGGTGTTGGAGGCAGTGGCTGTGCGAGCGGCGATGAATCTGGTGCTTTTGAATGTTTTGAATCTGGTGCTTTTGAATGTTTTTGAATCTGTTGAATGTTTTGAATGTTTTGAATTTGGGTGCTTTTGAATATTTTGAATCTGATACTTTTTGAATGTTTGAATCTGTTGAATCCGGTGCTTTTGAATGTTTTGAATCTGGTGTTTTTTGGTAGATTTGAACAGTGAACTATGTGGGTTTTGATCTGTTGGATTTTGGGCGGTGATGATGCAAAAAAAAATGTATATTTTGATGACGATGGCGCGGCAAAGGATGGTGGAGGGTAGTTTTTGAACGTGCAACCCCTCTTTGCAGCCTCTGATTATCGGAAAATCTGAGCCAAACCCCGTTTTTTTCAAGAATCCACTAATTTGTTTTGATTTTTGTGTGTTGGTTTTTTATATCCCCCCCCCAAGTCCATGATGATAACAATCTATCTGAGACACCTACCGAGTTGCGATTTCTGATTGCGTTCGTTTTGTGTAAAAAAAAGTTAAAACCGTAAACTTTTTAACGTAAAACGTAAATTTTTTAACGTAAAACATAAACTTTTTAAACGCAAAACGTAAAACGTAAACTTTTTAACGTAAAACGTAAAACGTAAACTTTTCAACGTAAAACGGAAACTTTTTAACGTAAAACGTAAAACGTAAATTTTTTAACGTAAATCGTAAAACATAAACTTTTTAACGTAAAACGTATACTTTTCAACGTAAAACGTAAAGTTTTTAACGTAAAACGTAAACTTTTTAACGTAAAACGTAAACTTTTTAAACTTTTACCTAAAACGTAAAAATTAAAACATAAACCTTTTAGCGAAAAAATGAAAAAAACGTAAACTTTTATGTAAAAACTTTTTAACGTAAAACGTAAAAAACGACGCGTAAAAAACCTGTCGAAGAAACGACGCAAAAAAAGGGGCGTAAAAAACGGCTCTTAAAAATGTTTTTTTAAAACAAATCTTGAAAAAATTTATCAAAGAATCTGATTTTAAAAAATTCTTTAATAAAAAAATCTAATTTATAATAAAAATAATTAATGCAATAGGAAAAAAATGTAACAAAAAATAATATATACAATAAGACAAAAAAGGCAAATTTACTTAAATACCCTTTAACAATAAAATATTAAAAACATAATGAGACAAAAATAATTTTAGCGGTCCCATGTGTATATATATATATATACATATATATAGAAAAAGTATATCGTACATTACGGCTTAACATACTTCAGGTACAACAACGTGCGTGATTTGTTCTATAGCATGTGTGATTAATGTTTCAACATGCGTGATTATTGTGTTTCAACATGCGTGATTTTGGATTTTTGAGTTCTAACGTACGTGATTTTAAAATGAACGTGCGTAATTACTTGTCGTACGTGATGTAGGTTAAGCCGTAATGTACGTTAACCTTCCTCTATATATATATATATATGTTTAGTCTCCTGTAAAAAGAACATTTTTTTATAAGAACGCATAGGAATTGGCATGTAGGCATCATGTTTTGGACTTAGGCATGATGTTTTAGGTTGTTTTGGTAAAAAAAACACCAAACATGACAATTTAAGACACAATGCAACGAATTCTAGGCTTAAAACTTAAAACACCATGTCAAGAACGTTAAGTAGTGTGTTTTAAATTTCATGCCTATAATACATTGTATTGTGTTTAAATTGTTATGTTTGTTGTTTTTCTTGCCAAAAAACCCAAAACATCATGCCTAAATCCAAAACATGATGCCTACATGTCAATTTCTATGTCTTCTCCCAGTTCTTACGAAAAATGTCCTTTTTACAAGAACCTCACCCTGTATATATATATTCATAGAAAACTTAAGGTTAAAAAATAAGAAGTATAAGAAATCACTATAAAGTGATAAGTGGCCAAAGACGAATCAAATGGGAAGGGTAATTTTGTCCAAGAAAAAAAAGAATATGCACATGTAAGTCACATGCTATACCCCCTGCCCCCCACCCCCGGTTTAAAACATCATTTTTTAAATATATCATAAAATCGAGCGTCCTTTTATCTTTAATTTGAGTATCATTTACTTGTAGATCGAAAAGGTCTCGCCGGAAGTGATGAAAAAGGGTCCTGGTCTCGGAATCCCATCTTCCAGGGTCAGGAGCCTTAAGTATTTTTTATCAAATGGCAAGGGTAATTTTGTCCAAGAAAAAAAACACATATGAGTCACACGCTATACCCCCCCCCCCCCCCGTTTAAAACATCATTTGTTTTTTTTTAAATATATTATAAAATCGAGCGTCCTTTTATCTTTAGTTTCAGTATCATTTACTTTTAAATATTTTTTTTCAAAAACCCAGTTGCTTGTTACACAATGAGTATCAAACTAAAAATACAATGGAAAGTAGACCAAAAACACAATCAGTAACAATAGATAAAAGACACAATGGACATAATATAAAACACAATGAGTATTAAACTAAAAGCGCAATGGTGAGGTAGACTAAAACACAATTGATGATAGCAGATAAAAAACACAATTGATAACAACTGATAAAAGTCACAATGGACAGCAGACTAAAACACGATAGATTAGAACTAAAACACAATGAACAACACACAAAAAACACAATAAACAACACATTAAAACACAATGAATATATTAAAATACGATGGATACCAAAATAAAACCACAATAAACAACATATTAAAACACAGTAGATAGCTGACTAATTAGAATGACCAAAACTAATAACACAATGTATAGAAAACCCAAATATAACACCATCTTCATTGTGTCACACATTGTGTTATATGTTCTAATACAAATGCAATGGACGGAACCCAAATTAACATTATGTTATAGGTTTTGATAATAACATAATGTATAGAAACCCTAGTGAAAACATAAGGACCAAAACCCAGTTGAAATACACAATGACAAGAACCTTTAACACCATTCAAAGAAAACCCAGTAAAAATGATTTTTTTATTTTATTTTTATATTGCAATATAAAACTCATATTAAAGATGAAAAAATGATCGTTGTTATGGTGATTTTTTTAAATGTCGTATGAAAAAATTATGGAAGTTTTAAATCGACGAAGGGGAAATTGGCATGTGTCTTGTATGTGGAGAGAGAGAAAATCAATAAATATAGGATTTCTTTTATATCATTCCAATATTTTGTTTTTTTCTACAAGTACTGTCAACCCTACAAATCTAATATCAAGGAATTAAAATCCTTATAACCCTTCTTATTTATTTTATACGTATTTAATCAAAATCCGTTACTTGGATTTGTTTTTTAATTTGAGAAAAAGACTACTAAGACCATGGGCAATGATTAATGTCCACCAAGGGGCATTTTTCGCCACATCACTATCATAATGTCCTTCCAAAAAGTGTGTAATGGTTAATGCCTATTTCATTTATTACTTTTCATTATTTTTCTTCTTTTTGGGCATTATTATAGGAATGCCCCACCCTCTTCATGCCCCTATAATGCTCAAGGGGGTGGTGTTGAGGGCATTATCAAACCTTTTCACACCCTTATAATGCCCATTACGCATGGTCTAATGACCACGAAATGGTGATTATTAAAAATAGTGTATGTTCAAGTATCATAGTTTTATTTGTTATTTTGAATCTGATGTTCAATATTTAATATTTCAGTTTAAATAAAAAACAATCTTTTAACCAATTTTAATTTGTAACAAATATACTAAGGGTGTTTGTTTTTCTTGAAAAGCTCTTCTTCTCCTCTTATGTCTGCGTCACGCAGACCACGCGCAGACGTTTGATTCTACAGAGTGTTTGTTTTCTCGAAGACATATCATTTAAAAAGGTCTGCATGACCTCTTTTTGGTGCAGACATGGATCTCCCTCTTCTACATTTTTTTCTAATATCACAAAACACACAGCTCTTCAAGAAAAACCTAACCCCTCCTCCACACCTCTACTCCACCACCACCCTTCTTCTTCCCTGCCACCACCACCTCTCTTCCCATACCACCGCTGCCACCACCTCTCCTCCCCCAGACCACCGCTGCCACCACTCTGATTTAGTTAAACCTTTTATTACATTAATATCTCTATATACATATATTATATACATTGATTTTCAGCCATGTGATTTTCAAAACCAAAATTCAAAGCACCCACCACCACCATCTTATTCGAAACCAAAATTGAAGGCACAACCATTCAAGTTTTAGTAAAATAAAATTGACAAGAAGATCAATTTAACACTACCACCAGTACCACAGATCTGAACAGCAGTGGTGGTAGATCTAGACAGAGGCGGTGTAACCAAGTTCAGATTGTAACCTGTAATGCAATGGCGCCGGAGATGGTGACTCTTCATTCTCCGACAGGAAACCTGTAATGCCGACGATTCTCGGGTCCAAGTTTAGATTGTAACCAATTTAGTTTAGTGTTTTGATTTTTATTAAGATATATGATGTTTTGGATTTGAAGTTGCTTATAATAACAGTAGTTTATTAATTGATTTAGGATGTTTTGGATTAAGGGATATTATGTTAGATTTGTTCTGATGAATTTTCTGTGAATTGTTGGTGCTTTTGTTTATGTTAAGATTATGTATCATATGTTCATATATTGTTGGTGTTTTTTGTTTGATTATATCTTATATGTTCAGATATTGTTGGTGTTTTTGTCTCTTAAATGGTTTGATTATGCTTAATTAATTCATGCATATTATGTTGTCGCTCAAAATGGTTTGATTATGCTTACTTGATTTCAGTTTATTTCTGCAGTCTGCAGAAGATAAAAAAACAAACAGTCTTCTTCTTGTAGACTGCAGAGGTTTGATCCACCTCTTTTGCTACAGATGTTTGGAGATGTGGTCCGCAGAGTACAGACATTTTACCTCTGAAAAAACAAACAACACCTAAATTTTCACACACACATTTCTGATAGACCTATTCTACCACATATATGAGAAAGCTATTCTAAAAAAATGGTTATTAAGAAAGGCAATAAGAAACTAAGAATAGCTATCTCGTATATGTGGTACAATAGATCTATAAAAAAATGGTTAGGTTTTTAAAAAAGACAATAAGAAACTAAGGCCATGTGTAGTCATAAAGTCCCTTTATAGGCGTTATGCAACAAGTGGCGAAATGCGTAAGAGAGGGGCGTTATGGGGCTTTATATCACAAGAGGGTGTAGTGGTAAGGGGGTTATATTACCCTTCAATTATACATACATATGTATGTGTATATATGTGTGTGAACGGGGGGAAACATCCTGGAGAAGATGACGCCGCAAAGATCATCACGGGAGAAGGATTTGCCCACCCCATAGCGCCCACCACAGTGGTGTTGGCAACGCTATGGGGGCGCCATGGTTGGATTTGGCTTGAGGTCCCCCCCCCCCCCCCCAATTACACATGATCTAAGAAGCATCACGTGTTCTAAGAATTAGGATTAAAAACTTGGAGATTTTTTTTTCAAAAATAGATAATCTACTAGAATGCTGACTCACCATTATAAATCTTGACTAACCTATGTACAAATTAGAGTAAATTGCCATTTTAGTCCCTGAGTTTTGTCCAAATTTGCCTTTTTAGTACAAATAGTTTTTCCCCTTTGGGTCCCTGAGTTTTCCCTTTTGTTGCCATTTTGATCATGTTGTCTAACTCCATCCAAAAACCCCATTTTTAACCAGAGGTATTTTGGGGATTAACTTTAAAAATGTTTTTACTTGCAGATTTGATCCATTCTTTTACCAGTATATAAACACAATTTACCCCTTTATAAACCCTAATTCACCCTAACCTTCCATTTTCTTCTTCTTCCACCTTCCATCTTCACAGTCGTCGCATCATCCATCCCCTGTTCAAAATAGAACCCTAATTTTAGAGGGTTTTGATCAAATTTTGATCCTGACTTGGAATTCATCATGGTATACTGCATTTGTGCGTTTGAAACCAAGATTCGTACCTCGAGGACCTCACAAAATCCAGGTCGCCGGTTTCATTGTTGCAATCGGCCAAGAAAAAGTTGTGGGTTCGTCTGTTGGGCTGAGCCCCCTTTGTACGTGCCAACACTAACCATAAAGTCGGAAAATCAAGGTGATTTGGCTGCTGAAGTCAGGAAATTGCAAGAAGTTGCTCAACGATTCAAATCAGAAAACACAACTTTGACGATGATTCTAGGGGTGACTTTGTTGTTTGTATTGTTGTACTTCTTTTGTAAGTAACAAATGGATGTAATGTAGTATCAGATGTATCAAGAATGTGTGTAATGCAGTGTCTTCAAGTAATGTTATGCCACTGTCTTGTTAATGTAATGAAATGTCGTTTTTGTATAGATCATTGTTGAAATGTAGTACCTTGTTTGTTTTGAAAATTGGTCAAAGTGTCCGAAACCATTTGCACATCAGTTTTGGCACATTTGATATGCAAATGAGTCGAAGTTATATGAACATTGGTTTGATCAATATTGACACCATTTGCACATCAATTTAGGAAGATTTGATATGCAAATGTGTCAAAGTTATATACACATTGGCATGAATACTTATGACACCATTTGATATGCAAATGCGTCAAACTTATAGGCACAAATTTGCCATTGGTACACCTGAATAACCTGGATGCATACCAAAGGACTACAAATGACTACAATAAACCATTATGCATACCAAAAGACAATAATATAGCATAACAATGTTGTTCCATTACAAACGACAAAAAACTTGTTCAAATACCGTACCATCACAAAGCTGAATACCCAAATCAAAAGACCCTAAACACAACAAATACCATACAAAACAGCCAAAGTACAGCTTGTCTGAAATGACCCTAAACAAAAGACCCTGAACACCAAAATACCATACATAACAGCTTAAACATTACCACCATCCTCCCCACCATCATGTCCAGCAGCACCAGCAACTTCCCCATCATGTCCAGCAGCTTCCCCACCTTCCTGTCCAGCACCAACAGCCTCCCCACCATCCTGTCCAGCACTAGCAGCCTCCCCACCCTTACTTTTAGTGCAGGTCCTTCTGTTATGACATTTTTGCCCACATGTAAGACAAGTCACTGTATACCCTTTTTTGGCCATTTTCCACTTTTTTCAATTACCTGGTTTACCTCCTCCAACTCCACAGCAGATTTCTTTCTTTTCTTTTTGGGTCTCCCAGCAGGCTTGTGATACTTAGGGGTTGTTACAGTGGTTGGGCATTGACTTTTAGGCCATAAATCCATACCATTGATTGGCTCTATGGTGTGATTATAGACATCTTTCCATGTTTCTAGCCAGTAGGCCTTGTCCACCCATTCTTCTGGTACACCTCTTCCCTCTCCATTCAATGCCTGTTCCGGATACAAGCCACTACATGCCTACATGGCATGCAAGTTAACTGGAACCTTCTGCACCACAAGTCCTTTCAACAAGATTTACAGCTCTTTTTTCAAGTTCATGACCACTAACCTATAATGAAAAAATATCCAGATTAACATATCTGCAAGGGATCATTGAGGCCTATTTAGTTTAGTAATGAACAACTTACCTCATACTTTCCATTGCCACACCAAATAGATGTGTACTTTGCAGCCTCAGTCTTTATGTTCTCAAATATCAGAGTTGCCTTTGGAGTTAATCGTCCTTGTGACTTGCCTATCATCTTATGAACTACCGCTATTCTCTCATGATGTATTCCCTAATGAAATCAAGGCAGCTAATGATTGGTCTGTCCCTACCAATGAGTAATAGCCTGTTGAACACCTCACATAGGTTGTTTAACAAGACATCACACTTAGGCCTTTCTACATTATATCAATAACAAGACAAGTTAAATAAGTGAATTGTTAATAACAGTTGCATTAAAACAAGTGAACATACCATTGAAAAACGCCCTTGACCAATGTTTAGATGGAATCTCCTTCAGCCAATTATACAAGTCTGCATCCTCCTTCAAGATTGCTTGCATATTCTTCTTAAACTTCTGAGGTGTTATTAAACTAGTAGCTACCCACAACAGGTTCTTGTAAACTGCACCTTTCCACCTTGGTTTCATGTTTTCATGAATATGACGCAAACAGAATCTATGCTCAGCATTTGGAAAGACTTGCTGAATGGCAGGTATTAAACCCTACAACAGTTATCAATAAACATCATTTGGATAACATGTGAGTTTGATGATTGCAATGGTTAATTTAAATAAACAATAAACATACCTTTTGCCTATCAGTTATAAAGGAGAAATTACCATTTCGATGCAGCTCTAAGTCATCTCCTAAACACCTCAGAAACCAACTCCAGCTAGCTGTTGTTTCAGCCTCCACCACAGCATATGCAAGTAGATAAATCCCGTTGTTTGCATCAACCCCTACTGCTGTTAAAATCTATCCAGGCCAAGGTCCTTTCAAAAACACCCATCAAGCCCAAGTAGATCCCTTCCAGCCTTGTTAAACCCTGCCTTTAATGGCCCCAAACATATATAAACTCTCTTAAATTGCCTTGTTGGACTGCTTGGGTTACATTTAGGCTCAACTTCAATTTTCACAGTGGTACCAGGATTTGCCCTAATAAGTTCTTCATAATCTCTCAAGTTAGTGTATTGATCAGAGTAATCACCTTGAACCTTCTTGGTTGCCTTTGCCTTTGCCCTAAACATCTTATTAAAACTCACTTCAACTTGATGCTTCTTTTGTATTGTATCTACAAGTGCCTTCAGTGGTATTTCTGGATTAACTTGAATGATGGGTTCAATTTCCTTTGCTAGCCAACCTGTTGTGTAGAGAGAAACATCTCGGGTATGTAAACAATTATGCTCTTTATTAAATGTCTTCACCATCCATGTGCCTTCCCTTTTAACTTTGGAAACATGCAAAGTCCAAGGACAAGAGGGAATCTTCTTCTTTTTAGATATTTGTCTTGTTTTGGGCCCACCATCTTTACTTTTCTTGCCTTTATTAACTGCACTTGAACTACCAACATCTTCACCTGATTTTACTTTCTTGCCCTTACTAACATTAGCTTCAAAACTACCAGCTTCACAACTACCTAATTTTGGATTAATTCCATGACAAAGAACCCTCATTCTAACATTATCATTTCTATAGATAAACAATTGCCTTCTAGACTGGACTGCATATTGTCTCACCATTTGCCTAATGTTCTCTTTATCATTAAAACACTGACCAACATAGAATTGGCAATCATCAGTTGCCTTTTTTTTTTCTTCTTCCTTATACCCTTAAACTGCCCTATATGTAACACTTGTATGCTCTTAATCACTAAGGCTATCAAAATTGTCTAAGTCAAAGTCATCAACTTGTTGCTCATCCTGATCCTCCCCTTCATCATCACTGATATCAAATTCTACAGCAGCTCTAAACTCAACCTGATCCATATCAACATCATGATCTAAGTATTCCTCATATACTATGTAATCAGGATCCTCACTATCCTCACCCTTATCACTATCCTCACCTTTATCACTACCCTCCTCACTTTCATCACTACCCTCATCCTCATTACCACCATAATCAGGATCATCACCACCATCAGGATCAATAAACTTTGCATTTGTTACCTCAGTTTCTTTGCTTTGTTCATCATCTAATACATCAGCATTGTCATCACTTTCATCACTTTCATCTGAATTAGAGTCAGAGCTTACATCTACTACACTAACCTCTTTTTCATTATCCCCAGCCTCTTTTTCATTATCCCCAACCTCTTTTTCTTTACCCTATACTTCAGTTTGTGTTAAATCACCTAAGTTTGCCGGATCAGCTTGTGATTCATCACCACAGTTTGCAGCATCAGCTTGTTTTTTAATACCCAAAATATGCTCAACATACACCTCAATGACCTTGTTGGTTTGAGTATACTTTATCATCCTAATAACATCATTATCACCCATTAAGGATCTTATCCCAAATTCGAAACATTCTCCTAGAATCCTAAAGTTGTATCTTAACCCCCCCCCCGTTCATCTTCTGTGTAACCTAGCTCACACATCATATCATTAAATATGATCAAATAAAAGTGTCAGGGTTAACCTTATCGATATACGATACTTTACCCTCATACCCAAATTCTGGAAAGTCAATCAATTCCCCTCCATGATGTATCTCAAATGTGAACAGGTCTAGCTCATCAGCTAAAATCAACAACAAAACACACCATTAAACAACATTAATCGAACAAAACAGGGGATCATTACACTAATTTTGTGGGTTTTAGCACATACCGTAATCGACGTCGGGATTAAAGGTTGAACCGAGAGGCCGAGCATTCCACATTGTTGTTGCTTTCAATCGTCGATTGAGGAGTTGTGTGATTATGTAGGATTACTGGATGATCGTGTGTAAGAAGAAGAAGATGGAAGGTTAGGGTGAATAAGGGTTTTAAAAGGGGTAAATTATGTTTATATACTGGTAAAAGAATGGATCAAAACTGCAAGTAAAACCATTTTTAAAGTTAATCCCCAAAATACCCCTGGTTAAAAATGGGGTTTTTGGATGGAGTTAGGCAACATGATCAAAATGGAAACAAAAGGGAAAAGTCAGGGACCTAGAGGGGAAAAAACTATTTGGACTAAAATGGAAAATTTGGACAAAACTCAGAGACTAAAATGACAATTTACTCTAAAAATTAAAACTCATCTTTGTAACTAAATTATATTTTCTTATATAAAGTTATTATATTCAAATCGAAAATAAAAAGTTCTGACGTATATTTTTTAAATAACAGTGAAAAAAAGATTATTCAAAGTCAACAATGGTACCTCATGACTCTTTTTTTTAACGGCAAACTCACTTTATATATATATATATATATAAAGAGCCAGCAAGAGGCTGAAAAAACAGGAAAAACAGATAAGATAGAAAAGCCAAACTACAAAAACAGATTACATCATATCCAAAATGTCAAAAACCTTCCATTTCTCCCACACCGGCGGTTTGAGCTTCGATCGGTTGCATAACCAAAGGAAAACATCCTCTTTAATCTGCTCCACTGTCTTGCTAATCGGAATGAAAACATCCTCGAACACCTTCTCATTTCTAGCAATCCAAATTCTCCACACCATCGCAATAGCTACCGTGTACACCACCCGTTTCCAAACTTTGTCTCCTGGGCTTCGATTTATGAGTTGTAAAAGATCATTCAGATTGTTACTCGCAATGAAGTTCAACCGAACCCAAGCTAAAATGTTCCAACCAATACATTTGGCCCAGAGACACTTAACAAATATATGGTCAGGATCCTCATCATATAACCCGCACCGAGGACAAAGGCTATCAGCTAGAGAGATTCCCCTATGAATCAAACCCTTTTTAGAGGCGATTTTGCCAATCAAAGCTCTCCAAATCAGGTAGTTTGCTTTTGGGGGCGCCCAAATATTCCAATTAAAAACCAACCCGTCATTCGCATCCTCCATCGTGGCCTTTTCAATGTTGGTACGAACTTATTTAATCGAAAAAGACCCACCCGGGTCACTGCGCCACTTCCAGCCAGCCCCCTCTTTAATCAGATTATCATTAATGCTTAAATCGATGTTAGACAAAGTCTTTTCGACCGACCCGATGTCCTTCCATACTCTCGGAATCGAATTTTTTAGAGGAATGTTATGAGTAGATTGCATTGCACCGTTGCCACTATGAATTGTCGTCACCACTTTGGCCCAAAGCTGGTTTGGGTTAGCTTTTAACCTCCACCACCACTTGGTTAGCATCGCGTAATTATATCCTTTAATACCCCCAATACCCATTCCTCCAGTATTTTTTTGGATTTCAACATAAACTCCCATCGAATCCATCTAAGTTTGTGCCCCGTGTTTGTTTTACCCCATATGAATTCCCTTCTAATTTTTCCATCTTTTTTATGACACCTTTCGGACAAACAAAGAAAGATAGTAAGACGGAAGGCTACCAAGGACCGACTTGGATAGAGTCATACGACCCGCGAACGAAAGGTACCTAGCCTTCCATTTTGAAAGTTTTGAAGTGAATTTATCTAAAACCGGTTTCCAGAACTTGGCTCTTTTCATATTGATGCCGATAGGGATGCCCAAATGCGTTAAAGGTAGAGATCCAACTTCACAATTTACCACTTTAGCAAGATGAGCCACCTCGCTATCCAAGACCCCTATACCATATAATTTGCATTTTTTGCGATTAACTTTATGCCCAGAAATTAGATTGAGCCACCTTAAAAGCCTGTTCAAAGCAAAAACGTTCTCTTCAGACCAATAAAGAGCACATCATCCGCATAGCACAAGTGCGTCAAATTCGGCCCGCCATTCGGAAGTTGGCATCCATGATAAACTCCTAAATTGATAGCCCTTTGCATTAGCATATTAATCACTTCCATAGCTATGACGAAAAGAAAAGGGGATAAAGGATCCCCTTGTCTTAAACCTCTCTTGAATTTAAACTCTTTTGTTGGCGACCCATTCACAAGCACCGAACCCATGCCGAAAGATAGACATCCCTTTATCCAAGAAATCCAAATCGCTGGAAATGACATTTTCTCCATCATTCGAAACAGAAATTTCCAATTAATGGAATCATATACCTTTTCGAAGTCGACTTTGAAAATGAGAAGCTTCGTTTTGGATTCTTTTGCCCATGCCACAACTTCGTTTACGATAAGCGGACTATCTAAAATATTCCGATCGCCAAGAAAAGTCGATTGCATAGGAGATGTAATATCGTTTAAGACAAGCTTGAGTCTATTGGCCAGTACCTTAGTAACGATTTTGTAAAGGGACCCAACAAGAGAAATCGGGCGGAAGTTGGAAAGGTCCTGAGGATTATTTGTTTTTGGTATGAGGGCAACAAAAGAAGAATTACACCCAAGGCTGATCGAACCAGTACTATGGAACTCATGCATCATATCCATAATACAATTCTTCAATTTATCCCAAAAAGCTTTAAAAAATTTCAACGAAAAGCCATCCGGGCCCGGTGCTTTCCCTCCGTCACAGCTTTTTATGGCAATGAGAACCTCCCTTTCAGTGAAACGGTCACACAAAATATTTCCATTTTGTTCCAAAAGGCATGGCAGCCCATCATTGTTAAAGTCTGGCCTACGCCTGATTGGCTCGGAAAATTGTTTTTTAAACCACGCTCTGATATCCTCTTTAAGCTCCACCGGATCCGTCACTAAACGGTCCTTGAACATCAATCCGTTTAACCTAATTCTCGCCATGTTGATCGAGAAAATTTTGTGGAAGTAGGCACTATTTTCATCTCCGAATTTTAGCAATTTATGCGGGCATTTTGCTGAATGTCTTTGTCTTTGATCAACTCCAGCTTATTAGCTTTTACACGAAGCTCAACTCTAGTTCTTTTTTCCTCGGCTGTTAAAGTCCCCATAATAGCTTTTCTTTCAATATTATGAATAATTTCCTCCATATTTTTTAGCTCCTTAATCTCATGATCCCTGACTTCCTTCCTCCATCTTTTGATTTCCAACTTTAATCATTTTAGAACGCCGGCCAGAACCAAATCTTTCTTACACTACCCGTTTCATTTTGCAAAACCATGTCGACAATCTGAGCCAATTTCTGCTCCCTAACCCAGGAATTGAAAATTTTGAAAGGAACAGGTCCAAAATCAGAGGCCAAGAACGACAAGGAAATCGGGCAGTGGTCCGAACACCCCCTTTTATGGACTTCAACTCTCGCATTCGGCCAAAGAGACATAACAGCATCATTAACTAAATATCTATCCAGTTTACTCATTTTTACTTCACTGTGACCAGAAATAAAAGTGAACTGACCTCCGGACATAGCATCTTCCAGCAACCCTGCATTGGCGATAAAACCGTTAAACGCTTCCGACGACCCCCGATCAAATCTGGAGTTGACCCTTTCATCAACTGAGCGAACTTCATTGAAATCCCCTAGTAGAAACCACATCCCACTATGTTGAGAAATCAAACTATCAATCTCCTCCCACAGCAATCTTCTCCTCACAGAATCATTTGGAGCATGCAAATTTAAGACATTGACTCTATCGGTAACCCCCACGATGTGACTCGAAGTCAATAAATAGCGATGATTTTTAGAAACCAAATCAACATTAAACACGTCCGGGTTCCACAAGGAAGCCAGTCCCCCAGATCTTCCAACAGAATCAACAGAAATGGCATTAAAATTAGAGTTGTCCCAAAATTTGCGAAGAATGACATCTTGCAATTTCTCTTGGTGGGTCTCTTGTATACCAATAAATTCAGCTTTAACTTTACCTTTCAGATTCTGAATCCAGACACCTTTCCTTGGATCTGAAACTCCATTTAAGTTTATAGAAACAAAATTCATTAACGATCGGTTGTCTCCATCTCCCCACTTACCATCTTCCTCACATGGTTTTTAAAACCATCAATACCTATGCCCATACTAGCCCAAAATTCCAGAGTTCGCGTAACTTCCTCCTCGAGTATTTGCCGTAATTGCTCTTCACTAGGTCTCTCGATAGAATTCTCCCTCTGACATCTTTGTATTGGCACATGTTTTCCAGCCCTATTCCCCTCTTTTTCTATTCTAACAATCTCTTCAATCTTAAAAGGATCCGTATTATCTGTATTCTCCACTTCCTGATTCAAATCTGGGATATTAGCCAACTGGGACCGTTTACTTGGGCTACCTAACTGTTTGGGCCTTGTAGTTATATAATTGGGCCTAGTGGAAGACTGATTAGGCTCAACAGAGGAGCATCCATTATCCCTAAGATGATTCTCGTGGCCCCCATAATCTCTATCATCATGACCTCCCCTATTTTCTCTCTCATTGACATTAAAAAGACTCGGCTCTTCCTGTTCCCCATGAGCCTCCAAATTCTTCACGTGCACATTGGTATTAGGGGGAGAGCTGACTTTTGAGTTATCCATGCACGTCTGAGGAGAATTATTCATGCACCCAGTTGATTCAAAAACTCTGGCAGCCGATGACTCTTCGAATTCTGACGATGTCTCTAGAGTAATCGAAATAGACTTATCCGACTCCAGGAACACCGGGCTCCATTTACCGGAAATTTCCTCCACCCAGACCGGGATGTTCTGATCTTTCCACCTTAACATGAATTCCATAGCCATTCTTTTGCCCGAGTTAACCAAAATTGCGAGTCGATCTTCTACCAAGTTACCGTTGTTTGCATCGGCCTCCGATTTGACCAGGAGACGACCACACCTTTCACCAATTTGTTAATTACGTGTCTGTCCCAAAGGCTAGCCGGAACCCCCAGAACCTTAATCCAAGCAATTCTTTCAAAGATCGGTGGAATCCCCTCCTAAATATAAAGTCTAGAGAACCATTTCTCCCAGACATCAACTTTGTGAAGACGGAACTCTTCCGCTTCCTCCGGGCACTTAAAGCAAAGCAGAACTTTGAGACCACCCAAATAACTTAAATCTATACCATCGTCAGTGGTTCCGGAGAGAAGGTCTTTCAAGTTGTTAAGAAAATCTATGTCCTTAACTTCTCCAACAAGAGATTTAAATTCCTATTTTTTTCTTAGTCTCCGTATTCAATGGGGGTAATTCAATAATGTTAACGTGGGAATCATTGCGGATTGGATTGATAACGGAGCTATACGTTCTCTTAGCCTGATACTGGGTAGGACCCCCAACCGGGACAGTTTTCGGTGCAGGATTTGCTGGTTTTAGTCTGGAAAAGACGGAAATTCTATCTCCTATATTCTGCATATCTATCTTCGAACCGAATCTGTCAAACTTTGCGAGGTTGACCTCGATCGCCGCTCCCTCTATCCGAACCTCCTTCAGCAACTCAATCCATTCAGACGGATCCTTGACATTGGAAAGCTTAATGAACCCAAACTTATTCCCGGCTTTATCTTTTTTTAACGGGACAAAGAATCTTCCAAATTATCCAAATGTTCAAATGCCTTCCACAGAGTTTTCCTGGTAACCGAGTCCGGGAGATTAGAAATAAAGAACGAAGTTGCATTTCAAAGCCTGAATTCCCTACTAGCAAAATTTTTCTCCTGTCTCGCTTCCTTCCTGCTCAGCACAGTATGCCAAGAGTCATACTTGTAATACCGTTGATTCTTGATCTTATATTGTTCCTCCTGCTTTCTACTACGCAACTGATGTAAAGACGACGCATCGAAAGTAACTTGACGGCCCCTACTTCCCCCACGCGCCATGGAGAAGAAAGGGAGATATCGCGGGTCTTAAAGAGGTTAATAGGATTCGAACCAATCTAGCTGAACTATCACGATAGCTGCGATTGGTATCAGACCTACTAAGCAATCAAGAACACCGGATATAAAGGACACAAACACAAAAACGACACGAAAGCAGCCACAAAATATCAACTCAGAACCTGCTAACAAAACTCGTTACGGACACAGAAAGACCGATCATCAGCTGTTATACAGGATTGGGGAAGATCGAGTGGCCCGGAACAGAAAAATGACACAACCAGCCACAACCGATCACCACAGCACCCGCTAACAAAACTCGTTATGAACAAGAGACGTCCGATCACCGACTGTTATACAGGACTGGGGGAGACCAGATTGCCCGGAAAAGAAGGGGAAGGGGGAGAGGAACGGGTGTGTGTATTATCAGAAATGGGTTAGTAAGGGCATGGTGTTATTAGTCCATTACACTAGGAGGCTTAAATCAAGGTAAGGAAGTGTTGGTACCTCAAGACTCTTAAAGTCATATGTGTGGCAGCCATTATCTCTATAACAATTACCAAGTCGCATGTACAGTAGTTTTAACCTCCACATGTGGCGTTTCTATTGACACAAACATATAATATTTTTCTGATGTGCTCTCAGACAGTTTTACCGACGCACAACGAAGCCACCTCTGGCACACGATAACCATAGTAACAGTTTCACCGCCAAACGCCGAGGCATAACAACGGCGGTTTTTCACTTGAATGGCGTCCTTCGTTCTCGATCTAGGTTTTGCACCGACTTTGATTTCGATTTCTCTTGATGATTCGGTATTTCGATGGCTTCCGGCAACTAATAACAATGGCAGCGAGCCTGTAGTTGGTCGGTGCCGATCCGAGGAGAGGGTGCCGGGTATAAAAGGAAATAACGGAGAACTTTTTCGGGAGAGCGGCAGACAGGGATATGCGCGATTCAATTATTTTCCGATGCTCCTACCATAGAAGGATGCTTGATACCGTGGCGTTTGCTGCCGACGGTTGTTGAACAGCGAGATTAAATCACAAGCCGATTAGAAAGGATTCCTTCGTGACTTTTATTTGTGAGATAGCAAGTGTTTAAAAAATCGAGTAATTAAATTCCTCGGCTGATTTGTTGAAATGGGATAAAGATAGTTTAAACTTGAACAAATGATAAATGATTAAGCAAGAAGATGAAGGTAAAAGTAATAGCTATCAAATTTCAACTTAATCGATACTATATTTACTCTAACTGTTATTGTTTTTATCAAATTTCAGCATAATTATATTATAGAGTGAATTTCAAAGATTGTCCTTTATCTTTGTACCCATTTCAGGCGTTGTCCTTTATGTTCAAAATTGACGAGTTTTGTCCTTTATGTTTTCATATCTTACACGTTTTGTCCTTTAGACCTAACTCAGTTAGTTTTTTCAGTTAAATTTGGTCATGTGTTTTGCATATGAGGGCATTTTTGTCAATTCAAAGGTAAGTTCAACGATAGATTTACAGCTCAAAGCTTCTACAACCTTTGAATTGACAAAAATGCCCTCATGTGCAAAGCACATGACTAATTTTAACTGAAAAAAAAACTAACTGGGTTAGGCCTAAAGGACAAACGTGTATGATATGAAAACATAAAGGACAAAACTCATCAATTTTGAACATAAAGGACAACGCCTGAAAATGGATATAAAGATAAAGGACAATATTTGAAATTCACTCTATAATATAATTATGCTCAACATTAATTTTTCATTAAAATTAAAGGTTTTTTCATCCATTTCATAACTAACCATGGTGATGTGGATTTTTGTTTTTTTCCCTTTTTATTTGATGCTAACTTCGAGTGATGACGTGGATTGTAACTTGTTTTTTTTAATGTAATTAAAGTGTTTTTATTTTTAATAAATATAATTTCATATATTAAAATAATCTGACCTCAACATCTTATGCTTCATTTTTTTATTGACACGTAGAAAAAAGGACATGACTCGATTTGAATGTTAAGTTATCTAATTGGGACAAAAACGATACAAGTGACCTAATTAGAATAATTTTAAAACTTGGTTACTATTGTGTGGGTCAGCTAAAAGGTTAACTACCTATAAAATGTAAAAAAAATATGCATAATATTTTCAATTTTAAGGTATGGTGATATAGTTTTTTTTTAATTATAAAAAATTAACACGTTACATAATTATCAGTGTTTGTATGTCTCGCCGTATCATCATGGCACCCATCTACAATAGTAGGTGAAGTCCTTAAAGTAGACAATAGCATTAAAGGACGTGTACTTTGTGCCTTAATAATTGTACTTTGTTGATTCCACCTGTTATACAATCTTAATCTTGACTTTGTGCCGGGCGAAATCTGGGTTATAGTGGCTTGGATCATCTTTTCCATTGCATTAGCCAATAGTTGTCTAGATAAAGTAAACAAACACTTGGCCACTTGTGCATCCAGCTCTGAATTTTATCGACACCTGATCCCACCATGTAGGATCTTGCTTCTATAATATGGTGAATCGATTTCGGATTCTGTAATGATTTGTATTTATTTTAATTTGAGAACTTCATTGAGAATTGATGCGCATATGTAATGTAATTTTGTATGGTTCAGGGCCGACCCCTAGAAAAAAGAATAAATAAATAAAGGCTTTAGACCGCTATATTTTAAGGCCCATTTTTTTCATACTTTTAATGTTAAGCATATTTATAGCAATCTTTCGTTTGAGCAGAGTTGTAGCAATTTTGATTTTGGGTTTTGATGGTATCTGAAATAGGGCTGAGAGCAGCTATCTGTATAAGACATGATTAGATCTGTTTACTGAAAAAGTACACAACGTGATTTTTTACTTTTTAAAAATAAATATAATTATGATGTTAGGATCCATTATTTCTTCTTCCTGGTACATAAAACGTAAAACTGTGTTATAAACATGAGATATAAAGTAATTAAACGAGGTGTATTCATATTTAATACTTATGTTACACGTGTCGTTAAAGACCTGTTAAACCTGATAAGACACGATTTGCCAGCCCTAATCTGAAGTTCAGCATGTGTACTAAATTAAAAAAGTATAGGTTTGATAAATTTCCCAAAAATTTTGGTTTTGGATTTTATGGGTATATGATTTTCGAAACCAAGTTTTGAGTGGTAATATACAAGTAATCGAATTACGAAAGTACATGTTATCAAAGCTTCCTTACAATTATCTTTGTATTTTTATAAAGTAACGTCGTTTACCATTTTTGTTATTTTAATAATATAATGTAATGTTTATAAAATTCTAAATGTATAGTTGTGACGTTTTTATTTTTATCTATATTACGATAAATTTTTTGCATAAAATCGCGATAAAATCGAACGTATCAAATATGATAGATTTTTTTTATTCTTAGTATGATGAACCAAACCAATACCTTCCAAATAAGTTTAGTAGCAGTACTAGTATTCATTTTTGTGGTATATGTGGGGATCTTGTAACAAATCAAACTGGTCTCCACCAAAAGCTCAACGCTAACGTGTTTATTTGTTTTTTCTCGACAATCTTGCATATATTTTGTTGAAAATCGAGTTGTGTTACAAATATAGTATTTTTGTAACATAAGCTATACGAGTAATGGTGTCGTATGGTTGTTGTGATGAACCAAACCGATCCCAACCAAACAACATTGGTACATGTATCCATATTGTTAGAACCGCTACTGATATACATTTTAACGGTTTTGATTGATGTAAAACACATGCGGATATCATTAATTTTGGGAATATTACAACTTTATTTTTTTAATTATCTCTTTCTCCTACCATATCAAGTGCCGATACTTTACTGATACCATAATTTACCAAACCAATAACGACCCATGTCTTGCGGCAACGCGCAAGAGAATTCCACCAGTTTATTAATAATAATGTTTTTCTAAAGTATCTTACGAAATTTTCGTTTCGTTTAAAAATCAAAGGAAGACACAAAATGGCCAATGTGGCAGATTGTGAATATTAATGTTTATTGGAAAAAAAAAAAGTGACCATTCAAGGAAAAAAGAAATGATGGGATTGTTGTGGGGTGAAAGTCAAGCTAATATTCTAATTTAATTGCTCTTAAAATTACACAAACATGCTTCACGTAGTAAATTATCAAAATGATTAGAACAATTAAACAAATGTGGTTCACGTAGTAAATTATCAAAATGATTAGAAAAATTAAACAAATGTAGTAAATCAAGTGCTAACTTGTGTATTTATAGATATTTTGAAGTAAGAGATTGCCCCTTATTAGTGATGCTTCCCTTCTTCTCATAGTATCTTCAGTAGCAACTCTTCATCATTGGTAAGTTGTTTCATTAGCAAGTTATCTTGATTAGTTGTTGAGCCTTTAGTATTGGCAACTTACCCTTAGTGGCAAAGGTACACTTTACTTTTCATTAGTGGTAACCTACCATCAATGGTAATTTAAATTATTGGCAACAAGTTCCCATTACTAATTTACTAGCAACTTGGATCAACTAAATCCGTATTCTTTCATGGCAACTTCTAAGGCCCCAAACTGGGGAGACCTCACAGTTGGGTTCAAGCAACAAATATATAGTTCTTAAACTCATAAACTTTACTCAGGGTAGTGAAAAACATAAAATTATCTAATACTACAAGTATATTAAACACAAATTGGGAGAGGTGGAAGGATTTTTATAAGAGACATAGTCAAGTAATGTTGTAGCCTGTTTCGTATGTTTTATTTTATTTCTATTATTGTACTTTTTGGGTTTTACAGCTTGCTAGCCCTCGTTCTATAATCATAGAATTTTCGCCGTTCAAAAAAAAAAAAAATCTAATACTACAAGTCATAAAGTTCGGACGCAACATTAAAAATTATAATGTGTCACTATGGTCAGTAGGATGTCATACTTTAAATTATGGTAGCCTTCGATCCGCACCCAGTGACGTCAAATGAAGCATTTGTTTAACATTACATGTATACTAAAAACCGACGGTCGCGCTGGATGACTTTTTGTTTAGATTAAAAACATCAAGTTGCATTTTTGAGGAAAAACATTTGAAAAGTAGTGTTAAATTATACTAAACATCAATCATCAATAGAGACATCAAATTGTGAAGCGAACTTCACCAATGATGCGTGTGTAGCTTGATAGGTTTTTATGTATATTTTTAGCCCTTTTTAACACTTTAGTCAAGTTTTAAATTTATAAAACACGATATTTTACAAACACTAAACACACATATGGGCAAGTGCACCCATCGTGAGCGTAGTATAGCGTTGGTAAGATACCGAGGTCGTCCAAGGAAACAAGAGCTTTTAATATCGATTTATCCTCAACGTCTAATCAAATCAAAATTTTGGAAAAAAGGTTTTTAAACATGAAAATAAAAACTAAAAATGCTGAAAATAAAAAAATAAAAATAAAACAGATAGACAAGATGAATCACTTGGATCCGACTCGCCTTAAGTGTAACCTTTGATGAATTTCGCACTTTTACACTTTTTAAGAGATTATCTTAGTTATATTAGTAGGTCCCTCTTTTGAAGGTGACGTTACCCTCAACCAAATAGTTTGGTCCCTCTTTTGAAGGTGACGTTACCCTCAACCAAATAGTTTGAGTCAGCAAGGATACAATCCTAAAGGGTTGGATTATTGAAAGATAATTAATTAAGTTATTAATGCGTAATGTGGTAGGCCACTCTTTTAAAGGTGATGTTACCCTCGGCTAAATGGTTTGAGTCAGCAAGGATACAATCCCAAGTAGCCGGGTTAATGTAATAATAGTAATTTACATATGAGGGGATCAAGCGATTCGCACCCCCGCCATCCAATACCAGTGGGTATTGAAGGAGGTCCTAGTAAGCTTGACCCAGGTCCTTGCAGGATCTATACACTAAACAAGGCAAGAACCTTACCAAACCATTCCCTTAACCCCCGACCAGGTAGCCAACATATCTCTATATAGACCGTAGAGATATGAATGGTGTAAATCTTTTATTTTATATAGACAGCAAAATAACGCCAAGACACCACGGACAAATGATAAGGAAGTTTCACCTTCAACATAAGAAACTAGTTATTAATGTCATTAATACAAAACCAAATAAAAAGTGCGAAAAGATTAAAAAACAAAAGTATTACACTAAATGCTTGTCTTCACCAAGTGATGTAAGAGACTTAGGCAAACATGGCCTTTGATTGTCAAGAACTCTTACTATCAATCTTGGATCCCGAGACTACTACACACACTCTATGATGGATGATGGTGGTGGATGTGGGTTGTGATGGTGGTGGAGGGTGGGTGAAGTGTGAGAGAGGTGGTTTGCCAATGGATGCCTTTGAAGTGAACCAAGCACCTCTATTTATAGCCTGCACAGAAGCCCGGACACGGCCCCGTGTCCAGTGGGCACGGCCCCGTGTCCATCCACTTTTTCTTTCTTCATTTAATGCAGTTTGTCTGTCTTAGTTGACCACGCCCCCGTGTCCGCTGGGCGCGGCCCCGTGTGCAGAAGCTTATCTGTACTATCAAGATTTGCTTGGATTCTGCGAATCTTAGCGTTGACCATGGCCGTGTGGAGCTGGGCACGCCCCCGTGTTGGGAGATAGAAGCTTCTACACTTTTGTCTTTTCTGCAGACACTTGGGCACGCTCCCGTGTCCGCTGGGCACGGGGGGTGTTCAGCCTTCTGATGCTTTGTTTTTGCTTGGGAAGATGCTGTCGAGGGGTCGGGCATGTCACGTTTATTCCTTTTCTTGTATTTATGTTAGATTTAGCTGCATTTTTGCTTCTTTTGTCCATTTGAGCTCATTTAATCCTGAAAATACAAAAGGAAGACAAAAGCACACTTTTCCCAACATTAGTACTAAAAAAGGGTTAGTTTTATGCCTCATTTGATTTAATTTATATGTTGCATTTTACACACATCAAATACCCCCACACTTGAAACTTTGCTTGTCCTCAAGCAAAACTCTTTATAACGTGGCTTACACTCCCAAAACTCTTTATTAGGTTTTATTTTTATGTTATTTACAATCCTATTCGCTATGATTTACTTAGAACATTACATAAGAGAAATTACTTATTTGGGCATAACATGCCTTTTTAAAATTTCATTTATATACAAGTTCACATACCTCACGGGAGATCACTCAACACTCGGCCGAAGATGTATTTTTGTGAAACTATCGGGACCGGCATAGAACTTACTTCTACCATATGCTTGCCAAGCAATCAATCCTCCTCCTTTTTAACTATAAACCTTTGTAAATATCAAGATGACTTGGGAAAGGTTTAGGCTTGGGTTAAAGGTAGGTGGTTTTGGGTTAGTGGTTAGTAGAAAAGGGCGAAAAGCGTAAAAAGCGTCGGTTTTCGTAAAACTTTTTATTTTTGTGACTTTTTATTCTAATGAAGCATTTTTCAAACAAAGTTCTTTTTTATGAACTTATTTGTTTATTGCTTGACTTCGTCATTTTTTTTTTGATAAGGAATGTCACATGAAAACCGAGCTTTTTACAAAAATAAAGGTTTTAAAATAAAAAAGGGTTTTGGTGGGTAAAGGGTGTTTGTTTTGTGGGTTTAGAAATGAAAATGTTTAGGCTCAAAGGGGTTAACTAGGGGGATTTTGGGTAGGTGGTAAAAAAAATAATGGTGTTGAAAGAAAAAGGGTTAGTCCTAATGCCTCCATCATTTACTTACTTGCGTTTAAGTTGGTAAGGACCGGGAATGTATCGTCATGGCAAGTTCTAGAGTTGTAAGAAACCAAGCAGCTATTCACACAAGAAACGAAAAATGAGCATTTAGTTTAAAGATGTGTATTTGTATGCTCAATAAAGGCTCAAAACTCACTTTTTGTGGGAATGGATTTTTAATGTAATCAAGTGTATATAATCAAATTTTAACTAGATTTGTCATGCCGTTTCATAATTTTCTTATGTTGGTTCTTTTTATCACGACGCTATCGGTTGTAAATTTGTAAAAATATAACCCTTTTAGAACTTGTTATTCCCAAAATTAAACCAAGACAAGTAAAAAAAATGAAAAGTTTTTGAAAAATTTTGGGGTGTTTAGCGGTTCCAATAGAGTTTTGTGTAAGGCTTGTAATTAGGACTTACAAAATTCAAGGTTTTAGCATCCCTCCCCCCCCACTTAAATTACCCATTGTCCTCAATGTGTCCCAAAAATAAGTTTTTAGATTGATTGAATGTGTCCGGGCACGGCCCCGTGTTCAGATTGCCAGTAACAAAAGTAACAGAAGCCTGGGCACGGGGTCGTGTTCAGTAAACATGCCCCGTGTCCAGTTACCTGAGCTGGGCATTTTTCTGCAGATCCTTGAGCATGGGGCCGTGTTGGCTGGGCACGGCCCGTGCTGAACTTGCTGCAATGAAGAAAAATTGTCGGGAGGCTCTGTTTTTGTGCATGGGTTGTTGGTTCAAGTTTCCCTTATTATCCTTCACCATCCCGAGTGTGTTTTATTCCTGAAAATTAAAACTAAACTAGAAAGCATAAAGGTTAATCTAAACTATACTAAGGATAGTTCCGCGGAATACCTCCGTGGTGCGCCACGTTTATAAGGGTCCTTGGCTAGACCCAAAGCCAGTCATATGTTACCCAAGTGGGATGGTTTGCATCCCATGTTGCACCGTCGGAGAGCATCATCCATACTTGAGTCTATGACTTTCATGTAATTAACCGGATCATCGTCTTCTACTCTTTTCCCAACTCCGAATTTCATTTCCTTGTCCCCAACCCTCAATGTTAGTGTTCCACCATTCATGTCTACCACTGCGTGGGCCGTAGCTAGAAATGGCCTCCTCAAGATGAGTGGTACTTCGGTACCTTCCTCCATATCTAGTATGACAAAGTCGGCGGGAAAGAAAAAGTCTACGACTTTAACCAATAGATTTTCAGCGACACCTTGTGGGTATTTAACGAACCTATCGGCGAGTTGTATGCTCATTTTTGTAGGGCTTGTTTTCCCTAGCCCGAGTCGGTCGAACATTGATGCGGGCATGAGGTTGATGCTAGCCCCAAGATCGGCAGTGCATTGCGGATGGGTGATTCCCCAATCGAACAAGGAATGGTGAAGCTTCCGGGATCGATCTTCTTTTGCGGGAGCTTGTTGAGTAGCAAGGCGGAGCATTCTTCGCTTCAATTAAATAGTTACAATGATTCGACTTTCCTTTTGTGAGTGAAGAAGTCCCTCATAAATTTTGAATATTTAGGCATTTGAGTTAGGATTTCGACAAATGGAATATTGATATGCAATTGTTTTAGTAAATTTACGAATTTTATGAATTGCTCATCGGTCTTTAAGCGAAGTAACCGACCGGGGTACGGTACCGGAGGATTCTTGGTGGGCTCTTGAATTGGTGGAGGAGCCGTTTCTTGTTGGGGTGTTGGCGAAGCTGTGGTTTGGCTAGATCGGCTCCTTTTAGTTTGAGGTAGCGGAGCTTCCTCGGGACCTTCGGTACGGTTTCTCAATGTGATGAGATGTACTTGCGCCTTTGGGTTGGTTTCGGTATTGCTTGGTAACGCGCCTTGTGGTCTCTCGGAGAAATTTTGAGCTAGTTGGTTTATTTGTTTTGCAATGTTTTGAATGCTAGCTTGTTGATTTCTAAAGTGCGATTCCAGTTGTTGAAATCGATCCGAGTTTTTCTTTTTGGTGTCGTAGATGAGGCGAGAGACGGTATCTTCAAGCCTCTCTCGTCCCCCTTGTTGTTGTTGAGAGAAATTTTGTGACTCCTTTCTTGGTTGTTGAAAGTTTGTTCGTTGGTTAAGATTTTGTTGGTTACTACTATTGCCGGGTTCTCTCCAACCAAGGTTAGGGTGGTTACGCCATCCTTGGTTGTAGGTAACCATTGGAGGACCCGACGTCCTAGGCCTATTATCAATGTAGTTTACCGTTTCTGTTTGATTATCCATTTCTTTCATACAACTCCAGTTTTCATGTGGCCCACCACACCCTTCACAAGCGATAACCGAGGCCATTTTTGCCATTTCTAACTTTCTGATTTTTGAAGAAAGGGTCTCGATTTGTGTCACACCCCGATTTCCACGTGTTTCACCGGTGGGCCCAGTGGGGGATTACCGTGACGATGTTGGCAACAATATAGTCAAACCACACAATTATATAAATGCACAGCGGAAGCTTAAAGATAAATATATACTTCAACCTCTGGTTGTAATATCAAATGTATTACAGAAGTCGAATATATCCACAGCGGATCAAAATAATAATAAAATATTGTTCATTCAGATACGGCATCGAGTTTGCGAGACTATTCGTGATGCTTAGGAAGCTAATACCAGCCCATTTCGCATAGTACCTGCACTTAATCTTTTTGGGGAAAATACGTCAGTTTACACTGGTAAATACATTCAACTGACACATTTAAAAATGTTTATTAAAATTGATTTGAATGCACAAGGCACAAACTCTTTTATAACTTGGGAAAATTATTAAAATCTTGTGAACGTTTTACATGTTCTTTTATGCGTTCAGTAGCCCGGGTCGTGCCGGGTTAAAGATTTATAGACACACCACATTGCGTAAAACCGTAGTATAAAAACCAACGGCTACGTCTTTTAATTTAATGTCGACAATATATACCGGGTGTACGCCTACACCGGGATGCCGATGGTCGTGGCCATTTCGTAAAATGATGCCAAGGATATCCGGGACAACGGTCATTAAACCCCCCAAAGGCTTTTAAGAAACAAAACTGTTTAAATGAGCCGATCATATTATTTAATTAATCACCTAAGCGATGGAAAAATATAATGCTCAATCAAGCGGTATTAACATACCGTAACCCAAGCCCATATAGGGGAAATAAGTTAAAGTATTTACCTTTGCAAGTATATATCCTTAATTCGATTAAATCGCCGATAGCTTTTACCGGGGCTCCTAATCTGGAACGAAGGTTTTAATTAACCTCTTAGAATCCTAACGGGTCCTTATATTAGCCGTAGCCTAGACCGGTTGGTTCCGATATATATAGATATGGTTTAATCGCGCGAAAAGGCGAAAACCGAGAATGGAGTGTGATTCTAACCCAACAAGTTCAGAGACTTGTTTTATATGGGTCTATGGTTCACACTCTGGATTTTGGGGTTCAAATAATATAATTTGACCCGTATCGGCTAATTTATGAAAACTAGTTTCATAAGCCAAACCGTGCGCACAATAGGCGAAACGGTTTACCATGGGAGTCTTACGCTTATTTCCTAAGTCAATATGCCTTAAAGAGGTTGTGGTATCAGTAGGATACCTTCCGTGATGCCCGTAACGAGTTTAAGTTAATATTATGCCCCGTAGGGGCTTTTTGGTCATTTTAAAGACTTTTAAAGAGCTTTTCGAGTTCTGCAGGAAATCTGAGTTTCCCGAACAGTTTATAAAGTCTAAAATACTTTATTTATTATTTAAAATCAGTAGCAACTGGAATCGGGTCAAAAGACCTTGTAGAACTCATGTTTTGGCCGAAAAGGGCATATTCGGTATTTACCGAACCGTAGCCATAACCGCAGGTTATGAGCAAGGTAAAAATTATTAAAAATCTTTAAAATTCCCGAAATATTATTTTAATACAGTGGGTAAAAGTTTTGGTGACGAAATCTTGGTTTAGATGGGCGTTATGCTAATTGCGCCGTTAATTACAAAAGTTTACTTTAATTGCGCTATTTAGCATAACTCTCATTCTAGACCTCGGATTGACGTGAAACTTTAAGGACATGCTTATAATTTAATAAGCAAGGTTCTGGTCCGTTCACGTGTCTGAAATACTCGTTTTATTTTCAAAATGGCGTTACGGTCAACTTTTAGGCGATTATCGGAAATGCGCAAAAGACTCGGATAACTCATGAACCGATCACAGAGGTTCATACCATCATGTAACCTGGTCCTAAGAGTGTCCTAAGGTATATCTATACCTCACTAAAACGGGTCAGAACTGAAGTCAAAGCAAAAGTCAAACTTTTGCGACATTCGGCTCCGAACCGGGTCAATATAGCAAACGGTCGATTCAAACGAGCGCAAATAAGTTTATATGCTTAATATCATGTTTTATGAACATCAAAACAGGTTTCATAACGTATACATTACAGATTATGTAGAAAACGGCAAAATGACTTTCTGTTGACTTTTTAAGTGCGCGTTTGACTCGATATTTGACATAGTTAGAGTGGTGATCAGAGGGAACCCTTTTAGGGGTTTATTACCCACATAAATACCAGCTTATAACTACTTTTGATCCGTCATAAGACTGAACCATTTGCAAGTTATTGTAATGACAACCGTTAGTTACGACGGTTGTGTTTATAAGCTATAACTATGAAAATGCAAGACCATATTGATTGTGAACGACTTACAGAAGTTATTTCTTACTTATAGAGCAGAGATGGATGCTTGGGAACCTTAGAATGATCAGAGGGGAGTTGTTTGAAGTGTGGTGAACTTATGAGCCAAGTGTGGCTATTTATAGTGTTCAAAAGACCTCAAGATCATCACAACTCAGTCTACATTTGATCATGGATCATGGGCAGGTGTCCCTAAGTGATATGGGTCGAGCATAGGGTGCCCATGCCTCATTTATTGGTTGTTGGTCGTTCAAAGGCTCCAAGAGGCAAGTAGTTACAAGTTTTCTGCATCTGGGCGTCTAATGCGGCCCGCATGGGAGTTCCATGCGTTTCTAATGCGGGCCGCCTGGGATTTAAATATCAGGCGAGTAAAAGAGGAGGCTCGCGGCCCGCCTCAACTTAACCACAAATGCAATGCGGGTCGCGAGGGGCCTGTTTTTCAGATTTTTAAAATCTTTTGAAATGATTACGAAATCCTGGTAATTAATAACGAAATCTTTCGTAATGATTTACCTGATCTTTCGGGTTTGAAGGGGTAACTTTGCGGTTTGGCCCTCGGTTAATTACAACTAGGGACCTCGTGTTATTTACCCGCGTTGTTAAGTCCCTGGTTAGTTTATTAATTATTCAGAAAACCTTAACTTTCATTATTGACGCTTTTAACCCTTCTCATACGAATTCGATCATATCTTTCTCGTTTTAAAACGGAACTTCGTGGAATTTGTACAGTATATTCTAGTGAGCGTATAATACTGTTACGAAGCCTTGGGAACGTTAAAGGGTCACTCAGAGGTATAATTAAACATGTTGACACAGTTAACCCCTGTAGCTCATAATCTCTCACTTTCTTCCGCGTTTCGCTTCCGTACGATCTATGATTCATTCGTTTGAAGGTTCAAGCATTATTTAGGGTTACTATACAGTATATTTACCCTTGTTGACATTTATAACCCTCGAATTTACATACTTTCAAGGTTTGTCAAAATTAGTCCTTTATTTAATATCAATGCCACGTGTAAACAAATGACACGTGTTAACACATTATTGGACACAAAAATTCGAGGTGTTACATCCTCACCCCCTTAAAATAAATCTCGACCCGAGATTTACTCAAATAAATAGGAGTACTTTTCTTTCATTGTGTCTTCGACTTCCCACGTATATTCGGGACCTCTACGAGCATCCCATTTGACCTTTACAATCGGTACGTGCTTTCTTCGAAGCTTCTTCACCTGTCGATCTTCAATCGACAAAGGTTTTTCTATAAATTTTAAGCTCTCATCTATATGCACATCTGTGTGTGGAATCACCAATGATTCATCGGCGAAGCACTTTTTGAGATTGCAGATGTGGAACACACTGTGAATTCCATTGAGCTCTTCAGGCAAGTTCAACTTATAGGCGACTGATCCGACACGTTCAATGACCTCAAAAGGTCCTATGTATCTCGGACTCAGTTTGCCCTTCTTGCCGAAACGCATCACCCCCTTCCAGGGTGATACCTTAAGCAACACTTTTTCACCTACTTCGAAGTGAAGATCCTTACGTTTTGGATCAGCGTAGCTTTTCTGCCTATCGCGGGCAGCCTTGAGACGTTCCCGGATCTGGACAATCTTGTCCGTTGTCTAGAAAACAATCTCTGGTCCTGATAATTGGACCTCTCCTACTTCCGCCCAACAAACAGGCGATCTACATTTCCTACCGTATAATGCCTCGAAGGGCGCAGCCTTTATGCTGGTGTGGTAGCTATTATTGTAGGAGAATTCGACCAGGGGTAGATTCTTATCCCAGTTACCGCCTAAGTCGATTGCACATGCACGAAGCATGTCTTCTAGCGTTTGAATGGTACACTCACTCTGACCGTCCGTCTGTGGATGGTAAGCCGTACTGAAGTTCAAACGCGTGCCCAAAGATTGCTGGAAACTCTTCCAGAAGTGAGACGTGTACCTGGTATCCCTGTCGGAGATAATAGTCACAGGTATGCCGTGTAAAGCTACAATCTTATCAACATACAGTTGGGCTAACATATCGGAGCTATATGTCTCCTTGATGGGTAGAAAATGAGCTGATTTAGTCAGCCTATCGACTATGACCCATATTGTATCGTTTCCTTTCCTGGTTTTGGGTAACTTGGTTATGAAATCCATAGTTACGCATTCCCACTTCCACTCGGGAAGTTCAGGCTGTTGTAGCAAGCCGGACGGCTTTTGGTGCTCGGCCTTGACTTGGGCACAAGTCAAGCACTTTGCTACGTGGGCGGCCACAGACTTTTTCAAGCCTATCCACCAATAGTTTGCCTTTAAATCTTGATACATCTTGTCTGCACCAGGATGGACTGAGTATTTGGAACTATGGGCTTCCTGGAGGATAACATCTCGTAGTCCTCCATAAATTGGAACCCATATACGTCCGTTCAATCTAAGGATTCCATCCTTGCTAAGAGTCAACTGCTCCTCAGTTACTCCTAACTTTTCATTAGGATAATTAGCTTCCAACACAGCCTCTCGCTGTGCAGCTAATATCCTTTCAATCAAATTGTTCTTGACTTCAATGCTCTTGGCATTGATTCGAATAGGTTTTACCCTTTCCTTCCTGCTCAAGGCATCAGCGACTACATTCGCCTTGCCGGGATGGTACCTGATCTCGCAATCATAGTCATTCAAGGTTTCCATCCATCGGCGCTGCCTCATGTTCAACTCCTTCTGGTTGAACAGGTGCTGGAGGCTTTTGTGATCAGAATAAATCACAAATTTAATACCATAAAGGTAATGCCTCCATAATTTTAGTGCAAATACAACGGCACCCAATTCCAAATCATGGGTGGTGTAATTCTTTTCGTGCACCTTTAATTGTCGTGAAGCGTAGGCAATAACCTTGCCCTTCTGCATAAGCACACACCCCATGCCCGTGTGTGATGCATCGCAGTAAACTACGAATTCATCTGTACCCTCCGGTAATGTCAGCACAGGTGCGTTGCTTAGCTTTTGCTTCAGTATTTTGAAGGACTCTTGCTGCTTTGGGCCCCAAATAAACTTTTCTTTCTTCTTGGTTAGGGAAGTCAAGGGCGCAGCAATCCTTGAAAAATTTTCAATAAACCTCCGGTAGTATCCTGCTAATCCCAGGAAACTACGAATTTCGGTAGGCGTCTTTGGCTCTTGCCAGTTCATGACTGCCTCTACCTTAGCGGGATCCACTTGGATACCACGCTCACTCACAACGTGACCTAAAAACTGAACCTCTCGTAGCCAGAATTCACATTTCGAGAATTTGGCGTAGAGTTTCTCACGCTATAGTAATTCGAGAATGCAACGGAGGTGCTTCTCGTGGTCAGCTTGGTTCTTGGAATATATAAGGATATCGTCGATGAAGACTATGACAAATTTGTCCAAGTACGGCTTGCAGACGCGATTCATGAGGTCCATGAACGCAGCCGGTGCATTTGTGAGCCCAAAAGGCATCACTAGGAACTCGTAATGACCATAGCGAGTCCTAAATGCTGTCTTATGTACATCCTCATCTCTGACCCTTAGCTGATGATAGCCCGACCTCAAGTCGATTTTTGAGAAATAGCTTGCTCCTTGCAGCTGATCGAATAGATCATCGATCCTTGGCAAAGGATATCTATTCTTTATGGTAACTTTATTTAGCTCTCGGTAATCGATGCACAAACGCATTGATCCGTCCTTCTTCTTTACAAACAGGACAGGTGCTCCCCAGGGAGACGAACTAGGTCTGATAAAACCTTTTGCCAATAGTACATCCAACTGGGTCCTTAATTCCTTCATTTCCGTCGGAGCTAGCCTGTAAGGTGCTCTAGCTATCGGAGCCGCTCCAGGAATGATGTCTATTCTGAACTCCACTTGTCTATCTGGTGGCAAACCAGGTAGTTCTTCAGGAAAAACTTCGGGGTATTCAGAAATGACAGGAAGATCCTCGATCTTCGGCTTAGGTTCTTCTATTATCACCTGAGCCATGTAAATTACACAGCCTCTGTTTAAACACCTTGAAGCTTTGAGCATATATACGTCCTCGGGTAACCCGTACTGCGTATCTCCTCGAATGGTAAGAGATTCACCACTCGGAGTCTTTAAAACTATATGCCTTTTGCCGCAAATGATTTGGGCCTGATTACGGGATAACCAGTCCATGCCTAGGACTATGTCGAAACCCGCTAGTTTGAAGGGAAGTAGAGATAGAGGAAAAGAATGGTTCCTAATGGACATTTCACATCCTTCTAAAACAGTTGAGACGGTTTCTATCGTGCCGTCTGCTAACTCTACTTCGTATTTCATATCAAGGGTTTTGATAGGCATATTTAGTAGTTGGCAAAATTTCTGGTCTACAAAGGATTTATCAGCGCCAGAATCGAATAGTACTCTTGCAAATATATTATTTACGAGAAAAGTACCTGTAAGCACGTTGTCGTTCTGGACCGCTTCCTTTGCATCCATGCGAAAAACTCTCGCATTTGACTTCTTGGTCTCTTCCGCCTTCTTGGCATACTTAGGGCAGTTACTCTTGATGTGCCCCTTTTCGTTACAACCATAGTAGGTTGCATCCTTGATCTTTTTGCACTCCACAGTCTTATGATCCTTGGACTTGCATAGTCCACAGGAGGGAGTCTTTGATTGCGACTGTGAGTTCGATGCAAATCTGCATTTCCCAGAGTGGGGTTTCTTGCAGATTTTGCAGTTGGGCCTTTCACCAGCTTACCCATCTTTCTTTGCCTCCGACCCCTTTTTGCCATCACCGTTTCCACGGTGCTTTTTCCCTGACCTCCGCGAGGTATCATCCTCACGTTTCCTCTTCTCAGCCTCCTTGCTCCTTAGTGTCCTCAGACGGACAGCATCTAAAGTTAGAGACAAGGAGAGGTCAGTAACTGACCTGAAGGTCGTCGGCCGAGAGGCCTTTACGCTAGCCTTTATTGCAGGCTCTAATCCCCCAATGAAACGGGCGATTCTTCTGGGTTCTGGTGTCACAAGGTATGGGACCAGGCGAGACATCGTATTGAAGCTCGTCAAATATGCCTGGCAGTCCAGGTTTGTCATTACCAGTGACACAAAGTCAGCCTCGATCTTCTCAACCTCATGCTGAGGGCAGTAGTTTTCCTTAATGAGAGCAATAAATTCCTCCCATGTGATCTTGTACAAAGCAGACTTACCCGATGCCTGCACCAACGCTCTCCACCACGCCAGGGCCTCGCCCTTAAATGACTGGGACACATACTTCACCACATCCCTCTCTGCACACCCGCTGATGTCCACAATAGTGTCCATCTCATCTAGCCAGGTGATACAATCAACAGCACCTTTCTCCCCTGTAAATTCCCGGGGCTTACAAGATACAAAGTATTTGTAGGTGCAACCCTTAGCACTGGATGCATCAGTATATTCTCTATCGCGATAAACGCTGTTCTCTGTGGATGAGTGTTTGTCGTCATCTTTCTTGGGTTGAGAGGGTGGTTTGGAGTGTGTCTTTGGTTTAGAGGGTGGTTTTGATACGGTTCTGCCTTGGGACTCAGTATATTGACGATCAAGAGCTGCCTGAACAGCATTGTCAATCATAGCCTTTAGCTGTGCGCCTGTCAGATGCACTGGCGCATTGTCGTAGTCATCATCATTAGTATGGCTGTTCTCTCCATTGGGATCCGCCATTGTAACTTGAATCTGTTACAGAAGATAACAAAATTTTATTCAGGAGATTATTATATATTTGTCTTTTATGACAATTTGTCAACCATGGTGACAGAGACCATATTTGGTTAACTTATTACTTCCTTACATATTAGGATTTGAATATATCCTATTTCAGCTATATAAATAGTATTGGCGGCATAACGCCTAATCACGAGGATGTTTTATAATATTAGCCGAGATTCCAGAGAATCAAAGGCATAGAGGTTTGAACCGTAGTTCTCTTACCCCTTTCTGGCAGGGAGTCATAGACCACCACTGTCTTTTGTCTTTATAAGACAATTATTATGGCCCTTAGGCACTACATCACTAATGGATGCTTTAATAATATCGGCCCGTAGGCACTACATCGCTAATGGATGTTTTAATATGGTCGGCCCGTAGGCACTACATCACTAATGGATGTTTTAATAATATTGACCCGTAGGCATTACATCTCTAATGGATGTTACATCACAAATGGATGTTTATAAATAATCGTCTTCATTGATGATTTAACCCATGATTTATAAATCGTTTAGTTGGGTTTTTTGAAATCCTTAAAGGATTATTGTATAAGAATGACGTGTGTGATTTTTAACGAATCACATCTGCCACGATTGTTAACATGCGTACAGAGGTTAACAGGGAATCAGAATCTTTTCAATTAGGTCGTACCATCTTGACTGGATCTTAAAAGACACCAAGCTAGGTTTCACCTTTTAAGATTCTTTATTTAGGCAGATCAATGTAAAAGGAATGGTTTTTGATTGATTTCTTATATATTAAAACAAAACTCATAACATACATTCCATAATCTTAAATACAATTACATATTGCCCTAAACGGGTCTTTCAAATAGTACATACCTCCATAGAGGTTTAAAATAAGTAACAAGTCCACGCAGGGACTAATACAAGATAGGTGTCCATGTAAGGACTAAAAGTTAAGTCCACGTAGGGACTGAAATACAATGAGTGTCCACGCAGGGACTTATTTCAAAGTAGAAATTACATTAGTACAACTATTAAGGGCTAATGGTAATGTTTCTTCTTTTTGCCCTTTAGTAGGTTCGCCAAGCCTTTGAGAAATCCTCGGTGGCTCTTTTTCTCTTCTTCGAACTCTCTCTCCACACGATCTAGTCGATGGAGTATCTCTTCCTGTTCAGGAGGAGAAAATCGTGGTTGTGGCGCGTGTTGCGGAGCTGGAGGTCTGGGAGGTATTGGATACCCATGAGCTGAGTAGTCCGGTGGTCCCATGTTTCCATGAGCTCCGTCTGGGTAGCGCGCATTATATCTAGCCGACACCACATAGGGGTCGCGCTCATAGCCGTAGTTGTATTGTGCTTGTGACGGTTCGAACGGGTTGTAAGCCGTTGGACCCGTGTAAGCAGGTATGGGTTGGTCATACCCAAATGGTGGCGAATTTTGTGCAGCTGGTGCGGAGTTCGCCTCCTGTATAGGACTTGAAGGTCCTTCTTCTTGTAGTGGCAGATAGTGGCTACTACTAGAGTGTCGAGGGGTGCTGAAGTGGATACCCCCTCCTCCTCGTGTGGACATACGAGCATTTGTCCTCCTACGCCTTGGCGGATCAGGCATTACTGGTTGCGCCGGTGGCGGAGGTGGTGGCGTAACTACCTCAAAGCGTGAATCCTCAGAGGGATCCTGTGGATGTCGCGGTTGTTGTGATGTCTGTTGAGGTGGCGTGTAGTACCACTCATGTCGGTCAAACAACGCTTGGAAACTGTCTGGCCCCTGATAGGGTGTGCCATGGAAGGATGACCCATCAGAGACTTCTATCGGATGCGTGGGCGTACCACGAGCAGGTTCAGTTGGATCAATATCTTCATCCATATGATCCTCGGAGAAATGATCTTGTGGCCCTAATGGAACAAAGCCTGAAGGTTCCTGTATGTAGTCAGCCGGATTAAACTGACCTATGAAATATGGAGTAGGGTCGTCGTAATTTCGGTGCGATACCGAAAGTTGTAGAGGTATGAAGGAAGGTTGTGGGTTGTTGGGATCATTCTCTGAGTTTGGCCCAAAGGAGTGCCGATAAGATGGCGTTGAGTTGTGCGAGGTGGAATGCCTCGCGGGTTCGTAAAGATCTCTTCGTCGTTGTGGTTCTTCGCTCCTTGTCATTGAAGGATGTCTTGTACCTGATGGTCCAGCTTCGTTGTCGTGATGTGTCACGACATCTCCTCTGCCTCTTCTTCCCCTTCCTCTTCCTCGGAATATAACAGGTGGCATTTTCCTGCTTTATAAAACTTTAAATTCCAATAATAAAAGAAAAGACAAAATTGGAATAACAATTCGAATTTGTCCTAAGTTCTTGTCTAGACTCAAGTATGTGCAATTGTGTCATTGAGATTAAACACATTAGGATAGTGTTTAATTCGCTCAATGTTGGCTCTGATACCAACCTGTCACACCCCGATTTCCACGTGTTTCACCGGTGGGCCCAGTGGGGGATTACCGTGACGATGTTGGCAACAATATAGTCAAACCACACAATTATATAAATGCACAGCGGAAGCTTAAAGATAAATATATACTTCAACCTCTGGTTGTAATATCAAATGTATTACAGAAGTCGAATATATCCACAGCGGATCAAAATAATAATAAAATATTGTTCATTCAGATACGGCATCGAGTTTGCAAGACTATTCGTGATGCTTAGGAAGCTAATACCAGCCCATTTCGTATAGTACCTACACTTAATCTTTTTGGGGAAAATACGTCAGTTTACACTGGTAAATACATTCAACTGACACATTTAAAAATGTTTATTAAAATTGATTTGAATGCACAAGGCACAAACTCTTTTATAACTTGGGAAAATTATTAAAATCTTGTGAACGTTTTACATGTTCTTTTATGCGTTCAGTAGCCCGGGTCGTGCCGGGTTAAAGATTTATAGACACACCACATTGCGTAAAACCGTAGTATAAAAACCAACGGCTACGTCTTTTAATTTAATGTCGACAATATATACCGGGTGTACGCCTACACCGGGATGCCGATGGTCGTGGCCATTTCGTAAAATGATGCCAAGGATATCCGGGACAACGGTCATTAAACCCCCCAAAGGCTTTTAAGAAACAAAACTGTTTAAATGAGCCGATCATATTATTTAATTAACCACCTAAGCGATGGAAAAATATAATGCTCAATCAAGCGGTATTAACATACCGTAACCCAAGCCCATATAGGGGAAATAAGTTAAAGTATTTACCTTTGCAAGTATATATCCTTAATTCGATTAAATCGCCGATAGCTTTTACCGGGGCTCCTAATCTGGAACGAAGGTTTTAATTAACCTCTTAGAATCCTAACGGGTCCTTATATTAGCCGTAGCCTAGACCGGTTGGTTCCGATATATATAGATATGGTTTAATCGCGCGAAAAGGCGAAAACCGAGAATGGAGTGTGATTCTGACCCAACAAGTTCAGAGACTTGTTTTATATGGGTCTATGGTTCACACTCTGGATTTTGGGGTTCAAATAATATAATTTGACCCGTATCGGCTAATTTATGAAAACTAGTTTCATAAGCCGAACCGTGCGCGCAATAGGCGAAACGGTTTACCATGGGAGTCTTACGCTTATTTCCTAAGTCAATATGCCTTAAAGAGGTTGTGGTATCAGTAGGATACCTTCCGTGATGCCCGTAACGAGTTTAAGTTAATATTATGCCCCGTAGGGGCTTTTTGGTCATTTTAAAGACTTTTAAAGAGCTTTTCGAGTTCTACAGGAAATCTGAGTTTCCCGAACAGTTTATAAAGTCTAAAATACTTTATTTATTATTTAAAACCAGTAGCAACTGGAATCGGGTCAAAAGACCTTGTAGAACTCATGTTTTGGCCGAAAAGGGCATATTCGGTATTTACCGAACCGTAGCCATAACCGCAGGTTATGAGCAAGGTAAAAATTATTAAAAATCTTTAAAATTCCCAAAATATTATTTTAATACAGTGGGTAAAAGTTTTGGTGACGAAATCTTGGTTTAGATGGGCGTTATGCTAATTGCGCCGTTAATTACAAAAGTTTACTTTAATTGCGCTATTTAGCATAACTCTCATTCTAGACCTCGGATTGACGTGAAACTTTAAGGACATGCTTATAATTTAATAAGCAAGGTTCTGGTCCGTTCACATGTCCGAAATACTCGTTTTATTTTCAAAATGGCGTTACGGTCAACTTTTAGGCGATTATCGGAAATGCGCAAAAGACTCGGATAACTCATGAACCGATCACAGAGGTTCATACCATCATGTAACCTGGTCCTAAGAGTGTCCTAAGGTATATCTATACCTCACTAAAACGGGTCAGAACTGAAGTCAAAGCAAAAGTCAAACTTTTGCGACATTCGGCTCCGAACCGGGTCAATATAGCAAACGGTCGATTCAAACGAGCGCAAATAAGTTTATATGCTTAATATCATGTTTTATGAACATCAAAACAGGTTTCATAACGTATACATTACAGATTATGTAGAAAACGGCAAAATGACTTTCTGTTGACTTTTTAAGTGCGCGTTTGACTCGATATTTGACATAGTTAGAGTGGTGATCAGAGGGAACCCTTTTAGGGGATTATTACCCACATAAATACCAGCTCATAACTACTTTTGATCCGTCATAAGACTGAACCATTTGCAAGTTATTGTAATGACAACCGTTAGTTACGACGGTTGTGTTTATAAGCTATAACTATGAAAATGCAAGACCATATTGATTGTGAACGACTTACAGAAGTTATTTCTTACTTATAGAGCAGAGATGGATGCTTGGGAACCTTAGAATGATCAGAGGGGAGTTGTTTGAAGTGTGGTGAACTTATGAGCCAAGTGTGGCTATTTATAGTGTTCAAAAGACCTCAAGATCATCACAACTCAGTCTGCATTTGATCATGGATCATGGGCAGGTGTCCCTAAGTGATATGGGTCGAGCATAGGGTGCCCATGCCTCATTTATTGGTTGTTGGTCGTTCAAAGGCTCCAAGAGGCAAGTAGTTACAAGTTTTCTGCATCTGGGCGTCTAATGCGGCCCGCATGGGAGTTCCATGCGTTTCTAATGCGGGCCGCCTGGGATTTAAATATCAGGCGAGTAAAAGAGGAGGCTCGCGGCCCGCCTCAACTTAACCACAAATGCAATGCGGGTCGCGAGGGGCCTGTTTTTCAAATTTTTAAAATCTTTTGAAATGATTACGAAATCCTGGTAATTAATAACGAAATCTTTCGTAATGATTTACCTGACCTTTCGGGTTTGAAGGGGTAACTTTGCGGTTTGGCCCTCGGTTAATTACAACTAGGGACCTCGTGTTATTTACCCGCGTTGTTAAGTCCCTGGTTAGTTTATTAATTATTCAGAAAACCTTAACTTTCATTATTGACGCTTTTAACCCTTCTCATACGAATTCGATCATATCTTTCTCGTTTTAAAACGGAACTTCGTGGAATTTGTACAGTATATTCTAGTGAGCGTATAATACTGTTACGAAGCCTTGGGAACGTTAAAGGGTCACTCAGAGGTATAATTAAACATGTTGACACAGTTAACCCCTGTAGCTCGTAATCTCTCACTTTCTTCCGCGTTTCGCTTCCGTACGATCTATGATTCATTCGTTTGAAGGTTCAAGCATTATTTAGGATTACTATACAGTATATTTACCCTTGTTGACATTTATAACCCTCGAATTTACATACTTTCAAGGTTTGTCAAAATTAGTCCTTTATTTAATATCAATGCCACGTGTAAACAAATGACACGTGTTAACACATTATTGGACACAAAAATTCGAGGTGTTACAATTTGGGCTTGCAAGGAGGTGCTTTCATCAACCTTATGGGCGCCTGGGGCATTAAATTTTGTGCCTCGGGGAGTGTGCCACTGAAAATTGGTTTGAGCAATTTCCTCAATTTGATTATAAATTTCATTTGGGCGACGAATACCTAAAAGTCCCCCGGAGCTAGAGTCAAGTGTTTGTCTTGTGTGTGGCAACAACCCATTATAAAAAGTGGATACTTGTTGCCATACTGCAAGACCATGATGAGGACACTTTTTTAGTAGATCCTTGATCCTTTCCCAAGTTTCATATAAGGATTCCCCATCCTCTTGTGAATATGTATTAATTTCAGTCATTAATTTAGCCGTTTTGGCAGGAGGGAAATGCTTATATAAAAACTTTTGGGCCAGTTCATCCCAGGTGTTTACCGAACCAACTGGGAGGGTATTAAGCCAAGCCTTAGCTCGGTCTTTTAGTGAAAATGGAAACATTCCAAGGCGGATGGCGTCATTTGATGCTCCATTGATCCGAAAGGTATCACATATTTCTAAGAAGTTAGTAATATGCAAATGGGGATCTTCGTCCGCAAACCCGTGGAAGGTTGCGGAGTTTTGGAGCATTTGTATCAAATGCGGCCGAAGTTCGAAGTTGTTGGCCTCGACATTTGGTGCATTGATAGCGGCGCCAAGATTACCTACGGTGGGTCATAGGTAATCCATGAGAGTACGTTGATCCGCCATTGGAAGTGGGTCCCCCGAAACCTTCTCTGGTTTTTAGCTTTAAGTCTCTTTCTCAGAAAGCGTTCGGGTTCGTCTAAAGGTTCTTTTATGTCTCTACTGGAACTTGAGCTCATACACTGCGTAGAAAGTTCAGATGTGGCGCCTGGGTTCCAAGTCCTGCAATAAAAACAAAAAAGAACGTTGGTCAGAAGTTTCACCACAGCCCCGTGCTCAGATGAACACGGCCCGTGGTCGGAGATACAGTAATTGTTTTCCAGATCCCTGTTACTGCGGAGTTCGACACGGCCCCGTGTTGCACCGACACAGCCCCGTGCTCAACTCTCTGTAACTCGGAAAATAAAAACTGCCAGTAACAATGTTGTGCACGGCCCGTGTCTGACCAGGCACGGCCCGTGTCTGACCAGGCACGGCCCGTGCTGAGCTCTGTAGAAGCTGAAAAATTAAGAAAAATCCTAAAAAAAAAAGAAAAATAAGAAAAACGATTAGGCCGTTAATTCCTAACTTTCTTAAAATCCTTGTGTCCCCGGCAGCGACGCCAAAAACTTGGTACGTATGTAGCGTGATAGGTTTTTATGTATATTTTTAGCCCTTTTTAACACTTTAGTCAAGTTTTAAATTTATAAAACACGATATTTTACTAACACTAAACACACATATAGGCAAGTGCACCCATCGTGAGCGTAGTATATCGTTGGTAAGATACCAAGGTCGTCCAAGGACACAAGAGCTTTTAATACCGGTTTATTCTCAACGTCTAATCAAATCAAAATTTTGGAAAAAAGGTTTTTAAACAAGAAAATAAAAACTAAAAATGCTGAAAATAAAAAAATAAAAATAAAACAGATAGACAAGATGAATCACTTGGATCCGACTCGCCTTTAGTGTAACCTTTGATGAATTTCGCACTTTTGCACTTTTTAAGAGATTATCGGAGTTATAGTAGAAGGCCACTCTTTTGAAGGTGACGTTACCCTCAACCCAGTAGTTTGAGTCAGCAAGGATACAATCCTAAAGGGTTGGATTATTGAAAGATAATTAATTAAGTTATAAATGCGTAATGTGGTAGGCCCCTCTTTAGAAGGTGACGTTACCCTCGGCTAAGTGGTTTGAGTCAGCAGGGATACAATCCCAAGTAGCCGGGTTAATGTAATAATAGTAGTTTACATATGAGGGGATCAAGCCATTCGCACCCTCACCATCCAATACAAGTGGGTATTAAAGGATGTCCTTGTAAGCTCGACCCAGGTCCTTGCAGGATCTACACACTGAACAAGGCAAGAACCTTACCAAACCATTCCCTTAACCCCCGACTAGGTAGCCAACATATCTCTATATAGACCGTAGAGATATGAATGGTGTAAATCTTTTATTTTATATAGACAGTAAAATAACGCCAAGACACCATGGACAAATGATAAAGAAGTTTCACCTTCAGTATAAGAAACTAGTTATTAATGTCATTAATACAAAACCAAATAAAAAGTGTGAAAAGATTAAAAAACAAAAGTATTACACTAAATGCTTGTCTTCACCAAGTGATGTAAGAGACTTAGGCAAACATGGCCTTTGATTGTCAAGAACTCTTACTATCAATCTTGGATCCCGAGACTACTACACACACTCTATGATGGATGATGGATGATGGTGGTGGATGTGGGTTGTGATGGTGGTGGAGGGTGGGTGAAGTGTGAGAGAGGTGGTTTGCCAAGGGTTGCCTTTGAAGTGAACCAAGCACCTCTATTTATAGCCTGTACAGAAGCCCGGACACAGCCCCGTGTCCAGTGGGCACGGCCCCGTGTCCATCCACTTTCTCTTTCTTCATTTAATGCAGTTTGTCTGCATTAGTTGACCACGCCCCCGTGTTCGCTAGGCACGGCCCCGTGTGCAGAAGTGTATCTGTACTATCAAGATTTGCTTGGATTCTGCGAATCTTAGCGTTGACCACGGCCGTGTGGAGCTGGGCACGCCCCCATGTTGGGAGATAGAACCTTCTACACTTTTGTTTTTTCTGCAGACACTTGGGTACGCCCCCGTGTCCGCTGGGCACGGGGCGTGTTCAGCCTTCTGATGCTTTGTTTTTGCTTGGGAAGATGCTGTCGAGTGGTTGGGCATGCCACGTTTATTCCTTTTCTTGTATTAATGTTAGATTTAGCTGCATTTTTACTTCTTTTGTCCATTTGAGCTCATTTAATCATGAAAATACAAAAGGAAGACAAAAGCACACTTTTTCCAACATTAGTACTAAAAAGGGGTTAGTTTTATGCCTCATTTTATGTAATTTATATGTTGCATTTTACACACATCGCCATTTATTATCGTCGCACTAATAGGATCCACTAATACTTCTAGCAACAATGCCAGGCATCAACACTTTACCATCAATCATCTTACCTTCAATCCTACTACTTCATTCATAAACATGTAACATCAAGTATAAGCCTCTAACAATTATTAGTGACACAAATAGTTCTAATTAAGAACGTATAATGATATTATGCATATAACCCTAATAAAAAAGTATCTGCAACTCACTGAGAGATAGTTTCATTGCTGGGTGCAACGTATAATCCAACCCTTGAACAATAGTAAGCAGATCAAAGATTCAAATGTGTTAGATCTGAGTTCGACACTTGTAAACAAATATTGATTAATAACAATATAATTCACAAGTAGAAAGTCATCATCAACGATTGCTTTTCAATAATAATTCAATGATTACAATATGTTTTACAAAAGTTGACTCTACAGACTCCCCCTCAGCCGATCACATAATAAATCTGTTCGTACAAGAGAAAAAGTGAAGTATGTGATGAATAGATCACTAACAGGTGTGATCTATTTATACTAAGTACGGAAGCTCTGTTCAGTGATTGGCTGACATCACCCTGATAGTGACATCTAACATTCCTAACAGAAAAGATTCCACATATGTTGCAAACATCTATGCAAATCCTATCATTTGTTCTAACTAATCTAAACATTGATACAAGATAAATAATGTTACATTGGGAGACCATTGTCTATACTACCCTCTATTGTTGTGATCCAACCATTTGTTTGGCGATACAGATGTTTGGTCTTCTTCACCAGACCTTTGCCTTCAACAGACTTTAGCCTTCAACAGATGTTGTTTCTTCTTGAACAGCGATTCTAAGCCTTAATTAGATGTTTGCTTTCTTCTTCAACAGATGTTCTGATTAGGTGTTCAAGATTCACTATCTCTAGGGAGAGACTGGTTCAATCTTTTGTTTATTTCTTGATCAGTTGATCATATTTTGGCTTTTGAATATTATCTGTTCTTTTGTAGGTCCAACAATCTCCCCCTAGAATAGAGATCCCAAAACAGATGTTTATTAGATCAATTTTTATTCCTCTTCATCATACTTCTGATTTGGGCTTTAAATTGCTTCTCAAATCTTTCAGAAAGCATGTCATCAGCATCCCTTTCGAATGGAAGATCTAGTAGATCTTCAATTTTTAAGTTCATCAAACTGTTCATTGAAGTCTTTTTCACTTCCCCATTTGCCTTGACTATTGTGAATTCATGGTTGGCTTTTTCTGATGACCATTTTTGAATTTTAGAGGCAGATGAGGTTACTGGGGGTGATGTTATTAGAAGAGGTGTTGGAATATGCATTCCCAAGACTTGCCCTAATAGTTTTGCTGGATTTGCATTAGGATGCCCATACATTATCACATTTTTTATCCCTTCCTTCCCAAGTCCATCTTCATATCTTTTTAGGTCTTCTATTGATATTTCATTATGTCTTTTGAGATGACTTCTTATCATTGAAGAGACATCTTTTGAAGATGGAAGTTCAGATGTGGTAGCCTTAGAAGTGATAGGAAAATCTTCATAGTTAGCCTTTTTAGGGATTAAGGGATCTTTAGCTCTGAAAGATTCTAATTTCTTATATGTCTCCCTGAATGTTGGCTCATCCCACCTAGCCATGGATTGCATTGATCCATACTTTGTAGGAACCAACTCCTCCTTCATTCTTCGTAGCTCAACTACTTTTGACCAATAGGTTTTCTACCTGTAGCCCAGTTGGGAGGAGTGGGCTTGATATCAGGATTGAGCTTTAGCATCTCAATCCTTGTTATTTCTTCTAGAAGGGCTTCTGCAATCCAACAAGATAATTGAGCTTTTGAAACTCAGTAAGGCTTATTTTTCATGATAAAATCCAGATATTCTTCCTGTAATTCCTTTTTGAGGTCAGGGTTGCTAACTGGTCCTTGAGAAGCCTTCTGACTGGCATCTTTAGCAAATTCTTCAAGTCTATTCACTTTAGTAAATTCTGCAGACATGATTTTTTGAGCCTCCTTATCACTTTTCCCTTTATTTTTGAAAGCAGCTATCTTTTCAGCCTGTTTGACTTTCAGTTCTAGGTACTCTTGAACATTTTTAGGCTTTTGATATCTTCTGAGGGATGGAAAGGTGTGTTGGCTGATGCTAGTTATGGAATAGAAAGATTGTATCTCTTTGGATACATTTCCTAATTCCAATGGGTCAAGTATTGTGGGGGTTGGTTTTGAAGGTGGAGTTATGATGTTGCGAGATATGGTTGTGGTAGTGATGGTTGAGATGAGATGGATGAGGTTGTGGTGGTGGTTTTGATAGGAGATGCATCAGGAGTTTCTTCATCATCATCTTGTACAATGAATTTTGTTCTCCTGGTTCTCGTTAGTGGTGTTTATGTTTTTTATGGTGGTTGTGGAGGTAGTGTTGTTGGTTTTCTTTTGAGAAGTCCTTTTGGGGACTTGTGTGATGGTGGTGTGGTGGTGGTTGAGTAGTTGTAACCTTTTTTGTCACTTTTATAGTGGTAACAATTGTTTGGACAGGGGAAGTAGTGGTTTGAATAATGGTAATGGAAATAGTGGTTTGAGTGTTGGGTGTTTGGATAGTTGCAGCAGTGCTTTCTGTAACCTCTGTTGAAGAACCTTAGTTATCTTGAATTTTCTTTCTTTCAATAATTTCCTGCACTGTTATCTGCATATTAGCTTCCCTTGAATCTCTCTGCTTTTGTTTATCCACTTCTTTGGCGATTTCTTCTTTTCTTGCCTTTTTGAGTGCAACTATGCCTGGCCTTTTCCAACCTTTTGACAAGAGGTGGGAGCTTCCTCATGCATTCTTTCTACCCATTTTTGGCATCATCTTCATACTTAGGGAGACTAAGTGTTTTACTAGTGTTTTCAAAGATAAAGTCTTTGATGGCTTTAACTTATGCTTGAGTATCTTTGTACTTGGCATCCACTGTTTGTCTTATCAACTCTACTTGCATGGAATATTTTTCTTCTACAGCCTGCTTTTGAAGATGCAGGTATGGTTGAACATGGGCACCCATTTCTTTTGCAAAGTCTTCATTTGATGATGGAATTCTAAAGTTTTGGACCATAACTTTCATCATGTCTTTGATTTCAGCAACAGATGTTTCCAGTTTTGTGACTCTCTCTGTCAATTCGTGATAGTTTAATCCATCACCTAAGTTAACAGGATTATCTGAATTCCCACCTAAGGTGTTAAACTTGGTTTTAATCCAAGTGCCCCTTTTTCTTGGTACTTAGGACTTCCAATTGATAAAGAGACTATTGTCTCAAATTTTGTTGCCTTCAAGAGGTCCTTAGCATGTTAAATTTAGCAGACCCTTGACGACAAGCCTCTTTTCTGTAGTTTAACTGTCACTTGCTTTTCAACATACCCCCTCCCTCGTTAGGGGGGTCGGTACGATATCGGTGACTTCCTCTGGGAGTTTGTTTCACCGAGCGGTGAATTGGCGCCCCCCCCCCCCCCTTTTCGGTGATTGGGGAGTTTTCGGTGTATAGTCACCGATGCGAGAAGATGAGAGAAGGAAGAGAGAGGGTGTTTAATGGTGGGTCGCAACCCCTTTCAACCAATCATAATTTGTTTTTTTTTTAATTTTTTACCACTCTCCAGGTGTTTGAATCACTGCCAGTGATTGAGTGCAAAATGAGAAGTGGAATGGGACTTGACATGACATGATATTATTGGCTAGATGGTAACTCAAACACCGTAAAATGATTAAATGATACCCTCCATCCTTACTTCCTCTCTCGTCTATTTAGCTCTATCATATTCATTAAACACATATGATCAAAGGGTGATCCACAAGACACCAGTCCAAGACCCCTTTCTAAACGGTTTTCGATGTTCACACCTTTCTCAATACGCAGCACTGATTTGACATGTTCATCTAGTTTAACTGCAATATGCTTTAAGGTGGTCATGACCATAAAAATAATGGCCTTTTTTGTTGCATGATATTTTCTTTTCGTTTTACAATGTCGGTTGGCTTAATTTCCAAAACCCAATAAAATATTCACCACCATCGTTTTTGATAGATAAAATCTCTTATATTCTTTTCCTTTTAATATATTGAATCGATTTTTAATGACACATAAATGGGATTCATATGAGCCTTTGAACATGCAATGAAATAACTTGTTTCAATTGATTTTTGGTCCTAGAAGTGGAGCCAATGTACGAACCAATTTAGTGGTGATCAGGGGCGGATGTAGCATGTACCGGGGGGCAACCCCCGCTACGGCTTGGCGCGGAAAAATTTGACGTTTTTAGTGTAAATTTTGGAAAAAATTGATGTTTTTTCGATTTCGTTACGGCTTATTTATAAAACGTTACGGCTTTGCGTGAATCCTAGATCCGCCACTGGTGGTGATCCTTTGAAGTTGGGTAGTTGACCTTTACTGAATTGAAAGAGGACCACCTTACCTTATTCCACTTTCTTTTACCAACTACCATCCATCAATTCATAAATGTTAGAAGAGATTTTTTTAAGGATCAACGACAATAAAAACATTATTTTATGGTATGTTAAAGTCAACCAAACAGTGTTTGAAATGAGATAAGGTTGTCGGGTAAGAACTTTCTTCATATATGTTCTAGAACAATTAGAGATCTACATACGTAAAAAAAAAAAAAAAAAAAAAAAAAAAATTGGTTCTTTTAATATGATTTGTGTTGAAAATTTTAATTCACCTAGCAATTTTCCTTGGTGGGATGCAATGAAAAATATCTACCAGTCTATTCATCCTAATAAAGGAATAACTAGGGTGCCACCTCACATATATCTAGCATTTATATGACACATGGCAATTTATTTAGGCTATAAATGACACATGTCATTAGTATGGTTCTGTTCCCATTCCCAATCATCAATCCATTCTAAGAAAATGCGGATCCGATTTACCAATTTCGGGTCAAATAGGCGTTGGTATAAAAGCCTTATAACCCGGACAACAATCACTTTTCATATCACAAACTAGGGTTTCACAAAATTTGCTCTGGGCGTTCTTCTCTGCCGACCATCAAACCTCTTCAAATTAATTCTCAAATCAAGGTTAGATGACGGATACTTTCAATTAACCTTGAAGATTTTATTATTATTTAACATTCAATCTTCGTTTTAATAATTTATTGGTTTGGTTTTCGTTCGTTTTCATCTATGGTTTCTTTTGCTGATTATTGATGTCGATTATATTTGTTTTGCTTTCTTTCGCAATCTAGGGTTTCTCCATCATCGATCATTCATCTGTCTTGATAATCAAATGTTTCATTACCATGGTTCATATCGCAATTCGCAAGCAAGAAGGTTAGATTCTCCAATTTTTATTCGTTTTTTCAATCTATAATCTTTATACGAATTGTAATAGATTATTCTTGAAACCCTAACGTTGATTTAACATATATTGGTTCATTGATTAGGGTTTTTTAAAAACCAAAACTTTTTCATCTAATCGATTATTCTTGAAACCCTAACGTTGATTTAACATATATTTGTTCATCTAAGAGTGATACAATTTGACTTAATTTTTACCCTAAATCGTTTTAGGGTTTTGAGTTTTTTTTTAATTCCGTTAAGTTTGTTTCAGAATAATCTCTGATTCGGTTTTTGATGCTACAAAGTTTTATGTTTTCTGGTATTATAGATAACCTATGTTTGATGATTCGATTTTGTATTACAGATGTTCATTGTTCCAGATTTGTTTATGTATTTCATGATGATGATGAAGGTTGATGATTTGATTTGTATTCTGTTGCCTCTGGCAAGCTGAAACAGGTAATATCATATTCTAAAGGTATGCAATAAAATCATACTTGCCCAACAGGAAAAAGCTAATGAAAAAGTCATTACAATAATTATATATGACCATGTTTATTTGATTTAGACCGGTTTCAGTTTGGACGACTGTTTGATGTTTTTGTTTCTGTTAGTTGTTAAATTGTATTTGTTTTTTTATGGTTTATGTTTTTGATCATATGCATCCCAGTCTCAGTCCTTCAACCTTAAAAGTAGTAAAATTATTAATGTCGACGGTTAGGGTTGGTGGGAGGGTTTCTATAACGGTATTGCCATTCAATTTGGGCCGATTAGTCAGAAAAATTATTAATGATGACAGTTAGGGATGGTGGGAAGCTTTCTATAACGGTATTGCCATTCAATTTAGGTTGAACACGTGAAAATGTTCAAATACATGCAACCTTTTTAAAGTAGCATTATTAAAAAAACTAGGTAATTACTATAAGTATACAGTTTTTTTAACATGTTTAAAGTCATCACATTAAGTCTCATTAGTTATTTCTTAATTGAGTAAATAGACAAAAGTGTTGTTTCGTCAACCCACTTCGACCCTACGTGACCTCTTTTAACCGGTACACAAAAATTTATCAATTTTGACCCAAAATCATTACTTGTGTTGTCGTTCCTATCCATCTCTAAGAAGTCAAATGAAGCATATTAAAAATTTAATGGATTAAGAGTCACCCAAACTGTGTTTTTCAAGTTCACAACTTATACGGATCTATTTTCTAAATTAGATTATTATTGTAATAGCATAGTTTCTATAATCTGCATTGAGTACATTAAATATTGGTAGGAAAAAAGCAGAAAATGTCCAGGCCAGACTTACTTGACCCGACCCATTTTGACCGGCAGTCCGACACCCATTTTGACCCGTTACTTCGTCCACCAACGAGGCCGCGTTTAACAAATAATTATAGGTTTTGTTGACAAGATAAAATTACATATATTCTTGACCCGCATCTATCAAATCTTTATAGGTTTTTTTGACAAGATAAGATTACATATATATTCTTGACATGGTTACTGTGTTTTAGGCTGGTGAACTAAAGAGGGAGGATTTGAAAGGCTGGTGACAAGATAAGGTTACATGCCACCCGAGTCACTCAGACTTTTACCGGCAGTTACTCACTACGCTCAGGTTACACTGTCGGCGGTTTGGCTGGCGATTCCTGGCAAGTAGGGGTTTCGGTGTGGGTTTGCGGATGAAAAGTGAATGTGAATTACTTTTTCAATGGTCATTTGACCATTTGATATTTAAAAATAAATAAATAAATTTCAGTTAAAAAATTAAAATTTAACCATTTAACCTTCTCTATTTAAACCAATTCAATTCATCTTCTACACCGTTTCAAAATCTCTACAACGTCACAACATTTTTTTCTCTACATCCAATTTTTGTCACCATATTTAATCAACATGAGTGGTTGTTATTTGTTTCCTACTGAACCGACGGAACCTTTACATCGGCAACGATCAACACGTTACCGTATAACCCGCAACCTTCAAACCAACAACCTCCAAACTCACCATCTTTAAATTTCTGATGGTCAACACGTCGCGCAACCCTCAACCTTCAAACGCATCGCTTTTAAACCCACCACCTTCAAACCTAATGCTTACAAACCAAACTCCTCTGGTTTTCAAATACTACCGTCCACATGATCCTAATGATTCAACTGTGGAAGAGTTGATCTGGATATATGATTATACCTTTAGTCAACTACAACTAGCAGGAATAAAAATTGGGGAGGGGTCTCATCCTGCAACGACAAACACTCCTACATCAACAAACCCCAATCCGACAAAAGAAGTTCTAACTTGGGCCAAATGCTACGAAGCTGGTCTCGAGACGGAATACATATCATGTTCGGATGAAATGCATTATCCAACACCCGAAAGCCCATCTCATCTATGTATTTCTAATAAAAAAGAAAAAAAGGAAGAAGGTAGTTTAGCACCAATGTTATTTGGGACTATTAATTAATTATTAGTTTGTTAATAATATTTTTTTGGCTTAAATATATCTTATAGATGGGCTTGAAATATTATTGATTTATTGAGAGTCTATTAAATTAAAAATCATTAATAAAGATCATTAAATATATTTTATAGATGGGCTTAAAATAATTTTTTTGACACTGATCAAAGAATAGTCTTCAGTAAACGAAAGTTCTAGTATGTATCTCAGATCAGAGGATACTAAATGAGTATACCTAAATCAAATACATCTTATGACCATGATCCATGAAGATGATTTGATGCGAGTTACATCCAACGTCATTCATAATGAGGTTCGTGAGTTTGGAAGTCAACTCCTTGAGTCCAAAGTCATAATAGTCTTAATTCAGAGTCGTTCCCACGAGTCTAACCGACTACGGATAATTTAGAATACAAGATTCATGGATTAAACGTACAAAAATCGAACACATCTGTAAGATTCAAACTTTGCATTTAACCAGTAAGTCAAAGGTGAAATCAAAAGGTACAACTGTTTGAATGTTCGTACATCCAAATACTAAATCAAGCAAATGGTTATCCAATCTAAGACCGATAGCTTTTCCTGAGTCATCGGTTTAGAGAACGGGTCTGCTAGGTTTTGATCTGTGTCTATTTTGCTTATTAAGATGTCTTCTCGTTCCAGTATTTCCCGTATATAGTGGAACTTTCTTAGAATGTGCTTAACCCTGTGATCCGGGCTCCTTGGTTTGAGCAATGATTCATGTGTTATCACAGAATACCTAGATCGGTTTCTGAATACTTGAAACCACGTCGAGGTCGTTGATGAATTACTTCATCCAAGCAGATTCTTCCGCAACATCTGAAGCAACTATACATTCGGATTCGGTGGCTGAATCCGCCACTATACTCTGTTTGGAGCTTTTTCCAATAGACAGCTCCTCCAATGAGTGTGAATACGAATCCTAATTATGAGCGAGAATCATCTCGGTCACTTTGGAAGCCAGCATCAGTGTAACACCATACAGTGAGCGCCTCTTCCACTCCTCCAAACACCAAGAACATATCTTTGGTTCTTCTCAAGTACCTCAGAATGTTCAGTCCAGTGGGCAATGCCAGGACTATGCTGAAAACGACTGGTTATGCTTAAAGCATACGAGACGTTAAGTCTAGTACATAGCATACATGATTGAACCAATCGCTGAATCATATGGAACTACTTCCATTTGCTTAATTTCAAAGTCCGTTGAAGGAGATTGTGATTTGTTCAACACGGTTCCTTTAGTCATAGGAACATCTCCATTCTTGGAGTTTTCCATCTTGAAGCGTGTTATCATTTTGTGTATGCACGTTCTTTGACTTAGCCCTAGAAGCCGCTTAGATCTATCCCTATAGATTCTCATTCCTAGAATGCAAGCAGCTTCTCCAAGATCTTTCATTGCGAAGCATGATCCCAAATAGTGTTTAACTTCGTTAGGCATAGGGATGTTATTTCCAATGATTAGTATATCATCCACATACAGTATGAGGAATGATATGGTGCTCCCACTAACCTTTCTGTAAACACAAGGCTCATCTTCATTCTTGACAAAACCAAACTCTTTGATCTTCTGGTCAAAATGAAGATTCTAGCTACGAGATGCTTGCTTGAGTCCATAAATGGACTTATTTAGTTTGCACACCTCAGTTGGATATTTAGGATCGACAAAACCTTCAGGCCGAACCATATAGACATCTTCATAGAGATGTCCATTAAGAAAGGCGGTTTTGACATCCATTTGCTATATTTCGTAATCACACTACGCAACTATGGCAAGCAATATCCTGATTGATTTAATCATAGCAACTGGCGAGAAGGTCTCATCATAGTCAATACTTTGAGTTTGAGTGAAACATTTTGCAACTAGCCGTGCTTTATAGGTGTGCACATTTCCATGCATATCAGTTTTTCTCTTGAAAATCCATTCGCTTCCTACTACCCGAGATTCGGAGGGTAGCTCAACCAAGTCCCATACTTGATTGCCATGCATAGATTGCATCTCGACGTTCATGGCTTCTTGCCATTTCTCAGATTCTGGATCTAAGATTACAGATTTGTAGTTAGCATGTTCGTCATTAGACTCAGCTACTAATAAGACTTCGGGACCTTCTAGATGCCATAGATATCTATCAGATTCTTGTAAATTCTACTACTTCTGCAAACGCTTGTGTTTTATGTCTGATTCATTGGCAACAACTACTTGTTGATCAGACAGTCCGACTACATCAGCGGTTATTTGTGGTTCTTGAATTTCTTCAAGATCAACCACATCATTTCCAGTTTCTCGATTAAGAAGTTCTTCCTCGAGAAAGTGTCCCTTCCGTTTGATGGAAATCACATTTGCATTAGGATGGTAGAAATAACATCCGCTTCTTTTATAGTATCCGACGAAAACAACCTTTTCGCCTCAAGGATCGAGCTTATCATCAGAATCACTTGTGATGTATGCATCACATCCCCATACTCTAAGGTATTCCAAATCGGGTTTACGCCCATGCCATATTTCATATGGCGTTTTTTTGTTTACCTTTTTGTCAGAGCTAAATTGACAATACAGGAAGCGATCATAAGAGCATGTCCCCAAAAGGAGTGAGGCAAGTTAGTTCTACACATCATCGATTGAACCATATCAAGTAGAGTTCGATTTCACCTTGCGCTCACGCCATTAAGTTGGGGTGTGCTAAGTGGAGAGGGTTGTGAAACTATTCCACACTCTTTTAGATGATTGAGAAATTCAAAGCTGAGATATTCACCACCTCGATCTGATTGAAGTACTTTTATCTTTCTATCAAGCTGGTTTTTAGTCATGGTTTCTAGTCATGGTTCTGAAAGGGCCATATACATCATGTGAATGAGTTCTAGAAAACCATTGATCCATTCACCAACATCGGTGAAGGGGTGCTTTGTGAGTTTGCCAGCTAAGCAAGATTCGCAATCATCAAAGGAGTCTTGTCTAGTGGATTCAAGAATCCCCTTGGACTGGAGCCATTTTATGTGTGCCTTACTTATGTGGCTAAGTCTGCAATGCCATAAATATATTTCATTTATGCCAGCTTTGTTACGTTTTGAAAGATGATATATGTTATTACTTATTTGAACATCAATCTCATAAATACCATTTCGAGGTTCAGCCAGAAGAACCATTTAAAACGTACTTGAATTGAATCCTTGTTCAAACATTGAAGAAACTGAAATAATGTTTCTGGTCAAACCAGGTGTATATAAACAGTTATTTAAAGTAACTACAGGCTAGGGGAACATGAAAAACAAAATGTTCCAGTTGCAAGAACTGGAACTCTCTTTCCATTACCAACTATGAGTTCCAGGTGGCCTTGTTTCAGTTTCTTCGACTTTTCAGGCTCTTGTAAGACATTAACGATGTGGTAACCACATCCGGTATCAAATACCCATGTGTTGCTAGAAATAGTGAAAAGTTCGATAACATAAATGAGAATATCGGAAGAAGTGCCAATGTTATTGGCCTTGTTCATATTCAGCTTGGCTAGATACTGTGGGCAGTTTCCCTTCCGGTGCCTATTTTGTTGCATTCAAAGCACTGACGCTCCTAGGAGGGTATGGTTTTGCAACATGCTTGTTCTTGTTGGCATATCTTGCAACAACAACAACTTTTCTCTTGCCTTTCTTGCCTTTGCTTTTATGTTTCCTTTTCTTGTTATTGGGCTTCTTAACACCACCATACTTGACCATTAGAACTTGGTTGGTTTTGTGGAATAACCAAGTTTGTTCATTTGGTCAATTTATCCTTTCATCTTTAGCACATGAGTACTGATACATGATCCTTCCAGCATTTTACAGCTTATGAGCTGTTTCATGGTGTCATATCGCTCCTATCGGGCTTGTTTCTGGAACATGCCTTTCAGTTGCAGGATCATGTCATAAGCATCCTTATCTTCCATGTTCTTCTGAAGTTCAGGAGACGTGGTGGCTTTCATCAGGTAGGCTACCTCAACGACATCCTCGTTATGTTTCTCCAGTGCCTTGTGAGTCGTAGTAGAATTACTTTCAGGCTCGGTAGGGACTAGGCCATCTAAGATATACAGCTTTTCCTCCATCCTGAGAACTATTCTCAGATTGCAGTGCCATTCGATAAAGTTGGTGTTATTCAAATTTTTATTTCTTTTCCTTTTCAAGTATAGACTTGAAATTGAAGGAGTTGTTTTCATTAGACATCTGTTATGTAAGCAAGGTGATTTTAATTAGTATTTTCGATGTATATCTCCTTATTTCGTGAGGTGAGACGATAAGGAACGAGAATCCGGTTAGAAGCTCTTTCCAAAGGCGGCTGGGCCATGCAACATCAGCAAGAGGTTCAAGCGGACTGACAACGATTGTCAATTGTGAAAAAAGCACAACTCTCGGGGTTTATGAGGCTGCAAGGATAACCTGTTGTCCTTGCATTGATACGTTTGGCCTCATCTATGCCACTTTTGTTCTCGAGACAGTTGGGGCACGTAAACACGAGAAGAAAAGTAATAGTCGTCCTAAAACGGTCACATGTGGAAGGGTCGGATGTGTCGACGAAGCCCTTGCACCTTGGAAGGATAAACTAGACACCAAGTGTCATGTTGTGGCTCCAACACTGATGGTTCGCATTATGCCCCAAGTGTTACTAGCAGTAGGATGGCATAGACTATTGATTTTAATTTTTACCAAATAGGGTCGTTATAGTCGGTTTTAATTTAGATATTAAATTTGCGACATAACCAAAAGACCCTTTTACCTCTCGGGACAATTAGTTTTAGATAACCTATAAAATTAAAACTAAGTTTGTCGCGACTTGGAATTACCAATTTTAAGTTAATAGAAACTATTAAGTTGACAGTTTTGGAAAATAAAAACTAGTTTAATTTGCAAAACTTAATTGGGTATTGTTTGTTTCAAAACAACCTTTGTTTTATAATAAAACTTTAACAAGTTATAAAAGCAATTTAAAACTTGTTTTAATGTGATTGTTTTAATATTTTAAAACTCCTTTTAAAACTATGTTGGTATTTAGGTTGGTTACGTTATAACAATTTATAAGATAAAAGCAACCACAATAACAAGACAAATATGTAAATCCATATGACCAAAGTTGTTCGATCTTGCTAGAGCCTAATAGCAAGATCAAACGGGTCACGGAGTCACAACACACAAACAACCACAAGGATGGACTTGAGTGCATCCAGTCGTCTCGAGCAACTCCCACTGACTTCATGACTCCTGTTTAGCGTCCTCGGTTTTGTCTCCGGGTCTTCGTTTATTACAATTTTTTACAAAAATACAATAAAGGAAAGAACCATATCTATTACAACTTTGAACCATCTCGGTGGCTAAAAATAATAATTACGAAACTGAATAAAAAATACAACTACAAAACAAGGTCGGGCCGGATTTACACATCGCACAACAATCACAAAATAAACCGGGCAATGTTTTGGTCAAGTAAAACAAATAAAATATTGATAAAAATAAAGTGCCCTTAAAAATACTTAGATCAGAAACTGTAAATAAATAAAGTTTGTGTTCTAATTCCAGTTAAAAGACCGGTATCGACTCGTATGTTGTAAGCAAGGCTCTGATACCACTGTTGGGTTTCCGTGGTGATCGATCATAATTTTATTTATCAATAACCCGGTTCAATAAATAATAGTTAATTAATAAAACGCAGCGGAAATATAAACTAATGATCAACAAAACGAAACCCGACAAGATCAGGTTACATGCAAATACGAGCACAGTGAAAATATATTTAACTACCGATGGGAAAGATATACCTCGGTTAATGACTAACCGGTCGAGACACCGAGGTTCAACGAACAAGTGCTAGTGTTACGAACTAACGAAACGTGACGAAGGAGGCGGCGGTAAACAGCAGCGGCAGCCGGCGGCGGCAGGTGGCGGCTGGTAGCGACGATCAGCGGCGGGACGGCGGGGGCGGCGACGGCGGCCTGCGGCGGTGGCCGGTTGTGTATGTGGGTGTTGTTGAGAGCATTTTTGTGTTCTACCTTTTTTTGTTCATCCAACAACCTCACCAAAATTGCAAGACCCACAACCTTTAAAAAACATGAACCTTTTGCATGCAAGCCAAGTGGCACACATGCATGGTGCATGTGTTGCCATGTGTTGCCATTGGCCAATGTGTTAGGCGCGCGATAAGTGGCGGTAGCACGACGCTTGTGCGACATGTGGCACAGCAAAGGTGTATGCGCGACAAGTGACGTAGGGTGAGTATACCCGTCTCACCCGGTTCATGTACCCGTCTATCAATTAATACCCGCGTATCGTTTGTAATTACCAGTTAAACAGGTTAAGTGGATTTTTAGTTCGTTGCCCAAGGTGTAACTCTTACTGGTCAAGACCCGGTCGGCAGAGTTGACTTATCAAACCAGACATAATATCCAACAATTATGTGTAAAAAATACAAAAATATAAACCTTTTTAAACAAACAAGCCGGCTCGACGAGTCACGAGCTAGCTCGAGCTTTTGACGAGTCGAGTCCAAGCCCAACTTTCCAACTCGTTAAGAAAAATGAGCCGGCTCGGCTCGTTTTGATTTTTAAACGAGCTGAGTCTGAGCCCACCCTGATACGGTTTGACTCAGATCGTTAACGGCCCTAACTAGAATCAATAGAATTCGGATCTCATTTATTTGTGTTAACTGCATTTCTACAAATTAAAACCTATATAAAGAAGCAACAAGTTTGTGCATATGTTGATTGTACATATGGCTTTGGGAGTCTTTCAAAAAAAAAGGAAATTTTTATTTTTAACCCTAAAGTTTTTGTGTTTGACAATTTAAGTATAAACTTCTAATCTTTGTTTCATTTTTAACCCTAAAGTTTAAATATTTGACAATTTACCCTAAAGTTTTATTCTTTGACAATTTAAGTTTAAAATTTTTAATCTTTGTTTTCTTTTTAACCCTAAAGTTTTAATCTTTGACAATTTAAGTTTAAAGTTTTAATATTTGGTAATTTAACCCCCTTTGATTATTTTGATTTTTTACTTCTAATTCAAAAGTTTTCATCTTTTGCTATTTAACCACTTTGATTTTTTTTTACTTATGTGTTGTAATCTTGGCTTTGGGGGGTTTTTCAAAAAAAAAAAAAAAAATGGTTATGCATATGGTTGCTGTAACCTTGGCTTTAGGAGTTTTTCAAAAAAAAAAAAAAAAATTTTTTTGATTTTTTTACTTTTCACCCAAAAGTGTTTCATAAATTACTTTTAATCCAAAACTATTTGTTTTTTTTACTTTTAACACAAAACTTTTTATCTTTTGCAATCTATCTTCACAACTTTTTTTACTTTCAACTTTGGTCCTTTATAGTTTTCATTTTCCGTAAATTTTTCGCTTTATGCTTCGTTCAAAATTTTGTGACTTAACACATCGCAACGTGCGTCTTTGGTTTAGCGTTTTTACGTTTCATTCTAAATTTTGCGAGTTAACACGACGCAACGTGCGTGTGTGGGTGAACGTTTTTACATCGTCTATTTTTTTCCCGTTTTACAGGTTCAACATAACATGCGTGTCCTAAATCGATTTAGTTATAACTAAAGAATCCCCGCCGCATTGCGGCGGATCGTAATTCTAGTTACAGTTAAAATCATTATTCGTAAATTTATATTATTTTATCAAAGTAAGAAAAAGTAGCTTGTAGAGTTCAATTAAAGCAGAAGAAAATGATCGAATCAAGATTGGGGATCTCAACATCCAAAGAAGAATACCCAAAATTCATTAAAATAAGAAAAACAAGTGGAAAGAATATTGTACAAATATTTGTACGGATTAACCTGAGATTCAAAGTGCTTCCCCTAAAAAGAATAGTCATTATAGTTAGATCAACCTGAATTATCGAATATAAATACCAGTTAATATTAATTATGTCGTAAAACTGTTTTAAATCTGAAATAAAAAACAAACTTAAAAGAGTTAAAAAACAATTACAATACATATTTAATTAATATGCTTTAACCTATATGGTTAGGGTTTTGATATATTTTATTCACTGTTTCAGCCGTATGTTCTAGTGTATATTTAATTCATTTTGTGGTCTTATAGTCGGCTGGTACATGTGTGGTGAATTTAAGAGTTTTTTTTTTTTTTTTTTTTCGTTTTTTTCGAAAGGGAGGTGGTTGAAAAAATACTCACTAAAATGGGTGATTTAAAAATTATTTATTAAAATAGGTGTTTTCTTTTAAGTTTTTCTCAAAATGGTGGTTGTGAAAAAAATATTTACCAAAATAAGTTATTTAAAAAAAATATTTACCAAGATAAGTGTTTTCGTTTATTTCTTTATTTTAAACTAATATTTTGCATTTTTTGCTTTTATTTTTTATTCAGTGTCACTTTTTTACCACACAACTAATTATACGTTTTATTTTGTTTTTTAACTAACTTATTTTAATTCTTTCTTTTTTGTTTTTTTTAATGTTTTTCTTTTACTTTTCCTTTATATTTGTGTAAGATAAATAAGTTTAATATAAAGTTTGCTTATGTAATTTCAGGATTATAAACTAACACAAAGATAATGGTAATTTTACTCCTATCAAGCATGAACGTCAATTTATTGGACAAAGAAATTAATAAAACTAGATTAATCTGTAATGGGTAATATTTTAACTTATAAAACTAGACTAAATTGTAATGTAACTAAAAAAATAAATGAATACATAGAGAAACGAAAATAAACGAATTTAAAGTTATGCAAACTAACAAAAATGAGTTAACGTAAACAAGCAAACATAAATAAGGATGGGTAAATGAACCCACATAAGCGGATTTAAATGAATGAACGTAAACAAGTGTTTACAAACATAAATACATGAACGAAACATGTGTTCATGTTAGTTCATTAACGAAATAAAAAAATAATGTTGTTCGTGAGTTTTGAAAAGATAAGTTAATAATTTAAAAGAGATGAGCATCGAGTTTAAATATTATGCCAATGAACCAACATATATGCGAAACCGAGTAAACAGTTTGCTGTGTCATTATTGATTCAATAAAATTAAAATACAAATAGTATTGAATTGCCAATGATCCCCAGCCCAAGTGGTTGGGAGGAGGTCAGGAGTTTTCCCCTTGGGGGTTTCTTCTGGAGGGATGCAGGTTCGAGTCCACTCTGGTACCAATATTGGGTAAATCCAGTGCGGCTGGACCTTAGGGGGGGTCTGGGATTCGAACCCGCAGTGCGGGCGAATTTCTTAAGGGGAGTGAACCGTTAACCGTTCAAAAAAAAAAATAGTATTGAATTTGATGACGATCATGCATATGGACAAAATAGTGAATGAAATATTATCTAAAAAAGTAGGTGAAAGGCATTTCTCAACAATTTCAATTTGTTTTAACATGGTTTGATCATAAAAATAAAAATATAATAAGTTGACTATGTATAAAAAATAGTGAGTTGATTGAAGAAAAAAAAAAGTATAAAAGTGATAATCGAGTTAAAAAAGAGAAGATTTATAATAGATTTGTTAAAAATATATATAGGAATTAATGATCTAAAACGATTTTCCGGCGACCAGAGACTAACGAGTGTTCTGTTAGTCATGTCAATAGTTGGGACTGCCAGTGGTTATTTTCGAAGTTGAAACTGTTGACGGGCGACGGCGAATAGTTAAAATTATTAAAATCTAATATTCTTTTTTTTTAATTAGATCTGATAATATGTTTGAGAGAAATGATTCAGATGTTGACGAATAAATTAAAGAAAACATAAATTCGTATACATAGTAATTTTTTGAAGGAATCTAGTGTTGTATTAAACTAGTTGATCCTCCGTCTGTGTTGCGGGGCGATAGCCGAATAGTTCTCAATCAATTAAAAAACACTGTTATAATTTTGCTAGGAAAAAACAAAAACGATGATAAGACTGTAATTTTGGGCTCAGGGCAAAACTGTAATTTTTCAGAACTAATGAGCGCGTGTTAGGCAGCTCCTTTAGACGAAAAAAAATTAAATCGAGTCAACCAATTAAAACAAAAAACTTTTATAGTTTTGCTAGAAAAATTAAAACGATGGGGAAAACGTAACTTTAAACTGAGGAGGAAATCATAATTTTGTTTCAGGGATAAAATAGTAAATTAAATGGACCAATGTGGTTGAGGGCAAAATCGTAACTTGGCTGTGTGAGAAAAAAAACTAATGGCAAAACTGTAAATTTAAAGGGGGCAAAATCGTAATTTTGAATCGAGGGCAAAATTGAAATTTTTAGCTGGGAACAAAAACGTAAATTTATTTTTAAATGGGGGTAAAAACATAATTTTGAACAGATGACAAAATCGTTATTATAAAGGAAAAATCCTAATGGCAAAACTGTAAATTTAAACGGGGCAGAATCATAATGTTGAACCGAGGGAAAAATTGAAAATTTTTAGCTGGGAGTAAAAGCGTAAATTTATTTTTAAATGAGGGTAAAAGCATAATTTTGAACTAATGGTAAAATCGTAATTTTAAAACGGGATAAAATCGTAAATTTGTTGGGCCAATAGAGGAGTGTCATGCATGAGTATAAATATAAACGGTAAAAAATCATAATTTTGCCAAAAAAATAAAAAATAAAAAAATTGGGTGGCAGGTGGCCGCCCAACTCAACCACTCAAATGAAAGCACTATTGCCGGCGTTGGTTTTTGTTATAGTAGATAATAACTCATTTTGTGTCCTCTCAGATAATTTGAAGTTGAGTTTTATGTCTATAATTTGTATTGATCCATCACTTGTGGTCTAGTGGTTGGAAATACTTGCGTTATCTTTGGAGACTCAAGTTCAATCCCCACTAGTGTCATATTCGATAGATAAGGCAATGAAGGCTAATTCTCCCAGAGCTTAGGTCAAGAGTTCGAGCCAGAGCCACCCCGGGTTTTAGTTCATCGTGCGTTACGCTAGAGAGATTCTCTCTTGTGGCAGCGCAAGCCCCTGCCACTGGCAGCGGGTGGTATGGTTTCCTGGGGAACGCCGTTAGCCAGACTCTGACGCCAGCGTGGGGCCGGTTAAGGCAAAATAGTCTGGTTAGCGTGGACTTAGGGCCCTCTGTTTGGAAGGGTATGAGATCTCTCTCTCAACTGTTAAATATTGTCATCGTTCAAAAAAATATAATTTGTATCGCACGAATTGATATCAAGAAAAAATCACAGGTTGCCTTTCAAGAAAAAAATAGCTTCACGTTTTGTACGTTTTGAGGGAAATATACAAATCGTATGGTGATAAAAATGAAATGAGGTGATGGGTTCGAGCTTTATTGAGATTCCTAGGTTAGTACTAGTTGTATTGTTCTATACGACTCGTATTCGTGAAAAGCGCCAGGGTTTGGCAGATGAGGGTGGTGTCTGTTTATTAGGCCCCTTTTAGAAACACTAAAAATTTGACAATCATTTAAGAAAAATAAGCACCTCTTTGTGGTTATTCTTGCCTATGATTTGTTTACACAGTTTTGTTTCTGTAATAGAGATATGAACACGTAGTAGTGTATTCACCGGGATATACATGTATTCACTAATTGAAGAATAATGAATTCATTTGTGTTTTCTTGTAGTTTTCGATGGACAGACTCTAGATTTCCCCCAACATTCAACAATGAGTGCATGATACGTATTTGTGATGATGGTTTGTTGAACTCATTGTTTTTCTTTATTTTGAAAGCCTTGGGATTTCGCACATGTAAGCATTGAAAGCCTCAATTTTTCTTGAAAAAGATCGATATGTATTATGAAGCCTTTGAATTTGAAGTCTTCGTTTCTCATAACCCTCGAACAATAAGATTTCGTACGTGTAGAAGTCTTTTTTTTTTTGAAAGGAGAATTTCATTAAGAAAACCGACCAAAAACCAGGCCGGCCAAAACCAAAACAGACACTACACTACGAAAATTTACACCAACTATCCCAAGAGATATTCCTATGCTTCGATCTATTGGAGAACCACAAAAAACCTAAAGCCTTTATCTCACTTAAAATTTTATCTATACAAATCGGGATTCCTTCAAAAACCAAACCATTTCTGGCCTTCCAAATACTCCAACAACCAATAATCAGAATACCTTGGATAGCCTCTCTCCATTGGTCCGACACATTCACAGAGGTATGAAGCTCCAGCAAATCCTTTAAAGAGAAGTCGAAAATCTGAGGGATCTTACACCAAGAGCTCACCATTTGCCAAACCACAGTAGCAACCCAACAAGCAGAGAACAGATGATCGACCGATTCCTCGTCTGATCGGCACAACGGGCACGATACATCCTCCACTTGAATATTCCTGTTCCGAAGAGCCGATCGAGTTGGAATGCTATTCAACTCTGCACGCCAAGCAAAAATATTGCATTTCTTCGAGATCCATTTACACCAATTTAAAACATATCTATCACTATGGGACTGACCCATAGCCAACAACCTTCTAACTGCTTTGACCGAGAACTCCATAGAAGAGCCACCAATCCATGCCCATCTATCTTGAGACGACCCAAGCGTAACATCAGACAGAATGTCACAAAGCTGCTGCAACTCATACAGAAGAACCGTGGAGTCCAGCTGCTCCTTCCAACTCCACAAATAACCTTGACCCTCGCCTTGCATAATTCTGTCCTTGACCTTACATTTTTTCGAAGATTCCTTCGAGAAAAGAGCCGGAAACCTGTTTTTTAAAGGTTCATTTAGAACCCAAGGGTCCAGCCAAAAAGCGATATTTTCACCGTTTCCTAAAAGACCTTTGATGCAGTTACGGATCGGCTCATTATTAACTTTGACTTTGACGAAAACACTCGCAATATTCCTCCAAGGCCCGCTAGCTGAATTTTTGAAAGGAATACACTCCCACCCCACACGACTACCATGAATTGCTTCAACCACTTTTCTCCACAAATTTTCCCCCTCCGTTTTGAATCTCCATCCCCACTTTGATAACAGAGCCACATTAAAATCAGAAAGTTTACTAAGACCAAGACCTCCTTCTTTTTTGTGACAAGTAACCCGATCCCATGACACCCAATGCATCTTCCTATCTTCGTTGGAGCCTCCCCATAAAAATCTTTTCATCATTCTTTCCAACTCTAAAATAACTTTTTTAGGCGCCTTATCCAACGAAAGATAATAAGTGGGAAGACTTTCTAATACCGCTTTAATCAAGGTAACTCTACCTTCAATCGAAAGCGTATTAGATTTCCATAAAGCCAATCGGTTCTGAAAAACTTCTACCACCGGAGACCAATTATTAACCCGGTTCATATTTGCTCCAACCACTAATCCCAAGTATTTGAAAGGAGTACAATCTGGAGAACACCCAAGATCATTCGCCATACCTGAAACTTCGTTCCAAGAGACTCCTATACCATAGAGGTTGGATTTACCTATGTTGATCTTAAGCCCCGAGCAAATATAGAAGCAACGAAGAATCCTCATAATGCTAGAGATCTCTTCCTTGGACCATTCACCAAGAATGATAGCGTCATCGGCATACAGTAAGTGGGAGATCACCGGCCCACCGTTAGGCAACTGAATTCCTTTCACCCTCCCCACAAGAACTGCCTTGTCAATCATACAAGACAAAGCTTCCATGATAGTTAAGAATAGGAAAGGAGATAGAGGATCTCCCTGCCTCATGCCTTTACCGCATTGGAACTGGAAGGTAGGAGCTCCGTTAACCAGAACCGAAGATCTAGCAGATTCCAAAATACCTTTCGTCCACAAACGCCAGCGGTCCGGAAACCCCATTTGACGAAGAATAGAATCGATGAACTTCCAGTTAACGTTATCGTAGGCCTTCTCGAAGTCAATCTTGAAAATGAAAGCCTTATCCTTTTTCTTCTTCAACCAAGACATAATCTCTCCAACGATGAGAGGCCCATCAAGAATGCATTTACCCTTAATGAACGCCGATTGAGAAACCGAGATCACCTTGCTGAGAATAACCTTCATCCTGTTTGCTAAAGCTTTTGAAATAACCTTACTAACCACACCCACAAGGTTAATAGGACGATAGTTATTAATCGAGACCGGGTCTTTAGTTTTTGGAACCAAGGTAATGAAGGAGGAACCGCTGCCACTATTGAAAACACCCTCACTGAAAAAATGAGTAAATAGATTCCGAAAATCTTCTTCAAAAATGGACCAGAAGGTTTTAATAAATTTGAAGTTCATGCCGTCAGGACCCGGGGCTCTATCATCGTGGCATCCAAACACGGCCTCCTTGATTTCAGAATCAGAGAAAGGGGAAACCAAAAACTCTTTGTCTTCATCTGAAAGCTGCATAAAATTCTCACTAATTAGCTCCGGCCGAACAGGGAGGTCTTCACCAAACTTGTCTCTGAAGAAAGAAAACACGTGTTTTTTAACTTTAGCCGGTTTCGATATCCACACACCATCTATGCTCAATCCTTGGATCCTATTTAAAGCTTTCCTTTTATTAATTACCGAGTGGAAGAATCGGCTATTCTCATCCCCATCAATAGACCACTTAACTCTGGATCTTTGTTTGGCGTCACTATTCCTTCTAGCTTCAATATCTTTGATAACCTTCCTATTTTCTGCTATAATCCACTGCTCCTCCTCATCTAATTCCCTATTTTCCATCTCTTGTTCAAGCCTCTCCAACTCCACAATAGCCGACGATATCAAATCTTTTTCCTTCACTAGGAGATCATCCCTCCACTCTTTGAGAGATTTTCTAATACAAGCAAACTTCCTGGTTAAAACCATATCCGGCGGACCTTCCATAGAAAAGCCATCAACTGCCTTCAACACCGCTTCATTAAAACCAGACCTACCTATCCAAGAGCTAAACACTCTAAACGGCTTAGGCCCATATTTTAAGTCCACAACCGAAAGGATAATAGGACTATGATCAGAGAGATACCCAGGAAGGACCCTAACACAAGCATCAGGTATTTTAAGTCACTTAACGTGTAGAAGTCTTTATAATAAAAAAAAACAAAAACAAAATAAAAAAAAATTCATAAAAAACAGTAACAAAGATAAAAAATACGAAAAATGATTATTTTATTAGAACAGCTTCTACAAATCTATATATGCAAAAGCTCCCAAAAAAGAATTTGTAAAATTATCTTTTTAGTATTTTAAATTGATTTTTTAAGAGATAGTTAACATGTTAAGATAAATTTTCTTTTTGAAAAATAAAAAAATAAAATAACTTAAGTAATATTACACATGTGCAAAATATGTTATGTTATACATTCAATTTAGCCTTCGGATTTAGGTATTCGGTTTTAGGGTTAGGTTTTTGGAGAGTTTATGGTTTAGTTTTTTTTTTTTTTTTTTTTTTTTTTGGGGGGGGGGGGTTAGGTTTTTGGGAGGTGGGGTTTAGGTTTTTTCGTAGTGTTACACATTTGTAATACATTTTTTTTTATTTTAAAAATATAGATTCACAGCTATTACAAATACCTGGCGGGGCTAAAGTAGCGACCTGTTATCAATATCTTGAATTCTTTTTTTTTTTTTTTGCTTCTAATGACAATGCATGTCCGTATATTATGCTTATCTATAAGTATAGAACTTAAAAAGACAAAGCATTAAATACCTAGTTCAAATAGCAATATCATTATCATTTGACCCATACGACCTGTATCCTTTTTGACAATTCTTGGTTTGCCCTTTAGGCGTCTCAACCAATTCATATATTGTTTATCACCAAATGGGTGATTCAACACAGTTTTTACCCATTTTACACGTTATGATTTACACCAATTCTTTGTATAATTATCGACTTGTGATTTACTTATCATTTTATCCATTTGACCCATTATGGCGTACACTACACGGTCTTATTTTCATGATTTTTTGTTTATCACCGAAATGTGATTAACATAGTTTCACCCATATTGACCCGTTATGGTTTATGCCACAGGGTCTTATTTTTGCAAATTTTTATTTTATCACCAAAATGTGATTTAACATAAATTTAACGTAATTTTTGTAGCTCGTTTAGTATTTTGATAAAATTCCCGAAAACAACCAAGTTTCAAAGTTTAAACTAGAACTGCAGTGAATTGAATTATGTGTTTCTATGTGTTGCTTGTGTTATCTTAGGAGGTTAATACTTGTTTAGCGCTTACATGAATGTTGTTTAGCATGTTGTATGTTATTCCATGATCATGTACACAAATTCACTTGAATGAATACCTGAATGTCAATGTGATGCATGATATGTATTAGATACGTGTAGAGTTACGTGTCTTGTATGAATACATACTAACAATCCTAATGGTAACCATAATAGGAAGTGGTTGACCACATCAACTCGTAATTCATTTAAGTCATACCGAGAAAAACAAAGGTGAGTTCACGACCCCTACTCTTTAAATATTTATAAAACACAGGGGGACAAAACATGTACACATTATGGTAATGTAATGCCTTAACGTTATGGAAATATAACGTCTTTATTTGGTAGAGTTTTTGTTATATCGTTATGGTCATAAAGTAGTATTTATCACATAAAGTCCTCGTAAACCTCAGACCTTTAGTATTGGTGTAACACTCCACTCGTTTTTATAATAATTTAACATAAACTAAGCATTTGTAAACAAAAACTTTGATATACATATCAATCATAAGGAAAATTTTCATCGAGTTAACATTTTAGATAAGTACTACTAGTTTAACAACCCAAAAACAAGTATTTAAGTGTTAATTACATAGACTTTGTTTTAAACACATTTAAGTAATCGCGGAAGCTTCAAAAGATCGTGTTCGGTTCTTGTAATCGTGCTTGATCGCCGTCCGGATTAAATCCATCGTCACCTATGGTCCAAAACCACATAAAAGATTAGTTTTGACACCTTAAAATCAAGTATAAAAAAGTTCCATGGTTAAACAATGAGAACAAACAAAAAATTCAACGGATTGGGGCGGTCGCGCCCTGCGACCGAGTTGGCATCAGCCGTCGCGGCCCGCCACGGCCGTCGCGTCGCGCGACGGTGAGATCGTTTCGCCGTGGCGTGGCGCGAGGCCACTTTTTGGGCAGTAAGTGAGTTAGCTGGTGCTGTATATCAGCCCATCATCACCATTTTCATATCTATATCTTTAAACTAACATAACTTTTTACTCGAGTGTCCGTTTTAGCCGATTCTTTTTCCTATGCGTCCGTAATAAAATTACCGACGCGTCTATCTTAACCATTCAGTCAAAAGATGGAACGTACGGTTGTGAATCAATAAATGCACAATGTATCAGTTTGACCCGTATAGTTATTACACTATTTTAACTAGTAACAATTTATGACGACGAGGCGTATTTACCCCAACTTTCGAGGCTTACGACCACTGGCGTACAATTACCATACTTATGGCTTCACGCTCTTGTGATTCGTCTTCGCCAAATGTCGATCTAAAACAAAGTTTTATTACTACTAACCAATTATTTGACCCGTTTGGCTCATTTACGGAATCCTTCGTTTCTAATGATTACCAAACGCTTCCTAGTCTATTTACGACTCATTCAATTAATAGCGAACAATATCACTTCAACAAATATCAACCTTTATACCAAAACACGATTATGAACAATTAACATATCTAATTTACATATTGTAACATAACAAGTTACATACCTTTAAAGTACGCCTTTCAAACGCATGTCGCCTCCGGCTTGTCCACTTGACGCCACGGTATCTTTTCCTATAGAGTTCAATCACAACCCGTTTAGAACTCTTTCCATATCATGTAACGCATAACTTGCCGAAATTTACAAATACGCGTTTTAACCCGATTTTTCAGTTTTAAAGCCTTCTTTTAGGCATTTTTAAATACACTTCAAAGGCAGAATTTTATTCACTTTATTATCATGTTCATGGCTTGGTATTTAGCTGATTTTGACATCAATTAACATGTTCATAGTAATTTTCGCATCTACAACATCAGAATTTACTTATTAAAATTCAAATTACACTAGAACAACTTTCAATTTCTAGTGTTTAGCATGTTCATACAAAAACCCACTTATCACCTTCAAAGGTGATCATGAATTCGCAAGAATTAGGCCTAATTTCATCATATGTTTGTCTAGGGTTTACTCATAGACACTACAATGTTCCTATCATCATATAACGAACATGCAACCATCCAATTCGAATTCTCTAAGTTTGCTCAGAAATTTAACTAGAGATTTCTCATGAAATTTACATACCTCGTGACTCCTTTCTCAGTGGAGATCACTAATTCGTACTTGGATTTCGATTTAGACTTGATTTGGACCTTCTATTTGAGAGATTTGTTAGAAGTTAGGGTTTAGAGGGGAGCTCTAGGTCGCCCCCTGTGTTTCTGTCGATCTCAACACACACAAGTGTGTGTTTGAGTTTTAATTTTATGTTTTATTTTAACTAGTTTCGTTTTAAACGCTTTTGGCCCCTCAAGTATCATCTAGTTCTTGTTTTTAGTGTGTTAACCCACGTTTAAGTCACTTCAAGATTTTTATTTAACTAGGTTATTTTTATTCCTAGTTAGTTCATTTGTTTATTTACCGGCATTATATTTTAAATAATTGATTTTAAAATTTTCGGGATGTTACAAGTCCACCCCCTTAAAAGGGTTTCGTCCTCGAAACCGGAAATACGTACCAAATAATGCCGGGTAGAGACACTGCATCTCCTCTTCGGACTCCCATGTAGTGTCCGAACCCTTCCTATACTTCCATTTGATCTTAACTTGATCAATTCTCTTATTTCGCAAGTCTTTAACCTTTCGATCTAGAATCTCTAATGGCTTTACTGCATAATTAATGCTATTATCCACCTCGATATCATCGTAATGGATATAAGCCGTTTCCTCCGCTAGACATTTTCGCAGTTGTGACACATGAAACGTGCCATGTATTCCACTCAATTCTTCCAGTAACTCAAGGCGATACGCTACCTTACCGATTCGTTCAATGATTTTAAATGGCCCGATAAATCTCGGGTTTAGTTTCCCCTTTTCCTGAATCGGATCACACCTTTCCATGGGGAAACCTTTAACATAACCATGACGCCTACGTGAAATTCAAGCGGTTTTCGTCTTTTGTCAGCATAAGACTTTTGCCTATCTTGGGCCGCTTTCAAATGAGCTCGCACCACATCGATTTTCTCGTTAGTGGCTTGGACAACTTCTTTGTGGGCTAGTTCACGTGGACCCACTTCACCCCAACACACCGGGGTTCTACATTTCCTACCATACAACATCTCATACGGGGCCATGCCGATGCTGGCATGGTAACTGTTGTTATAAGAGAATTCTGCTAATGGCAGATACACATCCCAACTGCCCCAAAATCGATAATACACGCTCTCAGCATATCCTCCAGGTTTGTATTGTTCTTTCACTCTGCCCATCCGTCTGAGGATGGTATGCAGTGCTGATAAATAGTTTTGTTCCCATCTGTTCTTGAAAATCTCTACAGAAATTTGAATTAAACCGAGTATCTCTGTCCGATACAATAGATACCGGTACTCCGTGACGTGCCACTATCTCGTTTGTATATACCTCCGACATCTTTTCCGAAGTATATGTCTCACGTATAGGAATAAAGTGAGCACTCTTCGTCAGTCTATCCACGACCACCCATATAGCATCGAATCCCCGACTGGTTCTAGGCAGTTTGGTCAACATGTCCATAGTGATGTGTTCCCATTTCCAAACCGGGATTTCCAATGGTTGCAATTTTCCATATGGCTTCTGGTGTTCCACCTTGACTAGTAAACAAGTCAAGCACTTCTGCACATACTTGACTACATCCCTCTTCATTCCGGGCTACCAATAGTTTTGCTTCAAATCATTGTACATCTTGGTTGCACCCGGATGAATAGAATAACGGGATTTATGAGCTTCATCGAGTAGAAGCGCCTTGACCCCGCAGGAGTTTGTGACCCATATTCTTCCGAATCGAGTCTTCAACCCATTGTTACCATCCACCAAATCCTTCAGCTGACCGACTATCCTTTCCTTTTTCAGGTTTTCTTCTTTCACCGCCTCGGCTTGTGCTTCTCGGATTCGTTCAAGTAAACCCGAGGTTACAACAAGCTGCATCGACCTCACTCGAATTGGGACATAATCCGATTTCCTGCTCAAAGCATCCGTCACAACATTTGCCTTTCCGGGGTGGTAATGTATTTCACAGTCGTAATCCTTTACTGTTTCTAACCACCGCCTTTGTCGCATATTTAACTCCTTCTGATCGAAGAAGTATTTTAAACTCTTGTGGTCGGTGAATATGGTGCATTTTACCCCATATAAATAGTGCCTCCATATTTTTAACGCAAACACCACCGCCGCCAATTCGAGATCATGTATGGGATATTTCTTTTCATTCATTTTTAATTGCCTCGAGGCATAAGCTATAACTTTGCCCCGTTGCATTAAAACACATCCAAGCCCCGAAAGTGAGGCATCCGAATAAGCCACCAAGTCTTCAACTCCGTCCAGCAATGTTAATACCGGAGCTTGGGTTAACTTTTCTTTTAGCGTTGGAACGCTCTTTCTTGTTCGACACCCCAAATAAACTTCTCCTCTTTCCGAGTTAACTTAGTTAGCGGCGACACAATCTTGGAGAAATCTTGAATGAATCTCCTGTAGTATCCCGCAAGCCCTAAGAAGCTTCTAATTTCCGAAGGATTCCTCGGAGGGCTCCATCTCGACACAGCCTCTATCTTTGACGGATCCACCAATATTCCATCGGCACTTATGGTGTGGACGAGGAATTGCACCTCTCGTAGCCAGAAGGCGCACTTTGAGAATTTTGCATATAACTTTTCTCACCTGAGTGTCTCTAACACCTCTTGTAAATGACGTGCATGATCTGCTTCACTTTTCGAATATACCAGAATGTCATCGATAAACATGATTACCGACTTATCTAACATTGGTTTGCAAACCCAGTTCATGAGGTCCATGAAAGTCGCGGGTGCATTCGTCAGCCCGAATGACATTACGAGGAACTCGTAATGTCCATATCGCGTGCGGAAAGCCGTCTTCGGTACCTCCTCTTCCTTGACTTTTAGTTGGTGATATCCCGATCTAAGGTCGATTTTCGAAAACCAATTCTTGTAATTGGTCGAATAGATCATCTATTCTCGGAAGCGGGTATCGATTCTTTACCGTGAGTTTGTTCAATTCCCGGTAATCGATACATATTCGCATGCTTCCGTCCTTCTTTTTCACAAATAATACCGGCGCGCCCCAAGGAGACACGCTCGGCCTTATAAATCCTTTGTCGAGCAAGTCTTGAATTTGCGACATCAATTCTTGTAATTCCGACGACGCGAGTCGGTACGGTGCTTTAGCTACGGGTTTTGCGCCCGGAATCAATTCGATTCCGAACTCTACCTCCCGTTCGGGCGATACCCCCGGTAGATCTTCCGGAAACACATCTTCGAAGTCACGTACTATCGGTACGTCTCCAATCTTCAGTGATTCTTTCTCGGGTTCGTTAGCGTATATCATAAATGCCCTACATCCATGCTTCATGAGCTTGTGAGCTTTCAACATCGAGCATATTATAGGATTGCCTCCTTTCTCGCCCTAGATGGTGACGTGTTTTCCGCTCGGAGATGTTAGCTTTATCTCCTTACGGAAACAATGACCTTTGCGTGGTGTCGAGATAGCCAATCCATTCCGACTACTACTTGAAACTCTCCCATCGACATCGGGATTAGACCTATCAAGTATTCCTCATCATCGATACTTAATTTGCAGCTTTGACAGACATCACAAACTATGAAACTTTTGTTATCTCCTATCTCAACCTCTAAAGGCATAGATAATTTTATCAATACAAATGAAGGATGTCAAATAAATCCATGTGAAATAAAAGATTTATTCGCACCCGTATCAAAAACTACACGTGCAGGAATCGAGTTTATTGCGAATATACCTGAGACCACATCGGGTTCTGTTTTCGCTTCAGCCGCTGTAAATTGGAAGGACCTGGCCTTCGCCTTTGGAGCTTCTGTTGGGGATTCTTTAGTGTCTCTCTTTCCAACTAAGTCTGGACATTCAGACTTTTTGTGGCCAGGCTGATAGCATTTGTAACAAACTGAGACTTTACCCGGACATAGAGATGCCGTGTGCCCCGTTTTCCCGCATATAGGACACGGTTTGTCCTTGAAACGACACTCACCCTTGTGCCCCTTTTCACAAACTTTGCAACTTGGTGACCCACACTTTGCATCCGTTTTCTTTGTCGATTCAGCTGTCCAAGCCTTTTTTGTAGGGCTTGGATTCACATCCTGTGCCCTTCGCTCGCCCCTCTCAATTTGTTTCTTCAACTCGATTTCCCGCTCCCGGGCGGTGTTGATAATTTCCGTGAGGGTTTCATACTTTGAGGGAGTCATGAACTCCCGGTATTCAGCGCTCAACATGTTGTAGTAGTAATATATCTTCTGCTCTTCAGTGGTGACTAACTCGTCACAGAATCTCAGCTTATCCATAAAGATGCCCGTGATTTTATCAATTGTTTCACCCTTCTGTCTTAACTAGATGAACTCTTCCTTAATCCTGTAGATGACTGCCTTGGGACTATGATGATTAAGGAATGGCACCTTAAACTCATCCCATGTCATGACCCTTGCCGCTTCGGCTCCTATCTCCTTCTTTTTGTTATCCCACCAATCCTTGGCTTGACCCCTCAGCTGACCCGTTCCGTAAGCAACAAAATCACTCACGTCACAGTGGGTACTTTCAAACACCCCTTCGACGTCACTTAACCATCTTTGGCATATTATCGGGTCGACCTCCCCGTTGTAGATTGGCGGTTTACACGCCATAAACTCTTTGTACGAACATCCTTTACGTTCTCCTGATTTCTTTTTCATAAGGTTGACACTATCTTCCAACCTTTTGACTCGTTCTTCGACTAATGATAACACCGTGTTTTGAATTTTGTGTATGAACCCGATTAGACTACCCTCAATTGCCTTTCCTACTTCTTCGGCAATTATTTCTTTCATTTGTTTGGTGCTTGTCGGCACCGGATCATCGTCATTCCTTTCTGTCATCTCGAAACTGAAATGTTTACTTCAATTATTAAACATTTCATTTATAACATAACTTTATTTACTTTGGTTTAGCCAAGTGCATAACTTGCTTTGACCGTTCTTATTTAGTGCACCTTCCGGGTTTGAGTGTGTTAACACACCCTTCCCGTGCACTTAAATTCTCATTTCTTTTACTTACATAAGATAAGATCTATTAAACATAAATATTTAATCCTTACCGGACGATCGATCAAGCTTGAGCCGAACACTTTGTTGACAACCTTAAGCTCTGATTACCAACTTGTAACACTCCACTCGTTTTTATAATAATTTAACATAAACTAAGCATTTGTAATCCAAAACTTTGATTTACATATCAATCATAAGGAAAATTTTCATCGAGTTAAAATTTTAGATAAGTACTACTAGTTTAACAACCCCAAAACAAGTATTTAAGTGTTAATTACATAGACTTTGTTTTAAACACATTTAAGTAATCGCGAAAGCTTCAAAAGATAGTGTTCAGTTCTTGTAATCGTGCTTGATCGCCGTCCGGATTAAGTCCATCATCATCTATGGTCCAAAACCACCTAAAAGATTAGTTTTGACACCTTAAAATCAAGTATAAACAAGTTCCATGGTTAAACAATGAGAACAAACAAAAATTTCAACGGATTGGGGCGGTCGCGCCCCGCGACCGAGTTGGCATCAGCCGTCGCGTCGCGCGACGGTGAGATCGTTTCGCCATGGCGTGGCGCGAGGCCACTTTTTGGGTAGTAAGTTCGTTAGCTGGTGCTGTATATCAGCCCAGCATCACCATTTTCATATCTAAATCTTTAAACTATCATAACTTTTGACTCGAGCGTCCGTTTTAGCCGATTCTTTTTCCTATGCATCCATAATAAAATTACCGACGCGTCTATCTTAACCATTCAGTCAAAAAATGGAATGTACGGTTGTGAACCAATAAATGCACAATGTATCCGTTTGACCCGTATAGTTATTACACTATTTTAACTAGTAACAATTTATGACGACAAGGCGTATTTACCCCAACTTTCGAGGCTTACGACCACTGGCGTTCCATTACCATACTTATGGCTTCACGCTCTTGTGATCCGTCTTCGCCAAATGTCGATCTAAAACAAAGTTTTATTACTACTAACCAATTATTTGACCCGTTTGGCTCATTTACAGAATCCTCCATTTCTAATGACTACCAAACGCTTCCTAGTCTATTTACGACTCATTCAATTAATAGCGAACAATATCACTTAAAAAAATATCAACCTTTATACCAAAACACGATTATGAACAATGAGCATATCTAATTTACATATTGTAACATAACAAGTTACATACCTTTAAAGTACGCCCTTCAAACGCAAGTCGCCTCCAACTTGTCCACTTGACGCCCCGGTATCTTTTCCTATAGAGTTCAATCACAACCCGTTTAGAACTCTTTCCATATCATGTAACGCATAACTTGCCGAAATTTACAAATACGCGTTTTAACCCGATTTTTCAGTTTTAAAGCCTTCTTTTAGGCATTTTTACATACACTTTAAAGGCAGAATTTTATTCACTTTATTATCATGTTCATGGCTTGTTATTTAGCTGATTTTGACATCAATTAACATGTTCATAGTAATTTTCGCATCTACAACATCAGAATTTACTTATTAAAATTCAAATTACACTAGAACAACTTTCAATTTCTAGTGTTTAGCATGTTCATACAAAAACCCACTTATCACCTTCAAAGGTGATCATGAATTCGCAAGAATTAGGCCTAATTTCATCATATGTTTGTCTTGGGTTTACTCCTAGACACTACAATGTTCATATTTCATCATATAACGAACATGCAACCATCCAATTCGAATTCTCTAAGTTTGCTCAGAAATTTAACTAGAGATTTCTCATGAAATTTACATACCTCGTGACTCCTTTCTCAGTGGAGATCACTAATTCGTACTTGGATTTCGATTTAGACTTGATTTGGACCTTCTATTTGAGAGATTTGTGAGAAGTTAGGGTTTGGTGAGGAGCTCTAGGTCGCCCCCTGTGTTTCTGTCGATCTCAACGCACACAAGTGTGTGTTTGAGTTTTAATTTTATGTTTTATTTTAACTAGTTTCCTTTTAAACGCTTTTGGCCCCTCAAGTATCATCTAGTTCTTGTTTTTAGTGTGTTAACCCACTTTTAAGTCACTACAAGATTTTTATTTAACTAGGTTATTTTTATTCCTAGTTAGTTCACTTGTTTATTTACCGGAATTATATTTTAAGTAATTGATTTTAAAATTTTCGGGATGTTACAATTGGGTGGATAGCGGGGGGAACTTTGAGTGGTACTACTGGGCCCGACAAGCCCCACTCGAGCTAGTCGCGCTAGCTAGACCGATAATGGTCAATGGGTGTAGAATTGGCCTAACTTATCGCCATGGTCAGTGATAGACCTGGCAAACAGGGGCAAAAACAGTCAGCTTCGATTTCGAACTCTTTCGTGACGTAACATAGGTTAGCTACCTACAATATAACAAGTAACTGCTTAACACTACAAATTTAGTGTTCAGGTTGAAACAGTGAGAACCTTCAGAAACAACTTACTTTATAAATGTAAAATGAAAATCTGTGAACTCACTCATCATATTGTTGACACTTGTTCTTGCATGTTTTTCTCAAGTCGCTAAGGCACTCATGATTTAGGTGCACAACATGGATGTCAAAACATTTTTCTTGATGATGCATTATTACATTATTTACGTTGGTATGGGCGTTTGTTTTGGCCCACACTTTACTATACGTTTAATTACACTTCTGCATTTTCATAAACTTATTTCGGTTGTTTGGTTTAAAACGAATTTTCTCATATAAAGGTCGTTCTATATGACTGGTGTCTTAGATCCTTGTTTGTCACACGCCACGCGGTAAAACCCTGCAGATGGATTTTTGAGGATGTGACACAATCCATAGTTTTGGGATTACACTATCCATGGTTTGGGACTACACTTTTATTCCTGTATGGAATATGACAACTTAAATATTCTAGTTTAATTTCATGTCTATAGTGGACTAAACAGAACATCTGTCTTGAAAGTCCCTACTCTTCATACTGATTAGTTGTCGGGTTGGCAAACCAGGTATTAGTTGATAGCACTATGAGGTTTGATAAAACCTCACACCGTGCGTGGAGCCGGGCGTGAATTTTTTACCTTAACTATTGCATCTATGCAGATAGACATTGATGTGGAGGGCACACAAACTTCTTACGTCAGTATTCGGTACCACATGTTTAGTTGCTTAAACAATTGGTTAGCTACCCATGACATGCCTTTAAAACATTGTATTTCAAACTTACTTTTCATTCAACTAAAAACTATGAATCACCAACTTTTTCTTGATACACTTTAGCATGCTTTGCAGGACGATAGGTACAACGCACATGGGAACAAGCAGCTTGGAGAGTGTCATGGTGTTAATGAACTATTTTTATTATTTATGCTAAAAAATTGTGGTTTTCCATTATGTCTGGATTTTATACTTTGGTTCAGCTGATAACTTAAACTTACGTTTTTTTTTTAATTTTGAAACTATTATCACTATTCATGTTAAATGTGGTAGTTGAACGTTTTACACTTAATTTGAAATGGTTCAACATGATTATTGACTTGATCTTGGTATGTCACACGCCTCGCGATAAAACCCCATCTGTAGAATTTGAAGGTGTGAAATGTGTTTTGTTTCAATTTTTATTGTTAATATGTAAGTACGTTAAAAGGCATGAAGAATGAGTACTGAAGTTAATAATTAATACTAGTTTTTAGTAAAATTTAGATTTTCATTTCACTCATAATAATGTCAATAACACATTTAGTCTTCATTTAATTTAATTTTCCAATAGAAAATGTTAATACATGAGTATGCTTAATTTTGTTTATGACGTTACAAAATAGAAATTAATTTTTATTTATTTTATTTTATATTATTTGTTTACTTTTTAATTACTGTAGCAATTAACAAACTGAATTCATATCGAATGAATTTTCGCCTAACAAGAAAGAATCCCACTAGTTTGAAGTTATTACATATAAATAGAAACTAGCAGGGTGCCCGCACGATGCGGCGGGAGTGACACTTTGCATTGCGACACTCGTTTCTGGTAGTTTTCTTATTCGTATAATACTTATGATAACATTGTTATCGTGGATATATGTCAATATGTCATAAGTTTACACATATGTAAAAGTTTTTTTTAATAAAAATTAATAATCAAAAGACAAAAAATAAAAGATAAGATGTTATAATTGTAAATTTTGTTTATTTTATTGGTTAAATAAAGTATAATTTTATTTTTTAAAATTCATAACTTTTTCTAAATATCCACATGGTACCCATCCAATAAACTTTAAGTTTAAAATTTTCATTCTTATAAAAATAAAAAATAGTATTTTACTCTTAAGTACGTTTTAAAGTTTTAACTTAAATTGTTAAATTTTGATTTTTTACAAATATAAAAATTTATATTTTTATAAAATTTCAATGACTGTTTTTATAAAAAAATAGGATGATAAGAGTTTATATCTTTATTAACTTTATATCATACTAAGTTCAAATTTTTAGGTTCTAACTAATCTTATCTATATGAGTCTACTTTTAACTTATAATCCCTAAAAATATGCAACACAGTCTACTACTATGTATCTAGTCAAGTTGGTAAATAATTCTTTTAGAACTGACTAATATTATCTATATCAATATAGTTGAACTTATAATTCCTAAAAATTTGCAACCTAGTTTAGAATTTATCTAGTAAAGATTGTAAATTTTTGGAGTATTTTATTTATATTACTTGTTATAAAAATGTTTAAATAATTATTTTTTTATTAACTTTATATCATAGTAAGTTCGGTTTCTTAGTTTAGTTTTAAAGTTATTACTTTATTACTTTTTAATTAAGAAATGCAAAATATCTATTTATTGCAACTTTAGGATATTAACTTATATAAGTTCAGTTGAATTGTAAATTTAAGGTATTAACTTTATTTTGAACTTTATTAATATGGTTAATAACTGCATTATATTAACACCAAAGATAAAGTTCAAATATAAAATAAACTTTATTCATATGTCTAGGTCAAACAAAACAACTGAAAATGAAAAAAAATATATAAAAACACTTGATAGATTTCATATTAGACTGCATGAAATCTGTTCCGCTTTTGAATTTACACTCGACGTATTTTTAATCGGGTTTTTTTGGTTTGTGCTTTAATCGACAGTATCTTCTAATTCCTCTTCTTTGTCATTGTCCTTATAATCGTCTAAATTAATAACCTTCCATTAAGAGAGTCTCTTGGTTCTCTTCTTTTGAGTCTTAAACTTCCGATCCCTATAAATGACAAAAATTGAATACAAAAGTTAAAAAAAGATTAAACTTCCGCTTCTGAATTACATCTTCACTAAATTCACATTGAAGATTAGACTTGTATGGACTAAACATTGCACCATAAGAAATAATATCAATACTTTTATCACCATCATCCTACAATAAAACACACATATAATAACATAACGAACATGTTAATATGAAAGATATACACAAAAATTATACTTAAAACCCAGCAAAATCAATACCTTAGAAGTTTGTTCGATAAATGTGTTGTTTAAATTGGCATGTTCATCATGCAACGGAATCTGAAAAATCAAATAAGTTAACATTCACATAAAAGTAAATAAAAGAAAAAAAATTATTCACTGTTGCGATATAACAAAACAGACCTTTCGCAACAATTGAATTCAGAATTGGATCCATTTTTTAGCTTTGTTTAGCAATAGATATAGGAGTGTCCTGCTATATTTATAGTAGTAACTATATAAGTGCATTAGGGTTTAATTTTAAATTTGTCACCCCGTTATTTAGGAAGTTTGTTTTGGTTAGTTTTAAGTTTTTATAAGATATATCTAAGTATAGATATTAGGCAGTTTTAATAAAATAAAATGTGACACATAATATCTTCATTTTATGTTACGATACTTTTAATTCCTTTTGTTTTTGTTTGCATAGATGGAGCTCATATTTGTAGATTAGGCGCATTAGATCACAAGTATTTGATTACTTGTACATTAACGCATTATCGACTTGTACATTTTAATCCGTGCGTCTATATGAAACAAGACAACTACCGAAACATCGACAAAAATGTGTAGGTCGTCATGCTATCTTTGAATTTTTTTTAAACAGTATAGTTTATAAGATATGTCAAAATACGTAAAAAAAAATTATAATTTTGTTATGGAGGGGTGAATTGTAACTAATTATCTATGATTTTGTTAAAACCTCAGGGATTTAAGTGTAATAATTTTAGGGGCTAAAAAATAAATAATGTTTAAAAGACCAAACTACCCTTATTTTAGGGACCTTTCTATAAATAAAGAGGAGGAAAGGGTATCTTAAAATGCCCCTCCCTCATGCATTATAATATAGTATAGATATACAATACTAAAACCAAATATAATTTATCGAATATCTTTGAATAAAAATGCTTTACTTAATAAAATCCTCTTTAAAGTATCTAATATCGAATATCTTTTTAAGACATGTATTCTATGCTTACAAAAATTTTCTAGTAAAGTATCTATCAATTACTAGAAAAATAAACATACCTCGACCTGTTTATACATTATATATACAGTACTTTTTGTTGTCGATGTGAACTATATTGTCTTTTTTTTTTCACTCTAATATAATACTATAAAATTAAATACACTTATAGCTCTTTTAATTTTCATTTAATTTGAAATTTTGTCCTATAACTTTCATTTGTTATTTAAAAGAAAAAAATTGAATACGCAAGTGGATAATTTTTTCTTGACATTCTAGTATAAACATTGTTAAAACCGGAGTTATATTCAAAATATAGTGTTTTTAGTGTGTGCTATATAAAGTGTCGGTACCGTACAGTGTCGTGACGTACTTAGGTGATCCAGGTAGCAGTATTCATCAACAACAGTACTAGAATTCGTTTTTATGGTTTTCGGTCTACGTAAAACACGTGTTGACATCCTTTTAAGCATATCACAACTTTATTTATAGGATTTTTGGTTGTTGTACTGAGTGTCGGTCACGTACCCTAATAAACCGAACCACTACCAAATGAATTCCTACCGCGTCGCACGGGTACGCGACTTTGTTGTTTTGTGTTATACTAAACTCCCGCAGTAACATGCAAGAAATTCCCCTGATTCATATATATCTATTAATCCATAACATATATAAGGGTTTGTTGGGGTTTTTTTTTTTTTTTTTTGAACTTTAATGTTTTTCATTTTTATTATAAAACTTTAGATTTTTATAATTATTAGCATAAAAGTTAAAATGAGTTTAGTCTTTTTTATTAGTTTCTCTTTAGGTTGTGGTCACATTTGAACCGTCAGGTTTTTTTTACCCCCTCGATTTTGTAATAGGCGTCGTATAAATTCGACTTTTCTATATTTCATGATACGTGAGTCACTTGGTGTTAGAATTCATATTTTTATATCATTTTGATCATCATTCGATTGCTACTTAACATTGTTTTACGCCCCTCACTCCATAACGTTGGTAGCATAATTTTACACCACCTCCCGCAACGCAAGGGCTAATGACTAGTTAATATTAAAAAAACAACTTTCATGTATGTACTATATAGTGCTTTCACCAATAAGTTTTTTGCTACTTGTTTTACACTTTGTATAAGTTTCGTCCCATTAAAACAAACAAAATCCATCAAGCATGGGCTAAGTTTCGTCCCATTAAAACTATCAGGCGCAGTGCTAATTTTCCGTATTTCGATCGAAATTTTTTATATATACTATGTTCGACCCGGGCATTTTTTAGTGCCCGTGTCTTTCGACCCTGAAACGTTCAACGGGCAAGATCCGCCACTACCACCAAACTTGGTTGATTAGTTCTTGCACCTTCACGGGTTCGAATGCTCTCTTCCTTTTTACCTTTTTATTACTTTTTATTTTATTTTATTTTGTGTTGTTATATATTATTTCTGTTACTGTTATTGTTATTATTCTTTTGATTATTATTATTATCTATATATCATCTTTAATGTTGTTATTTTTAGATTTATTTTTATTTTATTATTATCATTATTATTAATACTGATATATATTCTAAAAACTGCTGTCATTTTATTTATTTATTATAATTATTATTTAAGAGTATTATTATTATCTATATTATCTTAAATGTTGTTCATTGCTTTGATATTATTTTTATTATTAGTACATTATATTTTTTTTAAATTTATTGTTACAAGTGTTATTATTATTATTATTGTTATTATTATTTATGGTTTTATTACTGTAGTATTATTGATTTATAATAAGTTTTAATTATTGTTGTTTTCTTTATTATTATTATTATTAATAATAATTGTTATTGTTATTGTTTTTTATCTGTTATTGTGGTTTTTATAACACTAACAAAAGCACTGACTATTTTTCATCGGTCAATATGGCTACATTTAAATATTGGTTTAATTAAGCACTGACTATTGCTAATGTTTTTATCTGTTATTGTTGTTTTTTCATGGGTCAATATGGCTACAATCAAATATTGGTTTAACTTAGCACTGACTATTGTTATTGTTTTTATCTGTTATTGTTGCTTTTATCTTTTGGGTACGTTAGACACTTTTTTTTGGTAGTTAAATCTAATATTGGTTTAACTAGTTTTTGTTGTTTTTTTAGTGCAATGTTCCCGCTGCATCCTTTGGAGGAAAAGTATCTGGTTAATACCTAAAATATATAAGTTGATTGTTCTCAACTGTTTTTTATTTCGTTTTTCCAATTATTTTTGTGCACGACCTATATGTTATGTAAATATGACATTTAAAATGGACCATGCTATTCACACACGGCCAAAATTATTTTCACACCCCAAAGCGCTCCGCTATGGCCAAAGAGGGGCGCTTTGGTGTAAAGTCAACAGACAAGGTCTGAACCGGTCAGACCTTGTCTGTTGCTTTACATCAAAGCGCCCCGCTTTGGCCTAAGCTGGGCGCTTTGGTTTTTTTTTTTTTTTTTTTTTTTTTTTTTTTTTTTTTACATTTTGGGGCAAAGCGCCCCTCTTAGGTCAAAGCGCAGCGCTTAGGGTCTTTTTTTAATTTTTTAAAATTGTTTTTAATTCACAAACGCGTCGATAATAGCCTAAATTTTACGCTTTTTCCATTATACATCATTTTTTAATATATATGGACTATACTGCAAGTTCCGAATCAAATCGGTTACGTGTGATGTCGTATTCCATTATATCGTATCATTTTGATTTGAAAACACAAGTACTCCTATGAGTAGTTTTATGTGTATCAGCCGCCTACCGTACATGTATATGACGTATTTTTTCATTAATTGTAGTATTATGATGTATATTGTCATTTTGGGTCGTACAAGTGCGTATTGAATCTGATTGGGTCGTGTCGGTGACATTCGGTTTTTAACGTGATGTAACGCATATATTGAACAAACACAAACGTACTTTTGGATTGTAAAAGAATTAACGTCAATATTATTAAACACATTTAACTTTTCGTTCAGTAGTTGAGAGTATGTATTTCGTATAGAAATTTTTGGGTATATACGTTTCCGACCCCCTAGTTTTATAGAAATTTTAGGTACGGTGACTTCCGCCCCCCAGTTAGAAATCTCAAGCTTCGCCACTAAAAGCACTTAACCATTATATAAACTAGAAGATTTCACTAAATAATGTTGGGATCTAATACATTAAAAAGGTAGACTAGCTATCATCTTACTATATTAGTCAAATATAGCTAGCAGTTATATTTCAAACATATTAATTTTTCGTGTCGGCATTATAGATGAATTTTGTTTTTCAAAAAATGTTAACAAGAACTCATTTAAGCTCCGTCGGTAGTGGGGTCCATGCCATCTTTAACCAATCACACCTTTTTTTTAAAAAAAGTTTACCACTTCACCAAGTGTCTAACCATTGCCAACCCTTTTCAACATAGGGTATGTTTGGTATGTGGTAATGGAATGAATGAGGGAATGGAATGAACGAGGTAATGGAATGGACAATGGAATGACGTGGCACACTCTCATTGGTTAATTTTGAAGTTTACCACTTTCAATTGTCTAACCACTCCCTACACCCTAATGTATACTATATTTCATTGTGGCAAGTGGCATTGTGGAGCCCACAAGAACTGCTAAATATTGAGATGAGACTTCACCTTTAGATGAGACTATAGCACGGATGTATACTATAGCACGGATGGGACTAGTCAAAGAGTTGGAAAGGGTTGTACATGACAGTGAGATGACTCAACAAATTAAATATTGAGATGAGACTTCACCTTTAGATATATGTGCACAAACAAATTAAATATTGTAAAATTTGGACCAAAAATGTAAAATTTGAACTTAAACGTAGAACAGTCACCAGTCAAAAATACGCCTAAAATGTAAAAAAAAAAAAAAAAAAAAAAAAAAAAAAAAACCAAAGCGCCCAGCTTAGGCCAAAGCGGGGCGTTTTGAAAAAAAAAAAAAAACCAAAGCGCCCAGCTTAGGCCAAAGCGGGGCGCTTTGATGTAAAGTCAACAGACAAGGACTGAACATGTCAGACCTTGTCTGTTGACTTTACACCAAAGCGCCCAGCTTTGGCCATAGCGGGGCGCTTTGGAGTGTTTAAATAGACTAAGGGCGTGTGCGAATAGACCCCACCTTTAAAATTGAAAGTTATGAAATAAAGGGGGTCAAACTGACAAAACTGAAAAGCAACTGTCATCAAAACACATATTATATACTGGTCGGTCATGCACATGCTGTTTTCTGAAGCACTATTATACTTTACAATTTAGTTAATTTGTATTCTTTCGTTAGTAAAAGGAAAAAGGTTATATATAACCTTTAATTTGTAAAGGGGTATGGTTTTATATCCTACGCAAGGCCTTATAGTCATGTCCGTCAATGACCATACTTAGATTTAATTAACACGACACTTAGCTACTTTCAGAGCTCTTGTGCAAACCCCATCCATGCGCACACAACAATGACAGCTAGTGAAGGTACATATAGTACAAGTGGCAGAAGCCTACAATCAATCAGCACACGTCAGGCTTTGCCCATACAATTCCCACGATAATCAATCGTGCAGGAGACAAGAAGTACAAAGGGACAATGACGTGTAGCCAATCAGTGTGCGCCATTCATTGCTTCGGGATCTCCACTTACGGCTGACGACAGACTTGACAACAAGTACACTCGCCAGACCATGAGGAACCAACCGCCGTGCGCAACCGTCCCTTTACCTCTATAAACACTATCTGTTGTGTCGGAGGGACATACCAGATATTCCTTGTTGGCGATGTCCGGCCCAAGGCCCATCAACCCATCTCCGTCTCCATACTTTTCGATTATAAATACCAACCTTCAACCACAAGTTTAAGGATCTGTTCTCTCTCACTCTCACAATTAACACACGCTCGTTTTAGTTCTTAAAGCGATACTTATTCTCATGCCGGAGGGTGGTTACGAGGAGAACCACCATTTTCTCCTCCTCGTAGCGAGCTTACGATGTTTCTTATTTTGCAGATTCACTCTCAAGACATCATCAGTCATTGATTAGAGGAGATTGAGAATTAACCCCCTTGTCGAGACAACTTCCTTAGTTCTAACCCCACATGAGTTAGAACTGTTGTTTCATCCATGTGTGTACAACTAAAATAATTATCCTAATATCATTTTGAAGAAACACCAGTTCAGATCTATGGGAGATAAAATAATAATGGAGTCTTGACCAGGGGTTATCTTCTAGATATCATCTCTTAATCGATGCAGTTGGAATCTTCTTGGGAATGATCTGCGAAAAAGAACATTGTCACTCATTAAGAGGAGAATGGGGTTCTTCTTTTAACCAGGCTCTGGCGTGAAAATAAGTATTGTTCTTTCAAAAGAGAAAGGAAACAAGTGTTTGTGTTTAGAGTGTGAAGGTAAAAGTTGGAATCCTTAAACCTTTGGTGGAAGTTGGTTTCTATAGCCAAAGGGTTGGAGAAGAAAATAGGTTTATAGGCTCATGCACCAAACGTCGCTTTCAAGAATATCCATTTGGTACCCTCTGACACGACATGTAGTGTGAACAGAGGTGGGAGTACGATCGCACATCGTGATTGGTTACAAGTCACTTTCCAAACGTGCTTGTTGTCACATCTGTCCTTATCCATTAGTGGAGATTGAGGATAGGTGAAATGACGCACACTGATTTGCCAAACGTCGCTTTCACATGTACTATTAGTCCCCTTCACGATTGAGCATCATGGGGATCCTTAGGTATAGTAGCTGGCGAACGCTGATTTGCTGCAAGTCCCTTTCTCCTTGTACTATTTGTGTTCCCTAAGCTGGCATGGTTGCGAGCCACGGGGGGAATTTTGGAACCATCTGAGTGTTTAGATTAAAGAGTGGGTAAAGTCATGCTCGTGCAAGGGTTGGGTCACGACCTGCTCGACATTTGGGATCATACTCCTTTAGGTTCCCCAGTCTAGTGTTACTTCCGTGTGTGGTAGTTAGCGGGTGGAACTCTAGATACATGAATATTTGTGTTTTTTTTACCATGGATGGTATTTGCGAGTGCGACCCCACTTGAAGGGTGCACACTTATGAAAAGTGTACACATGAGGGTGTGACTTTGGAAAGGTGCACACACGCGAATGTGCCTTTGGAAAAGTGCACATATACGGGTTTAACTTTGGAAAGGTGCACACACGGAAGTGTGGCTTTGGAAATGTGCACACTTGCGAGTGTGGCTTAAAATTTTACACATTTTCTAGTGTGTCTTGGAATTGTGCATACTTACAGGTGTTGTTGTGACTTGGAGAGAATGCACACTTGAGCATGCAGGTATGTATTTAACATTTGAAAAAGATTCGATGCGGATAAGGTTTGGTGAGAAAGATGATGTGACATCTGACATTGTGCAGGGGATGATGAATGTCTTGTTGGTAATGATTTTCGCCTTTGTCAAGAGTGTAACAGCCACGCGCGCGAGTGAACCATAATTCCTTGTTTCCCACATCATGTGGCGCCTGTTTAGTGGACCACTCTGGCGAGTGGGCCGACATGGTTACCCATCGCATTAAATGCGATAGGTATAAATAGGCGTTTAACCCTCATGTTTTTCCACCGTAGCTCTTTCATATTTTCTTCCTCTCTCGAAACCACTTGAAGATCTTCAAATCTTTAAATCTTCAAACTGTTCTTTGTAACTTCCAAGAATTCTTCAAGGGATTCAAGGTTTCTTCTATAAAATTTTCAAATCTTCTGGAAACATGTCAACTACTTCGAATATAGATGAGACCGTGATGCGCAAGGGTAAGAAGATCACTGTGCCTCAGATGGCGGATAAGGTCACTATCAACTGGAAGGGGTCAGAGTTTCATAGACTATATTCGAACTTGCAATTTCCTAACAGCTGGGGTGCTATATATCTATGGAGGGGCAAACTGTTGTGCAGGCGCCGCCAGAGATGATCACAGTGTATGCAGACTTCTTTTATGATGGGAACTTTCAGCTTCCCATCACACATTCGTTGCAAACTTACTGGTGAGATATGGGATTCATATATCCCAATTAAGCGCTCTTAGGATGGTATGCATAACTCACTTCGAGTTTTGTTGCAAATCCCAGGGTATCACTCTGGATTGGGATAAGTATAATGTTTTTTACTAGATATTGTGCCATCTAGGGTTTTATTCCTTTGCCTTGCATGCTGGACCTCCCGTGATATTGACGAATCCTCCTAAAAGCATATATGATTCGAAGCAAAAATTCCTCTTTATCCAGGAGGTGGTGATACCAGTGAAGCTGAGTTTCCGGGAAGGTGATAAGAGGATTCAAAATGAGAAGGTGATAGAGCATGACAACCATTAGTACACTCCGTGGTGGTGGGTATGAGTATGCGAAGCCACTGCCCTGGAAGCCCATGCCTCAAAGTGCCTTGGTGGCGGTGGGTATGAGTACACTCTAGGTACTGAGTAAGGAGTCGCACGTGTTGGTTTATAAGTGTGGAGATGTTAGTAAGCTGTGCACTTAGCTTTTCTTGTTTTGTTCATGCTTTCTCTTCTCTGACCTTTCCATGCTACGTAGTGCATGTGCTGGTTTATAAGTGTGGAAGTATTGGTAAGTTGTGCACTTAGCTTTTCTTGTTTTGTTCATGCTTGCTCTTCCCTGACCTTTTGGTGTTGCGCAGTGAAAGGTGTATACTGTCACACCCCCAAAATACCACATGTGGATTTCACCACGAGGTGTGTGACGTACTAGGATCTAGCCACTAATCACATTGAACTAACAGTAGAATAATAAACACATAGTCTTATTCAATATGAAAAGTGCATTTCAAAACGTTTGATCTAAACAAATATTCGTTCAGAAGAAGCATAAATTATCGTTAAATCAACCAACATCATCTTGTTTAGAAAACATAAACAAAACGTTAATTATTTCCTCAAGTGACACGACTCATGACAACGCTGGCTCCCCAGACTGCAAGTTCCATTACGCGATGTATCTAACGACCTGCAAGCTTGCAGAAAAGTGTGTCAACATAAAGTTGGTGAGTTCATAGTTTTGTTTTCAAAAATTAAGTAAGTGTTTAGTTTAAAGACATGTTACGAATAATAAACTCGATACCGATTGAATGTTCAGTTTTTTGTGCCCTCATCAATGTCTATCATCATTGATCAAAGTGGTCAAGGTCATTAGTTCATGCCCGGCTCCCAGCATGGTGTGAGGTTTGTCAGGCCTACTAGCTCTATCAAGTAATACCCCGTTGCCTCCCAGGCAACTAGCTCAGTATGTAAGTAGGGACTTTCATGATGGAGTTGAGTTTACTAAATAATATCGAAATTAAACCAAGACATTTAAAAGTATTCCTCCTAGGAATATTAGTTTGTTTGTCCCCCTGGGAAGCATGCTTGTTAAAGACTTGTGAACTCACCTTAGTTTGTCGGTAAAAGATATCGTGTCTTTATGCGTTAACTCAGTGTTAGGTTCGTTACACGCGACCTAATGTACGTTTAAATGTAAGTATGTATGCGAGTAGAGTGTTTGCAATGCCCTAAGTGTCAAACAACTCAATGTTTAGTGATTAGGTTAATATGTTTATTATACAGTACCGCACAGTAGCCATGGTTTCTTTTTGCAAATTACTCTATCAATTAAATCCTTACAAAACAAACTCTTTCAATAAATCACATAAGTCCTTACAAGATCACGTAAGTCCTTACCAGATAAATTCGGACTCCATAAGTACTTACAATGTAAATGCGGTCTCCATAAGTACTTACAATGTAAATTCGGTCTCCATAAGTACTTACAAGGCAAATTCGGACTCCATAAGTACTTACAAGGTAAATTCGGACTCCATAAGTACTTACAAGGCAAATTCAGACTCCATAAGTACTTACAAGGCAAATTCAGACTCCATACCTACTTACAAGGCAAATTCAGACTCCATAAGTACTTACAAATTAAACTCCATCAAATAAGTTCTATCATCACAAACTCTAACAATATAGTTCTATCACCACAAACACTGACAATTAAGTTCTATCATCACAAACTCTGACAATTAAGTTCTATTATCACAAACTTTGACAATTAAGTTCTATCACCACAAACTCTGACAATTAAGTTCTATCACCATAAACTCTGACAATTCTATGTAAACAAGTTCCAACACCCCACCTTGTTTCCGTCTTAAATTCGGACACTATACCTTCAATAAGTGCGGATATAACAAACTCTTAACATATTCGGACATCATTACACTTAAACAAGTTCGGACCTTATGTATTTTAAACAAGTTCGGACCTTATGTATTTAAATAAGTTCGGACCATATGCTTAATCAATAAGTTCGGACCATATACTTATTCAAAAAACTCGGACCATATACTAAATTACAAATTCGGACACAATAAATTCGGACAACATATGTAAATTTAGATCCTTATACATAGTCACAAACTCTGACCCTTGTGACTTCACATGGTCAGACTAGCATGTTTTTCTGAAATCAACCACGCAATGCAACAATTCTACGCATAAACCCTAACTCTCAACTATGAAATCAATCACATCAACATTTTTATCATAACAAGAGCATTCCTAATCATGTTAATCGCATCACTAATCATCAAACATCAGCTCCATATTCATCAAGTATGATCAGTTACACACAATCAATTATTTGGATCATCTATGGTTTTGCATAAATCAAAAGAACAAGTTATCAACACATACATAAACACATACCTTAGATTCAATCTAGTGTTTGCTCATGGAGAGTTGGAGAGATCAAGATTGTTGGTTGTATGTGAAACCTGTACAGCCAATTAATCAAAGAATTATTTGATAAAACAAACTACCGTATAGAGATTATAGGAGGTTTCGTGTTAGGAGTAGTTTATTAGAGTTTCACAAATACCCTAAACACCCTCTAACTATACAACCTTCACATAAGAAGCACATAATAACATGTAATTTACATTTAAAGCATGTAGTTCACGTATTTGTCATGCAACATATAAGTTTCGTGTAAACCATCCGTCTATAATTATTATTCATGTTAGTCTCCAATGTTTGAAAGTTATCGTGCATGCGTTCCGGTAATTCCCCGAATCACCATTGTATTGCGCTCCGGTAACTCCCCGAATTACCAACGTAGACTCATTTAACTAACCCTAGTTAAATGCAGTGCTATGAATGTATGACTAAGTTAACTGTAGTTAGGTTAAAGTATTAACCTGAAGTTACGGGTTGTCACATCGTCCCCAACTTGAAAGAAATTTTGTCTCGAAATTTGGTAAGTAGTCACAGAAAAGTGAGAAGATAAGTTAAGATGACCGTGGGTTTTCCTCGGGTACCACATCATCCCCAACTTGAAAGGGAATTTCGTCCTGAAATTCGCTAATCGTGTTAGTGTTAGGTTCAACAGGTTTAAATAAGTCAGGATACTTGAGCATCATTTGTTCCTCACGTTCGCACGAGAACTCCGGTCCACGCTTTGAGTTTCAACGAACTCTCACGATAGATATTGACTGTGTTTACGGACCTTAACTTCCCGGTCCATGATTTTGACAGGTTCCTCGATAAACTACAACTTGTCATCGATTTTTCAGTTCTAAGTTCATCATGCAACTACACTCTGTAGGACACCTTACAGATTCTTTCCAAAATTCTTGAACGGTCCAACATAACGCAGATTGAGCTTGCCTCGTTTCTCAAAACGAACCACACCCTCCCAGGGTGATACTTTCAATAGAACACGGTCGCCCACGACGTAATCCAAGGGTTTCCTATGCTTATCGACGTAGCTTTTCTGGCGATCATGAGCTACCGCCATACGATTTCTGATTTGAACAATCTTCTAAGAAGCTTCGAGTACGAGTTCGGGACCCGTGATTTGGCTGTCATCCACCTCAACCCAACAAAGAGGAGATCGGTCACACATGCTCGTAGCATGTCTTCAAGCATTTGGATGGTTCGTTCACTTGACCATCCATTTATTGGTGATAAGCGGTGCTCATGTCTAGACGTGAGCCAAATAATACATGCATAGCTTGCCACAAATCGGATGCGAAACGTGGATCGCGATCATAAATGAGGGAAGTCGGCACCCTGTGCCTCGTAACCATTTCTTTCACGTAGATGCTAGCAAGTCGTGTGAACTTGTAAGTTTCCTTGATCGCAAGGAAGTGTGCAGATTTGGTCAGACGATCAAAGATCACCCAAATGGTGTCGTTTTTAGTTTTCGGTAAGCCGGTGACGAAATCCATGGAAATCTATTCCCATTTCCACATAGGCAGTTCTGGTTGCTGAAGCAAGCCAGACGGTTTTTGGTACTCTATTTTGACTTTCGCACAAGTCAAGCATTTGCTCACATACGTTGCTATGTTAGCTTTCATGTTTGGTCACCAGTATAAGATTTTCAGATCCTGATACATCTTATCAGAACCCGGATGGACAGAGTATCGACACTTGTGCACTTCGTCCATCATAAGCTCTCTTAGAATACCGTGCAAAGGGACCCATATTTGCTCCATAAAATAGCAAATACCGTCAGACTTGGTTACAAGTTGCTTATCCATTCCGCGCATGGCTTCAGCTTGAAGGTTCTCGTCCTTTAACGCTTTTGTTTGAGTAGAGCGAATCTGGTCAGGAAGGTTAGAATGGATAGTAGGATGTAAAGCTCGAACACGTTTAGGTTTGGTTTCCTTCCGGCTAAGGGTGTCAGCTACCACGTTAGCTTTTCCTTGATGGTACTTGATTGCACAATGGTAATCGTTCAAGAGTTCAACCCAACGACGTTTTCACACGTTCAACTCCTTCTGAACGAAAATGTGTTGAAGGCTCTTGTGATCAGTATAAATAGTGCATTTAGTACCGTACAAGAAATGCCTCTAGATTGTAAGTGCAAAGACCACGGCTCCCAACTCCAAGTCATAAGTCGTGTAATTCTTCTCGTTAACCTTCAACTGTTGAACATAGGCTATCACTTTCTCGCATTGCATTAACACACAACCATGACCTTGAATAAAAGCATCACAATACACCACGAAGTCGTCTGTACCATCAGGTAGGGCGAATATCGGCGCACTACAAAGCTTTTGTTTCAAAAGCTGAAAGACCTTATCCTGATTCGCTTCCCATGAATAAGTAACACCTTTCTGAGTTAAAGTTGTGAAAGGTTAAGCGATTTTCGAAAATTCCTCAATAAATCTGCAATAGTACCCCGCGAGACCAAGAAATTGCCGCATCTCCGTTGGAGTCTTAGGTGCCGCCCAACTTTTGATAGAATCGATTTTCGCCGGGTCAACATGTATTCCTGACTCGTTGACCGCGTGACCAAGAAAGTGTACTTCTTGAATCTAGAAATCACACTTAGAGAACTCCGCGTAAAATTGCTCTTTCCTCAGGAGCTCCAATATAAGACGCAAGTGTCGCTCATGATCCTCCTTGCTCTTAGAATAAATCATAATGTCATAGATAAACATAATGATAAAGTTATCAAGATACGGTTTGCACAAACGGTTCATGACCAAAAAGTCGTAGTGGTCGTACCACGTTCGGAAGGCTGTCTTGGGAAAATCTTCCTCTTGGATTCTCATTTGATGATAGCCTGATCTTAGGTCGATTTTCGAATAGAAACTTGACCCTTGGAACTAGTCAAACAGGTCATCAATACGGCGAAGAGGATAATGATTCTTGACCGTCACCTTGTTGAGTTCACGGTAACCGATACACATGCAGAAAGACCTGTCTTTCTTCTTCACAAATAAGACTAGGGCTCCCCTATGGCGAAGAGATAGGTCAGATAAAACCCATATCCAACAGTTCTTAAAGTCGATTCGACAGCTCTTGCACTCTTTCGGTGCAAGTTGGTAAGGAGTACGAGTAATCGGAGCTACTCCTGGCATGGGTTCGATCTGAAATTTCCTCTTATCGGCGTGAAGGTAGTCCTTGAAGTTCTTGGGAAAAACATCAAAAAAGTCACGAACGACTGGAATGTCTTCGATAGTAGGATACCCTTCCATATGCATTTCTAGGCTTTCAGCCGAGATGATGCCAACTGTAGCACCACTCCGGTGACCTTGAATGGACAAAGAATCTCCACTAGAGAGCGAAATGCGAACGACTTTCTCTTTACAAAGAATTTTAGCTTGGTGTTCGGAAAACTAGTCCATACCGATGACTACGTTAAAGCTACCTAACGTAACAAGAAGGAGGTCAATGTCAAAAACTTGACCTAGAAGGTCGAGTTTGCACCCAACGTGAACATGAGACGCTTCAGTTGGCTTACTATCAGCCAATTCTACAATATGCTTTGTTTCGAGAGGTGTTGGGGTCGATCCTAACAACCTATTGAATTTTAAAGACACGTAAACTCCAATCGGCACTAGAATCGAATAAAACACAGGCGAATATATTGTTCGTAGAAAACGTACCGGTCACTACGTTGCCATCGCCCCTGGCGTCACCAGCGCCATTAGTGAAAGCTCTCCCACTAGCACCATTTCCACCATTGTTACCATTGTTATTGTTGTGATTCCCGGCTTTGTTGTTATTGTTATTGTTTTCGTTGATGTTGTCGTTCTGGTTTAACTGTGGGAAATCCTTATCGAAGTGACCCTCACTTCCATTCTGAAAGCAACCCTTACGAGTATCTTACGGCTGCTGTGGCTGTTGCCTCTGATGTTGTTGCTCGGGAAAGGAACTTTGCGACCTTTCACCAAATTGTCCACCTTCTCATATATCTAACACGTCCTAGGGCACTGCCCATGGTGATGGTAGTTACACGTGTTACGCCTCGTTTGTTCGCCCATGTACGAGCGCTGGTTTTAGTTAAAGCCTTAATTCTGATTAGTGGGAGAAGACTGGTTGAAATTGCAATTGTTATTGTTGTTGTCAGCTCTCTTCTGTTACTGGTTGGAGTTAGAGGCTTTGTCCGTATCATTTCACTTACTTTTGTTGTCGGTAATTGGAGCAATCACAGTGTCACGCTCTGGTAATGTACCACGTCCAACTTCTTGGTCGGTGATCTTGTGAGTCAAGTGAGTAATCGGCGATAAGTTATTCTAGGTTCGCAGAGGTAACCATACTCTCGATCTGAGCCGTTAACCCATTGAGTACTGGTAGAAAAGAAAAGTAGAAAGAGTATAGACCAAACATTTGATGCGTCGATAACTGGCTCAGAAACATTTTGCACTAACACAAAGCATTCTCGGTCAATCTCCAGTCGTTCAGATAAGTGTTCAAACAACACTCAATATCATCTAGGTTAATAAAGGTTCGAGAAAGAGAGGAAAGATCATGATCGGGTAGGAGTCAATCTTCGACATGGCTCCCATAGATGGTTTAAACCCCAAGTATGTGGGATAATGGGTCAGAGTCCTTTACACAAGCTAGGGCTCACTGGGACTCACATGGACCCCAAGTTATTATTACATGTGCACCCGTAATGATAATGTGATTTGCATGTTCATCTCGGTTCCTCCTAACTTGTGTCAAAAGATCCTCTTGTTCGAGTGTCAACAGTGGGTGTTGTCAAAACGGTAAGGATCACAAAAGGTCTAGAGATCATGTCATACTAACGGTGCATCATAATGTAAGTGAGTAACACATGCAATCGTGCTATGATACTGTTTATGCAACTATATGCAATGCAATGCGTATCTGTATGCTAACGATATAATGTATACAATAAATAAGAGATGAACCTTGCAATCTGGAGCGTAGTGTCATGGTCGCTTTTGGAACTGATTCGGTTATAGTTTGGTTTTATAAAAAAAAGTTTCTAAACCTTTTTTCTCTATAACCAGTGGCTCTGATACAAAAACTGTCACACTCCTAAAATACCACATGCGGATTTCACCGCGAGGCGTGTGATGTACCAAGATCTAGCCACTAATCACATTGAACTAACAGTAGAATAATAAACGCCTAGTATTATTCAATATGAAAAGTGCATTTCAAAATGTTTGATTCAAACAAATATTCATTCAGTGGAAGCATAAATTATCATTAAATCAACCAACATCATCTTGTTTAGAAAACATATACAAAACGTTAACTATTTCCTCAAGTGACATGACTCCTGACAACTCTGGCTCCCCAGACTGCAAGTTCCATTCCGCGTTGTATCTAACGACCTGCAAGCATGCATAAAAGTGTGTCAATATAAAGTTGGCGAGTTCACGGTTTTGTATTAAAAAATTAAGTAAGTGTTTAATTTAAAGACATGTTACAAATAATAAAATCGATACCGATGGACTGTTCTGTTTTTGGTGCCCTCATCAATGTCTATCATCATTGATCAAGGTGTTTAAGGTCATTAGTTCACGCCCGACTCCCAACACGGTGTGAGGTTTGACAGGCCTTATAGCGCTATCAACTAATACCTCGTTGCCTCCCAGGCAACTAGCTCGGTATGTAAGTAGGGACTTTCGTGATAAAGTTGAGTTTATTAACTAACATCGAAATTAAACCAAGACATTTAAAAGTATTCCATCCAGGAATATTAGTTTGTTTGTCCCCCCCCCGGGACGCATGCTTGTGAAAGAGTAGTGAACTCACCTTAGTTTGCTCGGTAAATGATATCGTGTCTTTATGCGTTAACTCAGTGTTAGGCCCGTTACACACGACCTAACGTACATTTAAATGTAAGTATGTATGTGAGTAGAGTGTTTGCAGTACCCTAAGTGTCCAAACAACTCAGTGTTTAGTGATCAGGTTAATATGTTTATTATACAGTACCGCATAGTAGCCATGGTTTCTTTTTTTGCAAATAACTCTATCAATTAAATCCTTACAAAACAAACTCTTTCAATAAATCACATAAGTCCTTACAAGATCACATAAGTCCTTACCAGATAAATTCGGACTCCATAAGTACTTACAAGGTAAATTCGGTCTCCATAAGTACTTGCAAGGCAAATTCAGACTCCATAAATACTTACAAGGCAAATTCGAACAACATAAGTACTTACAATTTAAACTCCATCAAATAAGTTCTATCATCACAAACTCTGACAATATAGTTCTATCACCACAAAATCCGACAATTAAGTTCTATCATCACAAACTCTAACAATTAAGTTCTATCATCACGAACTCTGACAATTAAGTTCTATCATCACAAACTCTAACAATTAAGTTCTATCACCACAAACTCTGACAATTAATTTCTATCACCATAAACTCTGACAATTATATGTAAACAAGTTCAGACACCCCAACTTGTTTCCCTCTTAAATACGGACATTATACCTTCAATAAGTGCGGACATCACCAACTCTTAACATATTCAGACATCATTACACTTAAACAAGTTTGGACGTTATGTATTTTAAACAAGTTCGGACCATATACTTATTCAACAAACTCGGACCATACACTAAATCACAAATTCGGACACAATAAATTCAGATAACATATGTAAGTTCGGATCCTTATACATAATCACAAACTCTGACCCATGTGACTTCACAAGGTCGGACTAACTTGTTTTTCTGAAATCAACCACGTAATGCAACAATTCTACGCATAAACCCTAACTCTCAACAATTAAATCAATCACATCAGCAGTTTTATCATAACAAGAGCATTCCTAATCATGTCAATCGCATCACTAATCATCAAACAGCAGTTTCATATTCATCAAGTATGAGCAATTACACACAATCAATTGTTTGGATCATTTAGGGTTTGCATAAATCAAAAGAACAAGTTATCAACACATACCTTAGATTCAATCTAGTGTTTGTTCAAGGAGAGTTGGAAAGATCAAGATTGTTGGTTGTATGTGAAACTTGTGCAGCTAATTGATCAGAGAAAGATTTGAGAAAACAAACTACCGTATAGAGATTATGGGAGGTTTAGGGTTAGGAGTAGTTTGTTATAGTTTCACAAATACCCTAAACACCATCTAACTATACAACTTTCACAGAAGAAGCACATAATAACATGTAATTAACATTTAAAGCATGTAGTTCACGTATTTGTCATGCAGCACATAAGTTTCAAGTAAACCGTCCATCTATAATTATTATTCATGTTAGTCACCAACGTTTGAAAGTTATCATGTGTGTGTTCCGGTAATTCCCCGAATCACCATTGTATTACGCTCTGGTAACTCCCTGAATTACCAATGTAGACTCATTTAACTAACCCTACTTAAATGTAGTGCTATGAATGTATGACTAAATTAACTGTGGTTAGGTTAACGTATTAACCTGAAGTTGCGGGTTGTCACATATACAATAAGTTTCTTGACAATGATCCTGGGGAGATTGGTTTGAGGAATTAGAAGCAGATTGCGGTCTGGTTTCTATTTCCTAATGAAACAGAGCTAAGCAAACCTTTGCCAGCCACTACAGGTGCGCAACATGTTCTTGTAAGGCCTTGTAAAGTCATGACTCCTACGAGGGAGGAGGTTTTAATTATCTCCAATGATAAGTCAGTGGATACTTCTGGACAGTTCTTAACTCCTCCCCACGTTTTGACTTTTGCAAGTGGGACTTCTTGGTCTAACACCGGCCATGAGGAGGTCGATGGACACGTTGAAGGTGCTAGCAGGAAAGGTATAGGGAGTGGTGAAGGTACTAGGAAGAAAATTTCCTACGCTAAGCCTATGGTTTCTACTGGAACTGCTCCCTGCAAGTAAGGTGATGCCGGTGGTGCTGAGTCTGATGTGGGTTTTAAGAAAGGTAACCCAAAATTGTTGCGTGTCTAAAGAGGGTGTGAGATAGTGATGACTACATTATAGCGTCTGAGACATATGTTGGACTTTGTGGAGGTAGAGATGAAGACGTTGATGTAGGCACTAGTGTGGATATGAGTAGTGGTTCTGCTGAAGGTGCCACCTTTGGCACCACTACTACCGCCACAACCACTATTGCGCTGGGTAGCAAGGTGAGTGATTGCAAAATTGGTTGGATGGCATTAAGAGGTAGTGACAGGGTGGTGTTGGGGATCAAGTTGTCAGCAAGAAGCGCGATGATTTTTCCAAGTTTCGGGACCTCTCACAGAAGCTAAGCTTGACAGAGATGATGGTCAAGAATGATGTGATCTCCCTAGGTATTCGCATATCTCACTTGTTTTGTTGCTTTCGCGAATACACGTGTAACCCTTGTTTGATTTTGTCTTGTTTCTTGAACAGATGCAAGTGTGGAAAAAAGTGGTAGGGGTTCGAGCGGGGGTGAGGGTTCACGTGGTGGGAACGTGAATCCCAGAATTGTTATCAAGCACCCCCCGACTCTAGGCACCAAAACTGTGTTAACTTCCCAACACCAAGTGTTGAGCCAACTCCCCTGTCTCCACCTCCGCCTCCCCCTTCATCGATTTAGGATAATAGCAAAGGTATAGAACGGGGCTTGCGGGAGTTAGTGATAGCGGAGACTGTGGGTGTTGAGAAGCCGATTGGTTCTGAAGTTCCCTTTTATGAGGCTTCGCACCAAAAAGGGGGGGGGGTGCACTTGCTGGGGCTTGGAGTAAGCTCCTTTTGATGAAGAGGAAGAAGAAGATATGTAACACCTCGTAAAATCACGACTAATATAATGAAGACACGTGTCATGGACTTTAAACGTGAAATGGATTGAACTGGAGGGACTAAAATTGTCAAACAATGTAAATATGTTAGAAAAAGGATCCAAAGTGTCAACATGCCATTCTTGTGCCTCTGATTGACCTCATACGACGTTTGTATTCTTTAATGGGGGACTTAGAGACGTGATCCTTCAGGAAGCTCACAGTTCGAGATACTCAGTTCATCCTGGCAGTGATAAGATGTACCAGGATTTAAAGGCAAATTACTGGTGGATAGGTTTGAAGAAATCTATAGCCACTTATGTGGCTAAATGTCTGACGTGTGCTCAAGTTAAAGCCAAACACCAGAAGCCGTCAGGTTTGCTGCAACAGCCTGAACTTCCCACTTGGAAGTCGGAAATGGTAACTATGGATTTTATCACCAAGTTACCAAAGACAAAGCATGGGAATGATACTATTTGGGTTATAGTAGATAGGCTGACCAAGTCAGCCCACTTCTTACCTATTAAGGAAACACACAACTCAGATAAGCTAGCTCAGCTGTACGTGGATGAGATAGTATCCCTATACGTCTCATTTCTGGAAAAGCTTTCAGCAATCATTGGGCACTCGTTTAAACTTCAGCACTGCTTATCATCCTCAGACAAATGGGCAAAGCGAAAGCACAATTCAAACACTAGAGGATATGCTAAGGGCTTGTGTTATTAATTTAGGTGGAAGTTGGGATGATCATCTTCCGTTGATTGAATTTTCATATAATAATAGCTATCATTCGAGTATTCAAGCTGCACCTTTCGAAGCTTTGTATGGAAGAAAATGTAGGACGTTAGTTTGTTGGGCGGAAGTTGGAGATGTCCAACTAACAGGACCTGATATAGTCCTGGAGACGACATATAAGATTGTGCAGATACATGATCGTCTCAAATCTGCCAGTGATAGGCAGAAAAGCTACGCAGATAAGAGGCGTAAACCTCTGAAATTCGAGGTAGGTGACAAAGTGCTACTTAAGGTATCACCTTGGAGAGGAGTGATGCGTTTTGGCAAGAAGGACAAGTTGAGCCCAAGATACATAGGACCATTCGAGATCACCGAATGTGTCGGGACTGTAGCTTACAAGATAAATCTGCCTGAAGAGCTCAGTGGAATCCATAATGTGTTTCACATCTGCAATTTGAAGAAATGTCTAGCCGATGAGTCGCAAGCAATGTCGCATAAGGATGTGCAGATAGATGAATGCTTAAAGTTAGTTGAGAAACCTTTGTCGATCGAGGATCGATAGGTTAAGAAGCTTCGAAGGAAGCATGTACCGATTGTGAAGGTAAAATGGGATGCCCGAAGAGGCCCATAATACACGTGGGAGGTTGAATCCACGTGTAATGGATTGAATTGGAGGGACTAAAATTGTCAAACAATGTAAATATGTTAGAAAAAGGATCCAAAGTGTCAACATGCCATTCTTGTGCCTCTGATGACCTCATACGACGTTCGTATTCTTTAATGAATAATTTGTTGAACATTGGAAGTCGTTTGTGCTTAAAATAAGTATTTTTCAAAACATAAGGGTTAAAAGTGTCAACCTGTTAAATGTTACCTCTGAGTGACCTTTTAACGAACCCAAAAACATTGTAATAATTATATATTTTGCTCTCAAGAATATCGGATATTAATTTTGTGGAGTCTCGAAGAAAACAAGACTTTTCGGGTGATCGTACAACTAACCGGGAGCTTAACGGAGTTAGTTTATGACCCAAGGTCCTTAATAATTAACTATGGGGGGTCCTAAATGCAATAAATGAAAGTTAAATAAACTTATATTGGACCAAGGACCAAAATTGCAAAGTTTAAAAGATGTTATCCGGTCAAGAGGGAGTGTCGCGGCCCGCGTAGACTCTCTCTGAGTCTTACGCGGCCCGCGTGAGCAGCACCAGCGACCAAAAACATGACAGCTGCATGTTTCAGCCTGTTACACCGCCTTTGCATGCAATATTTCGATGCCAGGGACTGTGCCAATGATTTTTCATGCACTAGGGACACCTGGGAACATCTGAGAGCAACATAGGGACATATGGATTGATCTTGGAGACTCAAAATTCCTATATAAGGCACTTGATCTTCACTTGTTCATTTGCACAATTGAAATTTCACTCAAAACTCACTCTTTGGAGCCTCCTGGAGCTCAAGGAAGTTTTCTAAAGTTCCAAATTCGTGCTAAGTACTCTAGTAAGTGTTCTTAGCTTCTCTAGTTCAAGTTTTATTAGCTTAATGACCGAAAGTCAAAGCTATCGTAATTAAGCTTTGACTTTGTGATTAATCACAAAGGGTCCAGCCATTATTCGAATTGAAGGTGGCTATGAGTTGGTAATTATGTAGGTAATAAACCCTTAAATGGGCACCTACTGATTTTCACTCTAACTTGGTCAATTGTCGGGTCAAACTTATTATTAAAAAGTCAACAGAATCCATTTTTGCAAATAAATTCATAATTGATAATGTAGAAGTTATGGAACATGTTTGAACACTAAAATAACATGGTAAATAATATAAGAACATGTTTAGGCATGTTCAGCCCGACAATTCTGAGTTTAGGCTCGGTGCGCAACCGAAAGTGCAAAAGTAGACTTTTGCTTTGACTTTCAGTTCTGACCCGATTTAGCTTAGTTTAGATATGCCTTAGGGTTCCTTTAGGACCATATTACATGTTAGTATAAATATCTGAGATTATACTATATGGTTCCTTTTAAATCTGAATCATTGCATGTTTCCGTTAATTGCTTAAAATTTGACCATTATGCCCTTTTGATATAAAAACAAGATTTTTGAAAATGTGAGTGGACAAAAACCTTTATTACTGATTTATAAGCATGTCCTAAAAATTTGACATCAGTTTGTGGTCTAAATTAGGAGTTATGCTCGATATCGTAAAATGAAAGTTTTTTATTAATTAAACGGCATTTTCGGCATAAAACCTATTTAAACCCAAATTTTAATGCCAAACTTTATACCTGCTGTTATTATATAATATTTAGGGATTTTTGGAAATTTTTATTAAATTTTAAATTGATCATAACATAGGGTTCTTGCATTGACTCGGTAATTGACGGTTATGCCCTTTTTGCTAATAAAATGAGTTTTAAACATCCTTTACATATCAAACCTTTTTCTTCTGATTTTATGCATTAAATAAATTATTTTAAACAGTAGAGGCTGATCAAAATCTCAGATTTCCTTAATCAACCCGAATATCGTCAAATACCGACTTTTATGCGATTTAGGCGCATAGTATGGTTTAAAACCATATTTGGAACCTTAGGCTTGTTACCTACTGATGTTATGAATAAATTTTTATACTTTAATGGTAAGTAAAAGTTTTAAACTCAGATTTCCAAATCTGACCCTTAAAGCTTATGTGAAATGACCAAAATGCCCCTACGGTGCATAGTTTGGCCATAAATGATAAATTTCACATATATGCAATATCTTACTGATATAACTAGTAAAAGTAAATAGTTTTACTAATCTTTTTTTACCAGAACCTCAGATTGCTATTTAACCTCTTTTATAATCTTTAAAATGACCAAAATACCCCTACGGGGCTTAAATTGATTTTAAATTCGTTTTAGGCATAATGGAAGGTATCCTACTGATATCATAACACATTTTAAGCATATTAACTTAGGGAACCTGTTCATGACTCATTTGGTTACCCGTTATGCATTTTTCGCATTCGGTACGGTTTATGTAACTAGTTTGCATAAATTAACCGAAACGGGTCAAACCTTATCATTTTATTCAAAATCCAGAATGTGTTTAGTTTACCCATTATAAACAAGTCTTCATACTTGTCGGGTCTAAATCACATTCTAATCCGGTCTTCGCTTAATCTTGCGTTTTGAACCGTAAACCTTTCATTAAAACCAACCGGTCTAAGTTTAAACTTAAGTAAGACCCGTTAGGAATCTAATAGGTTATTAAAACCTTCGTTCTAGATTTAGGAGACCAGTATATGCTACCGTACTTGCTGATTTGATATACGGCTGGGATTAAAATTATATTTTAAGCTCAGGTAAATACTTTTAACTAATTTTCCCTTATACGGGCTTGGGGTACGGTATTTAATAATACCGCTTGGTCGGGTATTGAATCTTTAATCGAATAATGGTTAAATCATTGAGATAACCCGGTTAATCTATTTTGTTTGTTTTAAGCCTTGGGGGGGGGGGGTTAATGACCATGTCCTACATATCCTCGGCTCATTCATTGAAATGGCCACGACTTAAGCAGGGGGTGTAGGCATACACCTGCCGGTGTGTATGTAAAAAGATATACCCGCTTGTTGAGAATAACTCGCCGTGGGTTTATATTATGTGGTGTGTCTATTAATCTTAAACCCGGTACTTCTAACCCGGGCTACTGAATGTATGGCAAACATATAATTCTTTTACAAGATTATTTTTAAATAATTATCCCAAGTTATAAAAGGATATTTGTGCCTTGTGCATTAAATCAATTTTCTTGAATATTTTCAAAAAGTGTCGGTTAATTGTATTTACCAGTGTAAACTGACGTATTTTCCAAAAAGGTTAAGTGCAGGTACTATGCGAAATAAAGAGACTTGCAAGCTTTGATGCTTAAATCTGTTGAACAATATTTCTTTTTATCTTTGATCCGCCTGTGGATCCTTTTACATTCCGTTGTGTAATACTTTATGTTACTTTCGAATCGGTTTGTATAATTATTACTTTTAAACTTCCGTTGTGCATTGAACTGTGATAAATTGACTATGATGATATCAACTACGTCACGATACTCCTCACCGGGCCCACCGGTAATACGTGGAAATATCGGGGTGTGACAGGTTGGTATCAGAGCCAACATTAGAGCCAACATTGAGTGAATTAAACATTAGCCTTTTGTGTTTAATCTCAATGACACAGTTGCACATTCCTTGACTTCCGAGTTTAGGCAAAGGACTTAGGACTAATCCATATCTTTTATTTTGTCCTTTATTGTTTTCCTTTGTTGTTTCTTTTGTTTGTTTTGATAGGAACAAGAAATCATGCCGCCACGTGTCAGAGGAAGAGGTAGAGGCGGTAAGGCTCCAGTGCTAACCAGAACCGATCATGAAGCTGGGCCATCACATAGGCGTACACCATCTGCGTCAATTGGATCGAGTCCTCACGAAGATTGGAGGACATACTTAGAGCCTGCGAGATGCTCTGTCTTGCTTAGCTCCTCGCCTTCATACCACGATTCTTTCGGACTCCATCAAGACAACGAGTCCGACCATTCACGCCATTCCTACTTGCCGTTGCAGCGGTCGGGTTCTCACGTGCTTTTCAAGACCGACCCCATACTTTCAGAGCCGGTTCAACCCGGCGAACATGAGTGAAGAACCAATGGGCCATAACCCATTGGGACTAGAATACCACTTTCCTGGAGCCCAGGATACGGATATGGACGAGGATCCAGATCCAGAGCCTGCCGAGCCACCAACTGGGACGCCCACGCATCCCATAGAGATTTCAGACGGATCATCTTTCCATGGTTCGCCTAATAGGGGTCTCGACCCTTTTACCCAATGGTGGAGTAATTACAATTGGGAGTACACACCTTCCCACCACTCATCACCACACCAACAGGTCCCCTCAGAGGACCCACATTTTGAGGCGGTCACACCACCGCCAGCGCCGCCGCCAGAGCAGCAACTACCTCCAGAACCACCGAGGCGAAGAAGATCACGTGCACAGATGTCCGTGCGAGGGGGATTGCACTTCAGCACCCCCCAACACAGCAGCAACAGCCACTACCCGCCGTTGTATGAAGACCCACAGATGGGTGGGCCTTCAAACCCAGTTTCAGAGGTCGACTCTCCGCCAGTCGCACCACCGCCACACGTGGGTTTTGATAACCCAATACCTTCTTACTCCGGTGCAGCGGCGTATAACCGTTTTGAGCAGCCAACCTTTTCTGGCTACAACTACCACAATGCCCTCGATGTTGACCCGTATCTCGTGGCGGCAAACTACAATGCTCCTCATCCTGAAGGGCCCTACGCAGATTCCTACCAGACTGGGTACCCCGCTTATGGGTATCAATACCCACCACCTCGTCAACCTCTGCAGCAGCAGCAGCCGCAGCCACCACAGATCCAACCACCGTAGTAGCAGGAGATCCTTCAGAGGTTGAACCAGGTGGAGCCATTTGTTCAGGAGGAGCGTAGAAGCCGCTGGGGTCTACTTAAGGGTTTGGCTGACGTAATCAAGGGAAAGAAGAAAAGGGATTATTGAAAATCCTTATTTGTTTGTTTTGTAATTTTAATTTTCAACTAAGTCCCTGTGTGGACATTTATTTATGTACCTAGTCCCTGCGAGGACTTGTATTTTTGTTTTAGCCCCTACGTGGGCAAGTTATTTATGTAAAAGTCTCTTTAGGGCAATTATTGTAGGATCAGTGTGACCTCTAAAATGAGTCAATCAGAGCTAGTGCGTGTCAGATATGTCGCGGAAATACATATCGGACATGATATAAAGCAAAACAGTGGTAGAAATGAGTAGAAACAGAAGAATTGTACTTTAAACACACTTTTTCACTTGTATTTCACTGATCGTACGGACAGCACTTCGACTTGAGATGACGTACAAGGTTACAAATGAAAGACTGAACAGGGGTATTTATAGATTTCCTGGTCCGCTTATGTGACATGCCACAAAAGCGGATCTCCCTATCTAGTGGGTTCGCTTTTGTGGACATGTGACACAAAAGCGGACCTCTTACATTCAAAACATAAAATTACATCTTAACCCCCTGTACAATACAAAATCAACCTATCTAGACCTTATACATTAATCTAGTACAACAAAGACGCAGGCTTTAGACAATGTGCACCAACAAACTCCCCCTTGGATGAAGCCGCAGTCTTTGTCTTGTCTGTAGGTCTTGAGAAAGCTTTGTACAATTCTTCTCGCGGTTTTGGTTTCTTACTCGGCTCAACTCTGATTCTTTCATTTACCTTCTTCCTTGCATTCTCTTCATCAGCTTGCTGTTTCATATACATTCCTATCTTTTCTTCAATCCTCTGATTTTCACGTTCGCGCTTTAGCTTTGCTTTTCTCTTCATCTTTTCATCTAATGACCACCATGAAGATTTCCACTTGTTTTCAGAGTTTATGCTTTTCTGAAAGCACAGTGAAACTACACGTTGAAATTGTAACGCTTGCTCTTTGTCTGCTTGCTTATAACGGATCTTGTTAATGAACAAGCATTCTATGTCTTTCGCTGAGCAGTTAACCAACCACATTGGATCATAGACGTGAATTTCTCTAACTTCACCACCAGCTCTGTAAGATATGATTGCTTCAGTTGTTATGCAGCTGTATACCCAATCTATAAAGCCTTTGTAGAATTCCTGTGCCATTTCAGGCATAGGAATTGTCTTCATCGTTCTTGGAGGCTTTACATTCAGTATTGTCTCAACAACTCCTGTCTCTGGATCTCTCCTTTGAACACGCTTAGGATGATGAGGTTTCCACTTGCGAAATGACTTCAGTGTTTCATACTTTATATAACCCCACATCGCCATGTCATTCTTCCTCACCGGGTAATCCAAGCTCCTGACTTTTGACAATTCATCAACGTCCCACCATGGTAATGACATAATGTCATATAAACGTTCAAAGTATTGGACGCCGTACTCTCTACGAATAGCATACGCGTTTACTTGTGGCAGAAATCCCCAACTTATAATGTCGCCAAGAGAAACAGTTCTATCACGTTGAAAGTACTTCAAAGGCCTCCTGAACTTTCTCTCATGACTGTCTTTGAACCACTTCGATCGATCTTCTTTTTCAACATTCGATCGACTTTCTTTCTCAACGTCTTTCTTCAGATTTTCAAACACATTTTCATTCACAGCTTCAGTAATTTTCTGTTTCAACTCTTCCCTGTTCTTTGCTGTGAAGAATTCCATTAAAGTTGGATACTTAGACGTATCTTCAGTGACATCTTCACTATCCGAACACTCCTCTACTTCAACTCTATCATAAAGATCAGCCTCTTCAACATACTTATACGAGTAATCTGGCTGTTTATTAACATCAAACGATTCCAAATCTTCTTCAAAGTCAAATGAAATCTCAGGATTTACATCTTTTAGCATCTCTCTATACACATCTAAGCGCAGGAATAATTGTTCAGAATGCTCAACTATCTGCGACTTACTAGACTCCCCCTTTCCAGCAACTTCTCCTGATTCTTCGTTAACTGTGTCATTCATCAAATCATCGACAACTTTTTCAGTAGAAGCTTCTGTAACCCTCACACCAGTACCACCTGCAGCATCATCATCATCGTTACCTTTTGAATTATGACTGCTAGCAGAGTACACTACTTCATCATCATCATCTTCTTCATCATCCTCTTCATCAACTTCTTCATCTTCATCACCAATCAACTCATGCATTGGAGTTTCTTCTTCGAACAAACCAGAAACTGCAGATATTGGTTCAGGATTCTCTGTAACCATTGAAGGTACTAGAGCCATTTCAGGCACATATGAACTTCCTTCAACTCCTTTACCCTTATCTTTCATCTGCCTTTCAAATTCAGCTTGACGTTCAGCACGAAGGTCTTCTACTTTCAACTCTTCAAACCTTTGATCGACTGACATTCCAAGCATACTTTTGACCACTCTATTCAGCATATAGATTTCATGGTCACTTACCGCTTTAGCTGCTGCAAGCTCTTTGTTCTTAAGCTTGAAATATTCGTTCTGACTATCACGTCGATTCTTCTCTTCTTCAAGCTCAGACACGCGAACTTTTAGAATATCGATTTCAGTCTGATCAGCATCAACTTTCTTTGCCAATTCTTTATTTTCACTCTCTAACTTCTTCACACGAACTGCAAGAAGTTTTTCTCTATCAGCTACCTTCTTGTTCTCAGCTGCCAACTTCTTGTTTTCAGCTATCATATTCTCCATTTTCTTTTCCAACTTCAACACTTGATCATTTTTTGCAAAATCAAAGTCACCAATATCTAACAAATTATCTTGTGGTGTATGAAGACCTCTGCTAGAAGAGCCTGGTTGTATTTGTGAAAGTGGAGGTGTACCGAAAATATCTTGTGAAGTGACAAATGGTTGTTGTGGTGGTGGTGTTGATTGAGGAGTAGGTGATGGTTGTCTTGGAGGTGTGGGAAGTCTGGGTGGTGATGATTGTTGTGGAGGGGTAGGTTGTCTTGGTGATAAGTGGTGAATCGGTGATTGTGGTGGTGTTGGTTCAAGTGGTGGTGTATGAGGCTTCCGCATAATCTTTTGAGGTCTCTTTGACACTCTAACCTTCGGAGTAGCTCTCTTACGAACAACAACTTTCTTTCTACCTTGAGGAGTTGATTGTGACTCAGAAACATCCTCCGGTGAAGGAACATAAGGAGCATCATCCTTTTCTTGCCTCTTCCTCTTCCTGATCAACTTTTCTTGTTCAATCTCCTCATTCATTCTTCTTTCACGTTCAACCTCATCTACAACTTCGTCTTCTGATGAACTTGAAGAACTAGTTGTATCTTTATCAACATCATCGCCTTCAATATCATCTATCACCTTCTCTTTCTCTTTCTGAATATCAGTAGTAACAGTCTGCACAACATTTTCAACAAAATCTGTATCTGTCTCAAGTATATCTGCATCAAACAATAAATCTTCTCCAGCAGTCACCTCTTGTTCTTTTTCAATATTCACAGCAGGAACATCTTCTTCAGGCTCATCGATCAACATAGTTTGCACCTTTTTCTTTTTCTTCTTCTTTGGCTTAGAAGAAGAACCTTCACCTTGTTCCGCTGTAGGAGTCGCCAATCTGCGTCTCCTTCCAGATTCTTTCACGTACCATTCATTCCTTATGTCTTTGAATTTTTCCAGAATCTTCAGCTCATCAGCGTATAATGCCTCTTTCATTTCTTCCTGATTCCTCCAGTTCTGATGATTCTCTGGATCAGGATCAACATACTTCACATCTTTGATAAAGCCAAAATTTTCAACGACAAGATTTGGCTCTGGATGATTTGGATGGTACTTCACCAACTGCTTCAAAGTATTGTTCGACATATGAGCTTGCACCAATAGATCATCCTTAATGTTTCTACCAATTTCCGGATACGCATGATCGATCAATATTTGCACAAACCTAGGATATTTCCACGTTCTAACATTTGTAGTAATATTCCCCGCCATGTAGTGAAACACTGTGTGAGAGAAATTATACTTTTTGTTCAATACCAAAGCTGTCAACATGTTCATCTGATAATCTCTCATTTGGTCATAACTACCCTTCGTGTGACTTAAAGAAATCAGAATACAGTGTATGAGAAATTTAAAAGACTTTTGAAACTTCGACTTCAAATAATTTCCGGTGTTCAATGCTCCTCTGTATCCCAGCCTAAGCATGCACCCTTTCACCATCCTCTCAGGAAACCTAGTAGGATAATTAGCTTCATTGGGAAAGTTCACCACTTCGCGTACTAGAGCTTCCGTCACCAAAATAGTTTCCAACTTCCCATGCACTTCAACCACCGAAGAAATCACTTTGCTTTGCTCGTCATATGTAGCATTTTTCCAGAAACGACTTAAGTGAGACCTATAGATAGGCCGTTGATCCGTTAACGCCTTTTTAATGGGAATCCGGTCCATAAACTCCAAGATGCTACTGAAACTCTTCAATTCGGGAATTTTCTCGACATCCAGATCACAACAGCTGTTGTGTACAGGGTCAAACAAAACATTCGACGAAGACTGCACAACAAATACATGAACAATGACTTAGAAAAATTTCAAACATTAAACTTTCAATCATGCACTTAAAAGCGAACCAAACTATACAATTCACACACAAGCGAACCAAAGATAGTGACAAACAAGCGAACCAACTAAGTGCATAATGAGCGAACCACATCTGGTACATATAGGCGGACCACACAAAGTACATATAAGCGAATCTACTAAGCAATGTGCACTAAAAGCGAACCACCTAATGAATTTGAACTAAAAAGCGAACCATACCTAGCATGAATAAGCGAACCACTATACATACTGCATTACAAGCAGACCTAATATGTTCATAAGAGCGAACCATTTACACAATATGCACTAAAAGCGGATCTAAACTGCATAGAAAAGCGGACCTAAGTAATGTATGCATGAGCGAACCAAGTATAGTCACTATGAGCGGACCTAAAGATGTACTTATAAGCGAAGCTAAAGGTCTGTACAAGCGGACCTATAGTTAAACATGCAATAACTACTTAAAGCCTAAAATTGAACTTGGAATACGATTCTACACATGATTCCGAGACTAGGGGTATCTTTTGATTTCATCAAATCTGTCTAAACAACCCTAGATCTAACCTAGAATATATGCATCATCAATATACAACCTAAACCGTCAATTTGACGACATTACAACACAATACTACACTCTATATCATCGGTCGACCACAAATATAAGTTCAATTTAATGAATTTGACAGTTAAAAGCTACATACACGATTCGTTCAAAACATACATGCCGACAGAACCAAAATAACCCTGAAATTGAAACATTTAAGCGGGTACTTACCTTGCCCATGATCGAATATGTAGGAATCTAACAAGAAATGATGTAAAACAGGGCAAATCAATGATCAAAATCGACTTCAAAAGAGATTCGCTTCAAAGATCGCCACAGAGAAAATGATGAAAAAGCGGACCGGATAAGTGAGAGTAATGGCATTATGAGCGGACCCCTGTGCTTTATATATGGGGACAGGTCCGCTTATATGTCACTTACCACTCAAGCGGACCAACAAGTTACATGACTCAAAAGCGAACTGGAATTGACCTTAAAAGCGAACCGGTTTTGAATTTTTTTCAAAAAATTTAATTTTTATTCAATTTTTTTATTTTTCCGATTAATCACAGTGACACCCAGCTGACCAAGTCCAAGTCAATGACCTTGGTCAACTGTTTGACCCACCAAGTCCAAATTAATGGCCTTGGATGATCAAATTTATGAAGTAACCTAACGTTTCTTTTCAAAAACAGTTCAACTTAATGAACTTTCGAACATTTCAAACATTCACATGTTTTATCTGTCAAACACAATACCAATCTCAGTTTGCAATAACCAGCTTACCCAACCCTCATCAATCTCTGACATCATCTGCACAAAGACTTTGATCTTTCAATTCCCAATATCGGTTGTTGAAAATAAAATGAGAAATGAAAATCTTTTTGGATTTTATCTGGACAAACTGAAACTATGTACACACAATATTTTTGTGAGTGTGTTAGGGGATCATATCAGCTGTCGACAGAACACAAGTACCGTTAAGCTGATATTACATTTTAAGCATTAAACAGTTCGCGTAGATTGCCGATATATTGATCCACTAAAATTCTCACAAAACTTTCAATCTGTTCGGGATACGTGATTAGTGTTTTAAGACTTAAACGTTTACATGTGTCCCACCTCAGTATATACTCCCGTATCCGGATCCCAGTATTCAGTCTTACAGGTGAATATACCACAGCTGATATCTGTTGGGGTAGATGCGAAACCGTGAGAGCTCAGGTCAGAACTTCCGTTCAGCAGAGAGATGACGGCTTCGACTTTTCGGTGTGTCCTCTTTAGAGGATCTTTTATTTTCAACAACAACGACTATCAATTTTATTGTTTCATCAGCTTGCTGAGGGTGAAGCTTATGTTTCAAAGCTTTTGCGTAAAGTATTATCCGGGGACTAGGTCAGTATTTCCATACAGCAGAAGTCCCGGGATAATACCCCAGATATCACCGAGCATAAAGACCTAGTATCTCAGAATACGGGACATTTCAAACAGGATTTCAGGGGTTACCTATATATCCTAGAGGTGTTCCCCACGAAAAACGCAAGTTAAATTTAAGTTTATATCCCAAACTGATCTACTAATTCTGTAAAAACCTACCGGCATATCTTTAGCGAGACTGCTTAATTGCATTTTTACATTACAATTCTTTAGCGTACTGCGTCCGTCTAGCTGATGTACTATCATTTCCCCTATTCTACACAACTCTTTTTGACATTTTTTTTAATGTTTTTGGATTTTTATGATTTTATCATGTTTTTGTATTTTTCTGCGAATATCTCCCCCTAAAACTAAAACATATTTTTGTGTTTTTGTTTTTATCGAAAAGCAGGAAAATACAACTGTACAAAAAAAATGACAACACGACACAGGTTCATGTCAGATCGCCGCCCAATTCGGCTTCACATTCGATTACCCTCCCAGATTGCAGATTTTTCAACCCATTTAACCTCAAAAGATAGTAAAATCTCTTTTTATACAAAGGTTTTGTGTAAAAATCAGCTTTCTGATCATCGGTTCCCACGTGTTCAATCCGTATTAATTTCTTTTCGTGACAATCTCGTATAAAATGGTGACGGATTTCAATGTGTTTTGTTTTCGAATGATGAACCGGATTTTTAGTAACATTTATGGCCGCTTCATTGTCCACAAATATCGGTGTATCCAAGAATTGCAAACCGAAGTCGCGCATCTGCTGTTGGATCCAGAGGATCTGCGAACAACAGCTAGAAGCTGAGACGTACTCAGCCTCACACGTGGAGAGCGCAACTGCAGTTTGTTTCTTGCACTGCCAGGTAACGAGCCGAGTTCCGAAGAACTGGCACCCAGCAGTGGTGGACTTTGCATTCTGCTTACAGCTACCAAAATCTGAATCAGCGAAACCGGATAAAGTAAAGTCACCCGAATGAGGGTACCACAAGCCGATGCTTGGACAGCCCTTCAAATACCGTAAGATGCGTTTGACGATCGTCAGGTGTGACTGCTTCGGATTCGACTGATATCTTGCACAGAGACATGTCGGGTACATGATGTCAGGACGGGAAGCTGTGAGATACATTAACGAACCAATGATCGATCGGTATAACGTTTCATCCATCTTCACGCCTTGTTCGTCAGGACAAATACCATGGTTCTGCGCGAGGGGGGTGGATGCAGGACTACAATCTGTCATATCGAACTTGTCGAGCACGTCCTTTACACACTTTGACTGGTGAATGAAGATTCCATCGGGCATTTGTTCTACCTGCAACCCGAGGAAGAACTTCATCTCCCCCATCGAACTCATCTCAAACTTCTTCTTCATTACTATCTCGAACTCTTTGCACAAATCGTCGTTGGTGGAACCGAAAATGATGTCATCAACGTATATCTGCACGATCAGCAAGTGGCCTGCTTCTTCTTTTGTGAACTGAGTGCTGTCTACTGTGCCTCTCGTGAACCCGTTGTCCAGCAAGTAGGTGGAAAGCGTCTCGTACCAGGCTCTCGAGGCCTGGTGAAGTCCGTAAAGCGCTTTATCCAGTAGATACACTTTGTCTTTGTGCTGTGGGTCAGTGAACCCCGGTGGTTGCCCCACATACACTTCTTCTCGAATTTTGCCATACAGGAAAGCTGATTTGACGTCGAGTTGATAGACTTTGAAATCTTTCCAATATGCAAAGGCCAGAAAAATGCGAATTTCTTCAAGCCTTGCAACCGGCGCATAAACTTCATCATAGTCTATTCCCTCCTGTTGGCTGAAGCCTTGAACCACAAGACGTGCTTTGTTCCTCACCACGACTCCTCTGTCATCTCGTTTACACTTAAAGACCATTTCGTCTTGATAAATCTCTGATTCTTCGGCAGATCAACAAGTCTCCAGACGCCCAGTTTTTCAAACTGTTGCAGTTCCTCCTGCATTGCATTAACCTAGCTGTCTTCGGTCAATGCCTCTTTGTAAGTTTTGGGCTCCATCTACGAAATAAAAAAACTTAAGTGAGACTTCTTTCTGCATATCAGCAATAGACGAATAAAAACATGTAAAAGCTTGATCTATTTGATGTCTCGTCATGACACCACTTTGTAGGTCGCCAATGATTTGTTCTGAAGGGTGGTAAGACAGTGTCCGTGGCATCACCGTGTCAGGCACCACTACTTCCGATTCCAGATTCGAAATGTCAAGATCAACGATTTGATCAACAGCATCCTCTGATGTATCATTTGGCTCCTCATCAAAGGTAGGAGCGGGTTCCTCCTTTGAGTCGTCAGAAACGTCAAATGACGGAGCTGGTTCCTCTGGCGGTTCATGAATAGTTCCACTTGATCCTGCTTCATCATCGTGAGTACCCACGATGGGCGTAGGAACATCTAGCGGTCTAGATACTGGCTCCTGTGACTGACTCTACTGATATAGGTACAAAAGAGCAAGTTCCTCATCACTCGGCTCGGACGGCAAATGAAACGACTCCCAGAGTTTGTCGTAGTCGAACAGGAATCTTTGTCCGGGAAGTTGTTGCGATGGAGTGTGCTTCTGACAATCCACGTGTTGGACCTGAATCACCTTCCCCAGACATGGCACGAACACCCTTTTTAGCGGGCTGGCGTAACCTACAAAGAACCCTTCGTTAGCTTTTGCTCCGAATTTACCATTCTCATCGATAAAAGTGCAAGGTGAGCCAAAAGGTTCTAAAAACTCAAGATTTGGCTTGTAGCGATGCAGCAGCTCAAAACACGTCTTTTTGTATTTCTTGACTGTTAAAACTCTGTTCAAAGTGTAACATGTTGCTGACACTGCTTCACTCCAGAAATAGATTGGAAGCTTGGAATCGGCCAACATTGTACGTGTTGTCTCGATCAGGGTCCTATTCTTTCGTTCAGCTACGCCGTTCTGTTGTGGTGTGTATGGCGCACTGAATTCATGAAGAATTCCCTTCTCGTTGCAGTACTCGTACATCTTGTTATTCTTGAATTGCGTTCCATTATCGCTCCGAATCCTCCGGATTGGCACCTTGTACACCGTTTCCATCTTCTTAAAAAGTATCTTCAAAGACTCGAATGTTTCATCTTTTCTCTCCAAGCAAACAACCCACGAAAACCTCGTATAATCGTCTGTCACCACCAAGCAATAAGAATCCCCGCTAATGCTTTTGACATTGACAGGCCCGAAGAGATCCATGTGCAATCTCTCAAGAGGTAACCTGATAGTGTTGAGCATCTTTGGCGGATGTGACTTTCGAACCTGTTTACCCTTTTTACAAGCAATGCAATCATCAGGCAAATGAAAGTTTTTAACATTTACACCCTCAACTAAATCATTGTGCACCAGAAAATTCATTTTTCGTACATGGATATGGCCCATTTTCCGGTGCCACATCACAGATTCTTTTTCAGTAGCTTTTGATTTTGTGACAAAACATTGTTTTTGATGAGTTGTTGGCGTTGCAGCACTCATATCTAAAATATAAAGATCATTAACCCTCGGAGCGCACAACAACACCAACTCATCAGGGATTTTAAACCCTGGTTTCAAAACCAAACACTCAGACTTTGTAAAATGCACACTGAAATCTTTATCATAGATTTGTGATATACTCAACAAGTTGTTTGTCAACTCTACGATGTAGTTCACTTTGTCGAAAGATATCACTCCGTTAGTAAGCTTTCCTTGGCCGACAATTCGTCCACCTTGGTTCCCTGCGAACCCCACATAGCTTCCGTTTATCGACTTGACATCATACAGAAGAGCTAAAGACCCAGTTATGTGGCGTGATGCTCCACTGTCCATAATCCACCTCGAAAGAATCGACTTGGGCAGCCCCTGCAACCAACACACAAATACATTACTCAAACAATGATGCCCACGATTTCTTGACTTCTGACACAGATCCAAACACTACATCACACTTCTCATTTGTTTTAGGAAAGTTAAATGTGACATTCGAAGCCTCTTTTTCTTTCACATCTTGTTTCACTTTGTTGTTAATTGTGGGAAATTCTGACAAAAACTTATCAAGCTCAGTCTCAAACTCAACAACATTATCTTTAACAAGATTTGACTTATTTTTCAAAACAATTTCCATTTTCTTGGTTTCAACTGATGGTTTCGATTTCACAATCCACGATTGATTTTCAAAAACTTTTGCTTTGCGGTAAAACTTTGAAGTCTTGTGAGACTTAGAAGATTCGCCAATCTCGAAAATCGATTTCGGCTTATCCTCCGACTTCAACGATTCACCTCTTTTAAGAATACGGATCGGAGAAACCATTTCTTGTTTGCCTTTTGAAACGACCGGTGACTTAGGTCGAGATTTTTGAACTATTTGTTTTTGAACACCTTTGTTTTGAACATTTGGTTTTACAACTTTTGATTTCTCAACCATTTGTTTTTGAACAGATTTTTCAACAACCGGTTTCTTAAAAACTTTCTGACACTGTTTAGCCATATGTCCAATTTCATTGCAGCGATAGCACACGCGTTTATCATACTCAACAAAAGTGGTATTAACAGTTTCCACTTTCAGCTTTTGCGCTGCATTGAAATCGTCTACGGCTTTTTGACTAAAAATATATTCTTTTTCATCTTTAGCACTAGGACCAGCAACAAACACATCAACTATTCTATCCTTTGGCTTGACCACCTGTTTAGCCATTTTCTTCTCAAACCCAATACCGTGTTTCTTAAACTTATTTTTCTTGTTTTGACCTTTACCTACCCCATCTTTCTTTTCCGAACTATTGGGACGTGAAGTATCAAGCGATTTTTTTAGTTTCGAAAAGAAATCATTTTTCTTGATTTCGTTAACACTCAGTTCAACCAACTTAAAAACTTTCTCAACATTCTCAAACTTGACGTTCTGAAGCGGAAACTCAATGTCGGAATACAGTTTGTCAGTTCCAACCATAGTGTAAACCACCATGATCGGATCATCATTCGCACATTTATCCGATTTTGACAGATAACGATCTAAGAAATTCCCATCCTCCTCAGAATCACTGACAGACTCCACTGAATTAGCCTTCTCAGATTTTTCACTTTCATCATCCAACACCTGATCAATAACAGTTTTGATAACCTGGGATTCGTTATCAGTGTCAGATGCAATGAAAGTGATGTCAATGTTATCAGGTAAATCATTTTCAATGGTTTTCAACTTAAGGTTTAATGCAGCTTCCACCCCATCTGGATATTTCTGAGTATAGTGATTCCACATTGTGGGTGGAACGCTGTTGAAGGCAGGTGAAGCATGTGGCTGTTGAGGTACAATTTGTTCTAACACATAAGATGAAGCCACATAACTCATCAACTTTTGATCAATTCTGTCATTTTCTATCTTAACCAGTTCAAGTTCTTTTCTTAAAGATGCAATCGTGTCAAGATGAAAATTAACTTCTCTTTGTTTGTCAAACAATGTGGATTGTGCCAATTTTGTTGCTTTATCATTTTCAATGCTCTCTTTTTGAATCATTTTGATTGACCTAGATAACGTATCATACGCCTCTTTTAACTGTTCTAGATCAAACTTCACCATATCAGTATGTTGTTTCAATTCCTGATACTTAGTGTCTTTTTCAAGACACTCCATGCAAGGTTGTGAACAACTTTGACATAGTGTTTCGGGGATTGAAACATTTTCAGCAACAGTTTTATCCTCACACACAACTTTACCGACTTGATTTGACTCTGACTCAGACGATTTGACAACTTTGACCTCTAGAACTCCAATTTTCTCTCCTAGAACTGACACCTTATCAACTGACTTTGACTCCTGGAATTCTGTGTCTACCTCTTTTAACTTGCTCATTAATGCTTTGTCTGTGATTTCCTTTAGAACCTCCCCGGTCATTTCTTTGGAAACGTCAATCACCTCCTCGACTGTTTCTTTCTCTTCTTCAAATCTAGGGCAAGTTCTGGTTCTCGGCTCTTCAAAGTAATCTGCAAAAGAATCAAAAGCGTTAGGAGGTATAATGGATTTCATTGTATAAACAAATTCCTCCTGCGGTGATTGATAGTTGAGAACTTCAGCCACTGTTTCCTCAACTTCTGCAGCACCTTCCGTAGAGACTTTTTCAACAACCTCAGGAACCACCTCATCAACAACCTCAGAAATAACTTCAACAACAACTTCAGGAACTACCTCATCAACAACCTCAGAAATAACTTCAACAACAACTTCAGGAACTACCTCATCAACAACCTCATGAACCATTTCATCAACAACCTTAGACTCAGCAACTACCTCATGAATTTCAACTACCTCTGCCATCATAGCCTGATCATCTTTTCCCGGAATAAATTTATCCCAGCTAAACCCATCAGCGACTTTTTCATCATCTTGATTCACAATGAGCGCCTTTTCCGGTTTATTCTCGATCTGTGGCCTCTGAACAGCTGGCTGTTGATTTGGTCTGTGATAGATCGCCTGTCTGTAGTAGTCGTTTGTGAACGGGTTTTGATGATTGTTCACTTCACGGTTGGGACATTCATGTTTGAAGTGACCACGTTCTTTACATTTAAAGCATGTAACCTTCGACTTATCAAACCCTAACTTTTGATCGGGGCCTGATAGACTGTTCCGGCTAGTAATCTCCATAAAACGTTGAGCCCTGCGCACCAAACTCGCCATGCCCCATTTGATGTCGATCAATTCAAGCTCTTCAGGATCGATTTGGTCGTAATCCTCCTTCGTCATGTCAGGATTACCGATCCTCCCTGCCACTAAGCCCTCATACGCCTCAAGAACAGAAGCTAATAATGCAATGTGTTGCTTTGCGGCATTCTTCGTTATCTCATTCCCGTTTTTAATGTTTACAGCAATATTACATTGAACGCCAGAAACGAATGCCTGTTGGTTTGATCCAGTAGAACTTTGAGGCGAACTCTGTTCTGGAACTTTAACATTTGGCTCAACATTTGCAAACGGAGTAGAATTGCTTGACTGATAAGAATTTGATGTAACGTTTGAGGTGTTGTCAGCACTGAATCCAGTCTGTATCTTTAGACTTTGAAAATTTGTTGCTGACGGACTGCCTTTGTAGTACAATGACACATCTTGCTGCATACTGGTTGAGCTCATCTTCTTTATCTTCAGCAGCTCAAGTTCATGAGTTTCTATCTTCTCAATAAACACACTCAGATTGTAGTTCACAAAGTCAGAACTATTTTTCAGCATCATCAGATAAGTTCCCCACTCGTCATAGGGAAGCGCGTCACAGAGTTTGTCGATCCATTCTTCATCTGATTTCTCAATGTTTAATCTTCTCATTTCAACAACTAGATGACAATATCTTTCTATCAACTGCTTTGTCGACTCTCCTTTAACTCCGGTGAAAATATCAAATTCTTTCTTAAGCAGCGCCTTCTTGTTCTTTATCATGGAAGCACTTCCTTTAAACTTTTTTTCTAAGGCTTGCCAGATAGATTGCGCACTGTCATCATGTTGTAGCAGCACCAGGATGTCTTCTTTGATTGCTTGTTGCAGTATACTCACCATTTTCTTCTCTGCCTTGACATCTGCCTGTTCTGTTTCTGTAAGACTTCCAATTGTTTTAACACTCCTGAGCCCATCAATTGGAGGTACATATTTTGATTCGATCTTCAACCAACACTCTAAATGGTTGGCCTAAACCCAGTTTTTAAATCTCCCGGACCATCCCGAATACTCGTCTAAACTAATCAACTTTGGTGGCTTCTGCATGGTTCCCAGTTCGTTTTCCAAATTCACGTTTTGCATGATGCTCACCGGACTCTGAGTAACCCCACCACTACCAGCAAACATGTTGTAAAAGTCTTGATTTTCCATTTTAACAACAACTGTGAACACAAGTAGTCCTATGAGCGAACCAGACCAATAACCCAATAAGCGAACCAGATGATGACCACAGGAGCGAACCAGCTAAAAACACTTCGAGCGAACCAGATAACAACCTTTCGAGCGGACCAAAACAAACACTTCGAGCGGACCAGTATAATCACCCTATAAGCGGACCAGATGAATACACTACAAGCGGACCAGAACAAACACCCAATAAGCGAACCTGATCAACCTTTCGAGCGAACCTGATCAATAACCCTTCAAGCGAACCAGAAAAGCGAACCTCCAATAAACAGTTGCCTACGAGCGGATCTCACGAGCGAACATGCTAAGAAACATAACATTTTGAGCGGACCACAGGAGCGAACCTATCAATGATGAACCTTGGAGCGGACCAAATAAGCGAACCATATAACTGTCATATAAGCGAATCTGTTTTACGAGCTGTTTTTGGTCACTTTTAGGCTGAATTTGAGTCTAATCTCTTCAAGGGTTTGTTATTACTAGATTTTACACCTTATGTCAACTTTTCAGTCCATTTTAACCGTCCAAACTGTCAGAATCTCAAAAAGTACGGGTAAAAAGCTTTGTATCGGGAAAACTAACTCACAACTGGCTCTGATACCAATTGTAGGATCAGTGTGACCTCTAAAACGAGTCAATCAGAGCTAGTGCGTGCCAGATATGTCGCGGAAATACATATCGGACATGATACAAAGCAAAACAGTGGTAGAAATGAGTAGAAACAGAAGAATTATACTTTAAACACACTTTTTCACTTGTATTTCACTGATCGTACGGACAGCACTTCGACTTGAGATGACGTACAAGGTTACAAATGAAAGACTGAACAGGGGTATTTATAGATTTCCTGGTCCGCTTATGTGACATGCCACAAAAGCGGATCTCCCTATCTAGTGGGTTCGCTTTTGTGGACATGTGACACAAAAGCGGACCTCTTACATTCAAAACATAAAATTACATCTTAACCCCCTGTACAATACAAAATCAACCTATCCAGACCCTATACATTAATCTAGTACAACAAAGACGCAGGCTTTAGACAATGTGCACCAACAATTATGTACTCTTTCTAAATTTAATGGAATTTTTTAATTTTAAATTTCGTTTGTCTTTATATGCATGAATATAATATATGAAATAAATCAAAATATCATTCCTTTTTGTATTTGATCTGCCATTAAATATTAAACAAAATCTTTAAAGTAAAACCTAGTCCATGTGTCATTCTAAGATAGGGCCATGATGATAGTCCCTTTTTAAGATTCAAATCCTTGTTAACATCTGAAAACATGTTAACACTCCTAGCAAATGTGATTCGATAAAATCACATAAGTCATCCTTATATTGGATTCTTCCAATTCTCTTTTCTTTAATTATTATTTAAACATCCATTAGTGATGAAGTGCCTACGGGCCATATTTATCGTCCTTCGAGACAAAAGACAGTTGTAGTCTACGACTCCCTGTCAAGAAAAGGTGATGAACTATATTCAAGCCCTAATGCCTCGATCTTATAAGATCATGGCTTATAATTTAAAATTATCCTTGTGACTAGGCCTTTTGTGCCACTCTAATTTTTTAATAAATTATAACTGAGGATAATTATAATGAAAATCCTGAATAAATGTGTCTAACATATTAACTAATGTTGTTTATTATTACCATGGTTAATGAATCATCAAGATGACTATTCCATAGTAGACTTCTGAATAAATCATTGTCAATATTTTATGTAGCAATCAAGCTACATGGCTGGATCAGATGAGGTTAACAGCCACCCGAGGGAGAATAATGATACTACCAGAGTTAATGTAGCAGGTGCGGAACTACAGGCATTAATAGATAATGCCGTTACTCGAGCTCTCGACAGACAGTTTAATGAATCAAGTGGTACTCGCGCCAGAACTCAGTCTGTACCACATACAAAACCACCCTCTAAGACTCATGTATCTCATAAGGACGACTCTCATCATTTGTCAAATCAGAGGAGTGTTCCATCCAACTGAATCGTGCTCAATCAGGAGCCGCGTGTTAAAACCTGTTCGTATAAGTATTTTGTCTCCTGCAAGCCCAGAGACTTCACAGGGGAGAAAGGAGCCATTGATTGCATGACTTGGCTCGACGAGATGGATACAGTGGTTGATATTAGTAGTTGTGCAGAACAGGACATTGTGAAGTTTGTGTCACAATCGTTCAAAGGTGAAGCTCTAGCTTGGTGGAGGTCGCTAATCCAAGCTACTGGGAAGATCCCGTTATATAATCTGACTTGGGATCAGTTTGTTGCCCTAATTAAAGAAATTTTTTTTCCTCAATATGAAGTTGAGAAAATTGAGACTGACTTCTTGACCTTGGTCATAAAGAACTTAGACTGTCAGGCATATCTTACGAGCTTCAACACTATGTCACGATTGGTTCCATACGTGGTCACACCGGAACCAAAACGCATAGCTCATTTTATTGGAGGTTAAGCTCCGGAAATTAAGGCAAGTGTGAAAGCATCAAGACCTACAACCTTTAGAACAGTGGCTGATCTATCCTTATCTCTTACTCTCGATGCGGTCAGGCAGAGATCGCTTAGGAATTCCGATGAGGGGAAAAGGAAACGTGAGGATGAGAACTCACACCGTTCTGATAAGAAACATAAGGGGAACTCAGATCATAAGAAGGGTTCTGGGTTTAAAAAGGATAACCAACAGTCGGGTGGGAAGCCCAAATGCAAGACACGCAAGAAGAGACATCTAGGGAAGTGCAGATTTAAATCAAAATCCCAATCGCAGCCCAAAGCTTGTGGGATCTGCAAATCAAGTGAGCATAAAACGTTGGATTGCAAGAAGATAAAGGATGCGACTTGTTACAACGGTAACGAAAAGGGGCATATCAAGTCCAACTGCCCAAAGTATGCAAAGAAACCTGAAGAGGGTAAAAAGACCAATGCTCGGGTCTTTCAAATGAATGCTCAAGAAGTGGTTCAGAATGACAACGTGATAACAGGTACCTTTCTTATCAATGATGTTTATGCAAGGGTATTGTTTGATTCGGGTGCAGATAAGTCATTTGTAGACAATAAATTCTGTAAATTGTTAAATCTCCCTGTTAAAACCCTAAGCGTAAAATATGAAGTAGAATTGGCCGATGGTACTATAGAAACTGCTTCAACCGTATTAGATGGATGTTTTATATCTATTAGGAACCATTCTTTTCCTCTGTCTTTGCTTCCTTTGAAATTGGCGGGATTCGACATAGTGATAGGCATGGATTGGTTGTCTTCTAATCAAGCTCAGATTATTTGTGATAAGAAGCACGTGGTTATTAAAACTCCTTATGGTGAACCACTTACGATACAAGGAGATACTCAGTATGGGTTGCCTAAGCAAGTGTCCATGCTTAAGGCGTCGAAGTGTTTGAAAAAAGGTTATGTCATTTACATGGAACAGGTGACTATTGATGAACCAAAGCCTAAGATCGAAGACATCCCATTTATTTCCGAATATCCAGACGTAATCCCCGAAGAACTATCTGGGTTACCTCCAGATAGGCAAGTGGAATTTAGCATTGATATCATTCCTGGAGCAGCACCAGTTGCAAGAGCATCTTACCGGTTGGCACCGACTGAGATGAAAGAGTTGAGGACTCAGTTGGATGATTTGTTGGCAAAAGGTTTTATTCAACCTAGTTCATCCCCTTGGGGAGCACCGATTCTGTTTGTGAAGAAGAAAGATGGATTAATGCGTTTATGCATTGATTATCGCGAGCCGAACAAGGTTACAATCAAGAACAGATATCCATTGCCCAGGATCGACGATCTGTTCGATCAACTGCATGGGGCAAGTTATTTCTCCAATATTAATTTAAGGTCATGTTACCATCAACTGAAGGTCTGAAATGAAGATGTGCATAAGACTGCATTCAGAACTCGATATGGTCACTACGAGTTCTTAGTGATGCCATTCGGACTCACTAATGCACCAGCATCGTTCATGGACCTCATGAATCACGTTTGAAAGCCTTATTTGGACAAGTTTGTCATCGTATTTATTGATGACATACTCATTTACTCAAAGAACCAGGCTGATCATGAAAAGCACCTTCGATGTATCCTTAAACTTCTTCAGCAAGAGAAGCTCTACGCCAAGTTTTAAAAATGTTAGTTTTGGCTTCGTGAAGTCCAATTTCTTGGACATGTGGTTAGCGAGCGTGGTATCCAGGTGGATCCCACTGAGATTGAAGACATCATGAATTGGCAAGAGCCGAAGACGCCCACAGAGATTCGCAGCTTCTTAGGTCTGGCAGGATATTACAGGCGTTTTATTGAAAATTTCTCAAGGATTGCTGCACCCCTGACTTCATTGACTCGCAAGAATATAAAGTTTGAGTGGGGTCCTAAGCAACAAGAAGCCTTTGAGATTTTTAAGCAGAAGTTGAGCAATGTTCCTGTTTTGACATTGCCTGAAGGAATTGAAGAATTTGTGGTATACTGCGACGCATCGCACACTTGAGTTGGTTGTGTACTCATGCAAAGAGGCAAGGTCATTGCCTATGCCTCGCGACAATTAAAGGTGCACGAAAAGAATTACACCACCCACGACTTGGAATTGGGTGCCGTTGTGTTTGCACTAAAACTTTAGAGGCATTATTTATGTGGTACCAAGTGTGTGATCTATTCTGATCACAAAAGCCTTCAACACTTATTCAACCCAAAGGATCTTAACATGAGACAGCGTCGATGGATGGAGACTTTAAATGATTATGGCTGTGAAATCCGATATCATCTAGGCAAAGTGAATGTAGTTGCTGATGCCTTAAGCAGAAATGAAAGGGTTAAGCCTATTAGAATCAATGCCAAGAGCATTGAATTAAAGAATAGCTTGACTGAAAGGTTATTAACTGCTCAGAAGGAAGCTATTTTGGACACTAATTATCCAAATGAAAAGTTAGGCGTCACTGCTGAACAACTGTTGTATGGCAAGGATGGGATCCTAAGATTAAATGGTCGAATCTGGGTCCCTATTCATGGGGGACTTAGAGACGTGATCCTTCAGGAAGCTCACAGTTCGAGATACTCAGTTCATCCTGGCAGTGATAAGATGTACTAGGATTTAAAGGCAAATTACTGGTGGATAGGTTTGAAGAAATCTATAGCCACTTATGTGGCTAAATGTCTGACGTGTGCTCAAGTTAAAGCCGAACACCAGAAGCCGTCAGGTTTGCTGCAACAGCCTGAACTTCCCACTTGGTAGTGGGAAATGGTAACTATGGATTTTATCACTAAGTTACCAAAGACAAAGCATGGGAATGATACTATTTGGGTTATAGTAGATAGACTGACCAAGTCAGCCCACTTCTTACCTATTAAGGAAACACACAGCTCAGATAAGCTAGCTCAGTTGTACGTGGATGAGATAGTATCCCTCCACGGAGTGCCAGTATCTATTATCTCCGATAGAGATACTAGATATACGTCTCATTTCTGAAAAAGCTTTCAGCAATCATTGGGCACTCGTTTAAACTTCAGCACTGCTTATCATCCTCAGACGGATGGGCAAAGCGAACGCACAATTCAAACATTGGAGGATAAGCTAAGGGCTCGTGTTATTGATTTAGGTGAAAGTTTGGATGATCATCTTCCGTTGATTGAATTTTCATATAATAATAGCTATCATTCGAGTATTCAAGCTGCACCTTTCGAAGCTTTGTATGGAAGAAAATGTAGGACGCCAGTTTGTTGGGCGGAAGTTGGAGATGTCCAACTAACAGGACCTGATATAGTCCTGGAGACGACAGATAAGATTGTGCAGATACGTGATCGTCTCAAAGCTGCCAGGGATAGGCAGAAAAGCTACGCAGATAAGAGGCTTAAACCTCTGAAATTCGAGGTAGATGACAAATTGCTACTTAAGGTATCACCCTGGAGAGGAGTGATGCGTTTTGAAAAGAAGGGCAAGTTGAGCCCAAGATACATAGGACCATTCAAGATCATCGAATGTGTCGGGACTGTAGCTTACAAGCTAAATCTGCCTGAAGAGCTTAGTGGAATCCATAATGTGTTTCACATCTGCAATTTGAAGAAATGTCTAGTCGATGAGTCGCTAGCAATGTCGCATAAGGATGTGCAGATAGATGAAAGCTTAAAGTTAGTTGAGAAACCTTTGTCGATTGAGGATCGACAAGTTAAGAAGCTTCGAAGGAAGCATGTACTGATTGTGAAGGTAAAATGGGATGCCCGAAGAGGCCCATAATACACGTGGGAGGTTGAATCCACAATGAAATAGAAGTACCCTCATTTATTTCAGTAAATCTCGAGGTCGAGATTTCTTTTAAGGGGGTGAGGATGTAACACCTCGTAAAATCACGACTAATATAATGAAGACACGTGTCATGGACTTTAAACATGTAATGGATTGAACTGGAGGGACTAAAATTGTCAAACAATGTAAATATGTTAGAAAAAGGATCCAAAGTGTCAACATGCCATTCTTGTGCCTCTGATTGACCTCATACGACGTTTGTATTCTTTAATGAATAATTTGTCGAACATTGGAAGTCGTTTGTGCTTAAAATAAGGATTTTTCGAAACATAAGGGTTAAAAGTGTCAACCTGTTAAATGTTACCTCTGAGTGACCTTTTAACGAACCCAAAAACATTGTAATAATTATATACTTTGCTCTCAAGAATATAGGATATTAATTTTTTGGAGTCTCGAAGAAAACAAACCGGGAGCTTAACGGAGTTAGTTTTTGACCCAAGGTCCTTAATAGTTAACTATGGGGGTCCTAAATGCAATAAATGAAAGTTAAATAAACTTATATTGGACCAGGGACCAAAATTGCAAAGTTTAAAAGATGTTATCCGGTCAAGAGGGAGTGTCGCGGCCCGCGTAGACTCTCTCTGAGTCTTACGCAGCCCGTGTGAGCAGCACCAACGACCAAAAACATGACAGCTGCATGTTTCAGCCTGTTACACCGCCTTTGCATGCAATATTTCGATACCAGGTACTGTGCCAATGGGTTTTCATGCACTAGGGACACCTGGGAACATTTGAGAGCAACATAGGGACATATGGATTGATCTTGGAGACTCAAAATTCCTATATAATGCACTTGATTTTCACTTGTTCATTTGCACAATTGAAATTTCACTCAAAACTCACTCTTTGGAGCCTCCTGGAGCTCAAGGAAGTTTTCTAAAGTTCCAAATTCGTGCTAGGTATTCTAGTAAGTGTTCTTAGCCTCTCTAGTTCAAGTTTTATTAGCTTAATGACTGAAAGGCAAAGCTATCGTAATTAAGATTTGACTTTGTGATTAATCACAAACGGTCCAGCCATTATTCGAATTGAAGGTGGCTATGAGTTGGTAATTATGTAGGTAATAAACCCTTAAAAGGGCACCTACTGATTTTCACTCTAACTTGGTCAATTGTCGGGTCAAACTTATTATTAAAAAGTCAACAGAATCTATTTTTGCAAATAAATTCATAACTGATAATGTAGAAGTTATGGAACATGTTTAAACGCTAAAATAACTTGGTAAATAATATAAGAACATGTTTAGGCATGTTCAACCCGACAATTCTGAGTTTAGGCTCGGTTCGCAACCGAAGGTCGCAAAAGTAGACTTTTGCTTTGACTTTCAGTTCTGACCCGATTTAGCTTAGTTTAGATATGCCTTAGGGTTCCTTTAGGACCATATTACATTTTTGTATAACTCTCTGAGATTATACTATATGGTTCCTTTTAAATCTGAATCATTGCATGTTTCCGTTAATTGCTTAAAAGTTGACCATTATGCGCTTTCGATATAAAAACGAGATTTTTGAAAATGTGACAAGACAAAAACCTTTATTACTAATTTATAAGCATGTCCTAAAAATTTGACATTAGTTTGTGGTCTAAATTAGGAGTTATGCTCGATATCGTAAAATGAAAGCTTTTTATTAATTAAACGACATTTTCGGCATAAAACCTATTTAAACCCAAATTTTGATGCTAAACTTTATACCTACTGTTATTATATAATATTTAGGGATTTTTGGAAATTTTTATTAACTTTTAAACTGATCATAACATAGGGTTCTTGCATTGACTCGGTAATTGACGGTTATGCCCTTTTTGCTAATAAAATGAGTTTTACACATCCTTTACATATCAAACCTTTTTCTATTGATTTTATGCATTAAATAAATTATTTTAAACAGTAGAGGCTGATCAAAATCTCAGATTTCCTTAATCAACCCGAATATCGTCAAATACCGACTTTTATGCGATTTAGGCGCATAGTATGGTTTAAAACCACATTTGGCACATAAGGCTTGTTACCTACTAATGTTATGAATAAATTTTTATACTTTAACAGTAAGTAAAAGTTTTGAACTCAGATTTCCAAATTTGACTCTTAAAGCTTATGTGAAATGACCAAAATGCCCCTACGGTGCATAGTTTGGCCATAAATGATAAATTTTACATATATGCAATATCTTACTGATATATAACTAGTAAAAATAAATATTTTTACTGATCATTTTTTACCAGAACCTCAGATTACAATTTAACCTCTTTTATAATCTTTAAAATGACCAAAATACCCCTACGGGGCTTAAATTGATTTTAAATTCGTTTTGGGCATAATGGAAGGTATCCTACTGATATCATAACACATTTTAAGCATAATAAATTAGGGAACCTGTTCATGACTCATTTGGTTACCCGTTATGCATTTTTCGCGTTCGGTACGGTTTATGTAACTAGTTTGCATAAATTAACCGAAATGGGTCAAACCTTCTCATTTTTACTTCAAAATCCAGAATGTGTTTAGTTTACCCATTATATACAAGTCTTCATACTTGTCGGGTCTAAATCACACTCTAATCCGGTCTTCGCTTAATCTTTGCTTAAGTAAGACCCGTTATGAACCTAATAGGTTATTAAAACCTTCATTCCAGATTTAGGAGACCAGTAAAAGCTACCGTACTTGCTGATTTGATATACGGCTGGGATTAAAATTATATTTTAAGCTCAGGTAAATACTTTTAACTTATTTTCCCTTATACGGGCTTGGGGTACGGTATTTAATAATACCGCTTGGTCAGGTATTGAATCTTTAATCGAATAATGGTTAAATCATTGAGATAACCCATTTAATTTGTTCTATTTGTTTTAAGCCTTTGGGGGGTTAATGACCATGTCCTGGATGTTGGTGCATCCGTCTGCCGTCTTCGTCTAGTATCGAGTCTTGTATAGAATTGTTTAGATTAGACCACGAAATGTTAATTTCCCGCAAAATGTTGATTCACCACGAAATGGTGCTTTCCCACCAAATGGACATGACACTTACGTGGGAAATCAAAAAGTGTCATTTCGTGGGAAATCAGGAAATGTCACTTCACGAAATGACACTTCGTGGGAAATCAGAAAATGTCATTTCGTGGGAAATCAGAAAATGTCATTTCGTGGGAAATCAGGAAATGTCATTTCGTGGGAAATCAGAACTACTATAAATAGGGTTGTGATAGTGTCATTTCGTGGGGAATAAGAATTTAGTACCGAAGTGCTGCCGGTATATTCTTGTAACCATTTTCTCTGTCAAATCAATATACAAGAAGGTTAAAGTGTGAATCAAGCTGTTTTCAAGTCTATACGTTTGTTTCCGCCTCTCGTATAGATAAGAACTCTTTTGAACGACTCGTTTGGGTCACAAAACGATCCTACAAGTGGTATCAGAGCTCAGGAGGAAGAGATCTTGCCAAAAACAGCCTGTTTTCATCACGATTTCTGTTTCTACACCATTCTTTTTCAAAATTTAACAATTTTCACAGTTAAAATCGGCCGAATTTCACATATATTATGCGTAAACATGTTTTAATCAATCCTCGAAAGTTTCAGCTTTAAAATCGACCTTAAACGTGTAATTTTTCGTGATTCTGTTTCAAATGCAACGAGTTTGATGACATCAACAACAAGTTAGATCTGATTTCGCTCGAAATCATGATGTTATGGCTGATTTCGCTCGAAAATAAGGTTTAATTCGCTCGAATTAGGGGTCCCGCTTGAAAAATTGTTGATTCCGCTCGAAACTGCCGCTTGATTCCGCTCGAATTGAGGTTCCGCTCGAAAAAAATGTGTTGATTCCGCTTGTATCGTGATTCCGCTCCAAATATTAATCTGATTTCGCTCGAACATTTAATGTCTGATTTTGCATGAATATTATTTGTTGATTTTGCGTGAACACATATAACCGGTCCAATCGAAAATCATTTGGTATCTTTGTTGTCCGATCATTTATTGCAAATGCATGTGATGTATTAAATGAATGTGTTGACTGTCCATTTTATATCGATCTTTGTAATCTACATGTGATTATATGTGCAATTCATAATCTACGGTCCAATCAAATAAAATTGTCAACAAAGTGGCCCAATGTTTTAATTGAACATTTCTTGTATGTCGGACTAGTGGTTTAAAAGGCCCAATCATATCATATTATTTCTAGTCATTGTCGGCCATCAATGTGTTAACCATGTGTTTAATGAACGGCAAAATAGCAATCATGGACTAGTCATTGTCGGCTCAATAAGGCATAAATTTTAAAGGCCCAATCAGGCTCACTTAGCAAACAGCCCACTGAAATCATGTTTGGATATAAAGTTGTCGGACCTCTATAACAAATCCATGTGAATGTAACAGTCCAATCAGTTGTTTTAAAGACCCAATCACTTGTCGGATTAGTGAATTAAAGGTCACGGCCCAATCAAGTTTAATTGGTATCAAGCATTTCATACAAAAGTTCACGAAAGTTTCAGTTGTCAGGTCCATTTCGTCGGCCCATGTGACTTGGATTTGTGTCAGATACATAAAGTTGAGTTCCGCCCAATTGAGTCAATTTCTATCGGCCCATTCACTCAGTTTGCACGATTTGGAATTCAGTCAGTCTGCGAGTCTTCGACACGAGTCCTAGATCGATTCAATCGTCACACACATTTCACATATTCAGTCCATTTAAACTGATCATTTTGTTTGATTGTTTGCAAGTATTATTTTTTTACAAGGTGATAAATTTGTGAAAATCCGGAAAAATGGACGAGGAATTCTACAACGCATTTGCTACTCCAGTTACACCGATGAGTATTGCGCAGAACACAATGTTGGAAAACGAAACGGGTACTATGCAGAAACTGCCCAAACTCATGAACATTGAAGAATATAAGGGTTGGGAAGGTCGTTTCGAAAACTGGGTACAAACTAATTACCTAGACGCTTGGGAATGTGTTGAAACAAAATATGTTCGACCATTAAACGACGATGAAGAGGAGATTGCCATCAAAGATATGAGTGCCGATGACAAGAAGAAATACAAGAATGAGAAAATGATGCTGAGTTTGCTACAACAAGCTGTGAAAGAAGACATCATGGTCTTATTGCAACACAACGGAAGCTCGTATTCGATTTGGAAAGCTCTAAGATCAAAGTTTGTTGGTAGTCAAGAGATGATCAAGAACAAGAAATCTCTTCTGAAGAAAGAATTTGACTTGTTTCGTTGTTTGAAGAATGAAAGCACAAAGCAAATCATCGAAAGATATTGCAATTTGTTGGTAAATATGAAGAGGGTAAGCATCAACAAAGATAATGAAGAATTGATAGAGAAGTTAGCAGATGCATTGCCACACGAAACATGGGGCACATATCTGATGATGCTTAGAAACAAGAAAGGATTCAACACGCTCACGTTGAGCAAATTCATTGAGAAGTTGGAAGCTCAAGAGATGGAGCAAAGAAAGATTGTTCGGATGAAAGATTTCGACGGTGACCAGGATATCGGGTTGTACTACAAAGTAGGGGTGAATGAGAAATCCACAAATTTATCTCCAAAAGTGGAAACTGCTTACAACGCCAAGAATTCAACCGGAAGTTCATCAACAGGATCAAGCAGCAAAACAAGTTTCTCATCATTTCCATCATTTGATCGGAACATTTCAGCAACAAAAAATGGGAGAAAACTTCAATGCAACATTGTTTTAAATCCTGAGAATGATCAAGATTATTCTGAGGAAGTTGCTAAGAATCACATGTCTTTGTTAGGAATGGTTTTGGAATCTTACAGCAGTTTTGTTGCCAGAAAGATCGGGAATCCTATGCTTACAAAAGAGGATTACGATCAAATCGATGCTGAGGAGATGGAGCTTATGGATATAAAATGGTGTTTGGCCAGCGTGTTGAGGAGAGCTGAGAAATTTAAGCAGATCACAGGAAGAAATGACTTACGTGATGCTAACATTTCTCCTTTAGGTTTTGATAAATCTAAAGTTACTTGTTTTCGTTGCAGGGAGAAAGGACACTTCAAGAGGGAGTGTACAAATCGCGAAGCAAGTGGAGCTTAGAATCCTTTCAACAACAACAATGATTACTATCGAAAGGCCATCTATCATCAAGTTGCTCAACAATCACCTCAACAACAACAACATCAGGCACAAACTGCACATGGAAGAAGTGTGATTGAAGATTCTGGAAAGAGAGCTTGTGTGGTCAATCAAGATGGACAGAAATCATCGACGGGATTCAACTGGAACAAATATATTTCATCTGATGCTAAAGCATGTGTGATTGATCAAGATGACGAAAAGGTACCCAAGGGGTTTAGCTGGGAAAATTTCGCTTGGGATGATTATATTCCTGATCAAGATCAGTTCATTCAGCTTTTGTTGCCAGGATTGAAGAAGATAGTGATGATGATGGAACTAAGTATTATGCACGAAGAATGGCAGAACATCTGAAGATGATGGCTGAAAGCGATAGTGAAGATGAAAAATCCAAGAAGAAAAAGAAAAAGGTAAAGACACCGGTGAGTAGTGATGATGAATCAGTACCGGTTGTAAGGCAAAAGGTGAAAGAAGTTCCGAAGTTCGAGATTAATGAAGAAGCCATTGCAAAGAAGAGTCCAGTGATATGTGAAAATTGTGAAGCTGTAAAGAAACAAAACAGTTCTTTGATTCACAATATGAACAGATTAAAGGAATCTTATGATGTGCTCAACAAAGCAATGAACATGTACAATGAAACAAGTGAAGAGCAAGCAACTGCAATGAAAACACTTCAGGGAGCGTTCATGATTAAGCAGAAAGTTGTGAACAATTACATCAAGAAGTGTGCTGCTTTGGAACAAAAGCTTGAGCTACAAAGAATTGAAACTGAAAGACTGAATCGTTTATTGAAAAGCTACTCATGTACTTCTTATGTCATTGACAGGATATATCCCACTGTTGAAGGTATGAAGGCATGGGAAGAAGATGAAGTAACTGAAGAAAAAGATGCTGAAAACAAGACTCCTGAGAAGAAAGTTGAAAAGAAGAGTGACACGAAGAAAAAGACTGACAAGAAGAATTCTGGTAAGAAACAAGGTGTCAGTTACAACAAGTGTCCACCCCCTCTGGAAAATGGATATTTGGCTAGAAATCTAAATGATGAAAGAATCAAAAAGGAAACAAATTTGCAGTGGGAGTCGGAGTCGTCTGTCAATTTACCAGAAAACATTGATGTCGTTTATACATCGTCTGACACTGATCAACAGTCTTAATTGATGAAAGTAGTGGATCATGTGTTAGATAACGATGAGACAGAGGAGTCAAAGTCGGAGTCTAGTTCAGAGTCAAAGTCTGAGTCAAGCACTCCGGGTCAAACAGAAATACAGGGAAAAATAGTCTATGACAAAGAATTCCTGTTATCAAAATTTAATTTGGATGATGAACCGTTAAAAGTTGCTTACACTTTGAATGATTCTGACAAATTATATTCTGATGAGGAATTTCCAATAAGAGGTGTCAAAACTGAACTGATAAACAAGGTTTTCAAACTCACAGAAATTGATATTTCTGAAATAAAAGATTTATGTCTTAATGAAAAACCTAAAAAATACACCTCAAGAGTACAACAAAGACTAAACAAGAAAAAAGGTTACAGTTCTGGTTCAGGTTTTTACAAGAAACCAAATCCTGACTGTAATTTCAAAAAGAAAGGATTGGGATTTATTCCAACAGAAAAACAGAAAAATGAAAAATATGTTCGAGATTTTAAATCAAAGATGACATTTGTTTCAGGTACATCAGCTGAAGAAGAAGAAAAGAAAGAATTCTGGAGGCAGTCAAACAGTGAGTTCCTTGCAAAGAAGCAAGATGAAATGAAGAAGATGACTGAGCAGAAGAAAGATACGAGAACCTGTTTTCAATGCAACAAAGTTGGACATATTGCCAGGGAGTGTTCTAAGGCAATACAATCAAAACAGGGAGTATCTCATAAACTCAAAGAGAAAGTGGTTGAGTTTGAACCACCAATTGATCGAACTAAACTATTCAAAATTTCAAAATTTGAAATTGGTGAATGTTCAAACAAGTTTTACAAGAAGAGAGCTAAATCTGACAACCAAAAATGGGTTGTTAAGAAAGTTGTTGAAAGCTCTAGCGATGATTCTGATAGGTCAAAATCAGAGGAGCTATCTTCTGGTGATGAATCTGACTCCACAAAGTCAGATGAGCCACAGGTTGTTTTAAAAAGTGAAGCTATTTTAAAAGATGAAAAAATCAGTTCCGATAGTGAATGTTGAGGATTTTCCATCACTTCAGGCTGAAAATTATATGAAGAAAATTGGTAAAGTTGAAATTTCTAACCAATTTTATTCTGACAAATAGGATTTTGATGCTGAAAAAGGTTTTTAACCCCAAGGTAAAACATATCTTTGGTAAGATGATTGACCGAAAAGTCAAAGGGGTTAAAGAATTTTATGAGAAGAAGAGAGGAGGTAAGAAACCGAGTGATGGTGACTCGGTAACACCCAAGGCTGGTCAGGCTTGGGTGGATATTTTCTTCGACTAAAAACTTGACTTGCCGGAGATCCCAAGTTTCTAATCGTGGATCAGGAATCGGTATCTTTCTTGAGGAATCTACTACGGTAATGTCATCATACAAACGGTAAAAAGATTTGTTTGTGTTTTACTTACAAGTGGTAAGAGATTTGATTATGCATCTTTGCAAATGGTAAATCAAGGACATTAATTTGTACTTGCATTTTCCTACAAGTGGTTGAAAGACAATATGATGAACCACATCCCCGAACCTATTATTGATATACCTACAAGTGGTAAAATCATCCAAACTTATTTTCTGAAAAAACCATTTTGATTAAAACAAACTTAAGTGTTTTGAAATCTAAATGGGAAAATAGTTTGTTGATAGGGGGAGTTCTGATTGTTTATGCCAAGTGGATGGCGATTTGATGTGATTTGATATCGGTTGTCATGTTTCTGTACAGTTTGTTTTCAATTTTCTTTAATGTGTTTGCATTTTAGGGGGAGTAGAAAATTTCAGAAAATCCAAAAACATTAGAAAATTTGAAAAAGCCAAAAACATGATAAAACAAAAATGAGTTCTGTTGTATAAAAGAGGAAATGATAGTACATCAGTGGACTGTCACAACATGCTAAAGAAATGGAAAGTTAAAATGTGATAAACAATTTCACTGCGGATGTGTCAGTAGGTTTTTGCACATTTAGTAGATTGTGATGAGATATAAACCTAAAATTCAAACTTGCTTAGTTCGTGGGGAACAACTTCTTGGATATATGGGTAACCCCCGAAATCTTGTTTGAAAGGTCCATCTTTCTAAGATAATAGGTCTTTATGCTTAGTGATATCTGGGGTATTATCCCGGGACTTCTGCTGTATGGAAATACTGACCTAGTCCCCGTATAATACTTTTCGCAAATGCTTGAAAAAGCGTCGCCCTCAGCAACTTGATGAAACAATAAAATTGATAGTCATTGTTGTTGAAACAAAAGATCCTCTAAAGGTGACACACCTAAAGTCGAACCGTCATCTCTCTGCTGAACGAAAGTTCTGACCTGAGCTCTCACGGTTTCACACCTAACCCCTTACAGATATCATCTAGGTATACTCACCTGTAAGACTGAATATTGGGATCTGGATACGGGAGTATATTCAAGTAGTGGGACACACAGATAAGTTTAAGTTCTTAAGACATTAATATCGTATCTTGGATCAGTTGAACTTTGTGTGAAAATTTAAGTGGATCAATATACTGACAATCTAGGTGAATTGTTTAGAACTTAAAATGAAATGAAGCTTAACGGTGTTGGTGATTTGTCTCATAAACTGATATGATCCTCTTACACAAACTCAAAAAAATATTGTCTGTAAATATTTCTTTACTACATTTCATTTTGGTTAGAGTAAACTGCCATTTTGGTCCCTGTGGTTTGGCCAGTTTTGCCACTTTAGTCCAAATCTCAAACTTATTACATCTGGGTCCCTGCGGTTTGCATTTTGTTGCCATTTTAGTCCAAAATTTAAAAACCCTACTTTTTTACTGTTGCAACCTCCTATTTTGTCCTTTAGTGCAGGGGCATTTTGGTCATTTTGCTTTTCATTTAACATTTTCTTAATTCAAAAATTAATATATATATATATATATATATATATATTAATATACACACATCATCTGAGTTCATCTTCATCATCACCAGCTCTCTCTTTCTCTTCTCTGAACTACCACCACACCACCACCACCACCCCCACCCCCACCACCGCATCATCCCCACCACTACCATCCCACTGCCGCCAACACCACCACCACCGTGATGAGAACGGACATCAGAAAACGACACCCATCTTTCTCTCTCCAAACACCCATCTCTCTCTTCTCTCTCTCCTCTCTGTCGAACACCACCACCACCACCGTGATGAGAACCGGCGGAGCAGGTGAAGGAGGTGGTGGTTCACCGGATTGAGTTGCAGTTGATGAGAACGGTGGCGATATAGATCTCCGTTCACCAGTAACCACCACCTACAACCAATCTCCACCCTACTCCACCTTCTAAATCGTCTCCTCCACCAAACCTCGTTGCGAATCGCCAGAATTTTGGTGTGTTTTTGGCCTCTTCAACACCACCGCCTCCACAACGACGGTTTTTTGGCCTCTTCAACACCACCGCCTCCCGAATTTTGGTGGGTTTTTTTTGGTGGAGACAGGGTGGTTTTGGTGACAGAGACGGAGAAGAAGACGGAGGTGAAGAATGCTCCAGATGTAACCACCTGCAAGTTTTGTGAAGATGAGCAATCAGGTTGTTCTAGATCTGATTTTCTCCATTTCTAGATTTCGTAGACTCTAGCCTTTCTCCATGTGATTTCATGCTCTCTTTTTAATTTCAGGTCAGTTAGCATGTTGCAGATTTTCTGATCCTGTTCTAGAAGTTGTGTCAGAAACTCTTCTGCATTCTTCTGGAAGTCTGATGGAGGAGAGTAGAGGACTTCATCGAGCAATGCTATCCTGTTCCAGGTTTTGTTGTAATTAGTGTTGTTGATTATGTCGACTTTCCTGTTAGTTCTTGGTCTGTTCTTTGTTCTTTGAGTGGACACATCGAGAATTGTGTTTTAAGATCGCTGGTGTCTGACCAGTGGTAGAAACTGAAGTTTGCCATGTAGATTTTTTGTAGGTTTTCTGATTTGGAACTATTTTTGACAGAAAATGATTTGTAGGACGAGTTGTTGATGTTTTGAATCAAAACTAATCATCGGTCTTTTATAGAGTTTAAAAACGCGTCTACATGGTAAATGAAGAGTTTAATTGTAATTTTGATAATCTGCTTTTGTTCTTTGAATTTCGATATGTTGTCCCTTGGGTTTCTTGGTATTTAATTTTACGGTTTTCCCATAAAAGTTGGGGTTTTGAAAAGGTTTTTGCATTAAAAGACTGTTGTTTTGAATTTTACATTAATATGTTTATATATCTTAAATCTACACGTTTTCATAATTACAAAGTTCAGTATATAAACTCATAGTCACTTCACCTGTTTTTCATCACGTTTTCCTACCAAGGTATCATACTTTCAGGAAAGTCGAGTAATATAGTTTATTCAAATGGCCTCATTCACAGATGCAAAATCGGATGATTTCAAGCAGCGTTTTGTCAGGAAAATTGATGAACAGGTGTATGAAGACAGGGCTACTCTTCAAGAGTTGAAGAGATGTTTTGATGGATTGCAGGTTGGCCTGTTCACTAGAGAGCAGGTTTCCAGAGATCTTATGCGCATGCCTTCAATTTCCGTTCTTGAGCTTTGTGTTGTCAGTAATATAGAGTGCGGTGATAGAGACGTGGAGTTCATGGCGATGCTGAAGGACATACATCGAGAGGTTCAGCAATCGATGGAGTTGAAGCTGAAGTTTCTTCATTGTTGCTGTTATTGTTAGATTTGAACATTAATGTTAATATGTGATGTAATTATTGGACTTTTAATGTCATGAATAAATGAATAAATTTTAAACTTATGAATCTATGTTGCCTTTTAGTTTTACATATTTAGTTTTTTAGTTTGATTTAGTTTAATTATTGGTAAGTCAACAAAAGTTTAATAATATGAAGGGTTGGTTTGATGGCGAAGAGATAATGTTGATGTTGAATTGTGTCTGAACATCTGTTTGGTAAGTCAACAAAGGTTTAATAGTATCAACGGTTGGTTTGATGGTTAACAGATTAAGTTGATGTTGAATTCTATCTGAACATCTGCTTGGTAAGTCAACAGAGGTTTAATAGCATCAGGGGTTGGTTTGATGGTGAATAGATGAGTGCAAAGATAAAGCAAATGTTCAGAATTTGATCATTGATAGTAGTTTTTTGAAGAATCTGATAATGATGAAACAACTGTGTATGCTAACGACTGTTTGATTTACCACTGTTGACTAAATGACATAAATTTTAATAGTATTAGTCTTTGTTGTTGCATCTTCATTTTAACTATTTCAGTCATTCCTAACAGTGGTTGGGCTAATAGCAGATGTTAGACTTACCACTGTTGAGTTACACTGATTGAAAACAACTGTTTTTGAAACTTATGCTTGCCTAAAAACACATCCACTGCTAAATGGTACCGTCTATTGTCATAATTTCTATTTTTCCTAATGACTGTTCATTTACTATAGTGCTGACTGCTGACTGTCATGCATTATGATAACAGAGGTTCTAACGTGGACAGATGTTAGCTAAAAATAAAACAATCATCTGTTATCATAACTTCTGTTTATCTAACGACTATTTGACTTACACTGTTTCCAACGACCAACAGAGGTTTCCAAACACATTTTGTTAGACATCTTTTATTAAGTTTGTAAATGTAAATAACAAATTCAATAAGGGGTGTATGTGTAAATATTTTTCATTTGTTGAAAATATGGGAAAACGAAAACACAACTGTCATTATTTCTTTAGTATTATTACACATCAAACATCTATCATCTGACTTCTTTCAAAAATCTCTTCTTCCCAGTCATTTTCTAGGGTTTCAACTTTCTTATTCTCCGTCTTCTACACTTGAATCACTGGAGGTTTTGTTGTTTTTTCTTCAACAACCGGTATGTAAATTCATATTGTAATACTTTATATTGTTTAACCGATTTTAATTAAAAAAAAAATCAAATCCTATCTTGCTACAAATACAATTTTAAGTTTATTGCTATACATTCAAGAAGGGTTTAGTTAGGTGTTTGAATCATTTGTTGAGAACATATTAAAATAGTTATTATTTGCAGAAAATTTTTAACTCATACTCTGTTTCTATGATTAATTTCAGTAGATACTCTGTTAATACAAAAAGTTAATGTTCATCTTCAAAGCCAACTTTTTAATTTCATTATTTTAACATCTTTACTGATTCAGGTTTTGTCATGTATACTACATTTGTCAAGTTTCTTGATAACCCATAATCTTTGAAACTGGTATGACATGTTTTTATATACATAATTTATTTTAGTTGAGATATATATTTAACAGTTGTTATAATTTATATTTTCTTACACTACTTAAAAATTATATACAGGATGTACCTATAGCCTTTGCTAATTAAAAGTGGGGAGATTGTTGGCAAAAAAATAAGTTGCGAATCTATCATGAGTCTGGTAAAAAGTGGTTTGTGAGGGTCAGAATAGAAAATTCAACGCCAATAATAACTGACGGTTGGGACAGTGTTGTTAAAGATCTCAATTTGTCGAGGGATACTTTGTTGGTTTTCAGAGCGTTAGGTGATTTTGGGCTTGAACTTTCATGTTTTGTTGATGGCATGTGTGGTGAATCTTATTTCATGTATAATCGTTATGCAAGATTTGGTTTTACGATATGACTATTGATCTTAACTTGAATCCTTTCGCATCTTAAATCTGTCAACGCTTATTCTCATAAGTCACATACTTCACGTATAGTATTCATTATTTTTAATTTTATGCAGGTAATCGAAGACTGCTTCATTAAACAATTTTACAAAAACAGCCCACCAAGTGGCAAATTTCAAATCTGTTATAAGGGTTCCTATTGGAATGTTGAGGTGTCTAAGGTTGATATGAACTTTGTATTTGCTAGAGGATGGCCGGAAATGTGCAAAGATGTTGGAATACTGGAGGATGATTTGCTTGTGTTTAGCAGAATTGATGATGTTGTTTTTGACATAGTAGTTTATAGAGATGAGACTGAGATTTGCTTTTCGAAGAAACCTGAATCTGATGATGATAGTGTGCTTGAGATATCGAAAGCTAATTATGTTGATAATGTATTCAAGGTACGTATGTATTTAGTATTAGCGGTAAAGGTTTTAATTATTTTAGCATTATACAAATTCTTTCATTAATGTTGACCAGGACATCTATGAGGATGAAGAAGTTGTATCTGTAGGTGAAGGAAGAACCGTTACTCAGGTACTTACTAAATTATTAAAATTGTTTATTTTTAATTTAGCACATATAAGAATTTAATGTTTTTACAACTATTAGTAATGCTGTTTACTGATGTTACATTTATCCAATAATGTATTATTTAGAAGAAGTTACGAACGAATGCCGAATGCACGTTGAAGAGACGCATGTCTTCACGATTGAATAAAACACAAGATGTAAGTTTACCGTGTTAAAGATTGTTATATTACTATGGTTATTAAAGTTACTCTATGACAACATGTTAAGAAGAAAGGTAAAGTTACTTCTGAGAGAAAGGAGACGGTCAAGAATATGACTAAGGGAAATGCTGCCTTACTTGTCGACACAAGTGATCATATTGGATGTTCTTCATCTGCTCACAAAGTTAAGGTATCTATACTCGCCACTTAATCAGTATATCTTATATAAACTGTCTTTTTTTGTGCATATATTCAACATTCCTTTAATTCAGATGTATATGTTTACTTTTTCATCAAGGGGAAGAGAGCCGCCAACGTTCAGAAAAAGCTTATCTGTAGAAATAAAATTATAAAGACTGCAAAAAAACATTATGGACATCTTCTCGACCCTGAGTTCTTTCATTTGATCGCAAATGAGACTATAGGTTGGTATACCGTTTTTTATAACAAACTAATGATTTATGTTTATTTGTCTGACTATTATTTTTTTCCACACAATACATGTAGCGTCTTCCTGTTGAAGTTGCCAGACGAGCAGGTCTTTCTGTTGATCTTCATCCTTTGAAATTTCAAAACATGGTTGGAGTTGTGGAGGTTTATGATGTTAAGTCGGAGTTAAATGATTTGAAGCCATGTTATGCGTTGGACGGTTGGGGAAAGTTTATGACTGAGAATAAGTTGAGGTTTGGTGATATGTTGCACTTCACATACGTGTCTTCGGAACAGAATATCGTATTAAATCAAGTTACTTCAGTTTAACAACGACATTTAAGTATGTTCTGACATCAAATATTATAATTATGAAATTTTTGATGGTGATATTGTATGTTTTTTTTTTAAATTATTAACTTGATGTTTTGCTGCTATGTATAGCTAACATGATAAAACACTGTTATTAGCACTTTATGTTTTATATATAGATGATATCATGCTTCTTTTTGCTAATAGTAACTACAATTAGTAGAAACTTGGTTTATTAATCGCAAATGTGACATTCTTCTGCATTTATAGGTTTATGAATTCAGAATAATGGATGGATGTATATGACTGTATTTGGCATGATGATGTTGTGTTTCATGTTGTCAAAACCAGGCATTTGTCAGATAATAGATTGCTTTGCCCGATTAGATTATGTGTTAAATTATAGTTTTTTAAGTCATTGTTTCGTTTTCTTGAAATTTATGTCATTTTGTAAAGAAATACAATAACAAACAGTGGTTTGAACATCTGTTTGACTTTTGGTCAATAGTTAATGGAAACCCATGTTAGGTTCAACAGTGTTTTGAAGAGGAAAACAGTGTGAGAAGACAGTAAATCTGATTAAGTTAAACATCTGTTCAGACTTAAACAGATGTTTGGCCTTAAACAGATGTTTGGCCTTTAACAGATGTTTGGCCTTTTATATCAGAGGTTTGGACTTAAACAGATGTTTGTGCTTAAACAGATGTTTGGTCATAAACAGATGTTTCACCTTAAACAGATGTTTTGCCTTAAACAAATGTTTGGCCTTCTATATCAGATATTTGGACTTAAACAGATGTTTGGCCATAAACAGATCTGTGGCGTTAAACCAAACATCTGTTTAAGGTCAACATCTGTTTGACTATTGGTCAACATCTGATTGACTTTTGGTCAACATCTGTTTGAATTTTGTCAACATCTCATTTAGTATTCAACAGAACTTTGAATAACTCAACATCTGTTTAATTTGTTGTTTCGTTTTCTTGAATTCTATGTAATTTTGTAAAGTAGTACAAAATAAACATTTTTACAAAATCCCAAATCACCCTATCATTAAAGTAATTTTGTAAAGTAGTTTGCTCTCAACATAATGGAATTGCTGTTGAATATATAAAGCTATTGATCATTAATTTATATCAATTTTGTAAGTCTGCAGTAATTATTTTTTTACTCTCTGTCAATATATGTTATGCATGGTTTTCTAAGAAACAACCCGTGTTTGCACACAGATCTTACCGCTAGTATATATAATAATAATAATATATACTAATTTCACGTCTCATCACCAAAACACTTTTTAAACTTTGTAGATAAATTTACTCTATAGCTAACTTCCACTCATAAAGAAAAATAGGTGAAGATTATATATATGGAGTAGGAGATGTTTATTTTAAAATTCTTTAGTTTTAGAATTTTTGTCTCAATATTCATGACGATGCCGTATAGAATGATTAGGGTATTAATTTGATTATTAAAAAGTTTATTTAATAATTTGTATCACATATGACTAGATACTAAATTTCATATTCCTTAACAGGCCGCAGAGCCTATATAGTATACATGATATATAATAATATACGAGCGGGAAACATTCACCAATGGAGATATACTCCATCTACGAAAACACGTTATTAGTACACAATATTATCTGTTAGGTAAATGTTAAAATCAATAAAAGGGTTTTATGGGGTGATGGTTTATTGGCAAAAACAAAGTTTTTAAACACCTAGATTTAAAAGGAAATTAGGTATTAAGTTCAATTCTTATAAACAACAAAGATTTAAGGAAATTTATCATTAAAAAAAAATAAAATTGTTTTATGAAAACATGGCCGGCCATGAGGGTGGCCGGGGAGGACGGCAAGCCAGGGCTTGATATTTCGAAATGCACGTTTTTTTTTTAAATCAAATATGTATAAAGAAAAAAATAAATTAATAGGGTATACTCATACAAGCAGCAACATAGACCCATTTACAAAACTATTTTTATGGTTTATATTAGTTATTAGCACATTGGCATTAGGTTTAGACTTTTAGTGAGCCTAATACCTAAATTCGTTACGGCCTAAGGGCGCATTTTTTTGAGCTTAAACAGGATACACGAATTCTAAGGGCCGTCTCAGTATGAAAAAATTATTTTTTAGTAAATGATTAATTAAGAAAAAAACAAGTAGGAGGTCACATGCCTAACAGTTCTACACAACAACCAAACTAAACTAACCCTATTGTACATGTGTACTAGTTAGTACACTTTCTGTTTGTAGTTGCATGTCCTTTTTTATTTTTATAATCACCTCAAACTGTTTTTCTTGCTTTAGTACTTGTACATCCTGCCTTGACACGCGTGAACCATGCACCACGACTTGTACATTATTCATTAAAACGTGTGCACCATGCACAACTACTTAGACATCATGCCTTAACATGTGCGCACCATGCACTACTAATACACCTGCAGTTTAATACGTGCACATGATGTATTAATGCTTGTACGCCATGTACTACAATGTGTACGTCGTGCATTAACTCTTGTACATTAGGCTATGCGGTATGGTGATGGCCCTCTCTTGGAGAATGATCCGCCACGTAGATCGGGTGTGAGGATGAGGCAAAGAGGATGGAGATAAGGAAATGAGGGATGGGCCTAAAATATATATGTACATGTATATATATGTTGTATGTATAAATGTGTGTGAGAGGGGGAGGCCCGTCGCACACGTCTCACCTCCGACGATCTGGACGAAGCAACCACGACGATGAAGGGCAGGAAATGGAGAGGAGGCCGGCGCTGATCCTGGACAGGGCAGGGACGAACCCCGTACCACATAGTCATAATGATTTAATACTTGTACATGGTTGACTTAATACTTTTACATCCTGCTTCATTATTTGTATTCAAGAATCATTTATTGTTGGTTATTAGTTGGACGTAATATTCACAGACCGCTCCCTTCTATTTATTGACGGACCCATAAATTTTTTTTATGAGGAACGGAAATTTTTTAGGATTTTACGTCTATCATATAGTACTTTTCTAGTCCGATTTGGATCAGATCAGATCACAACTTTCTTTTAAATAACATCCATTGTTGTGCTTTAATATTCAAGACCGCAGCAAAATATGTTGTATAACGAATTAAAATATCCGAAGTAATAAACAAATAAATCTCTAACAAGCAGCACATAATACAACATACCATAATAAAATAAAACTTAACGAATAATTTTGATAATTATTTAAACGGGTAAAAACAAGTAAATTATAAATTTGAAAAAGAATGTTATAATTCAAATATACAAACTAGAGTACTTTTTTACCGTAATAAAATAAAACTTAACAAATAATTTAGATAATATTTTAAACGGGTAAAAAACAAGTAAATTACAAATTTTAAAAACAGTGTAGGCATCATTTGTAAGGCTTTCCAGCTATACATATTGTTGTCTACCTATGATGAAACCAAAATCTTTTAACCGGACGATCAATATACACATATATAGTGTATATAAAAAAAGTTTTTACTTATATAAAACGAAAAAGTAATACATAAAAGAATAAACAAAATTAACATCTAAATATTTTTAAACTAAATGAAATAAATTAGTAAAAGTAAACTTCTAGTAAAATAAAAGCATATAGATTTTCTATTAGCATATAAATTTTTTATTAGTATTGACAAGTAGGAGATGTGTAATTACTGTGTATGTGTAATTACTAAAATGTCCCACCTCCTTTCAAGTATTTATACACTATGCCCTCATCTTCTTCCCACAACTCATCTTTTCTACACATGTAACTATCCCACCATACAAAAAAAATTCCGATGAACACTTATCTCGTCGTCTTCATTTGTGGCTTGCAAAATTTTATAAGGGGCGATCACAAAATTTTATGGGGTGCGGTTGGGATTTTAACAGGAATAATACACTAATTATTTTTCTTTCAAAGTGGGTGCCCGCCCACACACGTCAAGCATTAGGTCTACCCCTGCTTCTATCTCTCTATACATACTTAAATACATATAGAGAGAGATAGAGTGAAAATGGATGTAAAAATAAGGGGGTGTTTGGAATTGCTTATTTTAGTGATTTATTAGCTTATTGACTTTTTAAAAAGTTAAAAACTGTTTGGGTGAAAAGATTTTGTGACGAGAAGTCAATAAGTCACTCTATTATGACTTATTAACTTTTCCAAAAAGTTATAAGTTGTTTTGAAAAGCTAAGCCAAACATGACATAATATTTATGGATGTGAAAAGAGTAGAAGCCTTATTATTTATTACTAGAATTTTTTACCCACGACGCGTTGCGGTGACGTAAAACTTAAGCAACTCCAACCAACATCGCCTTGTTTTCCCAAAAGGTTACCATAATCCTGTTTTCACTGTTTTGGTAAAGACTTATGAGTATAGTTTTTGACTGTGTTTTACAACTCGGCCAACGTAATATGTAGTTGATTATATACTATGGTTTGTGTAAATACTCTCGCTTAGTAAAATATTTTTTAACTGGTCAAAAATTTCAACCCTAACACGACCCATATAAATTCGGGTCAACCCGAACCCAACCTGTTTAATCCATATTTTTAAATGAGTCATATAAGTTGACGATTTATAAGCGAGTTGTTGAGTTTTAAGCGGATTATCGATAACATGTTTAATGATGTGTATGAGTGTGTCAAATAAATAATATAATGTGTTAAAAGTAACATTATTATAACTAACCATTTAAAATAGAAACGGAAAAAACAAAAACCAAAATATAAAAAAATTCTAAATAGTTAAACAGGTTAATGGGTCAACCTGTTTTTATACGGGTCAACTAGAACCCAACCCGTTTATAATACGGGTCAACCCAAACCCGACCCGATTTTTAAACGGGTTGTGTAAGTCGGCCCAAGCATGTTTTTTCGTGTCGAAAGGAGATCGAGAAAAGTAAGTAGAGAATTGTATGATGTGCACACGGCAACTAAAGGGATATAACACCTAACGCTAGCAGGAATAAAAAAAGAAACAAGTATACCACAATCCTGTTTTCACTATTTTGGTAAAGACTTATGAGTATAGTTTTTGAATGTGTTGCCGCTACATTATGATTGATGTTTACAACTCGGGCAATGTACCCTGTAGTTGATTATATACTATGGTTTGTGTAAATACTCTAGCTTAGTAAAGTATGTTTTAACTGGTTACCAGTTAGCATTCTTCCCGAACCTGACCCATATTATTATTCGGGTCATGATTTCAACCCTAACTCGACCCATATAAATTCATGTAAACCCAAACACGACCCGTTTAACCCATATTTTTAAATGAGTCGTATAAGTTGACGATTTATAAGCGAGTTGTTGGATTTAAGCGGGTTATAGGTAACATGTTTAATGATAAGTATGAGTGTGTCAAATAAATAATATAATGTGTTAAAACTAACATTATTATAACTAACCATTTAAAATAGAAACCGAAAAAACAAAAACCAAAATATAAAAAAATCTAAATAGTTAAACAGGTTAATGGGTCAACATGTGTTTATACGGGTCAACCCGAACCTAACCCGTTTTTAATACAGGTCAACACAAACCCAAACCCAACCCGTATTTTTAAACGGGTCGTGTAGTTGACCCAGGCATGTTTTTTTCGTGTCGGGTTCGGATCAAGTCAAGAATTGTCGCCCCTAGTCAAAACCAAGATAGTGTATAAACCCTAAAATAAAATATACAAGCAATCATTTCTAGAAACACAATATTAGCACGATGTACAACTTTGAAATGCAGAAGTATGTTACTATTTTATAGTATTTAAATTAAATTTAAATTCAAATTTGTCTTTAGTGGATACAACCCATTAAGCATCATGGTATAAATCATAATACATAAATATGTTGCGAATTATACATATATATATATATATATATATATATATATATATATATATATATATATATATATGTATATATATAGGGTGGAGTTATTGTAAAAAAGACCAAAAGTGTGAGAAAGGTAAGAAAGAATCTCAACTATTAGATCTAAATTAATTGAAAAGGGTATGATTGTAAATGCACTAACAAATTCAAATATGGTAATCCTTGATTTAAGGATTTGGAGAGAGAAAATCCTTGATTTAAGGAATTATAACCGCCCATAATATCATTCATTTTAACACCATTCAGAAAATGTTCAATTCATGGTGTCTTTACAAAAATAATATAACACCATTCAGTAAACAAAAAACACCATTCAGAAATAAAATAACACCATTCAGAAACAAAAAATACCATCTAGTAAACAAAAAATAACATCATTCAGTAAACAAAATAACACCATTCAGTAAATAATATAACGGCATTCAGTACAAGAATATAACACCATTCAGTAAATAAATATAACATCATTCAGAAAAAAAAAACACCATTCAGAAACAAAAAATAGCATTCAGAAAAGATAACACCATTCAGTAAGATAACACCATTCAGTACAAGAATATAACATCATTTAGTAAATAAATATAACACCATTCAGAAAAAGAAAAAACACCATTCAGAAAAAGATAACACCATTCAGTAAAAAATAACACCATTCATAAAAGATAACACCATTCAGTAAAAAATAACACCCATTCAGTAAAAAAACACCATTCAATAATCCTTACAGATTTCTTCTTCTCCAGTTCACCTCTCTCTTTTCAGATTTCGTCTTCTTCGGTTTCTTCTTCTCCAATTCACCTTCCGATTCCTCTTCAGATGACGGAACGACGCCGGATTTAGTCCAATCCTCCTCTTCTCCTTCGTCTGCGTAACCTAAACCGTCATCGTCAATGATAAAGCTTCGGTAATCTTCTTGCCGTTTGGCCACGAGGCTCTTGTACTCATCGTCGTCTACGGTGTCGTAGATCGGCTTGTCGATTTTGATCTGGTAACGATCTGTACCAGTGTATCTTCAGATTCGTGATGTTTGCAGGGATTATGTTCTGAATATGGAAGAAGAAAGAGAGAGAAAGAGAGAGAAAGAGAGAAATTAGGAATGTATGATAGAGAGAGAACGAAATTGCAGGGATTTTGGATTGAATTAATTTACAAAATGAAGATAAAAAGACACAATTGCCCCTAGATATTTCAATTCAATCCACATTAATATAAATATTTTACATTTTGGTCCCTATTGATCTCAACCATTAGATCAAAAGATCTAATGGTTGATATTCTTTCTTACCTTTCTCACACTTTGGGCCTTTTTTACAGGAATCTAACTCTCTCTCTCTCTCTCTCTCTCTCTATATATATATATATATATATATATATATATATATAGGAGAAAAATCCGTTAGGAATCACCCTTTATTAGGCCTGTAAACGAACCGAACATTTATAAACTGTTCATGAACTTGTTCGGCGGGAAGTTCGTTTATTTAATAAATGAACGAACACGAACAAAAATTTGTTCGTTTAATTAAATGAACGAACATGAACACACCTTGTGTTCGTTCATTTATGTTCGTGAACGTTCGTTTATGTTCGTTTAAATTTTAATAAATACATAAATAGTTATATTTATATAAATATTAGGTTTTCTAACTACTTATATCAATATAATTACTTATATAAATATAACTAATTAGCATATCTATGAACAATTATTTAGATGTGTTTTCGGATGAAATGTAATATATTAGACTTGTTTCTTCAATCATATTAATTTATGTAAATTCAAATATGTTTAGTTAATTTTTTTATGTTCGTTTATGTTCGTGAACTGTTCGTTTAGGCTTTTAAACTAACGAACATAAATGAACACGAACATGCCGGATTTCTTAATGAACGAACACGAACAAAACAATGTTTTCGATTATATGTTCATGTTGTGTTCGTGTTCGGTTAAAGTTAAATGAACGAACACGAACATGTCTATGTTCGTGTTCGTTCGGTTCGTTTACAAGCCTACCCTTTATAGCGAAAACCGCGAGAACCAATGTGAACACAACAAAAAAATACCTAAAAATAGCTAAAAAACACACAAATTTTTTATTTTTAATATTTTTTACCTCAAAATCGCTAATTTTCGTTACCAAAAAAAATGTATAAATTTTTTTTGGCTACTAAATGTATCGATTTTGAGTTAAAAAATATTAATTTTTTTTTTGTGTTTTTTAGATTTTTTTTAGGTTTTTTGGTGGTTTAGTTTTTAGCATTTTAGCTTGGGTGGGAGGGTTAGGTTTTTTTTTTTTTTTGTGGGGGGGGGGGGGGGTGGGAGAACCGTGAGAACCAATGTGAACACAAACAAAATAACTAAAAAATCTAAAAAACACATAAATTTTTTTTCAAAAAATTGCTACATTTCGTTATTAAAAAAAGTTCAAAAAAAATTCTTTTTTGTTACTAAAAGTAGCGATTTTTTCTTAAAAAATAAAAAATGTGTGTTTTTAAGATTTTTAAGGTTTTTTGGGGGTTTAGTTTTTAGCATTTAGCTTGGGGGGGGGGGGGGGTGGGGTTAGGTTTATTTTTTGGTTTTTGGTGGTGTAGTGGGTTTATTTTGTTGTGTTCACATTGGTTCTCGCGGTTCTCGCAATAAAGGTGGTTGTCGCATGAACCCTACCTTATATATGTATATGTATATGTATATGTATATGTATATGTATATGTATATGTATATGTATATGTATATGTATATGTATATGTATATGTATATGTATATGTATATGTATATGTATATGTATATGTATATGTATATATGTATATATATATATTTATGTATATAGGGTAAGGTTCATTTGAGAACCACCGTTATTGCGAGAACCATGAGAACCAATAGGGGGCGGGTATTGGATTACTTGTGGCCCACTCCTAAACATAAACCAACTGGATTACTTGTGGCCCACTCCTAATCATAAACCATGTTCTTATGTAAATGGGCTCAAGCCCAATTCAGTTTAATGTAACCGCCCCAAACAGTGTATATTACGTAATGTATTAGGATAACTATGATCATAAACTACAACAAACCCTATTACTACCCTATTACTCCTTCATAATTTACGTACGACAACAGTAGCAGACCCCTCCCCCTCTCTTCGAAGCATATCAAACTCACCTTCTACGTTTCAGGTTAGTGTGACAATCTCTATTGTAAGCTTGTTTGATCTTAAATCGATTGTTGGTTATGCGGTTACTTGTTAGAGTTGCATGAATGCGAGTAGTATTGAATCATGACGTGGGCCGTAAATAAATCAAGATGAATTGGTCTAGGCTATAGTATACTAGTATAAGGGATGCACATGATTTAGGAATGTTTATGATTAATTGTGTTAGTTGATCTGGTTGATTGAATAGAGGGATAATTGTGAGAATTGGTTGGGACTATTTGTCTAGATGATAAGGGTTATGTGCTTAATTCAGATTTGTTATGATTAAAAGTTCATGAAATTTAGTTGATAACTAATTAATCAAGATGTTGTGAATGTGAAACATATTGCTGATCCTTTAACTTCGGTTAGTATGAGACTCGATTGCCAGTTTAAAATCAACCATTAAACCCATAATATCATACACTGAACTCGGACCTAAGGTCCTAATGGATCGCATCAAAGCACCGGCCCACTTACAAATGAATTGGGCCTCCTTTGTGAATTAAAAATACAACAGCAAACTAGGCCGCACATCCAGGTGGGCCTGGGGTGCGTATGGGCCGTGGATCCAACTTCAGCCGCATGAGTTTCGAACTGATGTGTGGGCTGCACGAGGGCTACGGGTTCACTGGTATAAGGGATGTGGTTTGGGGTGGACTTGATGTACTGAGCCGGGTAGAGAGATTGGGTAAACATACCAGATGGTTTAGGTGTTAACTATTGGATCAAACCTACAACTATTGGGCCGCTAATTACTGTTGCTGGACTGCTTTAAAATGATATGTGAAACTGGGCTTGCATGCTATTAAATTGCATATCTTTTGTAGAATATGTGACATGGGTGGCATAGGGAGTATATCGGGTGGCTGTGGTATTAGGTAATGGGTACCCGAACTAGGGGCTTGGGTATAACTGACTTACTATGTGAATTTTCAATGTGTTAAATGGTATTCATGATTAAATACATGCAATAGGTTAAGAGACATGAACTTGTATCGTAGATGTATCATGACCCGGATGCTGGACAGGACATACAGGATGCTATATGTTTATTTGTTTATTGCTTGAGTAGTACATGTAACTAGATACATGAGTTGTGAATTCGTGTAACTGACTATCTCTGGTAACCACGATAGGATTTGATTGAACAACTGCAAAACAAGTAACTAGGTCTTACCGAGCAACCAAAGGTGAGTTCACTGCTCTTTTTCCAAGCATGCATCCCGGGGAGGGATATCGGGTAACGTTCCGGGGAGGAACGCTAGTTTATTGGGATGTTTGTTATTATACTCAGTTTCTATCATATAAGACCCCTTACATCTACCGACAGTTGCCGGGGAGGCAACGAGGTTATTAGTTGATAGCGCTATTAGGTTTGGCACCCTCACACCGTACCGGGGAGGACGGGCGTGAACTAATTTCCTTAAAGCATGACCAATGTTTTGATAGAGACATTGGGGTTGGGCAAACACATCTTGTAGCCATTTCGGTAATCAAGTAATAACAACATCAAATCAAATTGTTAAACTGTTTTATACATGTATCTGGTAACTAAACTCGGTAACAAAACTTTGAACTCACCAGCGTCGTCTGACACACTTGTTTGCATGCTTGTAGGTCATTAGATGCCTTGCATTGGGAACTTGCTGTCTGGAGTAGCTGGAGCGGTCATGGGTCGACTGGAGGGATTTATGTTATTGATCTCTTGATACTATACATTGGTTTTGAAACTGTTTAACTTTGCTTCCGCTGAATACTTTGGTTTTCACTTAAACTTGTTGATGGTATTTTTATTAATAACTAAAGATTTTATTTGAAACTTGTATGCGTTCAATGTAATTAGTGGCTCGTTATTGGTATGTCGCACGCCTAACGGGGACATTCCGTAGGTGGTATTTTGGGGGTGTGACAGTTTGGTATCAGAGCCACTGGTTATAGTGAACTAGGTTTTAAAATGTTTTTATAAAACCAGACTATAACCGAACAACTTCGAAAATCGACCATGACACTCAGCTCCAGATTGCAAGGTTCGTCTTCTGTTACTTTATGCATTACTTGTTTAGTAGTCACACACTCACAACTTACATGAAAACCACATGCTAGATGTATGGTGACTGGATAGTGTAACCCTACTCTTCGACTTTTGTGAATCACATTCCTGTAGTACCCACTACTTTACTGCTTGAATAAGGGGGGAAACTTCTAGCACAAGTTAAGAGGCACTGAGATAAGAATGCAAATTGCTTTATTATTATGGGTGCACACATAATAATAACGTGAGGTGCATGTAAGTCCCAGTGAGGCTTAACGAGCGTGAGAAGGGTTCTGCCCTATTGTATGTAAACTTGATAGTTGTAGATCTTAACGTGATACTTGACTTTTACCTTATTTCGACCCTTAAGATTGTTCCCTTATCTTATATAGAACCATGAGTGGACGTGGAGGAGGCCGAAGTGGTGGACGTGGCCACATTGCTATGACACAGGCCGAATTAACCAACTTGATCAACACTCGTGTAGCTGAAGCCCTAGCGGCTTACCAGGCTGGTACGATAGGTGCTAATTACTTTCTCTTCTTGGGTCATATACTCGAATCTTACTTGTGCGTTGTACGTTCTTCCGTTTTAGGTCAACCTGCGAACCAAAACAATCCACCTGCTCCACCCGTTTGTACGTTCAAGATGTTCATGGATTGTAAGCCACAGACCTTCAATGGGACTGAAGGGGCTGTAGGACTCCTGCGATGGTTTGAGAAGCCAGAATCGGTATTTGCGATGTGTAACTGTCCTGTAGGGGACAGAATGAAGTATGCTACAGGCACACTCGAGGATGGTGCCCTGACATAGTGGAATACCCAGGTTCAGATGTTGGGTATCGAAATGGCAAATGCCACCACTTGGGATGACTTTAAGGAGTTGATGAGGGAGGAGTATTGTCCTCGAGATTAGGTTCAGAAACTAGAGAACGAGTATTATAATCTGAAAATGGAGGGATCTGAGCTTGAAGCATTCACGAGGAGATCTAATGACTTAGCAACCTTGTGCCCTAACCTGTCTCGACCCCCACATCGGCGAATCGAGTTGTATCTCAAAGGCTTAGCACCGGCTGTTATGGGGTACGTCACTGCTGCAAACCTAGACAATCTACCCCGTATCGTCCATTTGACTTAGCAACTTGCCGCCATGTGTTTCTGCTACTACCCCGACTTCTACAGCTACCACACCTGCCAGTGATAACAAAAGCAAGTGGAATGATACTGACAAAGCAACCAGTGCAAGTCAATCTCAGAAAAGGTCTGATAACAACCATAACCGCAGTTTCAGTCAGTCTTCTTCAGTTAATCAAGGCCAGGGCAGCAATCAGAATCAGGGCTCTTACGTTGGGAAGAAGCCACAGTGCAACAAGTGTGGCTATCATCACTATGGACAGTGTGTCCGGACCTACCGTAGGTGCGAGAAGGTGGGCCATGAGGCCAAAGATTGTAGAGCCCCACAGCCAAAGCAGCAGCAACAGCAGAATCAGCAGCACCAGCGACAGCAAAGGCAACAACCTCAGCAGAATCAGGGTTTTAAGAAAGGGTGTTTCCAGTGCGGGGACGAGGGCCACATCAGGCGGGATTGCCCACAGCTGAATCAAAATGTCAATAACAACAATGTTGGGAACAATAACAACAGAAACAACAACAATGGGGGAAATGGTGCACACGGGAGGGTGTTCACTATTGGAGCTGGGGAAGCTGGAATGATGGCAACGCAGTGACTGGTACGTTTTCGATAAATGATTTATTTGCTTCTGTTTTATTCGACTCTGGTGCCGATTGGAGCTATGTGTCCTTGGAGTTCAGTCGTCAGTTAGGGTTGACTCCCACACCTCTTGTAAATAAGTATGTAGTAGAACTAGCTGATGGTAAATCGATAGAGGCTTCTCATGTTCTGTTTGGTTGTAAACTTGATCTCATGGGTCAAGTGTTTGACATTGACCTACTCCCTGTTACTCTTGGAAGTTTTGACGTGGTCGTTGGCATGGATTGGTTGTCCAAGCACCAGGAGGAAATTCTCTGCAAGGAGAAAATAGTGCGTATTCCTCTCCCCAGCGGAGAATCTTTATCGGTTCAGGGGCATCATAGTGGTGCTATGGTTGGTATTATCTCGGTAATGAAGGCTCAGAAGTGTTTATGTAAGGGCTACCCTGCTATTTTAGCTCTTGTTACTGACTCGTAGTATGAGGAGAGAAGGATCGAGGACCTTCCAGTGGTTCGTGAATTTCCCGATGTATTTCCTGAAGAACTCCCTGGTTTACCTCCACATCCTCAGGTGGAATTTCAGATCGACCTTATGCCAGGAGCAGCCCCGATTGCTCGTGCTCCTTATCGTCTTGCGCCAGGAGAGTTACAGGAGTTGTCGAATCAACTCCAAGAGCTGTTGGAAAGGGGCTTTATCCGACCTAGATCTTCGCCTTGGGGAGCCCCAGTGCTGTTTGTGAAAAAGAAGGATGGGTCCTTTCGGATGTGCATAGATTATCGTGAGCTCAACAAGGTGACAGTCAATAATCGCTACCCTTTACCGCGTATTGACGACTTGTTTGACCAGTTGCAAGGGTCACGTTTTTACTCGAAAACCGACTTAAGGTCGGGATATCATCAGGTGAGAGTCAGGGAGGAGGATGTTCCAAAGAAGGCTTTTCGAATGCGGTATGGACACTACGAGTTTTTGGTTATGCCATTTGGGATGACTAATGCACCAGCGGTCTTCATGGATCTCATGAATCGTGTGTGCAAGCCATATCTCGACGACTTCGTTATCGTGTTTATTGACGACATCGTGATCTACTCCAAGAGCGAGGAGGACCATGAGCGACATCTACGTCTTATCTTGGAGCTCCTGAGGAAGGAGCAGGTTTACGCGAAGTTTTCTAAGTGTGATTTCTGGATTCGAGAAGTAAACTTTCTTGGGCATATTGTTAACGAAAAGGGGATACACGTGGATCCTGCTAAGATTGATGCTATTAGAAATTGGGCGGCACCGAAGAATCCTTCGGAGGTGTGACAATTTCTTGGTCTTGCAGGGTACTATCGTCGGTTTATTCAGGATTTCTTGAAGATTGCTCAACCTCTTACCTCCTTGACACAGAAGAACGTAGTTTATTCTTGGGGAACGAAACAGGAGGATGCTTTCCAGCTTTTAAAGCAGAAACTATGTAGCGCACCGATTTTATCTCTACCTGAGGGTACCGAGGATTTCGTGGTTTATTGTGATGCATCGATTCAGGGTCTCGGTTGCGTATCGATGCAATGCGACAAGGTGATAGCATATGCTTCTCGACAGTTGAAGGTACACGAGAAGAATTATACGACACACGACTTGGAGTTAGGAGCCGTGGTTTTCGCGTTGAAGATTTGGAGGCATTATTTGTACGGTACCAAATGCACCATCTACACCGATCACAGGAGTCTCCAGCATATCTTCGAGCAGAAGGAATTGAATATACGGCAACGTCGTTGGATAGAGCTTTTGAACGATTACGAGTGTGGTATCAAGTATCATCCGGGTAAAGCTAACGTTGTAGCTGATGCCCTTAGCCGAAAGGAGACGAAGCCTAAGCGTGTTCGCGCTCTACAGCTTACTATTCACTCTGGTTTACCTACTCAGATTCGTTCCGCTCAGATCGAGGCATTAAAAGAAGAGAACATCGAGGCTGAATACTTACGAGGCATGGAAAAGCGACTTGTGGAGAAATCTGACGGCATTCATTACTTTATGGAGCGAGTATGGGTTCCTCTGTATGGTAATCTTCGAGAGCTTGTGATGGATGAAGCGCACAAGTCTCGGTATTCTATTCACCCGGGCTCAGACAAAATGTATCAGGATCTTAGGGTCATGTATTGGTGGCCGAAGATGAAGGCTCACATAGCGACATACGTGAGTAAGTGTTTGACTTGTGCTAAAGTCAAGGTGGAATATCAGAAACCCTCGGGTCTACTCCAGCAGCCAGAGATACCCATGTGGAAATGGGAGCAGATTGCTATGGATTTTGTCACAGGGCTACCTAGAACTCAGGCCGAAAACGATACTATTTGGGTGATTGTCGACCATCTCACGAAGTCAGCGCACTTTCTAGCGATTAAAGAAACAGATAAGTTCTCTCAATTGGCTGCTGTTTATCTAAAAGAAGTGGTTTCTAGGCATGGAGCGCCAACTTCTATTATCTCTGATCGTGATCCTCGTTTCATATCTGATTTATGGCAATCGATGCATAAATCGTTCGGCTCACGTCTTGACATGAGCACTGCGTATCACCCACAGACGGATGGTCAGAGCGAGTGAACAATCCAGACACTTGAAGACATGCTGTGAGCATGTGTGATTGATTTTGGTAAAGGCTGGGAGAAACATCTGCCGTTGATCAAGTTCTCATACAACAACAGTTACCACACTAACATTCAGATAACTCCGTTTGAAGCATTGTACGGACGGAAATGCCGTTCTCCTCTTTGTTGGGCTGAGGTGGGTGACAGCCAGATCACAGGTCCTGAGCTTGTTCTTGAGACTTTAGAAAAGATTATTCAGATCAGGAATCGTATGGCGGCAGCACGTGATCGTCAGAAAAGCTACGCCGACAAGCGTAGAAAACCTTTGGAATTCGAAGTTAATGATCGTGTCATGTTGAAAGTTTCACCGTGGAAGGGTGACGTACGCTTTGGGAAGCACGCCAAGTTTAATCCGCGTTACGTTGGGCCATTCAAAATCCTGGAGCGGATCGGTAAAGTAGCTTACAAGCTCGAGTTGCCTGCTGAGTTGGGTAATGTTCACGATGTCTTTCATGTCTCGCAGTTGAAGAAGTGTTTGTCTGATGAAACATTGATTGTGCCGTTTCAAGAGCTGAAAATCGACGACAAGTTGCAATTTGTCGAAGAACCTATCGAGATCATGGATCGAGAGGTCAAGGTGCGTAAACATAGTCGTATTCCGATTGTGAGAGTTCGTTGGAACTCAAGACGTGGACCGGAGTTCACGTGGGAACGCGAGGATCAGATGAAGCTCAAGTATCCACATTTATTCCCAGAGGACAAGTCCAAGCCTGGTGAAACTGAGGCTAATGCAACTAGTGAATTCTGGGACGAAATTCCCAATCAAGTTGGGGATGATGTGGCACCTGGGGAAACCGACAACAATCTTGATCTATCACTTCATCCTTCTATGCATACTTGTCAAATTTTGGGACGAAATTTCTTTCAAGTTGGGGATGATGTGATAACCCGAATATTCAGGTTAGTATTACATAAATTCCACAACCCTTCAACGTGTAACCTTACGTTTGATTCATTAAATGTTTATGTGCGCGTAATCATTCATGAACCTGTTAGTCTTTTGGACTGGGCCGCACACTCATTTGTAACACAATTCATGGCCGTTTGGGTGGCCCACCAAGTATATCAGTCCCGAACCTTATTAGCAATAGGGGGCGGGTATTTGATTACTTGTGGCCCACTCCTAAACATAAACCAATTGGATTACTTGTGGCACACTCCTAATCATAAACCATGTTCTTAGGTAAATGGGCTCAAGCCCAATTCAGTTTAATGTAACCGCCCCAAACAGTGTATATTACGTAATGTATTAGGATAACTATGATCATAAACTACAACAAACCCTATTACTACCCTATTACTCCTTCATAATTTACGTACGACAACAATAGCAGACCCCTCCCCCTCTCTTCGAAGCATATCAAACTCACCTTCTACGTTTCAGGTTAGTGTGACAATCTCTGCTGTAAGCTTGTTTGATCTTAAATCGATTGTTGGTTATGCGGTTACTTGTTAGAGTTGCATGAATGCGAGTAGTATTGAATCATGACGTGGGCCGTAAATAAATCAAGATGAAGTGATCTAGGCTATAGTATACTAGTATAAGGGATGCACATGATTTAGGAATGTTTATGATTAATTGTGTTAGTCGATCTGGTTGATTGAATAGAGGGATAATTGTGAGAATTGGTTGGGACTATTTGTCTAGATGATAAGGGTTATGTGCTTAATTCAGATTTGTTATGATTAAAAGTTCATGAAATTTAGTTGATAACTAATTAATCAAAATATTGTGAATGTGAAACATGTTGCTGATCCCTTAACTTCGGTTAGTATGAGACTCGATTGCCAGTTTAAAATCAACCATTAAACCCATAATATTATACACTGAACTCGGACCTAAGGTCCTAATGGATCGCACCAAAACACCGGCCCACTTACACATGAATTGGGCCTCCTTTGTGAATTAAAAATACAGCAGCAAACCAGGCCGCACATCCGGGTGGGCCTGGGGTGCGTATGGGCCGTGGATCCAACTTCAGCCGCATGAGTTTTGAACTGATGTGTGGGCTGCACGAGGGTTACGGGTCCACTGGTATAAGGGATGTGGTTTGGGGTGGACTTGATGTACTAGGCCGGGTAGAGAGATTGGGTAAACATACCAGATGGTTTAGGTGTTAACTATTGGATCAAACCTAGAACTATTGGGCCGTTAATTACTGTTGCTGGACTGCATTAAACTGATATGTGAAACTGGGCTTGCATGCTATTAAATTGCGTATCTTTTGTAGAATTATGTGACATGGGCGGCATAGGGAGTATATCGGTTGGCTGTGGTATTGGGTAATGGGTACCCGAACCAGGGGCTTGGGTATGACTGACTTACTATGTGAATTTGCAATGTGTTAAATGGTATTCATGATTAAATACATGCAATAGGTTAAGAGACATGAACTTGTATCGTAGATGTATCATGACCCGGATGCTGGGCAGGACATACAGGACGTTATATGTTTATTTGTTTATTGCTTGAGTTGTACATGTAACTAGATACGTGAGTTGTGAATTCGTGTAACTGACTGTCTCTGGTAACCACGATAGGATTTGATTGAACAACTGTAAAACAAGTAACTAGGTCTTACCGAGCAACCAAAGGTGAGTTCACTACTCTTTTTCCAAGCATGCATCCCGGGGAGGGATATCGGGTAACGTTCCGGGGAGGAACGCTAGTTTATTGGGATGTTTGTTATTATACTCAGTTTCTATCATATAAGACCCCTTACATCTACCGACAGTTGCCGGGGAGGCAACGAGGTTATTAGTTGATAGCGCTATTTGGTTTGGCACCCTCACACCGTACCGGGAGGACGGGCGTGAACTAATTTCCTTAAAGCATGACCAATGTTTTGATAGAGACATTGGGGTTGGGCAAACACATCTTGTAGCTATTTCGGTAATCGAGTAATAACAACATCAAATCAAATTGTTAAACTGTTTTATACATGTATCTGGTAACTAAACTCAGTAACAAAACTTTGAACTCACCAGGGTCGTCTAACACACTTGTTTGCATGCTTGTAGGTCGTTAAATGTCTTGCATTGGGAACTTGCTGTCTGGAGTAGCTGGAGTGGTCATGGGTCGACTAGAGGGATTTATGTTATTGATCTCTTGATACTATACATTGGTTTTGAAACTGTTTAACTTTGCTTCCGCTTAATACGTTGGTTTTCACTTAAACTTGTTGATGGTATTTTTATTAATAATTAAAGATTTTATTTGAAACTTGTACGCATTCAATGTAATTAGTGGCTCGTTATTGGTATGTCGCACGCCTAACGGGGACATTCCCTAGGTGGTATTTTGGGGGTGTGACAGTTTGGTATCAGAGCCACTGGTTATAGTGAACTAGGTTTTAAAACGTTTTTATAAAACCAGACTATAACCGAACAACTTCGAAAATCGACCATGACACTCAGCTCCAGATTGCAAGGTTCGTCTTCTGTTACTTTATGCATTACTTGTTTAGTAGTCACACACTCACAACTTACATGAAAACGACATACTAGATGTATGGTGACTGGATAGTGTAAGCCTACTCTTCGACTTTTGTGAATCACATTCCTGTAGTACCCACTACTTTACTGGTTGAATAAGGGGGGAAACTTCTAGCACAAGTTAAAAGGCACTGAGATAAGAATGCAAATTGCTTTATTATTATGGGTGCACACATAATAATAACGTGAGGTGCATGTAAGTCCCAGTGAGGCTTAATGAGCGTGAGAAGGGTTCTGCCCTATTGTATGTAAACTTGATAGTTGTAGATCTTAACGTGATACTTGACTTTTACCTTATTTCGACCCTTAAGATTGTTCCCTTCTCTTATATAGAACCATGAGTGGACGTGGAGGAGGCCGAGGTGGTGGACGTGGCCACATTGCTATGACGCAGGTCGACTTAACCAACTTGATCAACACTCGTGTAGCTGAAGCCCTAGCGGCTTACCAGGCTGGTATGATAGGTGCCAATTACTTTCTCTTCATGTGTCATATACTCGAATATTACTTGTGCATTGTGCGTTCTTCCGTTTTAGGTTAACCTGCGAACCAAAACAATCCACCTGCTCCACCCGTTTGTACGTTCAAGATGTTCATGGATTGTAAGCCACAGACCTTCAATGGGACTGAAGGGGCTGTAGGACTCCTGCGATGGTTTAAGAAGGTAGAATCGGTATTTGCGATGTGTAACTGTCCTGCTGGGGACAGAGTGAAGTATGCTACAGGCACACTTGAGGATGGTGCCCTGACATGGTGGAATACCCAGGTTCAGATGTTGGTTATCGAAATGGCAAATGCCACCACTTGGGATGACTTTAAGGAGTTGATGAGGGAGGATTATTGTCCTCGAGATGAGGTTCAGAAACTAGAGAACGAGTATATATGCACATGTGCATCAATGATTGTTACTCGAAATTTTTTTTAGAAACTAAAAGTAGCGATTTTTGTATAAAAAATAAGAAAAAAAATTGTGTATTTTTTAGGTATCTTTAGGTATTTTTTGTTGTGTTCAAATTGGTTCTCGTGTTTCTCGTAATAAAGGGTGATTCCTAACCGATCGTTATCATACTTACATTATATATATATATATAAGGGATGGTTCAAATGAAAACCACTTTTATTGTGAAAACTCGAAAACTAACTAAAAAAAGCCTAAAAAACACAATTTTTTTTTTCAATTTTTTTATAAAAATCGCTGGTTTTTATATATGAATTTTTTTTTGTAGTACACATGTGTAATAATACACATGTGTAGTACACATACACATGTGCACTACACAAATTTTTTTTTTTTGAAATTTTTTTTATATAAAAAAACCTACGAAAATTATTATGCAAAAAAAAAAAAAAAATTGGTATGTTTTTTTGGTTTTTTTAGTTAGTTTTCAAGTTTTCACAATAACTAGTGGTTTTCATTTGAATCTCCACTATATATATATGTGTGTGTGTGGGGTTGGGGTTGGGGGGGGGGGGTTTAGATTACTTTTAGGAAGAAAAAAAATATATGTTTTGAGTTTGATGTCTTTATACATAATTAAGTTCTTGAGTTCCAATCCCGTTACTTCAACCGTATACATATCCAACTATATTAATAATAACTAATTTAAAAAAGGGAATATGTCACAGAATAGTAACCAAGTTTCAAAAGTGTTCTAATTAGGTCACTCGTGTCGTTTTTATCCCAATTAGATAACTTAACATTCAAATCGAGTCATGTCCTTTTTTCTCTGTATCAAGAAAAAAATGAATAATAAGATGTTGGGGTCGGATTATTTTAATATATGAAATTATATTTATTAAAAATAAAAACATTTTAATTACATTAAAAATTAAAAAAACAAGTTACAATTCACGTCATCACTCAAATTTAGCATCAAATAAAAGGGAAAAAAGAAACAAAAATCCACATCACCAGGGTTACTTATGAAATGGATGAAAAACCCGTTAATTTTAATAAAAAATGAATGTTGAGTGACCTGATTGGAACACTTTTGAAACTTGAGTGACCTAATTGGAACACTTTTAAAACTTGATTACTATTCTACAAAGTTACCCCTTTAAAAAATGAATTATAACAATACACAACTAGAATTGAATGAAAGACAGAAGTTATGTGAAACATATGGTAGAAAGGCCAATGGAGCATGTCCCCACCTTGTCTATGTATCAAAACTTACATATGGTATGTTCTTTGCTTCACCACACATGGCTCCCTCAGAACAATGTCTCTAAATGTCTATTATCTTATTTCGGTTTTGTTTCATATTTGTTTTTTTTTTTTTTTTTTGTTTTCTACAAAATAAAAACTGAATAAAAACAGTAGTTATTTGGTTGAACAATGAAAACAACAATTATAATATCTTGTTATGTGTACTAGCTTCCACTGTATTAGTATTTTTTAACACAAATATTTCAAATATTTAATACAGATTTTATATCCCCAACTAAAAATTTTCACTTTTAATAAAATACAAAGCGTCTTTATATTACATTTAATAATAATATGTTTAAACAAAAATATTGCCTACTATATGTTAACGTGTTAGAGATAGTCGTTAATATTTTTTTCAACCATAGATAACTATTTTTTTATCATTCTATTTTATTAGAGCTTGTTAAAGAAATGCTTTTAAATGTTCATCAATGAAACAAAAATTCAAACGTCTTATCTATTTTACCTTCTAAATTTTGATACTTTAAAGTTTCTCATAATATATTAAAATTTTGATACTTTAAAGTTTCTTGTAATATATTAAATTTGAATAATAGTAATAACTAGGTTTATTTAAGTGGTGCATTTGGTTTATCCGGATTTAATTCAATCTACATACAAACTATACATCACCAAACCAAAAACACAAATCTTATAGAAACAAAAAAAATGAATATAACCGAATAACGGAGGCTCAGATGTGTAGCAATGAAATTCAGTTTCGCCCATATCTACCATGGTTGTAATCGTAGTTGCAAAAGTTGTAACAAAAATCTCCGAACACCACATTTGCCATCTATCTATATCGTCCAACCAAGGTATAGATTGGATCTACAAATTCCACTATTACTATTTATCACCATCATCATTGCCTCGTTATTACGAAAGCGAACACTCAACCGACGTGCGAAAATAGGAGAACTCTTTACGAGGCTCAGACTCTCTAGAAAGTATAGCTGCAAGACGGTTTGCAGCCATAAACTTACCATCCACCATCCGTGCAACACTAACGTCATCCGTTTTCAGAATAAACTTTGGAATTCATCACAACCAACAACCTTATTGACCTACAATTTGTATAAGATCGACAATGTTGTGCAATTCAATGTTTACTTTACCAAGAATAGTGACCTAAAATTCAGTATATGATTAAGGAACTAAAAACATACCAATGTGAAAAGGAGGCAAACGAAATTCAAGAGCACCAATTGGATTTGTATGCAAAGTTAACCGGAAATTTCTGGTAGCAAACAAAAACATGAGCGAACATCTGAGTAGTACATAGGCGTTGGTATGGGGATCTTGAATTAGTACTATTAGGCTCAAATTGCGCAGAAAAATCAAACCACTGTGGTTGCAAATACGCTTGCCATCCTTCCACTCTGCCACGGCATGGCGAGACTCTCATTCAACATCTACTTAGATTAAAAAAAAATCATCACAACCTTTTTTGGAAAAGAATATATACAAAAGTTTAAATACATCTAAAATAACGTGTGTATCGGAATGTATAATGTATCTCCATACAATCATACTCGGTAAAAATTTACAACTACATTTGAAACAACCATAAAAACACCATGTACGCAAGACATAACCAAACTAAAAACTGAAATTTTTTTTAAACTAACTTACTTAAAAATATGGCTACAAGACAGGTTGGAAGTCAACACTTACCATTCACTTTCCTTGCAAGATTATCTTCGTGAATTTCAAAACAATTATTTGAAATCGTCATAGCTTCTCAACAACAACTCCAAAAAGATTGTCTAAGTCCCAAACACAAACTTTCATAATTACCATAATGAGTAGGATGATCTAGAATTTGAAAGATAACGGGGAACTGAAAACATACCAGTGTAATACAATTGTTGAACTTTAATTCCATCACCACGTAGAATATGTTAAGACTCATGTATTTGATTTTAGTGCCCAAAATTGTGAATTTTCGCAAGATTAAACCTTCCATGTATGAAATTATTAATATATGGAAAAATATGATTCTGATAATCATATTTTATTTAGAAAATGTTTATCTTCACATAAAATAACAATCTTGGTGATTGGGTAATTTTACACATGAATTTTATACATAAAACGAAGGCAAAAATGGTATATTTTAGCTTCAAAAGGAAGATTTACAAAACTCTGGTTTTGGACAAAGTTAAAAATTATTTTATAATGGTTAAAACTTATATTTCAGCTATGTAATCATCCTATGTGAAGTATGTGCATTGTTGTTAACTTATAGATGTTTGAAACAATATACTATTTGACGTTTTTTGATTAGAAAAATTGTGGATGTTTGAAACAGTTTTGAAACATAAACTTTTATAATGTTTTAAGTATAAAATATGTATTTTAAAGTATATATTCTGATCATGATGATTATGTATGGTTGTATGCGATTCTTGTTGCGTAGGATGTGGATAAAACGTTAAAAATTGTTATGTTTATGTGATTTTTACCTGAAGTTACGTATTAGTATTTTATGATCTAAATATTTCTTAATATGATTATTTAGATATATTTTGATGTAAAAAGTGCTTACATGTTAAAACTATGATAGCGTTTGGTATGCAGGAATAAGAGGTGGAATGGAATGGACCATTGTGATGGAATGGAGAAAAGAGTGTTTGGTTTGTCGATGGAATGGAATCGTCCATTCCAAAGTGCATTCCATTCCCTCAAAATCATTCCATCCGTCCCCCCTGTTTTTTTTCCATTCCATTCCTCTTCACCCTTCATTAACAACAACACCACAACCCACCACCGTTGCTACCACACACCACCACCACCACCGTCACCCACCTCCGCCGCCACCCGCCACCGGCGCTGCCACCACCTACCGCCGCCACCCACCTCCGCCCTTGCCACCCGCCACCGCTGCCACCCACCGTCGCCACTGCCACCTTCGATCATCGCCACCACCCACCTTCGATCTTCACCACCACCATTGACACTGCCACCTCCAATCATCGCCACCACCCACCGCTGCCACCGCTATCAACCGCCGCCACCGCCATCAACCGCGGCCACCGCTATCAACCGCCACCACCCACCGCTACCACCTCCGACCACCGTCGTCGCTGTTACCACCTCCGACCACCCATGCCACCACCATCGCCACCGCCGCCACCTACCTCCACCGTCATCCACCACCACCACCACCGCCAACCACCTCCGCCGCTACAACTGACACCTACCACCACGCCCTATCATCACCCATCACTGACCACCGCCATCTGATTTTATTCCTTCTTCTTTTTTCGCATACGAAACAACAAAAAGTAATTGTTCATTCCATTCACACATGTAACCAAACAAGACATGGAATGGTAATGATCAATTCCATTACCTCATTCATTCCATTACCTCATCCATTTCATTCCCCCGTCCATTCCATTACCTCATACCAAACAGACCCTGTTATGAGATTTGTTCAAGGAAAAAGTTAGCCATTTCATCATAAGCACGGAAATTGTAACATTTCAAAATAGACGTCGAAAACGTCATATTTATAAGTTTTAATCAAAATATGTATATTTTCTATGACTTACTTAAAGGTTTAAGGCTTAATAATTGGAAGATTATATAAAATTATTCGATAAAATAAAATGAGATCCTTACGGATGTTATATTAAATTGTTTGAAAAATCTCTTTTTTTTTATGAAATATAAGTCTTAAACATATTTTTTATCACTATATAGTAAATTATATGAAGTTTTGATCTTTAGCATGTTTATATATGTGAACATGAATTTCCTGATAATTAATAATCATATTATGTGAGTGATAATATGTGTAATTTGTGTTAAGCCTTGTGTTAAATAAATTATTTGGAGTTTATACGTAAAAGTATATTTGTGTATCTATACTATATAATAAAAGAAACCAATGGGAGGACACATGTCATTCATTAGAACCATTTATTTTTTAGTTTTCTCATCTCTATCTCTTACTTAGTTATAACTAATATTAATTAAAAGATAATTATTAACAAATATTAATTAAAAGATAATTATTAATTATAACTAATTAATTAATAAAATTTAGTATAAATTTAAACAATTTGTATAGAAGATAATATAGTCTTTTGAAATATTTATTTGTTGGGATTGAACCCTACAAAGGAACAGTTGATAAAGCAAAAACCGGTTCAGAACAGTGGATCCTTAATAAGTAGTTGTTTGCACAGAGCTTTCCCCTTGACAGTCGCTCCTAACATCTGATGGACTCAAGTACTGCTCTTCACAACTGCTGCTGCTCTAAAGAACTGATGAAGTCAAAGTACTGAAGCTCAATCTACTGATATGTCTCAAGTACCGCTGAAGACCAAAGCACTGCTGGAGCTATAACAGTGGAATGAAGAATCAGTGGTTTAGTTATTTCATTGTATTATTCTTATGTAATCAGTAGTTTGTAATCAGTGGTTGTATAGGTCAGTAGTTAGAGTTTGTTAGGAGGTTAGATGTCACTTTCATGGTGACGTCAGCCAAAGATGCTCAGTGGTTGTTCTGTACTATAAATAGAACAATACCCTGTACTGTTTTGTTAGCTCTTTTCACACAAGTCATTTTGTAGGAACAATCAAGTGAGCTCAGGCTGAGGGGGAGATTAGTGCATGCATGCATTATAATTGATCTTTGTAATAAATCTATACTATATAATAAAAGAAAACCAATGGGAGGACACATGTCAGTCATTAGAGCCATCTGTTTTTTAGTTTTCTCATCTCTATCTCTTACTTAATTATAACTAATATTAACTAAAAGATAATTATTAACTAATATTAATTAAAAAGATAATTATTAATTATAATTAATTAATTAATAAAATTTAGTATAAATTTAAATAATTTGTATAGGAGATAATATAGTCTTTTGAAATATTTATTTGTTGGGATTGAACCCTACAAAGGAACAGTTGATAAAGCAAAAACCGGTTCAGAACAGTGGATCCTTAATAAGCAGTTGTTTGCACAGAGCTTTCCCCTTGACAGTCGCTCCTAACATCTGATGGACTCAAGTACTGCTCTTCACAACTGCTGCTGCTCTAAAGAACTGATGAAGTCAAAGTACTGAAGCTCAATCTACTGATATGTTTCAAGTACTGCTGAAGACCAAAGCACTGCTGGAGCTATAACAGTGGAATGAAGAATCAGTGGTTTAGTTATTTCATTGTATTATTCTTATGTAATCAGTAGTTTGTAATCAGTGGTTGTATAGGTCAGTAGTTAGAGTTTGTTAGGAGGTTAGATGTTACTTTCATGGTGACGTCATCCAAAGATGCTCAGTGGTTGTTCTGTACTATAAATAGAACAATACCCTGTACTGTTCTGTTAGCTCTTTTCACACAAGTCATTTTGTACGAACAATCAAGTGAGCTCAGGCTGAGGGGGAGATTAGTGCATGCATGCATTGTAATTGATCTTTGTTATAAATCTATACTATATAATATAAGAAACCAATTGGAGGACACATGTCATTCTTTAGAGCTATCTGTTTTTTAGTTTTCTCATCTCTATCTCTTACTTAATTATAACTAATATTAATTAAAAGATAATTATTAATTATAACTAATTCATTAATAAAATATAGTATAAATTTAAACAATTTGTATAGGAGATAATATAGTCTTTTGAAATATTTATTTGTTGGGATTGAACCCTACAAAGGAATAGTTGATAAAGCAAAAACCGGTTCAGAACAGTGGATCCTTAATAAGCAGTTGTTTGCATAGAGCTTTCCCCTTGACAGTCGCTCCTAACATCTGATGGACTCAAGTACTACTCTTCACAACTGCTGCTGCTCTAAAGAACTGATGAAGTCAAAGTACTGAAGCTCAATCTACTGATATGTCTCTAGTACTGCTAAAGGCCAAAGCACTGCTGGAGCTATAATAGTGGAATGAAGAATCAGTGGTTTAGTTATTTCATTGTATTATTCTTATGTAATCAGTAGTTTGTAATCAGTGGTTGTACCGGTCAGTAGTTAGAGTTTGTTAGGAGGTTAGATGTCACTTTCATGTTGACGTCAGCCAAAGATGCTCAATGGTTGTTCTGTACTATAAATAGAACACTACCCTGTACTATTCTGTTAGCTCTTTTCACACAAGTCATTTTGTACGAACAATCAAGTGAGCTCAGGCTGAGGGGGAGATTAGTGCATGCATGTATTGTAATTGATCTTTGTAATCAATACAATCATTCGATTATATGTCAAACATGTTTGCTTAAAACTTATTCTTCCATTGATTGTGTGTTGAAAGTTTATTCCATTTATTCCGCTGCAATTAATCTCTGTTTCATCTTCATTCTAATTAAACGAACACAATCAAAAGAAACTCAGATCCTAACATTATTAGATTTCAAAATAATTTATCTTGAAATTAACAAGAGATGTCCACTAAATATAAATTCATAGAATGTAAAAAGTTAAATGTTATTTTAGTCCATGTGGTTTGGACCATTTTGTTATTTTTGTCCAAAAGTTTTATAAAACACAGGGTTTATAAAGATATAACAAGATACAACTTTTTATTGATTGGTATATAAAATTACATGTACTCAACCCATACAATAGATGAGATTCTTAAAAATGTAACTTTTTTTCATTATTTAATATATAAAATTAAATTTACTCAACTCATACAATACACGGGGTTCTTAAAGATATAAATTTTTTTATTATTTAATATATAAAATTACATTTATTCAAACCATATAATAAATGAGTTTTTTAAAGATATTTCGTTTTATTATTTGGTATATAAAATTACATTTATTCAACCTCTGTAATAAACGAGTTTTTTAAACATATATTTTTTATTATTTGATATATAAAATTACATTTATTCAACCCGTGTATTATACTGAGTTCTAACCTAGTATACTAATAATATACTTATGGATGTGAGTGTTGTTCTGGGAAAATAAAGGTGCTAAGTGGTTATATAAAAAGTATAATTTGTCACATATAAATATAAGGACAACCAATATTGAAGTCACTAACAGATCATTTAAATTAAAAGTTTTCGGAAAAGTAAACCATTTGTTTGAGTCTAATAAAGTGTACCTTGTGTTTAGGGCTTTGTTAGATCGGTCATACTGTTGGTCTTTGGAGGAAAAACATGCTACATTACATTATGTTGTAATACAATGTTTTACTTGTGAGTTTTCACGACAACATATTAAATAAAATTTTATTTATGTTTTGGGGGAAAACACGTTTGTTTTAAAATACACATCATTATTGGATAACGAAAAAGGTGTACCCAATGTTGACCTTAAGTAAGGCGTCATTTTTTCCTTTTGTGGATGTGTTCCTTGGAATACTTCCCCGCTGCCATAATCATTAGGCTTGGTGTAGGGCATACAGTATATTGATAGATCTATCAGGTTTGACAACCCACAGTCGTGACCAGTCAGGCTGGTGGAAAAAAGACAAGGGAATATATTTTGAAAGGAAATGTTGGGGAGAAGGCTATGTTTCGTTTTGATTATGGGCTCCTGATTGTTAACATATATCATATTCTTTGCTAGTTTATGATGTTACACGTTGGTCTAAGGTCATCATGTTTGTCAAATATGTAATATTTGAGGATTTCGTTTTTAGGAAAGATCGGAAGGTTTTTGTCTAAATGTAAATATAGAGAATCTGTGCTTAGATTTGTCAATGGTTTAAATAAGGAGTTACATGTAGTAAGTTTGCCTAAATGACTTACTAGGAAATTTTGGTATGTAATTTGCCTATCATATAAAGGAAAACTCACTTTGATAAAACTGCCAGATTTTTGCATAAATATTCCTAGGGAATGGTTTCCAAATATTATGGTCAATACCTTTCAAGGGTTCTAAGGAAATGATTTATAGAGCTTTCTAAAATAATCCAAGGAATGTCTCGCGAGAATTCCAAGGGAAGCGGTTCCAAGTTACAAGAGATTTTAGTTAAAAAACTGTCTATTTGTTAAAGGAAATTTTGGTAGAAATTACCTTTGTAGTTAAAAAGGAATTTGGCAATTCCATTCTAGTAAAACCAGTAAACTCACTAACTATGTGTTGACACTTTTTAGCATGTTTTTTTAGGTATTTGAGCATGTCATGGAACCAATTTAAGCAAGCACGTGCATTACATGGATACCTATTTGGAAGATTTTTTATTAAGTACATGCACTTTATAGCTAACTGCAAGAATATTGTTTCAAAACATTGTCCTTGGGATTTTAAAACTTTTAATAAATGGTATCCAAATTCTTATGTAAAGTAGTTTTGCTTAACCTTATGCTTTGTATGCATGAACGTTATCCCACATGTGAGCTTTCCACCAAGATTTTTCGTGTGTGGCAGGATAGGTGACCGTGCACTGCTCATTTAGTTTTTCTTTGATAACTTAAAGAGGCTATAAAACTGCAAAAACATCATAACATTATACCTACGAAAAAGGTTGCAGCTAAGCAACTACCATCCTCCAAATCTACCATGCCAGAGTGGTACATTTGTGTAAATCTAAACTAGGTACATACATTCATCAAAACTTCATGTCATCCATTCCAATCATTTTTCACTAGACAATTAACATCTATAAAAAAAAAAGATGAAGCTCAGGTGAGGGCAAAGTCAACATCACTGTCCAAAACCCTCAAAGCCAATCAGTTTTGAAGAATCAATTACTTATAACATGCATTTTAGCCGTCTAAATTTAAGAGTGCTAATATATATTTTCTCCGGAATCCAGGTTGAATTTCTTTGGTTGGCATAGTGGTGTAGGTTGTTGTCGGGTTAAGTTGAAGCCCTCGTTTGAATCCTAGATTGTGTTTTTAACCCCTTTTTAGCTTTTTGGGGTGTTGAGCTTTTTATTATCACCGTGGTGTGTTGTGGTTGGGTTATTTGGATGGTGCTCACATGTGTCCCTTAACACACCAATATAGCCATACATATGAAGCCATCCAAGCCTAATGAAATCAGTTGATGGAAACAAAAATATACAGGACATGTGCAAACGTATATCCAAAACGGGTCAGAATCCAAACAAACCTTTACTAATAGAAAGAAAAGGGAAGGTATGTAGAGAAGGTTGAATCCATAAGATTTTTACAAGAGAAGTCTGACGAGAGATACTGTCGACAATGACCAAGTACAAATGCTCTTAGAGCACCCACAATAAGGGCAATTTTTGATGTTCTTATATGCCATGTAGGAGTGAAGTGATGTCACATCCCAACTGATGGCGGAAACATCGGGATAAGATGAATAAATTGCTCAAAACATCATAACACTATGTGATAATATTATTTAAATTCAATTTCATAGCAATACTAAAAATGTCATACAAAAATTCAAATAAGAGCAACATTGTTTCAAACATAACATCAAAATAATAGTTTAATCTAGGTGTGTTTCTAAGTCCATCTAATTCTCGTTTCTTCACTTAGCATCATCTCGTCTATCAACCTGCAACATGTATTAAAATATGATCAACACAAAGTTGGCGAGTATACAAGTTTTATACATAGCATAATATAGAATAAAAATATTTAACGAACTCATATCCAACATGAATAACAATATGCAAGTTACTAATATGCTGAAACGGTGTACTATATGTTCAAACCCAAGTATACAACGCAAATTTGCCTATCCCAAGAGATTAGCGGGAGGTTAACATGTTTGACTTAACAATATCCCAAGACTAATGGGTGGTGTGTTAATCCTATAGCGCTATAATTGTTAAGGTAGGCTAGCAAAGTTAATGAGCATATATCGACACAAAAGTTTACATAGCATACAAGACTAACAAGCATCATATAGTTTCATATTTAAGCGTGGATAGAGTGTGATTAAAATAGTTTAAGTGTTGCGTGTTTTGTTAACATACATGTTGCACCCAAAGTGTTAAAAAGTAAAATGGGATCAAGTATACTCACGGTTGTGCAAGCTTTCCACTTGGTAATTCCGCGAGTGTTTGTTGGTTGATTAGAATAGAGCACCAAGTCCTTCTACACGAAGAAACATAAGTGTATGAGTATTGGATGTTAACGGGGGATTAAGGATTCAGAGTTTAAAAGTACATAACAGTAGACATATGAGAAAAATAATCATCTAGCACATAATACTTTTTTGACACTATGAAACCCAAAAGGGTTAGAATGTTTTCATGGGTTAAAATACCCATTAGAATCATAACAAGTTATTAAGGTGTTAGATGATGTAACTTAACATTTTGACAAATGACCACTAGGTCATCATCAAAGGTTTGGTTACTTGAATATTATATATATTAAATAGCATATAATATAAGTTACTAGTATAATTCAACAAGCACATCATATAAGTCATGCATAAGGTAGGAAGATAAATCTTCCATTAGGAACCTCTTTGGTATTCACCACTACACATGTTGTCATAGACAACAAGGATGGTCATGAACATACATTAAGGAATGAAATACATACTATCTAACTAAGAAAACATCAAGTGATGTGTGGATTTGAAGGTAGGATAGCCCACGCTAACAATATAATCACACAACTTCAAGTTCAAGACTTGTTCATCACTTGTGAGTTAAAACTCTATTAAAACAGAAAGTTTTTGAGGATTAAACCTTTGGATTTACATGTCACAACCTTGTTTTTAAGCTCACATAATCATGGTCTTGATTAGTGGCATAAGGACATAGGAATGTATTGAGAAATCTCAAGTTCAAGTAAGTTTAACAAGTGTTAAATCAAAACAGAAAGTTTCCTTGCACTTTTCACCTTATTTGGTTGATGTTCCAGCCTTGGTTTTCCATGGAAAACCTGTGGAAACACACCTAAGGTTGTTCCAAGTGCAAAGGAGGAAGAATAAGTGAAAAAGATGAAGTAGAAGTGAACTTATACTCACTTTTGTAGCTTGAAACGAATATGCCTTTGCTACTGATTTCCAACTGAATTAGAGTGTTTGAGAGTGAGTTTAGTGAGTTTGCAAAGTGAAAAATGTGTGGAGGAGGCTTGGGTTTTATAGGGGATGAATTAGGGTTGAGTTTGGTGCCATTAAATGCAAGAAACACAAGTTAAAACACAAAAATTGGCCCAATCCCGTAGCTGGAAATGTTTTCTGCGGATATGTTGGTTTCGCGGGCCGCGAGCCCTGCAGTGGGGGCGAGTCGCGGGTGGCGAGCCAGCCTGATTCGTGGTTTTGTTTGATTTTTGGCACGTTCAACCCCTATACTTTCATATGGTGATGTTTTAAGTTGTTTTCAAGGTGTTTTATGCATAAGGAACATACTTAAGGGTATGAAATGTAATTAAATCATAAAAACAAATATAACAAGTATAAACAAGTATGTTTGTCGAGATTAAGTATCGTATTTGCATAAATTGAGCATATAAGTCACGTGTTTCCAAGTTTAACGTATTTTCCACGGATCATGATTAAAGGATCATATGTTTAAATAATTCAAATGTATGAACATGTATAAAATGTGTATAACATGAATGTAAAGAAATACGAATTTTATTATGATCCAAGTCTCGGATTTTACAATGATTACAACGAAAAGACGATTACAAGAACACTAGACTTCCAAAAATAGAAATACATGCACGCTTTCTAATTATGAAAAGTACGAAAAAGCAGGGCGTTACAAGTGATGAGTTGGAGGAGAGAGAAGATAGTTATGTATTTGGTGAAAAACTAGAAAAAATGGATGGTGTGAGTGAAGAGGGAGGAGAGAGGAGAGAGAGTGTGTAAGCCCCTTTTTTTATAGATTAGAGAGAAGATTTGAGTGTGGCAAGTGCGTACTGTTTTGGGAAGAGAGAGAAAGTGATGATATGGATGTTTTTCATGTTTTTGTTATTGCGGATGCTCTTAATAGCTAGTAAGATATGTTTGATTTTGCTCAATAGTGTCTTTCGTGGAAACTTCCATTTGATTTCGGTATTCCTGTGAAAAAGCAAGGTTTGAGGAAAAAAACAAATTGCAACCTATTATTGGATATATATTATATAAACTTAATTATTATTTTTTTAAACGGTCAACAAATGAATCATGAGTACTCTCGGGGTACTCACTGGACAAACGGAGTACTAGAGAGTAACCCGAGTTGTCCACCACCAATTTCAGGAAAAACCTATTAAACCACCCACTCGTAGACACGATAGTAAAATTATCAATAAAACTCGTTTGACTTAAAGATCAAACCAGGTTTCTTTGAGTTTCTTATCATTGTCCACTAATGCCTCTTTCCTTTTTACACTAAATGGGAATCAAACTTGATTCTTCTTCACAGAAGAACCAAAATCCTCTTACTATTTGAGCTAAAGTTCATTTATAAAATATACATTCTTAAACCAACATAATAAAAGACAACTTATGCATAATAATTAATGCCCAAAATGAGCAAAACTTATTTCAAGGGAATTTGGCTAGTTTGTATTTAACATTTTAAACTGTATAAACTTCATCTCCTCAAAAGTTATAATTTTTTTTCTTATTACATCTCTATCTTAATATCCAAAATAATAATTGGCATCAACATTTTTAAATTTCGTTTAAATTCTAATTGAAAGAAAACACAACTATTTTTAAATTTCGTTTAAATTCTAACTGAAAGAAAACACAACTATATTATCCCTAAAAATTTTTGTTTATTAGTTTAGTCTTATCTTATTTCTCTACTAGTTTCATTCCATTAACTATTTTATTTCTGTAAATTAATTATAATATATATATATATATAGGGAGGGGCTCATGTGAGAACCACCCTTATTGTGAGAACCTTGAGAACCAATGTGAAGACAACCTAAAATAGCTAAAAAAACCTAACCCCTCCCCCTCCCCCTCCCGCCCAAAAAAAAACTTAACCCCCCCCCTCCCCCAAAGCTAAATGCTAAAAACTTAAAGCCCCAAAAAACCTAAAAAAAACCTAACCCCCCCCCCCCCAAAAAAAAAAAACCTAAACCCCCCTCCCCCACCCCCCAAAAACCTAACCCCCCCCCCCCCAAGCTAAAATGCTAAAAACTAAACCCCCAAAAAACCTAAAAAAAATCTAAAAAAAATCTAAAATTTTTTTTTAATATTTTTTATGCTCAAATCGCTACTTTTAGTGGCCTTTTGGCTTTGAAAAGTAGCGATTTTTATATAAAAAATATTTAAAAAAAAACAATTTTTTTTGTGTGATTTTTAGCTATTTTTAGCTATTTTTAGGCATTTTTGCTGTGTTCACATTGGTTCTCGCGGTTCTCACAATAAGAGGTGGTTCTCGCATGATCTTCTCCCTATATATATATATATTGCGAGAACACGCAGAACAAAATGAATCACTCATTTTTTCAATCCTAAAAACCTAAAAAGTAAATGAAAATGTTATAAATGTAAGATTAATTGTTTCTCACACTAGAATTTAAAACAAAATATGAAAAATCTTCAGTTTTTAAATAACCTATATACATGTAGGTTATGTGTAGGCTTAATTACTTACATGTATGTAGACTATTTGTAGGGGAAAATATATGATTTTTTTATGTATATTTAATACACACATGAATGTAAGAATCATAAATTTTAAGAAATATGAACCTTAAATCCCAAAATTTAGTGATTTGGAGTTGTTCTTTTTGTTCTCGCAATAATTAGTGTTCTGTAATGATCCTTATCCTATATATATATATAGAGAGAGAGAGAGACTTCTTTTTAGTTATTTCATCTTTAGTTCTATATCCGAGAATGATTTGTATAAAATTTTACAATACATTTTTATAATAATGGGTAAGGATCAAATAGAAAGTTTAGTTTGAATAGGAATGATAGGAAGCGATAAGATTATGACATGTGACAAAATTTGAAAATAAGGGGAAATGTATTTTAGCCAATTTTATCCAATCTTCTCTCTTCTTCTCTTCCTGTAACTTCAAAATCCATCATTTTCAAAACCCACCATCTTCAACCTTTTCATCACTTTCTTTCTCAATAATCACTACATTATAATGCGATTTTCGTCACCAATCAATAATTCAAACACCCAATCAACGCGGTCTTCAACTTTTTTTTTTGAAGAAACCCAGTTTAATTTCCTACAATATCTCATTTTTTCTCGTGATTTTGAAGCGAATCACTTGATTCGTTCGATTCGGTCGCTGATAAGTGTTTCTAGCATTCAAATTTCGTCAATCGTTGAAGAAATCTAAAGAAATCGGCTTCGATCTATGTAAGAAAATTTTGAATTGCATTTTTACGATCTAGGTTTTTGAATTGAGTCATTGTGTTTTACCAAGGAATAAAAAAACACTTTTTTTTTGTATTTTCAGTCAATTGCGTTTTAAAAACAACACATTTTATTGTGTTTTTAGTCCATCGCATTTTAGGTAAAAACACATTTTATGTGTTTTTATTCCATTGTGTTCTAGAAAAAACACTTTCTTTTGTGTTTTTGTTTATTGCGTTTTAGGAAAAACACATTTTTATGTGTTTTTTGGTCTGATGTGTTTTAGAAAAACACATTTTGAAATGTTTTTGGTCAATTGCGTTTTAGGTAAAACACATTTTTATGTGCTTTTAGACCATTGCGTTTTAGAAAAAAAACATTTTTTTGTGTTATTTTGTTTATTGCGTTTTAAGGAAAACAAATGTTTATGTGTTTTTTGGTGCATTGTGTTTTAAAAGACACATTTTGAAGTGTTTTTAGTCCAATGCGTTTTAGGTGAAACACATTTTTATGTGTTTTTAGTCCATTGCATTTTAGGAAAAAAACATTTTCTTTTGTATTTTTAGTCCATTGCGTTTTAGAAGGAACACTTTCTTTTGTGTTTTTTTGTCCATTGAGTTTTTTAGTCCATTGCGTTTTAGAAAGAAGACTTTGTTTTGTGTTTTTGATCCATTGCGTTTTAGAAAAAAAAGCACTTTCTTTTGTGTTTTTTGTCCATTGCGTTTTAGGCATCTGTGTTATGTATTTTTTTTTCCCAAAAACATAGCAATAGTGTGCTCGTTTTAAAGATAAAAAACGCTCGTTTTTATGGTGCAATTTTTTAAAAAAAAAATGTCGTATGAAAAAAGTTATTAACGTTTTAAAAATGGGAGGGGGGGGGGGATTGGAGGAGATAGTAACTGTTGACTTAAATGGACTAGAATACACTCAAATTAACCCACATGCCTTCTTCTTTTTTTTCAATTTCACTCAATTAATCTTAGCCCTTATTAGTTAATAGATGGTCTGAATTACTTATTAGTCTTCCTACCCAAATAAATTTTCTACTATTTAGGATCGTTTTCTAACCCAAATGAGTCGATCAGAAGAGTTTTTGCTCAATACGAGAGGCGGAAACAAACGTATCGAGGTAATTCAGCTTGCAATTCACTTTAAACTGTCTTTTGATTGATTTGACAAAGATTTACAGCGAGTTGACACTTCGGCAGCAGTTCGGTACTGAAACAGGAAAGTTACAAATGAAATGGCACGATGGGTATTAATAGGACAGGCTATTTCGCACGAACATGCCCATGCGAAATCATTTTCACACGAAATGCCTATTTCGTACGAAATCACCAAGTGATTTTGTGCGAAATGACCAGTTTTTCATTTCGTGCGAAATGAACAACCCATATATGACATTTTTCTCGTACTACGTGCCCTGATCTATCTATTCTAATACAAGACTCGATACAAGACGAAGTCGACAGACGTATGCACCAACAGACTCCCCCTCGGATGTTGACGAAGTCTTCAGTGTCGAGTCTTCAATCTTCAAACTTTATCAGTCTTCTCGAACTCTTCCGAAATATCTAACAATGTAAAGCATCCTCAAACTCTGTCTTCTCTCCATTTCCAGGATCTCGACCTGGCTATTTCTTCACTCTAATTCTCTTGATCAGATCTCTTGATTCCTTAAGTTCATCAGTATCAACAGTTTGCGCAATCCCATAGATCCATGATCAGAACCTGGCTCTACAGACTCCTCTTTTGCTAACCAACTCCCCCTTAAGCTATGCTTGGGATCATAGTCTGGCTTTCACATGTTCAGAATCGAAACCTGGCTCTCCCTAATCACAGACTCCTCAGGAATCGAAACCTGGCTTACCTGCACATCCTCTACCTTAAAATAAATTTCACAAATTTAAAATTTGACAAATTTATTTACCACTTGCAGGTATTATTCAATTCATAAATGATTTTACAATATTAATCTCTGATGAACCACTTGTAACAATAATATTTTTCTTTTTCAAACAAATTTTACCTCAAACAAATTTTCCCAAACCTTTTGTTCATCATGTTTAGCACTTAGAATTTTGAAAATCAGCTTTTCAACATCAGTTGTCAAAATTCTTTTTTTATTTTTCAAAAATTTATGCTAAAACACACTGAAAATCTTTTTGAAATTTTTGTTTTTAATGAAATGCAATAAAGGAATATTTACATACAATCTTTTTGAGAGTTTGTGTAAGAGGATTATATCAGTTTATGAGACAAATCACTAACACCGTTAAGCTTTAAGCATTTTAAGTTCTAAACAATTCACTTAGATTGTCAGTATACTGATCCACTTAAATTTTCACACAAAGTTCAATTGTTTCGAGATACGAGATTAATGTTTTAAGCACTTAAACTTATTCGCGTGTCACACCTCAGAATATACTCCCGTATCCAGACTTCTATATTCAGTCTTACAGGTGAATGTACACTAATGATATCTGTAAATGGGTAAATGCGAGACCGTGAAAGCTCAGGCTAGAACTTTCGTTCGTACAAAGAGATGACGGCTCGTCTTTAGGTGTGTCCTGTTTGGGGATCTTTTCTTCAACAGCACATGATTAACATTTTTTAATGTTTCATCATTTTTTGTACTGAGGGCTGGCTTTAAGAATAAAGCTTATGCAAAGTATTATACGAGGACTAGGTTATTGCTCCCGAAAATCAGAAGTCTTGGTATAATACCCCAGATATCACCACGCACAAAGACCTAGTATGTCAGAAATAGAAAATCTTTCAAACAGGATTTCGGGGGTTACCCATATATCCGAGAGATGTTCCCCACGATATAAGTAAGTATTCATATTAAGTTTATATTTCGAAGACAATCTACTAAATGTGTAAAAACCAACTGGCATATCCGCAGTGAGATCGTTTATCACATTTAACTTTTCATTTCTTTAGCGTGCTGTGATAGTCCACTGACGTACTATCATTTCCTTTTTTTACAACAAAACTCAGTTTTTAATTTTTCAATATTGTTGGCTTTTTCTGGTTTTATCATGTTTTTGGTTTTTCAAATTTCGAAATTTTCTAAAAATTTTACTCCCCCTAAAATTAAAATATATTTCAATTTCGATTTTCTAGAAAAATTTGAAAACAAACTGTACAAAAATTGACAACATTATGTGAATTGCTTCAATTCGCCATTCACTCGGCGTAAACAATCAGAACTCCCCCTTACAACAAACTATTTTCCCATTATGATTTCAAAACACTTAAGTTTGTTTTAATAAAAATGGTTTTTCCGGAAAATAAGATTTGTTGATTTTACCACTTGTAACAATGGGGATTACTTCATCACTTTGTTTAAACAACCATTTGTTATGAAAAAATTTAACAAATTTAGGTTCTACCAACCAATATCACTTGTAGGAAAGCAAGTACAACTTAATGTCCCCGATTAACCACTTGAAGATCGAAATATCACACTTACCAACCTGTGAATTTCTCAAGAAAGATGCCGATTCCTACTCCCCAATTACCAACCTGGGAGTTCCAGCAAGTCAGGTTTTTCAGTTAAAGAGATTCTCCCAAGCCTGACAGTCCTTGGGAGATTCCGTGTTATCAACACTCGGTTTCTTTCCTTTCATTTTCTTATCATAAAATTCCTTAACCCCTTTGACTTTCCCATCAATCATTTTTCCAAAAATATGTTTCACTTTGGGGTTAAATGCTTTTTCGACATCAAATTCTTTCTTTTCAGAAAAAAATTGATTTGAAATCTCAACTTTACAAATTTTTTGTTTAAAATTTTCAGCCCTTAATGGTGGAAATTTTGCATCATCCATTGGAGGAACTGATTTTTCACCTTTTGATTCAATTTGTGGCTCCTCTGACTTTGTGGAATTAGATTCATCGCCAGAAGATAACTCCTCTGATTTTGACGAATCAGAATCATTGCTAGAAACATCATCAGATCTCTTAACAATCCATTTTTGGTTGTCAAGGTTTGCCTTTTTCTTGTAAAATCTTTTGGAACATTCACCAACTTCAAACTTTGAGTTTTTGAAAACTATAAACGGTTTAGTTGGTGGTTCATTTTCAACCATCTTTTCTTTCATTTTAAGAGACACTCCCTGTTTCGATTGAATTGCCATGGGATAATTCCTGGCAATATATCCAATTGTTTTGCATTGAAAACAAGTTCTTGTCTCTTTCTTCTGAACAGCTTCATTTTTCATTTCTTCTTGCTTCTTTCTAGCAAGGAACTCTCTGTTAGATTGCTTCCAGAATAAGCTTTTCTCCTCTTCTTCTGAACTTGCACCTGAAACAAATACTATTTTAGTTTTAAAATTTTTCTCATTTTTATAATTTTTAGGTGGAATAAAGCCTAAATCTTTCTTTTTGAAATTACGATTATGGTTTGGTTTCTTTTGAAAACCCGAACCAGAACTGTAACCTTTTTTCTTGTTTAATCTTTGTTGAACTCTTGAGGTGTAAGGTCTTGGTTTTTCATAAAGATTTTCATCTTTTATTTCAGAAATATTAATTTCTGTTATTGGAAATTCTTCATCAGAATATAATTTGTTAGAATTATTCAAAGTATATGCCACTTTGAACGTTTCGTCATTCAAATTAGATTTTGATAACAAGAATTCTTTATTGTAAACTCTTTTGCCCTGTTTGACTTTTGAACTTGATGTATCATATTCAGACTTTGACTCTGATTTTGACTCCGACTTTGACTCCTCGGTTTCATCGTTATCTAACACATGATCCACCACTTTCTTCATCAATTGAGATTGTTGATCAGTGTCAGACGATGTGAAAGTGACATCAATGTTTTCTGGCAAATTATCTGATGGTTCAGATTCCCACTTTAAGTTGGTTGCCTTTTCGACTCTTTCTGAATTTGGATTTTGTGGCGAATATCCATTTTCAAGCGGGAGTGGACACTTGTTATAACTGACACTTTGTCTCTTACCAGAAAATTTCACTTTAGTTTCTTATTTTGTTTCAGAATTCTTTTTTTCAGATGTTTCTTCTTCAAATGCCTTCATGCCTTCAACGGTTGGATAAATCATGTCAATGACATAAGAAGTACATGAGTAACTTTTTAACAACCTATTTACTCTTTCTGTTTCAATTCTTTGAGTTTCCAATTTTTGTTCTAGCACAACACATTTCTCAATATAGTTGTTGACGACTTTTTGATTAGTCATGAAAGCTCCTTGAAGTGTTTTCATGGCTGTTGCTTGTTCACTGCTTGATTGATTGTACTGATTCATTGCTTTGTTAAGAACATCATAGGATTCTTTTAATCTGTTCATATTATGAATCAAAGTACTGTTTTGCTTCTTTACTGCTTCACAATTTTCACATTTCACAGGAATCTTTTGTGCATCAGCTTCTGCTTCAACTTTGAAAGCTGGAACTTCTTTTACCTTTTTCTTTATCACAGGAACTTCTTCATCATCACTGCTAACTGGTTTTTTAACTTTCTTCTTTTTCTTTCGAATCTTTCCATCATCACTGTCACTCTCTTCAAGCATTCTCAAGTGCTCTTCCATTCTTCTTGCATAATAATCATCATCATTATCACTATCTTCAGCAACTCGAGCGACAAAAGCTTTGGCTTTTAAAATCTCTTTATCCGGACAATAAGTATCCCAGCTAAAATTTTCCCAGCTAAAACCTTCTGGTAATCTTTCATCATCTTGATCTATCAGACATGCTTTGCTGTCAGCTGAAATATATTTATCCCAACTAGATCCTTTTGTTGATTTTTTATCATCTTGATTCACCATACAAGCTCTCTTTGATGATTCTTCAATCTCTTTCCTAGCATGAGCAGTTTGTGGTAGTTGTTGACTTGATTGTTGAGCAGCTTGATGATAGATTGCTTTCCGATAATAATCATTGTTGTTGAACGGATTATGAGCTCCACTTGCTTCGCGGTTTGTGCACTCCCTCTTGAAATGCGCTTTTTCCCTGCAACGAAAACAAGTAACTTTAGACTTATCAAAACCTAAAGTAGAAACGTTTGCATCGCGGAAATCATCTCTTCCCATAATTTGTTTAAACTTTTCGGCTCTCCTCAACACACTCACCAAACACCATTTTATATCCATCAATTCCATTTCCTCAGCATCAATTTGATCGTAATCCTCTTTTATTAACATTGGATTCCCGATCCTTCCTGCGAGTAAACTCCCGTATGATTCAAGTACAGTTACCAACAAAGACATGTGACTCTTTGCAACTTCTTCTGAGTAATTATGAGAATTTTCAAGGTTTAAGGCAATATTTCATTGTATAACTTTGCCATTCTTTGACTTTGAAGAGTTTGGATCAAATGATGGATATGAAGAAAATCCAATTTTGCTACTAGATCCTTTAGCTGATCCTTCTGATGAACTCTTCGCATTGAATGCAGTCTCAACTTTTGGTGACATATTGGTTTTATCACTGATACCTCCTTTGTAATAAAGATCGATATCTTGTTCACCATCAAAATCCTTCATTCTTGATATCTTCCTTTGTTCCATTTCTTGAGCTTTAAGCTTTTCAATGAACTTACTCAGTGTTAGATTCCTAAAATCTTTCTTGTTTCTCAACATCATGAGATATGTGCCCCAAGTTTCATGTGGCAACGCATCAGCCAGTTTTTCAATCAATTCCTCATTATCCTTTGTGATGCTCACCCTCTTCATGTTGACTAACAAATTGCAATATCTTTCGATGATCTGCTTAGTGCTTTCAGTTCTCAAACCACGAAATAGATCAAATTCTTTCTTTAGAAGTGATTTTTTGTTTTTGATCATTTCTTTACTTCCAACAAACTTTGATTTTAAAGCTTTCCAAATTGAATACGCAGTTCCATTATGTTGCAATAAAACCAAGATATCTTCTTTAACAGCTTGATGCAATAAAGTAGTCATCTTCTTTTCACCTTTATATTTCTTTTTCTCTTCAGCACTAAGATCTTTAATTGCAATAATTTCCTCATCATTATTCATCGGTCTAACATATTTAGTTTCCACACATTCCCAAGCATCCAAGTAATTTGCTTGTACCCAATTCTCAAATCTTTCTTCCCATCCTTTATACTCCTCGATATTCATGAGCTTTGGCGGTTTTTGCATGGTACCCGTTTCATTTTCAACATTGTGTTTTGGGCAATGCTAATCGGAGTAGCAAAGGCGTTGTAAAATTCCTTTTCCATGTTTCGGTTTCAAAATTTCACAAACTTGATCTTTCAAACGAAATAAACAGCTTTCAAACGAAACACTGATACGAAATACACTTCAAACGAAATGACCTTGTTCAAACGAAATAACCTATTTGAGGCGAAATGACTAATTTCGTGCGAAATGATCAAACGAAATGCAAATTTGATGCGAAATAACTGATTTCGTACGAAATACCCTGTTGATTTCGTGCGAAATGAATGATTCTAATTGATTTCATGCGAAAAGACCCAGAATATGCTATTTCGTGCGAAATGAAACTCTTATTTCGTACGAAATGCTGCTGATGTCATCATCTCGGTCAGAATTTTGTCAAATTGATCCAGTTTTAAGCTGTTTTAAGATATGAAACTTTCTAGGGTTTGGTAAAACACTGTTTCGCACATTATATGAGAAATCAAGACATTTTGACCGTGAAAACTTGTTAATTGTGAAAAAGAAGGTGTAGTAATCAGAATTTGCAGCTGAATTGGTAAGAACTCTTCCTCCTGAGCTCTGATACCACTTGTATGATCGTTTTCTGACCCAAATGAGTCGATCAGAAGAGTTTTTGCTCAATGTGAGAGGCGGAAACAAACGTATCGAGGTAATTCAGCTGCAATTCACTTTAAACTGTCTTTTGATTGATTTGACAAAGATTTACAGTGAGTTGACACTTCGGCAGCAGTTTGGTACTGAAACCGGAAAGTTACAAATGAAATGGCACGATGGGTATATATAGGACAGGCTATTTCGCACGAACATGCCCACGCGAAATCATTTTCACACGAAATGCCTATTTCGTACGAAATCACCAAGTGATTTCGTGCGAAATGACCAGTTTGTCATTTCGTGCGAAATGAACTTCTAACCCATATATGACATTTTTCACGTACTACGTGCCCTGATCTATCTATGTTGGGATTGAACCCTACCAAAGGAACAGATAATGAAAGCCAAAACTGGTTCATAACAGAGGATTATTCATAAGCAGCTGTTTGCATTAAGCTTTCCCCTTGACAGTGGTTATCTAGCATCTGATAGACTTCAAAGCACTGCTCAATAGAACAACTGCTACTAAAGTACTGATAAAGATCAAAGATTGAAGCTCTATCTACTGTTGTTTCCTAAGTATTGCTGAAGATTAATGCACTGCCCATTCAAGGTCTGATCACCCTTTGAAGAAAGCACTGATGCTCAACATCAGTGCTTAGCATACAACAGTGGAAAGTGAGTCAGTAGTTAGTTATAGCATTGTCCATGTAATCAGTAGTTAGACATCAGTAGTTATAGATCAGTGGATAGAGTTTGTTAGTTTGTTAGATGTCGCCTTCATGGTGACGTCAGCTGAGATGCTTCAGTGGTTTGGTTTGCCTATAAATGTAACAGCACCTTGTACTGTTACCTTTGATTGACTGAGTGAGTTCTTCTCCTCTGTCCAAATCCTTTCATCTTGTGCAATCAACCTTGGAGCATCAGGCTGAGGGGGAGTTTAGTTTGTAAGCATGCTCTATAATCTTTTGACTTGTATTGTAATCATTCGACAAAATGGAAAGCATGTATTTATCAAAACTATTTTCTTCCTGAATTGTGTTTACAAAGTTTGTGTTCATTTCCGCTGCACTTTATGTTTAAATCATGCAAACAAGCATAATTATAAGAGCCTCAGATCCTAACAATTGGTATCAGAGCCTGGACAGTCAAATTCGATTTAACAATCAATTTGACATAACAGTTCAGCTCAAAATTCATTGATGCCAAGGTTGATTGTATTTTGTTGAAAAACAGAGTAACGAGTGAGCACGTTCAAAATTGCTATTCAAAAACTCTGTAAAACAACAAAGATGTCATAAGACACACAAACTTTTCATAACAAGTGATGTCATGCATAAATCACCTATAGTTTTCAGATCTGAAAATATGTCTGATAATAATGGTATAATCAAGTGTTAATGTGAAGTTTGTGTTGTTTCCATCATGCTTGATACTAAAGTGTGAACCTCTGTTTAACAAAAACCTAGTTTCGTAAAAACATTAGTGTTTTTGTTAACATGAAAGGAGGGAAATTAAAACTTTAGTTATCGAATCTTATGTGTTGAAAAACAGGTTGAGAATCCTGTTAAAAGGATCAAATCAACTTTGTTAAGAACACATTATGAAAATCAGGTGTTAAGACAAACTAAATCATATGTAATGTGAGATTTGACATAAGCATGTGCAAAATGTCCAAGTCTCTCCAAACATTGCTGTAAAATGATTCTGGTCTAAGTATTTCTTCAATAAAAACCTCCCAGTAAGTATTTTAGTACTTATGAATGGGAAGGGTAAAAAGGGAAAAAGAAAAATCACAAAAACTCAAAAGTGTGTTTATCTCAAAACTTTTGAAGTCAAAAGAAAAGATTATAAATGTAAAACACTTAAGAGTCCAAAATTGGGTGAACAATGGTCATCAAGCAGCTGTGTGCATACATTGATTCAGGAAAGTTAAGGTAACAATAGTATCACCAGTAATTAAACTTAAAAGAGGACTAGGCAAGTTTTTCAGTGTCATCACATGGTAACAGGACTTTCAAAACCTATGTGTACATGTCTCCTCATTTTTGCAATCAATTGACAAGGAAATGGTCTCAAACAGTGGCTTTTATGATGTATTTCAAATCATTGACCATTTTCTTAAAACTTGAGAATGATGTGACTATGAGTTTAATTGGAAAGTATACCAGATCCTTTTTGATGTTGTCTTTAGAATAACCTTTAATTATTTTTCTTGAAAAGGTTTTTCTCAATAAAACAGGATATATTATTCATTATTTTTCTTTAGAATGATATATTTTGTATTTTTACTTCTTTTTGATAGTAAAAAGATTTCATTCTCCTGTTAGGATGTAAAACCCTTATTATTTTTTTTTTGTGGTGATGCTATCCTTAAAAACAGATCAAAAGGAAATGGTACAAGTGTCAAGGTCATATCAAACTCAAGTTTGTTTTAACACAGATCAAAGATTGATTGCCAATAGACCCTAAAATACTTGGATATTCATGTCCTAATTAAAATATTATGACACAAAATGAGTAGCTATTGTAAAATGGGCTTTCATCATCTGGGGTACTAAACCACTGTCAGGAATTTATAAACGCTTCAAAACTGGTAATAGACATGTGGCAAAACCTTGAATACAAATTCCTATAAAAACTGCTGACATATTAAACTTGATAATTTTCATCTAAAATGTATTTTGTTAAGGACAACATTCTTGCAGATATTTCATAAAGACCATCAACAGATGTTTGGACATGATATTGTGATTACACAAGACAAAATCATTTCCCTTCATCAGAACAAGCAGATGCTAAAAAAAAAACTTTTGTCAAAAGCTTATTCACTGTTGCACTAACAGTTGCTGACTTAATGGTCTTTCAAATCCTTACCATTTCTTTACCCCTAACCACTGTTGTGCTCAAACATCTATTCCCTAAATACTGTCCAGTCAACCCCTGTTCTATCATTTTCCTAATAAGCACTGTTGTTTAAAATCAGTGTTGTATCCACTGATGTACTATCCACTGAGAGTAAAAATCATCCACTGTTTCATTTGTTACCGTTGTAACTACTGATGTTTGCTTCATCAGTGGCTCTTAAAACAACTGTTTTCATTATTCATCCTTTCATCAGAGGTTGGCACATGGTCAGTTTTTAGCCATCAGATCTTTTGTAACGCTGCCACGTCAGTATTCACTTTTTCCTTGAATAAAACTCTGATCAAAACCCCAAACAGGGTCACACACTGTCGAATTGAATTCCAAAATTCTCTTCTCAAAGCAGTTTTCAACTTTTCTTCTCAAATCACTCATCGATTCTTCTTCATCAAAATGACGAAATCAAAATCATCCTCATCTTCCAAAGACGCCACTCAAATGGCCGCTGAACCTATTGAAATTCCATACAAATCTCCTCACAATTATGTGAGTTTACTCACAAAACCCACTACTACACACACCTTCGATTCCATCATCGACACCATATCTGCATCAAAGTACAAAACTTTGCTAACTGCAGATGCTCCTATTTACCAACAAACCCAGAGAGAGTTCTGGAAAAATGCTACCCTTGAAAAACAAGGAGACATCGTCATAGCCATCAACTCCTCCATACAGGGTAAAGCGATTCAAATTTCTCCACAATCAATCTCAGAAGTCTTTAAACTCGATGATCAGAAAGGTAAAACTTCTTTTTCTAAAACCGAGTTGAAAACTGATTTCCTGAAAAAGGGGTATGCAGAACAACCAAAAAGAGATACCTTACAAAAAGGTTTCTTTCCTTCTGCACCTAGGTTTTTATTTCACACCCTTTTGATGTGTGTTTCAAATAAAACAACTGCTTTTAACGAAATACCATTAAAGATTCAATGCCTGGGTTATGCTATTTTAAACAATGAAAATTTTAACTATTCCCATGAAATCTTTGATGATCTTGTAAAGAATGTTGATAGCAAATCATTTTTGCTCTTTCCAAGATTTCTAAGCTACTATCTTAAACAAAAATTTGGAAAGGAAAATGAAAATTTGCTCAAACAAGGTGTTTATTTTCAAATAAATGGTTTAACACCTGAAACATTCTCTAGAATGTTAACACCTTCAAAAACAAAAGCAAAGGTTCCTGAGCAGAATTTAGCAGATAACACTGCTCCTCAGGTATCTGCTACTAAGCCCACTGCTCCAGGTGATCATAGCAGCACAACCATTGCTTTGAAACCCACACCTGCCATTACCAAAAAGACCAAAAAGAAAACATCCAGAAAGTCCCTCATACCCAAAACCAAGGCACCTCTAGAAGATGAGATCCCAGAGCCACTGCCAGTGACAACACAAATGTCACCTATAACCACTGCTGCTGCTTCCTCACAACAGATGGAAGAAAGATCTCCACCTTTGCCTCAAACTCCTCCTTCAACCTCACAAAAGGATCAGGTTGTAAACACAGGGACCCCACAATATGAAGCTCTGGACCCAATTGGATCCATCTTCCTTAGTCCTAATCCCAAGGACATGTCTCTTTCAACACTCATATCTTCACCCCTTTCATTACCACAAACAATATTACCCTTGTTGCATGCAGTTGATGTAGTTCAGACACAAACCAGTTCCTCTCAATCACCTTTCACTGAGAGTACACTCCCACAAGTGACTGGGTCTGATACTTATACCTCTGCTATCCCAGCAACAATTGAGGAGGTTACACTACAGGGATTACAAGTAATTCCTGATAGTAGTTCAAGTGGAGCAGCCACTACAAATGTTGAACCCACTGGTTTACATTTGGACAGTGGTTACATTCATAAGACTCCCTTGAAGGCAATTCCTTCCATAGCACCTCTGAGAATCACCAGTGAGTTTGTTATGACCACTGGTACCTTCAAAAGGCTATCAAGTGCTGAAGGAAGAAGACCCCAGTACCAAGAACAAGGGGCATCAATGAATGACTTTTGAGATTCATTTCCTAAGTCACACATTGGTACAACCACTGTTGGTGGGGAATCAGATGATCCCATTAACTTGGGTGATGATTTAAAATATCAGGAATTGACGGGAAGAATTGAAAATATGGAAACATCTGTCACCGAAATTAAAGATATGGTTCAACAGCTATTAAAAGCTCAAAAAGTGCAACCCACTGCTGTTCCACCTCAAGCACCTGCTCCACCACAAGCACCTGCTGCAAATGAGCTCTGGAACTTATTTAAACCCCTGCTCCAACAACAAAAACAAATGGCTGATCAACAGCATGCAATACATGTACAAATGCTGACAAACATAGTGGAGTCAAGGTTTAAAGATACTCAAGCAGACATCAAAGCTATCAAGGCTCACATCCAAAGCACCACTGGAAAAGTTCCTCCCACTGTCCTCTTCATGAATAAACCGTTTCCAGATAATGCCAAAAAGGGGGAGAAAATCAAGTGGAAGAAGAAGGGAATTGAGGATGGTGTTTATATTGAAACAGAAAAAGATAGCCAGACTAAAGCCCCCGTATCAACAATCACCACTTCACCACACATCAACAAAACCACTGCTTTACCATCATCATCATCATCTATAATCACATCACCACCACCAAAACCAAACTCACCAACATTACCACCTGCCATAAAGCAGAAGACAACAGATGTTGTAACATTTGTTGTAATGACAACAGTTTGTTTCAACACCTGTTAGTAAGACATTTTCCACCTCTCAAATCACTACTATTTCAACACCTGCTCAAAAGCAGAAGACACCTCTTAGCACATCAGTAGTTGTAATGACAACAGAGGTTGAAACACCAGTCGTTTCAACAACTGTTTGCCAAACATCCACCACTGCTCTCTCCATACAACCCATTCTCACATCACAAAGAAAACCTCCTTCACCCAAAAAGCTTTATACAAGAAAAAGGAAATTTCAAAAGAATAATGATGATATACCAGCACCCACTCAAATATCCTCCACTAGAATTGAACCTGTTGCTGAAAAATATCCACTGGAATTGGAGGCTGTAAAGGATGAAATGAAACAATTCTATACAATAGATGATCCTTGGGAAAGAAGATTTCCTTCTCTTATTGGCTTCAGGAATCCATTAAACATGAGTGAGTATCTAAAACTCAAAGCCAGGCAAGCAGATATAAGAGCCAGAATTGAATGCAAAGATCAAGGTGATAAAGCCATTTATGAAAGAATGGAGTTCTTACTCATAAAGGTCTAACAAATGGAAGATTATGCAAAAGACCTGAGAAAAGACATGTCAAATATGCCACCTGATGCTGCCCTACAAAAGATAATGAGAAAGGAGTTTCTTGAATTCATCATGAAAGAAAAATTTTATCCAGCCAAAGAAGAACAATTCAGTGAATGGCCACTCATTGCACTAAAGCATGAGGTGAACAGAATCAAGAGAATTCAAAATGATCCAAGTAAGAAAAAGACAGCTCCAAATTGGAGTAAATACAAGCAGGCCATTGATAAACTCACTTCAGAATACAAGAGAAAAAAACAGGAGTTAGTGGATGCAAATATGGGAACTTCTAAAGCCATAGCAAAATGGACTAAGCAGTATACAAATGAGGCTTATGAAAGACTGAAAAGAAGGAAAATAACAGATCCTAATGTACCAAAGAAGCCTGAACACAAAGAGCCAAAACAGGTCATTGATCCTAAACCACTGTTCACATCAGCAGATACCCCTATCTGACACACCCTGGCTTTGCGGAAGCGTGGGTTTATTTGGTGTGACTTCTTAATACCATAGCTTAATCACAACAAAGCTATATGAAAGTAAAACCATGCAAATCATCCATTGATTTAAGTTTTTGAATAAAAGTAACACAACATTGTCTTAGAGCGTTGACACATGCATCGAGTTTACAGTACTACAAAATGAAAACATTATTCTTAAGACACAACCACAAACATAAAATAAACACCGTTTAAGACTTGCGACTCGTCCAGGTAAAAGTCGCAATCCCTAAACGTGGATGATCCCATAACTCATACGCAGCGTGAAAACGTAGCATACCGTGCCAGATCCTTAGTTCCCTGAAATACATGTAAGTTGAAAAAATCAACAAAAATGTTGAGCGAGTTCATGTGTAGTGAGTATGTAAAACCTTTATAATTATAAAAATCCTGGTATGTAGCAAATAAGGAAATAAAGAGATCACCAATGGTTTGGAAGGCCATTGATATGTGTGAAGTGTCGTAGGAAGACTCAAACCTAGCAGATTTTTGCGTCGGGTACAAAGTCACACCGAGGTCCGTACTGTTGGGCCTGGGGCTGGGCTCCCTACACCCAGATAGATCAACCGCTACTGTCCCTCGGTCCTACACTGAGGATTAATGGCCTTCAGTTCCCGCCTACCCACTCACATGATCTAAGTAGTAACCCTCCTTACGCTAATCATACCATGTGTAAAAGTACTCGTAATCATAGTAACATGTATTTCACCCCCGCAGTTTAAAAACTGAAAACAGGTAAGAGAAAAGGGGGACATGAACTCACTGTAGTGCGTCCTCAGAATCAGCAACTCAAGACACTATCTGTAGTACGACCACCTACAACGTACTAATATCTATTAGACGAACGAGCCGTGCCTTGGCTTAGTGTTTAACGTTTTTGGGAAAAAAATAGTTAGGTAACTGTTTCGTATTCACATTTCTTATTTATTTTATAAGTATTTTCCTTCCCAAGGATGGGGGTGTTTGTACATCTGTTTTGGTAGTTCGGATCATACATTTTTAAGTCCCACTTAGAAGGTATATTGTAATAAAATTTATGACAAAGTTTATTTCCGAAAAATAAAGTTAAACACCTTTGTATACACTTGTTAGAAAATAATTTTCTAAGCCTTGGGATTTTTTTGGGAAAAATTCGCCAGAGTTTCCCCTAAAAACGGGGGTGCCCGTGCTAATAAAGCACATCGTTTTCTTTTGAAATCAAGCCATGATCATCAACAATCAACCCTTACATTCTGACACACAAAATACTACCTTTGTCGTTTCAGTTTCAATATATTAAAAACTGGACTGTTTTCGGACATTTAAATAAAATGGTTAACTTATTCCAAAAATTCCCAAATTTTCACAGAACGTCTTACACGAACCAAAAATCATTGTGTAAAAGTATGGGGGTCCAGTTCATTATTAGTAATTTATAGAAAATCGTTTACCGGACTGCAATCAGATTTGTTGCATTCTGATTGCAGTCTACGGAATAATTCGTTTAACATTCCTCGTAAGCCCGTTTGACGAAATTCCAGTTGGAGGGTCACAAATACATCAGTGATCATCGATGGTATAAATTTCAGGGGCTGGTTCTACCCAGGTTTCAAGTTATGACTGAAAACGTATCGCCCATTTTACTGCAGTAAAACTCAGCCTTAGCTGCTGTCATGAAAACAGACTTTTAAAATAGTAAACGACCTCGAAAAATTACGATTCCAGTGTCATTTGCTTCGTTTTTCGAAAATGCATATTTTAGGCTTCAGAAATTCTGTTTTTCGACTTATTATGGTCTGTTTACAGCCCCATGAAGTCGGCTGAAAAAGTACATCAGCATGTTATTTTGTGGTTTAAATGTTACTAAATCGTATTAACAAGTGTCCGAACAATGGGTTTTTCAAAAGTTCGACAATCAAACATCATATATGTATTAACCAACCCTAAACCAATAAGTTTTCATCTTTATGTCTCAATCATAAGTGAACTTTTATACGTAAATTCCATATAAACTCTTGTGTTCACCTACTTGTTCTTGTCACTTTAGTGATTTAAGCATTCTAAACACACTACACCCTTAGATCATAAAAAAACCAGATGGCACAAGATTAACAAGAGAGTAACAAGGGACTTACTACTAGCTTATAGCTAGGGATGAAATCTAGTGCAAAGATGGTGAGAAAAGATGATGGAAAAGACTTGAACAAGGCTCCTTTGAAATCCCTTCAAGTTGCAACCTCCATGGATGCTTTGAAGCTTTGTATGGCACTAGTAAATGAAGAAGATGAAGAATGTTGGAAGGTGGTGGTGGGTTCGGTTATGATGAACCGAAATAGGGAGAGAGAGTGGTGAGATGGAGTGTGTAATCTTGTGTTATGATGACAATCTCATGAGCCATGCTTCTTATAATCTTCTTCACATATTTTGGACACTTACACAAGTAAATATCTAATAAAAAATTGCCATATAATCAAAACAAATATATGAAGTATGGAAGGTTGATATGGTTGGTCCACAAGGGCAGATTTTCGGTTGGGGGGGGGGGGTCTTGATGTAAAGTTTTTGTAACTAGAATGTAACCATAAGTTAGAATGTAAGTAATGTGATGGTAATTGATAGTTATAATGTTTTTAGTGGGTGTTATGGTAAACGGGAACCATGACTAGCCAAAAATAGTAAAACAATGTCCATGTCAAAAATTTAGTGTTCCGGGTAATGTCCGGTTATCCGGTTAGGTACTGTCCCGTTAAAGTGTTTAATTAGTCCAAAAAGGGTCGTTTATATATATTTTTGTAACACAAATTATTCCTGGAACTTAGGAAAGTATACAGGACCATTCTGCCATGTTTTTGCACTTCACTAGTAGTTTAAAAAGCTGAATAATAATAATAAATGCAGAATTTTGCATTTATCGTGTGTTTTAGGCACTTCCCGGCACTGTAACTATCACCTAATGACGCAGTTTTACAATCCTCACTTCCCTACGCTCCCTACTAGTGTAGTAAACTATTCCCAGCTCATATTGGCCTTGGAGACAGTATCTGTCTGATGCTGGCTATATCAGCATGTTGAATGGGTTATCCGTTCATTGTGCTACTGTGCTTTTGTGCATCAAGTTTGTCACTATAGTTCTTGTGTAAGTAAATGGAGTGACAGCAAATAAAGTATGATGCATGGTTATATATATTTCAGAAATCATGTAGCAGTTTATTCACAACTGTAAGCAAGCACAGTAATTAAGCAGTAATTAAATAGTAATTAGTTCGTACGGATACCTGATTTGGTGAGGGTTGTCACATTCTCCCCCCGTTAGAAAAATTTCGTCCCGAAATTTTAAGTTCTGCTTCTAGTTGCAGGGGTCTTGGGAAATAAGTGGGGTACTTTTCTTTCATTCGGTCCTCACGCTCCCAGGTGTATTCAGGACCATGTCTTGCACTCCAATGTACCTTGACGAGTTTGACACTGCTCCGGCGGGTTTTGCTCACTTTCCAATCCGTAACCTCAGTGGGTTCTTCAACAAAATAGAGTGTGTCGTCAATATGGATCTCGTCTGCGGGAATAACAACAGTATCTTGCGTTGGGCTTTTCTTTAGATTTGATACATGAAATGTATCGTGAACACCATTCAGTTCGGCAGGTAAATCCATCCTGTAAGATACTAACCCAATTCTTTCCAAAATTCTGAATGGACCAATATACCGCGGATTCAACTTTCCACGCTTCCCGAAGCGTACCACACCCTTCCAGGGTGATACTTTCAACAAAGCCATATCTCCTACCTCAAACTCTAGAGGTTTCCTTCTTCGGTCCGCATAACATTTCTGACGATCGCGGGCCACCTTGATGCGATCTCGGATCTGTGCGATATTGTCTGTGGTTTCCTGGACCACGTCAGGACCAACCAATTGTTTATCACCTGCATCGGACCAACAAAGCGGTGATCTGCACTTGCGGACACATAGTGCTTCAAATGGCGCGGCACCAATACTGGTGTGGTAGCTGTTGTTGTATGAAAATTCGACCAATGGCAAATGTTTATCCCAGCTACTGCCCAAATCCATAACACATGCTCTCAGCATATCCTCCAATGTTTGTATCGTTCGCTCTTGTCCATCGGTCTGTGGGTGAAATACAGTGCTCAGATTTAATTGTGAGCCAAAAGCTTCTTGGAAGGACTGCCAAATCCTTGACACAAACCTTCGTCTCTATCAGAGATAATCGAGAGAGGCACTCCATGACGTGTAACGATTTCTCTCATGTAGATTTCAGCCAACTTACTCGTGTTATCCTTCTCTCTGATAGGTAAGAAGTGCGCAGACTTCGTTAGCCGGTCCACTATTACCCAAATAGTGTCATGACCCTTTGGCGTTCTTGGCAACTTCGTTATAAAATCCATGGAAATTTGTTCCCACTTCCACTTGGGAATCTCTGGTTGTTGCAGAAGTCCTGAAGGCTTCTGGTATTCCGCTTTCACGTTGGCGCACGTTAAATACTTGCTCACATAAACAGCAACGTCGCCTTTCATTCTAGGCCACCAATAGTAATCTTTAAGATCCTGGTACATCTTATCCGCTCCTGGATGGATAGAGTACCGTGATTTGTGTGCCTCATCAAACATAACTTTCCTCAAACCACCAAACAGAGGAATCCAAATCCTTTTCATAAAACAGAACATTCCTTCCTTGTTTGGTATTAATTGCTTCTCCGTCCCACGGAGATATTCTGCTTCAATGTTTCTTTCCTTAAGTGCTTCTTTCTGCGCGGCACGAATACGCAGAGAAAGATCTGTTTGAATAATCATCTCCAAAGCCCTAACCATTATGGGCTTGATTCTCTCTTTTCGACTTAGGGCATCGGCGACCACATTCGCCTTCCCTGGATGGTACTTTATCTCGCAGTCGTAATCATTCAACAACTCGACCCAACGTCTTTGCCTCATATTCAGCTCTTTCTGGTCGAATATGTGCTGCAGACTCTTGTGATCCGTGAAGATCGTACATTTCGTACCATATAGATAGTGTCTCCAGATCTTTAACGCAAATATCATTGCGCCGAGTTCCAAATCGTGTGTGGTATAATTCTTTTCATGCATTTTCAATTGGCGCGAAGCGTAAGCTATAACTTTCTGGCGTTGCATCAACACGCAACCCAATCCTTGACGCGAGGTGTCAGAATATACCACAAAATCTTCTGTACCCTCTGGTAGTGCTAAGATTGGCGCATTGCAGAGCTTGTCTTTCAACAGCTGAAATGTTTTTCCTGTTTGATTCCCCAATCAAACTTCTTATCTTTCTGCGTGAGGAGTGTCAGTGGTTGAGCGATCTTCGAATAATCCTCAATGAACCTTCGATAGTAGCCAGCCAAACCCAAGAACTGTCGAATCTCGGTTGGCGTCTTTGGGGTCTCCCAATTCTTTATCGCTTCAATCTTTGTGGGGTCCACATGAATTCCATCTCCATTAACCACATGTCTAAGGAATTGGACTTCACGCAACCAAAATTCGCACTTTCAGAATTTGGCATACAACTGTTCCTTTTTCAGCAACTCCAAAATAGCTCTTAAGTGTTGTTCGTGCTCAGCCTTTGTCTTTGAATAAATCAAAATATCGTCGATAAACACAATCACGAACTTATCCAAGTATGGCTTGCAAACTCTGTTCATTAGATCCATGAAAACTGCATGCGCGTTTGTCAACCCAAACGGCATAACTAGGAACTCGTAGTGTCCATAGCGAGTCCTAAAGGCTATCTTCGGGATACTCTCCTCTTGTATCCTTAGCTGATGGTATCCAGATCGTAGATCGATCTTTGAATAAAAGCTCGAGCCTTGCAGCTGGTCAAATAGATCATCAATCCTTGGCAGAGGATATCTGTTCTTGATAGTTAGCTTGTTAAACTCCCGGTAGTCAGAGCTTGTCTTTCAACAGCTGAAATGTTTCTTCCTGTTTGATTCCCCAATCAAACTTCTTATCTTTCTGCGTGAGGAGTGTCAGTGGTTGAGCGATCTTCGAATAATCCTCAATGAACCTTCGATAGTAGCCAGCCAAACCCAAGAATTGTCGAATCTCGGTTGGCGTCTTTGGGGTCTCCCAATTCTTTATCGCTTCAATCTTTGTGGGGTCCACATGAATTCCATCTCCATTAACCACATGTCCAAGGAATTGGACTTCACACAACCAAAATTCGCACTTTGAGAATTTGGCATACAACTGTTCCTTTTTCAGCAACTCCAAAATAGCTCTTAAGTGCTGTTCGTGCTCAGCCTTTGTCTTTGAATAAATCAAAATATCGTCGATAAACACAATCACAAACTTATCCAAGTATGGCTTGCAAACTCTGTTCATTAGATCCATGAAAACTGCAGGCGCGTTTGTCAACCCAAACGACATAACTAGGAACTCGTAGTGTCCATAGCGAGTCCTAAAGGCTGTCTTCGGGATACTCTCCTCTTGTATCCTTAGCTGATGGTATCCAGATCGTAGATCAATCTTTGAATAAAAGCTCGAGCCTTGCAGCTGGTCAAATAGATCATCAATCCTTGGCAGAGGATATCTGTTCTTGATAGTTAGCTTGTTCAACTCCCGGTAGTCAGAGCTTGTCTTTCAACAGCTGAAATGTTTCTTCCTGTTTGATTCCCCAATCAAACTTCTTATCTTTCTGCGTGAGGAGTGTCTGTGGTTGAGCGATCTTCGAATAATCCTCAATGAACCTTCGATAGTAGCCAGCCAAACCCAAGAATTGTCGAATCTCGGTTGGCGTCTTTGGGGTCTCCCAATTCTTTATCGCTTCAATCTTTGTGGGGTCCACATGAATTCCATCTCCATTAACCACATGTCCAAGGAATTGGACTTCACGCAACCAAAATTCGCACTTTGAGAATTTGGCATACAACTGTTCCTTTTTCAGCAACTCCAAAATAGCTCTTAAGTGCTGTTCGTGCTCAGCCTTTGTCTTTGAATAAATCAAAATATCGTCGATAAACACAATCACGAACTTATCGAAGTATGGCTTGCAAACTCTGTTCATTAGATCCATGAAAACTGCAGGCGCGTTTGTCAACCCAAACGGCATAACTAGGAACTCGTAGTGTCCATAGCGAGTCCTAAAGGCTGTCTTCGGGATACTCTCCTCTTGTATCCTTAGCTGATGGTATCCAGATCGTAGATCGATCTTTGAATAAAAGCTCGAGCCTTGCAGCTGGTCAAATAGATCATCAATCCTTGGCAGAGGATATCTGTTCTTGATAGTTAGCTTGTTCAACTCCCGGTAGTCAATGCACATACGGAAACTACCGTCTTTCTTTTTGACAAACAAGACCGGAGCTCCCCAAGGTGAGAAGCTTGGTTGGATAAATCCTTTGTCTAGCAACTCTTGAAGTTGTGTCGACAATTCCTGCATCTCTGACGATGTAAGTCTATAAGGTGCCTAAGCTACATGCGCGGCGCCTGGGACTAAGTCTATACGGAACTCCACTTGCCTCTGGGGTGGCAATGCTGGTAAGTCCTCTGGGAAGACTTCCGGATATTCCCTCACGACAGGGATGTCTTTGGTCTTTGGTTCATCAGCTTTCTTATCTACAATGTGTGCCAGGAAGGCATCACATCCCTTCTGTAAACACTTACGAGCTTTCAGGCAGCTGATGATTCTTAAAGGCGTATCTCGCTTCTCTCCATGAACCACAATCGTTTCACCATCATCGGTTGGGATGCGAACGATCTTTTCGTGACAAACAATTTCTGCCTTGTTGCTAGATAACCAATCCATTCCTACTACCACGTCGAAGCTCCCCAGCTGGACTGGTAGTAGATCCAAAGCAAACTCACGCTCTCCCAACTCGATCACACAACCTCTGACCACTTCATTGGCTTCTACTAACTTTCCATTAGCCAATTCGATTGAGTAGGGAATATCTAATTTACTAGCGGTTAACCCAAGCATATTCTTAAACTCAAACGACACGAAGCTATAATCGGCACCAGTATCAAATAAAACGGATGCAAAGCATTGGTCTATAGGGAACGTACCAGTAACAACATTGGGATCCTGGCGCGCTTCCCTCGCTTTGATATTAAAGACTCTTCCCCGTGCTTGGTTCAATTCCGGGCAGTTCCTCTTGTAGTGCCCAATGTCACCACAGTTAAAACAACCCGGTCTCTGCCCGTTTCCACCCTCATTCCCAGCTTGATTGTTGTTTTGGTTACGATTCACAGCACCAGCTTGATTCGCGTTGTTGCCTCGATTTCCATTCCCTCCGTTATTTCCTTGTGCACGAATTCCATTTCCACAACTTCCTTGGCCTCCCCGGCCAACAGTGGCCCAGCAAGTATCCTTCGAGTGACCAACCTTTCCACATGCTTCACATACTTTTGACCCACACCAGCCAGAATGGTGACGCTGACAGGTGTTACACTTGGGATGTGTACCCATATATCCCTTTCCTTTCTTTCCAGTACCAGTTGTAGCTTGGACTGGTGTGCTTGGTTCTCCTTTCCTGCCATCACTGCCTGTGCTTTGTTTGAAGTTTGAGAATTTCCTTTTATTACCCCCGGACGACTCTATGTGAGTCTCCTTCTTGTTTTGCTCAACATCAGAAAACTTGTTTAGGTGGATAGCCTCCTCGGTAAGAGCCACGCTCAGATCGATTGCCTTAGTGATTTGAGGAGCTAAACCCCAAATGAAGCGCTCGATTTGCTTGAATTCCGGTGTAACCATATAAGGTACCACATGAGATAAGTCGTGAAACCTCTGAACATATTCCGCAATTTTCGGACCTTCCATCTTCAAATGCCAAAACATAGTTTCCAATTTTTGAATTTCAGCGCGAGAGCAATACTTTCTTCGCATGAGCTCTTTCAGCTTGTTCCATGTCATTGCATAAGCTGCGGCTTCACCGAGAGTTTGAACTTGTAAATTCCACCAGGACAGGGCTCCGTCCAGGAATAGCCCAGAAATGTAGGTAACTTGTTGGTCTGGAGCACACTTGCTCATTCGGAGAACAGATTCCGTCTTCTCGGCCCATCGAACAAAAGCAACAGCAGCTCCGGTGCCGTCAAAGTTTACAGGCTTGCAGTCAAGAAACTGCTTGTATGTGCACCCATGAGGTGGATTGTTATTGCCATTGTTGTTTGAATTACTCCCACTAGTTCCTCCTAGTGAGGCTGCATACTGCGCAATGGCGGCAGTGATGACCTGTTGCAGTTCTGCCTCGTTGGTGGGCATGCGCGTCTGGCGTCTCGGAGGCATCTTCTAAAAGATGGGTCACGTTGGTCAGGTCATAGTAAAGTGTACGTATATAATGATAGCAGTAATACATAACATCTCATGTTATAAATAAACCAAACACATAACATCCCATGTTATAAATAAATCAATAACATCTCATGTTATAGAACATAAATAATCAATCAAACATCACATGTGATGAGAATACTGTGATTGCATTGCCATAAATCGAGACCACAATGTAAAGTTTACAAGTACATAACTGTATCATACAACATCAACGACTAAGGGCTACATCACCCCAGTCCAAAATATCAAATCAGTGTCAACAATATCCAATGTACAAAAGTCATGATCAAAATGCAGTCTCCCAAAAGCTGTGCAATCTGTGCAATCGCCGACTTCTCAACAAAAGTCTACCCGTGTCATACAAAATAGCCCTACGTTGATGGCGGTGGAGGAGGGGGAAAGAGAGAAAAGAGCAAATGACGCATGTGAAGCCAATCCTCCTCCATGGCTCGATGAGAGCGTAACAGATACGCTAGCTGCTGCTCCTGAGTCCAAAAACGAGCAGCAGAGTCGGGGGATAACAGACGAGGAGGGTGTGATATCGTAGGGTGAGTCTGGCCCTGGCACTGGCATGGTGGTCACTGAGCTCTCTCAAGCTCCTGCACGCGACGAGTCAATGCCTCCTGCTGAATCATAAAAGATCTAAGAATATCCTCTGTAGAATAACCCACGTGATAAGGATGATAAGGATCAGATGGCGGCATGATGGGTGGCGAAGTCCAAAGAAAAGGCTCACTAGATGGAGCAAAGGATGGCATAGTAAATGGTGCAATAGGGGGAACAGCAGTGTGATGAGACACCTCTGATACAAACTGGTCTCCTCCAGACATGAAAGGTGCATGGCCAAAAGGCTGACAAGATGACCCCTCCCCAGGACGTGGTGGAGGTATGTCCTGGAGAAATGTGATAGGCAGGTCTGCGCGATGCGCATCAGTGACGGGGGCAGGAAACAGAGGTGCATCAATAGGAGCTGAAGCAGGTGCTGAAACCGGTGAAACAGGTACCACAAAAGGCGGGTAGTCATCATCATCGTCTATCCACCCATTTCGGGTGTGCGCATAACGAGGGTCAACATGGGTCGCAAAGGGTGCATGATCGGTCTCTACAGGCACTGGGTCAGGAAGAGGAGCAATAAAAGGATCAACAGGAATATCAACAATATGAGGAGCATCAATATGAGCATCAATAGCAGCATGATCATCCACCAACTGTGGAGCCCCAACAGGATGATCATCGACGGGAATATCCACAATCAAAGGATCAACAGCGGGTATATCAGCATGAATAGGGTCATGCTCGAATGTGAGGTCTGGGGCAACTACTGGCTCGGGGGCCACAGCAGGCTCCGGATCGTCAAACTCCATCTCAAAATCAGCGGGATCAGCAAACATAGGATCAACAGGGGCTATGGGATCCTCCATGGGCTGATCTAAATGAATAAACTCTATGTCATGATCGGGATCATAGCCCGGTGGGAAAACAGGATCCGTATCGTCATCAATGTCATGATCGATCGCAAAACTAGGGGCAGGGCAGCGGATGACGCTCTATGAGGGTATGTATCATGCGAATAGTGCTCCTGCGCGTGCGATGGTGCAGATGCCACAGACTCAAAGGAGTCTGGAACAGGTGAATGGATAGGTGCCTCCTCTGCGGGAGCATCAACAAGAAATAGGAGGTCACCAGCAGCAATGTGGGCCTCGCCCTCAAAATCATCCTCTAGTGGATCCTCGTCAAACAAGTCGACGTCGTCGTCTGCGACTACGTCAAGGAGGATATCAAGAACAGGGTAAGAGGCAAGAGGTATAGGGGCATGGATCACCACGAGCGGCAAATCCCCGGCAATAGGGCCATCAGCGGGCTCAGCAACAACATCGGGCAGCGCGAATGGCTGAAAATCATCATCATCCATGCTGGTGGTGTCCGAAGTGTGCACCTCGTGCTCTGATGACACTCTGTCGTCCGACACTATGGGCATAGGGTCTGTGGTGTCTGACTCTCCAGTGCCGGATGAAGGCATGTCGTCTGTAACACAAATACACATATGCACAAATAATCAATCATATAGTCAGATAAACACATTAGTCACCAATAAGCAATCAAATAGTTCTCCTAGTCCCACTAGCCTCCCAGCCTCCCAGACTGACTCCCTAGTCCCACTAGTCAACTCTCCCAGCCTCCCAGACTGACTCCCTAGTCCCACTAGACAATTTTCCCAGCGTCCCAGACTGACTCACTAGTCCCACTAGACAACTCTCCCAGCCTCCCACACTGACTCCCTAGTCCCACTAGACAACTTCCTCAGCCTCCTAGACCGAGCCTCAGCCTCCCAGACTGAGCCATAACTAACAAATAAAATGTGCTCTACTTTTGTTTGTAAAACGTTTTGTGAGCTGGATCTGGACTTAAGTGTATGCATTGTAAAAATGTTTTCGTGAGAGCCCTAGTGATCATATTCTAGACTCAAAAAGGAATCCTAGTTCGCTATGATCAGAGCTCTGATACCAAGCTGTCACACCCTGGCTTTGCGGAAGCGTGGGTTTATTTGGTGTGACTTCTTAATACCATAGCTTAATCACAACAAAGCTATATGAAAGTAAAACCATAGCATGACCCGTTTGCTTACCAACCATGAATGACAAGTACGTGTTAGATGTTTGTTGAAAAAAAAAAAGAAAAGAAAAATAGAAAAAAAAGAAAAAAAAAAGAAAGAAAGAAAAAGAAAAAAAATCGTTATTATGTTCGTGTTAAGTAAATGGGTGAAAATAACCCAATGTGTTAGTGGTATTGTGAATAAGTTGTCATGGTTTGGTTTATTCATTTGTGCTCGCCATATAAACATAAAAAGCAAAAAATATATCCCTATCTTTACCTTTAACCCAAAACCAGAAAAGTCCTTTTGATATGTGTTACGTTACGTGATACAGTGGAGGTATGATTGCTATTCAAGCTTATGATTACAAAGTAGCATACTTGGTTTTGAGTGAAATATACACTAGCATTTTACACGCTAGTCTTGATAAAACCGAGAGGAGTGATTATTGTGAGGGGCGTGTGGCATGTGTGTAGTATTGTAAGCATGTTAGTTTTAGTTAGGCAAGTCTTAAATGGTTTTAAATGCGTATCGCCTATTTGTCAGATTGTCAATCTCGATTGTGTCCGTCTATGGGACGGGTATGACTTGGGACCTTAAATTGCTAATTCGGTAAGGGATTTAAAGGTGATTTGTAAATAAGGTGAGTAATGTTTGTAATGGTTGCTTGAGGACAATCAACGTTAAGTGTGGGGATGTGATGGAGAGTGTGAAACCCGGGTGTTAAAGTGTTTAAATATTGTGTTTTTAGTGCGTTTTATGCGGTTATATATTGCGAATGTGATAACTACGCAAGTGTGTGGTTTTACAGGTTAATCGGCTTAAACTGGTAAAGTTGGAGTGTTTAGTGATGAAACGGAACAAGCATGGATGGATATCAAGACATATTACATTGTTCGGTAAATGTTTCGGATCAAAAGATAAGTCGAATGTGCGCGAATTATGAACGAACGAAGTCTAGGGGCTTGTTGGTCAATTGTATAAAGTTGAAGCGCATGTAAAATGGAATATACAAACATGGAAGTAAGCTACGGTTATTAAATCGTAGTCTACTGTTGAGAGATGGCATCCATTCACAATGTCCACAGAAGTTTCGTATCGTAACCTACGGTTTATTTCTGTAAGTTACGGTGTAGAATGTCAGCGCAAGTGTGTTGGTGGAGGGATATTAAAAGCCTTGTAAAACCCTAAGCCATGTGGGCCGACATGTTGGAACATTGGGCAGACTTGGGTTGTGTGTATCTACGAGCCATTGGACCAAAGGAAGGAGCCAACAATTAAAAAGAATATTATAACAAATCTTATTATCATATTCATGGCTAGAAGGCACCATCATCATTATTTTCTTTGGACATCACGTGACTAAGAGGCAGCACATGTTTCAAGAGTTTTAAAGGGTTTAATCCTAAGTCTTGGATTTGGATACAGACACACGCGTGTACATGGGCTGAATATTGGTGGACTTCTTGGGCCATATGCACGTGAAGGAGATAAGACACAACATAATCATCTTGACTTTGATGGCATGTTGGGCCAATCTTGGGAGCAACAACATAATTTTAGATTGGGCCGAATAAGAAACGTACAACACAATCATCATCGATATCACATCATCTTCGACGGCATACAGTAGACGGCAATCAGTTCGGGATGACAACCGAAGCCGGTGAAGATCAACCAATTCACATGAGCGGCTAGTCTTTTTAATGGTTTCCTTCGGATGGAGGGTTTTTGTAAGTTAATAGATTTTATGTGTTTAGTGACAATCGTTTGACTCAGTGATCTAAGCATTCGATGCTTTTCACTTATGATTTAGTTAATTAATTGTAATCGATTGCATTTGCTTAACCTTATTCTTTGATCATTCAGTTCCCGAGAGTTCTAGTAATTGGGATATATTTGTTATGGGATTAGGGTTGGTAATTGTGATTGGTAACCACTAGATAACCTCCTGTTATGTATTGACCGGAGTACTTAGTCTTTGGTTATCACAATTAGTTGATTAGGTTGTCCACTTATGTCTATGTAAGTGTTCGATTAAACATATAATTGAAGTAAACTGCAATTCCAAAGTCCGGAGGAACCATTGTTCTCTCCCATTGTTTACAACTTTTTATTTTTGTAATTCGCTAGTTAATCAAACAATCAAACCAACAACTGAGTTTTACTTTTTCACTAGTAGTTAATTAAAACTGAGCATTACACACTTTCCACAATCCTCCTCTGGTTCGATATTCGACTTACCCTAGCTATAAAGTTAGTTGGTTTTTGTATGTCCTTAACGACAGACATCAAAATGGCGCCGTTGCCGGGGAGGCGTGCGCAAAGTGTTTAGTGTTAAGTTTTTAGTAAAAAAAAAATTCAAAAAAAAAAAAATCTAAAAATAGTATTTTATTCGTCACATATTCCACTGTTTGCTTTTACCTTGTGTATACTAGTTTTGTCTTTGCAGATTTATTGCAGATCTTCTTATGGAAAGTGCTTACTGGTCATGCCGAGGTTGTGGTAGTCCATGTCACACGCGTGACGATAGTCCTGTGTTCCGGAAAATGTGTGAGGACGAACAGAGGAGAGCAGATGATTTGGATTTTTATTTTGATGATGATGTCCACCCATACTATTCTTATTCTGATTCGCAGCGAGTTGCATATGATTACCAATCGGATACGAATTATTATTATGATGAGCAGACATGGTATGAGAGTAGCTATGATCCAGGGATGGTACAAAGCGTGAGTTACCAAGAGGAGTATGACCATTGTTATGATGAATACTCTCGATTTTCTTATGAAGACCATCCGGTACACTATCAGGATACCTATCATACCCAGCATACATTTGATCAGGGTGAGTCTGAATGTGCACCCCAGTCACATAGTTACTATCAATCACCCCAATTTAGAAGTCTTATGGAATATAGGAAACAAACAGAGCTGGCATACATTGAAAAGGAATTGGCGAAACCTGATCTGTCAATAGAGGACCAGTTGGAGATGTGGATTACGAAGTATAACCTTTTGATGGTTGAAGTGAAGGATGATGGGCCAAGAATGACTCCAATGGAAAAACGCCAAGCCAGGGATAGATGGGTGTCTCTACAGATGTCTCCTTCTCAAGTAAGGGATGAGGTTGTGGAGGTTAATACCACACTGGTGATTCTCTCAATTGTTGAACAGTCAGATGTGGAGAAAATTATTGAAGGTGATGAGGTGAAAGAAGACATTCCACAAAATAAGTGTGGGGATGCACATATAGAGATGAGGAAGGTGACGGTGAAGGATATCGGACGGATCATCATAAAGTGGTTGTGCAATAATCCAACTTATCTGTTGATATTGAATAAAAAGAAACGCTTATGGAGAGTAAACTATCGAGTGTATGTTGGGAATTCGATAGGAAAGTATGGATTGAGGCCGGATTGCAGTGCTTCAGTGGACATCTTGATCAAAATTAGACCCCGCTGGATCAGTGATGTCAGGTACCGTGCATTCATGGGAAATGCAAGGGGTAAGTGTGCATTGAGACCACCATAGCGCATATCAGGTACGGTCTGGCTGAAGACCTTTAAACTTAGCGCTCTCGGGAGGCAGCCCGAGGATGTAGAGTATTGTATTGTATTTTGGTTTGGTTTCGTTTTGGTGTTGGTTCTGTTTTGGCAGGTCACTACGTTTAATTCTTGCGGATGCAATAAGTCAAGTGTGGGGATGTTTGGCAACATCCCCGATGAGATGTCATAGAATCCAAGAGGAGTTTGCGCACCTGTCTGATCACAGCAGCTGCACCGCTACAGACACTTGCTGATTGAATTATCAGGTTCATGTGTCTCTCTATCCTTTTGTTTTTATTTTTATTTGTACATTTGGTGGTGTGAATCTTTGTGTTGGGAATGGTGTCAATTGTGAGTCGTCTAGGTTGTTAGCCGTTCATGGTCTGTGGGTGGTATCTCTCGGGTTATAACTATAAATTGCACCATACATTGGGGACAATGTATCCCAAGTGTGGGGATGCGGTAACTCGGGAGAGGGTTGGTATGATTGTTGATCTTAAATGCTTGAATTGGTTGAAATTGGTAAAAATTGAAAAATTTTGAAATTTTTTGTCTCAAGTATACTTGAACTTCATGAAAACCAACATTTTCAATCGCTAAGGGTTCCTACTGATATTAAACTAACTTAGATCCTTAGTCATGGTTGTCCCTTTAAGTTTCATTAGAGTATTTCTGACAGGTTTTTAGAGAATAGTTGAGAAGAGATGCCTAACTAGGGGTAACATGCTTTAGGAATTACACATGCTACGTGTCGGTAACCCTTATTCCTTTTGTTCGGTGAGATATTTGAGCCTACTTAATTGTTAGTTGAATTGCTATAAATGTTCATTTGTTGAGTGTAGGCCATATGTTGCTTTGTGTTAGAACTTGTGTGGTTTGATACGTGCCAAGACTGTGATTTAACGTATGCATAGATGATAAAGGCATTAGGATCCCTTCATTGTGTTATTTTTTGATTGTTTATCCATCTTACCCTAGTAAACCATGTTGAGCCTTTTACCCTTCGTTTGTTACACCTCGTTTGACCCGTTTGCTTACCAACCATGAATGACAAGTACGTGTTAGATGTTTGTTGAAAAAAAAGAAAAGAAAAATAGAAAAAAAAAGAAAAAAAAGAAAGAAAGAAAAAGAAAAAAAATCATCATTATGTTCGTGTTAAGTAAATGGGTGAAAATAACCCAATGTGTTAGTGGTATTGTGAATAAGTTGTCATGGTTTGGTTTATTCATTTGTGCTCGCCATATAAACATAAAAAGCAAAAAAATATATCCCTACCTTTACCTTTAACCCAAAACCCGAAAAGTCCTTTTGATATGTGTTACGTTACGTGATACAGTGGAGGTATGATTGCTATTCAAGCTTATGATTACAAAGTAGCATACTTGGTTTTGAGTGAAATATACACTAGCATTTTACACGCTAGTCTTGATAAAACCGAGAGGAGTGATTATTGTGAGGGGCGTGTGGCATGTGTGTAGTATTGTAAGCATGTTAGTTTTAGTTATGCAAGTCTTAAATGGTTTTAAATGCGTATCGCCTATTTGTCAGATTGTCAATCTCGATTGTGTCCGTCTATGGGACGGGTATGACTTGGGACCTTAAATTGCTAATTCGGTAAGGGATTTAAAGGTGATTTCTAAATAAGGTGAGTAATGTTTGTAATGGTTGCTTGAGGACAATCAACGTTAAGTGTGGGGATGTGATGGAGAGTGTGAAACCCGGGTGTTAAAGTGTTTAAATATTGTGTTTTTAGTGCGTTTTATGCGGTTATATATTGCGAATGTGATAACTACGCAAGTGTGTGGTTTTACAGGTTAATCGGCTTAAACTGGTAAAGTTGGAGTGTTTAGTGATGAAACGGAACAAGCATGGATGGATATCAAGACATATTACATTGTTCGGTAAATGTTTCGGATCAAAAGATAAGTCGAATGTGCGCGAATTATGAACGAACGAAGTCTAGGGGCTTGTTGGTCAATTGTATAAAGTTGAAGCGCATGTAAAATGGAATATACAAACATGGAAGTAAGCTACGGTTATTAAATCGTAGTCTACTGTTGAGAGATGGCATCCATTCACAATGTCCACAGAAGTTTCGTATCGTAACCTACGGTTTATTTCCGTAAGTTACGGTGTAGAATGTCAGCGCAAGTGTGTTGGTGGAGGGATATTAAAAGCCTTGTAAAACCCTAAGCCATGTGGGCCGACATGTTGGAACATTGGGCAGACTTGGGTTGTGTGTATCTACGAGCCATTGGACCAAAGGAAGGAGCCAACAATTAAAAAGAATATTATAACAAATCTTATTATCATATTCATGGCTAGAAGGCACCATCATTATTATTTTCTTTGGACATCACGTGACTAAGAGGCAGCACATGTTTCAAGAGTTTTAAAGGGTTTAATCCTAAGTCTTGGATTTGGATACAGACACACGCGTGTACATGGGCTGAATATTGGTGGACTTCTTGGGCCATATGCACGTGAAGGAGATAAGACACAACATAATCATCTTGACTTTGATGGCATGTTGGGCCAATCTTGGGAGCAACAACATAATTTTAGATTGGGCCGAATAAGAAACGTACAACACAATCATCATCGATATCACATCATCTTCGACGGCATACAGTAGATGGCAATCAGTTCGGGATGACAACCGAAGCCGGTGAAGATCAACCAATTCACATGAGCGGCTAGTCGTTTTAATGGTTTCCTTCGGATGGAGGGTTTTTGTAAGTTAACAGATTTTATGTGTTTAGTGACAATCGTTTGACTCAGTGATCTAAGCATTTGATGCTTTTCACTTATCATTTAGTTAATTAATTGTAATCGATTGCATTTGCTTAACCTTATTCTTTGATCATTCAGTTCCCGAGAGTTCTAGTAATTGGGATATATCTGTTATGGGATTAGGGTTGGTAATTGTGATTGGTAACCACTAGATAACCTCCCGTTATGTATTGACCGGAGTACTTACTCTTTGGTTATCACAATTAGTTGATTAGGTTAGTCCACTTATGTCTATGTAAGTGTTCGATTAAACATATAATTGAAGTAAACTGCAATTCCAAAGTCCGGAGGAACCATTGTTCTCTCCCATTGTTTACAACTTTTTATTTATGTAATTCGCTAGTTAATCAAACAATCAAACCAACAACTGAGTTTTACTTTTTCACTAGTAGTTAATTAAAACTGAGCATTACACACTTTCCACAATCCTCCTCTGGTTCGATATCCGACTTACCCTAGCTATAGAGTTAGTTGGTTTTTGTATGTCCTTAACGACAGACATCAACCTCCATGGATGCTTTGAAGCTTTGTATGGCACTAGTAAATGAAGAAGATGAAGAATGTTGGAAGGTGGTGGTGGGTTCGGTTATGATGAACCGAAATAGGGAGAGAGAGTGGTGAGATGGAGTGTGTAATCTTGTATTATGATGACAATCTCATGAGCCATGCTTCTTATAATCTTCTTCACATATTTTGGACACTTACACAAGTAAATATCTAATAAAAAATTTCCATATAATCAAAACAAATATATGAAGTATGGAAGGTTGATATGGTGGGTCCACAAGGGCAGATTTTTGTTTGGTGGGGGGGGGGGTCTTGATGTAAAGTTTTTGTGACTAGAATGTAACCATAAGTTAGAATGTAAGTAATGTGATGGTAATTGATAGTTATAATGTTTTTAGTGGGTGTTATGGTAAACGGGAACCATGACTAGCCAAAAGTAGTAAAACAATGTCCATGTCAAAAATTTAGTGTCCCGGGTAATGTCCGGTTTTCCGGTTAGGTACTGTCCCGTTAAAGTGTTTAATTAGTCCAAAAAGGGTCGTTTATATATATTTTTGTAACACAAATTATTCCTATATCGGACCATTCTGCCATGTTTTTGCACTTCACTAGTAATTTAAAAAGCTGAATAATAATAATAAATGCAGAATTTTGCATTTATCGTGTGTTTTAGGCACTTCCCGGCATTGTAACTATCACCTAGTGACGCAGTTTTACAATCATCACTTCCCTACGCTCCCTACTAGTGTAGTAAACTATTCCCGGCTCATATTGGCCTTGGAGACAGTATCTGTCTGATGCTGGCTATATCAGCATGTTGAATGGGTTATCCGTTCATTGTGCTACTGTGCTTTTGTGCATCAAGTTTGTCACTATAGTTCTTGTGTAAGTAAATGGAGTGACAGCAAATAAAGTATGATGTATGGTTATATATATTTCAGAAATCATGTAGCAGTTTATTCACAACTGTAAGCAAGCACAGTAATTAAGCAGTAATTAAATAGTAATTAGTTCGTACGGATACCTGATTTGGTGAGGGTTGTCACACTATCATTGTGTTAAATCAAGAAAAAGGGAAACTGTTGACCAATGAAGAAGAAAAAGAAAAGGAAGCTGAGTACTTTACAGATGTCACACCCCCAAAATCCACCTGCGGAGTATCACCGCTTGGGAGCGTGACTGACCAGGATTAAGCCACCAATCATATAGAACATTATATATAATAAAAGTAAATGTCATTAACCAAACCTTATCCATATGAAAGGTGTTTCCAAAACGTTAGGTAAGTTATCAATGTTTAGCGGAAGCGTATACATAAAACCCATCATAATAAGGTATCAAATGTCATAAAGTGTTTAACAACGGTCATGATCCAAGCCCACAACGACCTGCTCCTCCCTGTGCAAGCTCCATATACCTAACGACCTGCAAGGCATGTAACAGAGGATCAACAACTAGTTGAGCGAGTTCACAGAAAGTAAATGCGTAATAGTAAGTTCGTATGTAACAGGTGGCTCTACTGGGCCGTTAGTACGTTCTATTGGTGGGGGCTTCCCATGTTGTATAACCACTAGACTACTCGTAACCATAAGTATCCTTCACAACCGAGGATAGTAGTGAGTATAGGTACACGTAGGTTTTACGTGCGTATCCTTCACAACCGAGGATAGTAGTAAATATAATGCACGTAGGTTTTACGTGCGTATCCTTCACAACCGAGGATAGTAATAAGTATAAATGCACGTAGGTTTTACGTGCGTATCCTTCACAACCGAGGATAGTAGTAAGTATAAGTCTACGTAGATTGTAAGTATGTGTCCTGCACAACCGAGGACAGTGAATAGTATAAGTATGTGTCCTGCACAACCGAGGACAGTGGTATGGTAGTCTAGTATGAGTGTCAGTACGAATCTATTCAATCATATTCCTTCAATCCCATTCCCAAGCCCTTGGGAATCCCATGCCTTAGTAAGGGTGTGAACTCACCTGGGTTTGCTCGGTATGCTATCTACGTGCTCGTAAACAATCAATCAATCAGTCAAGGCCGAGATGGGAAGGACACAAGATTGATCGAAAGGAAAAACAAAAGGCTTGAAGTCGTGTAGCTGCCGTCGCACAGGGAAAAACTTTAGGGTTTGATAATAAACGGTTTCGAAAACTTTAAGCGTGATTAAGCAAACAAAACAGGTCATTGGGCCGCGCCTGACTTTGGGCCCAATCCCTTGGCGGCGAAAACTCCCTCCTCCGACGAAATCAAAGGGTATTTCGGGTGGGATGTGTTTTCGGGTGAGGGGTTGTTTTGAAAGGAATACATGCTTTAATTATTGTACAATTTATTATGCAAGATACGCATAGCACATTCACACATAATATACACGCCACGAATCTACAACCATCACCTATATTGCACATCAATTAAATATGGAATGCACTTTGCAAATGAGTACCAAATTAAGTCGAATAGAGACCTTGAAAACTCAGGTTGTCACATTATCCCCAACTTGAAAGAAATTTCGTCCCGAAATTTAGCATGCGGTTACTGAGGAAGCTAGTTAAGTTGTATCGTTTGCTGGTTTTCCTGGGGTGTCACAACAGAAGCCATCAAGAAAATGGATCTAAATGAAGATAGCTCAGTGAAACTTCAAAACCTTGTCAAAAAGGTATTGACCAAACCCACATCACCAAACACTTCAGCAGATATGACAGACATTGAGCTTGAATAAAGAAAAAGGCAAGTGCTGATTGAACAAGAAGTTGCAGAAGACATAGCTGCAGCAAATGAAATCATAAAAAAGGCCTTCAATCAAATGTCAGCTGAAAACTCAGAAGTAGCAAAAGGTCAGAGTACTGATCATGCTGAAAACTCTGAACTATCAAAAGCTCAGAGTGTTGATCATGTTGAAAACTCTGAACCAGCAAAAGTACTGAGTACTGATCAACAAACTCTCACAAGGCCACAATCCCCTAACTCATCTGTGAATAAATCTCTCCCGAGAAACCCATTGGGTTCAAAAGTACTAAAATGGATGTCTGATCAAAAGACCCATGTATTGACCCTGATCAGATCCAATGGAGAAGTGAAGCACATATCAAGGGATCAAGCACTAGGCCTGGTTGTTGAAGATCTACAAGATCTCCTTGAGCTTACACTGTGTAGGGATGAGGATGATACAAGTTCTCAGGATTTTGAGCTTCAATTTAAAGATCAAGTTAGGGAACTTCTGATGAGAAATAAAAATCCAGAAAAATGAAGGGTTTTGGCAATATCTGTTTCAGGGGGAGATTGTTGGGATTGAACCCTACAAAAGGAACAAATAATGAAAGCCAAAACCGGTTCACAACAGAGGATTATTCATAAGCAACTGTTTGCATTAAGCTTTCCCCTTGACAATGGTTATCTAGCATCTGATAGACTTCAAAGCACTGCTCAATAGAACAACTGCTACTAAAGTACTGATAAAGATCAAAGACTGAAGCTCTATCTACTGTTGTTTCCTAAACACTACTGAAGATTAATGCACTACCCATTCAAGGTCTGATCACCCTTTGAAGAAAGCACTGATGCTCAACATCAGTGCTTAGCATACAACAGTGGAAAGTGAGTCAGTAGTTAGTTATAGCAGTATCCATGTAATCAATAGTTAGACATCAGTAGTTATAGATTAGTGGATAGAGTTTGTTAGTTTGTTAGATGTCGATTTTATGGTGACGTCAGCTGAGATGCTTCAGTGGTTTGGTTTGCCTATAAATGTAACAGTACCTTGTACTGTTACATTTGATTGACTGAGTGAGTTCTTCTCCTCTGTTCAAATTCTTTCATCTTGTGCAATCAACCTTGGAGCATCAGGCTGAGGGGAGTTTAGTTTGTAAGCATGCTCTGTAATCTTTTGACTTGTATTATAATCATTCGACAAAATGGAAAGCATGTGTTTATCAAAACTATTTTCTTCCTGAATTGTGTTTACAAAGTTTGTGTTCATTTCCGCTACACTTTATGTTTAAATCATGCAAACAAGCACAATTATAAGAGCCTCAGATCCTAACAATCTATTCTAATACAAGACTCGATACAAGACGAAACTGACAGACGTATGCATCAACAACTATAGCCTGACCCACGAATTATATTAAACAATTAAACTTCCATTAAAGAAATTAAATCACTTATTGATAACCAACGAAGTTAAAAACTTCGTACACCCCATCCAATTACATTTAGTGAAATACAATAACTCTTATATAATATATTTATTTTTAGAGTTAAATGTCATTTTAGTCCCTATGATTTGAATACACTCAAATTAACTCGCGCGCCTTCTTCTTTTTTTCAATCTCACTCATTTAATCTTAGTCCTTATTAGTTAATAGATGGTCAAAATTACTTGTTAGTCTTCCTACCCAAATAAATTTTCTACTATAGATTAACCCACGCATTATATTAAACAATTAAACTTCCATTAAAGAAATTAAATCACTTATTGATAACCAACAAAGTTAAAAACTTCGTACACCCCATCCAATTACATTTAGTGAAATACAATAACTCTTATATAAATATATATCTGAATAGGGGAAGGTTCATTTGAGAAGAAAATTTTATTGAGAAGAAAAAGAATAAAAGGGTATAATTGTAAAACATTAAATAGTTTTTTTATCATCTAATTTATTATGATGTTTGACTAATTAATTAGTCATTAAGACTATAATCCTCCACACTAAATATTTTTGCCTACACACATAAAAAGTTATCCTACACATTTCGAAATTTATCCTACACATATTGAAATTTATCCTACACAACTCGTAATTTATCCTACACGCCTCTATTTATCCTACACTATAAATGAAATTTTATTTTTATTTTTTGTGAAAAATATATATCTTAAAAATAAGTTACAAATTTAATATAGTTAGTTATTAAAGATGAAACTACCAATTAATGATGTATGTAAGTTTACTAATATACCCTTATAGTTACATTATGTACAAATATTAAATGAAGTCTAATGAAGCATTTCCATTGGTTGAAATTTCTTCTTTTTTCTTCTTACAAAGAATTTCTTCTCATTTGAACCCTCCACTATCCGAATATTTATTTTTAGAGTTAAATGTCATTTTTAGGGGGTGTTTGGCCTAGCTTTTATTTTCTGGCTTATGCTTATATTTTAAAATAGCTTATAGCTTATTTTGTATCATTTGATAAGCTCTTTTTAAGTGTTTGGATTAACTTATAGCTTATTTTCTATCATATACCCTTACACAAATAAGCTTCTTTAAATAAGCTAAAAAACCATCTTCGAATAAGCTTATTCAAATTAGCTTATATAAGCTAATAAGCATAAGCTTAAAAAAGTAAACCAAACACCAAGTTAAGCTTATTTTGTAAAAAAAAGCTATAAGCTTTGTTTAAAAAGCTAGGCCAAACACCCCTTAGTCCCTATAATTTGAACTATTTTGTTAGTTTAGTAAAAAAGTTTCATTTTCGCCTATGGGTCCATAGAGGTTTCATCTTTGCCATTTAGTCTACTGTGTTAACTTCATCCATTTTTTCTGTCAACGAGAAGGGTAATTCGGTCATTATATATGGTCGAATTGTCCTTCTAGTTAATAGAATGACATATAAAATGACCGAATTGGCCTTCTCGTTAACAGAAAAAATGGATGAAGTTAGCCCAGTTGACTAAAACAGCAACGATGAAATCTTTTTGGACCCACATGCGAAAAATGAAACTTTTGGACTAAACTGGCAAAATGACCCAAACCACACGGACTAAAATAACATTTAACTCTTATTTTTATTTATTCACTCTCTAATTACACACTATATATACATATAGAGGGAGGTTTAAACGAGACGCTAAATATTGTGAGAATCGTGAGAACGAGTAAAAAACCACGAAAACTTAGTAAAAAACAATTCAAATTAAAAAAAAAGGTTACACTTATCATTATTATTCGAATACAATGTTATAAATTTAATTAACACGTTTAAATTTATGTGAATTCGTAAATAAAGAAACTTTACACATGTGTAAATTTGCCATTTACACATGTATAAAAAATCTAATAAGAGATAAATCGAAAACCCATGTGAGTTGAAAAAAACCCAAATAAACCCTATGTAACATTTTTATTTTTTTCTAAAAAAACAGGGAATGTAATATAAATGTACACGAACATTTTTTTTCTTAAAATGAAAAAAGGGCCTACTAGTTTTTAAAAAGAATGTTGATTTGTATGTTACATTTTTTGGACATATATATTATGTAACCTGAAATTTGTAACATTTATTTTTTTAAAAAAGAAACTACTCGGTGTTTTTTTGTGTTTCTTTTTTAAAAATGTTCAAATATATGTATATTACATTTCCTATTTTTTTAGAAAGGTTTCTTGAGTTTACATTGTTTTTTTACAAAGGTTTCTTGAGTTTACACAACTCAAGTGTGTTTTCTATATAGCCTTCCCCTATATATATATATATATATATATATATATATATATATATATATATATATATATAGTGAAAATGTAAAATACAATATCTCTTAACGTACAATACGTACGATATTGTGAAATCACATGTTATAAAAAAGCATGCTGGAAACCGCATGTAAGTTTTTTTATGAAATCGCATGTTTTTTTGTAACAATTTCGCATGTTGGTTTTTTTGATGAAATCGCATGTTGGCTTTTTTTGTAGCAATTTTGCATGTTGGTAAATATGATGAAATCGCATGTTATTATATAAAGCAATTTCGCATGTTGGTTTTTCAGCACAAATCGCATGTTCAAAAGTGAATTCGCACCAGATCGGACGGCTGAGATGATCGCGTACATATTGTACGATAAAAGCTATTGTACGTTAACCTAACCCTATATATATATATATATATATATATATATATATATATATATATATAGGGCAAGGATAAATCGAAAACCCACTCCAGTTGACTAAACCCTGAAAACCCAAGATCTACCATTGATTAAAAAAGATGGATGGTTGTGATGTCTTTTAGTGTAATATATATTACTTTTTAATATTCTAATCAGTAATAGTACACATAAGGGATAAAATGGGAATAATGTGTGAGAATTTTCTTCTTGGAAGAATGGAACTTTTGTCAGTTGTCTGCATGATCATTATTACATCCATTTTTTTAACAATTTCTCTCTCTCTCTCTCTCTCTCTCTCTCTCTCTCTCTCTTCATCCCATCATCCTCCATCTCTCAAAATTCTTTAAAATTTTTTTTACAGAAAATAAAGCAGCAGCTTCTTGGTCACTTGGGTCATTATCACAAATTTAATATTGTTGAAACCCAAAAGTCGTTTATTCAATCTGTTATTTTTATTATATACATAATAAAAAGGGCTTGGTTCGATTCCTCTTTTTATGTTGTGATTATTTTTTATTAACTCAATCTTGCTAACTACAATCACCACATTTATTGTCATTAATAATAGTCATTTATTGTTATTATTTTGTTGGTATAAAGAAAATTTCCGAAAATGCTCGTCAAAAATGGTGAATTATTTTTCTATATACTAATTTTCTTAATTAACTAGGGGGAATACCCGTGCGATGCACGACATGCATAATAGTTATTGTTTTTCCTGGAACGACGACTGATATAGATAGTGCGTGACACGGTACGAAAGTGCGAATATATTATAGATTTTTAAAACAAAAACCGGGTTTTTTTAAAGTTAGCCGTTTGACCATGGTTATTTTGACCAAAGTCCACTCCTCATTCGGTGCTTTGTGGTAGCACCACCAGTCAAAAAAGGCCCAAAACACCCGAGGGTACAGTGTTCCCCCACGTTTTTAAGACGCTTTGAGAGAGGTTTGCGCCCCACCACATGTGGTCTCACAAAACTTCAAATCTATGGACGTGTGGTTTCTCAATCCTCTTCAAAAGACGTCACAGTTTTCAAATTTTTTTTATTTTTTCTTTTTCATTGTGTTTTAAATGGTGTAAAATAGATGTTATATATATATATACATATTATACTACATACACATATACATATAAATTTAGTTTTAACATCTAAAAGTCAAATTGAAGGTTTTGTTCCCTTTTATAGATTAGAAAGCAGTTTATAAACCAACAAAATTAACAAATCCTAACAGTTCTTCAAGTGTTTAGTTATATAATCTATATATTTATTTACTTAAATTTATTACAATTAACCCAATACTTAATAAATAGGGTATGCAGGACTTAAAAAGTGTTATCTGGACATGTATGTCACTCCAGCTTGCCAATCTTGTGTACCGACTCCAGGGTAACATTTTCAGATGCCTGCAACACATCTGGTTATAAAAGTAAAAAATAAACAAAAATGATGTTTTAGATTTTTACCCTGGTCTCAAACTTAATGTAGTTGTTTAGTCCATTTAATTAATTTTTTTTTTAGTTGACACATAGGTACAATGTAGTCCTCTATTTGTGATAATTGTCATTGTGCTTATAGTCATGTGATGTTGTTTTAATACCCGTTAACCAACTCGTTTCGCCTCTATTTCTCAGTTATTTAAAGAAGCAACATATACATCAGAAGTAAATTTCTAAAGATAATGGTGAACCGTCAATGGTACTATAAACTTACCTCAAGACTACCATCTGCTAAACTGGTAGTGTATCTCAGAGTCCAGAAATCCTGTGCTAGAGCTATTTCAATTAATATATGTAGAAAAGGAAGAGCCGCATTGATTAAACATGGTCATAAAGGCTCGTACTATTTCATTAAAGTTAATTGTAATATTAAGTATTAGTTATCTAATAACCAATCAATCCTTTAAGGTGAATTGTTATGAAAAGTCTATAAACCTTAACTTAAACATTAATATATGGAGAAAAGGAAGAGGCTCATTGATTAAACATGGTCATAAAGGCTGGTACTATTTCATTAAAGTTAATTGTAATGCATTTAAAGCAACCATAAATTTTGATTTTAAATATAAGATATAGCTAAACTTAGAAATTGTTTACTGAAAGTTGAAGTTGAAATAAATCATATTCAGGTAATTATTTTTTATATGCAAATTCAGACAGACCTATCAAAATATGTAGGAAAACTCCATGCAAGTCTAACTCCGTCACGCTTAAATTCATGTAACCTGAATGTGGTTCATTACTTATTTAACCCATTTATTTAAATAGGCAGGCGAGTAGTAATCGGGTTGGTGGGTTGTAAAACTGTGTTAATTTTACCAGCATGGTGGAAGTCAATATTCTACCAGTATCATTACATCCAACTTTTTAAAAGTAAACAAATGGTTTGATAATATGAAAACTATTTCAAATGAATATTAGTAATGTATAAATTTAAACGAACATTCAAATGAAAATAAAGAATGGTTACAAACGAACGCAAATAAGAGAGAGGACAGACATAAACGAAAGTCAATCATCGAACATAAATGAACGAAAATAAACGAACATAACATTGAACCTCCAATTCGTTTACGGGTTGCACCTACTTCTGTTTAAAGCAAGATGTATAGATTATGCAACGTACCTTAACCACGCGTGTGTGTGTATGTGAATATATGTTTTTAACTTGATCCGCATAAATAGTTTTGAGCCAATAGAAAGCGAACCGTGGACTAAATAAAAAATGGAACCCAACTAAAAGCGAAAACCAAGGAAACTGAAACCAAACCTAAACGAACCAAAAAACAAAACCAGACCGAAATGAACCTATACAAACTGAATAATTTTACTGAAACAAATAAGCTGAGACCAATAATGTTGCTGAAATGAAAACCGAACCTGAACCAAAAACAAATAAAGCGAATCTAACCGGAAAGGAAACTAAATTTACACAAAACTAAAAAAAACTGAAAACGGAACAAAAAACGTAAAAGATCTTACCGAAACGAACTCAAAAAACTTAGATCGAAACAAAACAATTGCTGGGAAAAATCAAAACCAAAACGATGCAAAAAAATAAAACAACCTAAAACCAAACCGAAACCAAAAACTGATAAAAGTAAACAAAATTGATTCAAAATCGACCCGACAATAAAAACGGTCACGTTAATAAAGTATTCACCTTCACACCTGGCAGGGGTGATTAGTATGTGGTAGCAAAACAATCAAATAGTTAACGAACAACAAAAATGCAGGTACCTTAACAACGGTAGTGACTGGGTTAGTGACTATCAATTGTTCGGAGATTACTTTGAATCAAGAGTTAGTATGCTAATGGGCTATTAAGCAGTTAGTAATAAATAACCGAGTCACTAACAGCTCTATTAACCAAAAATGTTGCACCAGTTCTACTAAAATTGTTAAATAACAATTGATAGTCCTTATTATTAACTCTAACAACATTAGCCTACTAAAATTATTATTGACTATCAGCTAATTATTTATTACTAAAATGTTGTATTAACTTTATTCTGCAACATATTCTTTATAAACTATGCTTACCTTGACATAACCTAATAGCTATATTTCCTTATTAGAAGTCAATGATAATTGAAAATTAGTACATATTATTACCTTGTTGGTGAACACATTTACTCTATGTTTAGGGAACAATTTGATTAGGTTGCTGATACTGAATTGAATATCACGCCAAATTACAATAGCAGTTTATATTGCTACTATTCACCCAAATCAAGCACCTTAAATAAGTCAGTGTTTCTCTATATTCAAAAAACGAACTATAACTGACGATCACTAAATTGCAACAGTCAATTCAATCCAAATACTGCAATAGAAACATAAAATCTACCACAATTCGTTGGTTAATCACGTATAGTTCTTAATCGATTAGAATCAGAAAAAGGAAATTGACTCACTGTAACTTAAAATCAGGAAGAAGGCGAACAAGAGGCGGAGTTTTTCGAAATCAATGACCCCTGTCTTTCATTGTTACTCCTTGAATGAGGTAAGCAAGACCCCATACTACACACTGCATACACATACATAAAAATTGGGTTCAATATTATTTGTATAAACACCGATTGGAAACCCTCACATTGCATTTGATGAAACCCTAATCAATATAAACACACACACTAACACTCACGAATCGAATTTATAAAAGGAAAAATTCGGGCTGTTTTTACCTCTTGCTGCTCCAAATCTTCATTACCATACATTATCTTCATCTTAGAAATATATATATTGCACTTAAAGGTTGCTGGAGAGTCGGAGGATGATGTGTAATTAAAGGAGCAAGTAAATGACCCATTTTGATTCCAACTGAAGTTGCCGACTGATGGAGAGCCTGATGGAGAGCCTGTGCAGGAGATCAATCGAAGATATATGTCTGAGAATTGTGTGCCAAATCTATGAAGATCTTCAATTGGGGAGAAGTTAATTACGATTCCAATTGAGTTGCCGACTGATGGAGAGCCTGATGGCGAGCCTGTGCAGGAGATCAATCGAAGATATATGTCTGAGAGTTGTGTGCCTAATCGATGAAGATCTTCAATTAGGGAGAAGTTAATTATGGATTGGAGAGCATATATTGAGAGGCGAAGGATGAGTATCACGGACTCCAAAGTCCCCACAAAGGCCAGTTAAACAACCCTTTCACTTTCGAAAGTCCTCTTCTCGCCGTTGCATCCGTCTCTGGCGACTCCTCCACTACCTCATGTTCTTCCTTTGCACATTCTTCAACTAATGAGATGTCGTACGGAGGCGAAACCGAAACCTCTGGCGGAGGATTTAAAGCTTTTCCAGCGAACCTCCGATGACTCGCCTTCTCTTTCTTCTGGTTAAGTTTACGACTGCGACAGTTAACCTATTCACTGCTGGTAAAGTTTTCTTCAATATCTTCAATTACTTGATGAATTAGCTCTCGGTTAACAGACGTGTCCCACCGGAACCAGTAGTTCGTGTAATAATCGAAGCAATCGCAGTCGAATACCGGAGATTTGTGTGCGGCCGGAGCTTTCTTCGTATTGTTATTATCAGATGATCTAGGGTTTGTGGAATTATTTTTGACACAAATGATAAAAGTAATGTAACTTGTGATTATTAAACTGGAATTGTTTTTGACCAAAATGATTAAAGTAATGTAACTTGTGATTATTAAGTAAATTAAATGAAATTAATAGGATTCTTATAGGCTGGTGCATTTAAAAGGAATTTTTACATATATCCCCTTATTAAAAGCCCTTATTACATATTTGTCCAATCTTTAAAATCAATTACATATTTCCCCCTTTCTTTATGAAATTACCCTTTTACCCTTTTTCTTAATTTCTTATCTCTTAACTTCAAAACCAATCTAGTCAATACTCTATATGTTGTGATAAAATCTTTAAAATATTTCTTTGAAAAAAAACGGTCATACCCATTTTATAAAACAAGTGACCTTTTTACATATCTAGTTACTGGTTAAGTTTAAGTTTACATATTTTTTACAACCGACCCATTATACATTTAAATTTTAGTTAACTACACTAACAATTTACGTTAAAATATTGATTATCTAAAATATCTTATATAAAAAAACATATTGTTATACAATATACGTTTGTTTTTTTCAAGTCGTAATCAATTTTTCTTTAGCCTAAATCTTAGTTCGATCATCAACATTTTAATTGTTTTGAAGCAGGAGCTAAATTTCCATTTTTTTTTTGTGTAATGCTATTTCAGAAATCTAATTGTCATGTTTTAAACATTCAAAATAATTTGAAAAAACTGTTTTACAGCAAAAGTAAATTTTTAAACCATGGTCGCATGACTGTTTTCTTTAAAAAAAATAATGCTTAAGAGCTATGACGTATTATATATAAGCAAAACTTTCAATTTTCACATAACAGAGGCAGAAGCTTATAAAAAAATAGGCAGGGCTTATAAAAAAATGAATTCATATCATTAGGTTAATATCTTATTTGTAAACAATTATATTACATATTAAATCATAAAATATGTAAGTAATGGTATTAGAAAGGGGAAAAATGTAATAATCATTTAATAAGTTCATTAAGGTGCTGTTTGTTTTTGCAGACATAAATTTTCTGCAAGCTGATTTCATCTGTTTTTATGTCTGCAACTGAAGATGTGGTCTGAAGATCTGCAAGCTGAAAATATTAAGACTGTTTGTTTTTATAAGTTGATACCGGTCTGAAGCACATCAAAAATGACGAAACATTCACATTCCGCTTTGATCCAGCAGAGGAGAAGAGGGAGGTCGGAGAAGGAGCTTGTCACCGGAGGAGGAGGGAGGTCGTCGGAGAAGGAGGTAGGTAGCCGAAGGAGGGGGAGGTCGGAGAAGGGGTAGGTCGCCGGAGGAGGTAGGTCGCCGGAGGAGAAGAGGGAGTTCGCCGGAGGAGGAGGTGGGTCGCCGGAGGAGAAGAGGGAGGTCGGAGAAGGAGGAGGAGCGGCGGTGGGAGGGGCTGATGTTTGAGGGAGGAGAAGAGGGATGTGTGAAGATGTTTTAAGTAAGGGGTCCATAGCTTATTTTTTAAGATGAAAAAAGCTGAGTTCAAATCTGTTTAAAGAAAAAAAAACAAACAGTCTTCAAGGGTAACGTCTGCACGCCTGCAGACATCAGCCCCCTTGAAGACGTTTGAAGAAAAAACAAACACCCCCTAAGGGTAAAATAGTAATTCAATAGGAGTGATTTTAATAAAATGGGTAAATATGTAATATGTATGGTTTAAAAGGGGGAAATATGTAATTGATTTTATGGGTTGGGTATATATGTAATAAATGATCTTAGAAGGGGGATATATGTAAATGACCTCATTTAAAACAACCATAAATTTTGGTTTTAAAATAGAACATATAACTAAACTTTAGAATATATATAGATATACAACGTTGTCATGAAAAAAAAAAGATATTCAAGCAACCATCAACAAAAGCACATGATCAAACACACATAGAGCAAAAATGTTCAAAAATCTCAGTGAAAAAAAAAAATGTAACACAGATACAGCAAAAATGTACAAAAATCTGAGGCAAAAAAAATGTAACATGGTAAAAACAAAACCAAAAAATCCATAGCATATAAATTGTAACATAAAAAATGTAACAACACACTTATTTTTACAATAATCTAAAAAAGTGTAACAATGCACTTTATTTTATGTAAATACAGCAAAAATGTACAAAAATCTGAGGCAAAAATAAACTGTAACATGGTAAAAACAAAACCAAAAAATCCATAACATATAAAATGTAACATAAAAAATGTAACAACACACTTATTTTTACAATAATCTAAAAAAGTGTAACAATACACTTTATTTTATGTAATCGTACATTATTTATGTGACACGGAAAAATGTAACATGCATTTTTTCTTGAACAAATTTAACACAAAAAAAAAATTGATCAATCAAGAAATTAAAAATATTCATCTTCTTGAAAAAAAAAAAACAAAATATCCAGAAAAAAGTTGCATGTAACAACACACTTTATTTTTACAATAATCTGAAAAAGTGTAACAATTCACTTTATTTTATGTAAACGTACATTATTTATGTGACACGGAAAAATATAACATGCATTTTTTCTTGAACAAATTTTACACAAAAAATTGATAAATCAAGAAATTAAAAACATTCATCTTCTTGAACAAAAAAAAAAACATATCCAGAAAAAAGTTGGAGCATCTGGATGATGATCTTTTGAACTGGATCATCTTTTAGATTTAGATCACTTTTAGATCTGGATGAAGATCTTTAAGAACTGGAAATGAAATAGAAGATAAAGATATAAAGAGAGAGAGAGAGAGAGAGGGAAAAGTCATAAATAACACATTTTTACACATTTCATACCTTAAATACCTGATTCAACTAAAAACACTTACAAAAAATGTGTAATTTTAGAAAAAAAAGCATGAAGAGAATTTAAAAAAAGCAACAAGATTCATATCTGATTCATCGTCATCTTCGTATCTTATTCATCATCATCATCATCTTCATATTCATATTCATGTGCGATTTTCTTCAAGCTGCCAGATCTATTAACATCTGGATCTTAACTCACACACCGGATCTGGTAACCACCGCTGCAATGGTGGTGGGTATTCTTTTCAATCTGGAACAAAATTCTAGTAGTGGTGGGTGTTTTTTTAATCCGGAACAAAAGACTTTCTATGATGCTTGATGTTGTTTGGTTGAGATGAGAGAGATTTCTAGTAGTGGTGGGTGTTTTTTTAAATCTGGAACAAAAGCCTTTCTATGAAGCTTGATGTAGTTTGGTTGAGATGAGAGAGATAAGCTTTGTAAAATAATGACGGTGATGGAGGTAACAATGAAGACTACTTTATGGAGAAGAGTGAATTATGGAGAAGAGTGAATTATTATATTAGAGAGATAAAGATTTTCAATGTAGTACAAAAATGTGTCAAGTGAAAAGTTTGAAACTATTACATTAATTAATTGATGGATGGAGGTGAATTTCCAAATTTACCCTTTAAGCTATCTGTTACAAAAAACACGTGGAAGCTTATTGTCCACACAATTGGGTTTCTTGGGTTTAGTCAACTGGAGTGGGTTTTCTCCTTATAATTAGCCTATATATATATATATATAGGATAGGAGTTGGCCAGAAAGTCCAAATTTCCTAAAAAGTGTAAAAAGTCATAAAACACCGTAATGTCAACCATAAAACACACCAAAAACTCACAAATAATATGATGAAGATTACTAAAACATCATGTATGTGGGTTTTGTGTTGTGTTTTAGATGTTAAGGCTCTGATTGTGGAATGACAAATATTATTGTGTTTTATGTTTTTTAGCATTGTGTGTTTTATATTCATAGTTCTACGATGGTGTGTTTGAAGTTTTTATGGACTATTAGAGTTTGAATATGGTGTTTTAGTAATATTCATTCTATTATTTGTGAGTTTTAGGTGTGTTTTATGCCTGAAATTATTGTGTTTTATGACTTGTTACACTTTTTAGGAAAAACACACTTTTCGTAGGGTCCTCACTCTATATATATATATATATATAGAGAGAGAGAGAGAGAGAGAAAGAGAGAGAGAGAGAGAAAGAGAGAGAGAGAGATGTTTAAATGAAAATACTAAATATTGTGAGAACCATGAGAACGAATGAAAAAATCGTGAGAACTTGATCAAAAAATAATTCAAATTCAAATTTTTTTTATTAAACTTATCATTAGTATTCGAATACAATGTTAGAAAATAAATGTACACGTTTAAATTTACATGTATTCGTAAATATTAAAAATTTACACATGTGTAAGTTTATCATTTTACATATGTGTAAATTGTTGTATTTAACATATTTACACATGTGTAAAATTTTATTAAGAGTGATTATGAAATGAGAAATAAGTTATTTGATGATGTAATTTTTTTTTTTGATATTGTATTTTAATTACATTGACATTTGTATTAAAAAATGGTTTTGATTGGTTTTCTCATTCATTATCACGGTTCTTGCAATATTTAACGTTCTCAAGATAACCCTCTCGTATATATATATGGGTAGGATCAAATAAAAAGTTAATTTTTCCTACGTAAAATGAGAATGAATTTAAACTTTCATTTTTCAAACCAATGGTTAAGATAAAAAATGTAGGAAAAAAGAGGAGTGTTAGGGTATCTTTGACAAATCTTATTTATTGATTTTCTATCTCAACATGCGAGACACATCCATATTCTACCCACAATTTTTAAACGTTTATAACTTTTTTATACAACATTATTTTTTCATAAAAGTTTCACCATAAAATCGAGTGTCTTTTTATATTTAATTTTAGTACTTTATAGCTATATAAAATATGACAAATAAAAAATTCAAAAAAAAAAATGTATAGTATTTCTATTTTGTATAACATTTTGTTTGTGTTGGATTTTGTATTACATTTTTGTGCTAATTTTTTTTGTCTTAATTTCTTTGGCTAATTTTTTTTGCTAGATTTTTTGTAATATATTTTTTGGGAATGGATTTTTTTGTGTTATATTTTTTTTACAAGATTCTTTTTTGCTATATATTTTTGTACTGATTTTTTTAAGAAAATAAAAGATGTGTCACATGTCATTTTCACACTCTTAGTTATAAAGACCAAAATGTATTAGTACTAAAATATTCTTTCTTTTTTACAAAGAGTGTCACATATTATTATCACATTTCTTTTTTAGAGTATATATACAAAACACACTTTTTAAAGTCTCTCTCCCTAATATACCACAATGCAATGAAGAAACAGACATATAATAATTTAAATCAATTTGTAATAAAATATCATAGATCTTACTACCTATTTATCAAAACTTTAATCAACCTGTATTCTTTTAAACAAAAAACCGTACACCCATTCATTTAATAAATTCAAATATAAAATAATTTAAATAATTAAAAAAAATCCATAATATCACAAAATAATATAATACAATATTTTCGGAGATAGTTGAATTTGAATATGACCTGACAGAATATAGAGCTTGTATTCAACATTTCCTCTATAAATACCCCTTAACCGCTCCTCATCTCCACCACCAAAACCACCGTTAAACACTCACCGGAACCCTACTTTTTTCACCGGAAATGGCGATTAAAAAATCAAACAAACTCCCACAAGCAGCACTATTGAAGCAAATCCTCAAAAGATGTTCAAGCTTAGGCAAGAAACATGGATATGATGACGATGGCCTCCCGCTCGACGTCCCAAAAGGCCATTTTCCGGTGTACGTTGGCGTTAACCGAACTCGATACATCGTTCCGATTTCGTTCTTAACTCACCCGGAATTCCAACAACTCCTCCGACATGCGGAGGAGGAGTTCGGGTTCCATCATGAAATGGGCCTCACTATCCCATGCGAAGAGGTGGTTTTCCGATCTCTTACATCCATGATCCGATGAATTATACTAGGGTTTCGCCACTAGGGCGCAACCGTAGTTATGTTGAGAAGTGCTTGAACCGCATAAAACATATATAACCTTGCATTTAAAAGGTAATAAATACACTCCTCTTAATTACTTAATACACCCCCTCCTTTTACGTACTTACAAGTGGGCCCCGTATGGGATCAGTACGTTTCTCTCAAAGGGGGTATAGTTAGTAACTACGAGGATGCATTTAGATCAAGCCTTAAGATATTGGGTAAGCAGTTATGTAACTGCTTTCTGTGTCTCACTTAATGCAAAGGGTACAATGCATTATGTGATTTTAGAAGTTCTCAACGTATTCTTGGTTCCGAAATTGCAATGGTTTTCACATCACTCATCATGCCCCCATGAACATTTTTAGCTGTATGGCTTCTGATCCGTGGTTATTCTCCGATCGCTCACCTCCGTTCTCCGATGAAGGCTTTTAGGGTTCCTCCACAGTTGTTTCCGGTCACCAACCGCCGTGCTCCGGCGAGACTTAAGAGAAATAGGATTTTGAAGATGAAATTGCATATTGCAATGGTGTCTTTTTTAAGGCTGGTTTCTTTTTCCAGAGCTATAGTTTCCAAATCCAGAGAAACGTATAACTATTAACGAGTGATGTACTATATTAGTTAATGGGTTACGGCTCTTGGATATGGATTTTTAGCTCTGAGAAAATGGATTTGCTTTTTTTTTTAACCATTTTTCTTTTTTTGACTCTAACCCAAGATGCCAAAATATTCCAATTTAAATTTCAATTTTTTTTTGGGTTAGACTGATGTGTAGAAAGGAAGTCTTGTAATTTTTCTCATTTGAGGTGTAAGAATTACCCTTTTGAGAGTGGTTAAATGTTTCTCCAGTATTATGTAATATTTGGAAGAGAGGTTTGTTTATTTTATGCAAGTTTTAAGTGATTTGTATCAAACATTATGATGAAGCTTGGTATTTTATAATTTTTTTTTGGTGATGCTGATGGATTTCTTGAATTTTTGTACTGTGTTGTCCCATGAAAGTCACATGTCACAGTGCAAGTTACATTTTACATGATCCAGGATTTCAGTTAGTAGTATAATTAAAATCTTTTTATAACGATTTCCGTGATTCGTTTAAAAAAATTACTTATGAATATAAGAAAAATAAACTTAACAGAAATAAAAACATATATAGGATTTTAAAAACAAACTAGATTTGTTGACGTCGCGCGATGCGGCAAAACAGAGTAATGATAATGTAAAACAAACGTTATTTGAAAATGAGGCATGTTGTTTAGAAAGTTAAACCGTTATAATCGATTTAATCTATTATCATGCCGTTTTACGGCACCAAATAAATAGTCTATTTTGAATACAACTTCATTTTAACAAAATTTAGAATGTTGAGAGTAAAAAAATAATCATAACCACGTACTTAAGTTTTTAGAAAAAAAATTAACAAACTTAAGTTATTAGAGAAATTTTAAATTATGTAATAAAGGAAATATGATTTAAAAAATAAAAATAATTATTAAAAACAAAAAATAATGGATAAAAAATATGGTTTTAAAGTAAAAAATAATAAAAATATGTTAAAACTTAAAAGTAAATATAATAATAAATAATAAAATATTAAAAAGATATATATTATTATAAAAATAAAGTTATATATTATTATAAAAATAATAAACTATTATAATAATAAATAATAAAATATTAAAAAACTATAAAAACAAAGTTGCTATTCATCATTAGTCGATAACAATATATAAAATAATATATATAATGTGTCGTCACATGCTAGGTATTGAAACTAATATCAAGGTTCGTTGTGATTTAGTACATTCAAATATTTACAAAATTTGGAAAAAAGAATTATTCAGCATTTTGTAATTATGTTCGTCTTTTGAAAAGTTTATTAACAGAATATATATGAGTTGAAATATTTAATACTATAAAAGTTGTTTTTTCTATTTTTGCAAGGTATGTAGGAAACTAGGAATAAGATGCATGTGGAATAAAGTTGTGCTGTTTTTTTAAATATTTTTGTACACTTTTACGTATGCAGAAGTTCATAAAGGTAATAGTATATATAATGATGACATGCCTCCTGATTGATAAAAGTTGGTCCAGTTTAGAGAAAGCCCATTCATACAGATAAACCCATTTTACAGTTTAAAAATAGTTGGTCCAGCCAACTACCTATTTTGCCATTGATAAAAGTTTATCCGAAAACATGACGACAGTTGACAATAGTGTATACTTGTATGTGTTACAATATTTCCCTTTGACTACTATGGTTAAATCAAATCTTACTCGTACTTGAAACCGTACTTGTAAAAATTGTTTTTAAGCAAAACATAAGGATATGCGATATGGGACATCACCTCCACACCACCTCAGTTTTTTTTTATACTCTGGGTGCCATCCAGGTGGCGCTACAATGACAACCATTGACAAGCTTTTTGTTGTGGGCCATGGCAACTAGCCATTCGTGAACGGCTACAAAGTAAAAAAATCCAATGTCTTTTTATAAAACTTATATTAAACACACACAACTCGATCACACACTTCAACACAAGTCTCTCAAAACTTATGTTAAAACACATGTAACTCTCTCACTTCAACACAAGTCTCTCAAATTTTATAAAATGTCTACAATTTCCAAGACGTCAAATGATTCTCCCATATACCGAGCATGCTTGACGATTTGCTCATAGCGGTGGCGCAAGAGGCGGTTCAAGTTTTTAAAGAGGAGGAAGTAGAAGCGTCACAACCAACACGTTCTAGACAACCGCATCTTGAACGAGACCGGATTGATGCTCACAACCGTTTGTTTAGTGATTATTTTGTGGAAAATGAAGAACAATTTCGACGCCGCATTCGTATGAGTCGTCGTCTTTTTTACGGATTAGTGGCGATTTAAAGCACGAATATACTTTTTTCAAACAAAGAGCGAATGCACGGGGTAAAGTTGGATTCTCTCCGTTGCAAAAATGTACAGCCGTCATTCGATAATATTCATTCGGAATAACGAGTAAAGTTTGAGACAAGTATCTACGGATGTTGGCACGAACATGTAGAGAAAGTATTCACAATTATTGTGAAGCTATATTTGTTTTTTTATAATTCTTTTACGTATATTATAATTAATATTGTTTAATATTTCTAAGACATAATATTGTCATTATTACTATTTTTATTATTAGCATGGGGTAAATTAAAATTTTCGTCCTTTATTTTTGTACCGGATTGTAATGGATGACCTTTAACTTCAATAATTACAACCATAGCCCTTTATTTGAAAAAAAATCATTACACCCTGGGTCCTTTAGCAATAACTAGGTTAAAATTTTGAGTTAAGTCTGATCACTCAAAGGTAGTTTAGTTATTTTACCAACTAAATTAAAGAAAAGATTAAAAACCCACTTATCTCTTACTTTTTTACATTATTTTCTTTCCCCTTTCTTCTTTCACCATCACCACCACCACCACCACCAACAAATCTAGTGCCACCACAACTACCACCAAATCCGTCGTCACCAACACCAGATCCACCACACCACAGTCTCCATCTAGTTCGTGACCTAACCTCCACACTCCATCTAGCTTGTACTCGAATATTCAACCAAATCCCCGAATCAAAACACCACCATCAACCATCGCTTTGATTCTTAACAACCATCATTCCGGCTTCATTTATTCAACAAAACAAGTTCAGTTTCAACACAAAATTTAGGGTTCAAATACGTTACCGAGAAGTGCCGGAGGTGCTGTTGAGAGTGGTTCAGTTGATCGGTGACAATGAGGTGGTGGGAGTGTTGGAAAGGTTGTTGTGAGTGGTTCGGTTGATACCAGTGTTACTTCCCGGTGAGAAAAGGTGAGGGTTTCTTGATGAAGTAGAGATTGCACAGATCTCAGATCTATGGGTTGGAGTGGTCGTGCTCGTGGTTGTCGGAGGGTTGGGGCGGTGGTTGTAGTGGAGATGGGAGATGGTTGTGGTTTGAATGTGCAGGTTATGTTGAAACATTCAATATTTACATATACATATTATATTTTTATATATATTAAATAATTAATTAATTATGTTAAAGTATTTCTATTTTATTTATTATAGTATATATATATTTTTTAATACATAAAATGACCAAATTGCCCTCATGTGTAATGCACATGCCATACTTAACTCAAAATTTTAACCTAATTAGTGCTAAAGGATCTATGGTGTAATGAGTTTTCCAAATAAAGAACTATGGCTGTAATTAATGAAGTTAAAGGTCATCCATTGCAATCTGATACAAACATAAAGGACGAAAAGTGTAAGTTGCCCTTAGCATTGTAACTATAATTTTTTTAGTTCTTATTAATCTATAGGACAACGATATAGGAGGCGTCCGACCTCTAGTGACATTGCGCTTTAATAGATAAAGAGGTCATCTTGACATAACCACATTCGTTATCATCAAATACTAGCATTAACTCACATTCTTTAACTATGCTTTACTCACTTAAAAGAATATACATCGTGTATTGAAGTCGACAAACTAGACACATTTTTTTTAAATATGATTGTATTATAAAAAGTCTTAAGCAAGATGCTCAAGCATGGGAAACAAGTACAAGAGAAAAATAAAGACATTACAATCCTCATGGGTATATAGCATGAGGAGTTACAGACAAGTATAGGAGAAAAAATGAGACATATATACCCGTCCAGGCTAACAGTATTTTGTTTTGCATTAATTATACTAAAACGTTCGCAATACAAGCCATTAGCACCTTTAACACTGCAGGAGCCTGTTGTTGCAACATTACGTGTTATTTACAGGTCCATGTCTTAAAACCCACATAGAACCACTAAATAAACTTTTTTCTCTGTGGAGAATACTCCTACATCATATCCTCTAGCTTATGTGAGTGATCCTAGAAACAAAGAGGTTGTTTTCACCAACTCAACATCATATCAATAGAACTTAATATGTATGGAATGGATCCAAGAATTGTTAGACTTGTATTGGAGATACCGGGTAGACGCAATCAAGTTAGAAAATTACCGAACTTAAAACAAACATAACTTCTAATTCTTCTAGGATTATCACGCTAACAAATTAAAAATGAAAAGGAGAGAGAAAAGGAGTTGGAGTTCCCTCGCCGCCAGCAAAATACCCAATGGAAAAAACCAGCCTTTTGATCCGAAAATTCTGAAAAACTCAACAACGTTCTATGTTTCTAATTTACCAAGCAATTGCACTTTGGGTTGTTATGCAAGGTGTTCCGATTATGCGAAAAGACAAATCCGGTAAGTATTTCGCATCTTTAAGATATGAGGATGTTAAAATGTGGAAGGGATGGCAAAGGTGATAAGTCATGTGCAAATCGGAGAACATAGAATGTATATGAATGCTGCAAAGTTTTCGAAAGAAGGAGAGGAGAAAAAAACGATGCAAGAAGGAAAGAAAGACGAAGACGGGAGGCCTTAACCAGACTTCTGGAGAACATATTAGTGAACTGGGATAATGTAGGTACATTTCATCAGTATAAAAAACAATATTGTTTTGGTTCCTAAGGGAAACCAACAACCAGAATCTTCCTCAAAGGAGAAGCAGGTGCATGCTAGGAGATCTAGAACGATTTACATTCCGAACAAAGATTACCCGGTGGGGATTATATACTTTAATCAGGTCGGTGAAGGACGCGACAAGATTACGTAGAATAGATGGCCTTTTCCGAAATATGGAACGACTCGTTTTCATGTTTTGAAGTATAGGAAGGACAGAAAGTGGATTTCGAGCGCGTAGCATGGCTAAAAATATCTGTGATTTCCATTCAATTATGGGATAAAGAGGTGTTTGATCATATTGTTGTGTCTTTCAGTACGGTTGTACACGGTTCTTTGGCTTCAGTTAGAGATGGGAACCTTGCAACGGAATATGTGGCAGTTCTGGTTACACATGGAAAGAGAATTGAAGAAACACTGGCAATCCGATGGAAGAATGAAGTCTTTACGGTATGGGTTTCGAAAACAAAGGTAGATTGGAACCTAGATTTTGTTGTCAAAACCGACGGGATTTCAGTTACTCTAGACCTTGAATTTGGTCTACACAGGGTGACGAAATAGAAGACACAATCTCCCCTGGTTGTTGTAATTCCAAAACGAGTTGGACATGGTAATTGATTCGGAGATGGAAGAAAGTAAAATGGGGATGATGTCGAAGGGCAAGACATCAATGATAACCTGAACTCCAGTTTTCTGATCTTCGGAATCTGAGTTGAACCAATCAGAGGAGGTACTCCGGTTACCGGAGAGGAAGATAATGAAACGGATGTAGGGAATTCAGATAGTCTTAGGAACGAGAAACATGTGACTTCGGGAGAAGCAATTAATGTTGATACAGGGATTTTGGAAAATGTCAGGAGAGAGAAACATGTGACCTCGGGTAATGCAATCAATGTTGGTGGGGACTCGACGTTTGGTAGTTCCCAGGACATAATCAATTTGTAGGACCCACAGGCAAATAGGTATGAAACCGGGAATATTATGGATGGTAGTGACGGGCCTGGGCCCAATTCGGATGTCTTGAATGAGTCTACAGCAGGGAACAAGAAAGAGGCCCAAATGTGATTTGGATTCATTTACATAGACTTGAATAGGTCCCCGGTGGAATCAGTATCTCATAAAAACATTCAACCCCTTTTTACTTAGAAAATGATCATCCAACCAATCACTAGGGCAGAGAGGATCTTTAGTGGGCGAAATAACAAAGGGTGTTGAATCCCTATGTAAAGTAAGGATGTTGATGTTAACATCCCTACGGAGTTCGTCATCCAGGGGCAATCCATGGCTCCTAACGACGACACAACGACTCATGTGGCAGATGCAGGCTTGGTCCAGGTAATTCAAAATTTAAACTTAGAAGTCAAAGATAAAATGGATATGGGAATCTCGGTGGGGGATAGATTTGGGTGGTTTTGAAAATAATTTGGAAAGCTCCATTAGGGAGGAAGACGTACAGAATGTGAACCAATGAATATAATGACATATAATGTAAGGGGGATACGAGAGGATGAAAAAATCAGCTCGATAGGTGATATTATTAGACAACAAAAACCAAGTTTTGTGGCAATCTTGGAAACAATGAAAAGAGATGGGTCAGCGATTCAACCAAGAAAGCTATGGGGAAGATGACCACTTAAAGTCGATTGGGTTAACTCGGTTTGGAGATAGGGGGAATGATATGTTTGTGGGATCCGGTTTTCTTTACGAAAACATACATTATTAGACAACAAAACTTCATGGTTCTTTCTGGAACTTTGCAAGACAATGTGATTATTCACTTTGTTAACGTGTGTGCACCTCAAGTCACAGTGCCTAAAAGGGAACTTTGGAACGAAATATCTAATGTTTTAAATACTTTGGAGGGCATGTTGGTATTAAGGAAACTTTGGAACAAAATATCTAATGTTAGAACCCCAAAGGAAAGATGCAACACCGAATTCATACCAGGTCATCAGAGGCTTTTAATGCTTTCATTGATGACAATGGGTTGATGAAATAACCCATAGGTGGGAAGAAATTTACTAGAGTTTCTAATGCGTGTGACAAACTTAGCAAAATTGATCGTATTCTAGTCTGTCAACAATTTTGGAGCAAGTGGCCGGATTCTTCAGTGAGGGCACTACCAAGAGGTGAATCAGATCACTATCATGTCTTCCTATCCACTTAGGATAGTAATTTTGGCTCTATACCTTTTCTGTGTTTTAACTCACGGATTAGGAGGGAGGAGTTTGGAGCTTTAATTCATAATGCGGTCCTTGGGCTAGAAATTGATGGTCTGCCTGATATTGAAAGATAATTAATTAAGTTATTAATGCGAAAAGTGGTAGGCCCCTCTTTTGAAGGTGACGTTACCCTCGGCTAAGTGGTTTGAATCAGTAAGGATACAATCTCAAGTAGCCAGTTTAATGTATTAATAATAGTTTACATATGAGGGGATCAAGCTATTCGCACCCCCGCCATCCAATACCAGTGGGTATTGAAGGGGGTCCTTGTAAGCTTGACCCAGGTCCTTGCAGGATCTATACACTGAACAAGGCAAGAACCTTACTAAACCATTCCCTTAACCCCCGACCAGGTAGCCAACATGCCTCTATATTGACCGTAGAGACATGAATGGTGTAAATCTTTTACTTTATATAGAGTGTAAAGTGTCACACCCCGACCACGTAAAACAACAAAACGTGGCGGAAACGTCGGGGAGTGTTGTAACAGAATCATTGTTTCATAACACATGGAAATTTGAAATCTTGTTTTATTGATTAACTGAGTTACAATGTCTTAACAAAAGATGTATAACAAAATTAACTAGTCTTGCATCTTTTATTGTCACTAAGGCCCAAGTTCGCCTATGTGTATCTTGATCAATCCTATGCATCATCTCCTGAAACACATGTGAAAATAGGTACATCAGCATAAAAATGCCGGCGAGTACATAGGTTTTATTGATTTAGGATTCATGACTTATAAGTTTAGAAAAAAAAGTTGTTTAACAAAAATCAGTCATGATCCTTGTAAAATGTTTTGTTTTATTAATCATTTGAAAAGCGATGATAGATATGTATAGATAAAAGAATAATTGTAAGGTTAAATGAATAACCAAGTAAAAATGAATTTGTATAAAACAAACCGTTTTTGTAAAACAATGTCTTGTGAAAAATATGTTATTTGTGTAAAAATATGTAAATCCAAATTGAATGATTTAAATAATGCTACGACATGTAATATAATACAAGCACTTATATATAGGAAGTACCAGCGGCGTATCCACCATGCTTGTATCACATTACACACGCCTCGTTACTTAAATCACTTACCCAAACAAACCACCAATGTAAATTGCCCATGTCTAAACCAATTGTCAAATGTCATTGTGAAAACCATGTCAAAATGTTTATGTCAAATGTCAATCATGTAATGTGTAAACAAAATGGGTCATGTATGGCAAGTGAAATATGTATCAACTAAACCATAGGTGAAAATGCACAAAACAATGAATTGAAGTAAAACTCAGTTTAAATCAATGTTATGTTTTGTGGAAATGCATGCTATACTGATACAAACATTTATGCGGTATTGTGAAAATTCCATACATTCAAGCCTTGAGACAACAGGATAACCTTAGAGTAAAGGTTATCAAAAAGAAATGTTTTCGGATTCGGTCATTCCATCCATCCAAACAAACCTAGGATTTTAGGAACGGGATTTGTCAAGTCCTATGGTACCATTACCTACTACCAAGCAGCGTGATCAATGTTAATGAATGTACATTGTCCCATTTAAACAAACCAAATGTCATACCAAAATGTAAGCATGTGATGTGATGTGAATGTACTAAGTATGAATAAAATGAACATACATAGCATGTGATGTGAAACAAATGTACTAAGTATGATGAACATACATAGCATGTGATGTAAAACAAATGTACTAAGTATGATGAACATACATAGCATGAAAAGGTAATGTAAAACAATGTACTAAGTATGCACACAATGGACATACATAGCAAAAACATAATGAAATCATGTACTAGTAGAGTACTAGTGAACATAACAAGTATATAATATGAAAACATGGAAAGCATGAAAGTAACAAGTAGGAACATGTGTTTCACCCAAAATGTTTGAAAAACAGTAAAAGAGGGGACTATATAATCACTTGATGGTGCTTAGAAGTCTTGAACAACAACCAAGCAAAGCTTGAGGGATCACGGAATCAAACGGCACCCTATATAGATAACTACATAAATAACCAGACCTAAATCGGGGGATTGGATAGTATGAGGTTTCGTAAACCAAATGAGTATTGGAACTCATATGATATGGTTTAATAAAGCCTACATACTAAAATGAAACCTAATCTAAGTGCTTAAGACCCATTACGACCCGTTTAGGTAGATTATGCTACTTTAACGCGTCGCTCGCGTAAAACGCATTCGGAACGTCTAACTAGCCCTATGATAAGTGAAATATGCCTTAACATGTTTAATATTGTTGCTAAATCAGCTTAGATGTCAAAAGTTACGTTACATATGCTTAAAATGAATTTATGCGTAAAAAGGGTATTTTGGTAATTCACCTAAGGCATAAGAACTACTTATCATACAACTATTTAAACGACGTGACCATAAGGTATAACCTCGGAAGGTTATTCCCTATACACTATGGTCACCTAAAGTGCTTGGTCGGATCCTAAAGATCGACCAAATGGGTCGGGTTCGAAAGTATAAGCGATTGTTTAGATCGCTTACCTTTACGACCCTAGACAAGCACAAATCTAAAAGCGACGAGTTAAACATGCTAGAACATGTTTAGTAAAGTTAGGAAACAGGTTTGGTATCAAAACAAACGGTTTTGATACCCTAGAGTAGTTTGGTTACAAAATACGTGAGAAAACGCATTTTGGCCGAAACTACGACTCGTCACTGAGCCTAGATAACGTGGTAATCAGTGGGTATAGTCACTAGGGACTATAACCATCGTGATTACGCTCACGTTATGAAGTTCAAACGAACTTCGCGTTGACCATAAACTGGTCAATGCAGAAAGTCAAACACAGTTTGACTTTAACGCTAAAACGAATGAAAAGCACGAGAGAATACTTACAGAGGGTCCCCGCAAGATTGAATTCCAAGTATTTCTCAGGTATGAAGTGATAATCACTCCAACTTAGAGAAAATCTCAGAATTCAAGTGAGGAATGAATGAAATGAAGGTGGGTATTTATAGGAGAGCTAGAACCATTAGGATCGTTTATCGGGAAACGAGCTTCGATCTAGACCCTCCACTTGGGCCCATGGTATTGCTAAACAATGGGGCACAAGAAAACCATCAAATTTAGCCCATGGTATTGCAAAAATTGCATTAAAACCCCTGAATTCAACCCAGATTGCAAAATCTGAAGTTTCTGTCTGACAGGCTCTCACGCCCCGCGTAAGAATTAAGCTTGGCTTACGCGGGCCGCCTGGCCAACTTTGGCAGATTGTCAAAACAGGTCCCTGCACATCAGAAACTTGCATTTCGGCTCATTTTTGACACGTTTAAGCCCCGTTAACCTCATTTCAAGGCTCTAAAATGAAGTTAAAGTATTGGGAACTCAAAACATGCTCAAAAATATCTCGGATGTCGGTTCGTTTGGTCGTACGGTTGCGTTGTTCGGTTAATTACGACGGAAGTCGTAACGAACGCAAAAACGATCCAAATTAAGCGACGAATGAAATTTTATCATGCCACACACTAAAACATAATATTTTAATGATTACATGAATTTTTGGATGTCCAGATATATTCAGAACGCAAAATATGCGCGAAAATGCAAACTTGTGCACTTTTTGACGCTTTTAGTCCCCGAATGACCAAAAAGTGTTTATTTTAGCACACCGAACACCTCAAAGCCTATTTCTAAGCTATGTAAAGGATGTTTAGGGTGTGTTTAACTTATTATCATGTTCCGGAATGTTCGTTACAGTTCAAATTGGCATACTTTCGCAGTTTGTCATATTTAGTCCCTGTAAGCGAATAGACTTGATTTCGGCATACCAAACCTTCCAAAACTTATTTCTAAGTTATGTAAAGGTTATTTAAGGTATGTTAAGCCTATGTCACTATCCCGGAGTGTTTGTTGCATTAAACTGGTTATATTTACGCATCAGTGCGCGTATAACCTTCCAGAAAGCGATTTAGAGCCCGAAATCGAACAAGAGTTGATATGTGCAAATGATACACATGTTTATACAAATCCCAAGTATGAAATACATTATTTCATTGGTTTGGTATTTGTTTGATGGCTGAAGTGACACAGATGTCACAGTCTCCCCTACTTCAGGAAATTTCGTCCCGAAATTTATTTAGAGGAAACTTGTGAGAGCTTGAAACATGGAGTTGAAAAGATCAAACAACACTGGTTAGAATCCTGAACTTCTAGTAGCTTGAATAACATCATGCTTGCAATGTGAGAGGGACACTTATATACAAGTACATATAGTGTTATTGGTGCGTCCACCGTACCTCCATTACATTGTTCACATTTTGTTACGGTTGCCACTATTGGTTCTTACACATAATAAGTCTTACTGTGGTTTCGGTGCACTGAACTTCGTAATTATGTATGCATCCATAATTATGTAATTCCTTGCATAGTCACGTAGTGCATCTTATAATGTGTAGGGGAAGGAAACATTGAACGAGCATGTGATGATTGTGATTAGACCATACTGGGGTCCTTTTTAATTGAGTCAATAAATGATCTCCAGACTGCCAAGGAGTCTTTTCAGCTTATATCATCACATGTCATTCTCAACCAGATTCTGAATCAATCCTTTGACTAGACCACTCAAAGGGTCCTTTTTGAATCATGGAATGGTACTATATAATCCAAGGGTCTTGACTATCACGTAGAAGCCCAATTAAGGATTTGAGATAGTACCTTTTGAATGTCCTACTATGAATCCCTCATATGAAGATAAGAAAGGTTCTACGAGGATTTGGATAACGAATATCCAGAGTATTCAAAAACACAAAATGCATAAAAGAAAACACAAGGTGCATAAACACATAATCACATAATTGCTTAACTTGATTTTAAATTTGTCATCAGCTTGCCAATTGCGCACAAGTATTTAAAGCACACTAGGAATCCATTCCGTGGATTTCATTTGGTACTTTAAACATTATCAAGAATCTAACTATGAATATAGATAGATCTTAAAGAGGAAATTCGATTTCAATTGTAAGGAACCGAAATATTCGAACTAAGGTACACAAGGAATCCAGTTAAGGATTCTGATTTGAATGACAATTATCCACAAGGATCTAATTGTGAAGATAAAAAGATCCCACATGGATTTTGGGAATTGAAGATGTTTTGAAACCTTGCACTGGATGTGCTTAAGTCAAAACATGAAGTAAAAATGCTTATGAAGTTGAGATGCTAGATATGCCAAGGTGACATATGAAGCGGAAATTGAAGGTTAAGTCAATGTATGAGGAAAATATTTTGAAAACTATGCATGGGGTTCTAAAATGTGTTCAATGTTTTTGGAAACCTTATATATAATACTTTTGAAAATAGAAAGTAGGTGTATTAGGTAGGTATATTTATAAAAATGTTTTAAAATCATGCGAGATGAATTTTGAAATTATGTATAAGGTTTTTGAAAACATGAATGATGCTTTTGAAATCATGCACTTGATATAAGTAATTATACCGCATTAATAACATTTTGAAATCATGAAGGTTGTTTTTGAAAACTTATGTTATGCATGTTGAAAATCAGAACGTAATGGGTATGAGATTTGAAAATACCCTTAGTTATCTAACCAGGGATTCAAAGGCACAGATGTGCAAAAGCACGATTACTCATAATGTCACTTTATTTCTTGTACTTTGTTCCTAGAATGAAACGAGTACTTAAAATTTTGGAGGAAATCATGAGTGATCACTTGAAAGGGAGAATCACAAGAGTAGTTTGTAAAGAGCATAGTTCCCTGATGTAGGTATCATAGGGAAATGCCATACACACATGTAACTACATTTGTATATCAGAATTGCAAACAACGACTTTTATTTATGAATAAAACAGATGGTTTCACAATACAAGAAAACAAAAGAAACAAAGGCATAAGACAACAACACCTTTTGCTCGGCCAAATGCTTATCCAAGGGTTGGATTTGCATTGACAATCTTTGGGCATTTGTTCCTGAAATGGCTCGTTTCGCCACAGTTGTAGCAAGTACCAGACGGAAAACGAGCTTGAGTAGGGTTGACTTGGAGTTGGGTAGCAGCAAGATTTGCAATAGCTTTGTTTTGGATAGCAAAGCGGCATATGTTAATCAAATGTCCCAACCGTCCACAGTAGGTACATTTGGAGCAGGGTATGAGGTTTGAATGATGATGGTTGCGTCGTTTGCACCATCGGGCAGTTCCTATGTACGGCTTCCTAGCTGGTGGTGCTGCCACTTGGCTAGGTCCCGCTTGATTAGGTGTAACTGCTGCGGGTTTCCTTGAAGCCTTACGCTTCCTTGATTTTGGTGCAGGCCTGACTTCTGCTTCCTTTGGTGACTCTTGAGTGGCTCCATTTTTGAGACGAGACATGGCAATGCCTAGATCCACAGATTTCAGAATCACTTCGCCTATTTGCTGGGAAAATTTGGCTGTTTGCTCGGATATTTGACCGTTGTTGAGAGGAAGAGACATTCTAGAAGAAAATGAAAGACATAGGAAGCAACAAATGAAATTTTATCGGATAAACAAAACAGAAAGGCAATGCATACGAATTGCGATCATTTATTTGTTACCTAAGGCAAACAAATGAGACGGTGACAAGTCAAAGCAAGCGGGTCATAATAATGTATCGCTGAAGACATGCTTGCCTATAAGTGAATACTCACCCCAAGAGTTCCCAGGTAAGAGTGACAGGTCCGATACTGCGGATTTGTACGAACACTCTAGCCTTAGACAGAAAACTCAGAGTACAGGCATTCACCCTTCCAGTTTGCACGTGTTCACATTATGAGACCCAAACTTTGATGAGATTTTGAAAATTTAGAGAGTTCAAAACCTAGTAATCAATTATCCTAGAACAGATGATTAGTTTTCAAAGAAGTTTTGAAATTTATGTTCTTGTTGTGGTTGTCGCCTAAGGATAGGTGACAATATTGTTTTATGACTAAACGCAAGTAAACTTGCGTTAGGGTCCTAGGAAGGTCATAGACTAGGTCAAAGCATTACTAATAACCTAATTCCCTATAACCATGAGCTCTGATACCAACTTTTCTGTCACACCCCGACCACGTAAAACAATAAAACGTGGCGGAAACGTCGAGGAGTGTTGTAACAGAATCATTGTTTCATAACACATAGAAATTTGAAATCTTGTTTTATTGATTAACTGAGTTACAATGTCTTAACAAAAGATGTATAACAAAATTAACTAGTCTTGCATCTTTTATTGTCACTAAGGCCCAAGTTCGCCTATGTGTATCTTGATCAATCCTATGCATCATCTCCTGAAACACATGTGAAAATAGGTACATCAGCATAAAAATGCTGGCGAGTACATAGGTTTTATTGATTTAGGATTCATGACTTATAAGTTTATCAAAAAAAGTTGTTTAACAAAAATCAGTCATGATCCTTGTAAAATGTTTTGTTTTATTAATCATTTGAAAAGCGATGATAGATATGTATAGATAAAAGAATAATTGTAAGGTTAAATGAATAACCAAGTAAAAATGAATTTGTATAAAACAAACTGTTTTTGTAAAACAATGTCTTGTGAAAAATATGTTATTTGTGTAAAAATATGTAAATCCAAATTGAATGATTTAAATAATGCTACGACATGTAATATAATACAAGCACTTATATATAGGAAGTACCAGCGACGTATCCACCATGCTTGTATCACATTACACACGCCTCGTTACTTAAATCACTTACCCAAACAAACCACCAATGTAAATTGCCCATGTCTAAACCAATTGTCAAATGTCATTGTGAAAACCATGTCAAAATGTTTATGTCAAATGTCAATCATGTAATGTGTAAACAAAATGTCATGTATGGCAAGTGAAATATGTATCAACTAAACCATAGGTGAAAATGCACAAAACAATGAATTGAAGTAAAACTCAGTTTAAATCAATGTTATGTTTTGTGGAAATGCATGCTATACTGATACAAACATTTATGCGGTATTGTGAAAATTCCATACATTCAAGCCTTGAGACAGCAGGATAACCTTAGAGTAAAGGTTATCAAAAAGAAATGTTTTCGGATTCGGTCATTCCATCCATCCAAACAAACCTAGGATTTTAGGAACGGGATTTGTCAAGTCCTATGGTACCATTACCTACTACTGAGCGGCGTGATCAATGTTAATGAATGTACATTGTCCCATTTAAACAAACCAAATGTCATACCAAAATGTAAGCATGTGATGTGATGTGAATGTACTAAGTATGAACAAAATGAACATACATAGCATGTGATGTGAAACAAATGTACTAAGTATGATGAACATACATAGCATATGATGTAAAACAAATGTACTAAGTATGATGAACATACATAGCATGAAAAGGTAATGTAAAACAATGTACTAAGTATGCACACAATGGACATACATAGCAAAAACATAATGAAATCATGTACTAATAGAGTACTAGTGAACATAGCAAGTATATGATATGAAAACATGGAAAGCATGAAAGTAACAAGTAGGCACATGTGTTTCACCCCAAAATGTTTGAAAAACAGTAAAAGAGGGGACTATGTACTCACTTGAGGGTGCTTAGAAGTCTTGAACAACAACCAAGCAAAGCTAGAGGGATCACGGAATCAAACGACACCCTATATAGATAACTACATAAATAACCGGACCTAAATCGGGGGATTGGATAGTATGAGGTTTCGTAAACCAAATGAGTATTGGAAATCATATGATATGGTTTAATAAAGCCTACATACTAAAATGAAACCTAATCTAAGTGCTTAAGACCCATTACGACCCGTTTAGGTAGCTTAGGCTACCTTAACGCGTCGCTCGCGTAAAACGCATTCGGAACGTCTAACTAGCCCTATGACAAGTGAAATACGCCTTAACATGTTTAATATTGTTGCCAAATCAGTTTAGATGTCAAAAGTTACGTTACATATGCTAAAAATGAATTTATGCGTAAAAAGGGTATTTTGGTAATTCACCTAAGGCATAAGAACTACTTATCATACAACTATTTAAACGACGTGACCATAAGGTATAACCTCGGAAGGTTATTCCCTATACACTATGGTCACCTAAAGTGCTTGGTCGGATCCTAAAGATCGACCAAATGGGTCGGGTTCGAAAGTATAAGCGATTGTTTAGATCGCTTACCTTTACGACCCTAGACGAGCACAAATATAAAAGCGACGAGCTAAACATGCTAGAACATGTTTAGTAAAGTTAGGAAACAGGTTTGGTATCAAAACAAACGGTTTTGATACCCTAGAGTAGTTTGGTTACAAAATACGCGAGAAAACGCATTTTGGCCGAAACTACGACTCGTCACTGAGCCTAGATAACGTGGTAATCAGTGGGTATAGTCACTAGGGACTATAACCATCGTGATTATGCTCATGTTATGAAGTTCAAACGAACTTCGCGTTGACCATAAACTGGTCAATGCAGAAAGTCAAACACAGTTTGACTTTAACGCTAAAACGAATGAAAAGCATGAGAGAATACTTACAGAGGGTCCCCGCAAGATTGAATTCCAAGTATTTCTCAGGTATGAAGTGATAATCACTCCAACTTAGAGAAAATCTCAGAATTCAAGTGAGGAATGAATGAAATGAAGGTGGGTATTTATAGGAGAGCTAGAACCGTTAGGATCGTTTATCGAGAAACGAGCTTCGATCTAGACCCTCTACTTGGGCTCATGGTATTGCTAAATAATGGGGCACAAGAAAACCATCAAATTTAGCCCATGGTATTGCAAAAATTGCATTAAAACCCCTGAATTCGACCCAGATTGCTAAATCTGAAGTTTCTGTCTGACAGGCTCTCGCACCCCGCGTAAGAATTAAGCTTGGCTTACGCGGGCCGCCTGGCCAACTTTGGCAGATTGTCAAAACATGTCCCTGCACATCAGAAACTTGCATTTCGGCTCATTTTTGACACATTTAAGCCCCATTAAACTCATTTCAAGGCTCTAAAATGAAGTTAAAGTATAGGGAACTTAAAACATGCTCAAAAATATCTCGGATGTCGGTTCGTTTGGTCTTACGGTTGCGTTGTTAGGTTAATTACGACGGAAGTCGTAACGAACGCAAAAACGATCCAAATTAAGCGACGAATGAAATTTTATCATGACACACACTAAAACATAATATTTTAATGATTACATGAATTTTTGGATGTCCGGATATATTCAGAACGCAAAATATGCTCGAAAATGCAAACTTGTGCACTTTTTGACGCTTTTAGTCCCTGAATGACCAAAAACTTTATTTTAGCACACCGAACACCTCAAAGCCTATTTCTAAGCTATGTAAATGATGTTTAGGGTGTGTTTAACTTATGATCATGTTCCGGAATGTTCGTTACAATTCAAATTGGCATACTTTCGTAGTTTGTCATATTTGGTCCCTGTAAGCGAATAGACTTGATTTCGGCATACCAAACCTTCCAAAACTTATTTCTAAGTTATGTAAAGGTTATTTAAGGTATGTTAAGCCTATGTCACTATTCCGGAGTGTTTGTTGCATTAAACTGGTTATATTTACGCATCAGTGCGCGTATAACCTTCCAGAAAGCGATTTAGAGCCCGAAATCAAACAAGAGTTGATATGTGCAAATGATACACATGTTTATACAAATCCCAAGTATGAAATACAATATTTCATTGGTTTGGTACTTTTTTGATGGCTGAAGTGACACAGATGTAATATAAAGTAATGCCAAGACACCACGGACAAATGATAAAGAAAATTCACCTTCAACATAAGAAACTAGTTATTAAAGTCATTAATACAAAACCAAATAAAAAGTGCCGAAAGATTAAAAATCAAAAGTAATACATAAAAAACTTGTCTTCACCAAGTGATGTAAGAGGCTTAGCCAAACCTGGCCTTTGATTGGTAAGTACTCTTACTATCAATCTTGGATCCCGAGACTACTACACACTCAAAAGATGGATGATGGTGGGGGGTGTTGGTGGTGTAGTGGTGGTGGAGTGGTGGCAAAGTGGGAGAGTAGTGGTTTGCCAAGGGATGCCTTTGAAGTGAACCAAACACCCCTATTTATAGCCTACATAGAGCCCTGGCCACGACCCCGTGTCTAGTGGGCACGCCCCCGTGGCCAGCCTTTTCTCTTCCTTCATTAAATGCATGTGTCAGCAGAGGGCTCCACACGGCCCGTGTTCAGCGGGCACAACCTCGTGGGCAGAAGCGTATCTGTATTGTCAAGATTTTGCAAGATTCTACGTATCTTAGCGTTGACCACGCCTCGTGCTGAGCTGGGCACGCCCCCGTGGTGGGCGTAGAAGCTTCCACAGCTTTGTCTTTTCTGCAGACACCTGACCACGCCCCCGTGTCCACTGGGCACGGCCCCGTGGTCAGTCTTCTGTTTCTTTGTTTTTGCTTTGGGGATGCTGCCGAGGGGTCGGGCATGTCACGTTTATTCCTTTTCTTTGTATTTATGCTGGTTTTGGCTGTATATTTGTTCATTTTTCTCGTTTAAGCTCATTTGGTCCTGTAAATTCAAAAGAAAGACAAAAACATACTTTTTCCAACATTAGTACTAAAAAAGGGTTAGTTTTATGCCTCATTTGATGTAATTTATACGTTACATTTTGCACACATCAAAGCCTATGCACCATATTGAACCATCATCATAAAAAGTCCAAAACGTGAAGTCATATTTGAATCCAATTCAGATTGGTGTGGTAGGGGAGTTCACATATTATATTTGAATAAGAAAAGGCTGCTAATATACATATTTACGAAAAGAAGGCTTCTATATAGAAACAACTGTCAAATGGGCCAAGCCCATTCTAAAAGAAAGAGACGAATAGAATAAGGCGGCTAATATATTTTAGAGGTGGATGAATGAGAAAATAAAAAAGTATAATATATTATTTTCTTTATATACGGAGAAAGAATCCCTACAGGAAAGAAAAGAATTATTATTCTTTGAGGGATATACATCATCGGCTGAACCAGAAGGCTACTACATCTTTATTATTATTGTGGAGGAGGCTACGTCTACATTCTTAATTTTTGAAGAGAGACGCATAAGGAGGCAACCAAGTTTCAAGTTCGAGATCAATAATTAGGTCGGTTCGCAAACAAGTTAGTTTGGTTTTTATATATGTATTTTAGTCAAACTCATGAACATGATTTGTTATTTATTTGAGACCTGTTTATTTTTCTTGATGTTGATTCTTGGCTAAAACCTTTTTTCTTCCTAGACTTGGATGATGGGATTATAAAGTTTTGATTTTTATTATGTTTATTTAATTTATTATGGATTGTTTATAAAGTAGTCGATTTGGTATGTTGGTTTAATGTGTTTGCATGCTTTAACTTGTCTTTTTGTCTTTTATTGGTTTGTATGAATTTTGGTTAATATCGCAATACACCTTAGAAGTAATATTTGGTAATTTAATAATTTTAGTGTTCTACTAATTTCAATAGCTATGCGGTGCGAATTTATTGTTAGGTCTTTGTCATTAAATTGCTTGGTAGGATCTTCATGAGGAGTTTGAACTAGTTTCCTTAGTGATTGATGTCTAACAAGTTACACTGAAATTCCAAATCTATCCTAGGTTTATATCCCATGAGGGAGTGAATCGTATTAGGGTAATTTTGTAAACCTAGATAACACGTGAGGAAGTCTAGTTAACAGGTAATCATAACAGCCTATTAGAGTTCCATAAGTGTCTCCTTGAGAAGGGTCGAGGGTCTTGTTTGGTGTCTCGATAGGTTTAGAATATAAAGATCCCGATTCCATAATAATTAATAAACATAATATGTCATGACTATTATAATCCAGGAATCCAGTCTAGGCAGTCGTTTCCACCAATTGATTAAACTCCAAATTAATTCGTGCTTCATTAATTTTAGTTAATTAATTTAACTTAATTTGCAATTTTAGGATATTTAGAAACCCCCCCCCCCAAACAAACATAAAAATTGTTAGGAAACTTTATTTGTAAGTATTGAAGAAAATCTCAATTAACTGGATCTCTGAAGAAGATAACAGTCCTGAAGAACACAGCAAGATGAAGAAAAACAGTTGGGACAACTAAAAAGCAAAGTATCTACTACAAAGAATCTCAAGTTGATAAAGAGTTGATTTGGATTATCAGAGAAGGTCGTTTCTGATGGATCTGATGATATTTCTGATGAAATATCATCAGTTTCTGACAAATTCTGATCACCAAACTTTCTGATGATTTGTTCACCAGAATTTCTTATGAAGTGGCTTATCAGAAATTCTGATGACAGACCCACTTGTCTAAAATCACAACTCTATCCTGCCACCCATGACCGAAGCATGACATTATTGGTTTTCATGATTACAAATGCAACTTGAACGATGGATTCAATGAATATGTCAAATTGCTACTTTATGCAGGACTTATTGCATGAATAAACAATTGTTTATTCATGTCCACAACCGTCTATAAATAGAAGGCTCGAGAGGCAGAAGATACTTGAGTTTGAAGCTTAGCATTCACATACAAACACTCAAACTCTAACTGCTCTTCTCACCCACAGAAATCAAGATTCATTTGTATTAGATAATAATCTTACAATCACCTTGTTAAACTAATTTGTTTCAAAGTGATATAAACTTGATAATTCTGTAGGTCTTGTTTCTTGAAAGTCTGATTTCCATTTCCGCACATCTTTTTCACATATACAGAAATCACTTGCCATATTACGTAAAAAGAAGTTGTTAAGGCCATACTGGGTCCAACAATTGGTATCAGAGCAGATTGAATAAATTATTTTCAAACGATCAATCGCTCTTCTTCTTTTTTTTTTTCTAAATATGGCCAACTTTCAAACATGGAATAATGCTTTTAACATTGGTTCTATGTCCAAACTCCGACTCTGGTCAGGGAGGAATACCCCCAATGGAAAATCAAGATGGTCAATTTCCTTAATGGTCATGACCGAGCTCTGTTTCAATCCATTGAAAGGGGTCCACATATACCAATGACTGAAATAGCAACAATTCCTGCAACTGACCAAACACCAGAAATCCCTGCCTCTCGTGCTCCCAAAAGTGAAATAAACTGGAGCGCGGAAGACAAGGATTGGGTGGTTGGGGATGAAAGAGCAAAATTGTGACAACCCGAACTTTCAAGACTAGTACCTTTCAGTCTTGCGATTCTGATCCCTCACTACTTCTCCCTTACACGTTCATTGGTTTTTTTAGAATCTGTCTATCACTCGTGCCTTTAATAACTTTGATTAACGTAGTGTGTTATTGCGATTAATAATGCTTTTTCAGTCTTGGACCGCACTGATCGTTAAATTACATTGGGCCGCCACTGTTTTCACTTATACTCGGCCCAATCCACCTTTTGTAATGAAACTCGGCCCAAAACCCCCTCTCTTGTTATGAATACGTAGATACATGGGCATGTTGCACAATTCTTGCCTGATCGCAAACCCTAAAGCTTGTTTCCCCTCTTGAATGGTGACGGCAGTAGACCTTTCCCCCATCATCGAAGCATCATCTCCTGGTTAGTATTGCTTGCCAGTAAATTAATTTGCATATGTGGAATTAAAAACATGATCTAGGGTTTTAGATACGCATCGAGTAGAATCAGATCAATTGTTGGTATTGAGAATCGAGTATATAATGAATTCGAAGATTAGTTTGTGATGTAGCGATTAGATGGTTTTATTTGTCATGAATGTATAACACTTGATGCAACATAAACTGATTAAATATAATTGTTAGTTCCTTGATGCTAAATTGACTGATGTGCTTGCTCGATGCTAAAGCGTTGCTAGAATAATCATACTAATAACGATTGTATAAGATAGATATTGTTGTGGAAACAATGACAATCTGTTGTTGTATATACAAAGTCAACAAGTCTGTTGCATGTTATGTATTTTATTGGACCGATTATGTTGGAACATGACATCACATAGGATTGTTCACGTGATAGTTACACAAATGAGCATGGGGAATATGGTTGCATGGGGTAATGATTCCATGATGTCAGTACACTATTCTCTATGCATGTAACCAGGGTTGTAGGCTAGTAAAACGTTAGAGTGATGATGATGAATGACTGTATGATGAATCTGTTTGAGAAACATGAACTAATGATTAGCAATTTTGTGCGATAACATGGGTAATAATGTGATGATGAGCCGATTACTTTTGTTGACTAGTTAGAGGCGTCTTGCTAATTGTTAATAAATTAATGATCAGAAAAAGGCACATGATGATTTTAAGAACTGATGTAATTGTGTAAGACTTAACTGGGAAACCGATGAACTTTGATTTGGAAGGGGGATGGGTAACAACATCAGATAACAAACGGGTATTGGATAGCACACTCATTGGGCCGGATTATATACAACTGTTGGGCCGAGATGTATGTATATAAATTTACGTAATTAACTTGGGTCGGATATGTTGTTACATACTCATTTGATAAGCATTGAACATGTAACCTATAAGGTGGGTTAGGTATTGCAAAATGGAACCACTACGTGATACATGAGTACTCGATGACTTAGTGTGAACGGATGGATTACCATGATATCAATTACATGTGTGTGTTATATGTATAGTAAATATGTTGTACGTGATCGATAGATATGTGAACTATTTGTATGTGAAAGTGGTGGGTTATATGCAAGTAGAACTGACTGTTATCGGTAACCTTTTTAGGACGTGATTGATCTGTTAATCAAGTAAACATTCTTACCGAGCAAAACCAAGGTGAGTTCACTACATTCGAGCATGCGTCCCAGTGGTTGGGGACAGTCAGTGGGTATCCCGTGGAGGGATAAGTCTTTTGGGTAAAAACGGGTATATTGGTTAATATTCTCACGTATCATTCTTGTAAGTCCCTTATGTTGTTACCTGGAGGGTAACGGGTATTAGTTAGTAGCGCTACTTAGGTTTGGCACCCTCACACCGCTCCTAGATAGGACGGATGTGAACTAATGACCCAGTCGGGCCCAGTACTGGATAGGAGTACGTGGGAAAGGGCAGTCATGTACATCAGGAGCCGTCTTGTTCGGAATTGAGATATTAACAATATTACTTGCATTTGTCAGTGAACTGTTTTACATACAACTGGTAACAAACGTTTTCTAAAACTGTGAACTCGCCAGCTTTGTCTGATACACTTGTTGCATGCTCGCAGGTCGTTAGGTATTTGGATTGGGAACTTGCTGTCTGGAGGAGCATGAGTGGTCATGGGTCGACTGAAGAGACTCATGTGATTATTTGTTTACTTTTACACATTGGCTTTCGAACAACTTAATTATGGTTTATTATTTGCTTCCGCTAAACATATTGAATTTCGTATAAACTTGTGATGGAATTGTTATTAATAATTGAGAATTTTATTTTGAAACTTGTGGGTTCAATGTAATTAGTGGCTCATTGTCAGTACGTCACACGCCTATCAGGGACACTCCCTAGGTGGTATTTTGGGGGTGTGACAGTTTGGTATCAGAGCCACTAGTTATAGTGAACTTGGTTTTAAAATGTTTTTATAAAACCAGACTATAACCGAACAGTTCTGAAAACAAGAATACGACCATGACACTCAGCTCCAGATTGCAAGGTTCGTCTTTCGTTTACTCATTGTACTGCATAACTAGTGAACACGTACATATGATATTACATGTGATTGCACGTTTAGCACAACAGTATGAATTCACCACTTGCATGTGTTAAGTGATTGGTAGTGTGGTGTTTCCTTAGACATTCGTGACTCGCGTTTGGTGATGTTCTTTGCTTGCTACTCGAGTTTAGGGAACCATTTGACATGAGTTAGGAGGAGCTGAGATGAGCATGAAAATCACAATATTATTGTGGGTGCACACATAATAATAATGTGGGGTGCATGTGAGTCCCAGTGAGACTTAATGAGTGAAAAAAGGGTTCTGTTCTGTTATTAAATCGATGTGAAACACAACAGTCTATAAGAGTCATAGAAGTGATTGTCTCTTACTTGAACGTAATCTTTTCACTCCACTCTGAAACCTTTCAAATCTCGATGCTATCGAGTATTACCTGAACACCCATTTGAATGCCTAGTGAACTATGTAGAATGCTAGGTGCTTGTACGAACGTCCCTGAGTGGATGTTGCAGCGTCAAAGATTGGTCTATACCCCCCCCACTCCTCTTTGGTTACTAGAACTCGACGTATTGACATCTTAGGCCCCGAAGTGCAATCACTTCTGCAACACTCTCGCAACATACCGTGTATTACTCAGTCAACTTGGAAGAACGATGGACAAGAGGATGACCGTAGTATCTCACCGACTTCAGTATTAGAACGGCCTTGGTTTCAGGCAACGAACACCAGCAATTGGCTTTAATCGAATCCTTAACCCTAGTAAGCGACTAATGGGAGTCAACACTTACGAATCAATCGGGACGTAATCGACGACAAATGACTATGGGGTGGAATGTAAAACTGCCCGCACCAGGAGTGGTGCCTTAGGACGTGACATGAAATGTGTAAGGACGGACCCTAATGGGGAAAGGCCGCAGGACTCCGTTTCGAGCGATGACATTAGAAGCAACAGTCACGATGACATCAACGTACTCGCAAATCATGACTTTCGGTATGGAAATGATGGTGGCTTCAACAAGGAATGGCCGATATTAAGTCAAGATGCCAACAATCTAGGGAACCATGACAGTTTTGGGAATTTTAGTAGCAGTAAAACAACATGTGAGGCGGCACTCGAACAAGGCACCCCACGTTCACCAAGAAGCAATATCAACCAGTAGCAACAATACTGGAAGTGGCACTCGTGGAAAGGAATCTAAGACTGGCTTAGGCGGCGCCAGGCATGATAGCAACATGGTAGCTTGTATGGGTAGCAAATCGCTTCGTCTCGGTTCTGTTTAACCCTGATGCTCCTTGAACTAGAACATGTTGTGGGATCAGCTGATGGCAAGACAATTGAAATCTCATATGTTCGTTGGGATGCAAACTCGACCTTGTGGGACATGCGTTCGACATCGATCTTCTTTTTGCTATCCTCGATAGTTTGATGCAGTAATTAGAATGGATTGGTAATCCATACATCGCGCAGACATACCCTGTGAGAAGAAAACTTTGCGTGTCCCTCTCCCTAGTGGAGAATCGTCATTTGTTCCAAGTATCGGAATTATACAAAGGTTAGCGTCAATTCTGCAATGAAAGCCCAGAAGTGTCTACGGAGGGAATACCCCGCCATTGTTAGCAACCGTTACTGATGTTAAGGCTGAGGAAGAGAGGGCCGAGGATCCATCAGTTGGTGATTTCTTCGGATGAGCTACTTGAAGAACTTCCAGGATTACTTCCACAATTGTTAGACAGAATCTCAGTTTGATCTCACGCCAGATGCAGCTCCGGATACTTGTACTCTTACCGTCTTGCACCAAGAGGGTTGCGAGAGCTGTCTAACCAACTACAGGAATTGTTGAACAGGAGTTTTGGCAGACCTAGTTTTTCACTTTGGAGAGCTCCAGTTGTATCCATGGAGATAATCCTTTTCGTACGTGTTCTGATTATCGGGAACTTAACAAGGTGGCAGTCAAGAACCGTTTGCCTCGACCATGTATTGGCAACCTGTCGACTAGTGTGAGGGACAAGCTTCCTTCGAGGGATGTCAGACGAACGAACTAACATCAGGTGAAGGCCCAAGGGGAGAATGTTCCTACAACAGCATATCGAACACAGTACGACCATTGCGACATTCCATGACCTTTGGGTTAATCAACACACCAGCAGTCTTGTGGATCGCATGAATCGACCGTGTTTATTTGTGATGTTTTGAATAATGGACGACATTCGTATCTTACTTCAGAGCTCTTGAGGGAGGAGCCACTCCGCGCGAAGTCTTGTTAAACGTGGCTTCTAGATACGAGAGGTACATTTTTTGCCATGAAATCAACGAAGTGGAATGCATGTGGATCTTGCTAAGATCCATTCTGTTGGAAGGTTGGCACCAAGGATTCTTTCAGGGATACAGCAAATCCTTGGTTCCGCTTGATATTATCGCAGATTCATTGAGGGACTTTCGAAAATTGTGCCGTTGTAATCACTTTAGCACAGCAAGGTGCTGTGTTCGTGGAAGACAAAACAGGAGGACGTCTTTTCGGCTTTCGAATCCCAACACGAGAGAGTGATAACTTACGTGGTGGAGTTAGAAAGAGGAACTGCATAACACAACCGGCGGTGAAAACCATGGTCTTGGGATTTTAGATGGGGGGCATTACTTGGACGGTACCGGATGCACTGCTTAGACCGATCACAACGGCCTCCCGTGTACTTGCGATTCAGAAAAGCTAACTCCGTTAATGGCATCGCTGGATGGAATTTTGGATGGTTACGACTGTGAAACTTGAATGTACACGAGCTTTGCAGCTGACTCTAACTTACCTGATCAGACTCGCTCTGTTCAAGCTGGAGAACTGAAGGAAGAGAATTTTTTTTTTTAAATTGAACTCATGCGGGGCATGGAGAAGCAACCATAGCAGGTCGGATGGTACTCGCTACTTTATGGAACAAATATGGATTCTACTGTGCAGCAATCCGAGGGAACTTGTGTTGAGCGAAGCACACCAGCCTCGATATGCTGGTCATCTGGATTTGATGGAATATGTTAGGATCGGAGGATTTTGTACTGATGATCGGGCATAAAGGCCCACCTGGCTATGTATGTGAATGATGTTTGACTTGTGGGAAGGTCAAGATGGAGTGTCAGCAACCAGAAACACCCCTAAGGGAATGTGAACAAACTGCCATGGATTTTGTCGCTAGTCTACTCACAACTCTAAGCGGAAACAATATCACCTGGGTGATCATTGATTGTCTCACGTAACTAGCACGCTCTCTTGCACTCCAGGAAGCGGACGAGTCTTCACAGCTGGTGGATATTCCTCTGAGAGGGGCGGTTTTTAGGCACAGGGTGCCAACTTCTGATACCTTAGATTTTGATCTATACCTGATCTATGCCGGGCAATACACAACACCCTTGGCTTACATCAAGACATGAGCAATACTTATCACTGTAGGACAACCGAGCAGAGTAACGAACCATCCGGACACATGAAGACATGCTGCGAGCATGTGCGTGATCGACTTTAGTAAATATTTGGGAAGAACACTTATCTTTGGGAGAGCTCTACTGTAGCTGTTACCATATTAGTATGCATACAACTCTGTTTGACGGCAAGGACAGTAACGCTAATCTCCTTGTTGGATTAAGGTGGGTGACAACCTAATCACAGATCCAGGACTTGTACTCGAAACTCTTAAAGATTGTTGGGATCGGAAATTGTTTAACGGCAATGCGTGACTGTCACGAAAGCTAATAAGTTTAGGAAACACTGGGAGTTCGCTGTAGGCGAACGTGTCATAATCAAAAGTCCCATCCTGGGAGGGTGCGATACGCAATAGACAACGTGGCAAGCTTAGTTTACTATGCATTGGGACATCCGGATCTCTGGAACGAATGGGTAACATGGCTCACAAACTTGAGTTAACTGACGAAATGGAATAACGTTCACGATGATAATTATGTCTCGAAATAAGGCAGTGGTTATCCGATGAAACACTTGTGATACCTTTACCAGAGTCTGAGGTTATCGGACCAGTTGTATTTATCAGGGAATCTATCGAAAACATGGGCCAAGAGGTCAAGGTTCGTTAGCATAAGTCATATGTCAATCGTGAGAGTTCGTTGAAACCCAAGACGTGGACCGGAGTTCACGTGGGAACGTAAAGATCTGTTACGCTCTAATATCCTTAATTGTTCAAATGGTTGAACCAACTTTTGTGGTCATTGGCGAATTTCGGGACGAAATTCCCTTTCAAGTTGGGGATGATGTGGTACCCGGAAAAATCCACAGTCATCCTGATCTAACACCTTGCTGCTTAGGAGAAATTGTCTGGGATTACTTGTCAAATTTCGGGACGAAATTTCATTCAAGTTGGGGATGATGTGACAACCCGAACTTTCAAGACTAGTACCTTTCAGTCTTGCGATTCTGATCCCTCACTACTTCTCCCTTACACGTTCATTATTTTTTTTAGAATCTGTCTATCACTCGTGCCTTTAATAAATTTGATTAACGTAGTGTGTTATTGCGATTAATAATGCGTTTTGCAGTCTTGGACCGCACTGATCGTTAAATTACATTGGGCCGCCACTGTTTTCACTTATACTCGGCCCAATCCACCTTTTGTAATGAAACTCGGCCCAAAACCCCCTCTCTTGTTATGTATACGTAGATACATGGGCATGTTGCACAACTCTTGCCTGATCGCAAACCCTAAAGCTTGTTTCCCCTCTTGAATGGTGACGGCAGTAGACCTTTCCCCCATCATCGAAGCACCATCTCCTTCCCTCGTTCTGGTGTGCGATCTCAACTCTCCTGGTTAGTATTGCTTGCCAGTAAATTAATTTGCATATGTGGAATTAAAAACATGATCTAGGGTTTTAGATACGCATCGAGTAGAATCAGATCAATTGTTGGTATTGAGAATCGAGTATATAATGAATTCGAAGATTAGTTTGTGATGTAGCGATTAGATGGTTTTATTTGTCATGAATGTATAGCACTTGATGAAACATAAACTGATTAAATATAATTGTTAGTTCCTTGATGCTAAATTGACTAATGTGCTTGCTCGATGCTAAAGCGTTGCTATAATAATCATCTAATAACGATTGTATAAGATAGATATTGTTGTGGAAACAAGGACAATCTGTTGATGTATATACAAAGTCAACAAGTCTGTTGCATGTTATGTATTTTATTAGACCGATTATGTTGGAACATGACATCACATGGGATTGTTCACGTGATAGTTACACAAATGAGCATGGGGAATATGGTTGCATGGGGTAATGATTCCATGATGTCAGTACACTATTCTCTATGCATGTAACCAGGGTTGTAGGCTAGTAAAACGTTAGAGTGATGATGATGAATGACTGTATGATGAATCTGTTTGAGAAACATGAACTAATGATTAGCAATTTTGTGCGATAACATGGGTAATAATGTGATGATGAGCCGATTACTTTTGTTGAGTAGTTAGAGGTGTCTTGCTAATTGTTAATAAATTAATGATCAGAAAAAGGCACATGATGATTTTAAGAACTGATGTAATTGTGTAAGACTTAACTGGGAAACCGATGAACTTTGATTTGGAAGGGGGATGGGTAACAACATCAGATAACAAACGGGTATTGGATAGCACACTCATTGGGCCGGATTATATACAACTGTTGGGCCGAGATGTATGTATATAAACTTATGTAATTAACTTCGGTCGGATATGTTGTTACATACTCATTTGATAAGCATTGAACATGTAACCTATAAGGTGGGTTAGGTATTGCAAAATGGAACCACTACGTGATACATGAGTACTCGATGACTTAATGTGAACGGATTGATTACCATGATATCAATTACATGTGTGTGTTATATGTATAGTAAATATGTTGTACGTGATCGATAGATATGTGAACTATTTGTATGTGAAAGTGGTGGGTTATATGCAAGTAGAACTGACTGTTATCGGTAACCTTTTTAGGACGTGATTGATCTGTTAATCAAGTAAACATTCTTACCGAGCAAAACCAAGGTGAGTTTACTACATTCGAGCATGCGTCCCAGTGGTTGGGGACAGTCAGTGGGTATCCCGTGGAGGGATAAGTCTTTTGGGTAAAAACGGGTATATTGGTTAATATTCTCACCTATCATTCTTGTAAGTCCCTTATGTTGTTACCTGGAGGGTAACGGGTATTAGTTGGTAGCGCTACTTAGGTTTGGCACCCTCACACCGCTCCTAGATAGGACGGATGTGAACTAATGACCCAGTCGGGCCCAGTACTGGATAGGAGTACGTGGGAAAGGGCAGTCATGTACATCAGGAGCCGTCTTGTTCGGAATTGAGATATTAACAATATTACTTGCATTTGTCAGTGAACTGTTTTACATACAACTGGTAACAAACGTTTTCTAAAACTGTGAACTCGCTAGCTTTGTCTGATACACTTGTTGCATGCTCGCAGGTCGTTAGGTATTTGGATTGGGAACTTGCTGTCTGGAGGAGCATGAGTGGTCATGGGTCGACTGAAGAGACTCATGTGATTATTTGTTTACTTTTACACATTGGCTTTCGAAAAACTTAATTATGGTTTATTATTTGCTTCCGCTAAACATATTGAATTTCGTATAAACTTGTGATGGAATTGTTATTAATAATTGAGAATTTTATTTTGAAACTTGTGGGTTCAATGTAATTAGTGGCTCATTGTCAGTACGTCACACGCCTATCAGGGACACTCCCTAGGTGGTATTTTGGGGGTGTGACAAAAATCACTCTTAATAATGGCCATCCCTAATGACATATTTTCACAAGTTGATGCTTATCAGCCAAAGAAATATGGGATCAGTTGGAAAATCTTTGTGAAGGAGGAGAAAGGATGAAAAGAAACAAGAGAACTAACAACTTCTCATCCTATGAAAGGTTTAAAAGTTTACCTAATGAAAAGTTAAATGACACATATAAAAGGTTCACAAAACTTTTAAACGAGCTAAAGAAATTTGGAATAACTAAATCAAATGATGAAAGAAACATAAAATTTCTTGATGCTTTGCCTAGAGAATGGAGAAGTCTAACAATGACTTTGTCCTCAACCTTAGAAATAGGAAACATGAGTCTTCATGACTTATATAGCATCTTGATCCCCAAAGAGGAAGAAATATTTGAAGAAACCATTCAAAGAGGAGGATCTTTAGCTCTTATCTCTAACTCACAAAGACAAAGAACTTCCAATGATCCACAACCATCAAACAGCCAGGCCCTTGAAACTTCTGATTCATCATCAGATTTTTCAGTCTTTGCTGATGCAATAGCACTGCTCACCAAAACATTTGAGCAAAGGTTGAGGGGAGGAGGCCAGAGGTACCAGAGGAGTGATAGAAGGAGGATGGATGATAGATCTAAAGAAGATGTTAGATCTAAGGATAAAGGAAAGGCTGAGGTGGTGTGTTACAAGTGCAAGCAAAAAGGTCATTATGCATCTGAGTGTAAGACCAAGAAGCTGAAAGATGTTACTTACTATGAAAAGAAGCTTGAGGAAGCTAAAAAGCAACAACAGCAAGTCAGCTTAATTGCTGGAACAGATACATGGCTATCTGATGATTCTTCTGATGAAGAAGAAGAAGAAATGGCCAACTTCTGTCTCATGGCACTTTCTGATGACATACCAGAGACTTCAGGACACCATGTAAGTTTAGACAATCTTGATCTTAAACACAAGCTAAATGAGCTCATGTCAGATTTTTTAAACTTGCAAGTTAAACATCAATCAGATGGTAAAAAATCTGATGAGTTGCAGAGGACCTTGAATAAAATCATTCTTGAAAACCAATTACTAATAGAACAAAGTTTAGATCAAAGAGCTAAAATCGAGTTCTATGAAAATGAAAGAAGAGATCTTTACAAGAAAATCAATGATAAAGAAATTAATGTAAGAGGTTTTCAAGAAGTAAAAGAATTTATAAATTTCATAGAGTCCACTCCAAAGAATAAAGGAGAAGGGTTGGGCTATGTAAGAACAAACAATAACAAACCTACTGTCTTTGTAAAAGCTACTCAACAGACTTCTGATAAATACTTATCAGAATCTGATTCTGAAACTTGCGAATCAACATGTTCTGAATAGTCCTTTGACAAGCCAAATTTTGAACCAAAAAGAAGTGAATGCAGTCAAGAGTTTGTAAAAACTCCAGAAGCAGTTCACTCATCTTTTCAAAACTATCCCTTCATTCCATCACGAAAAGGAAAATCAGAAATTTCTAATGATTCATGTATGTGTGTTGAAATACTGAAGCTTGTTCAACACCATCTCCAAAAGAAAAACAAATATTATGTTAATGGCTCAGCATTTAACAGAAATTCTAATGAAAGGTCATCTAAAAGAAATAATAGAACCAGAATATCATCAGAAAGTGTACCCAAGCATGCCTGGGTACCTAAAACCCTCTAATCATTTCATTTCAGAACCATCATGTGCAGCAGATCTGGTACTGCGACTCAGGAAGCTCCAAGCACATGACTGGAGATAGGAGCTTACTCAGCAACTTTGTCTCAAAGCTGGGTAATATGGTGAATTTTTGAAAATGAAATAAATAAAAGAAACATCTGACCATTGAAGAAAGTAGCCTATAGAGGCTTAAGGTACATTCTGCTAAATCATGGTCAAAAATTGTGATAAAATTCTCTGTGATTTGTAACTTGTTTGAATAAAAAGAACCATAAGAAGAAAAAGTACATTTCTGATAAAACTCCAGAAGATCTGATAAAATTTAAGAGAATCTGATACATCATCAGAAGAATCTAACAAATTATCAGAATTTCTGGTAACAAATCAGAAAGCTTCTTAAAACAAAACTGTCGAATGATTATTTGAACAAGTTCATACATTTCATCACCTTTATTCATAACTCAAAATTGACAGATTCATATTTTTTTTGTTTTTGTTGTTTTTTTTTTTGTTTTGTTTATTTTATTTGGCAAACGTCACATGACAGAAGATTTTCTGAAAATTATCAATAGGTGTAGAGATTTTTTTTTCTTTTTTTTCATTAAATACACTGAAATGACAATAGTAGGCAATCATGATAGAAAACTGAAAAATAGCCGCCTAAATCATTTAATGAAGAAGGGTTCAATCTGGGTTATTCTTAAGATCACCTGATAAAACAATAAAATAACCAAGATTGTGGTAGACAAAATTCAGTGGGTAGATAACATTTATGGCAGTTCTTAAATTTACTATATATGTCTACCACATTAAGCAAAGACAATCACCTTCATCTAGAAATTCAGAAAATCTCTTCATTTCCTTCTTCACAAATAAAGATCTTCACTTAAAAAAATGCTTACCATACAAGCTGATCGTTTCCCACTTCTTTTACATCCATACCACAACCTCAGACTCAGAACCAGTTTTGAGGGTCCTCTCTGGGATGGATGTCAAGCTGTGGTAAACATGCTTATGGCAAGTAACTTAGGAAATGCTCTCACTGCCAACATAACAATATTCCCTGAAATCCTTCAAACATTCTGGCAAAATGCAAAATTGTCAGAAAGTCAAGATAGAGGGTGGATATATGTTGAAAGTAAAGTTCTCAATCAAACGATCAGAATCACTGAAAATACCATCAGAACAGATCTTCAACTCAATGATGACAACAATGTTCTGATGTTCTCAGAAGATGAGATTGAAGAAACTTTGGAGCACATGGGGTATAATCCTGAAAATGATCCCAGAGCAATCAACAAAAATGGCTTCATCAAACCATGGCAGTTTCTGATCACTCAACTGGGTGCATGCTTCTCAAGGAAGACCATAAATCATCATGAAGCATCTAATAAGTTGTTAGAAATTTGCCGAGCTGTCACATTGAAAGTTCCTTACAACTTCTCTTATTATTTAATGAGAGACTTTGCAAGCAACATGTGGTCAAGCAGGCCATTTTTTATGTATCCACGCTTTCTAATGAAGATAATCACAAGTCAACTGGACTTTGGTGGAATTCCTGCTGGTTATCAAAGAGCAGAGCTGATTCTTCAACAAAATACAAGCATAGCTTTACTTAGACCAACAAATAGAAATTTTGGTTTAGTAACCGAACAATGGGTACTTCTTGAGATTGAATATGGAGATGGAATAGATATTGATTAAAACCCTTCATAAATAGGTCTTATATGTGTAGATGGTATGTAGTATATATGTTTATATAAAATGCTACATGTTTTGCTTTAAATCTTGCTACATAAGTAAATTTTTTTAAAAGGAAAATCTGGTAAGAATCAAATGAAATCTGATAAGATTTGATAAATCATCAGAATCTGATAAAATTTATCAGAAACTTCATCAAATCATCAGAATTTGATTCAAATTCACCAGATAAAACTGAAAAATTTGATACAAAACATCAGAAATTTATTAAAAAAAAAAGGTGACAAATTGAGGGGGAAAAACATATCAAATTCTGTTGACTTCTGTTGACTTTATTTGATTGAAAGGAAGGAAGACGATCAAAGAAATGGAATTTTGACTTAAAAAAAATGAAGATGAAGAAAGCTAATTGGATCTCCTCAAAAGAGTAGGGTCCACAAAGAAGGAAAGGTGTCATACAACCGATAATGTTTTTCAAATCTAAATTCAGATGAAGCACTTCAGTGAAACTACAAAAAGAACAAGTTGAAAGGGCACAACCACGATTACACGATTAATCATCATTGAAGTCTTGATACATCTAACGGTTATATCATGAATCAAAAACCGACATCCCATGATCAAACGGTATAAAAGACAATTAATGATCCTTTAACCGCCACTACATGACACGATCCATATACTCTCAACTCCATAAACCCACAACACTCTGCTAAAAATCTTGACTATATAGCCCTTAGCAGAAAATTCAAAAGGATCACATCTACCGCACAAGTTCCAAACCAAAGCAAAACTTTGTTCCTCACTCAAAAATCCCTAAATTTCAAACCCTAATTCACAAACTTCAAAAAAAAAATGGCCGAAGTAAACCTCAACATCCCAATTGTTCAACATGATGTACCTTTCATTGACGACGATGAATTTCTGCCAATGAAGGAAAACAATTTGCTAATGAATACAGAGCATTCAGAATATGATGTGAGATGTCAACTTCTGATAGAATATCTCATGAACTGTCCAATTACAGGAGCTCTAACAAAAGAGAAAGAAGTACTAGAAAAACTGCTACAACAATTTGTTCACACGTTTGATGAAGTCGAAGAAAACCAACTCTCTGCCCATGTATGGAAAAATGTTTCCGTAACATTAACTCCTGCAAGGGTAAGAGAATGGCTTGATCTACCCATTCTTGATAACTATGTTGAAGCACCAAGCAGGAAAGAGCTATTAAGCTTTATTGTTAAGCTTGGTTACAAGAACAAGAAGATCAACAAAATTGGTTCAATCAGAAGAAATGAACTACCAGCAATATGGCAAGTGATGATGGAAGTATTAAACAAATGTCTCACTTCAAAAATTGGAGGAACTGATCAGATTAATCAAGCTATTCTAACAATCATGTATGGACTCATAACTGGGTTCAAAATTGATTATGGATTAGAAATTTATAATCTGATCAAAAGGTCAATCATCACCAAAAATGGAAAAATAATCTCACATTTGCCGTATCCAAGATTAATTTCTATTTTTATTTCTGAAACATTTGCTGCAAGAGAAATGGAAATTCCAATTCTAGAAAATCCGTGGAGATCAAACACAATGAAGGCCTGGAGTTCTAATCATGGATGGGAATCTGACAAAGATATTCCTATATTACAAGAAAGCATGCTATGTGTCATTTCACAAGATTCACAGTTCAGAATACAGCATGAGACTCTTCTAAACAAATCAGACTCCACAACAAAAAGAGCCAGCAGAGAAGTTTTCAAATGCTCTTCATCACTGGAAGGAGATGAAGAACAAAAGTCAAAATCATCAAAAGAAGCAGGAGGAGAGAGAATTCTGATGATTACTAACACATCAAATGATGCTGAAAATGATCAAATTCATGAAGGAAGAATTTATCCAGATTTTGATATACTACAAGAGACAGCACAAGAACATCATGCAGAATCACAAATTGCTGGAAGAATTCATGAAGAAGTTCAATTTGGTGGCACTGAAATTGAAACAACGGAAGTAATACATCATGAGGAATCTCATATCGCAGGTACATCTTTCTCAAGAACTGTTTTAGTTAATACTTACTCAAAACAACCTAATTCAGAAAGTTCAGTAAATGTTTCTTACAACTTAGAACATAAAGAAACTGAAATTGATAAAGAGGTTACTAGTGCTTTTAATCTCAACTCTGAATCAGAAAATGAGGAGGAGTATGAGGTCTCAACAGATAGAGATCAGGAAACTGATCAAGGAAATCTGGAAAAAGGTAACATGTTTACCTTAAAAACTTATGGAGAATCACATCTTGATGTGATTCAAGGACATAAGGAAATCCAGGATGAGAGTATGTCACTCACCACTGGTGGAGATGATACTGGTAAACTTAAAGCTGCACCAAATTCTGGTAAAGCAAAAAGTGATCCTATCATTTCCAAAACAGCAGCAAATGTGTTTGCAGCTGGTATGTTAGCAGGAACATCTGTTGTTCCAAATATCCCTGAAAAACCCATGAATCAAGAAAATCTGGAAACAATGTTGGAAAAAGTTTACAAAATCTACAAAAGAAATCCAGTGGAAGAAAAACTTGATATGTTGCTGTCAGAAATACAAGGTCAAAGGGCTGAAATGAAGATATTATCAGAATTAGTGGAAGCAATAAAGAAACAGACTGATGATAACACTGAAGCACTAAAGTCCCTTCAGAAGATGAAAGAAAAAGCACCAGAACTCAACATTTCTGCATCAGAAATTCAAACGATTCTCACAGAAATAGAAAAGATCAAAACACAAGTTGTGAATGTGATGGAGTCAAGACAGTCAAGCAGTAGAAATAAAGTTTTGGAAGAAGAAATTGCCATTCTAAGGGCAAGTAATAACAGTATCACAGATGCCCTTGAGAAGCTATCAAAAGAATGGGCTGAAAATCAGAAGAAAGCTCAAGCTGAATTCAACCAAGCTCAGAAGAACATGGCCAACAACTCAAAACTGGTGAGAGAAACACAACAACTAATGGAGAGAATGCAATTCAATGTTGCAAGTTAGCCAAAGTGGATCCTCAAAAACTCATGAAGCAAATTCCTGATTCAAGCTCACACCAGAAGGCTCCAAAGTCAACTCCTCAACAATCATCAACCACACCAATCACCAAAGCTGATACCACAGTGATGGACCACCTCCAAATATTCCAAAAGAAGAAATGCTGAAAAGATTAGCAGCTGTAAAACCTCAAGTCATTACAAATTTGAAGATGCTGGCTGCTGTTCCAAATCCAACAATATCTGATGACTCAGCAATAAGCAAATATATGAATATACAAACAATGAAGGAATGGGAACAAGAAGGTGAGTCATAAGCGAAGTCAAAGATTGTTAAGAGAAAAATCTCAGAATCCAAGTCTATCATGGTCAAAGAAATTGCCAGAGATGTAATGATATTTCCTGAATACAATCCAGTAAGCTACTACTTGACAAAAGAAGATGAAATACCAAGATCACTATCTCCTACCAGACTGGGCTTAAGAGAAGAAAGAATGAAAAGAGGGCCATACAGCATTCACAAGCACAATGAGAATCCGGTAAAGAGAATTTTAAAGGTAGAAGAAGTGAAAGTTGCAACTGATGATATAGGAGGAACGTTTGTACAAAACAGATACACACTTCAAAGAGAAAAGGGGGATGAACAGAAGGTGACTGATGAAGAACTAGCTGACCAGTTGCATCCTTTGGACATTCTGTTCATGAAGGATAACTATGAAAAGGAAAAGAAAAGTAACCAAGAGGTCAGAAGGGCATTAAATGGCATATCAAAGGCTGGAATATTGCTATTTGAAAGAATGGCTTTTTCAGACTTTGATCTATGCATCAATTATGAGCATGTGCACAACAAAAAGGTGTACTTTAGATCACCTAAGACAAAAGTTCCCTCAGAAATACTGGATGATGCAAGATCTGGAGACATCATTATGCAGACAAGCAAAGATGGAGAACAAGAATATGGTGTAATCTTCAGAGATCAAGACAATAACAAAGCTCTGTTCAGAAGTGTTGACATCTGTAAGTACTCAAATCAAACCCTGAGGTATATCTTAAAAACCATGAACAGAAGATAGGAACATCTTCAGAAGATAGAAAGGAACTTGGAAGGAAGCAGGAAAGAAATTGAGCAAATGATTGAATAATGGATTCAAGCAAGAGAATGGTACAAAGACATGTATGACAGCTGCAACAAATACATCTCCTACAAAAAGAAGATAAAGAAAGGAGATATGCATAAGAGAGTGAAGCTGAATTAAAAATTGTTTATTTTTATCTTTTATGTAATTTGTTTTTCAAAAACTTTATTAACTGGTTTAAATTTTGCAAGTATTAAGTTTCCACTATTTGGAAATTTTATATTCATGAGATAGTTCATTTTATTACAATACTTAGGGGGAAACTGTTAGGAAACTTTATTTGTAAGTATTGAAGAAAATCTCAATCAACTGGATCTCTGAAGAAGATAACAGTCCTGAAGAACACAGCAAGATGAAGAAAAACAGTTGGGACAACTAAAAAGCAAAGTATCTACTACAAAGAATCTCAAGTTGATAATGAGTTGATTTGGATTATCAGAGAAGGTTGTTTCTGATGGATCTGATGATATTTCTGATGAAATATCATCAGTTTATGACAAATTCTGATCATCAAACTTTCTGATGATTTGTTCACCAAAATTTCTGATGAAGTCGCTTATCAGAAATTCTGATGACAGACCCACTTGTCTAAAATCACAACTCTATCCTGCCACCCATGACCGAAGCATGACATTATTGGTTTTCATGATTACAAATGCAACTTGAACGATGGATTCAATGAATATATCAAATTGCTACTTTATGCAGGACTTATTGCATGAATAAACAGTTGTTTATTCATGTCCACAACCGTCTATAAATAGAAGGCTCGAGAGGCAGAAGATACTTGAGTTTGAAGCTTAGCATTCACATACAAATACTCAAACTCCAACCACTCTTCTCACCCACAGAAATCAAGATTCATTTGTATTAGATAATAATCTTACAATCACCTTGTTAAACTAATTTGTTTCAAAGTGATATAAACTTGATAATTCTGTAGGTCTTGTTTCTTGAAAGTCTGATTTCCATTTTCGCACATCTTTTTCACATATACAGAAATCACTTGCCATATTACGTAAAATGAAGTTGTTAAGGCCATACTGGGTCCAACAAAAATGGTTAGCGTCGTGTCCGTGTCAGTCCAGGTCTAGATAGAGTCTAGTTAACATAATTAGAGAGTCTCGTGGGTTCGATAATCGGACTTACTTTAGCTATATTGCATTGATTGGTACACTTGCCTGTTATGTGGTTTAGGTTTAGATCGAGTCTAAGATTATAAATTTAAAGCTTAGAGTGTCTAGATTTGTAGGATCGTTTTGACGACCTAATGAGTCAATCAGAGGCAATACACAACTGTTTGAGAGGCGGAATCAAACAAACAGCTTAGAATCAGTGAAGAATTGAGTAGAAACAGAGTATTTCACTTTAAATCAAGCTTCTCATTCAAAATAGACTTGATTACACGGTGGAATTTCAGCAGCACTTCGTGACACACTAGCTAATTCCGTGCCAAATGAGAAGCTAAACACACATATATATAGGCCACCTAATTCCGCCTGAAACATAACATGATAGTTCAAACGAAATTACCTAATGTAATTCCGTGCGGAATTAGGTAAGACCATTTCAAAGGAATTACATTAAACACCCCTAAACTTTACATATTTGACACTTTTGACCCCTATACATTATGACCACATGACCTAGACTTAAGACGTAGGCTATAGACATCGTGCACCAACAAACTCCCCCTTGGATATTGCCGGAGTCTTTAGTCTAGACTTCAACACTTTCATCACAGCGACTTGAATTTCTCTTCCATTTGCTTAGGCTTTCGCAGCAACATCTTCCTAAGCTTCTCATTCTCATCAACCTTTTTCTTCTCTTCAGCAGCCATTCTTTGATATACTGTATGCCTCAGCATGTTATCTTTGTCTTCACGAGCCTTTCTTCTCTTCTCAGCCTTTAATGCTTCCTCTTTCTCAATCTCTCGCCACTTAGAATTCCATTTGTTATCAGCATTGATACCTTTTTGAAAACAAATAGACACAACTCTCTGAAATTGCATCACCTGATCTCTATCTTCAGCTTTGAACCAGATTTTGTTTACAAACAAACATTCTATGTCTTTAGCAGAGCAGTTCACCAACCATAGCGGATCATATACAAAGATTTCTCTGATTTCATTCTCTGCTCTGTAAGTAATCACAGCTTCAGTCGTTATACAGCTGTATACCCAACACACAAAACCTTTATAGAACTCTTGTTCCATCTTTGGCACCGGAATATTCTTCATCACTCTTAGTTTTTTCACATGCAGGATTATCTCTTCAACTCCAGTCACTGGATCTACCCTCTTCACTTTCTTCGGGTAGTGAGGCTTCCAGTGTTTGAATCCCTTTAAGGCTTTCATCAGACCCCACATGGGTATATCAAGCTTTCTAACAGGATAATCAAGCGTTCTAACTTTCGACAATTCTTCCACATCCCACCAGGGTAATGACATGCATCATAAAGATATGCAAAATATTGCACACCATATTCCCTTCTGATTGCATATGCATTCACTTGTGGCAAGAAACCCCAGCTGATGATGTCATCAAGTGATACATCTCTATCTCTCTTGTAAAATTTCAAAGGACGCTTGAACTTTCTTTCAGTGTCTTTACAGAACCATTTCTTGCGTTCTTCTTGATGTGGATCTTTCGTAGTACCATCAAAATTTTTATCTTTCAAACATTCAGCAACTTTTCTCCTCAGTTCATCTCTGTTCTCTTGACTGAAGAACTCAACCAGAGTTGGAAAGTTTGATGTGTCTTCACTCACACTTTCTTCATCTGAACAATCTTCAACCTCAACCCTATCATAGACGTCTGCCTCTTCAACATACTTGTACTCATAGTCAGGTTGCTGGTTGACATCAAAAGCATTCAACTCTTCTTCAAAATCAAATTTGAAGTCAGGATCAGCAATACGCGTCATTTCTTTAATATCATTCATGGTGTAGACATGCCTGAATTCTCCTTCTTCAACTTCAGGCTCTAGACACAGAATTAACTTTTCAACTTATCAACATTTTGATCATCCACGTGCTCCCCCTCACCTTCATCACTTTCATGTTCTTCATTCGCATCGTCATGCATATAATCATTGACATTCTGTTCATTTGACGCTTCAGTAACTTTAACACCAGTACCACCCTGATCATCGTCATCATCATCATTATCACTGTGGCTACTTGCAGAGAATACATCGTCTGCATCATCAACCTTTTCTTCATCATCCTCCTCTTCGTCATCATCCTCTTCGTCATCATTCTCTTCGTCATCATCCTCATCAACATCTTCCTCATCATTGATAATATCATCAATCAACACGTCTTCTTCAAAAATAGCAGACACTGCTGAAATAGGACGAGGATTCTGAATAGGAGATTCAGGTACAGTGGATGGAACAATTGATCTTTCTGTAACCTCAGAACCTTCAACACCTTTGCCTTTAAACTTCATTTCAACATCAATTTCAGCTTGACGTTTCGCTCTAACCTCTTCTACTTCTATCTCTTCAAACCTCTGCTCCACAGACTTTCCAAGCATATTTTCTAGCACTTTATTCATCATTAAATCTCATGTTCTTTCATAGCTTTGGCAGCTTCCAATTCTTTGTTTTTTCAACTCAAAGTACTTATTCTGCTCATCTCGGTGTGCTTTCTCTTCTTCTAACTCTGCAACTTTCACCTTCAGAATATCAATTTTTGTCTGATCTGTTTCAATTTTCTTTAGCAAAGACTTTTTCTCCGATTCAACTTTCTTAACACGCATCTCGAGTATCTTTTCACGATCTACCAATCTTTTATTCTCAACCAATACATCATCCATCTTCTTTTCCAATTTCTTTACTTGCTCATCATTTGCAAATCCGAAATCTCCAATCTCATCAAGACCAATATTCCCTGGAACATTAGGAAAATCTTTAAAACCTGAAGACCCGGGAGTGATTTGTTGTTGGTGCACTTGTGTCTGTACTTTGTCTGTATTTTGTAATGTTATAAAACGATGTCTTTTATCTGTCGTGTTTACGTCTTTTGTTGATTTGTATATGTGTTTGAATGTAAGTTTGACCAAGTCAACCATCCTCCTGGTTTGACTTGGCCAAACAGTCAACACTTAGTTTGTAACATATGTTATGTCGAAGGATGTCATCGAAGGATTGTTCATATCCTTCGATGACCTCGAAGGATAACCTTCGATGGATACAAATGGACCTCGAAGGATATACCATCCTTCGAGGTATATGTGGATCCTTCGGAAGGTTTCTGGTCGATAGATGATCTTTCGACAGACATTCTGATGCTTCGACACAATCTATCTGTTATGGGTATATATACCCATGTATGGGTTCATTTCACAGTTAGACTTGCAAAGACATTTGAGACATACGAGTGTGAGTGAACTAAGTCTTGTAGAGAGCATTTTCAGTTTGGTCAAGGGCTGTAACCGTGTCCACTGAAATACAAGAGAAAACTTTGATATCTTGCGTGTCTACTCTTTCTCTTTGTAGCTTGTGTTCTCATATAAACTACGGTTTGCACTCTAGCTTGGATTCCGCACTTGCTAGTGTGTTAAACATAACAAGGATAAGGTTTAACCTCAACCTCCGAGGGACCTACAAGTGGTATCAGAGCCGTGGCTCTTTTCCTTGTTAAAAACCGAGTTTATACAATACTTTGGAGTGTTTGGACAAAACTCACTTGGTTTAGCACCCGTTTTTAGTGTTTTTCTTGGATTTCTTGATGTAAAAACGTGTTCTAAACTAACCGGGTGTGTTAAAGGAAGGTTTGGGTAACTTAAAATCTTGTTTTAAAAGGTTTGGTAATTTCCGGCCAAAATTCCGGCTAACTCCGGTGACCGGTTTCTGGATAGGAACCTTCTATTTTAGGCAATTTTTTATTAGTCAAATCTGAGTTGGTGAAAAGGTAAGGTCTGGACATACCTTCTGCCGAAAGTTGTCTACCAACCAATCACCTTTTTCACCAACCTGTCACCTTTTGTCAACTGTGTCAGATCTGTTCGAAAGATATCCTTCGAAGTCGAAAGACTATCTTTCGATCAAAGGAGGTTCGACAGATATTCATCCTTCGAACATCCTTCGAAGTCTGTGAGTTATCTTTCGAGCCAAGGAATCTTTTCGAAGGATATATTGTTCGAGCTACTGTTACTATTCGAAAGATAAGGATCCTTCGTCTTGGAGAATCTTTCGAAATTATTGTTCGAAATTCAACAGTGATCTTTCGAACACTGTTGATCCTTCGAACAAGTATTATCTTTCGATCCTTATCTGTTTAAGTTTAACAGTTGTGTTTTTCAGGTCTTTCGATCCAGGATCTTTCGGCTGTTTGTTTCTTTTCAACATATTAACATAGTTTGTGAACATTGAATTTTCAAAAAGAAAAACTTGTTTTTCAAATTTTAAATCAACTTTCACTTAATATATTAATTTTTTTTTAAAATGGGAACAAACGGTCAGTGGGATCCAACCGCGTGGACTACAACAACTTTGACTCCATAATCATCAGCTACGCAATCATCAGCCACGCAATCTGCGTCAGATTTCAACAAAACTGCATGGATGCAGGCTATTGCGCCACCTCAAGCTGCAATGATAACTGCAAATCAATGGGCATTGGTCACAAATCAAAGCAGCAGCATTCAAGCAATGATGCAGAACGACAGTGAAACTGGTACAAGCACAAAACCGCCAAAGCTAAATCACATCAATGATTGGGGATGGTGGAAAGAAAGGCTGAGAACTTATGTTCAGGGGCAAGGTCAAGATCTATGGATGTGTTTCTTCACCCCATTTGAAAATGAGTTGGAAGTTGCAGGATCTAATCCAGAAACTTACAGCACTATGTCTGATGATGATAAGAAGAAATTTGAGTTAGAAAAGAAAGCATTCATGATTCTCACACAAGCTCTTCACAGAGACATTTACCACCAGTTTGTTTACTGCACGACTACTAAAAGCTTGTGGGATATGCTCACATTACGATGTGAAGGAAATGCTCAATCTAGAAAGATCAAGCAAGAATTACTGAAGAAAGAGTTTGAAGGATTCACGTGTATGGAGAATGAGACTTTGGCAGAGTTATCTACAAGGTTCCATCACTTGTTGAGCGAGATGTTTGCTTTTAGAGTCACTGCCACTCCACAAGAAATGGTGAAGAGATTTGCTGATAGCTTACCATCAAAGTGGAGCAGTTTTCTTGAAATTCTCAAAGAAAATGGTGTTCTAGATACAATCACCGTTTATGAGTTAATTCAAAGATTGGAGAACAAGGATGTAGAAGAAAAACTTAAAGCAAAAAGAACACTAACTCCTCAAAATCCAGAGATGTACTATGGGATTGCAGGAGGTATCAGTGGAGAAAAACCAGCCTCTCAACACGCGAAGCTTCAAACAGCTTTCATCTCAAACACCGGACCTTCCACAACAAATCAGTTTGATCCTTCAGCATACACGATGATGTATTCAAGACCAGATTCTTCTTCTCAACAACAACAGACAGCTCAGCAATTCACACCACCGCCTTTCTTAGACCCAAGCAGAACTCAGCAGCAACAACCGCAACAACAAGGGTTTTATGGAAGCTCTTCAAACTTTCAATCCACTTCCAATCCGAACACAGTCAGATTAGACACTTCCAACTTTTCAAAAGTCATTGTCGAAATAGCCAAGGAGCATATGGAGATGTTGAACACCTTGGTTAGTGCCTATTGTGGATTGGTCGCAGGTCAGATTGGGAATATCAATCTAACAAATGAAGATTATCAGCAAGTGGATAAAGAAGAGTTTGAAATGATGGATATCAAATGGGCTCTTGCTAGTGCAATTCGAAGAGCAAAGGAGTTTATGGAAAGGACGGGGAGAACCAACTTGGAAAGCAACAACAACACCAAGTATGGTTTTGATAAGAATGCTGTCACTTGCTTTAATTGTGGTGAAAAGGGTCACTTCAAGCGGGAGTGTCATAAGCCACCTAAGCAAGGAAATCAGAATCCCTTCAGGAATCAAGGACAGCCACAACAGCAACAGAACAACAATACTGTCAGATCAATAGTTCCTGTTGGAGGAAATGCATCTGGAACCACAAACACTAATCCCCACAGAGGATTGGTTGTTCAAGCTGATGAAATCTGTAACTGGAACCTTCAGCTTGGAGAAGGAGGAAATGGTGGAACAGCATGTTTTGCTAAAGTGATTGAGAAGGTAGTGGAACCCGTGTCTGCTGGTGAATCTTCAGAAGATGAAGATAGTTCGGGTTATAGTGGGAGCATGGATGGGGAATCACTTGATGCTGGTGATTTATCAAGTGATGCTTTAGATTTGGAGGTTGATGAGCTTTTGGCTGAAGCTGAAGCATTATGCAAGAGGAGATCTATTCTTTGTCAGAAATCTGCTGGAACTTCCGAGAAGCTTGCTCAGTTTTTCTCTGAAGATGGATCTTTTTCTTTTCATACAACCTTTATGGCTCACGTAGAAGGTCAAACTTCTCAGGTATGTGATACTAATTCTGACTCTATTTCTGCTCCTATTGAATGTGCAAAGTGTTTAGAATATGCAGAAAAGGAAATTCAGTTTGAAATCACACACAAACACAATCAAGAATTGACTGTAGATCTTTCTAAAGCAACTGAAGCTAACTTGTTTTTAACCAGAAATGAAAAGGAATTTAAAGCAACAATTGCGTCATTAAGACATGATGTTTCAGAATTACAAAAGGCTGTTTTGCGAAAACAACATGCTAACAATAATCTTATTGACACAATTGAAAAGCAAATGGTAAAGTTAGCAACAGCTCGATGTGAATGTGAGACAATTAAGCAGAAATTGGAAAGCTATTCCAATTCCCGCTATGTATTGGATCACATCATTGACGTTCAAAGGAAAAAGGGGGATGCAAAATGTATTGGATTCAAATCATGCCCTCCCCCAATGAATCACAATTACTCCAAATTTCCTGATGACGAGGATATGCCCCGTTTTGAACCTACTGTGCCACTCGGTCTAGATGACTTTGCAGCAGGCCTCGGGTTCACAACTGGTACATCATCCTCGGGTCAATCAGAATCTGAGAATGTGACAGATTCATCGTGTGTTAAGGAACAGAGTCCTCCCATTATTGAGGATGCTGATTCTTCGGACGATGAATCTGAAGAAATTGTGAAACAACAGTCTAACTCGATCACAACAGATATCCCTATCGAGAATCACATTCTGTGTGATCCACCAGCGAAACCGAGTAAGACAGAAATGTCAAAAGCAATGGAATCCCTTGTAGTTAGCTCTGAAGGGAATAACTTGTTGTATACGCTCAAAGGAGATAGCAAAATCTACTCTAACAAAGATTTTCCAATTAAAAATGTAAATCAAGATTTAATTGAGCAAATTTTTGAAGGATGCACTGATAAGTTTTTGGGGAACAAAAGTGGCAAAGTTACAGTCACTCAATGTGATCCAATTCCATGTGAACAAATTAGAAAACAATACGGAAACCAAAAACTACCAATTGATCGAAAACAACAAGTCAACTCCGGAAAGGGTAAGGTACAGGGAAAGAAGGCTCAGAACAAGAATGTTCAAGCACCTAAAGTTCAGCAGCCTAAGACTGAACAACCAAAGGTTCAACAACCTAAAGTTGAACAGTCTAAGGCTACTCAACCTAAGGCTGCACAACCTAAAACTCAACAATCAAGGGTTGAGCAACCTAAGGTTCAACAACAAAAGGTGCAAAACAAAAGAGCTCCTGTTAAGAAACAAGAACCAAAAATGAACTTTGTTGGATCAACTGGTTCAGACAAACTTGAAACATTTCAGGATAAATCTAACGTTGATTTTGTAAAACAAGTTAGAATTTTAAAACGAAATGATCAAAATAATTACACCCAACACACCAACGGATGTGATTTAGGTCCTAGTACGTCTAGATCACAAAGTTC